>NC_090305.1:2590000-3880000 GCF_039906515.1 Pseudorca crassidens | reverse complement strand
ATGGAGGTGACGGCTGCATAACAGTGTGAATGTCCTTAACGCCACTGAACTGTATACTTACGAATAGTGAGAAGAGTAAATTTTATGTTATGTATATTTTATCACAATAAACTTTTCATTTTGGAGAAGGAGAGTTCGCCCGAACAACCTAGTTGACTATTACTAGAAGAGGAAGCTGGGAACTCGAATTTGTACTAAAGATAAACAAACAGAAAGCAACAATGGAAAACCCCAGCAGACCACTGCTTGGCCGGTGGCAGGACCATCGCCAGAGAACAACGTGTTTGGTTTCCACCTGCCCAGACGGCTCCTCTTCTTGATTTCATGAACTTAGCAGCCAGGCTGCCCTGCGTTTTACACAAATGGTTTCTAGGACCGCTGCTTATCGTGCTCTAACAGCATTTACCGTATTTGAAAAGTGCTTTTCAACTATCCATTGTCCTCGAAGCCATCCTCCTACATTTCTAACAAGGCTGAAGTAACGTCTCATGTGGCACAGATTTCCAAAGCTCTGTGCTTCTCCTCCGTGTGGGGAATTTGGAAGAGGTTTTCCTTTTCTCCCTGGCCGCGTCTGCACAGCCCAAGTCAACAGAGCTAACTTTAACTCCGTGCTGGTGCACCGCAGCTTCCCGAACGCACTGGCACCTCAGGGGATGAGCCAGGTCACAAAACACAAGATGTTTGGCAGGTGAAGTGCTACCTTTTCATCTCAATCAATTGATCCACAATGATTTATTCTGTGTGGAGGCAGACACTGAGGAGGTACAGAACAGGGATAGGCATTGCTTGATCAATACATAAATATTCATGGGGTGGCCGTTCTGGGTACAACAGAGCAGCAGAGTGAGGGGGAAGAGGTATTGCAAAATAAGACAAAGAAGGATGAGGCTAGATTACCATCTGCTTGGGGGTTGAGACATGGATGCATGAAATGACAGCTAGCAGGACAATGCTGTTAGTGCTACGTGTTAAACGGAGGGCATAGATTGTAAACGACCTAGGGGTTAGAAAAGACTGGCAGGGAGATGAGATTAGATCTCGATCTTGAGGACGAGTAGGATTTCAGCAGGTGAAGGGCAAAGAGCGTAATCCAGGTGGCGAATGACACGTGGTACTGGTAGGGGCGTTCATTACGTGTTTCCTCTTCTGTTTCAACAAAGGATGCTGAGGGTATGTTCCAGGTGTAAGTGGTCCAATGGAGAGCCATCCAGAGGATGCGTGATCTGCGGGGAGAGGGCCTTATCATCCTGGCTAAGAAGGCTCAACTGGAAATCCATCATTCAGCAATCAACCCAAACCACCGGGTCCAGGATGAGGTCTGTACGGAGTCCTGTGAAAGGCTGGTAGGACCTTTGCTCTGGGCAGTTTTGCTGTTCCTAGAGGTGGGCCCTGAGATCTCACAGCCCCAAACAACAGAGGGTTCCCGAGATATAAGGGTATGTACGATGTCACCCGTCTGGTATGAAGAACCACCCAACCAAGGAGTATGCTATAGAGCTCTCCTCAACCCCATTACTCATGAGTAGGATTAGCCAGGAGTGTGCTATGTTGTATAGCTTTTATTTCTTCAGTGAGTCTTGGAGAAAGTGGGCTAATTACTTTGAGAGACTCAGTGTCTAGTTAATTATGAAGGAAGCACACATTAGTAGAGAGAAATTTATATATATTTCCAATGATTTATGGTTACTTTGCAAATGCTTTTGAGAAGGGACTCCCGGGGCTAACTAATAGCGTCATCTCTTGACAGATACTGAGTGAGAGGTTACGGGAGAGAGGGACTAAACTGGGACTCGGCTGGGAGGACGAGCTTCCTCTAGCCATGATACTCTAGGCTGGAATACAGCAGGGAGAGCTTGATTATACACCATTCATCCAAGCAGCATGTTTTACGGAATCACAGAATCCAGGATCAGGAACCGCGGAGATTTTCTGGTTCAAGCTTGAGTTCCCTCTGCAGAGCCTGATGCTGGACCACTTCCGGGGCAGCCCACCCGGGACTCACAGAGCAGGCTGAGTGGGAGCTCCCCTCACAGTGAGCTGGCAAGGGCTCCGGCCTGTCCTCGCTGGTCCTGGATTCACCCCAGTCCTTCTTCCCCGGGACAGCCCTGCCCACCCCTCAACTCACTATCAGCAGCAAAACAGCATGACGGCCCTGCCAGGACCACTGGTGGTCAGAGTGAGAAGGGATCTCGGGGGCAGCACACGTAATGTTTAATATCACTGCCTGGGAGGCTAGACATCTGTCTGTCCATCTACTCCATTCATTCATTCATTCAACAAATGAAATGAACATGCACTATATGGCATGTATTCTGCTGGGTACTGAGGACCCAATGATGGAATAAAACAAAACAAAGCAAAACAAACAAAACAGACCTGACTTCATGAAGCTCACAGTGTAGCGTAAGAGACAGGTGTTAAAGAATTACCAAGCAATGAGAATTGCAACTACACTAAGGCGTTTGAAGAAGAGGAACATGGAGCCATGGGGCCACAAAAAAGGGCCACTGACTTCGATGGTGGGTCAGAGAAGGTTCCTGTGCAAGTACCATGAGCTGACCTCACAGGGGGAGGGACTTGCTGGGTGAAAGGAGGTTGGGGGAGGCGGTTCCGCCCCCGGCAGGGTTCTGGGTAGAGGGAATGGCATGTGTCTGTGAACTGGGTTCAAATCGCAATTCCTCCTCTTCCGAGCCATACGATCTTGGTCAGATCATTGCCTTCGCTAGGTGTCGGCTAGAAGACGGTTTTTTTTTTTTTTTAGACGTTTTTGATGCGGACCATGTTTTTTTAATTTTTAAAAATTTATTTTATTTATTTATTTTTTGGCTGCGTTGGGTCTGCGTTGCTGCACGCGGGCTTTCTCTAGTTGTGGCGAGCGGGGGCTACTCTTCGTCGCCGTGCGTGGGCTTCTCATTGCGGTGGCTTCTCTTGTTGCGGAGCATGGGCTCTAGGTGCGTGGGCTTCGGTAGTTGTGGCGTGTGGGCTTAGCAGTTGTGGCTCGCAGGCTCAGTAGTTGTGGTGCGCGGGCTTAGTTGCTCTGCAGCATGTGGGATCTTCCCGGACCAGGGCTCGAACCTGTGTCCCCTGCATTGGCAGGCAGATTCTTAACCACTGCGCCACCAGGGAAGCCCCTTGATGTGGACCATTTTTAAAGCCTTTATTGAATCTGTTACAATATTGCTTCTGTTTTATGTTTTGGTTTTTTGGCTGAGAGGCACGTGGGATCTTAGCTCCCCAACCAGGGATCGAACCCGCACCCCCTGCACGGGAAGGCAAAGTCTCGACCACTGGACCACCGAGGAAGTCCCTAGAAGACGGTTCTGCTTGTCATGTCATGAAGCTTTGAGCTCAACCCAGGGTCATCACAAGAGCACCGTCACCAGAGGGCCTCAAGGTTTAGGACTTTTTTGTTTTAAAACCCAGAACCCCAGGCTCTCTGCCACGTGACACCTTTCCAATCTGTCCCCTCTAAATCACACAGCATCTACAGCACAGCCCAAAGCACAGCCGCTTTAGCTGATGTGGGCATGAGGAACCCGCCCACTCGGCCTGGCCTCCTGCCCACGGCAGCCCCTCCCCCAGCAGCTTATCAGCATCCCGAAGGCTCCAAGGAGGGTGATTTAAAAACCAAGCCCCCCCAAAAAACAAACAAAAAAATAAATATAAAATAAAACCCCCATATTCTATGATAGAAGGCAGCAAAGCTCAGACAGGCAATGGTTTGCACGAATTCATCTCAAAACTTAACAAATCCAAGGGAAATTTGCTTAAAATAGGACTGGAGCTCATTTGGGGACCACATTCTTCTAAGTAAAGAGAAATCCTTGATCCCATGGAGCATAAACACAGCAAGTGCAGCACAGAGCAGACAGGCTGCGGAGGTCGGGAACCCGGGTTCTTCCCCTAGAGTTTGTCACCGTAGGACGAGTGACTTAACAGAAGCCCTTTAACAGCTCTGAGCCTCAGCTTCTCTACCTTACAGAGGGGATTACAACTTCCTCGCAGTGTTACCAAGAGTTAGTAGGTTCTGAAGGCACTTTGTAATTACAAATGAGCCTTTAAATTTATCATGATAGAAGAGAGATTTCATTTTTGCAAATGGCCAGATATTTAGTGCTAAAATTGAGGAGGAAAAGTGATCTAATTGCATAATATTCCAGACGTGCCAGAAGCAGCACAGCCATAAAATAAGATGTATGTTTTCCGACGTGGCTTATTGTTGGTCCCATAAAAATTCCTGCAGAAAAAAAAGGGGGGGGTCCAAACAGCTTTTGAGATGAAACAGCATCACATGGCCTTCAGCACACAGCATCTGGAGGGCGTTGTGCTATTTGAACTCAGACGTTGCTGGAACGTTACGGTCACACCCCAGTCACCCCACGTTCCTAACGGATTCATTTTCACATCTGGAGAAGGACGTGACTATCCCAGACCTCTATTCCCCTGAGGAGCTAACACGATGAACCACACTGATGGAAACTTGTTCTAGAACCTTGTACGACTTATGTATGGAAACAACTTTTTTTTTTTTTTTTTTTTTTGCGGTACGCGGGCCTCTCACTGCTGTGGCCTCTCCCGTTGCGGAGCACAGGCTCCGGACGCGCAGGCTCAGCGGCCATGGCTCACGGGCCCAGCCGCTCTGCGGCATGTGGGATCCTCCCGGACCGGGGCACGAACCCACGTCCCCTGCATCGGCAGGCGGACTCTCAACCACTGCGCCACCAGGGAAGCCTGGAAACAACTTTTAAATTCCAAATATTGACAAGATTAAAGAAAGCTCTGGGCCTTGCCCTCACACAGTCTTCGCAAAGTTGAAGCTACTTTGTCAATAGTAATAGTAGCAGCAAGAAGAAAATTGACAATTATAAAGCTGTGAGGCTTCCAGAACCTCGTGCCCGTGTGATCTCACCGGCTGTGACCACAGGGCAATCCCGAGAGGTGGACACTCTCACCTCTGTTTGCAGAGCAGGGACAGGCCCAGAAAGATGGCGTGAGTGGGTGAGGGCCGAGGCTGGAACCTCGCTCCCTTCCTTTGCGTTAAACTCTGCTCACCTTTTCTCCCAGACATACTCTGCCGGCCTACTGATGTCCACTGCAGTCACCGCTGACTGCTGTTCAACAAGGATACCACGGTAACTGATGAATTTCAGGCTGCTTTTCAAAACGTGACTAGGACTTTATCCCCAAAAGGGAAAAATTAATGCCTTAGTAAATATTACTTGGCAGAGAAAGTGCAGGAAGTATAAAGAAAGAAAGGGCAAAAGAAGAAAAAATACTTTAAAGGGAAGAAGGATCTATTATGTATAAAGTGTTAGGCACTTTAATGTTTCATTTCATCCTTGCCATTAATAGAAAACATGGATGAAAAAAGCCAGAATGAGGGACAATGTTAGCTTGATGAAGGCAAAGTCAGACCTGGAAAACACAGAACACAGATGTGCAGGTGGTGGGCTGAATGAGTAAAGACATAAATCTGGTTTAGAATTTGCAGCCACAGTGAAAGAAGCCTGATCAATTCCAAGGTTCTCACTGCCCGGGCGGAGAAAAGATCATAGCTGTTCAGGGAAGGAAACCCACCCCAAGGTGAAATTCTAAGATAAACGTTTAGGTGGGGCTTCATACAGGGAGCTTTAGGTGAGCAATGACTATGATTTCGGGGTCACTTAGTACGCCTGGATGCAACCTCTCATTTAATTCTCATTACAGTCCCCTCGTATTGGGAATTATTCCCCCTATTTTGCAGGCGAGAAAACTACAGCTCAGAGAGGTTAAAAGCATCTTCCCAGGTCACTCAAGTAGAAGGTAACAGAGGTGGCATTCCAACTTAGGTGTCCAGTTGTCTCCAAAGCTATGCTTTTAGTCCCAGGCTGGGGATGCTGTCTGACTTAGTGGCCAGTGTCTCAACTATATTGCTATTTCAAAGCAGTCGTGGGTTTCATAAGGCTAGTCCCTTGATGAAACTTGAGGGAGTAGCTCTAAAAGGTACTTCCACGCAAAACCAATTTTGTTTGGGGCCATGGAGGTTGATAGGCTCAAGTGCACAGCGTCTTTGATGGTCTGGCTATCTTTGTTACTTGGATAAATCTATTGCCCTCTCCAGGTCTCAGTAAAACCAAAGGAATGCTATCTGCTCCTAACTAGTCCTTCAGTTAGGAAAAATTGAAGTCATGTGAGCAAAGCATCGTCAGCAACTTGGGAGAAAGTACTAATAAAGTAAAAGCCCAAGTCAATAAACCACTTCAAAATATTATTGAGTTGAGGTTGTCCATTTTCAAACTCAATGAAAAAAAAAGTGTTCTTTTTTTGGTATTACTTCAAAAAAAGAAAAAAAAAAGACATCGAACTTACATTTCTGGTGTACTGGAGAAAAACATAATCAATTTTCTGAAGTTGAATTCTGTCCATTTTAAATGCTTAGGAAAGATTCAGTAAGACTGCCCATGAGTTAATTTCAAAGGCAAAGTATCAACAAGACACTTCAATTGTGGGCTTGAGGGCCAATGTGACACTGTCATGCCTTGAAGAAGCTACTTGTGTGGTGGTCCAGCATCTTTCGGCTCCCTTACTTCACGCTGAGTTTTTTTTACTGGGCAAAGGAATGAGTGAAGAGTTGGGCACAGAGTGTGCTTTGGACAGATTGCTAGAACAGGTGATCAAAGAGTAAGTCTGTCTCTTCCTCTACCACAATCTGTTCCATGTATGACAATTAGAATCAGATAGCAGTGAGCCAGGAAGACTCCAGAATGATGGCAGAATATGATAAACTAAAGATCCTACTGCTAAATACTCTTAGATGTGCCGAATAACATATAGGAACATTGGCTTTTAAAAGTGGATAGCTGAGTAGATTATGAAAGCAAGGGGAAATCACCAGGTGCAAAAAATAAAGAAAAAAAAGACCTGCAACAGTAAGTGCCTAGAACTTCAGCCGCCTAGAGTAGGAAGCAGTATCAGTTATTGTAACATAGAATTTAGATTTTAATGTCCACCTGAGAACAGAATATGAACGCTTTGGTCCACATGAAGCAAGAAGTGGGACCTGAGATTCCCACACAAAACTGGAACTCTGAAGGGCTGCATCCTTGATGTGACAGTAGACTAAGAAATGCCTCAGATCTGCAAGCTGAGAAATCAACACAAAATTGGCCCTGGAATAATGCTAACCGTAGGATACCTAGACTACTTGGCAGAAGAAAATGCAGAACAGCCCTGGAGAAAAGTGTGGCCACATGGGATCACTTCAGGAAAGGCCCCAATGAACATAATCTCACAGTCAAAAAACACAGAACACATGAGGAGACAACCCATTATATGCCACAGTCACTAGATAAAAAACACAGCAGGATTAGTACCCCAAGAATTTTTAATATAAGAAAAATCCAGAAAGGGTTTAAAATGATTGAAAGTTAATTTCAACATTTAAAAATACTTAAAAGACATAAAAGATATGAAAGAACATTATGAATAAAAAACAGCAGATCTGAAAAAGACCAACATAGAAAATGTATAGAAATAAAAATATAGTTATAATTTAAAAATGAGTGGAAGGGCTAAACCACAGATTAGATACAGCCAAATGTAGAATTAATAAACTGGAAGACACATGTGTGGAACTGTTTAGAATGCAGTAGAGAAGTACAGAAATGAAAATATGGGAGAGGGTAAGAAACAAAGGATAGAATATGAGTACCAGAAGAAGAATAGAGAGAGAACAAAGAGAGACAATATCTGAAAACATAATGGCTGGAAAATTCCAGAATTAATGAAGTCCTCAGACTCAGGAAGCACAATAAGTTCTGAATGGGATTAAAATAAAAGTCTGCCCTAAGCACATCATAATGCAACTGCAGAAAAACTAAGACCAAGAGATGACCCTGACAACAACTACAGAGGAAAAATAGAGAACTTAACAAAGGAACAATTAAAGACATAGGTGACTTCTCAATAGCTACAAAGAGGTCAGGAGGTGATGGAATAACACCAACCAAATGTCAACCTATATTAGTTATACTCAGCTAAGCTGTTATTCTGGAATAATGGCAAAGTGAAAACATTTTCAGACAAAGTGAGACAAAATGAGAAAGTTTACTACTCAACACCTGCCATGAAAGCCCTGTGAATGGTACAGTTTAGGAAGAAAACTGAACTCAAAAAGAAGTGGATGTAAGAAGCCAGCAACAATAATACGATGGCTTAGATCACAACCTAGTGAGCCAGGTTCACTCTCCATCAGAGCTGTTTGAAAGCTGTGGTTTCAGACGTCCCGGTTTCCCAGGGGTAGTCTCCATCTTAGATGAGTTCCAAATGCCCTAAGTTGGGGCAACTAACTCAGAAAAGCTGATCTCCTGTCTTGGTTATTTCCATCAGCCCCAGGCTTCCCACAGAACCTGACTACTCATGGAAACACACGGTGAAGCAAGTCAGCAGAAGGACTGAGCCTAGCTCTGGAGTCACAAAGACTTGCTCTCATTCTGGCAAGTTACTGACTCTCTCTGAGCCTAGTTTTCGACACCTTTAAGTAGGGCTAATAAAACATACTTTATAGATATATGAAATAAGATTAAAATATAATGACTGGCACAAAGTGAATACTCAATAAATAGGATTTACTATAATAGTATTAGCATTATAAGCTTTGTTAATTTAATGACCAATGCATACATTTAGATTAATAAAAGGTTATGTCCCCAGATTTACCTAAAAAGAAAAAGCAAACAAGGGCATTGATATTAACTGTGATGTACCGGTGCCGGCTGCTAAGCCCTGTCCATTCATCCTCACACTGTCCCTGGCCCATGAACACCTCCGCCTGCAGGACATCTGAGCACCACCTGTCGGCACTACCATGGTGCTGCTTCAGTCTGGACCTCCCACCTGTATCAAAACTATAGGGAAGTGGCTGGTGAGTCTCTCTCTGAAACACTGTGTTGACTGTACTTGATTTGGAAGATATCTCCCGGTTGTTTTTGTTTTTTTTAAATCACTCTCTGCAGTTACCTCTGGGCACAGGAAAACTCAAAACAGAGCAGAGAGAAAAGCCAGCTCTGTGGTGCCCTTTTCAGCAGATAGGACAAAGCCATGAAATTTATATGCATGTTAACACGGGGAGGTGATGCCTGGGTTACTGACGGCTGTATGCCATGGCCGATCACTTTACACTTCATTAAGATATGCTCATTCACTCAGCCTCTAGGTGTAGACCTAGGTCTACTCCAACGAGAAAAACAGCAACTCGCAAAACACAGGCAAGTGTCCACGCAGAAAAGCTGCAGAGCGATCTGGTATCTATTGACAGATGTGGGCGGAGCTCTGAGCTGGGACAGAGGTACCAGTTTAATTCTGGGCCCTTGAGCACAATGCTGGAGAGGGCCCCTTCCTCCTTGTCACCAGCCACATAAACCCGTGTCCAAAGCAGCGCCCCTCTGGCCACCTGCTTTTTTCAGTGTTTGTGGGAGTGATTGGTTCATAATGTTTTCACACAAACGTGTTTTTTCTCTCTCTCCTTCTCCCCCGCCCTCCCTCTGCCCCCAAATCAAGATGGAAGGGACTTTTGGGTGCTGAGTTTCTACTCTGTTTTGGGCACCTTCATTAAAGCATCTTATGTACTTTTCAAAACTCTCTTACAGAGTAATCACTCCATGGTGACGGTAAGGAAACTGAGAGCCAGAGGGGCTGCGTAACTCACTCACCTCACCTGCCCTGCCGGCTGGGGCAGAGTCTGCAGGGGCCAAGAGGATGGGGCAACACGGCGGGTGTCAGAGGCTCGGGTCCCCCTGGTGTAGCCTTTCGCTAAATACCGGGGTAACCCCGAGCAAGCACCTCCTGTCTCTGGGCCTCAGTTCCTTCCCGGGGACTGGATGGTCGCTAAGATCTCTGGCTGCTCTGACCACGAATGTCCAAGTGCACCCACGTCACAGGTTAAGGACAGAGAAAAGCGGGGACCCTGGGGGAAGCAGGATTCTAACTCACCATGACCCCCGATTCGTGTTCTGGTGCACTCTGGCGGCGGTAACTGCTGACGACAAACGAGCAGACCACGGGTTGGGACACCTGGCTGCTGGAGATGTCTGAAGCCAGACTTTACTACAGCCGCCTTGAGTAAGTCGCTGCAAAGCTGCTAATTGGATTCAGCAAGTTGCTGAGTCACTGTCGGGCAAGATCAAGCCGCTGTGCACAGGCGAGGAGGCCCAGCCTGTCAGCAGCTGAGAACATCTTTGTGATGAAGAAGAACAGGGGTGTGCAGAGCAGTGCCTGGGACGAGCTTTCACAGTTTACGATCAGTAATTAAAACCGAACAGACCACAATTAGAAAGCACCCACCACAACCTTATTTTGCCATTTGTCTTTTAATTAAATACACCCCGGGATTTAGCTTTAATGCACAGAGATTTCGATGGGGATGGGGTAGAAACCACTGAGATGGAGCCTGATGTGCTGGCTGTAACGTCTTCTTAGAGGAGGAGGGTGGGGAGAAGCTGCTCACGTGTTTCGTGTAAGTCACGGGTCCCTCCGTCCTGGGACCTCAGCACAGCACAGCACAGCACAGCAGAGGTACTGGGCGAGCCCGGCCCTTCACGAAATCACCTCTGGGCATAAGAAGGGTGCCCCACAGAGAAACCAGAGCAGAGCTGGTGGCAGACTTTTTTTTAGGATGGTAAGTGGGAAAAATGTACTGTTAGGCCATAAAACAGAAACGTTTGATGGGGTCCCCTGGCACAAACTGGGGGGGAGGAGAAATAAATTTTGAATGGAAGGAATTCACAGAGCCCCCTTTCTCGTGATGTCAGTGGCTTCTCACAGATGAGCAATCACTTAGTGCCTAGCAAGTCCAAGGTCCCGTGTGGAATCGGGCCGTGGAACAAGGGTGCGGGAGGGGTATACACGGCCTGCCGGGGCACAGCTGGGTACTGCAGGCCAGCTCAGGCTTCTGCCAGGCTCACCCCTGGAGCCAGAGACAGGCAGGAGGGAAGCATTTACTCATCTGCCCCGTTATCGGGACTTGGCGTGAGGGGGGCACCCCACTTTAGAAGCTCCGGGCGGACCCATGATTGGAATTAGTTGAACTGACCCCCCTTCAAGGACTTCTCACCAGAACGGGTGCTGCTGAGGACAGTTCACATAATGGATCATCAAGTTTGCTTTGCTCACCAGGAGAAAGCTGTCTGTTGCACACTGGGAATTGCTGCATTTTTATTATTCATCAACCACCAAGTGCCCACGATGGCAGCACCTGATCCCCAGGTTGGAAGATGCCATTCGCCTAAAAAAGTGAACACTGAATGTCCAATCTATTGGCCTAAGTCACGACATTGGCTACTCCTGGCTTTTCTTTCCAGACTGACACACCAAGGAGGTTCAACTTCACGATTTCCCGAAATAGTTGAAAATCACTGAGGGAGAGTTATGTTCCAAAATACCATTTATAAGACAGCGAGCTTGTACCTACAATGCATGCACCAACCCAGAAGCAATGTCGTACGTACAGTGTTAGGATTCCAGCCCAGCCTCTCAAAACCCACCTGACTCATTATGTTTATGAAGTTCACCTGAGCACAAAAGGGTGAAGCAAAAAGTTCTACACTGATTTGGAGGGGGCCTCGCTAAGCGATCCACAAAATGGTGAGAAAAGACTTGGAAATCCTATAAGGATGGGTTGACCAAGAGAGATGCTTAGAGATGAGTTGCAAAGTTGAAAGAGAGCCTATTAATAGTCATCTTTTTTATTTTTTTTTTTGCGGTACGCGGGCCTCTCACTGTTGTGGCCTCTCCCGTTGCAGAGCACAGGCTCCGGACGCGCAGGCTCAGCGGCCATGGCTCACGGGCCCAGCCACTCCGCGGCATGTGGGATCTTCCCGGACCGGGGCACGAACCCGTGTCCCCTGCATCGGCAGGCGGACTCTCAACCACTGCGCCACCAGGGAAGCCCAATAGTCATCTTTTAAGTGATCTTGCCCTCCTTCCAGGTAGGAATAAGAAGTCACCAGGAAACCCCTTCAGTTGCCTGTCGGCAAACCCGCAATTCCACCAGCGCTCACACCATCCTTTTTCTCTTCGGTTTCTCCTCCCGCCTGAGGCTCAGTCCAGCACCGCGATGTACGTTCCAGTGCCTTCAAATTCTGGGGACCTTCCGTCTACGTTCCCCCTCTCCCTAACCTTCCATCTCCCCGATTCCTACTCATTCCTCAGGACTCCGCTTGGAAGTTAGTCCCTTGAGAAGTTCTCCCTGGCCTCACTGTGCTGCTGAGTTGTGATGTCTGTCACTTGTCTGTGCCCACCCCCGGCCCCTGCTAACTTCTGAGAAGGCAGGGTTCCCTGCTGGACCCTGGGCACCAGCACGATGCTTGGTCCACAGCAGCGGCTCAGCAGACGCCTGCCAAACGGCAGAGCAGACTTCCTTACCGGTGGGATGCCTGCTGGGGGAGAGAGCAGTACTGGGCCCGCAGCAAAACCTCCCCACATGCCTCAAACACCCAGCCTCCCAAGAGCTGTTCCCTGTCTATGCTGGCATTAGGGGAGTCCACATACAAGTGTGGGCCCTGGCTTCCTGGTCCTTCATCAGCAGTAATCACATCTTCCCCAGTGCAGGGGAGAGGCCACCTGGCAGCTGCACCTAGGTGAGAGCTTTGAGAGGGGGGACACATCTCTTTATGGCCTTTTTGCTTCATAAACTGTAAAAATGCCAGAAGGAAGAAGTTTCCACGCTGAGAATGAAGCTTGAAGAGACAACACCTTTCACAGGGGCCTGCACGTGGTCTGAGGGTAGGCACAGCAGGGTCGGTCGGTCGGTCTTCTCCAGGGTCTGGTAGAGCCCCAGCCTCCCCCGGTCTCACTGCAGCTGGATCCACCCCCGCGGCCATCAGCACCGTCCCGGAAAAGGGAGCCAACCGCCAGAGGCGAGGGCTGGGGTCCCTCGCTGGCCTCCACGCTCACCAGTACCTCAGCATCCTGTCTCCTGTCTCCCTGCTCCCCTCCACCCCCAGTTCTCCCCACCGCAGCCCGTGTGATCTTCAACCATACAAATCTGATAACGAGACGCTCACGATGCTAAGGGCTCTTGGGATAAAGATGAAGGTCCTGCTGGGCTGGCCCCACCCACGTCACTCTCCTTACCGCTCCCTGTTCATACATGGCCCCGCCCACGTCACTCCCCTTACCGCTCCCTGTTCATACACGGCCCCGCCCACGTCACTCCCCTTACCGCTCCCTGTTCATACATGGCCCCGCCCACGTCACTCCCCTTACCGCTCCCTGTTCATACACGGCCCCGCCCACGTCACTCCCCTTACCGCTCCCTGTTCATACATGGCCCCGCCCACGTCACTCTCCTTAACGCTCCCTGTTCATACATGTGAGCGCACAACCTTCCTGCTCGTCTTCAAGACACACGTGCTGCCCCTGCCTGGGATGCTTCCCTGGGGGAGGGGTCAGTCTGAAGCGAGGGCAGGTCAGAGGAACGGGGCCGTTGGGGCTCAGCCCTCTCGGGGCGACCCTCTGCCCACCACACTGGCCCCAACGACTGTGGCTACCAAATTGAGCCAAAGCCCCTCCTCATTTCACCATATCAATATTCAAATTGTATTCTGATCTTTACTTGAGTTCCTTATCTATCTTGTAATTACATCTGAACTCAGTGAAGAGGGAGGCCATTTCTTGGTCCTCCTCAGAGCATCACAAACCCAATCTGTTCCTGTTTCAGGCTAACCACACACAAGGTCAGAAGCAGGGTCGCCGGGATGCAGGGTGTTCACTGCAGGCAGCACCTGCCTTGCACCTGCTGAACAGCCGCGGGCAAGCACTCAGTGCCGGCGGCCGCTGCGCTGACTCCTGGTCACCGCCCCAGGCTGGCAGAGCCAGGACAGCGTCTGGGAACAAGTCACTCAGCCCCTGAGCCTCAGTCATGGTCTCAAGACAAGATGACCTACTGCGTGCAGTACCTTAGCACCTTGTCAGACACACATCCATAATCGAGGCTCGTTCTTTCTGTTTTCGGTTTTACTCTCACCCATGATTCTCGCCTGTGGCCGTGAGGGCTGCAGGACCCTGCCCAGCCCTCCCCATTCCTGGTGGGGAAAAGGGTCAAGTTCCCACAGCACAGTGGTCGCGAGGGCTGTGCTGCCCTCATGCTCCCAAGAGGATTTTCTCTGCATTTTCTGTGCCAAACAAGCTATCCTTCTCACTAGAAATGAGCCCCTGAGACACACTTATTTGTCTCTCTTGCTCAGAAAGGGAGGTGTCGTTTGCTCCCTTCGTCAGCTACGAACTTGAGGGGGAGAGGGCCAAGCTCTGGGTGGCACAGACACCTGCTCCCACGCTAGCGTTGTTGGTGGGAGGGTAGACGGCAGGGTGACTAGACAGGAAGACGGGGGGGAGGGGTCTCACGGGAGGTTTTTTTTGGGGGGGGTGGAACTGGCTTGTGGGCAGATTTTGAATGAGACTATTTGTTAAAGCCATTTCAGATAAAGTCTTGGTCTTCAGAGATGGTCCAGGATGATAAAGCATAGAATATTAAAGGAATGAGCTGAGAATTGGAGAGAATGGAGGCTTTAGGTATAGATTTTAAGAACAATCAATCTCTAAGTTCAATAACTGAAAAAAGAGAGGCATCTGAGGAATCCACAGTGGGTTGAGAACTCAGTATATTCTGTCATCAATGAGAAAAGATTATTTAGTAACAGAGTGAAGGCTGATAGGTGACTGTAGGCCACTGTCCCCTAACTCTCAAGACCAGAATCACGTGTGCAGTATCCCAGCCTCGCTGCAGGGACACGGGTGGTTGTCTCTCCAGCGCCCATTCCACCTCCCACGTGGTGGTACCCAGCCTCTAAGATGGCCGCAATGATCCCTCCCACTGGTGTTGATGCCCTTGTGTGACTCCTCCCACATCACACCACAGCTGGCCTGTCTGACCAAAGAAGATGGCGGACGTGACATTGTGTCACTGACTTCCATGCCCCACATCTAACCCCAGAGCGAACCCCACAGGCTCTGGCTTCCAGAATCTGATCATTGCCCACCACCTCCATCACTACCATCCGAACCACCACCGTCTCTTGTCTGGATTATCGCGAGCGCCTAACTGGTCTCCCTGCCCCCACTCTGCCTCCTTGGAGTACCCAAAGCGGTGCTGTTAACATACATCACCACGTGGAGCCCTGACCAAGTCTTCTAAGATCCTCCCACCTCATTCAGAGTCAAAGCCAATGCCCTTCCAGTGGCCTCCAAGACCCTGTGTGACCTGATTTTATCTCCTCCAGTGCCCGTCACTCGCTCTGCTCCCACCACCATGCTCTGTCCTGGCTGGCGCCCCCTGCACACCCCAGCCCTCAAATGCAGGGCACCCCATCTCACGCTCTTGCCTTTCCTCCATGGCACTTATCACAGTCTAAGAACATCACACGATGCTCACTTATTTTATTATCCGTCTCTCTCCACGAGAATATAAGCTGTCTGCAGACAGCGCTTGCTCCATGCTTCTGTTCACCACGCTAGTCTCACCTGGCAAATAGCAGGGGTGTAACACACATCAGCAGACCTTGGTGCCGATTACAAGCAAGTGACGTGCACTGGTTTGGGCACTGAGGGGACAAGAGTGAACGAGACCCAGCCCTGCCTAAGGAAGCCCCCCACGCCCCCTCCCCACAGCAGCTCTCTGCCCAGCCTCCTCCTGACCATAGCCCAGCACCACCAGCCAAACCTGGCTATGCCTGGAGGCTGGACCACTTCACTGAAGCCCCAGGCCTGAGTGGGTGCTGTTTGCAAAGAACTTTGGTTTACGGAAGCTAAGAGCACTGTGCCACCCTCCTTGGCGAGGGGCTCTGAGTGGTTGGAGCTCAATGACAAGGGGCACAGAAAGCCACCGTCTGGATTATATTCTAAGTGCACATGAATGTACGGCAAGCAGACAAGGACCTGCACTGTCAAGCGTAGAAACCGGACACCACTGTGTGCGTGTGTGTGTGTGTGTGTGTGTGTGTGTGTGTGTGTGTGTCCCCTCTTCCGTGCACCATCTCAGAACCACTGTCTTTGTTCTCAAGGGTGGGCTCTGACTTGCAGAAGAAAACCTACCCAGCTCTAGGCTGCTCTCAGCAGCGCAAACAGATAATTACCTGCTGGCTGCCTGGGAATGTAAGGTATCAAATAGATTGCTTAGTAATTAAAATAATGAAGAGAGTCATCAGGGCTGAAAGATATTTTTTGTCTTTTTAAACTGAAGACTCCAAATAAGGGTTAAAATATGAATTGGAAACACCATCCTGATGAATCCGCCTCCTAATTACTGGCAGGCCAGTTGGAGGCTGGTTCCACATCACAGGCTTTGGGGTTCCTTTCAACGGTGAGCCGCTCCCAGGGTTCCCCTCTGTGACTCCACCACACAGGGTCACAGCGGGCTCCCTTTGGTATAAAAGACCCATTGATTTATTTATTCTCTTATTGCAGCCATGGACCTTCTGTGCTTTCTTCAAACAGGTCTTTTTATTCCACTGTCTTTGAAAAAAGCTAATAAAGAATCAATTACAAGAAATACGCACACATAGAAACTGGTATTTATCTAAGCAGGATATCTGCTGAAAAATAACAAAGACCATTAAACCACAGGTACACACAATGAAGCCTGTCTACTTAAGATCTCCCACTACGGATGTGACTGCGTCCTGGCTCTCAAAGGAAAGGATCGTCCCTTCCCAGCAGAAGGAAAAGGAGTGAAGGGTGAGGCCATGGGTGGGGAGCTGTCATCCGCTTGCCCCGAGAGCCCTGGGACCCACTCCATAACTTAGGATTTCCAGGAAATCTCTTGAGAAGCCATTTTTTCCCCTGAGAATCTGGCATCACAAGAGCCAGAAAGTAGAACAGGGCTAATAATAACTTCATCATCACTACAGCCCTGGTTCAGAACTTGGTTTTATCTTTTTAATGGCTCTTCTCTAGGAGAGCATCTTGTGGGTCTATTTGTGGGTGTTCATTGTGGCATAAATGTTATAGATCACGGCATAAACACACTGCTTTTCCTAGAGAGTGCCAAACGCTACAGATGAAGTTACCGGAGTGACTAGGCTGGGGAGAAGGACCAAGAGCATCACGACTGTGCTCTTTGCCACCAACATTTAACGACCAAATCCAAACAGACCTTGACTGGGGTAGTTTCTTCACGATTGTTCGTTACACCTTACATTTACGTTTTCTGCACTTTTCTGCACGTGTGCTGTATTTAGCAATAAGAAGGCAAAGTGATTTCATGTGCTGCCCACCTAGAGGTTTCTGTGCTGAAATCACAGGACCGCCTGGAGCTCCCGGGTGCATCTCTGTAGAAGTCAGTGAGCGCGCGGCCTACGCACAGGCGGAGAGATGCAGGGCTTCCTCCCGCCCCCAGAAAAGGGAGTGCTTCTTCCCAGCGGAGAGCTGGTCAGGAGATGGGAATGGATGGGAGCCACTGGGCAGGGGAGCAGGCTTAGGACTCAGAGAGAACTGGGTTTGCATCCAAGATCTGCCACTTACTAGCCACGTGCCCTGGTGAAGTTATTTAATCCCCCAAAGCCTCTGTTCTCACCTACAAACAGAGACTCTTAGAGCGGCTATCTCAGAGAGCTGTTGTCATGGTAATTTGCTGACACACAGGTTCAGCCAGGATAGTGCTGGCTGTGGGTACCAGAATTCCCAATGCAAATGGGCTCACAGAACACAGACATTTGCTGGGTCGAGTTGCTCTGTTAAGAGCGGGGCAGGAGAGAGGGTTGGCCTGTAGCTGGCCTGGTCTCTCTGCCTCTTCCTCAGCCCTGCTCTCTTACACATGCCCTTCAGCTCCAGGCTGGTGTCCACAGGCCAGGAAAGCCATCCTCTCAGGGTGTCCCTCATGAGTGAGGAAAGGTCCAGGAGCCCTCAGCTACCTCACACCTTCCCGCACTGATCGCGGGCCCCAGGTGGGCGACTGCCCATTTGAAGCTGGTCGCTGTCACACTGTAGGTACCAGGCGCCGGCTGGTGGAACTGGTGGAAGAGATGAAAGACCATCACGAGCTGAGAGCCGTCAGCTGGGGTCAGTGCCCCAAACCGTAAGGGTGGAAGTACACTGAGGAGAAATGCACACGTACATAAAATGTTCCTGGCATGGAATCAGCCCTCAAGGAATGGAAACTGCTATTGTGGTAGTTGTGTACACAACAGACATTTATTAGACGCTTCCTGACAGAACACATTGGTTTTTCTCTTCCTCAAAGCAGAGTGAAACAGCCGACTTTAAACTCAGCACGACTTCAGTGAGTCTGCTTTTCCAGCCTCCACTCACCCTCTCTCCCAGCTCCTCCAGACCACGGCGTCCACCAACGATCCCAGCGAAGCCTCCTGAACGTGGAAGCACCTTCAGTGTAAGTGTGAGCCTTCGGCAACTGCATCAGAAACATGGTTTTCTTCCAAGCGAGGCTTGTTACTGATCAAATGCTCCCGTGAAACTTTCATAAGGTCATTATAGAGCCTGGCTTTCACCTTCTAACACTCAAGCTGTCTCATACAGTCGCAAAGAGACAACAGAACCAGAAGCATTGATTAAGTGCTCCTGTAAATCAATACAAACAGCCATAGCCTTTCGGCCGCTGTAAGAAAAGTGATGCACGATCTTGGCCTTATCTGTTGGCCTCCAGAGCTTGTGGTCAATGTCCCCACCACAGGGGCTGTCGCTGTGGGTGCCAGTCTCAGGGTTGGGATGGACTAAAGGAGGTCTCCAACGTGACAGATCGGTTTGAAGGGTGAAAGTCACCAATTTCAGGCTGTCCCATAAAGGGAATTTTAGAGACAAGAAAAGGGGAAGATTCAGAAGGGTGTGTAAGCTGCTATTTAATAAGATATTGGGATCCTTGAAGGACCTTCCTCAGGTTCTCAAGAGGGCTGCATCGCAGCCAGGAGAGTCTGCAGAGCTCAGGCAACTAGATACGGCCTACAAGGCACGATAGATGAATAACGCTATTCACATATCCTGTTCCTGCCCCATAATCTCACATACGCCCTGGCCCCGAACCCACACAAACACACGCACACCCGTGGGCACCACACTGGCCATTAGGCACAGGCGTAATTTCTCCCAGGGGCTCTATGACCCATTTCTGGGCAGGACTGCGGACTTCGGCTTCTTTCCGTATCCCAGAGTTCCTCCAGAGACTATGACTGCTCTCTTCTGCTTCTGGGAGGTAGGGACGCTTACTTGTTCAGAGTGATATTCCCAGACCCCTGTTCCTGATGTTCAACCCCCTCAGACACATCTTCTCTGCAGACACTGGGAGGCAAGCGGGGAAGGGGAAGTGGTAAAGGTCACGGGAGGGTAAGAAAAAGCAACCAACCAGCCAGACGACGCAAAAAACCAAAACCACTGGAGGAAAATCTGGCAGAGAAAAAACCAGAGGAAACTTTGTACAAATAAAAAGGCCTCCAACTCTTCCAAAGGCTTCTGCCAGCAGAGCGCTCACTGAACCTCGTGCTTAGAGGGTTACGCCTGTAATGGGAAAAAGTAAAATATACTTAATAAAAACCACCTGCTACGGTTTTTGAGAATTGGCATCCGTTTCCCCACACTCATCCCTTAGAATACCTGACTTGGTTCTTTGTTAGAAACTCTGTTCAGAATCAAAGGGATGAGAGAACTGGGAAGGGTGGTAATGCAGGAAGAAGGGACAAAATCAGAGACGGCGACGATTAAAGCCAAGTTGTGAGGGTGGACAGCTGTGCCCCAGCTGGGTGTGTGGGAGGGAGGCCCCAGCAGCCTCCCCACGAGCCCCACTGCTCCGTGAGCATCCTGGTAGCAAATAACGGAGAGACGTGGGAGGCAGCACACCTGGAGCTCCAAGCGCACTCCGGGGAAGAGGCCGGCTCCACTGGACCCCTTCATCTCAGAGCTGAAACCTGGGGCTGTGCTTCCCAAGGCCAAATGGACACAGAAACAACATGGTGGCCGAGGCTGAGGTCAGAAACAGACACGGAGGTGTCCCGGGAGCCTGCTGAACACGGAGGCCCCGTCTGGGAGGTGAAGGGCAGGTGCGGCAGGGCGTGCGGGGCCCTGAAGACACCGCGGGACGGCGTCAGGAACACTGGTGGTTCTCACCCCAGAGATCCTGGAGAAACGCCCCCCCTCTCCACCCCCGGCTGCTGGGCATTAAGTCCTCCGCGGAGTAAGAAGGAACCCGAGGGAGACCTGGCGGCAGCAGGAGAAGGAGCCCGGCAGCCCGCGACTGATCCAGCAGTCTGTGGTGGATATCCTGCCTCAATGAGGCTCCCTGGTAAGGAGGACAGAGCACCAAGCGCAGAGTCCCCGATGTTTATTTTCTCAAAGGCCCTGCCTGCACAAGACAGAGGCAGGGACTCCAATGCCACACAAATCCTGGAGCAGGGACGAAGGCGGCGTCCCAGTCCTGGCACTGCCCCGATCAGGCATCTGTTTGCCACGGGGGCTCCCCTTTGGCCAGGTGAAGTGGGCGGTGCTGCCCTTTCTCAAAGCTGCAGGTGAGCAGGTAAGCGGAGACGCCAGAAACCAGCATCTGGAAACGCGGGTCCTCTGTGGCTCAGCGACAACACGGGGCGGGGGAGGCGTGGCTGTCAACATCCTCAGTGGGGCTGCTTAAACCCAGCTGAAGGGTGGTGCTTCCTCAGGAAAAAGCACCTGGTAGGGGACAGAGGAGAAGGAGACGCACAAAAATTCTTTAACGCTTTGCTTCATATTGTCGCCACTAATTTTAAAAGGAGAGACCAACTCACTTGGCACTTAATTTCGATCAACAGACGACATGGCTTCTGCTACCAGAGACTTAGAAATTTCCACTGCTTACTTACCCACTGGGAGAGATGAAAACGGCCTCGAAGGTCCCAGGGGTCTCAAAACCACCCAGGCAGTCCCCGACACCAAGAGCCCCTCCACCAAATCCTCACAGGTTCCTTACTCTGCAGGAACAGCGTAAACCTCACATGTTATTTCACCACGCCTTAGCTGAAAAGGTTTCAAAGGGCCCCAGCCCATGACTTAGGGGGGCCTCAAGACTTCTACTGCCACCAGGCACGTGCTCTGGACCAGACACAGGTGCATGCAGGGGGCTGGCCTGAGCCTCACTCCTGATTGAAATAATTCGGTGGTGGAGAGCAAGGACTCTGGGGTCCTTGAAACCTTGCTTCAAGTCCTGGGTTTGCTCTATGACCTTGGGGGAGCTATTTACTTTTTCTAAGCCTCAACTGCTTCACCTGTAAAATGGGGTAAGAGTATCTATTCTGTATAGCTGTTGAGAGGATGAAATAAACTAATGCAAGGAATGCATACAGCAGGGTAGCAGGGACATCAGAGGCCCCAGGAGCTGGGAGCCGGGAGGCCTAGACCCAGCTAACCTCCCTCGCCTTTGCTCTAAAATGCTGTGAACACGTGGCAGCCGGGGAGCCCTCCTGCCTGGACCGGCCGTCTGGGTAGGAACTCACCCACTGCCTGCCTGGGCCCAAAGCCCAAAGCAAGGATTACAGAAGACCTAGAAGGGAGATTCCTTTTGACTAATACTCCAGGATTTTGCCACGAGGAGTGAAGCAGTCAGCGAGCCCTAGAAACATGTCTGTCTTGTTCACTCTGAGCTGGTCCCACCTCCTACACACAGGTTCTCAGGGACCCCCGGGGCCCGAGGCCACAGTTCCTCCTCCGAAGCAATATTAAATTTACTCTCAAGGTAAAAAAACAACCCAGTGCTAGGACCTCCCTGGCGGTCCAGCGGTTGAGACTTTGCCTTCCAATGCAGGGGGTGTGGATTCGATCCCTGGTCGGGGAACTAAGATCCCACGTGCCTCGCAGCCAAAGAAACCCAAAAAACATAAAACGGAAGCAATACTGTAACAAATTCAATAAAGACTTTAAAAAATGGTCCGCATCAAAAAATCTTCAAGAAAACGAAAAACAACCCAGTGCTTTGGTTTTCACTACTGCCCCCCAGGGAGGGAATCTGTCAAACAACAGGCCCGGGTCCCAGCTTTGCCAGAGTTGGAAGTGGCTGAGCCCGAAGTCAGGATTCTTGGGTTTTTTGTTTTTTGATTCCCGCGTGGATCTCAAGGGCATCATGCCGAGTGAGAAAAGCCAATCGCAAAAGGTCACATACTGAGTGACTCCATTTATATAGTATTCTTAAAATGACAAAATTATAGAGATGGGTGGTTGCTAGAGGCTGGGCGGCGGGGGAAGGCAGGCCTGTGACCGTGAAGAGGAGCCCAAGGGAGGGGTTTTCACGGCGGCCCCGCGCTGCAGGAGCCGGCAGCAGTGCTCACGCCGGTCTGCACACGCACACCCCCTGCTCGGCTTCTCTGGGAGCCATCGTACCGTTATCTTTCAGTGAAAGGATGCCATTTGCAGCAACATGGATGGACCTAGAGATGCTCATACCAAGTGAAGTCAGTCAGACAGAGAAAGACAAATATCGTGTGATATCACTTACATGTGGACTCTAAAATGTGACACAAATGAACTCATCTACGAAACAGAAACAGACTCACAGACAGAGAGAACAGACTTGTGGTTGCCAAGGGGAAGGGGGAGTGTGGGAGTTTGGGATGAGCAGATGTAAACTATTACATATAGAATGGGTAACCAACAAGGTCCTACCGTATAGCACAGGGAACTATGGTCAATATCCCGGGATAAACCATAATGGAAAAGAATATGAAAAAGAATGTATACATGTATGTACACGTCACTCTGCTGCACAGCTGAAACTAACACAACATTGTAAATCAACTAGACTTCAATAAAAAAATAAAGTACAGTTATGTTTCCAACAACAGGACAGCGTGAACTTCCTCAACGTTGGAAATTACTGAGCTAGAGGTCCGGATTCATGTTTGCTTTTTGTTGCTCTTTTTTGGGTGGCGTGCGGTGAGGCCATCTTTTATCGTATCTGAATTTGGGGCACTAGGGTGTTTTAAAAGCCAAACTAAACTAGTGAAGAGACAGAAGCCACACAACCTAACCTACTTCCTGGTGCCTTAGATTCTGCCAGTTCGAGGTTGCCTGGATCGCAGATGTTCACCCCGAGTAGGGTATGAATGAGGGAACTACATTTCAGCAGCGCACACACAATGTCCCCCCGCCCCCGAGGTTTCCCAAGGGCTGACGCCCTGAGACTTGGCACCGACACCACCACAACTGCAGCTGTGGTGACGGCTGCTCTGTCACTGCCCAGGCTGCACTGGTTGTTAAATATTTAAAATAGAACTCCTAGGCCTTACAAGACCTTATTTTGTATTCTAGAGAACGAAAACAGAAAACAAAAAGCAAAACAAATGCACAACTTGTTGATGAAAGTTTTATACTTTCAGGAGTCTTGAAACTTCTAATTTTTTTTTCTAAATGTAGGGCCTGTGATGAGTATTTTGAATTTAACTGTTGGAAAGAAATCTGTGACTAGCTTCGTGACTTGTAACTAACTCTTCTTGCTGTTACCATATGGTGTTTCCTTTAATAAAAACATTTTGCAGAAATAATGATAAAAAAATTACTTCAAGCTTCTAAAAATGTTAAGATGTTTCTGGCAATAAAAATACTCCTTATAATCATGTAGATAACTTTGCATCTGATAAACAGGAAAAATTCTGTTCTCCTTGTCACTTTATTTCTAAGTAAAAATGATGTACTGCACTGTCATTCATCCTGGGACGTTTTCTGAGTATCTTCTTATTCATTGACCTCTCTCTAGATTGCAGGAATGTACATTCAAGGATCCTGTTCTATTTACGTATCTGTTATGATCCCATTTCCTTTGCCTTTTTGCAACAGAACAACATACTCTATTTCTACAGAGCTTTGAGCCACACTGTGTGTCAGTTATGATGGGTTCAGCTCCATGCAACAGGAGAAGCTGAGCTGGCTTCAAGGCATTAAAAATTTCTAGGGCTTCCCTGGTGGCGCAGTGGTTGAGAGTCCACCTGCCGATGCAGGGGACACAGGTTCGTGCCCCGGTCCGGGAAGATCCCACATGCCGTGGAGCAGCTGGGCCCGTGAGCCACGGCCGCTGGGCCTGCGCGTCTGGAACCTGTGCTCCGCAACGGGAGAGGCCACAACAGTGAGAGGCCCGCATACTGCAAAACAAACAAACAAACAAACAAACTTCTGGAGGTGCAAGGCCAAAGTAGCTGTCTGGGAGGCCAGAGGGATCAGGACCCTTTCTTCTTTCTGTCTCACGGTCCTTAGCAAGCAGGCCGCCATCTTCATGCGCATCCCCTAGTGGCTACAAGATGGCTGCTCCGTCTCCAGGCCTCACGTCAGCATTGTGGACAGAAGGGCAGTAAAAGGACAAAGCGGCAGGCTGGGCAAAAAGGCTTCCGGAAACCGCATCCAGAAACTTCCGCTTCTTCTTATTGGTCGGAACTGGGCGGCATGGCCACTGCCAGGCCAAGAATAAGAGAGCTGTGGATGAGGGGTCAGGTCAGTGTTGCTCACGCTGCTGCAGAAGGGGGCTTGCCTGCCTTCCTGCAGGGTCTTACCTCCGAAGTGAGTCCTGTTTCTTGCTTCCCCACCTCTTTTTAGGGCCCCGGGGAGGGGTGGTCAGTGTGTGTACGGGGCTTTGGCTGCTCAGTTTCCCTTTATAAGAAGTAACCGTGCGATCTTCCTTCGCGTGGGCTTGTCTTGCTAATGTGTGGCACCTAGGAAGTCTGGTTTCATTTCCTTCCATTAATTCACAGGGCAAAGTGAAAGCGGAGTGGCTTTAAATCAATGTCTTCACCCTAAATAATCGGGCTTAGTGTGGAGGGAGGGAAGAAACAGCCCCGCGCACTAATGGGAATTGTAGAGACAGGAAAGAGATGAGTGAGAAGGAAGGTACGTTATTCCACCTCACAGAAGCCGGAGCAGTGGATTGGTTTGCTGTGTATTTAACCATCACTCTCTCTCTCTCTCTTTTTTTTTTCCCCCTCCTCTTACACTTTAATAAGCAATTTAACATAAATCCTAGGTCTTCCTTAGAATGCCTGGTACCTGTTTTGACAAGGTTCATATACAAGAAACATAAACAAACCTTCCTGTACCACAGGCTTCATTATTAATTTTACTCATTACAGTTAATGAAAAATCAAACGCCCAAATGGCTGGGCATGAGGTGGGCGAATAAGCTCTCCTCTCCTTAGATGAGAAATCCTACAGGAAGGAAGATAAATGCTTAGGGCTCAAATAGGCGGACGATTAGGTATGCCTGCTTAAACCACCCGCTTTACTGCCACTGCAGCTCAAGCTGTCACCTCCTGACAAATCTGCCTGCTGTTTGGACGGAGCTACCACCCTTCCCTACCTGGGAACCTTGTTCCCAGACTTCCTTGCCCAATTGCAAGTGAGAGCCGGGTGGCAGCAGACTCAAGTACAGCGCTTCGCCTTTCTGCACGAACCATC
Organism: Pseudorca crassidens; assembly: GCF_039906515.1. NCBI lineage: Eukaryota > Metazoa > Chordata > Mammalia > Artiodactyla > Delphinidae > Pseudorca > Pseudorca crassidens. The sequence continues at coordinate 3,854,626 of NC_090305.1, read as the reverse complement.
GTTCCAGATAACGCTCCCTCTGGAATGAATGTGGGGGTTCTAGCAGCTATGATGGCTTGAAATTTATGAGTTGAATTCATTCTGGTCTGTAATTAAGGCTCTGTAGTCATCTCTGTCATAAATATCCAAGGGTGCATGTAGTAAACAAACCAACCAACCTGGAGGTTAAACTGGAAATATGTTTCTTGCTTTTGTTTCAAAACTAATATTATCAGTTGGGTTTTCTGCATTTTAATATAACCCACCACTTCTAAAGTCCACAGTTCCAGCTGATGGGTCTTTATGGGAATAAATGTGGACTGAATCTTCTTCTAAGAGGCTGCTTGGCCCACTGCGTGGGTCTTTGTAGAAAGGAAGTCAATAGATGGAAAAAAACCCATGTTTTTAGAGTAAAAAATTCCCCCCCCTCTGTTTTAGGGGGTGGAAGCCATGGTCTTACAAGGATTAAAGCAAGTGTGCCATGAAATTCCCTGCTATAATCTGAAGTGAGTCAGGACACACTTCACTTAGATTGGAAAACGAAAACCATGTGACTGACATAGCTTCAATTTCCTCTGCTGAAAACCAAATCCCATTTTCACTGGTGGGTATTTCATTCATCTTTGCTTTTTTGGTTTTTTAATTACATAGCAGAAAGTGCTACTGTAATTTCCTCCCTGTGTAATGACAGCATTATTCATCAAGAAGCTTTTAATTCTACACAGCAATTGCTTCTCTTCAAAAATCTGATTTCAATCTCCTCAGAGGCAGAAGGGTATGATTTTTTGACCTGAGGGTTAATTATCTGCAAACAAGTTAAAATCACACAAAACCTCACCCTGGGAAAAGGGAATCCAGGCGTGACCTTCAGGCTACCTGTCTTGCTGTCAGAGGGTGTGGAGCGCAGGTGGCCTGGCACCCCTGCCCATGGATCCCTTGTCTGTCCTGTCAGACTGCACCCCGCCAGGGAGGCCACGAGCGCCTCGATCTCAGCTTATCTTCAGAGCTCAGTTTCTGGCACATAGGAAGGACTCGATAAACGTTTGCAGAAGTGACCTGAATTGAAGGGACAGTGAATGGAGGAACAGGCTTTGAAATATTCCTGATTAAAAAAAAAGTTAAGTGTATGAAAAGGCCCTATTTCTGGACAAACAAAAAGAGCGAAGCAATGAGGAGACTCACTAGGGGCCGTCTGGGGACCAGGGATGGGGCTGGTGGCGGGGGCATGGCCGCCCCGTGGGACCCAGTCTCTCCTTCCCAGACTCTCCTCTCACAGCCACACCTCCAGGGACGCGTGTTCCTCTCCCCAGCTTCTCCAGTTCTCTTTTGGTGGGCCCAACACTCACTTATTCATTTGTTTTATTTTAATTTGGAAGCCCTTCTGAACACAAGTATGCTCGATGCTGGAACTCGGGGCAGTGGGCTGGAGGGAGACAAGGACCATTGACACCTGAGTGCCAGGTGCCAGGTACCACGGCTTGCACGGCCCAGCACGAACCCACCTGACACCCACGGCCCCTGGCGGCTGAACGCAAGGTGGTCCCTGCCCTCGAGGGCACCCGATGCTGGCACTCGGTGGGTGCTGACCAATGAGCTGTATTGTTTATGAGGCTTCGGGTCCGGCGAGGAAGGATGCACGTTAAGAAGCAACGCAGAGCGTGTACAGAGCTCCAGAGCAGCGGAGCGCGGGAGGGGCCGGAACCCTGAGGCACACAGGATCCTGGGGCAGACTCTGTGATGGGGTCACAGGAGCCCGGGGAGGAGAGCCGGAGAAGGGAGGCAGGGGCTGCTAAGGATCTGCACGGCCAGGCCACGCTGCAGCCCAGACGACACGGGACACTGGACACGTGGCGTGATAAATCACGCTGGGACATGGAGGAGGGAGAGGTCCGCAGCCGTGCTAACAAACGCTGAGGCCCCGAGCCGGGCCAAGGGGCCCCATTTTTATGATCTTCAATTTTTAATGGGAAAGGATGTCTGAGAAGACAGACTTCAAACAGCGCGCCCCAAACCGAAAGCTCCATGGGCCTCGATGGATTTCACTGCAAAGGGACTTTGAGCTCCAAGTGCACAGTACGGCCCCACTCTGCCCTCTGACACAACGTGACCCACAGAAGGATGTGCAGGAGATCAAGGGCAGGACAGAGGGAAACTGTTCATTAAAAACCTCGCTTGCCGCATGGGAGCCATGGCTTTGAAGATGGGGCCCAGAGCCGAGGGTGGGGTGGGACACACTAGTAAAGAATGACCTGGTCCAAGGCGTCAGTAGTGCTGGGGTGGAGAAGCCCGGCTTAGGGTGCTTTAGGTCAACCCCTTGGGAAATGGGCAGGTTTTCTGAGGGTAAGTGAAGGAATATAGTGCGTAATTTTATACTTGGAAAACTGTGCTTCAAAACCAAGCAAACAGAAAACAAAAACAAAGCAGGGAAGCCTGCTGCTGAAGAGCGAGAGGGCAGAGGCACCTGAGAATGAGCCGGACCCCATCCCTCCAGAGGGAAGAACGGAACTCTGAATCTATAGGACCTCACAGCACGGTGACAGATCCTAAAACTTTCCAGAGAGGAAAATAAAATGAGCACGTGTGTCATCTTTGAAAATACAAGTAGTTGGATGCATGTTGCCTCTTCTGAACAAAGCTTCTCTGTGATGGGACTGTGTGCCTCCCCCTGCCTGCTCCCCCGAATTGCCTCAGATACCCCCTGCTCCAACCTCCTCATTCCGCGGCACTCTCTGCCAGGTCGAGGCCCGGCCCCAAGGCCAGGCTCTGAGACCCCTCCGGCCGGGCTGGAGCGTGGGCTCCACGCAGGCTCAGGGTGCCTGGCCCTCTGCCCTGCCCTTGGGAGCGCCCAGGACAGACAAGAGCCCTGACCGGGCACGGCCCGAGACCGACGGGGCTCTGGGGGCACCTCGTTCATCAGCACAAGCCATTCATTTCAGCTCCCGAGAGAGGAAGTTGACTCAACACGCACTCAAGACCACGTCCACCACCAGCTGCACAGGGCCTGGCTCTTTCCCACAGAAGGAATATTGATGCCGCCTGGGATTAAAGCCTGCTTTGCTCAAGTGCCCCTTTCGGTTAAGTTGTGAGAAGCGGAAATCATAGCCATCTGCAACGTGAGTGGGCACTCTGGGTGCTGAGAGCCATCGCAATCCAGTGCCAGCTTCCCGAGCAGCACGGCTCCCAACAGGCTGCAGGACGGGTGCTGTCAAAAGCATGCTGCCCAGCGCTACAGACAAGGGGCCCTTTGCGCCACCTTCAAAAGTCAATGGAAGGGACTTCCCTGGTGGTGCAGTGGTTAGGAATCCGCCTGCCAATGCAGGGGACACGGGTTCGAGCCCTGCTCCGGGAAGATCCCACATGCCGCAGAGCAACTAAGCCTGTGCGCCACAACTACTGAGCCTGCGCTCTAGAGCCCACAAGCCACAACTACTGAGCCCGCGTGCCCCAACTACTGAAGCCCGCACACCTACAGCTCATGCTCCACAAGACAAGCCACCGCAATGAGAAGCCCGCGCACCACAACAAAGAGTAGCCCCCACTCGCCACAACTAGAGAAAAGCCCGCACACAGCAACGAAGACCCAACGCAGCCAACAACAACAACAACAAGAAGTCAATGGAAGGAGGAGTGGTGAGTCCACGTGGGGTGGCGTCTGGGACAGCTTCCACACAGCAGGCTCAGCAACTTCTACAAAGCTGGGTCCCCAGATGCAGGGCCAGCAGCCTCAGAGAGTGGAAAATGTTACCAGAAAGCACAGCCCACGTGGGGCAAGTACCTGGTTATTTCCTGGGGAAGCGCGATCACAGGAGGCTCGGGACCGGGCTGGGCATTTCCAGGACTCGAAACTGAGTCTCGGCATCCTTCCCCCGGCTCGGCTGCCCTGAGGTTCCGGGCTTGCCTTCTCATTTAAACCACCTGGCTGCCAGTACAGCTTTCCACAGTACACACCGTGTTTCTCTGTCACTTACTACAGGGACATGCGGCAGGAGAGAATCACGTGAGCTCGGTCTCCGCTTTGCCAACAGCAAAAATCATTTTGAAGAAGGCATCCTTTCTAGATGAACAAAATTATTCTTCTATACAGCCACGCCCCACTCCCCATCATAAATAGTCAATTTCAGCTTAAGCAAACCTTGCTTCAAAAATAGCGGAAAAGGGGCTTCCCTGGTGGCACAGTGGTTGAGAGTCCGCCTGCCGATGCAGGGATCACGGGTTCGTGCCCCGGTCTGGGAAGATCCCACATGCCGCGGAGCGTCTGGGCCCGTGAGCCATGGCCGCTGAGCCTGCGCGTCCGGAGCCTGTGCTCCGCAATGGGAGAGGCCACAGCAGTGAGAGGCCCGCGTACAGAAAAAAAAACAAAAAACGGAAAAAAAGCAAAAAAAAAACCCCCAATAAATCTGTAATGCTCTAAACCCCATAATTTCCCTCCAAGTGTCACGATGTGAAAGTCCCCTGCAGCACATCAGCAAGCAATGAGACCATCCCCAGCTACTGGCCTACTGAAGCAAACCCAAATCACTGGGTAGAACTGCAGGCCAGGCATAATTCCTCTATTTACATTTCTCATGACACTATCCCTGTGACTGGAAACTCCTGCTACCATTCAGAATTAACAAAGGATGCAGGCACTGTTGATGAAACATTAATGACCAATTTGCAAATGTTCTAGGACCGCTTTAGTTCATCACGGCCCATCGCTGCGGCACTCACCCACCTCCCAATTTAGTCTCTCAATTATTCAGCATCCATTAGGCGCCCACGGTAAGCTAAGCTCCGAGAGACCTTCACCCACAGCACCACCCCTCTGACACTCCATGCACCCGACGGTCTCTCTGCACAGGCAAATCGACCTTGGCCTTGAGGCAGGAAGCTCATTTAGAAATCATCCTCTCTGGGCATCCCTTGCATTACATCTCCAAGTGCTGAGGACACAGGGCAATGAGCCTGGTGGGATAGAAAGCTCCAGGAACTCTTCCGGGTGGTCCCAATGCATTGAAGGGAAACACCTGAAAATGAGGTCCCTGTGGTACCTCAATCTGTGAATTCTTCAGAGACCCACGTTATCTGGCCTTAATTAATTAATTCAGCCATTTATTAAATATTTACTGAGCGCCTACCGTGTCGGCGGCACTGTCTCACATAGAAGGAGGTAAGAGTAACTCAGCGGAGGGCTGCGCGCTGCGGTGTGTTAAGAGACAAGTTCTGATTGCACAGACATGGGCCCACCTTCACCCATGTGGAGCCAGGGACCACGGAGGAAGGATGAGGTGAGAGACATGGAAAGGCCCTCCTCGCTCCAAACGACACCCCTCTCTGCCTGTTACAGACTCGGATGCATCCTGAGTCCCAAAGATCCCCAGAAGGACCTTCTGACTCCAGACGGTCCCCAAGTGCGCTTTCTTCATAATTACCTGAAACCCCCCGGGTAGCCTTTCTGGTCTTTATTTAGACACAAAGTCCCTGACCTGGTCTTTCCTTGTTCTGGCCACTCGGCACCATGCCGTTACCTCTGAAGAGTGATGGCGAATATAAGTGACACCATGACCAAGGTGAAAGCAGCAGGTGCTGTGAAACAGGTACAAACGAAATGTTCCAGGGGACCAGGGGAGACAGAAAACTCAAGGCAGAGGGACGGGGTCTGACCGCAGAGGCGGCATAATGGGAGCTGGCCCCCCAGTGATGGTCTCTCCAGTGAAACCCATGATGGGGAACGCAACCTCTATCCCCTACCACGGCAGCTGTGGCAGCCACTGCGTTTACAAGCAATTTCCTGGGTGCCAAGCGCTGGAGTCATGCTTTTCCTACCACGACAGCACACTGACAAAGGTATTATTAATCCCATTTTCGAGATGGTCAAAGTGAGCTCAAGGAGGCTAAATGTCTTACCCAACGTCATGCCATTTGCACATGATGGTGGCAGAGCTGGAATGTGCGTCCTGTTTGTTTAACTGAGGCCATCACTGAGACGACTTGAGGATGCTGCACGTTCATCTCGTGTCCAGTTACCCAGCACGCTCACTCTGCGAGGGCCCGAGTCCCTGGGGAGTGTGGTCTGTTGCTGAGAGCTGGTGCAGGAGCCACTGGCAGCTCAAGGCGTTTCCAAGAGTAGAGAAAGTGGTGTGCTCTGGGGCTAAAGCGGGCAGCGGAGACCTCGGCTCTGGGGACCATGGGCTGGTTCCTTTAACTGCTAGTTCTTTTAACTGGTTCTTTTCCCACCGCCATCAGCAGCCTCTAATCTCTGCCAAAACAATGGCTGTTCTGCAGTAGGGGGTCTCTGAGGTGCAGGGACCCTCAGGCTCCCTCCTTTTTTTTTTTTTTTTTACAGTAACCCACATGGGAATAGAAAAAAGGTTTTAAAAAGAAAAAAAAAGGCAAAGTTTCTCTTTGTGTTTCAACTGCAGGGTGGGAGGAGGTGAGATCTCGGAGCAGGTACCATGGTGGGGGCGGGGGAAGGAGAGGGTGTGGGGGATGGAGTGCGGAGGGGGAAGCAGGCCCAGCCTTCCAAAAGCAGGCCTTGCCAGGCTGGTGTGGCCACTGCCCTACCCTGACATCACTTAACTGCTCAAATTCACCCACGTTCCTAACCATGAATGTTTCTAAAATAACGACCATGACAACGATGGCAATCGGAACACAAGATAACACTTCCCTAGCACTTTTTCACACGCCAGGCACTACTCCAAGAGCCTCACACCATCAACTCATTCAATGTTTACAAGTTCGTAGGTATTATTGTTGCTGTTTTACAGATGTGGAAACTGAGGCCCGGAGATGGCCGGGATCTGAACGCAGGCAGCTGGGCTGGACGGGCCACGCTTAGAACTGTTTATAACAACTGCCTCAAAACTTAGATCTTATTTCTCTCCCCACTCAAACTCTTTTCTCACCTCTTCTTATCAAGTTCAGTTACTGACTGTCAAGTTCAGTTCCGACTCGTCAGCTGGCACTTAAGGCCCCGCACAGCCTCCCTTCAAAGTCGCTTTCTCCCCAGGAACCTCCTTCGGCCTGCTCCATTCCCTGCGTGAGGCCCAGAGTGTTGCTGTTTTTGGCCAGTAGTGCTTGGTCTCTCTTCCCCATGCGTTGGCCGGGAATGTCCTCCCCTCTGTTTCTGCAGATCCAGATTTCACCCACTTTCCTGTTCTAGGAGCTTCCTTCCCATATGCTCATCCCCCCACCCGCCCCCGCTGGCCCTGAGCTCCAGAAACAACGCTCTGTGACGTCTTTCTCCCACCTTGACATTGGAGCTTCGTGCAGGAGAGGAGCCGATCATAGTGCACAGCACATTTGTCTCTGCTCTCATCAGTCCTGGTACTGCCCCCTTCTCACATCTCCCCTCCACTCCGTATTTCTGATTGACCCTCAAAGTCTGGAAGGAGCGGTTTTGGGAGGGCATTCTTCTGCTTTGCTTTCCTTCTAGGGTCTCTGCGGCTTTGAAGAGAGGAAAAGCTCTGGCTCAGCTTTTCTTCTCTTAGGTATAGTTCATTAGAAATTATCCTTCCTGCCAGAATCGTAACAAACAGATGCATACTTCTACCCCCCTCAGGCCGAGTCTGGCTTCATTTGTTACTAAACCTACCCCATCTCCTGGGCTAGCAGGTAACCCAGCCTACAGCCTGGAGAACACAGCAGGGGCCATCCTGATCTATTGCTCTAAGTTCTAAGAAGCCCTCTGAGCAGGGGTGGGGAACTGCCTGCCTGCTTCTCAACCCCACTCGGGGCTTCACTCACTTAGTAGCCGGCCCCAAGGGGTTATGGTGTGACCCTTCTCATTTGGGAAAATATCTTCTATTTTCTACATGATCCTAAGTTTCCTAGAGGTTGGCTTCATGTTCTATTTTTCTTTATATCTCCCACAGTGCCTTGTACGCAACCTGCCACTTAACAGACATTCAGTACATTTTTGATGAATGAATAAATGACTTTTTCCAACAGGACCAATATGATACACCCACAAAGAATAAATTAATAATAAATAATAATAAACATCATATTAGAGGTCCTGACCAGTGTAACAAGGCAAGAGAAAAAAAAGAAATTAAAGGCATATGGATTGGAAAGGAAAAAATAAAATTCTCTTATTCACAGATGACATGATTTGCCTCATAGAAAACCCCAAAGGATCTATAAAAAGGCTACTAAACTTTAGTAAGGTCACAAAATACAGGGTCAGTATTAAAAAATCAATTATTTTCTATAAACTAGCAATGAACAATTGGGAAATGAAAAATAAAAACAGCATTTGCAATAGCATCAAAAAATATGAAATATGTAAGAATAAGTCTAAGAAAATAAATGCCAAATACATAGCCTGAAAAGTACCAACACTGATGACATAAATTAAAGAAAATCTAAATAAATGGCAAGATATGCTATGGTAATGGACTGAAAGACGCAATAGTATTTTTTTTTTTTAATTTTTTTTATTTTTGCGGTACACGGGCCTCTCACTGCCGTGGCCTCTCCCGTTGCGGAGCACAGGCTCCGGACGCGCAGGCTCAGCGGCCATGGCTCACGGGCCCAGCCGCTCCGCGGCATGTGGGATCTTCCCGGACCGGGGCACGAACCCGTGTCCCCCGCATCGGCAGGCGGACTCCCAACCACTGCGCCACCATGGAAGCCCTCAATAGTAATTTGATGTCAATTCTTCCCAGACTAACCTACAGATTCAACAGAATTCCAATCAAAATCTGAGGAGAAGTTTTTGCAGAAATCAACAAGCTGAATTTAATTTTTTTTTTTAATGGAAAAGCAAAGGGATAGCTAAAACAATTCTGGAAAAGAACAAAGTTGGAGGGCTCTTACTACCTGATTCCAAGATTTACTATAAAGCAACAGTAATCAAGCCAGTGTAATATTGAAGGAGAGACACATAAATAAAATGAACAGAACAGAAAATCCAAAACAGACCCACACGTACATGGTCAGCTGATTTCTGAAAAAGGTGAAAATGCAATAAAACTTCATTTCACTCAGTGGTGAAAGGAGAGTCTATTCAACATGGTGCTAGAACAACTGGATATCCACAACCAAAAACAGTAAAGAAGAAACCTCAATTCACAAAAAATTATTTCAAACTAAAACTACAGAATGTCTGGAAGAAAATCTTTATAATCTTGGATTAGGAGAAGATTTCTTAGATACAACACCAAACACAGGATCCGTAAAAGACAAAAACTGATGAACTGGACCTTAATCTAAAGAAAATAATTTAAAAAATGAACAAAAGATATGAACAGGCAGTTCACCAAAGACATACAGATGACAGATAAGCACATGAAAAGATACTTAACATCATTTGATACTAGCAAAATGCAAATTAAAAGCACAGTAATTTATCACTACATCTATCAGACTATCTACAAAACCAACGAACACACCAACAAACAAAAAAGTCTGACAATACCAAGTGCTAGTGAGGATGTTGACCACGTGGGACTAGCACACATCGTTGGTGGGAAGGTAACCGGAACAGTCACTTTGGAAAACAGCTCGGCGGACTCTTACAAAGTTACACACACACCTAGCAAAGGACCAGCAATCACACTCTTGAGCAGTTACCCAAGTGAAATGCAAACTTGTGCACACAAACACCTGCCTGTGAATGTCTAGCAGCTTTATACATATTTGACAAAAATCGGAAACAACCTGAACGTCCCTCACTCGGGAAACGGGCAGACAAAGTGTGGTTCATTCACACAATGGGACACTACTCAGCAATGAAAAGGAACACGCTCCTGACACATAACGACATGGATGAATCCCAAAGGCATCGAATGAATGGAGGAAATCAGGTTCAGAAAGTTATTTCACATGGCTCCGTTTATATGACGCTCTGGCAAAGGCAAAGGTATATGGTTCGAAAGCAAATCAGCAGATACTACGGGTTGAGGATGGAGGCAGGGCCAGCTAAGGGGGCACAAGGGAAAAGGGAACTGGGGGTGACGGTGGGACCGTTCTGTACGATGACTGGTAGTGATTGCATGACTGTGCTTGTTGAAACTTGCAGAACTGTCCACAAAAGGAAGATTTTTACTCTATGTAAATATACCTTAATTTAAAAATAGAAAACAAAATTATAAGCAAGTTAAAGAAAATTTTAAGTTCATTGGAAACTTGTGAAACCAAAAAAACCCCTTCCTGTCCTGGCCTTGGTCCACGGGGCAAAATGGGCTTTTTTTCAGTCACCTAAGCCCTACTTCGGCAGCATTTTGGAAACTACCCACAGAAGTCCCCTGAAGTTCTTCTGTCTTGTCCATCCCATATGCTGCCTATTTCCCCACCTGCCTCTCGCTCTCCAATCACCTCCCCTCTGCAGCCCCCTGAGCTCTGCCCAGCTCTCCATTCCTATCCACGCTGCTGCACAGGAAGCCTCCCCGACGGTGCAAGGTGACAGGATTACCACCCTCCTCCCGGGAATCGCCTCCGCCGGGAGGCTCTGGGGCGCCCCTGCTGGGGGTGGCGCTGGCGGCCACCTTGGGTCTCCGACTCACACCCCTGCGCCAACCCCTTCCTTAGGAGAGGGTTTAAGTTTCTGGAAGCTGCCTGGCCTGGCAGATTCCAAGCGTCTATAAGAGAACTGAGGTCATGCGGTGGGAGAAGAGCCCTGAAATTGAACACAGTGGCCTGGCACCGTCTCCCGGGTCACCCATCCCCGCTGTCCTGGGGGAACGTGCCTGTCACCAGCAGGGCCCCTCACAACTGGGACTGCCTGCTGCTGCAGCTGCTTCTAACATTCATTTCAAGACACACTTTGGCCGAAAGCCCTGAAACCTCTTTTCAGGAAGAAAGCATGGAGCCTCCCGATTTCATTTTGTTGCTGTTTTTTCTTTTTTTTTTCTTTTTTTTTTTACTGCTTGTTCAAAGAACAATAAGATAAAAATATCATCCTTGGGTGAAGTGAATTTAATTCAAACATTCTTAAGAATAGACTGAACAACCTTTTCCTCACAAACAAAACAAAAAAATGAGCCTGCTTCATTCTTGGTTTTCCTCAGTTACACAAAGAAAGAAAAAAAGGAAAGAAACACGGAGAATTTACAGGAAAGGGAATTTTCACCCGCCCGTCACAGGTGACCAGGAGCCTTATAACGTGCACTTCCGGCATCACTCTATTAAGCCTTCTCAGCAAGTCTACGAGAGGGATTCTGCTACCGTCCCACATTACAGATGAAGACACCGAGGCCGGGAAGGGTAGCGATGAGTCCAAGGGTGCAGAGTTGGCGGTGCGTAAAGCCAAGATTTGAACCCAAGCAGTCTTAGCCCAGGACCCATGCTCTTAGCCAGATGCTGCCACTCTATCTGCACAGCTGTGGTCAGATCGAGATGCAGCTGCCTTTTGGCTTGTGAAGAAATGAAAGAGGTGTTAGTGTTAGATGTGTTTCTTCTCCACTTTCTTCTTTTGTACCACCACTCGAGGTCAGAACTGGAACTCTGACGAGGACCCACGTCTCTGTGTGGGCTTCCCCCAACCGGTCCTCCCGACTCCCCAGCCGAGGTCGTTACCCTTCCGAATTTCTGTCCGTTATCCCATGTCTTTTTTTCAGGCAGCCTTATCACAAACTATAATAGGTTTAGAAGCTATTTTTCCTTTTATAACGAGGATCACGCTACGCTATATGTGATCTTGTGGGACTTTTCCCACTTATGTTCACAACGTTTACAACCAGGGGTTAGGATTTCAAATCGAGCTGTGGTCATTTAGAAGAAAGGAGGGGGAGGGGGTGAAGACACAACCTCCTGGGGGCAGTACAAGGTGGCCATCACCCTGCTGTTGGGCTCAGTCGCCTCTGGGTCCTCACTGAATGTAGGATAAAATCCTGCTCCTTCCCTTGCTTTCTAAGGTCCAATCCAGGGGGACATCTTGACTATCTTGCTGACCCCTTCCACCCCACCTCACTCACTATGCTTAGCAATGTGGCCCTGGTCCTCTCTCTGCTTCCAGAACATTCTTGCCTTGGCGGCTGAGCTACCTGTCCCACTCTACCTGCCTGAAGTTTCAGCCGGAAGTTACCTTCTCTGAGAGCCTTTCATGATCACCCCTCTGTCACACCGCCCTGCTTTATTTTGGGGACAGCATCCCCGGCATTTTGGGTTTGTTATCTGCCTTCCCCCTCCACAGGAAGAAAGTCTTGCACAGGTCAAGCTGTGTACCTAATGCAGACCTCTGGGGCTCCCCAAGACCCTTTCAAGAGCTCATAAGCCCAAAAAACCAATTTCACTATAATAAGACTTTATGCGCATCCTCCACCACGTTGACATTTGAGCTGTCGGTGCAAAGGCAAGCGAGGTAAGACTCCTGGTGCCTCAGCACGGATCCCAGTAGTGGCATCAACCTATTCTAGTGTTCATGGAACGTTTCACCATCTCACACTTGCAGGGAAAAAATTCCAGTTTCACTTAAGCATCACCTTTGTCAACTCTTTACCCTTGAGCGCACAAGTCTTGTGTACATTCTGTGTGACTAAACAGGAAACACAGAGCACTTCCGCTACACCCTGAAGTGCAAGGGTTGCCTCAAGGAAGAGCACTTCCGTGATTGAGTTGTCAGCAGTTTTCTTCGTGGAACAGCAAGTTTAGGTGAAAGAACTGACAGACAGAGGATGGCAGAGATTTTCTCAAAAAATGAATGAAGTGAACCTGCCACTTCAAGAGGTGACAGTATTTTTTTGCCAAAGATAAATTTCAAGCTTTCAAGTGAAAATCTGAATTTTGGAAAACTCGTATCTGCCAACTCTTCCCAATACTTGAGACATGTCTGAGGAGACTGGTGGTGATGGTAGTGGAAGTGATTTTTTTGATCTTGGGTAATGAAAGGTGTCGACATTGGAAAGGGCTGCACAACTCAGTGAACCAGTATTTTCTAACTGCCTCCTGCACGTGTCACTAAACCACGCGCAGGTAAAACAGCCATTCAAATGGCAAGACAGACTAATGGATTTTGATGTAACTAATAAAAAGTTCACTGATGGGGTTCCAGATCCCTCAGCGCAACTAACTTGTAAGAAACCACTGCTTGTTGAGTTTTAGTGTAATATCAAAGACTCCCCAGAATCTTTTCAAAAGGCTATTAAGACACGTCTCCCTTTTTCTACAACGTATCTGTGGCAAAGCTGAATTCTTCATGTACTTCAACCAAAAGAACTTAGAGCACGAGATTGAACACAGAAGCTGATATAAGAGGCCGGCTCTCTCTATTAGGCCAGACATTAAAGAGATTTGAAAAAATGTAAACCAATGCCATTCTTTTCATTAAAACTTTTAGTTATTTTTCATAAACACGTGTTATTTCTGTGCATGTGCAATGGTTTCATGATTATGTCTAAATGAATTAATAAAATACTTTAAAATATCACATTTAAAATTTTCACATGGTCGACACCAGTAGATGTAACCCCATGTAAACAAGAGCTCCCTGGGGTCCTCAATGATTTTTAAGAACATAAAAGGGCTCTCGAGACTAAAAAGTTCGAGAATCTCTGTTCTAGTGGCTAGTGCGTGCTAGGTACTTGATAAGCGTTGTTGAATGAACATACTAAAGACACATTCTCTTCAACGTTTGTCTACCTCCCGTCTCTCTTTGAAGACATCTCCGTGGAGGTTTAACAACAGCTCACGGCTTTAGAGTCACGCCAATGAGAGGAAGACCCCGTATCGAGAACACGTGAACCCCTGAAGTCAGAAGTCTCCCTCAGAATCAGCATAAAGTCTCCGACATTATTATTTTTTCCATCCTTTCCTTTTTCTTTCATGCCCACATCGAGATACAGATGTTAAAACTAGTTGTAAATGTGCTTCGTGCTGCCTTAATCGTAATTACTGGCACTGCAGTGGAGTTTCTTTGTGTTTGCTGTGGTGCATGAGGAACGCAGGGGTCTAGCTATGCTGCCTGCTGAGTGGGAGCCTGACTACCATTTGAACACCACGTTTTCATAGGAAAGCATGTGACATGTTTTAACAGTGACTCCCAAGCTTCTGGGAGACAAGTGACACTGTGACTGTGACAACTTTGTGGACAACAGTGAGTCCACGGAGTGTCTCCCTCACGGGCAAGGAGGCCACGCTCGGAAGCTGCCTCATGTCAAAGTCAACACACGGTGCTTTACAGGGTTATTTGTGAATGGACTGCAATACATAGAAGCAACTACAACTTTTTAGATGCTGCTGCAGATCCTGAACTTGGAGCTGTCTTCCCCTAGAAGAGGGACTCTCTCTTTCCTGTGTCCCACCAATGATGAACCTGGGACAGCCCCAGCTCTTGGCTGGCCAAACATCCCAGAAATTCTCCTAAAGCCACATAACGCTCTGCTTTGTGTTGAAGCCTGGAGAACGTCCGCACCCAAGGGCACTGACTGGACTCTCACAGCTGCCTGGCCTGCATTTTCCAAAAAGGGTCTTCTGCTTTCAAAGGCCCGTGTTAGCATCTAAGTGCTTCCCTCAGCCACAGGGAGCCTATGTCTTCAGACAAGTATCACTGAATCCGCAGGGAAGGGGTGGAGACTGGGAGAGGAATCTCAGGTCCTGACTGTGATGTAAACGTCCCCTGCAGGGGATGCAAGAGGCGAGACTCCCAGTGGATTGGAGATGTTCCCCCATCTTCCATGGGAAGACTGAGGAGACCCATACTGGTTTAGAAGAAGCAAAGATTCGATGTTAACGGGAAGATTCTAGATAAAACTTCCCCATCCTTGCAACACCTCTAACCTGAATCTAATAAACCAGAATTTAATGAAGACATTTTATTTTCAAATCCCCAAAAGCAGCCACATGGCTTTGGGCTGAGCCGGATTTCACAGGTCGAGCAGGAATAGGTTCAACTTCCATCAGCTACTCGGTTAGGAGAGGAGAAGTGGGCCACCGAGAGAGGCAGAGAAACACCACATATTTTTGGGTTCAACGAGATGAAAAAGGTTTTGGTTAAAAAGAAAAGAAATGTAGCTTGTGTTCTGAGTGGTCACCCTCGACGGTAATATCCTAAATGTCTCCTCTCGTCGGTCTATCAATTTCAGCCTGTTTCACCGATTTACTGTTAACTCTGGTATCATCTGAAAACAGGTAAGTCGCTACACGCCTATCAGCAAAGACATGGCCAACACCGGGATGACAGGACATCTGCAGAAGAGGGTGTACAGTGATGAGCACAAGGTAGTCACCCACTCATGCTCTCAGCATCTACTCAGTAGGCTCCTACCATGGGCCAGGCTTGGCGAGGGTGGGTCTGTTCACCGAGGGCCCAGAGTTGAGCAAGACAAACCTAGTTCCTGCCCTCAGGAGGTTCTCAGGCCAGCACAGAGAGCTGAGTAAATGATCACACAATTAATAGTTTAAAAAGCCCCCTTAATTACTGATCCATCCTCGTCTTCCTGCCTTTGCAATTAAGGGAAATAGGGATGGTGGAACAAGTTCTGATGCATTCTTAGGAGACAGCTGACTAGAGTGATCGGGAAGGTGATAAGTAACGGATGAAGACAAAGCTCATCAACGGCTGCTAAAACCATTAGGACGGGGCGGGGGGGGGGGGGGGTTATCCCAGGTGTATTAAGCTGATGACACCTGAATCTACTGCTTAATCTTAATGGCACAAAAGGAGAGGCATATGGAAGTACAGAACAGCATCTGTGAAGCAGTCTTGCCTCCTCTGTAAAAAGTCAAACTTAAGTCTGACTAAGCCTGTAGATTCAACTCGCAGTTAGAGGAAACACGGAGCACAGAAGAACATGGTAAATGACACCACAGGGATGCGATCGGCTGCATCTCAGGATGTGGGAAACTGCACGGCACAAACAACCCAATTGCTTCAACAACAAAAAGGACCCAAAAAGAGGGAGAGGGGAAACACAGATTAAAAGGCACCGAAGAGACACCAACCAAATACAGCTGTGGGCCTTGTTGGGCCCTGGATTCAACCAACCACTGGGAAAACAAAGTATGAAACAAACAAGAAAATTTGAACAGTGACTTCATATTTGATAATTTTTTTCAGGCAGCGATAAAAATACAGTGGTTATGCTTTTTTGGAAAGTGTTTTTTCTTTTTTCCAGTTATAGGTACTTACATGAGTATTTATGGATGAAATGGGATTAGCTCCAAAACAATAAATGGGGAAATAAGCACATGAAAAGATGCTCAACATTATTATTATTATTCAATAAAAAGAAATGAAGTACTAATACATGCTGCAATGTGGATGAATCTTGAAAGCATTATGCTAAGTAAGAGAAGTCAGTCATAAAGGACACCATGTATGACACAATTCCATACATATGAAGTGTACAGAATAGGCAAATCTATAGAAATAAGAAGCAGATCACTGTTTGCCTAGTGCTGGGGAGGCGGTGGAGGAAAGATAATATTGGAGGGTTATGGCTAAGAGTTCCTGGGTTTGTTTTTGGGGTAGTAAAAGTATTCTAAAATTAATTGTGGTGACAGATTCACAACTCTGTGAATATGCTAAAAGCCACTGAACTGTACGCTTAATAAAAAAGAGTCAGAGTTGGGCAGGGAGTGGGCGAGGATACAGGTGAAATATAACAGACCGTGCGTTATAAACTTTTTAAATGTGCAGGTTCTCTCCCAGAGGGTCAAACCCCGCCTCTGCCAATTACAAGCTGTATGAGCTTGGCAAGATATTTAACTTCTTTGAACTTCAGTTTCCTTAAATGTGAAATGGGGGTAATATAGGTTTATATGGAAAAAATGAGGGTGATACATTTAAAGCGTGTGGTACAGCGTCTGGAATATATAAAATGCTCAATAAACAGTGACCATTATTATTCTCAACTCTTTTTTTTTCCTTTTTCATATCATCCCTTTCAGGAGCATCTGTTTCCTCAGCATCTCCCTCAGAAACCACCGTAATGATGGACACCTAGTAGATGCTCATAGAAGTCTTCCCGACTTTTCCAGATGCTTCCTTGGTTTCATCCTTATTTTTACGGTTCTCCTTAGGAGACTGTCCTTCCAAGGGTTCTGTTTTCTGTGACTAAAGGAGTTGGTTTTCTATTTGGTCTCAGGCTAGGACTGAGGATTTAGGAAGAGCAGCAAAGACGTAAGGAAACCAACTGTAGCCATATCCATCAACTCCATGCCGGAAGGCTGACTGCCCCGCCCAATGGCCACAAACACTGCGATAGCAAAGGGTAGAGGCCCACAGACCATCCTTCCAACCCCTTTCTCAGGCGGTGCCTTTGGTATCACCTCTGGCTCAGCCCAGAGGCGGCTGCATCTCGCTGCTCCCGTCAACTCTGGACTCTTAACCGCCACAGTCATCTGCCCTGGTTCCTGCTCTCACATCACAACTGCATCCTAAACTAGCAAAGTGCTTTTTCAATCACGAAGGCTCTCTATGAACTGAAAACAGTAAAACTAGGATCAATATTTTATAAAGGCACTCTGCAAGCACCGCTCAGACAGACAGACACACGCTCAATGGGATTTCTATGCTCACACATGCTCCCCACACAGAACGGCAGCATATTCTCCCATCCGAGTTCGCTCCAAAAGAGATTCAAAAATTTTTGTGTTGTTGTACTGTGCATATCAACTGCACAAGGCAATCAGCCAGGGAGAGGTTTAAACATATGGACTCAATTGCAGGGCTTTGAAAAACGCTGTAGAACAAGACGGGGATGGGCTCTTCCACTCTGCTCTCTGGGACCGCCACCCGGCAGGGCAGGAGCTGGGCCCAAATGATTTACCCTGGGGACACGGGGCCGAAGGGCTGCCCGCAGCTCTGCAATGGTCTGTCCAGACGTGCAAAGGTGCCCGCGAAAGCTGTCTTAAGAGCAACGCTATTCAGGTTTGCGTGGAAGGCCTTCCCCACAGACGCACACAGTCAGAAATGTCTGTGGCTGTGTGCACCAGACACGTTCTGGTGATTGACTTTATGCTCCTAAACGTCAATTTTCCCAGACCAATCCATTTGCAAGGTGAGCGGGTGTGACCTACAGAAGAATGAACCAAGAAACCATTTTATTTGACTGTTGTGGTGTCTAGAATTGACACATTTTACACATTTGCTAAAATGAATAATGTTTTTCCAATGTACTTGCACCATCTCTTCGTCGTCCTCTGGTTTAGAACTTGAAACAGAACTGTGTCTTTGCTACTTCGTTCAGATACACTGATGGTGATGTTTGTAACCGAACGGCTGCCTGCTCTGGGAGCACAGTGTGCCCTCGCCTACCCTGCAGATACCCTGCCTCCTTCCTCATCCAAACGTGTCCGTTCCCAGGCAAAGGGAAGAGAAAAAGAGTAAACAAAATCACAACTCAGCAGTTCTACCCTAATCCAACTTGCCACGGCCACTAAAGGTTTGCGGTCGCTCACAGGAGGTCAGGATAAGGTAGGCAGCTGGCTGATGCTGTCACGTAGCTCTTTCTCTTCCTTCCAGAAAGCTCACTGGGATGGAGGTATCACGATGCTGCCCTGAGAGCTCTGTAGGCAGACCTGCACGCTCCATTTCAGGGCAGGCCCAAGACTAGGTCCAGGCGTACGTACCTGTGGAGTGGGCACGCTTTACCACAGCTTTCTCAGCACATCCCTGCAGCGGGTCCCTGTGCCCGGGCAGCTGTGTAGCACGTGGCAGGCGGGCAGAGCTCTCCCCACCCAGCCAGGGTTACAGCCAGGACAGGATGACGGCAGCGGCAACCCTGCCCCCACCATATTGCGGCTGTTCTCTGAGGACTTCCTTCCTTCCTGGCACTGCAGCATACTTTACGCTCACTCTATGCATTTCCTACCCCCGGCCTAGAACCAGCCATTCCTGCAGGCAGCCCTGCAGCCGTGCTGTGAAGCTCCGTTCGTTGGTACCAGGGCAGCCTCTGGTCTAGGGCTGGTCTTCCCCATCACTGAGGTGTCACCCTTCTGAGTGCTGTGTCCGAGGTTTCCTACTGTGGCTGGTGGGAACATGAACTTTCCCTGCCCTCCTGCCCCAGGCACTGCTCTGCCTGTTCCCTTCTGGTGGTTCTCTCTTCAGCTGCGGGTGGTTTCCTCACATGGATGTGCTGCTGGGCACCCAACTGAAGACCGGGGGGAACTGCTCTGAGATCTCCGGAGCACCTCTCTGGGCAGCTCTGCCCTCCTTGCTACCTGGCCTGGTGGATTCCAGCCGCTGTGGCCTCCCAGACACCTGACTCTGTGTCCTCGGCTTAGAGACTCCTGGGCTTGGCTCAGGTCCCCCTCCTGGCGCTGAGCCGGGGACCCTCTCTGGGCAGTAAGCTGGGCAAACGGAGGGCTTGTCTTGACCGTCTCCATCACAGGGATTGCCGTGCTGTGCTACCTGACGTCCAGTGTCTGAAAATCACAGCTTCATCTATTTTGTCTGGAGTTTTAGTTGTCTAAGGCAGGAAGGTAAACTCAGTTCCTGTTACTCTGTCTTGGCCTAAGCAGAAGTTCTGAGGTTCACCACACAGAGGGTCCCACTTAGCCTGGGATGGACTTTCCTGGGACACTAGTCTTGTCAAGGTCAGTAATCTGCAGTGAGTCACCTCCCAGATGAGCAAGTACACAGCTGTGACCACACTGCACCGCACGGCCAAAATAACAGAGTGGGCATATCTGTCACGGTCGCACAGAAGATTGCTGGAGATGTAAAGTACAAATAGGATTAAACCGGGAGGCCCTGGAAGTCAAAATGCCTTCCTGCGTGTTCGACAGGACGCCCAGGAAGCTGCGGGGGACGCCGCCTTGCCAGGTGCACCTGCCCTTCCCAGGAGACAGCGCCCTGGATGGCCAGTGGTGGCCAAGGGTTTACACGAAAACAGCCCACAGGAGAATGACTGGTTTCCCGGGATGGTCCCTGCTGCGCGCCAAGGTGGGAAGAGGACTCACCAACAGTGTGAAAGCCCACTCGGCTAACGAGGGCGCAGGGGGGATGGTGTGGCTGGAAACGCCCCCTGGGGCTCTCCGTCTCCAGGTATCACGTGGAGTGACACACGCACACACGCTCTTATGGAACATAAACAAGGAACTGTAATTTTCTTCTCAATTCCATTGTCTTAGGTCTTCACAGCCTTCTTCCCAAGACAGTGATGCAGGCTTTAATGATTTGCAAGCACATTTTAAAACCCCAGGAACCTTACACCAAAGGAAAGAACACTTTTCAGTTGGAAGTGCTTTAATCACTGTAAATCAGAAGTGCTGCGGAGGGAATTTTCTCCAGGCAGCTCATCCTGCATGTCGGTGACCCCCGAGTGGCAGCTCTCCCTGTAGATGGCAACACAGAACCACACGGACACGCGAAGCCGGCGGATGCTACTGCTTTCACGGTCCTCCTTCAAGCAGGGGGTCGAGGCGGCTGCAACCAGGGCAGAAGAACAGCCGAGGAGCGGCCGCCTTCCCTGCTCTGCTCAGAGCCCAGCACCAGGCCATGGACGCGCCCTGAGCGTGGGGTCCACTCCCAGCATCCCCAGCCTCACCCCCGCCCGCACCTTCTGTCCCCCCAGAGCAAATGGGCACGGAGAGAAAGGGAAGTGTTCACCCTCATAAAAGAGTAGCAGGCTCCTAATGAATGAAGTCACCATAAGGGATCCTGAAATTCCCGGCTTCAGACGTGGAGTTTCTTTTAAGACTCGTTTACAGTCACGCATGGCCAGTTAGGAAGGGTCTCAAGAAGGCTAGCTCACGGGCCAGGCCCCTGGCCTCAGAGTTAGTTGACATGCTTGTCTTAAAAACAGGGGGCTTGGGCTTCCCTAGTGGCGCAGTGGTTGAGAGTCCGCCTGCCGATGCAGGGGACGCGGGTTCGTGCCCCGGTCCGGGAAGATCCCACGTGCCGCGGAGCGGCTGGGCCCGTGAGCCATGGCCGCTGAGCCTGTGCGTCTGGAGCCTGTGCTCCGCAACGGGAGAGGCCACAGCAGTGAGAGGCCCGCGTACCGCAAAAAAAGAACAAAAAAACCCAGGGGGCTTGTGAGGAACAGAGGCGGGGGAGGGGCTGCCAGCAGCAGCCACCTGTCTGGGAGTTTCGCGTTCAGTGGGCACGCGACGGAGCTCTGCTGAATGACACAGAAGCACTTGCAGTGACTTCCCCCCTGCCCCCCACCCCTTTCACCTCATTCCCTTTAGGACAACTGCCTGGGGTCGGAGCTGTGAATTCCCACACCTGGGAGGCCACAGCACAGGCCGCAGCTAACTGACGGTGCAGGACCTACTGGTAAATGACCACAGCTGGCCACTGACACGGCCCCCTTGATCTCACATCCTGACCGAGAGTGAACTGAGGTGCACGCACAAAATCAATCCATCACAGACGTAGGCTCAAACCATAAGGAACTCCCATATATCCTGGGCAAATCTAAGGGATGGAAGTTTCTAACAAAAATACGATGCTATTTGCTACAATATTTGCTCATGACTTAGGGGACCACGTACAACGCCCTTCAGCTCGGGCGTACTGCCACCACACCAGACTGCTCGCCGCGCAGCAAACACGCCAGAAGCTTCCAGGCCTGTGAGTTTTCATTCTAGCACAGCATCCTCCCCACCTGCTCTACCTGGTGGATCCCTGTCACTCTTTAAGGTCTGATTTGAACGTCGCCCTCCCCGTGAGGCAGCCCTCACGCCCTGGCGGTAAGGAGCACGTGGCCAGGGCCCCTTCCCCACGCCCCCCGGGCCTACCGTTCCCCGCAGTCAGGCAGGCACCCCTGCACTCCACCGCCTGCCAAGGGCCTGCCTTCGGCTTTGGGCCGTGAGGCGGCGAGGCAGGGGCTGGCTTCGCTCCTCCTGGGACCCCCGGGCCTCACAAAGCGCCTGGCAGGGCGGGGGGCTCCGTGAGAGGAAGGGGAAGAGGTTGTGCTCCACGGACAGCAGGGCCGCCAAGCAGACGGCCGTGCTCTCCCTCTCGTTCTCTTCCTGCCACGGGAGGCGGCCGTGTGCTCCACGGACGGTCAGGCAAGGCCGAATGAGCAGGGTCTGGTGCTGGGCAAAGCCCCGGACTGGACCAAGAGGCCTGCTGAGCCTTTCTGTCCTGCAGAGACTTCCGGGCGAGCGAGCAATCTGTGGCGGGGCTGGAAGGAAGGGTCTCAACTGCCCCTCACTCGGCTGGAAGCGTCTAGGCCTCCTCTACGGTCACGGGCCGCAGGCCGGGCTGGACCGGCAGCGGGGCTTTCCGACGCTTGGCCTGTTTCAAAGCTCACTTCTGAACCCTCATCATCGTCAGATGCTGACGCTGTTTTCAAAACCATGGACTATTGGAACAATGGCTGCTCCCCCATCTGCTCACGAGAAATGGCTTTTACGAGTGAGGCTGTGTGGCCACCCCCCAGCAGCCCTGCTGCTGACCCTGGACCCGGGTCCACGGGACCCCGCGTGGCACAACTGTTTCTTTCGGCAAACACGGTGACAAGGGGTGACATCATCCTAGTAGAGGAAAGTGGGCCAAGGCCACACACGGGATAAAGTGAGTGAGAAGGAGCAAGCACTCAGGGGCCTCCGTTAGGACAAAACCAAACATGTGGGCTCATCACGGCACCGGGGAGGAAGCCGAGCGGTGTCTGCTCGGTCGGGGGTGCTGCCACTTCCCGGCTGCCCCCAAGTCTCAGAAGCTTGTCTGACTGCCGCTCTGCTCGCCTCCGCCAACATCTGGCACATCTCGAGGCTGAAGAACTAGTAACAGAATCAACAGAAGAGGCGTAACGGGAGGAGGAACAGACAGGAGGTCGGGAGCATCTGGTCGACCCTCCTCTAGGGCCGGCCAGTGAGCGGCCTGGCGCTCGGGGGGTGCGGCCCCTCCCTT
This sequence comes from Pseudorca crassidens, assembly GCF_039906515.1. Taxonomy (NCBI): domain Eukaryota; kingdom Metazoa; phylum Chordata; class Mammalia; order Artiodactyla; family Delphinidae; genus Pseudorca; species Pseudorca crassidens. The sequence continues at coordinate 3,831,921 of NC_090305.1, read as the reverse complement.
GTGGTCAGGGAGCGGGGCTCTCAGCAGCGACCCCAACATACGCCTTCCAGCCTACAGCCTGCCCCGGGGTAAGCATTACCTAAACAATGGAAACTGCTTCACGGTGTGGGCTTGAGGGGATAAACGCCACAGGAAGCTACCCAGGACCTCAGCCACCTACCCCATGGTGTGGAGGGGGACCGCGGGAGTGTCCAGTGACACCCAGGCTGGGAGGCCTCCCACTCCAGCACTTAGCAGGGGGACTTTGCCAGTAGCTCGCTCTGCTTTTTCCTCTGAGCACACTGCTAAGTTGAAACATACGGATTTCCTAATTTTTAACATTTTAGACTTCGAAAAATGGCAGTCTCAGGTTTTTGTAATATTTGCTATTCACTTCATGGTTTATTTGGCCAGACTGTAACTTGTGCGGCACTTTGCCACTGTGAGGGGTACTGCTATGACTCTGGCCGCCTCTCCGCCTTTAATGACAAAATTTTATCACTTCTGTACTGGAAGTACTACTGTTTTTGCTTTTGCTCTGGAAAAACTCAGCTTATGGGGGTCGCTGTGCTTCAAGAATGACATTAATAATAATAGCTGTAGTAATAAAAGCACCTAAGTGTGTACATGAGCATTCCACATATACTAACTCATTTCTTCTTCACCACAACTCTGAGGTAAGTGCTGTTATTACCTCCGTGTAAGAGCAGGAAACTACTTAACAGGATTCCGTAAAACAGACAACGACCAAAACTAGAGCTGCACGGCTCCCCAGTGCAAGTCAGTCCAAAAGTTTAGATATTCATGATCAAGCTTCCTAGTTGTATGTTTCTTTTTTGGCTGCTTTGGAGAAATCATCACACTTGCAGATCGACACTCCACAGTCACATTAGAAACCTTTCATTATTACCATCTGCATGCTGATTTGAGTTCTAGAATTTAGATACGACTTTCCCTTTTTCTGGACTTCAACGAGTCATCCTGAACCACTGATCCAACCATTAATGAAAAAGACAACTTAGCACATGTAAATACTAACATGCAAATGAGACAAAAATACATCTGCAGATAATTACACCCTTTTAACTGATTGTTAGCTGAGAAGTAACCAAGATGGTCCCTGTAGCGTACGTTATATATTTAATACCCTTTATTACCATGACTTATTAAGAAAAAAATCTGACCAGTGCTAAAAGTTTTTTTAAACTCTGATCATCCCCACAACCCCAGGAAGGAGAATCTGGCATTGTGTTTCTAAAGCCCACCAAGGGGAGGTGACACAGACCTGCCCGGAGAGGCAGTGAGTGGAGGGCCAGGGGGCGCCGGATGAGAGGCGGGTTACGGGGCCCACATGGGGAAGCACTAATGGTTTGGAGTATCCCGGGAGCAGGGGAGGCCAGCAGCCTGTGCCCGTGTAGCATCTCCTAGGGGTGGCGGGACCTTTCTAGGAGAGATCAGGGATGCAGGGCAGACTGAAGATCCAGAGCGGAAGCTTCTAGAGCCCTGATGAAAGACCATCGTGCCCAGCTTTGTACAGAAGGAGAGGACCTGTTGGCCTTTAAGGGGCCCCCAGGCGTGGACACAGAGAGTATCACAGTTCTGGCCAGTGTGGTGAGGTGGAGAGTGTTGCTTCCCACATTCTCAAGGTTTTCTCCCAACCTGGTATGTGTCCGTGGGGGTGGGGGGGGGAGTGGGGGGAGAGCGTATGAGACGGATTACATCCAATTTAGACAAGTAAAGGAAGATGCCATTTCTCACACCCCAAGCTGTGTGATAAAATGTATACCGGCTATAACCCTAACTATTACGAAGAATGCAGTGGGATAACTGCAAAAATCTCTGATCTGATCTTGTATCTTACTTTCCTCTGAGATTGTCAATGGCCAGCTAGTGGGAAGCAGCCGCATAGCACAGGGAGATCAGCTCAGTGCTTTGTGACCGCCTGGAGGGGTGGGATAGGGAGGGTGGGAGGGAGGGAGACGTAAGAGGGAAGAGATATGGGAACATATGTATATGTATAACTGATTCACTTTGTTATAAAGCAGAAACTAACACACCATTGTAAAGCAATTATACTCAATAAAGATGTAAAAAAAACCAAAAAACAACAACAAAAAAATTGTCAATGGCCAGTAGACCCACAAGTTTCCCCACTAGGGACCACCAGGGGTCCATGACCCTTATTTTACAAAACAATGTATCGATCCTAAGTAACATGAAAGAAGGGACCTCTCCGCACCAGGCAGGTAGTAATAAGCATACAACCAAAACGTTGACCTGATGTTGTTTGATCACAGAAAAGTTTGTGCCCTCAGAATCATTACACAGTTTGAAGAGCTCCTATCCCAGGGGTTACCACAGGGTCATCATTCTTTGGAACCATAACACATAATCCACAAGACCTGACAGTTATATTTGTTTTTAACGATTGTCTGGATTTTATTAAATGAGAATTTAAGGGAAAATAATTTGTTCTGGTGTAATTTACTCTTTCTTTCCTTCCTTCCTCCCACCCCTCATTATTTTAGCCTCCAGTGTTTGGGGCACAGCAGTGCACTGGAGGGAAGGGAAAGCCAAAACAAATTCACCAAATCTTTATTAACTAAAATCCAAGTAACCAGAACCTCAGACAAGCTTTATCTTACTGTCTTATTTCACTTGTAGAAGATGGCATGCTGAGCATTTATTTTTAAACAAATAAAACAAAAACTTCCTAAATATGGCTTAGGGACAGTCCAACTTTAGCCCAGAACTCATATACCTTCTAAAGTTTTACAATAAGAACTGGCCTGCACTAATTTGTTAAATTGGTTAATTGCCTTTCCACCAGGTTCTAGGAATACTTGTGATCATAGCCCATTAGGAAAACATTTCAATTATCAAACAGAAATTAAAGCTAAATTTCAGGGAGAAACTAAAAGCATTTTCTGTATGAATTCTGATTAATAAAAATATTGAACTAATCAGAACATACACTTCACAAAACATTTCAATTGACTGAGGTTAATCAAAATAGACATCATTACCTCCGTAGTCATTGCCCGCTCCCAAAAGTTCAGTGTATTCCCCCCGCTACAGCGAAGAAAAATGCTACCAAAAATCTGACTGAGTATATACTTTTCTAAAGGAACACTTTGAAATATTTCACTTTCTGGTGCCCCAATTAAAAAGCATAAAACCCACTTTCCAACAGGGAGAAAATTGTTTTTTGTTGTTCATTTGCTGACTCTTAATGAAACACTTAAAAAGGTTATATACCACTGGCTTTCAAACGTCCCAGATTTTGGGATACATTTTATAAGTTTTACCAAATTTCTAATTTGGGGGGATATTAAGAACAATAGTGTAAGAAAACAGAAGTCAGAGAAAGGCCTAAGTTAAAAAAATAGCCAGTACGAGTGTGAAATGGGGTAAGAACACATGTACACACATACCATACTGGTATCTGACAAGTCACCCATCTATTTTCCACCTACATTACTGCTCCCAAGATCTATTTTAATATTTACTGTACGTGTTAATAAAAATGAGCAGTGAAGAGCACTGCACGCAGCCACAGGCCATGAGTGGCCCATTAAAGCACAAGACAACTGACTACTAAAAAGTTCTTGTTAGAACACACTGAGCATTTCAATCAGCCTTTTCATTTACTCACATTATCTTAAAGTTGACACAAAGTTAACCACTCCCCACTTTTCATTTATTTCATTTAATGACTATTTCTTCCTCATTTCTACTGTTCTTTTAGGGATGAATCCAGAGAAAATGAAACACCAAAGTCCTACCAGCACCAGAATTGTCAGCTCTTGATACCAGCACTTAAAAAACTGTCTGTGCATAGAGAACAGACTTGTGGTTGCCAAGGGGGAGGGGGAGGGAGGGAAGTATTGGGAGTTTGGGATTAGCAGATGCAAACTATTACACAGAGAATGGATAAACAACAAGGTCCTACTGTAAGGCACAAGGAGCTACAGTCAACATCCTGCGATAAACCATAATGGAGAATATGAAAAAGAATGTATGTATATGTATAACTGAATTGCTTTGTAGTACAGCAGAAATTAACACATTGTAAATCAACTCTACTTCAATAAAATTAAAAAAAAAAAACTGCCTGGGACAGAGAACCTGTCATTCTGGATTCTAAAAGGACATCAGACGCCTCTGTTCTGCACCCGCCCCGAGATGCTGCTGTGCGCATGCGCAGTGTCTGGTCTCCGGAGCCCCGCCCGAGGTGCGTGCGTGCTTCCACGTTCACGGTCAGGTCCCGTTGCGGGCCTGGGCAGGTCATCCCGATGAATGAGAGAACCCCAGGCCTCCGGCGCCCCCCCCTCCCCCGCCCTGCAGACGCGCCACACAGGCAGGCAGCCCATTTGTCTGCCTCGGCCACCAAATCCCACGGGGCCTCCCAGCCTTCGCCGCAGGCTTTTCAGGCCTTGAATCTTATTTAATGTTCACGGGAAAAAGCACCTGCTGCCTGCTGGACCCATAAAAGTCTTGTTGAAAATGAATACCTTGCTTAAGCAAAGGCATGAAGGAAAGTGTTTATCCTCTTCTGAGGCCATCTGGGAAGGAAAACAATCTGCCTGGCACAAAGGCGGGGCGTTAGAGGGCCCTGCAGGCCCCTGTGTGTCCGACACCTCACTTCCTTAGCAAAGGCATCAAAGGGTCGAGGATCTTTATTTGATTCTGTCTCCAAAGCCAGGTGTCCCCCTCAAACACGTGTCACCAACCACAAGTGCAGTGAGCAGTGAGAATCATGACAGATTACCACCGCTTCTGCAACATATATTTTTAAAAAGCCCCCTCCATTTATAACCCCAAAAGGTAACTAACTGAAACCAAGCACATTCTTTTCATCACCTACTATAGATATGATGTTCAATAAAAAACAGAACAAAGAAGGAACCATGGCAACAGAGGAAAGCATCCTTATACTGTTGTCTGGGGGCATCAAGTTTTAAATTCCATTAATCGGGAAAATAGTTTAAATGTACAATTTAGTAAATGGATGTTTGTATCACCATGACTTGCAGTCACGGCATCTTCAAAGTGCAATTCCGACGTGGTGTCCTGCACCCTCTCCAGTTGTGTACAGAATGCCGGGTAGTTTCTGGGAACAGACACAAACTGCACTTTCTCTGAAAGTGTAGAGTGCATTTGGGGATCAGAGGTCCGTCTGACACAGCTGAGTGGAAACGGCCCTGGGAAGGTTTGTGGGGCACTAAAGGTGGCTGTCAGTGTCACCTGGGTCCCTGCACAGCAATGGTTCTCAAACTCTGCTGCACGATAAGGTCACCTGGGAGCTTTACGAGTCCACGCAAGACCTCCCTCCACACGTGGGAACTGAGTATTAGCAAATTTTTTAAAGCTCTCTGGATAATTCGAATGTGCTGCCCAATGTGAGAACCAGCGCCATGCTTGGCTGCCTTTCAAACTTCACCGTGCACACGAATCTCCCGGAATCTTGGGAAGATGCGGATTCTGGTTCAGTAGGTCTGGGGTGGGGCCTGAGGAATGCGTTTTAACAAGATCCAGGTGATGCTGCTTGGTCAGCGGACTAGTTTACGTAGCAAAACCAGAGACAATGGGAAACCACTGCAAATGTCTGTGCGGGGGTGATGTCATCAAGGCTGAGCTTTGCCATGATGAACCAAACGCCCCTCAACATAAGCAGATTTAAAGGCGCGGGAAGGAGGTAGGGAACCAGTAAGGAAGCAACTGAGATGGAGTCAGACAAGTCTGAATGGATCCTCAAGACAAGTAACCCTGTCTCACTCAATGCCTCCCACAGGGACTGCTGCTGGGGGCGAGCTTGTAAAAGGCTCTACTAGGCACGCAGAGCCCACAGGAAATGAGTCGACTTTAACTACTATACATAAAATCGATAACCAACAAGGACCTACTGTATAGCACAGGGAACGCGGCTCAATGTTCTGTAATAACCTAAATGGGAAAAGAACTTGAGAAAGAATGGGTACTTGTATGGGTACAAGTAAATAAATGAAGTGCTGTTGGTAATATCCCATGCTAAGAAAAGAAAAATAAAAGAAAAAGAAAGAAAAAGAAAAAAAAAAAAGAGTCTACTTCAGTATCTGGTCCTTCCCCCAGGTCTGAGTAACTGAAAAGCACAGTGTGGGTAGGAATGCCAGTGCCTCCGACTTCTTATGGAGAAGACTGTGTTGCCCCCTCTCTTCTCCTGTCCTGCCAGGCACTGGGTGGGGGGGGGGGGGCGGCACAGGACTGTTGTGCCTGCCCTCTTGCACTGATGGTGTGTCCATGATGTGGACAGGCAGACAGGTGGATGGAATGAGAAACACTTCTGTTGAGTTAAGTGGAGATTTTCAGGTTGTCTGTTGCCGCAAACTTAGCCTGGCCAGTGTAATCTCTACTGATGCACCGACCGAGAGCCTCCCCTCCCTGTGGACCAGTCCCAGGAGCCCAGCAGAGGTGATCAGAGGCTCGCAGTGGCCGGGCGAGCCCGCTGATGAACTGCCCAAATTCCAGTGAGGCTGTGGCTGTGGCTTAAGGACCCTGGTCCTAGTGACTCCCATGACCATGGGACCTCAGGGGACACTTCACACGGCCTACGTCTCAGAAGGGTTTCCTCAGCCCTGGAAGCGCTCCTTGTAAATAAGATGCTTCCGAAAGAAGCGCTCTTGGCCGGGTGCTGTCTTCCCTCTCTGGCCCCCGCACATCACGGTGGGAGAGGCCCAGACATTATTACCTGGCTTCCCCCTCTGCTCTCTGCTGCATCCAGACTCCTCCCAAAGCCACTTTTCTACATCCAGAGTTTTAACTAAAGAGCATGACACAAATCTATTGTTAAGAAGATTCAAACGATATTGGATGCATTAATTTATTTTTTAAAAATTAATTTATTTTTGGCAGCGTTGTGTCTTTGTTGCTGCGTGCGGTCTTTCTCTAGTTGCGGCGAGCGGGGGCTGCTCTTCGTTGCGGTGTGCGGGCTTCTCACTGCGGTGGCTTCTCTTGTTGCGGATCACGGGCTCTAGGCGTGTGGGCTTCAGTAGTTGTGGCTCGCAGGCTCTACAGCGCAGGCTCGGTAGTTGTGGCGCACGAGCTTAGTTGCTCCGCGGCATGTGGGATCCTCCCGGACCCAGGTTCAAACCCGTGTCCCTTACATTGGCAGGCGGATTCTTAACCACTGCGTTACCAGGTAAGTCCCTCGGATGCTTTTTTTTTCTTTTCTCCTGTGCCTGTTGGTATTGTCTAAGTATTTCTAATTTCCATTATGATTTCTTCTTAGACCCATGAACTATTTAGAGATGTTTCCAAATGTATGGGTTTGTTTTTTTTTTTACATCTTTATTGGAGTATAATTGCTTTACAATGGTGTGTTAGTTTCTGCTGTATAACAAAGTGAATCAGCTATACATATACATATGTTCCCATATCTCTTCCCTCTTGCGTCTCCCTCCCTCCCACCCTCCCCATCCCACCCCTCTAGGTGGTCACAAAGCACCGAGCTGATCTTCCTGTGCTATGCGGCTGCTTCCCACTAGCTATCTATTTTATGTTTGTTAGTGTATATATGTCCATGCCACTCTCTCGCTTTGTCACAGCTTACCCTTCCCCCTCCCCATATCATCAAGTCCATTCTCTAGTAGGTCTGTGTCTTTATTCCTGTCTTACCCCTAGGTTTTCATGACATTTTTTTCCCTTAAGTTCCATATATATGTGTTAGCATATGGTATTTGTTTTTCTCTTTCTGACTTACTTCCCTCTGTATGACAGACTCTAGGTCCATCCACCTCATTACAAATAGCTCAATTTCGTTTCTTTTTATGGCTGAGTAATATTCCATTGTATATATGTGCCACATCTTCTTTATCCATTCATCCGATGATGGACACTTCAGTTGTTTCCATGTCCTGGCTATTGTGAATAGAGCTGCAATGAACATTTTGGTACATGAATCTTCTTGAATTATGGTTTTCTCAGGGTATATGCCCAGTAGTGGGATTGCTGGGTCATATGGTAGTTCTATTTGTAGTTTTTTTAAGGAACCTCCATACTGTTCTCCATAATGACTGTACAAATTCACATTCCCACCAGCAGTTCAAGAAGTGTTCCCTTTTCAGATGCTTTTTTAATTAAAAAAAAATAAGTGTTGCTTTTAAGCTGAGATGTAGCTTGAGATTGTTCTCCGACCTCTCACTTCACATGCAGCCAAAGACAGTTCAGAGGCCTCCAATGTCACTCAGCCGAAGTCCACCCGAAATCAGATATCTGAAGGCTGCAAATGAGTGTAAAACAGGTCCTGTGCGAACAGTGTGAAAACAATGACCTGAAACCACTTCAAAGGCCAACCATCAACTTCCCTTGTATCTCATGACTTTGTCTTTGTTTATTGAAAGTCAGACCTATTTATTACTCAAGTGAATAATGAGCAATGTCCTAGGAAAATATTCTTCTTGCCTCAGACGTTATCAGGAAGTAGAAAGAATACCTCATTGAGTGACTGATAAATATTTTTAAATTAAATTAATGAATAAACGGACTCAAATTTCTCATCTGCAGGATGGACTTAGATGTCTTTTCATCTCCAAAGTTTCTGCAGTGCTGCTTTAGGACCCCCTCCCGCGGGGAATGTGAACCTATCTTGCCTGGAAATTGCAGTACTTTTCAAAGAATGCTTTTAGTTCTTCTCTCAGACTCTTAAACACCCTCCAATTCTCCACTCATCAGTTGGCTTCCTTCACCTCTCATATAAAACAGTTTCCAAAAAAAATCTCAAAATTCATTCTAATCAGTCCTCAGTTAAGCTCCTTGTTTAGACATAATCTTGTCATTGTTATCTGGGTCTAAATTTATAGCCCATTAAAAATAAAGCTTATGTGAGACTAAATTTTTTTCTTTGAGCTTATTGGTATTTTCCAAATTTTGACAATGAATGTGTCACTTTGGTAGATAGGAAAGAAGATATTAAAATACGTGACAGTGGATGACAACTCAGAAAGTGTTTTTCCCCAAAAAATATTTTTTCCTATTTCTACTGGGCTGAAAAACTCATCTAGGCAGAAACGTATCCGCCAACAGATTCTAGTCGGTTTTACTAAAATTTTTATTACCTTTTCTGTTTATTAAGTCGTTGATACCTGTTCTCGATGGTCGGGTAAGTTCTGTCAACAAGGATGATCCGCTTATATAGGCTGCTTCTGGCAAATGGAGCCCCAATAAATGCACGTCTTCCACACGGGGTTTTAAAATTATTGTTTTATTATAAAAATAATATATGCTCATAGTAAAAAACTTAAATTATACAGCAGGGGGTATGAACTGAAGAATAGAAGATATCCCCAATTCCAGTCCCCTGTTGCAGAGATAACAATGGTTCAAAATTTCCTTTGTATCTTTTTAGATATTTTCTAGGCAAAAAGAAGTCTACATGTTTATAAAAACGGAAAATGGGATAATAATCTATAGAATGTTGTACAACGTGGTCAGCTTTTTTTTCCTTAATTTTTGAATTTTATTTATTTATTGATTGATCTATTTATTTATTTATTTGCTGTACGCGGGTCCCTCAATGTTGTGGCTCCTCCCGTTGCGGAGCACAGGCTCCGGACGCACAGGCTCAGCGGCCATGGCTCACGGGCCCAGCCACTCCACGGCATGTGGGATCTTCCTGGACCGGGGCACGAACCCATGTCCCCTGCATCAGCAGGCGGACTCTCAAACACTGTGCCACCAGGGAAGCCCTTATTTATTTTTTTATACAGCAGGTTCTTATTAGTCATCCATTTTATACACATCACTGTATACATGTCAATCCCAATCTCCCAATTCATCCCACCACCACCACCACCACCCCCGCACCGCTTTCCCCCCTTGGTGTCCATACGTTTGTTCTCTACATCTGTGTCTCTATTTCTGCCCTGCAAACCGGTTCATCTGTACTATTTTTCTAGGTTCCACATATATGTGTTAATATACGATATTTGTTTTTTCTCCTTCTGACTTACTTCACTCGGTATGACAGTCTCTAGATCTATCCACGTCTCTACAATGACCCAATTTCGTTCCTTTTTATGGCTGAGTAATATTCCATTGTATATATGTACCACACCTTCTTTATCCATTCATCTGTCGATGGGCATTTAGGTTGCTTCCATGACCTGGCTATTGTAAATAGTGCTGCAATGAACAGTGGGGTGCATGTGTCTTTTTGAATTATGGTTTTCTCTGGGTATATGCCCAGTAGTGGGATTGCTGGATCATACGGTAGTTCTATTTTTAGTTTTTTAAGGAACCTCCATACTGCTCTCCACAGTGGATGTATCAATTTACATTCCCACCAACAGTGCAAGAGGGTTCCCTTTTCTCCACACCCTCTCCAGCATTTGTTGTTTGTAGATTTTCTGATGATGCCCATTCTAACTGGTGTGAGGTCATACCTCATTGTAGTTTTGATTTGCATTTCTCTAATAACTAGTGATGTTGAGCAGCTTTTCATGTGCTTCTTGGCCATCTGTATGTCTTCTTTGGAGAAATGTCTGTTTAGGTCTTCTGCCCATTTTTGCATTGGATTGTTTGTTTTTTTAATATTGAGCTGCAAGAGCTGTTTATATATTTTGGAGATTAATCCTTTGTCCGTTGATTCGTTTGCAAATATTTTCTCCCATTCTGAGGGCTTTTTGCCTTGTTTATGGTTTCCTTTGCTGTGCAAAAGCTTTGAAGTTTCATTAGGTCCCATTTGTTTATTTTTGTTTTTACTTCCATTTCTCTAGGAGGTGGATTGAAAAAGATCTTGCTGTGATTTATGTCAAAGAGTGTTCTTCCTATGTTTTCCTCTAAGAGTTTTATAGTGTCCGGTCTTACATTTAGGTCTCGAATCCATTTTGAGTTTATTTTTGTGTATGGTGTTAGGGAGTGTTCTAATTTCATTCTTCTACATGTAGCTGTCCAGTTTTCCCAGCACCACTTATTGAAGAGACTGTCTTCTCTCCATTGTATATCCTTGCCTCCTTTGTCATAGATTAGTTGACCATAGGAGTGTGGGTTTATCTCTGGGCTTTCTATCTTGTTCCATTGATCTATGTTTCTGTTTTTGTGCCAGTACCATATTGTCTTGATGACTGTACCTTTGTAGTATAGTCTGAAGTCAGGGAGTCTGATTCCTCCAGCTCCATTTTTTTCCCTCAAGACTGCTTTGGCTATTTGGGGTCTTTTGTGTCTCCATACAAATTCTAAGATTTTTTTGTTCTAGATCTGAAAAAAATGCCATTGGTAATTTGACACGGATTGCACTGAATCTGTAGATTGCTTTGGGTAGATATAGTCGTTTTCACAATATTGATTCTTCCAATCCAAGAACATGGTATATCACTCCATCTGTTGGTATCATCTTTAATTTCTTTCATCAGTGTCTTTTAGTTTTCTCCATACAGGTCTTTTGTCTCCCTAGGTAGGTTTATTTCTAGGTCTTTTATTCTTTTGGTTGCAATGGTAAATGGGAGTGTTTCCTTAATTTCTCTTTCCGATTTTTCATCATTAGTGTATAGGAATGCCAGAGATTTCTGTGCATTAATTTTGTATCCTGCTACTTTACCAAATGCATTGCTTAGCTCTAGTAGTTTTCTGGTAGCATCTTTAGGATTCTCTATGTATAGTATCATGTCATCTGCAAACAGTGACAGTTTTACTTCTTCTTTTCCAGTTTGTATTCCTTTTATTTCTTTTTCTTCTCTGATTGCCGTGGCTAGGACTTCCAAAACTATGTTGAATAATAGTGGTGAGAGTGGACATCCTTGTCTTGTTCCTGATCTTAGAGGAAATGCTTTCAGTTTTTCACCATTGAGAATGATGCTTGCTGTGGGTCTGTCGTATATGGCCTTTATTATGTTGAGGTAGGTTCCCTCTGTGCCCACTTTCTGGAGAGTTTTTTTCACAAATGGGTGTTGAATTTTGTCAAAAGCTTTTTCTGCATCTTTTGAGATGATTATATGGTTTTTATTCTTCAATTTGTTAATATGGTTTATCACATTGATTGATTTACGTCTAGTGAAGAATCCTTGCATCTCTGGGATAAATCCCACTTGATCATGGTGTATGATCCTTTTACTGTGTTGTTGGATTCTGTTTGCTAGTATTTTGTTGAGGATTTTTGCATCTATATTCATCAGTGATATTGGTCTGTAATTTTCTTTTTTTGTACTATCTTTCTGTTTTTGGTATCAGGATGATGGTGGCCTCACAGATTGAGTTTGGGAGTGTTCCTTCCTCTGCAATTTTTTGGAAGAGTTTGAGAAGGATGGGTGTTAGCTCTTCTCTAAATGTTTGATAGAATTCCCCTGTGAAGCCATCTGGTCCTGGACTTTTGTTTGTTGGAAGATTTTTAATCACAGTTTCAATTTCACTACTTGTGATTGGTCTGTTCATATTTTCTATTTCTTCCTGGTTCAGTCTTGGAAGGTTATACCTTTCTAAGAATTTGTCCATTTCTTCCAGGTTGTCCATTTTATTGGCATAGAGTTGCCTGTAGTAGTCTCTTAGGATGCTTTGTATTTCTGCGGTGTCTGTTGTAACTTCTCCTTTTTCATTTCTAATTTTATTGATTTGAGTTCTCTCTCTCTTTTTCTTGATGAGTCTGGCTAATGGTTTATCAATTTTATTTATCTTCTCAAAGAAGCAACTTTTAGTTTTATTGATCTTTGCTATTGTTTTCTTTGTTTCTACGTCATTTATTTCTGCTCTGATCTTTAAGATTTCTGTCCTTCTGCTAACTCTGGGTTTTGTTTGTTCTTCTTTCTCTAGTTCCTTTAGGTGTAAGGTTAGGTTGTTTGTTTGAGATTTTTCTTGTTTCTTGAGGTAGGCTTGTATAGCTATAAACTTCCTTCTTAGAACTGCTTTTGCTGCATCCTGTAGGTTTTGGACCATCGTGTTTTCATTGTCAGTTGTCTCTAGGTATTTTTTTATTTCCTCTTTGATTTCTTCATGATCTCTTGGTTATTTAGTAACATATTGTTTAGCCTCCATGTATTTGTGTTTTTTACGTTTTTTGCCCCTGTAATTCACTGCTAATCTCATAGCGTTGTGGTCAGAAAAGATACTTGATATGATTTCAATTTTCTTCAATTTACTGTGGCTTGATTTGTGACCCAAGATGTGATGTATCCTGGAGAATGTTCCATGCCCACTTGAGAAGAAAGTGTAATCTGCTGTTTTTGGATGGAATGTCCTATAAATATCAATTAAATCTGTCTGATCTATTGTGTCATTTAAAGCTTCTGTTTCCTTATTTATTTTCATTTTGGATGATCTGTCTATTGGTGTAAGTGAGGTGTTAAAGTTCCCCACTATTATTGTGTTACTGTCGATTTCCTCTTTTATAGCTGTTAGCAGTTGCCTTATGTATTGAGGTGCTCCTATGTTGGGTGCATATATATTTATAATTGTTATATCTTCTTCTTGGATTGATCCCTTGATCACTATGTAGTGTCCTTCCTTGTCTCTTGTAACATTCTTTATTTTAAAGTCTGTTTTATCTGATATGAGTATTGCTACTCCTGCTTTCTTTCGATTTCCATTTGGATGGAATATCTTTTTCCATCCCCTCACTTTCAGTCTGTATGTGTCCCTATGTCTGAAGTGGGTCTCTTGTAGACAGCATATAGATGGGTCTTGTTTCTGTATCCATTCAGCAAGCCTGTGTCTTTTGGTTGGAGCATTTAATGCATTCACGTTTAAGGTAATTATCGATATGTATGTTCCTATGACCATTTTCTTAATTGTTCTGGGTTTGTTTTTGTAGGTCCTTTTCTTCTCTTGTGTTTCCCACTTAGAGAAGTTCCTTTAGCATTTGTTGTAGAGCTGGGTTGGTGGTGCTGAATTCTCTTAGTTTTTGCTTGTCTGTAAAGCTTTTCATTTCTCCATCGAATCTGAATGAGATCCTTGCTGGGTAGAGTAATCTTGGTTGTAGGTTCTTCCCTTTCATCACTTTAAGTATATCATGCCACTCCCTTCTGGCTTGTAGAGTTTCTGCTGAGAAATCAGCTGTTAACCTTATGGGTTCCCTATAAGGAGTTCCCTTGTATGTTATTTGTCATTTTTCCCTTGCTGCTTTCAATAATTCTTCTTTGTCTTTAATTTTTGCCAGTTTGATTACTATGTGTCTTGGTGTGTTTCTCCTTGGGTTTATCCTGTATGGGACTCTCTGCGCTTCCTGGACTTGGGTGGCTATTTCCTTTCCCATGTTAGGGAAGTTTTCGACTATAACCTCTTCAAATATTTTCTCGGGTCCTTTCTTTCTCTCTTCTCCTTCTGGGACCCCTATAATGCGAATGTTGTTGCGTTTAATGTTGTCCCAGAGGTCTCTTAGGCTGTCTTCATTTCTTTTCATTCTTTTTTCTTTATTCTGTTCCACAGCAGTGAATTCCACCATTCTGTCTTCCAGGTCACTTATCTGTTCTTCTGCCTTAGTTATTCTGCTATTGATTCCTTCTAGTGTAGTTCTCATTTCAGTTATTGCATTGTTCATCTATGTTAGTTTGTTCTTTAATTCTTCTAGGTCTTTGTTAAACATTTCCTGCATCTTCTCGATCTTTGCCTCCATTCTTTTTCCGAGGTCCTGGATCATCTTCACTATCATTATTCTGAATTCTTTTTCTGGAAGGTTGCCTATCTCCACTGCATTTACTTGTTTTTCTGGGGTTTTATCTTGTTCCTTCATCTGGTACATAGCCCTTTGCCTTTTCACCTTGTCTATCTTTCTGTGAATGTGGTTTTTGTTCCACAGGCGCAGGATTGTAGCTCTTCTTGCTTCTGCTCTTGGTCATCTTTTCTTATTGATGGATGTAATCCTTTATAGTGATGACTAGTATCCCACAGAATGAACACTGTATAATTTATCAGTCTTCTACCGAAGAACAGCTTTTGACATTATATGAAACACTGCAATAAACAGGCACACACATCTTTGAATACCTATATTAGTATATTTGTGGGGTAAATAAAATCTGGATCAAAGAGTGTGTGTGAATTTTCAGTTTTGATATATATCATGGAACCGTGTTCCAGAAGAACTGTACTGATATGCATTTCCTCAAATAACACAGGCAAGAGCTCCTATCATCCCATACATTTGACAGCATGGAGTACGACCAACTTTAAAATCTCTGTCAATTCAACAGGTGATAAAGTATAATTCTCAGTTATTAATCTGTATTTCTCTAATCATGAGCGAGGCTGAGCACCCTTTCCTACATTTACAGTCTGTATTTCTCAGTCTCACTGACTGGTAAGAACTCTTTGTCACATTAAGAAAACTGGTCTTTTGTCACAGCCTGGTGATTCTTCCTCCCCACTCCCATAGTTTGTTTTATGGCCTTAATCCAAATTTTGTGTATGTTTTGTTGAGCAGAAGCTTTAAATTTTTATGTGGATAAACTGATCACTATTTTCCTTTATGACTTCTGAGTTTCCCATTTAGGTTTATTTTTTCAAGAAAGGAGGAACTCCTTCTAACCTAAACTCTGAACCCCCTGAGAGCAGTTGCAGAGGCTGGCTCCATCACTTACACACAGTGTGACCTTCTACAAGTTACTCATTTTCCCAGAATTTCAATTTCGTCACCTGTAAAATTAGGATAGTAAATAATAGCTACCTCCAAGAATTACTGTGAAGACCAAATAAAATGACATAGCTGTGATTCAGAACACAGCACATAGGAAGTGTTCAATAAATGGTACCTCGGCTTCCCCTGGATTCAGACATCACCATCCCTGGAGGCACAGACAGGGCTGGGAGTCACAGCATGCCACCACTGGCCCAGGACCGGGCTTGCTGGGCTACTGTACAAATGCTCATGCCGCGTGATTCCTCACAAAGCAGGATAAATCCTCAGCACCGTTCTTAGAGCACCTGGGGCTCTATGAGATTTTCTGATCATTTGGGGATCTGAGCTCGCCGAAAAGGCTCAGGACAAATGCCAGGGGTGGCTACGTGGGCCCCAGCTCTGGGGGAAACGCAAGGTCTTTACCTTAACTTTTGTGGGAATGAAAAGGAGAAACTCTTCCAGAGCAAAGAACAGAATCGAGACAAGAAGTGAAAAGTGTAATCAGGTACTTGGCATTTCACCAGTCCCTTCTGTTAACTGAGGATCCGTGAGCACTACACACACTGACAAGCTCTTTCACTATATGAAGAAACGTGTACGTGCATCTCGTGGAAGGAATCCGTCTTTTATCTGACTTTATTTGTCTTGGCTAAATAGGTCAAGAAAAAGAAAAATAGAAATTCCTTCAAATAACTCAATTATTTTAAAAACTTCTTACTTTAACAGAGTATGGAGTCAAATCTTAAGCAATTTTTATATGAAGGAATCTACTTTTCCCACACACTGTGATCCCTATAACATCACCATTAGTCAGGAAAAAAACTAGCCTGCTCTAAGGGTCATGATGTAACTGTTCAGAGTGGCAACAGCTTCTCTGGTTAAACCTTAATTTTTAAGTATCTGGAAAATACTCGTATTGGTTATCCATTGTTAACTTAGCACTCAGATCTACCTTCAGGCACCAGGCCAGGCACACACTGATCTTAGCGCCTATGTGAGGAACTGCAAGGTTAGTTGTAGTCCCATAAACACATCTTCAGATGGATTTAGGCAGAGAACCCAACTCATTCATTTCCTACAGAAATCTCCACTGGGATTGTCACATGATCTGTCTGTCAAATGTGGCAGTGATGATGAGTCCCATCCTACATACCCTTCTTCAATGTGACCTCGACAATCCTCCCTTTGAGAGGTGCAGGCCTCGCCCTCTCCTCGAGAGTAGATGGGCCTTCATGGCTGCACTCACGGACACCTGGTAGCAGAAGTGATGCTACGTGACTTCTGGAGCTGGGTCACCAAAGAGTACAGCTTCCAAATGCTCGCTGGGATACCCACCCTTGGAGCCATCAGCCGCCATATAAAGAGTTTACAGATCTGAGGCCACTGGCGAGGATACTCGGGCCACACGGAGAGGCCACGTGTTCTCCGGCCCAAACCCCAGCAGTCCTAGCTGGAGCCCCTGCCAGACTCCAGAGGGAAAATGTCTCACTCCACTCACCGTGCATCTTCCCAGACTCGGCCCCGACACTGCGGAACAGAGACACGGCTGCACAAACAAGCATAACACAGTCAGCGCTGAGTCACAAGGTCACAGTTTGTAACAACACGGCCACAGATAACTAACTAGACGCTGACTCTAGGTCCATGAAAAACAGGCTACCTTGTAACTGCTCAGGATAAACGACTCCCCAAAGCACTGCAGCATGTCTGCAGGAACGATGCAAACAGACAAGCCACGCTGCCCATGAATATCCTGCTAACCGCCTTCACCCCACCTGGGAAGCAGTGGTCCCCCTCTACTCCCTATCTAAAAGCCGAACAACGGAACCCCATAAATCATCAGGCTGCTCAGAGATCAGAGGTGAAGGGGCAGATCTGGTGAGGGCTTTCCGAAAGGAAAATAAAATATTTACGTCATCTTGCAAGTCGCTCTTCAGATGCTGCATTTTTCTCTTTCATCAGTTCTAGCTGACAGCACATGACAGGTGCCTCTGTGGCTGTTAAAGCTTAAAACCATTTATCCTGAGAACATGAAAGATAAATGCAGACTGGACTGATGTGTATAAGACTTACCTAACAGGATGTTAGTGGGTCCAAAGAGTACCATAATAACTTACTACTGTTGTTAAATTTATTTTGCAAAACAGATGAAATACAAATTCTCTGATAGAGGGTCTAACATGGGTATGGGGAACGGGAAACATAGTACTGATTAACCTGAGTTTATAAGGACCCTTGCTTCTGGTGGCAAAAAAGTGGGGAGTGTGGAATAAAGTGTTGGAATTACCTCGACGCCTGGGATGGTCAGCAGCAAGCCGGGGGGCCTGAGGACGGTACCACCAACGTGGTCTTTATGGCACGTTCTGAACATCTGGACCAGCACACAAGGTAGGGATGCAAAATAGCCCCCCACACGTCGTGTCCCACACGTTCACACGGCACAGATTCAGTATATTGGTGCACACACATTTTCACGTTGGCATCTATCACAGAAGATTTTGGGGGGGTACATTATACAAATAATTTAGTGTTCCTCTGTCTAACGTTGGTTAGTAAGTAAACCTTCTAACCATCAAGCTTGACATTTTTGAAGTCTGTTAGCTTCTGCAGGTATGTCTTACTTCCCTCTAAGGTTTTCAAAAATCTTATTTTTAAAGTAAATTCTGAACACGACCGCACAGTGCCCAGCTTAGCTACAATTTTTGATGGTTAGAAAAGGAAAGCGGAAGCCCATTGATGGCTAGTTGCTATTTTAAGAGCTGGAGTTAAGATCAGTTTTCAACAGGATAAAAGGTTCACGGAAGCCAAGACCATTCTCACCAGCAAGAGCACACCCGCGGGGCTTGTACAGACACATCCTGAGCGCCCCTGGTGGCCAGAGCACCTCCTCACCCACCTGCCCTCCTCGGGCTGCTGCCGGGCCCTGTCAAGTCAGCCCCGGGGTCATTTCACCATTTTACATGCGAATCCTAAGGGAGCAGAAAGGGGCCTGTCTACTTAGTCACACTGTGGAGGCTGTATTTTAAGGCTCTTCCACCTAAGTAACACCCCTTATAAATCACAGTGCCCTTCTTCTGGCTATGGTAAGATGTTCTCACCCAAAACCCAGGAAAATACCGCCAAGGCAACTAGACTTGCATAGTAACAGACCCCGCTACGAGCCTCTTCCGGGAAGCCTTCGGACATGACCTTGCTTGTCTTGGGGGCAGCTTGTTGAGGCCAGTCCAGGTGACGGTGTGGCCTCCTGTCCAGCCCCTGCAGCGGGAACCCCGGGCACTTTTTTACTGCAGGGCGAGTCTAAAATGAGCTCCCCAGTCCAGAGAGTCTAAACCTGGTCCTCAAATTAAGTTTTCCTATTATCTGTCGAGCAGTCTGATGGGCTCCTGGAAATGTCTTTCTTTACACGTTGCTCACATGTTGAGGTCAGCTACCTGAGATTAAAGCGGCCCCATCACAACAGCGACTTGCAGGATGTCGCCAAGAGGCCTGTTGACCTGCGCGGTTACAATCTGGCAGGATGGAAGGGTCAGACAGGACGGTGTGAAGACGGCCACTGAATCTATGGCCCAAATTGGCTCGACACTCTGGTCTGGGGAACAGAGAGGGAGAAGTGTGTAGGAAACCGAGCGGGAGATCTCAGCTCCCTTACCTGGCGTAGGAATAATGAATCCTTTGTGCAAAAGCAATTATATACATGAGGAAAAAAGACTCTTTCCCTGAACTGGCAGACATGAAGAAACTATTGACTAGTTTTATCCCCCAACAACAGGACCACTTCCCCTGTGCTTTCAGCTGCCTCTGGGGTGGGTCCACCTGCCTCCTTGCTGGCTACGCCTCCGTACACGCACGTCTGCTGGGTGAGCATCTTCTGAGGGTCGTGAGCCTCCCTGAATCCCAGGGAGTTCTGGGTGATGGATTCTGAGTTTTTTCAAGAGGAAAAATTATAAAAGAAAATTAATCTCTGGCCCCACTTAATTTAATTGCTATAAGGAAAGACACACATTTTCCCCTGAATGGCTGGTGAACTGGCAATCTGAATGACTGGAAGTTGGAATCAAGGACCAGGAGTCAAAGGAACGCTCTCGGAACAGAGTCCTTTCACAGACATGATAGAGTTAGACTCCTGCTAGCGAGAGAAACGTCTGGTGGGGTAGATCAGCTCCCTCAGTTGTCCTTTCAAATTCCATTCTGCCTCTCCAGTGTACGAGGTGTCTCCTTAGGTGATGGGTCCTGGGCCTCTTCAAGATGCCACTTGAGAGGGAGAAAGGAAAGAAGTCTGCCGACGAGCAGTGCTGGGAGGGGAGAAGTTGGCTTCCTGTCGCGGCTTCTCATTTCTATGGTTGGTTCAGTCCAGGAGAGGCTGACGGACAGGTCTCCGGATACAGAGCTCGGCATTGCTAGCCCAGGAGGGCCGTGGCGATGAAAGCAAACCGGCACCTCAGCTGGCAGGAATCCTCCGAGAATAAAATGCAAATTGAATTCCTGGATCCCAGGGATTCATCGGAATATGCCTCGTCCTGCTCTCGGAGGGGATCTTGTAGGGCACTGGCTCTGAGCAGCAGTGCCCGGCGAGGCTCGTGGTGGGTGTGCAGCGGGGGCCGGCGGGGGCCCAGTGAGGCCACGGGCTTTGCGGGCTTTGTGGTACAGCTATCAGGGGTGATCCTCTGATGATGACCCGTCTCACACACGCTCTGGGCCATGGTTCTAGATGGGAAAGCTCACCGTACAGGAGGGCAGGGGACAGTGGTGGCACCACTGTGTGCCTGGATTCAACTGTAAGTGGTTTACAAAGCTCTACAAGGCGGGCCGGGCAGAGGTACAGAAAACTGCGATTCTGGGAAGCAGAACAACGTGCCTGGGATCACGCTGCTGCCTTGCAGCAGCTGTGGACTAGGCTCAGCCGTCGGGCGCTCAGGCCGAGGTCACCCCACTGTCCCAGGAAAGCCTCTTCCTGCCCTTTGGCAGCTGCCGCCCTGACCCAGCACACGCACTCACATCTAGGTCACCTTTTTACCAAGAAATAGGAAAACCTGTTCCTTCTCCCCCTCAGAAAACATCCTCACCTGCGCCTGGTGACTCAGCCCACGCCCGGAACTACCCTTGGCTCCCAGCGTTTCCTCACAGCCGTCATCAGCACGGTTGGCGTGCTCCGCCTTCAGAACGGACCCTGACCCATGCCTGTGCCCACCCTCCCAGGCCAGTGACCCTCACCTTTCCTCAGGGCCTCTAGTGGGCCCTGCCTCTCCTCTTCTCTACGGAGAAGTGGTAAGTCTGCTTGCTCCGCAGGCTTGCCCTCGCACTTAGAATGGTCCCACACGGCCCAACATTTCCCGGCCATCGCACACTGCTCCGAACCCATTCGTCTCACAAACATACCAGACTGGCCCTGCCTCAGTGCCTTTGCACAGTCTCGTCCCTCCCCTCCCCTCCACTTCCATGGCTGTCCCTTCCCTTCCCTGCTTTCTCAGCGGGTCTTCCCACTTCCTCTCCATCTCGGGAGCTCTACTGTACTGCAAATCACGCTGCCGATGAACCTGTTTACGTAGTTAGTGCCTGTCCTTCCCAACAGCCTGGAAGCCCCGTGAGGACACAGCCTTATCGTCCTTGCCCCTGTGTACTGCCCACACCTGGAGGAACCAGCACACAGTAGGACCCAGTATCTGCTGAGGGCACGTGTGAGAGAGAAACATGCATTGCAAGGGGAGAAACCACACCTGGTTCTAAACAGACAGGTAACAGCCCAGCAGAGTGAGTGTCACGTGGGTCCCGTCTGGGAAAGAATGGAGGGGTCTTCTCTAGATACAGTCAACACTGCCCAGAGTAGCACCTTCGAAGAGGAATTCCACCACCCCTACCTTATATTTCTCTAGGATTTCACATATTATACAACTACCTTCTAAAAATAAATAAATACATGGGCCCAGCACAGTGTCTGGCATGTGGTGAGAGCTCAATAAATGCTCACTGCAGAATTAAAAAAAAACGAACAAACCTACCACCCGCCATCAGATTAATCATTTTCATTTTCCCACGCCTCCCCATTTCCTTTCAGTAGGAGTACATATTTTTACATTGTTGTAACCATAAACAGGTATTGATTTGTTTTCTGTCTTTCATAACATTTTTTGATGTTGCAACCTAGTCTTTGATGTCTAACAACTGTAATATTCCATCAGGGTGTATGGTCTTCTCTAAATCGAGGTAGTATTGGGTCTGTCCTTTGAGCAGAACCCAACCCCAGCGACCAGGGCAGTCAAAGCTGTGCGACAGTCTGTCACCAGGCAGCCTGAGCTCTGACTACTGGCCTAGTTGACTAGAGCACCCTGTAGGCTGTTCTTGGAAAACTCAAACCACGTCACAAATTATTTATGAAAGGATGACTTCAACCACGGACCAGACGTAAGCAGCTTCAGGAGAAAGCACCAACCGGCGGGGTAGTCAGAGGAGAAGGCAAAGCGACAGCTGTGAGTGAGCTGGGAAGACTTTAATAAAGGCGCCAGCCAGGGCCTGCTTGCTTTCTTTGATCTCTTGAGAAAACAGTCAGCAGTTTCTTAGCAGATGGACCATCCAGAGTCAGAGGGGAAGCACGTGCCATATGTCCGGGGATTTTCCCATCTTGCATTGTTAAAACGCTTAATAAGATGCTGTAAAGGAGGGCAGTTTTCTTCTTTTTCCTCTTTAGACAACTTTTTCTCTCCTGTATACAAGTGAAACACACATTCACTAAACATAATCTGGGAAATATGGGAAAATGTACAGAAGTAAAAATCGCCTGTGGTCCTGCAAGCCCAGGATAACGTGGGTGCAGCTGTATTTGCCCGCCGGCCCCTGTGGACACTTCTGCCCATGTTCATACAATGACACTCAGATCACACACTCTCCCCCTTCCCTCTAACCCTACTGCTAGCTGGTGAACCTTGTCATCAATGTCCATAACGATTCTTTAAAATGTTTTAAACATGTGCCAAATAGTTGACTGTTGGGATGAGTGAAACATCATTTATTTGTTTCTCGATGCATAACATTTAGGTTGTTCCCAAATTCTCACTCTTGTACGTAATAATACAGAAACCTTTGAACGCTGCTCGGCTAAATCCCTTGGCACAGATTAGAATCGCTGGATCAGGGTACAGACTCCTGAAGGCTGAGCCACAAGGCAGAACACACTCATTCCTGGAGCTCTACACTCGATCCAGCCCGCACCAGGCTGGTTACATCAACATTTTTTAAAAATTTATTTTAACTGTGGATGAAAAATGGAATCATTATTTTAAATTACGTTTCGTTGATTCCTGGTGAGACAGAACTTTGAAATTTTGTTTTCTGGCTGTAAGTTTAGATAAAGTGCTTAGTGAACTGTTTTCTATTGAACTGTCCATTTTTCTGTTACAACAAGAATTTTTTTTCACTGATTGTTTGCACCACCGTAATATTACTTTATGAAAGTTAAAAAAATTTATATACATTTAAGATGCAACTTTGCAAAAGAAAAGAAATGCATGGAAACAAGATTAGAAGGAAATATACCAATATGCTAACTACGTCAGGGATTAGGTGGTATGAGCACAAGCTGAATTTTCTCAAAGCAGCATCTTCAAAAGGGACAATAAATCACCTTCCATGGCTGCTGCCCGGGGTGATGAAGGCAGTGAGGAGAGGACAGGTGTGTGGGAACCAGAGCTCAGGTGTGTGTGGGAGCACAGGGAGGCCAGGTCACCATGATCCCCACTTCACAGTGCCCGGGGTCCACCCCATCACTGATGCAGACGCCTGGGGATGAACAGTGCGGGCACCGCCTGCACCAGCCGGTGGTAAGGATGATGCATAACTCGGAACCACTATTTTATTTTTTTTTAAATTGAAGTATAGTTGATTTACAGCATTCTGTTAGTTTCTGGTGCACAGCAAAGTGACTCAGTTACATATATATATATTCTTTTTTAATATTCTTTTCCATTATGGTTTATCCCAGGAGACTGGATATAGTTCCCTGTGCTATATGGTAGGACCTTGTTGTTTATCCATTCTGTATGTAAGACTTTGCATCTACTAATCTCAAACTCCCACTCCATCCCTCCCCCAGCCCCCTCCCCCTGGGCAACCACAAGTCTGTTCTCTATGTCTGTGAGTCTGTTCCTGTTTCGTACATAAGTTCATTTGTGCCATGTTTTAGATGCCACATATAAGTGATATCATATGGTATTTATCTTCCTCTGTCTGACTTGCTTCACTTAGTATGATAATCTCTAGTTGCATCCATGTTGCTGAAAATGGCATTATTTCGTTCTTTTTCTTTTTTTTTTAACATCTTTATTGGAGTATAATTGCTTACAATGTTGTGTTAGTTTTTGCTGTATAACAAAGTGAATCAGCTATATGCATACATATATCCCCATATCCCCTCCCTCTTGCGTCTCCCTCCCACCCTCCCTATTCCACTGCTCTTGGTGGTCACAAAGCACCGAGCTGATCTCCCTGTGCTATGCAGCTGCTTCCCCCAGCTATCTATTTTACATTTGGTAGTGTATATATGTCCATGCCACTCTCCCACTTCGTCCCAGCTTCCCCTTCCCCTTCCCTGTGTCCTCAAGTCCATTCTCTATGTCTGCCCATTTATTCTTGTCCTGCCCCTAGGGTCTTCAGAAACTTTTTTTTTTTTTAGATTCCATATATATGTGTTAGCATATGGTATTTGTTTTTCTCTTTCTGACTTACTTCACTCTGTATGACAGAGTCTAGGTCCATCCACCTCACTACAAATAACTCAATTTCGTTTCTTTTTATGGCTGAGTAATATTCCATTGTATATATGTGCCACATCTTCTTTATCCATTCATCTGTCAAGGGACATTTAGGTTGTTTCCATGTCTTGGC
The DNA here is from genome assembly GCF_039906515.1 of Pseudorca crassidens. Lineage (NCBI taxonomy): Eukaryota > Metazoa > Chordata > Mammalia > Artiodactyla > Delphinidae > Pseudorca > Pseudorca crassidens. Next base: position 3,807,491 of record NC_090305.1, on the reverse strand, counting down.
TATTGTGAATAGTGCTGCTATGAACATAGGGGTGCATGTATCTTTTTGAATTATAGTTTTGTCCGGATATATGCCCAGGAGAGGGGTTGCTGGATCATATGGTAGCTCTATTTTTAGTTTTCTGAGGAACCTCCATACTGTTCTCCATAGTGGCTGCACCAACTCAAGGTCACTCTTACCATCAGGGCTACAGTCCTGTTTTCCTGGGGAAGTGTCTCCCTGTTGGAAGGGCACGAACACTCCAGGCCGTGGACTGAATTCAGCTTTGCTACATCTGCATGATGTCCAAGCACACACTCGTGCTCTGACCACACAGCTTTGGACAGACCTCCCCGGGCCTCAGCATCGAGCTACACTGTAATGGTGGCCGCGGAGTGACGTTTGCTGAAATCAGATTTTCATTATGTAGCAGAAAGCAACAATGGCTATTCACTTACACCTGGACGCAGCTATTTCCACACTGGGTTGGTGGACAAAATTTAGCTTTAGAGGGAGCATAACTCTTTAGTTTGTGAAAACACTTGAATCAAGTTTTTATTATGAAAAGAAAGGCCCTGGAGACAGGGACGTTGAAGCAGAGGAAGGGAAGCTGCCCTACGCGGTTAAGTACTGTAAAAGGAGCGTGCGGGGCTCCTACGAAGGAAGCAATTTGCGGGGGTTTCCTTGGCTCAGGCCTAAGAGATGGGCGTTTTGGGAAGAAAGGCCTTCAGGGGAAGCCAGGATATGGGAGCAGGTTTCCTTAAAGAGACCGCTGCTTCCTGGTGTCACACCAGGGACGAAACAAGAGTGGCCAGTGGATGCACAAATTCAGTTTTAGATTCCTTTCCATTATTTCCAAACTTTTGCTCACGACTGCGCTGTTTAGGGCATCCTGGGGGACAGAAAGGGGTCAATGTGGGGAACCAACAGCCTTCAGTGTGGGCAGGACAGCAGGAGTGATGGAGGGGGTCCAGAAACAAGGGTTTGGAGCTAGAGGAGACAGCAGGACATAATCACCCCATGAAATCTGCAGACACACAACAGGGCCGCCGGGGAAGTAGGGCTTATACTGTATTTGGATTTTTCTAAAAAAGGGGAGAGAAGGCTCGTGACCTGAGGGCACATTTGGTTATAATTATATTCCTGAGACCGGTGATCACTCATTTTTGAGGTCGTAGCTTTAACATCTTGCAGGTATGGTCTCTCTGGATAGAGGGTGTCACCCCTCAGAAAGCACAGCCCGGAAGGAAACAGCAGGAGGTAAGAGGCTGCTTTGTCGCCTGTTTTCTGGCTTCAACAGAAGAAGGTCAGCAGCAGACAGGTGTCTCTTCAACAGCAAAAAAACCTGAGAGACCGTTTCCTAAGGACAGGCCTCTGGCAGGATGTTCCTGGAGCCCAGCTTTCTCTTCCAGCCCCAGATCAACGTGTGTCAGACACTCCTCTGATCCGTGGGGCGCGCTTCAGGGTCGAGACTAGACCACAGCCTGATGCACGGGGTTGCAGACACAACAGACGAGGACTCGGGAGCACTCGGCATCCTGTCGTCTGGCGGAGCTTCAGAGATGCCCTTGGGACACCAGGGGGCTCACTGCACATCGTGAAAGGGTGAGGGGCTGGCAACGGATTATTTGCGACAGCCCCTGCGGGGCTCCCGGACGCCAGCGAGCACACTCCGGTGCTTCCCCCTCGCTTACACACCCTCAACAACGTCCATCTTCTGCGTTTCTAAGGGATCTGGGAACAGACGTGGTTAAGGCTCCAGATGCCCAGACAGTGGAAACGGTGACAAGGCGGCCCTCGTGTCACAAAGGGTGGCGGGGGCGGGGCGACGTGACCCAGAGGACAGCCAGGCGTGGCTCAGGGCACCGACTTTAGAGCAGACGGTAAGCAAGGGGGTGCCTCCGAGGCCGAGGGGCTGGGCCTGCGTCCCCGCGAGGCACCAGCCTCCAAGTTCTGCGTCCTCAGCCCCCAAGTCTACAGAGGACAGTGACCTTCAGGAATTGAGGGAAACGTTCTATAAAACACGTACATCTGCTGGGTCTATAAAAGAGTTTTTTTCCTGCTAGAAAATGATTCATCTGAAAACAGACCTCGGGAAATTGGGTCGGGCGCGCTAAGGGGAGATGTCACAGACTGGAAGGGAGGTGCATTTCAGAGGAGGCTTCTCTGAGAAAAAGATTTTTGACACAGTTTCTCAACGTTCATTCAACTTGTCTGATGGTGTATTTGTCATCTTCCCTCACGGCAGTTCGCTGGTTGAGTCCCCGTTTCCGCCTCTGCCCATGAGCTCTCCCTCCACCTGGGAGGCGCTGACTCCCTGGATCTCTCTCACTCTTCTTAGTTCCCTCCCTGCGATTCACATCCATCCACTTCTGCCATCTTCAGTGTCGTCATCGGAATCCAGACTCTCATCGTTGCTGCCAGGCTTAACTGACTGGCTGACAGAATGATTCACTCACTCGCTCTGCACCCATGTACTGTGTGCCTGCTACGTGCCAGGCGTGAGATCCAATCCTGCCCCTGGGAATTCCACAATCAGGTGGGCGAAATAAGACTTGCAAACAATCATTTCAAACCAGTGCAAGGCAAAACTAGACGCGCTGGAAAAGTACGCACAGTTGCACAACCACGCAGGTGACAGGAAAAGAATTCGGCTTTGGCAACAGTCCCTCACTGGGCTCTGCCTGCGGTGGGTGCTCAGTCCTCACCGTCCTACTCACAGAAGCCAGGTTCACGTCCCGGAGCAGCTCGCCAAGGCCACTGTCACCAGCAGGGTTGTACCCAGCACCTGCAGGACCTCTTCCCTCTCAGGTGGGCTATTGAAGGCAGCTCCTATGTCTTTGTGCTACGGCTCTGATGATGAGAAACTGTTTGGAGCAGAGCATCCTAGATGCCCCGCTGTGAGAGAAGTCTGGCTAACAGAATTTCATTACGTTGGTTCATTGCCAAATTCTGACCTGACATTAAGGTGCGAAGGGGTGAAGCAGAGTAAGGCGGGAAGAGCGAGCTTGTTGAAAGGGAGCGAGGAGAAGGGGATGAAGAAAAGCTGAACGCAAATGCTGCCTGCTTTTCGATTCTCTTATGGACTGGTCCTTTCTAACTGTGTCTGCTTTGATTCTCAGCAGTTATACCACGCCCACTTAAAAGAAAAAAGGACACATGGCTTGAAAAAGAATTTGTTTTGATTCACAAATTTATATAAAAGTTGTATAAAGATATATCGCCAATATTTTTAATGAAAAGAATAACAGTTCAGGAAACTAATCACGAACAATCTTAGCTATGTGAGCACTTCAAATATACAAATGCCTCCGAATTTGAGATCGATTTTTAAAACACTATTTTGGTCACCCTTAAAGTAAAGCACGGCAAAACGATTCTTTCCAATAGTAATAACCATCTCTTGGTTGTTCCAGGAATGGCCATACTCCGCGGTTTTCTCAAATGGAATTTTCTCTGTACTCGGTAAATACTGAGACAACACTCAAGGTGGCTCAAGTCTGTCTCTATTGACTTCAGGAAGCAGCAAACATCAAGGGACAATACAAGAGTGAGGGAGGGAACCCTGGAGTTGTGATCACCAAGGCAAGATGGGGCATGTATCTAGGACTGACTACAAGGATTTTTCCTTACTAATATACAATAAAAGCACAGAAGCTTCAGGTTTATTAAGTTTGGGAGCATTTAATAAATGATTAAACAAAACGAGACTTTCACATTCAAAATAGGGCACCATACAAAAATTTTTAAACTGCTTTGAACCTTTTCTACATAAAACCGTACTTACAATCATTTAATCTATTACTACAAGGCACACGACTTACACTCTACCTTGACGTGACATTATAAATGTCCTCATGGCTATAGCGCTGCTCTCTGCGATACTCTTCTTAGGATGCTATTGAGAATTTAAGCAGCTCCCAGACTAGGACACCAGAGGCATGTACAATAAAATATATTGTTAGTCTCATGGTTTAAAAATGGGAGATTAGGACTTCCCTGGTGGCGCAGTGGTTAAGAATCCACCTACCAATGCAGGGGACACGGGTTCGATCCCTGGTCTGGGAAGACCCCACATGCCGCGGAGCCACAAAGCTCGTGCACCACAACTACTGAGCCTGTGCTCTAGAGCCCACAAGCCACAACTACTGAGCCTGTGCTCTAGAGCCCACAAGCCACAACTACCGAAGCCCGCACGCCTAGAGCCCATGCTCCGCAACAAGAGAAGCCACCGCAATGAGAAGTCCGTGCACCGCGACGAAGAGTAGCCCCCACTCGCCGCAACTAGAGAAAGCCCACGCACAGCAATGAAGACCCAATGCAGCCAAAAATAAATAAATGAGTAAATAAATTTTTTAAAAAGGAGATTATATAAATGCATATTTCTGAATATGTATCCAGTCTAATATGTATGCTGTTGTTTGTACTTAACGAATGCAAAATCCAATCGAAGGTATAAGGGCCTAATATGAGAATGGAGGAGAGGAAAAAAAAGAATCAAATCAAATAAATCATCAATAATAGACACGTACAGAGACCCTCTGTTCATCTAATGCTCCACACAAGTGAGTCTCCCTGATCACCAAAGCTGACATACACCTTTGAGTAGCGTGAGGCGAATCTTCTTGCCTGCTTAGATGCAGTGCATTAAATTAAACTTTTTTTGTAGCAAACTTGAGTCAGGCTGTTTTGACAGTTCTTTTATTATTTTTCTGTATGAACCTAACCAGACTTAATAGTTGTTATCTTTATTTTAATTTATACTTTAAATGCCTCCTTCACTCAATAAAAAAGTGAAATTTCCCTTAGGTGGGAGAAAAAGAATGATTTCACCACGGTGTCAATGTAGCATATGCCACGATTATGACCAAGATGCTGTTCAACGCGGGGAAAAGGTGATTAAGAAGACACAGTCTGTGACATGGGAAAGGAAATGAGAAATTTACCTTCCTGCTGGACATGTTAACCACCGGAAGACACGATGGAAACGAAGTACCTTCTGTAGGGTGTTTATGAATTAGTCCACGTTACTTTATTTACCTCTGAACTCTTCACTCTATTTTGTTGAAAGACAGTTCTTCTTTCAAGGTTTTCTAAGTTACTCTTGCAAAGTAAAACAGGAGGAACTTGGAAACACAAACCCAAAACGAAGATGCACTGTATAATTACGGGGTAATGTTCTTCCTATGCTTGCTCTACGATTTCTCCTCATTTAACAGGTCTCTCAGGCACCATTTGGCACCTGTGGAGTGGCAGGTAACATATTTTATGACTAAACAAAGAGTTACTGTAGACAATACTACACTGATACCAAAATACCTGCATGCAAGTGTGTATGGCTTTCTCACCCAAAAGCACTTCTACTAGGTTTTCTGTGAAAAGGAGTATATTTTCTCTGTCTCCTAAAATTCTCTGTCACTCCCCTCCAGAGCTTCTTCCTTTGAAGAGAGCCATGCAGACTGGGGACACATGATAACTAAATCCTTGTGCAGACAGAGAGCACACATGCTGGCGCTACCTGCTACCTAGTACCCATCATCAATCTGTTCATCCGTCCATCCATCCATCCATCCGCCTACCTATGTGTGTATATGCAGATGTGCTATGTTTTTTATTGACTCAGCGGGTCAATATATGCAAGTTTACTAAACACCGTCTTCATCAAATATTGATTGACCACCTACATTGTACCAGACACTGTTGTTCATTGCTTTTCCCCTAAAAATTGCAAGTTCGAAAACACTGCTTTAGTTCCTCATAATAGTTGGAAATCTTAGGTAAAAAGTAGCACATATTAGAAGTAGTAAAAAGAGAACCGGGCCCTGGCTGTAGCCCTGCTGCCAACTACTTCTTGGGGCTTTGGGCATTTCCCTTTGACTGTGTTGGTCTCAACTTTTTCTTTTGAATAATGAAGAAACTGAACCAGACAATCTCTTTTAAAGAATCCCTCTGAGTATAAAATGCCACAGTTCCAAATATGGAAGTATTTTATAATGTTGGAAACTGGAGAAAATAGTACTTCTCCCAGAAGACCCTAAGGATATCGATCTCATTTAAGTTAAAGGCATTCCAATTTGAGAAAAAAGTACATATCGTGCCCTCTAACCCCTGGTTAAGAATCTGAGCCTAGGTAAAAAGAAGTGAGGCGTTCACAGAAGTCTTGTGAAGAAAACTAACTTGGATGGCCACAAATGTTTTGTATGTGCAGCAGACCACAAAATGCACCTGTCAAACCATCATTCCTTGCCTACGGCTGCTGGGTAAGTGGGGGATGAGGATGGAAAAAAGATTTCCCAACTTGCAGTCCACTGCTTTAGCGTGTGTCTACACCCTCCAGGGTCAACTGTCAGTGTCCTCTGTGGTCTGGCCAATTAGAACTAACATCTGACCAACAAGTTTTTCTCTTAATATTTCTATCCGACACATCCTTAATAGGAGGTTAAGGATGTTCCACAAATGGGGAAAATTTGGGTTGTTACCAATATTAGTTTTAGAAGCAAAGAAAATAAAATCTATCAACATTGAACAATTTCTCTGATTTGTGACCTCTGCTTTCCTATTTTTTTTTCTTTTCTTTCTTCTTCTTCTTTTTTTTTTTTTGGAAGAGGATTCACTGCCTGAAAATAGTCATCTTTAAACTAACAACAACAAAAAAGGACATATCTTCAGGACAAATGGTTTCCAAGTCAGTGCTGGAATATAACATACCCGTAAATCTTTGGCTGGACCACTAAACCTTGGTAAGTCTAAATTCAACATTTTGCTTAGTATTTGGTTGACTTAATTACATGATTAATACATATAAATGATTTTTAAATGAAAATAAATAAATAAGTATAAAAAAGTCAAATGCTGCCATAATCCTACCATCCAGAGAAGCACAGTTAACATCTTGTTGCGTATCCTTGTACTCTTCTGGAATGCATATGTATACGTACATTATATAGGCTAGATATCTACATCTGCATCCATATATAAAATCCATCCCATACTCCAGACATATCTAGATGTCCAAAGAGCTCATGCCGGCACGCCTATATCTGTGTGCACATCTGTATACTAAGGCACCCTAACTAAGAAGCTCTGCTCTACGTTTCCCATAAATATGAGTTTATCGGGAACAAGCATCGTCAGCATTGCAGTGAAGCAGTTTTGTTTCTTGGAAAGTATCCGTGCTTCTCATCTCTGACCCTCACTTCCAAAGAGCTGGCAGAAGTCCAGCTGATGTAAGTTTAGCCAAATTCTGCACAAATGCCCGGAGCAGAGAGTTCCTTACTGCCCAAGTCCCACTCTGAGAACAAAGCCATAGTAACTGCACGCTTGCTGATACAGATAGATCTCCTCTGCATTCCCCAGACACGTGCACCAGGGTGGCCTGGCACAAACGTGTGCCCCAGGAAGGCAGGAAGGAATGGTGTGGGGACCGAGTCCTGACGGCAGAAGGGGGCGAGCAGGTGCTGCAGTGCCAGCTCACTCCAGTTCCACGAACTCACCGACCCCTCAAATACGTGCCAGGTGTGTGCGTGAGCACCAGACGCGGCTCCTGCTCTCCAGGAAGCTGGCGGGAAACAGACACGCGATTCGAGTTGGCGTGGGAAGTGCGGGCTGCTGCTTTCACTGGCTTATGTCTCCCCAAGTTCCTTCAGGGTAGGGACCACATCTACTCAATCTTTTGTCTCTCCTCGGTGGGATGCACAGTCTGGGGCTCACAAAGCCGCTGGGGCGCTCGGCTGGCAGACTGGGCTGGTAGCAAGCTGCGGTGCTGGATGAGATACGTTGCCTGCACAGCTATATTCTCCGCAGGTCTTCCGTTATGCTGATTACACATACTTCCTCCTAATAAATGGTTGGGAGTTCTGTGTGTCAGAGCAGGAGGGCCCATGTCATCCCATTACTAACTCTATGAAGAGGTGTTTCTACTCCAAAGGCAAAATATGGTGTGGCCAAACTCCAGGAAAAGAACAGAGAGGAACCTGTTGTCAGTGGCAACCAAACTTAGCTTCCATCATGAATCACTCTGGCCTCATTCTGACAGGTCCAGTTGCAGCCCAGCCCTGATCACACCAAGCAGTGACTCAGCCACAATGAGACTTCAGATGCTATTGTTAAGGCCGGGGGCGGTGGGGGGTGGGGGAGCAGGGGAAGGATGGAGACACAGAAAGGCTTTATTATTTTTTCCTGAATTTTAACAGCCTAAACTAAATCTCCACTTTGACACAAAATTCTGGAAAAGTCAACCTGGCCCTGAAATTATGTAACCTATACAGTTTACTTTTTGTGTCACAGCTCGCTCATTAAATTCACAAACCACTGCCATGGTGAAAATTTGTTTGATTAAAATGGAAAAGGGGAGTTTTCAGAAGAGTCTGGGCCCAAGGGAAGCAACTGTGGTGCAGAGGAAAGAACACTGGCTTGAGGGGCAGACGCTGGGCCTTTGTAAGCCGAGTCCCCGGGATTGAAGGGCTGGGATGTGCCCAGGGTGGACGGCTGGGCACGGTGGGCGTGCCTGCCCTGCTGGCTGCGCACCTGGGTTTGGTGAAGGAAACCGTCCTGGCCTCAGCGAACCTGTGTCCAACCCCACGGACCTCGACGCTGTCTGCTTCCTCTCGTCCCTCCGCTGCAGGAGCGCTGCTGCCTCTCGGTGTGCCGTAGCCCCAGGATCCCCGCACCGTCCACCCATTCACACTTCCCTGACTTCTTCCAAGCGCTCCTGCCCGGGAGCCGTTAGAACAGCGCACGTGTGTCCGGCGTAGACACGTGATATTTCCGTGGAAAAGCAGGACAGTGTTTTCCTCGTGATGGTCAGAATTCTGTGCCCTCTCCTGGCGTAGTCCCTGTCCGCAGGGGTCTGGCCAACTACAGTGATTCCTGACTCTTGTTCCTGGACACAGGCTGACGGCGCCCCAGTACCCCGCTCAACCCTGGAGTGGCTTCCGCCCCGAGGGTCCCCTCAGCGTCACTGCTGGAGGAGCTGTCAGGCCGGGGGACCTCCCCCAGGGCCAACTCTGCTCCTGACAGCATGCACCCAACGGAACATCCTCAAACGGTCAGACCATCCGCTGTAGACACACGGGAGGCTCTTTGAAGAAGCCCTTCTTTACACTGTTTTCCAGAGCACGCCCTCTTCCAGGCTGGAAGGCCTGGGAAGAAACCACCCCCAAGTTGGCCCTGTGACTGTGAGGGGGGGCATGAAAGGAGGGGCTTAACAACCTGCAGAGAAGACCGTCTCATGGTGACCCTGGACGTGGGGGTTCTTTCTGCAACTGGGGAAGCTCTGAACCCAAACCCAAACTGGACGGAACCCCTGGGCAGAGCTGCCATCCTTGTGCCGCCCCACGTGAACCCACGGCCGGAATCGCTCCTTCGCCAAAGACTCTCCGCCACGAGCGCGTCCAGCTCCGGGGACAGGAAGAGCAGGGATGGAGTGGGAGTAGCTCTTCCGTCAAGTTCTGGAAGCTCCGTCCTGGAGTCTTGATTTTCTTCCTGCGGAGCTCAGGGACGCGGAAACTTCTTCCTCCTCAGCTGCTGGCCAGCAACAGGCCCAAATTAGTTAAATGTAACTATAATAGACATGCTGCAAATGAATTATATTTAACTCTAACAGCCACCTCAGGGTTTGTCTCGAGACGGAATAATTTTAGCTTCTGCTGCCTTAAGTCCCCAACTAAGGCAGAAAGTAATTACCTCAGGATTTAGCATAATGAGCTCACTGACACTCGGTATTTATTCCAGTGGGTGAACGTTCAGGCGTCTTGTACAGTCAGGCATGGACTGCAGAGTGTATAGTCCTGAGTGGGCACAACAAGGCCAGGAAAAATAAAAATGTTTTAGGCACATACAAATTCAGTGAAGTCACCTGATTTCGGTCTTCATTAAGAATTAGTAATCACTGCAGAGGGTCCCGGTCAAACTTTACACTGTTAGGACAGGGCCTGCTGTATAGCGTAAATCCTAAACAACGTACATCAGACAGCAAACTTTCTCAGAGAACGAGCTGCACGGAAACACCTGAAAAGTGTGCTTTTAGAAATGTAATTGGGCTTCAGCGCCGGGCACGCTGATCAGAAACCAAGTTTATCCATTAAAGCAGGAGCTCACTCAGCATTTGGTGAGGGGAAGAGTTTGTGTTCCTAACAGTATCTACAAGGAATAACAATTTGTCCAAAATGCTGTTCATATATTCTGGTATTCTACATTTCATTATTCTGAATAATCTCCCCAGTTAAAACATCCTCATCTGGCCCCTCACGCCCTATACATTTACGCTGCGTCAGCTGTGGGCCCAGCCGTACAGCACAGGTACAAAGAACAGCAGACACGGTCTCTGCTCCTCGACATGGCACAGGAAACAGCCCAGGTGCAAACGATTTCCTGCATCGGGTATCCGCACTGATAGTGAGGGGTGTGCCTTCAAATACAAAGCCATAGGTCAGCACTGGTCTATGGGATTCGAGGGGACACGCCTAATGACTCGGCCACCTACGGCTGCCCGGCCATGAAGGCCCTTTGAACACATGTGCTCAGGGCATCCTCCCCCGCGGGCGGGTGCCCATATCAGTAACACACTACAGTTAACTTGGATACAGGATCTCTGAAGCTTCGTGTTTTTACATCTTGCCTCATTCTACAAAGGGTTTAAAGAGGCTTACGAAAGAAAGTACACAATAAAGTAACGCTGGAATGTGAATAAAACTACAGAATCAATGTGAGGGCTGGGATGTTATCGACACACTTCTCAAGCCAGACTCACTTCTGTCTGCGCACTCCTTCCCCGTCCCCTTTGCATGAACCAAGGAAGCGGGCATGAAGGGATCTGAGGGTGGCAGCCCCTCTCCCCTCCACTGCCCCACACGGCAGGGCTGGGTGCTCTGCTCAGCCAGGTGCCACCCTGGCAGCCCCTCTGCTACGTGTCCCGCCTGGCGTGGCCCCCGGAGCTGGGATGGGCAGGAGTGACCCGCGGGGGAGGATTCGAGTTGTGGCTGAGATATCAATGCCATCTAACCACATCCAAGCCTCTCTCCTAACAGAACATGGGGAGGGAAACTATTCACACGAGCAGGACTTTGCGATCGGGCACCAGGGCGATGCAAATCGCCAGCCTGAAGGCCTCTGCAGGGAATCAGCTGAGCTTCAAGTCGGGCTCTGTGACTTACAAAATCCATGAGATTAAATTCACCTGCACCTCGAGGGGAACTGAGTTTCTCTTGGTAGTTACTTCTTAAGACAATTCTCACAAAGGTTTTCTAGCGGGGCTCTGGGTGATACAGTGGACCAGGTCCCCAGCAACCTTCCCATCGTGCAGGGCTCATCTTACAGCAAGCACCGTGGATGGACATCGAATACAGACCTCTGGGGTGACTGCATCTATCCATCCGAGATCACGCTCTCTTAGGAGGAGGGGAATTAACATTTGATTTTTCAGCGACTGCGCTAAGTACCTTATATTTATAATTAAAATACAACCCTCTTGAAAACACCATGCAATAAGTATTACCATCCCCATTTTTACAAGTGAAAACACTGGGCCCCAGAGAAGTTAAGTAACTTGCTCAAGGTACACAGCACCGAGCGGTAGAGCCAGAATTCAAACTGGAATTTGGCTTCAAAGCCGTACAGTTCTGTTTCAGCTGTTTCTACATAAAAAAATAACAGAGTAAATGTTTTGCCTGAATCAAGCAGTAAAAACCAATTCATTTATTTAAATAAGTTTTAGGGATTCTTTTCCCACTGGTTTCTCTGATTGGCTGAAACGACCAGTCGACCAGCTGTTTCAGCGTCATGGTGGCATCTGGGTAATCCTAACCGTGTGCCCGGCATCTACCAAGCTTCCTCAAAGGCAGACCCGCGCCTGAATCCGTACAATATCTTGGACGTTAGTGGTTGCTGTCCAACAGTACAAGACTGAAAATAAATTAAATATTTGCCTATGTGGCTGCATATAAAATACACATAAAACAGAAAATAAAACTCATATTATATGTGAGTCATCACCATTCATAAGTAAAATTCAACATAACTGAAGCTACTAAACCCTATCTCATCCCTTGAGGGGAAAGGCCAACTTTAAAAAACTCTCATCTTTTCAGACTTATTGTCAGTGCAGAGACTGCTGAAAGAGCAGAGCTGAGCAGAAACGCTGATGATGGGCATTAAAAGAAGGTGGCCATAAACAATAAAGCGGTGGGGAGGGGATAGGTGGGTTGTGAAAAGCTCAGCAGCTCCAGAAGCTCGCACAGCACAGGTGTAATTCTACGTCAATGCCAGAAGTGCTTGTCTGGCTCTAAGCGTTGGTCACTGGCAGCCAAAAACATTTTAAGATGAGAAAGCATGAGCCTTCACCAACCCAGGAAAGTCCAGGTGCCTTTGCCCACTTTCTGGCGTGCAGCCAGAGAGAAATGTAAACCAGCATAGCCTGCCTCTTCACCTCTGCTCCCTGGGTCTCTGCTCCCCCTTCTGTGAAACAGCAGACTTGGAGAGATCGTTCTACGAGCTCATCTGGCTGTGAGATTTTCTACAAGTCTATGGATTCAGCTACTGGCTCCACAATTGGTATTGGTAGGCTTGTTTTTGAGGAGCTATCTGTAATGTCAAACGATCCTTCTTTTTTCTCCCCCAAATTTGATTTTGTTGGACATGTTCTTAATCACATTTTAATTATTTTGTTTCTTTGTCTATCTTTGCATCTCCAGTGTCTAGCATTGCATGCGCCTGGTAAATGGCAAATCTGCACTGTGCACTAGATATTGATGAAACTTCTCTCTCCCCTTTCAACTGGCAAGAGTCCTGGAGCTCCTGGCACCATATAGGACAGAACTCAATACTGTTCTTGCACAATCAGGCTGGCTGCCCTCACGTGCGGAACGGTCACACCAAGGGCATCCAGATGGTGCCTCCTCTACCTCAGCCTACATCCTGGGACCTGCAGTGGCCTCTTAACCAGCCGCTGTTAACTGAGCACGTTAACGTGCCTCGCTCAGTATAACAAACAAAAATATTTGCAAACCGTGTATCTGATAAGGGGTTAATATCCAAAACATATAAAGAACTTATGCAATTCAATAGCAAAAACCCAAATACCCCAACTGAGAAAAGGAAGAAGGATCTGAATAGACATTTCTCCAAAGAAGATATAAGAAAAGCCAAGAGGTACATGAAAAGTTGTTCAACATCACTAGTCATTAAGTAAATGCAAATTAATATCACAATGAAATATCACCTTACACCTATGAGAATGGCCATCATCAAAAAGACAACAGAGAACAAATGCTGGCATGGATGTGGAGAAAAGGGACCCTTGTGCACTGTGGATGGGAATATAAACTGGTATGGCCACTGTGGAAAACAGTATCCTCAAAAAATTAAAATTAGAACTAACATATGATCAAGCAATTCCAATTCTGGGAATATATCCAAAAGCAATGAAAACACTAACTCGAAAAGATATCTGCACTTCCATGTTCACTGCAGCATTATTTGTAACAGTCAAGACATGGAAATAAATGTCCACTGATTGATGATGGATGGATGAATGGATAAACAAGTAGTTGCCGTATGTATGTGTATGTGTGTGTGTGTGTGTGTGTGTGTGTGTGTAACGACACACTATTGAGCCATAAAAAATGAGGAAATCCTGCCATTTGCGACAACACGGGTGGACCCTGAAGGCATTATGCTCAGTGAAGTAAGTAAGACAGTGAAAGACAAACGCTGTATGATCTAATTCATATGTGAATTTAAGAACAAAAACAAAAAAATCCCCCCAAACAAACAAACAAATAAAACGAACTCATAGAAAAAGAGATCAGACTTGTGGTTATGACAGGTGAGGGGTGGGGGAGGGGAAGTGGAGGAAGGTGGTCAAAAGGTACAAATTTCCAGTTACAGGATAAATGAGTACTAGGGATGTAACGTACAACATGACGACTATAGCTAACGCTGCTCTATGATACATAAGAAAGTTGTTAAGAGGTTAGATCCTAAGAGTTCTCATCACAAGGAGAACATTCTGTCCCTTTATTCTTTTCTTCTTTCTCTTCTTTTTGCTGTATCTATATGAGAAGATGGAGGTTAGCTGAACCTACTGAGGTCATCATTTCACAATATATGTAAATCAAACCACCATGCTGTACTCCTTGCACTTAGACAGTGATGGAGGTCAATTATTTCTCAAGAGAACTGGAAAAAAACTGGTGGCTCTTAGCTATGTTCCTTTTCAGTAGAAAACAAATATCAGCTGAGGGAATTACTAGACTCTTCTTTGTATGGTGCTCACTCCTATCGCAGAGCACTGCACACAGGAGGTACCCAGTATTCGCGGGTCAGTTCAGCTCAGTGAGTCAATAAACACAAGAGTCTTTTCAAGTACAGCACCCCAGGCCTTCTGTGGCTGTGAATGCCCCCCTCCTACCGCGGGGCCAGATGCACTGCCCCACTCTGGGCTTCTTCAGTGCCAACGCTTCCACAGTTCCAGCCACCTCCTCCCCAGACACCCCTGACACTTGGCCATACCACCAACTCCTTCCACTCAGAAGACTGGAACTGCCACAGAAAGAAAACAGGAGGCTAAGACGTCACCTGGTAGCTGGCTTGTGACTAGCCTGTCATTTACTCATTTGAGTTCTGCCAGGGTCTGTTTTGTGAAAGCTTTAAAAAGGCAATACAATATAGTTAAACCTCAAAGGAAATAGCTAAAAGAAAGAAGCACAATTTCCATTCTCTTTCCAAATGGCGAAATGCATTTCAGCCCCTTATGTTTCCAGGAAGCGTCTGTAACGTACTTTTCTCTTTCCCAGGTCACTAAGATGCCTGCCCTGCGCTGTGTTTCCGGCTCAGACACCCTAACGTGCAGGCAAAATGGATACAATAGAAACACAGAACTTACAGCCTTATCATCGAGTAGAAAGAACCCACTCCATCCAAACACACGCACGCCTCTCTGTCTCCTTGACTTTCTCATCTCAAGTCTCTCAGGTGTGTGTGAGTACGAAGCCTCTAAGAAATTCTTTCCATTTTGAAGACAAGCTGCGTCCCCATCCCGTCCAGCAAGCCCGCCCAGTCAGCATCCTCTGTGCCGTCTCCTCGCTGTGTCCCGTGCTCGGCAACACGGTGGGCCGCCAGCCCCAGCCTGCCCCTAGGGAAGGCCGAAGGGACCACCGCCCCAGATCCACCCACTCATCTCTTCCATTCCCTTTGTCAGCCAAGGCACCAGCTGCCGGGGCTGAGAGGGTGTCCAAGGTTAGCCACCAGTCAGCACCACGGCCCGCGGAGCCTTGGGGCAAGTGTCCTCAGGACCGCAGTCTCTTTAAGCAGTGTCTGCTTAAACCCTCTGTCACACACAACCTCCGTTGCTGGAAGCTCTTTGAATGGAGCTGAAATCAACCTTTTATAACTCTCCCGTCGGTCCTAGTCCCACGACCCTGAGCAAGTATCCTCCCTTTTCGTCATGAATTGTCTCTGCCGAACAACATAAATAGGACAAAAAGGCAGCATCTTCACGTGTGGAAGGACACAGAGAGCTAGGCGACAACGGGCAGGACCAGGAAGGACACAGACAGCTAGGCGACAACGGGCAGGACCAAACTGATAGAGCGGTGTCTGTGAAAATCAGGTGAAGAGCAGTGAGAACGAGACCCTTCCAACCTCTTCTTTGTCCAGCTGCCCTTGAACTACGAGGGGACAGACCGACGGGAGCCTCCAGAGATCAGCAAGCGTGTAGCAATGGCCTACGCTGAGGAAGGTTCCACGACAGCGCTAAGGCACAGAGGCGAGGTTCCCACCCTCAACATCTCACGTTCTACCGAGAGAAGCAGATAAGACTAGAACTAAGCATAAAACAACGTCCACTTGTTCAAAGAATTTACAGGCATGGAATTACGGGTTACTCTGCACTTCTGAGATGGTGCCTTTTATGAGTTAATTATTCATTTAAAACAGAAGTGGAGGCAATCCAGGGAAGTCAGTTGTGGGATCTGGATATACCAGGGAAGGCTCTGCTGTAAGAGCAAGGAGACATGCACAGACTCTCCCGCAGGCACGAGTCCATGCCCAGGGCCGGGGAGTCGGCTTCCCGGGTGGGAGGTGAAGGCCTCGGATCCCCCAGCACGGCCCCCCGTGCAAGGATGGGTGTCCTGAGGGCCAGGCCGGCCCAGAGGACATCTTCTAAGTGGGACTGAATCGAGGGGGGTGTCCACTTGGCTCCAGAAATTCAGACAGCCTTTGATTCCCAGCCCTTACTCTCCTCTTCCTAAGCAGGAGCGTTCCTATTTTCAGCATAAAATTAGCATAGAGATGAAACCATTTCAGGGGACACAGAGTGAACTGGCACAGGAGACATTACATTTTTCATTTCTAAAATGAAAAATTTTCCTTTTTCTTTAAGCCCCGAGACTGCCGCTTAATTTGCGTGCAGACTGTGCTTGCACTGCCGAGGAAGGCTGAAGAAGGGGTGGCGGCGGGGCTGTGAGCAGAGCCGTCCGTGGGGATGGCCGGGCGGCCCCAGGGCGCGGTGCCAGGTGACACGGACAGTCCACGCTCTGCGCCTCCTGCAGACACGCCGGCGGCCCAGTGGCGAACCGCAGCGCTGGACGCATCTTTCCTCGAGAGCTGCAGGGCAGGACCTGGTCCAACTCCACTCCATGTCTGTCTCTGGCTTCCCTCGCATCATTTCAAAGACATCTTCACGGCTGGTAAAGACAGGATTTCTTGTCATCTCTTCCCACTTGAAAAAAGATTCTGAGCAGCTGTGCTGGGACGAAAGGCAGCCCCACCCCTCCTGCCGCACCAACTTTGGTCTTTTTTTAGCTTTTCTCACATCCCTCCTCTCCGCTCTCCTAAGCTCTCAAGTTCCCTCCACTTTTTCTTTAGTGGGTTGCTTCTGATCTCATCGGAAAACATTCTCTGAGTCATTAACAATACAAAGCTGTCTGCTGGTGGCCCCAAAGGCAATCCCTCTTCAATGTCAGTGTCAAAACTCTTCAATTAAGAGAGCACAGAGCGGCTCTGAATAATACTGCATCTTTACAGTAAACCATTCCATCCAACCAGACTTGGGAGGAATGTTTTCTTAAAAGTTCAATCATCTGATTCCTCTGTTTAAAAGAGCTGAAAAAGAATGTCTTTATCTGTACCAAGCTGGCGGAAGATATTCCCTGTATCTGAGAGCCACACAGTGCCCTGGGGGGGACGGGGTTGTTTTGAATGCACAGGGAGTAAGCGTAGCTTATTACATATATGGGAGAAGAGACGAGAAACCAATATTCCTATCATATAAAGCCTTATTACTGTGGATAGTATTAACTTAGACATTGTGAAAAATTATACGATAACCTACTTTTCGAGTTGTATGTGATGAGAACTAAGTGCTTGCGAAATGAGACTGCCAACAAGTGAGGGCAGCAGAAGGTCCCTGACTTCCGAAGCTGCACTGCGGGAGACGACATAATCTCATCACAGCTAGAATTTACTAAGTCCTGATCCTGGGCCAGGCACCGTTCTAAGAGCTTTATGTGAATTCATTCTTTTAATCCTTACAATAATCACACGAGACCAGTAGGATTATAGAAGTTATAACCTGCCCAAGGTCACACGTGGCAACAAAGGGCAGGTCCCTTTCATTCAAACCCAGGCAGCCTGACCCGAGAATCTCCCTCTTGACGACTACACACGCCAATTATACGTTGCTAGCTTCTCACGAAAGGACCTGAAAAATGACTACTTAGCACCGCTTACTTAGATAATTATAACTTTGATTAATAACAAAGTAGAATTGTGTGTCTTTACACACACCTGAATTAATCTAGAGACACTTGTCCTTGAGTTAGTCCAAATGGTAAATGCCAGAAACGGGGGTGGGCAGCCAACACTTGCCTCTCTGCTCCATCCTGCGGGGGAACCCAGGAGGCTCCTTCTAGATGTGAGAGGCCGCGTGAAGCTCTGGAGGCTGGCCCTCTGGGTAACTACCCAACACTGCTGTTGCGTGAACTTAACATACAGCACAGTGTTACGAGAATGATTGTCATATTTCATAAATTACATTCTGCTATTCACAGGGAAGTCCCTGCAAAACTAAAGTAATAATATGCACAGAGAATAGGAGGAATAATATTGTAAGCAACGCATCATAAGGATGGAGACAACACAACACAACACATGAAAAATATCGTCTGTAATAAAAGAGCTGACAGAGAAGAAAAGAAGATTGAAAAAAAAAAAGTTCTGAATTTAAAAACATGTTGAGGCGGGAAGACCCATGGTAAGAAGTCAACCAAAATTACAGTGGCCTAGATGCACGTCAAAGAGAAACCGAAGGAGAAAATCTAAGCAAAACAATAAAAAATATTCCCCCTTTCCTTTTCCATTCAATGGAAAATATCTTTTTGTCCAGATGGACATACTAACATCTCAAGAGCTTGGTTTGGTAAACGGTTTCCCGAGGAAAGAAGCAGGCTGGGATGTACCAGCACTGCGGACCCACAGGAAGGACCTGTGCCCGGAGCCCACTGCTCAGACAGTCTCCCCTCACTCCCCAGCGCGCGCCCACCCCCCATAGGCCTTTGAGAGCTTGGCTGCCCTGCTCTCCACCCACCACACGGTTTCAGATGTTCCCCATTGTCCTCCAACCACCATGACCTGAGCTCCCCTTTGTTCGTCTTGGGGAGGTCCTCGCATCTATGTCTCAGAGCAGCACTCAGGTGGGAACCCCATCAGGCTCCAGGGGCCGAGCTGAGAAGCCTGTGGTCCCAACACCCACCCAGCTCCCCGGCTCCCCTCCTGCCTGGCGTCAGCTGTGTCCGTCGGCGACGCCCTCTGTCCAGCTTCTCACAGGAACGCTGCTCTTCTCTCCCATAGAGTCACCCTCTCCTCTGCTGGATCCTTCTTTTGAATTTTTAAAAACAGACTTTATTTCTTAGAGCAGTTTTGGGTTCATGGCAAAACTGAGAGGAAGGCACAGTCTCCCACACCCTCTGCCCTACAGCCTCTGCTGTCAGCACCCCGCCAGATGGCGACTTGTTACAACCGATGGGCCCACGTCCACACATCGCCACCCGGAGCCCACGGCCGACATCTAGGTTCACTCTTGGTGTTCTTTTTCTTCTTCTTTTTTTTTCCTAGAACATCTCTCTCTCTTTTTTTAGTTTTATTGGAGTATAGTTGATTTACAATGTTGTGTTAGTTTCAGGTGTACAGCAAAGTGATTCAGTTATACATAGATATATATACACACATATTCATTCTTCTTCACATTCTTTTTCCATACAGGTCATTACAGAATACTGAGTTTGGTGCTCTTCCATTGACTTTCAAAGACGCTGAGGTGCACTGCATTTTGACCCTGCAGCCCTCCACCTACCACGCGGCCCTCTCCTCTCCTTCAGTTGTCTCTCTTCACTGTCTCCATCTTTCCCACGCTGGTCATCCAACCTTGCTTCTGCCCACACCCCGCAAGTGAGCACCTCTCACTAAGGTCACCGAGACACTCATGTAGCTATAAGTACAATGGCTCCTCGTCTGTCGTTATGAAGCACTTGTCTCTGATACATTGTGATGAGTTGGCTGCTCTCATTACCTGGAAACCCACACGTCCCCTGGCCTCCGTAACCCCACAGCCGGGCTCTCCCATCCCCAGCTCTCCCACCGTCCCGTTCACGTCCTGGTCCTTCATCCGGCCACGAAATGCCTGTGTTCCTCCAGATTCACCAGGGTCCCTTGTCCTCTTGCTTGGTACTTCCGGTCAGTCCTCTCCAACCCTCAAACGCCCGCTAAGTGAAGGCTGCTCACAAGCTGACACCCCACGGCCCACCTCTCCCGTGAGATTCAGACTATTCCAAACTCGTTCAAGCCTGTGCAACACGCTGACCTCAGCATCTCAGGTAAACTTCAAGGTCGTTGTGCCCAACCTCAACCTCAGCCAGTCCTGTCCTTTTACCAACACCTGGCAACACGCCACGTCCACAAGTTCCACAAGTCAGGCACTCGGTACCGTCCCTCCTGACCTCAGACTCAATCAAGTGGCAGGTTCTGGAGATTTCAGTTTCTATTAATCTTGGGGTGTTCACGTCCCTCATCCCCTTGGCCACAAGCTCGGTCTCACCTCTCGTGTAGCTACTGCAATCACCTTCTCCTGGCCCTGAGGCCCCTCGTCTTCCTCCCGGGCCCTTCCTCCACAGAGCAGCCAAGTACATCTTTCTGAAAACCAAGTCTAACTGTGTACGTGTTTTGCTTACGTAACACACTTTGGGGGCTTCCTGCTGCTCCCGGATAAAGTGAGAGAGCTGGCGTGGTCTGGCCTCACCACCTCCTCAGCCTTGTTACCGTGTCCCCTCCCGTCCAGCCACACTGGCCTTCCCATGGGGCCCACGATGCCCCCGTTCTTCCTGCCAGAGCTTTGCTCATATGCTGCTCCTTAGCTTTGAAAGCTCTTCCCTCCACCCCCCGGACCTTGATTCCAGTGCTCAACTGTTCTTAAAGCACCATGTTGATAACCCTCCTCCCAGCTGCCATTTCACATTTACACGTGTGATTATTTGATCAAAGCTAGTTTCTCCAGCTAGTCTGGACCAGAAGCTGTTGGAGAACATCAGCCGGGTCTGTCTGCTTCCCGTCACCTCTGCAGCCTGTGCGCACAGCAGGCATTCGGCTGAATCAGCAAACAAACGAATGAACTACTTGTGAAGGGACTGCCCCGCGGGGCGGCAGCGGGGGCAGGGTCGGCGTGAGGGGGGACGGCTTTTCTCTCTCTAGATGGGTCAGGATGGAGGGCGGCTGCTCAGTTCTGGAGCACAGGGCTGGCCTACCAGCAGGCCCTTCTCCAGAACCACCCATTCTAGACACGCCCCCAACCTAAGAGGAAGGAAAGGGCCAGAGGCAGCGGGGAGAAGGCAGTAAGTACAGCAGGATTGCCAACCTACTCTAAGGTGCAACTATCCCTGAGAAGGTACATGTTAAGGTTCGTTCCATGAACTAACACATGAAACATCTGTGGAAACCCTGGGAGGATGTAGCAGGAATGAAGTGGTGTGTTCGGGGTATCCTGCTGTATTTATTTACATCACGGCTCCTTTGACACATCTTCGCTCTTTGTTCTTTACATGCCTGTGTCTCCTTCAACTGGGCTACTAATTACTCGAAGGCAAAGACCCTGCTTTTCATTGCCTGGCACGTGGCACTGAAGTGAGTCTGGTGTCCAGCACAGCTCAGGCACCTGTGAGCGTTCTCTGATCAATGACTCATAGATAGAAAAATAAATGACTGGATAAGTGGAAAGACAGGCATCAAAAACAAAGTTGCCTACTTTACCTCTGTGTTGATGAACTGAAACAGTATCTACCAGATAATTGTATGACCCTGACATGGGGCACTTCAGTGGAGGGAATGAAGACAGTTCTGTAACTACCTGTTTACCTGACTGTCACCTCTCTGAACTGTGAGCTCCCCGAGGATGGCAGGCCTTTTTATTTGTCTTTGTGCTGAGTAGATGTGAGTGATTTTCTCAACCCCTTTAATTTAGTTACCAGATGAATCAAAGTCTAGTCACAGCTCTAGAACTAACAGGGTTAGTCTCAGCTGGAAGAGTCTTGTCTTCTGGGGCTTTAACACCTCAACAGTAAAATGACACAGTAGGACAACAGGATCTACGAGATCCTCCTCTCGCCTCTAGCATCTGATGAATCTGTAATCAACCATCCAAACAAGCAGAGAAGAGCCAGGGACAGCCAGGGCCTAAGCAAGTGTTCTGATCACAATGAATCACGTGTAACTTTGAAAAGCTTGCATATTGCTAATCTTATCAGGCATTGCTCACAAGGATCATGGTGAAGGAAAAACTGTAGCCCAACGGGCAATTTGCATGGAAGTCTCCAGGTACATTACAAAACATTATTGGGAACAATTATAAAACAGGGGTTAACATCAGTGCCAAGTAACCTGGCAGCTCAGGAGGCAGTAATTCAAATAAAAAACAACACAAATCTGAAATTGGATATGAGCATATATAAAATATTGTTATAATCAGCATCTGTGGAAAGCATGACTATGCAATGTGACATGAATTTAAAATTACCTAATAACTTGGTTTTATCTTAGGGGAGAAAATGTTTGATTTCTCCCAAAATTCATCTCCTTTAAAATTTCTGACAGAAATTCCAGTCATATATTTTGCTAATAATGTATCTATCTTGATCTTGATTTAGTTCTTTAATGGAAAATTCTTGGCAACTTGCCTCCAGTTTATACAGTGTAAATGCCATCATGACTATGACAACAAAATGCTGTGTAATAAGTATTTCTCAAAGAAGCAAGTATAAAAATAGAAAACTACTGTAGTTTTCTGCAATGCGGTTACATGACTGCCTCAGACCCCAGAAGGACACAGTAACAACCACCAATGTTCACTGAGTGCTTATTTTGTGCCAGGCACCAACCTAAATGCTTCTATGTTGTTAACTTACATAATCTTCACAACAACTCTGAGGAAGGCACTACTTACCGTCATTCCCCATTTCACAGGTGTGAAAACTGAGGCACACAGAAATTAAGGAACCTGCCTGAGGCACCACAGCTAGTAAGCGGTGAGGCCCAGATCTGAACCCAGGCAGCCCGCCTCCAAGCTCACACTCTTAACCACGACTAGACTAGGCCTTTACAAGCTAGGGGCCATAATGTAAACTTTTACTGAAAACTGAAAGTTACAATTCTGAACATCAGTTTTGGAAAATGAACTGTGTTCCCTTTCAGTATTCTCTGCTTTCAAAAACCGTTAATGCAATGCAGGCCCCATGCAGCTAAGTGCGTGTAAATCCCAATGGGGCACTAGTAAACCAAAGCCCTTCTGAGGCCAGGACCTCATTTACAAGGACCGAGGACTCTAGAACAACACACCTCCGGGACCAGTTTTACTGCTGCCACCTTCTCGCATCTTCATGGTGAAAACCTCTGGGTCCCATATTAGGCGGACTGCAGTGATCTTCTATCAGGAGGGCAAATATTTAAATGATTTCCCACATCTGATCTTCCATGTCATTTCCTCTTCTAAGCTTGACTGGGCAATCTGATCAGTGCAGTAAAGTAGAAACATGCCTTTACTGCACCAAGCGACCCTTCATCTGTGTTCGGTCAGGGGGATCTAAGCTCTTGGGCCTCTTTTAGATAAAGGCTTTCACCTAAAAAGATCCAGAGACCAGTTTTCTAAGCTGAGAGGGAGCTGGTAGCTGTACAACAATAAAGGGCACTTCTGATTATATTTTTAAAGAAACCTATACCCCATGAAAAGAGAATGAGGGGAGAACAGCTGAAAAGAATTTTCAATGCTTTCACATATTACTATATATTTTTATATATTATTATATGTATATACATATACAATGCCTGCAAAATACACATATATAACGTGTATACATACATTATATGTACATATATTCCAAAATAATATGTAAAATAGGTAACAGTTCAGTAGCTATAATGTACCTATGTAATAGTAAGGTATCTGTCAAAAGCCAGTCGGGTGACCCCCACTAGATACCCAAGACGTAGACAAGCAGTCTTGGCTATTCACACGTTTCTCATTCTCACTGGGACACACCGCACGGGGGCTTAAAGCAGCCGTGTTGGAGGACAAGGTTAAGGAGAAAGGCGCTGCTGGTCTAGGGTGTGTCCAGGCTCTGGAAGGTGGGCGAGCATTGGAATGAAAGGGAAAGTGGGCCGTGCAATTGAGCTCAAGCACATCGTCTACCCCGCTGACTTCCTCTCATTTACAACAAGCTCGTTGTCCGACTGTAGACGGGCGGCAGACGGAAGCCTGGAGACAGAGGAGGGAGCGTGTACGTGAACAAGGGTCCAGGTTTCTACGGGGAAGGGCAGTGAGGCCGTGAGCAGGAACGGGGGCTCCCAGAGACGGAAAGAGTCCACAACACGATGGTGACAGTGACGGTGTCGGAACAGCCAAGGACCGGACGGTCCTTCCTCACCCTCCGTTTTACTTAGAGACAAAAGGCGATTTCCAAGAACGTGGAGACAGTGGTTTTTCTAGGTTCTGACTCCCTAGGATTATGTTCAATGCACTTGGGAGTTCAAGTTTCACAGTGATAACTCCAGTCACTCAAAGAGAGCCGATTTGTTTCTGAACTATTTTAAAGAATTAATAGAAGTGTTCTAAAATCTCTTAACTTATGACCTGAAAGTACATTATGCATTTGGAAAACCTAGCCTATAATTACTTAGGAACGGAAGAGGGGAAAAGAAACAAACAGCTGATTTAAAAGTTTTTAAAATTAGCTTCTGTGGTAGGTGAAAGCATAGTCCCCCCAAAGCATCTACACCTGATCCCTGGAACCTGTGAATACATTACCTTACACGGCAAAAGGGAATTGCAACTGGGGCTAGGGAGCCTGAGATGGGGAGGTGTGCACATTTGCGTGGGCCCAATGTGATCACAAGGGTCATCATGAGAGGAAGGCCGGAGGGTCACAGCCAACAGGAGATGTGAAGCCAGAAGCCGGGGAGTGCAGGCAGCCTCTAGACGCTGGGATGGTAGTGAGTGGTCTCCCCCGGACCCTCAGAAGGAACCAGCCCTGCCAACAGCTTATCTGTAGTCCAGGGAAACGACTTCAGACTTCTGACCTCCACGGTGGAGAGGTGATAAATCTGTATTAAGCTGTTCAATTTGCGGTAATTTATTACAGCAGTTAATTCGCCTCCTACATGGTGAAAGGTGAGATCCTGGGCACAGGAGTGAGTGAAAAAAATAAATCCAGTTGAAAAGGAGTATTACTCAAATGGTAAAAGAGGCTTTTCTCACATCACATACTCGGAACTCCAGCTCTGTGGGGTTTAAGGAAGACTAAATTTGGCTAGAAAGACACAGTGAGAGAAAAGCGTATAATTAGAATGACAGATGCTAAAATGTGCCCACGAACTGGTCTCAGGCACAGTGGAGAACGGTGGGGGGGGGGGGGGGGCGCCACACCGAGAGGCACAGGAAGTAAGTAAATAGCTTCTGCTGGTCTCCAGTGGCTGGGGTCCACCCTCACAGAATTTCAGCTCTTAAAAGCTTTTTGGTCTTAGGGTTCCCCTTACCAAACCTTTGGTTAATCCCCGACCCTATGGGCAACTGATGCAGTCCAAGCTATTACTCACAAAGTATACATAAGTCTGACAGCATCTGTCTTTGAAGGCTAAATATTTTGAATACCAACTCCAGGAAAGCATTGTGAAATGCTGACTTAATCTCTCTGAAATGATCAGCTAACGCTGAAGAGAGGGACTGGGAAAGAGCTGGCTGACCATGATCTGCCAGGAGGAAACACATGGACATGGCAATAGGGAGGTCCAGGAGAGGATGTCACGACCCAATGAAGCAGATCCTGCCCTCCTATGACCCAGCCGGGCAGGGGCAGCCCTGGCGTTCACCATCTGCCTGTTCCTGCCTCTTCTTGAAGGCCTGAGGGCCCTAAATCGGACTCTGACTCCGTGGCCAAAGGGCCAGACCAGGAGCTTCTGTAATCTGATGGCACCGCTCACTCCACCAGTGATGTCAAAGATGCTATCAGAGAACCCAGGGTGCCACTGATCCTGTATTTACATACGAGCATCTATGTCAGTCAAACGTGGAGGCCGGCAAGGACTGCCCAGCCTTGCTGAAGGTTAATGCCACGTGTGCATCACACGGGGAACTTCTGACCCGCTCTGGAACGCAAGTCAGAGTCAGAGCAGAGGAGGTGCGATCTACCCTGTTCCAACTCTTGTCTAAACATCGCTGACGGAAGGAGGTCCAGCTGGGCTGCTCTCGCCATCAAGGGGGCTTTGTTCACTGCTGCAACCCCAGTGCCCAAAGGGCCCCGACACAGAGTCGACACTTGCATTTATGGGACGAGTAAATGAACGCGTGGGAGGAGGCTGGAGACGTGCTTCGTTTATAAGTACAACATGGCAACTCCCTAAGACTTAACTCACCCTGATCCTCGAAATGAGATCTTTACCCTTCTGAGCCCCCCCGGGGGGGGCTGTTTATTCCTCTCAGATGCTATTCTTTTCAGATGTGTGTTGCTATCACTTCATTCGTATGAGTTTCCTCCCTAAAATAAATGGTAAGAGGCTAAGGGTTGAGCCTACCCTATCCATCATCGTATCCACCACAGCCAACCCAGAGCCCTCCACGTAGTAGGTGCTCAATAAATACCAGTAGATTTGAATCAGTGAAGCATGTTTTCTCTAATTTTTTAGGAGAGATAGGATTTGCATCTAAAGGTCACTTGGATTACTGAGTAGGAGATCATAGCAAATCAACATACTCCTTTTTTCAAACTCCTAATTACCACATATAGAAAGAACTACTTAAAGTAAGAAGTGACCCTCCACTAAGAGGATCCAGGTTTACCAATACCCAAGTTTTTGTCAGAAGTGAGAAGCATTTTAAATATAAACATATAAACCTCGATATTAATATGATATATGTGGATATACACAGATGTAGGACTAGATTTACTAATTAGCAGGCGTTCCTTATCATTGAGGTAAAAAGAGATAAAAATACAATGCATACTGCATTGAACAAATGGCATATGGCCTGCTTTATAAATACCCACAGTTTGTCTCTCTCTCCTTCACACACACAAACCCAAAACTCTGCCTTTTAAGATGCTGGCCTCTTGCCCTAGTTTGAGGGGCCCAAACAGAAACTGTTAGGACCTGTGACACCATCGTTTCCTTACAGACTGTCTGGGGGAAGCTCGTCTGTCACCACCAGTCAGGAAAAGCCCTGGACACGTGTTGCTCATACACAGTGAGATGCTCGTAACGCCCTTCCCATCAAGGCCGGAGGCCTCTCTAACAGAACTGGCTGCACCCTGGGTCCGGGCATCTCTGTGCCTTAGTGCAGGCGCCCATGAGGCCCACAGATGCTAACACGCGCTGAGCACAGGTCTCTGTCCACAGAAGCCCTCACTTTTCTTTGCTGGATGCCAGTGACAGACAGTGAAAGGACTGAAGGGTAGCTGGGCAATTCTGAGAGGAAAATGGTCCGTCAATAGAGCCGTGCGCTGACTTCTGTATATGAGGAAAAGGTGGGGCCTTGAAACAAAGAGGAGGGAGGAAAACGAACACTTACTGAGTTCCTAGGAAGATGAAAGTGCTTTATTTTATAACCATCCTGCACGGTCTTCCTTTCTGAAATTTAGTTTTTATTTTTATCTGCACATATTTGAAGAACCAAATAATTGTAAAGGCTTGTTCTGAGGGACAGCAGCCCCCAGCCCACTCCTCCGGTCGGCGTCCCAGAGGGGACCTGTCTCAACCCTCCCATTGATTCCTTTAGCATTTATCTCTATATCTGTGAAGAAGATGCTTTTATCGCCACCGGCCCAGGAGCGGTGGGCTGACCGGTCAGTGCCCACACTGTTGCGTGGAGCAGACTGTGGTCACTTTTCTTTTCCTGTCAGCTTTGTTTTCCCTCCTTTAATAACTGCGTTGACTTTCCATCTGCACTGTTTCTGCCACCGTGTGCTTCCCATGCTCTGCTCCCGCGGGGAGGGACCACACAGTCGGGTTATAGTGCACCCCGCCTGGGCGCAAATCTCGGCCCTGCCACTAACGAGCTCTGTAACTTGGCAAATTATTTGAGCATCGAGTGCCTCAATTCCCTCATCTGCACAAGGAAGATAATCATGACCATCAGTCTAATAGGGATGCTACCAGGATTCAACTGTTACTACACGTACGCTTAGAGCTGTGTCTGACACACAGTGGGTTCTCGGTACATGTCAACGGGGATGACTGTTACTAGGTACCCAGGACATCCTGGACCCTTCTGATCTGCTCCCAGCCTGTCGGACCCCCCTCGGGAAGGCCGCTTCCAGCAGGGGCTTTGGGATGGCCGTTCTCCCTCATCCTGGGGATGCCCGTGGCCTTCCTCCGGTGCACCTTCTCCTGCTTCCTGGGTCCTGCCTGTCTTACCTCTCATTTCGGGTGGGCCTGCCCTCTGGATTTGGAAAGTATTGCTCTTCTACCCTCAGGTTTGATGGACAGTATGGCCGAGCTCTGGATTCCAGGTTGAAAATTATTTTCGTTCAGGCTTTTGAAGGCACTGCTCTTCTGGCCCCCAGGGCTGCTGCCAGGACCTGTGAAGCCCTGATAGCTCCTGACTCACCTTCTCCCTTGCTCGGCTTCCACGCTGTTCTCTGGGCCTCCGTCACTGTGTCAGGCCCCCAGGCGCTCCGCCCCGCCCCCCCGCCCCCTCCCCCCGTCAGGCCCCCCTCCTCACTCCATTCCCCCCCCCCACACCCGTCACTCCATCGCCGTCACTTCCTGGCTCTCATTTGCTCACTGCACTGGGTGCTCAGGGAGTCCTGTCGATGTGGAGACCCACAGCCTTGGGTTCTGAGAGACTTTCCTTCATCATCTGTTTGAGGAGCTCCTCCCCTCTCTTCGCTCTCTTCTTCTTTGGTTGTTGGACTTCCTGCATCATGCTCTAGTTTTCTTATGTTTTCTCTAAAATTTTCTTTTTCTTTCTTGAAGAACTCAGCTTTAGTTCTCAGCCCTTCTGCTGACTTCTACATTTCTGTGATCACTTTTCTGCTTTGCAGGCACTCCTTTTTGCTCTCTGAATATTCCATTGTATAGAGAATCTTTTCTGCTTTCCTTACTAAATGCATGCTCATCCCTTACTTCTCTGAGGATGTTAAGGGCAAGCTCTTTTTTCCATGTCTCCTTCTCCCTCCACAGTCTGTGCTTCCTGCCATCTGCACTTCCTGTTTGGTTTCAGTCCTACTTTGGAAATGCCTGATTATTTCTCGGACGTGTGCTCGCACTTCAGAGTGAGCCTCTGGCGTCCTGGGCGCTCACGCCGTGGAGAGCTGGGGCTCACTGGAGGGTAATCTGCGTGCTCCGTTTCTTGGGGAACCCCTGATGCCCGTATATTAAGCCCTTTTCCCACAGGTTGGTGAGATCCCCCAGTGCCCAGTGTCCAGGGAGGCGAGACAGGGAAGGAGTCAGGGGTCTCAACATCCAGCTAGTAAACGTTCACTTCATCCCGCAAACTGGAGGTTCTCTGCTTTGTCCTCTCCAGGGAATAAACCTTCAGATTTCTACCAAGATGAAGGCCTGTCAGTAACTGGAAAACCTGGGGTTCTGCCTCTCAGCACACTTTCAGCTGATGGCTCTGTTTTAGCTCCACCTTTACCCCCGGCCCCCAAGGGGAAACTGTACTTCTGATCCCTGCACCTTTGGGGCTCACTCTAGTTTAAGTGGGGTTCCATCCTGACTCTCCCCACTGCCCACATGGATTTCGGCACTTCTGGGTCTGCTTCAAGTAGCTACCACTTCACCATCTGCTTTTCAGCTTCCAAAATTACGTTGCTGACGTAGCCTCCCATTCACTTGGTCCTTGATTAATTTATACCTCAAAAAAAAAGCAAACCCAAAACCCCTTTACTGTTACTGTTATAGCATCTTGAGAGGTAACTGAGGTTCAGGCTTGTGTTCAATCTGCCATCTTTAATCAAAAGTCTATTAACCGTACGCCCTGGGGAAGGTAACGGAAGTACCAGGAGAGGGTAATTTGTTGAAGTTCACGAAACCAGTGAGAAAAGAAATCAGAACCTGACCTCAGGTCTGCCTGATCCTGAAGCCCAGCCCTTTCCAGGACAGCTCACGGCCTCTCCCTAAGAGCACGGGGCCTCATCCATCTGGAGCTGACTGCTGGAGATCTGCC
This sequence comes from Pseudorca crassidens, assembly GCF_039906515.1. NCBI lineage: Eukaryota > Metazoa > Chordata > Mammalia > Artiodactyla > Delphinidae > Pseudorca > Pseudorca crassidens. The sequence goes on along the minus strand of NC_090305.1, from coordinate 3,777,814 downwards.
CCCGGAAATCGGCACCAGCCTAAAAACTACCGGCCCCGGGAGGTTCCGGCGACTCCTGGCGTCTGCTGTTGCCACTCCCCGTTCCACACCGTGTCCTGAACGCCCTCCACGGTCACTCCCTGAATCCTACCCACAGCCCAGGCTCTGCCCTCTGCCCTTAGTTTGAAAGGGTGGCTGACAGGGAAGGGAATGGCTCCCAACAGTGGGGCCCTGGCCTAGGCATAAGGATGCCAACTGTCACCTCCTCTGGTGGTCAAAAGATTTCTGAGAAATCAAACAAATTCCTTCTCAGAAAACGTCTGGGGTCTTTTTACCAAAAAGGCAAGAGAGGGCCACTTTTAGGTCTCACGTACCAACAGCCATTGCTTTATCTCCTGATCAACCCTAGACCCTGTTTGACAAGCTTGCCCTATGGGTCCCGAGCAGATCAATCACTTCTCTATAGCAAGTGGGTAAGAGCACAGGCTCTAGAATCACACAGGCTGGGGTTCAAATCTCTGTCACTTACTACCTGTGCGGACTTTGGGCAAGTTACATAGTTCTCCAAGCCTTGCTTTCTCATCTATAAAATGGTAATAGTCACAGCGTACACTTTATTGAGTTGCCATCGGTTTAAATGAGATACTGTGTGTTACACATTAATTATAATACCCAGCAGTGCACAGTTAATAAACACTAGCTCGTATTTTATTTTTCCTGCTATTATCACATTCAAGAAATATTTATGCACAAGAAAAAACTGTAACTATGCATGATGACGGATGTGAACTACTCTTGCTGTGATCATTTTGTAATACATACCAACACTGACTCATTATTCTGTTACACCTGAGACTAATATAATGTTATATGTCAATTATACCTTAATAAAAAAAATGTTTATGTCACAAATTCACTGAAGATTTATTAAAACATCAACTATGTTTAGAGAGTTATGTTATATTTTGTGGAGGATACGGGAATGAGCAAAAATCATGTCTATCTTTAAACGGTTTCTGGCCAGGTGCCAGGTGGGGTGAAGAGCACGGGTGTCCTGTATAGTGTTAACCAGGAATGAGGCGGGAGGCCAGCGCGCGCAGCTCCCGGCCCCGCAGTGAGCCTCGGGGGCCCTGGAAGCTGGCCTCTGGGTTCCTAAGGCTGTTCCCAACCACTCAAATTTCCCAAACAATGTATACCGGGGACAGAAACTTTGGTTATGTAAAAGTGTGAAATGATGCAAGCTACTTGAAGGATACCGGAGATAAACGATCTATTTATATTTTTATGCTGAAGACATAAATAGAAAAAAACACAGCACCCAAAGAAATGTTCCTTAAAATAGATGTACAGCAAGGATGAGAGATATATGCAGAGAACAAACAGATGCTAACTATATACCTTTTCACATCAGCCAGAACTCTGCAAGACTCATTAATTCAAGGAGATTTACCAAGCACCATCGTAACGACAGAAATTAACCCTCTGACAAACTGGGACATGGTGTGCTTCGGTGATTTTTTAAAACATTTTGTGATAAGACTGTTGAGACGGAATAATGAGGCGCTCCTGAATCCCAGCCCTGACTATTAACCCACAGACATCACGAATCTACAGGACGACGTCATTTTATGCAGCATTCATTGCTCGGCAATGAGGGACCAGGTGCCCACTAAGTGCCTGGGCCCCCTGGGGACACAGCAGGGCAGTTCCAAGTTCTCATCCCTAAACTAGCATCTTAGCGTTAGCTTAGACACTGAACATGCTAATAAAGAATATTTTTACATAACTAAAAAAATGCCATAAAGAAAAATTTTAAATGGTAGCAGACTTGAATGATATGCCTCAAATAGAGTTGGGTAAAGAAAACCCCAAAATCTAACCTAAAGGATTTGAATTATTTGAAGGGTAGAGGGACAGAAAAAAAAAAAGACAGAGAGAGAGAGAGAGAGAGAGAGAGAGAGAGAGAGAGAGAGGAGGCAAAGATTAAGAAAGAAAGCATCAGAAAGGAGGGTAAGGAGTTTTGGCGCTCATCAAGTAGGAACCGCTCATCAAGTAGGAACCGAGGAAGGACACGTACTCCCTCCACTCCTTCACCCTGTGAACGGCCCGTCCTCCAGGAGGGGAGGGAGAGGCCCTGGGGCAGCACCCACCCAGGAGGAGGAGGCTCCCCCCAGAGAGCTGTGATTTGAACCCAGGCTTTCTGGCTCCTGATTTCAAGCTCTTAACCATCAGGTTACAAGCCAATCGCAGGAGCGGCAGAAAGGGGGAGATCCCAGCAGTTTGTTTGGGTCACGCGCTTGTTTGGGACGTGCGGTGGGATCGCACTTGGTGATCCCATGGAGGTCAGAGCACGTGCTTGTGTTCTACCCACGTTTAATTCTCATCATCTCAGCACCTGCCCCTCCGCAGGGACGCATCAGGCTTTATCCTGAACCTGTTCTTATTCTATTGGATTCACGTGCGGCGCCTCACATATTAAAGGGACAAGCTTCTCTAACTTTCCAAATGAAGAAGGCAGTGATTTGGATGAGTTTGACAGAATAAGTTATATATTTTCCATGGTGATACAGACATCAGAGGCCATCAATCAAACACCGAAACTTCCCCGATAATTCTAATCAACACTCACGCAGGTCCAGCTGGTAAACGGATGCACGCTCTGTCTTTCCTACCTTGTAATGTTAATTCCATTTGACTTTGAGGACATAGCTGATTATGTTAAATTTCAGTTTTAATTTCCAGTATTCCTTCTCATCTTCTTGGCTTACTTCGAACCAAGGCAGTCAACCAATATATCCTGAAGATCTGCTCTGTGCCAAACACTCTGCTAAGGGTACAAAGATGAATAAGAAGACGTTGGTCCCAACCAGGAAGGAGGAAAGAGGAGGCGGAAGAAGGTGGGCAGTCAAGCTCCCTGCTTGGAATGGGATGAGGGCAAAGACCCTCCCTGGTAAAAGATAGCTTACCGCAGAGAACAGCTGTACCCTTCCTACCTGTGGGTGAGGAGCGCAGCAAACCAAACCAAACCTAAAGTACATTGGGGTCCGTGTTTCCATTGTGCTGGGGGTTTCCTCTCTCCTCCCAAGGTATCTCTGCTGAAGACAGTTACGAGGAACTAGTTTTCGTAAACAGATTCATAATCCAAACCCTACTGGGCATTCTTCTTACAAGGCTTCCTCTTTTCTAAAGCAGAGGTGCCTGGCAAGGCTGGAGTGGACGGGGACACAGAATGATCCCACCCCTCACTTCACAGCCAGGAAGTGAGCTCTCAGGTGTTAAGGGGCTTGTCCAAGGCCACACGGCTGGTGAGTGGCAGAGCCACCGCAGCCCAGACGTGTCCTTCCCTAACCTAATTCTCGTCGTAACACTGTAGCCTCGATACGAAGGGCAGCAGGAGACACGTTCTGAGGACAGCGAGTGGCCGTGGGAATAAGAATGACATTAAGAGTCAGAATTACGGGCACCAAGTAACCCCAAGAAAACCTTCCCGTTCCCATCCTGTGTCTCCCCACCTCTACTCTACACGAAAACTCACCCTCATCTCAACCCACCAAACCATGAGGTTTTCATTTAAAACAACAGCTGGACCTGAAAACAGGATGGCCTCCTTGCAACACCCTAATTCCAATTAACTAGTGAGTAAAAAACATGTAGAAATGCCTCACTCTTTGAATGAAGTGTGAGACCATCAATCGCCACATGGCACTAAACAATGAGAGTGCGGAAAATGTTCTTTGTTGCAACACGCGGTTTATTTATCCTAGAGCCTACGGAAACATATGAGGCCGGGCAGTTAATTTTAATATTTCACACGTGCCGATTTTTTGAAACACCAGCTTGATTCAAAGCAGCCCCCTGTGCCAGACACACATTTGCCAAGACAAAGGCCCTGTCTGACCGGACCCAATCCCCCTGGTTCTCAGGCCCCCTTCAACTTGAAAGCCTCCACCCACGCCAGCTTCATTTCTGCTGCAGTTTCACACCCATGGAGGAGACATCAGAGGACGATGAAGCAGGAATATCACCGCGTGGCCCTGAACAAAAGGCACGTCTGCTGTTGGGCTGGGACTCTGGTCCTGCGGGGATGAATCTGCAAAGCTCGGCCAGGGTGTGGGGACCATGTAGGGACCAAGGGAGGAGCCGGCCACACTCCCTCCTCCCGCCCTGGGGTCTGTTCATCTCTTTACGTTCTCCTCCAAGGTAATATTCAAACCGACCCCAAGGCTCAGTTTTCTTTGCTTGTGACTCTAATTAAATAAATCTAAACTATCAGCAGATGCACTGGCCCAGAGCCTTGGCCAAATTCCTCCTTGGATGCTAAAAGCCCATTCTGGCTGTTTTAACTCTGCCTGCAAGCAGGTAAGGGCAGCCTGGGCAGAACCCAGTTTTACACCAGAGGCAGAATGACTGTCATTCAGTTTCAGTGGTTGCTAATATTTATTAATGGGTGAAAGGTCTGCGGGATAATCTGAGAAGTTAAGCACCTTCGAAGGTGGGAGGACATCTTATCCAAGTCAGTCAGTTTTACTGCAAAGACGTTCAGTGAAGCGCTGTTCTGTGCCTAAGTATCGCTGCTTCAGAATCCTAAGATCTGAGTCAACTAAGAGTTTATTGAGTCTATTTTCATTAAGAAGACCTGAGTTTGTAGCCATTCCCATTTGTAAACATATTCAGAGAACGATCACTAAAATAAATCTGTCATTCATTTTAGCTCCTTTCAGTCCTTTTTCAGAGGGTAAAAATTTTAAAAACTATATTATTACCCCCTGGGAGTAGGAATGCAGGTCATCACGTGAGCTAGCCATTGACACTGAGTTAAAACGGGAAGATCAAACCCTGGCGCGTCCAGGCTTTTCTCTGGGGAGAGCCTCGCTGGGCAAGAATGCTTCCAAGGGAATCACGTGGCTGAACAACCAAGATCACACGGGTGGACCTGCTGACATCCTTCTAACTGTTTGAGACAAGGGCTAAAAGGAACCAATATACACGACTGGCCCCTCTCAACGAAAGGAAGGGGCTGTGCTGTGACCGTGGGCAGAGGGCTCCTGTCTCGCTGACAAATGGGGACAACCTTCCCTGCCCACCACTGCCCCGCAGGCGACTGTCACCATAAAGAAGGCTTCTGCTTCTCCGGGTGCATGTGTTTTCATCATACTTTCCTCGTAAGTTCTTAAGAGTCCGGGCACTTGTTCTCAGCCCGCAAGCACTTGCGGCCACAGACCTCCTGTCTCCTTGACAGAAACCGCGTGGTCCTCGCCTTCTCAATCACCCCACCGCCACCTACTTGCCCCTCGCCTCTTCTCGCGTTTTCCTTTCACAGGTAGAATTGTTCCAAGGCTTTTACTCCCTTTCCCAGGCCCCTGTGTCGCTTCTTGGACTAATAAAGACCAGGTTCAACTACTGCGTGGGCTGGAGACTGTGTACTGAGCTGGCCCCCGACCTCCTGGATACCGGACGAGAAGGTGGTCTAGCGGCCCAAACGCCTCCCTGCTGCCAGAACGAACGCTTACACGAGAGCCAGCTGGTCGCCTCACCTTTGTGTAGCAGGGCATCCTGCGGCCATCACAGATGCTGCCCCAAAGAGCAGGGACATGTTTGCCAGGGGATGAACGGATGTTGACATCCCCACCTGGAGCAGCCTCCCTGCTTATGACATAGCCCACAGCCTGTGCATATCAGCACCTAGGTTAGATTTTTCCTTCTTATCCTCCTTTTCTGCCCCTCTGAGCTCACATCTTGTTTCTAATCACAGCTCAGAGTGAAACACATGTAAGCGCTGTGGTAGCACTCATTGATTAGAAATCATTTTCAGAGGGAATGCTGTAACAAGGGGTTTTGATCAAAGCTGGATTATTATTTTGGTTCTTTGTCTCACCCACGTACATTTGCTCCCTCCTCCTGGAAGAAAATTTTTGTGTGCGTGAAGGTAGATCATAAGGGAGTTAAGAGTTTTTCTTAGAGTGGGGCTATTTATTGCCTTAATTAGCCTAAAATAAACATTTCTTTAAAAAGCCACTTTTTTTTTTTAACTGAAGCTCATGTTCTGAGCTCATAATGGCATTTTCTTCGATCCCATCTCTCTGGGATGAAGCCATGCTCAGGTCAAGATGCTCTGTGTTGCAGGGCCAGACCCCACCAGAGCCAGGGTGGATGTGCCCATCAAGGCTGCCGGGTGAGTATCACGAGGACACAGACAGACTTCTGAAGACGTGAACTGGGCTGCGGAGGGTTTGATGCGTCCGGTGAGTTTACCACGGGCCCCATCCTTCTGTGCTGCCCTCCAGCACGCTGGATTCGATGACAAGCACCCGCACAGCACAATGTATCCCAAAGCCGGCTTCCTTTACGTCGTTTACAGCTGCGCAAATTACTCTCTCATCTCGTCCTGGAGAGCAGGCATCCAAGGTCAGACAGAAGCTGGAGAGAGTTGCACAGGAGGAAGTTCTAGTTTCTTTTTTTTGACATTTAAAGAAACCCTCTTCCATTCTTCTTCCAGAGGTCCTAGGTTAGATTCCACACACAGGGGCAAACACAGGATATATTACATCAACCCTCAGTTACTGCTTTAGATGGGGAAAGAATGATCTCAGATATTCCAAAAGGTTTTTAAAGTGAAAATATTATTTTCAGAATAAAAGTTTTATCTTGGAGTAAACCATCAGTAGTCCTTACTCCGAATAATCAGAAAGCTTAAACAATGGACAAGTGACTGAAAGAGAAAGTCGTATCAGGGATTTACATGATTCAGGAGCACACTACACATGGATTGTCCTGGCTCAATTAGAGTTCAAGCTTAAGCCTGTACTGTTCTACATTTATAGTTTTCTATGCAGGTGTCTAAAATATGTATTATATATATGCATTTTATCCACACATATGCATTTATACACATACGTATGCGTGTATTGATAGTATTAGCATAAGACATTGGCTAAGGGACTTTTATTCATTTAATGGATATTTACTAAGTGTCCAATCATTATGGTAAGCACTGAGGATGACAGACCAAGAAGACAAGATTCCAGCCCTCGAGGGTCTAGTCTAGTGAGAGATGAAAACGCGAAGTGCAACACAGTGTTAGTGACAGACACGTAGGTACAATGCACACCAAAGATAAACAGCTCTCCTCAGAGGACAGGGGTATCATGAAAGGTTCCCTAAAGAAAGTCATCCTTGAGTTGCATCGTGGAGGTGTTTGCCTGGCAGCCTGTGTATTTGAACTCTGGTACCTGGTAACCCAGGCTTGGTGTGTGTGGTGACCCACAGATAGCCACGGTGGATAGGGAAGCATCTTCTGTATTAGTTCCCTGGGTATCATCAGTCCTGCGTTTCATTCCCTGCCCTTGGCGTCAAGGGAACAGAGCCTGGGAGTGTGCTGTCCTTAGACTGTTGACGTGCAAAATCCAATGGACAGCTCAGTTACAGAGACCCCTGTGGGACAGAGCTGCTGGTGTGCCCCCTGCTCGTGACTCTGTGATGACACACCACCGTGGGGATGAAGAGCGCCAGGGAGAAGAATGGGGTTTTGGAAATAAGGACAATCTTCTGAAAGGGCTGTTTGCCCTCCTCACCGCGCCCCTTCCAACAGGAAGAGGAGGTGGCCTGTCCCCAGCTGCTCTGGTCATGAAGCCTCTGCTGTTAGAAGCCTCTGCATGAAACCTCTGTTGTTAGTTACTATGTGAGCAAGCCAGGCCTCGGGTCTATTACAATGACCTGGAAAAATAAGATTCAGGTGTTTCATCCGATGCGGGGGGAGGGGTGGGAGACGGCCAATGCCCAGATTTGATTTGGTGGTTCTGCATGATCTGAAGCAAAGTGGGAGCTGATGTGTCTTCTTTAAGTCTTGCCATGACCACTTAACAGCTGTGTGACCTCAGGCCAGCGACTTAAGACTCTCTGAGCCTCAGTCCTCCCACTGTACCAGCATATAATACAGTAGCTCATACAGAACAGGTACTCCATAGTCCCTGCGTCTGTGTGCGCGCGCGCGTGCGCACACACACACACACACACACCCTAATTAAATTGCCCACATAGGATTATAGGAAAAAGAGACTTGAAAGACACATACTCATGAAAAAGTTCAACATTACCTTGGGGATACAACCTTTAAAAACTTAGTCCAAGAGCGAAGCAGATAGCAGCAAAATGGAGCATGATTTAAAAAAAAAGGATTATTCAAAACCCTCCAGAGTATTTGAGGGTTGATTGTTGATTAGAGACACCTTACCTTAGGGAAGCATGTGACCCTTGGGCACTCTGCTCAGAACAAGGAGAAGAAGGCAGGCGAGCCTTCGAAGACGCCCAGACCTGAAGCAGCAGACACCGGTGTAGGGGCGCCAACCACGTCGGTAACGGCGAGTGACAGGCTGGTCCTCGAGGACCCTGCCTGTCAGTCAGCGAAATCTGCAAGTACACAGACACCTTCTCGAGGCCCTACACCTCAGGGCCTCACTGGCACTGTTCTCACTGAACCATTTGCAGATAAAGAACCAGATGTCTAGTAAGGAAGACAGGAAGGTAGGTCTGATTCCCCAATTTACAAGACAACGTGGCCTTTCCCAGGCACCCCAGAGTTCCCTACAGGGCGTTTATGCAAACGGTCTGATAAACTCTGAACCAGTTCACTCTACCTAAGCAAGAAGAATCAATCTACTTTTCATTCCTGAAAATCCCCGAAGATATTCTGAACACACCTGATGGGATTCCCAGATGAGTGCAAATCTTCAGGAGTTAAGTGCAAAGTACGAACATCGTTAACATTTCATATGCAAATTCCAAATAATGACTGAGAACAATATGGCTTCCGGTTACATTACGTGATAACTCCCATGACAGGACACGACATACAGAGCACCACGCACTGGGAATACGTCCGCAGCCACAAAGAAGGCTGCAGGACACGTGTTAAAATTAAAAATTCAATCACTCTGCTTTAAACAGTATTTGGATGTACTTTTACGAACTTCATTTCATTTTAGACTTTACAATGCTGCTTTTAAGGTAGGGTTATGACACCAAGTTTCTAGGTGAGGAACCTGTGGCTCGTCCAGATGAGAGACAAGCTGGGTGAGAACACTGACAGCCCATCGACTGATGGCACAGGGACGCTAGAGAAATGTCTTGAGGAAGTAGGACTTTATCCTGCAGTGCACGGGCTCTGCAGGCCGCGCCCCGTGCCCTCGGGGCTCCTGAATAAGTCTCGTGCTCAGGCCACAATGCTTTTTGTAAATTAGTGTAACAATGCTATTTTAAAAGACAGCTAATGGTCGATGTGCTTTGGAAATTATTTTACAATGAGATAGATTTTAAAACACCAATAGATGATGGCAAAAGAGCGTCATCTCCTAAAAATGACTGATCTCCCGTTTCATGGACACTGACGGCAACTATTTGGTAATCGCTTATATCATCAAATCAGCTGCTCACTGAACTCCAGGTCAGAATACGGCTGTCTTGTGCAGGATCCCTGTGGAATTTAAGACTCTACGGGGCAGACTTCTGTCCAGAATCAAAACCCTGAGAAACACAGATGCAGGGCCTGTCCAGAATGGAAGTCTCATGAGACAGCGCCCTGCAAACAGATGTGCTGGCTGCAGAGTCCAATTCTGTTGTTTCGTCCCATCTCCTCTATCAATAATATCAAACCGCCTACAGCCTAAAGCATTTATTGTGCTCAGAAAAAAAAAGTACATTGCAATCTTTTCTTAAGGTGTTAAAACAATTCCTTCTCAGATCTTAAACCCCATCACACTTTTTTTCTTTCAAAATATCCTCTACCTTCTTTTCTCCTCTTCCTATCCAAAACAATTAGACCTCAAGAAAGCGACTTTGTTGTTTATTACCATCAAGCAGCTGCACGCCTCTTTTGAGTATGAGCTTAACTATGGTAAACATAACACGCAAACCTTCTAGCTGGAAGCTTTGCTGCTCTGGGTGTGTAGTTAGTGCTTACATTCAATTACAATTAGTTTCTCCCAGAAGAAACTCACCACTAGGATCTCATCACCACCGCCAACAGTAGTTAATTCTGTATATGTAGGTGCCAGGCCCTGCAAAATAACCTTTAAGGTAGGTTCTAACCTTAATTCCATTGTAAAGACAAAGAAACTCAGAGAGAGAAAGGAACTTGCTCAAAGTCCCACAGCCACCAGGTGACAAAGCCAGGACCTGAAGCTGGGGCAGCCTCCAGGGCCAGTGCACTGCTCCGTGAAGGCCCGCCAGCCCCGAGTGACCATGCAGTCCATTCCTCCCAGGACTTATAAGAAATAAGACAGAATATGACAAAACCACATCGTGTAGCCATTGCAGATCAACTGAGCTCCAGAAACCACGACCCAATCTCCGGAGAGCAAGTGACACTTGTGAAGACAGGCTCCCCTTACATCTGCTGTGGACTGTTTGGATCTATTTTTCCACAGAACACTCCCATGTGATACTTAACAGATAAAACTCCCTTATCTTTATTGGGGGATAGGGTGAGAAACTGATTTTAAAAACATAATGCAAAGGCCCAACTGATAAACAAATATAAAGGTTTAAAATTATTGATACTGTTTCACTCAAACTTTAATGTTCAAGTTTGGTGATGATAAAGAACTAAAACCTCCTTCTAACTAAAATTATTAGCCACTCAAGGCAGCATACCAACAGATCATAATAGCTATTTTTCACAGTTGCTTAAAAGTGTGTCAGCACAACTGAATGTAATTTTAATTAAACAAATTTGCAATTATGAGTACAACAACTGCCTTGCCATTTTTACATTACAGCATGAGCTAAAAGAAAAAAACGATCCCCCTTGTGTTGCAAGCAGGAAACCTAAGTAAAAGTATTATTTAAAATAGTTAAACAGGGACTTCCCTGGCGGTCCAGTGGTTAGGACTTTGTCTTCCAATGTAGGGGTTGCGGGTTCGATCCCTGATCGGGGAGCTAAGATCCCATATGCCTCGTGGCAAAAAAACCAAAACATAAGACAGAAGCAATATTATAACAAATTCAATAAAGACTTTAAAAATGGTCCACCTCAAACAAACAAAAAAAGAATAATCTGATATTATTTAAAAATATATAAAATAAAATAAAATAGCTAAACAGTGTGATTACAATATATAGATGTGTAAATCGGGTCATATGTTACAGAGTCCAATTTCAACCTGCACCTGGTCCAGCCACTGGCCAGGTAAAGCTGCCTGCAGGGTGATGTCCAGGCAGGGAGGGGGGTCCACACCAGGTGTGGAGCGTGAAGGAGGGGGCACCACTGTCCGGGGGCCCCGCTGAAATCTCTAAGACACGTTCGTTTCCTGAGAAACACTTGCTCTGCTTTGAAGGTTGGAGAGACCTTGAATTTTGGTTTCCTACTAACTATTAGGACTTTTCCATCTTGAATATCTCTATTGATCTCCTTTACTTAAACAATGCCAAGAATAGCTTATCAGACCAGGCTTCTCAGGAGTTTGATCTGCTTAATATTGCCAGATATATTCCTGCATCAGACAAGAGATAACATTATTTGGGATTCATATTTAAATCGGTTCTCTTGCAGGCGGAATCCTGAAACGGAGAAGTGCAGTGTATAGGTATCCATTGATTTAATCTAGGTCAGAAAAATAACATTCTAAATATAACCAAGTCTCTGTTTTCCTCGCAATATGTTCCTCACTCTGCTCTCCTTGCTTGCTTCCTCTCATTTTGGGAAGGCTGTTTTTGGGCTGAGAGGTGAGTGGAGGTCAGGTCTGACCTCTAGAACTGCGCCTGCGTTGGACTGTAAGCCCCCGCAGCGGGTGAACAGACCCCTGCCAGACAAAACCAATGGGAAGTATACGTGATACTAAGGAGTGTTTCCTCCACGTGCCATTTTAAGAAATGCTGCTCAAAGTATCGTTTAAATCCTAAATCCTATTCATGTTTAGGTCCTAATTTTCAGGCCACATCCTTTCCTGAGTTGCTACATCGGCTACACCCCATGAGTGAATCTAATGAGGCTTGTATTAAGCGGGCCACCCCTGCGTGCGGAGCCGGTCTCTAATCACCACATCCTGCTTTTCAGAGGGCCTGGATGAGGCCCTACAGCTGTCCTAGTCCATCCTTTAAATGAACCATACAGGGAGGGAAAACAGGAACAGGTACGGGACAGAAAAGTGAAACTTCCCTACAGCATCACTCCAAGTGAAAACTGCCGGACACACAGCTCTGAAGAGGCAGGTCTAGGCGGCAGAGTTGGGACATCTTGTTTGCTCTGCAATACATCAACCCTCGGGGTATATCCACGAAATCAAGCATTCTCTAATTACTAACATCTGTGGAATAAATATAAGTGAAGCCACGATGGGAGGAAAGGGGAAGAAGTATGATTATCCAAAGTATTTTCTGGAACTTTCTAAAGGCCGATCCGTGTGGCCTTGGCGCCCGCTGGCTGGACCCCATCACCACGCTCCGCCCCCAGCCGCTGCTTCTCCACCTGGAGGTCCCGGGTCACCCTGCTGAGCCCCTCCCTCGCTATCTCTCCCTCTCTCCCATCCCCTAAGCCTTCCCTGGGGCTCTCTTCTCATCCACCTCTTCTCCTGTTCTAGAACTTTCTGGGGTCCCAGTCACGCCCAATGCTCCAACTCCCGAGTATGTATTCTAATCCTGGCCTGCCCCTCGGGGGCTCTTAGGTCAACTTTCCTGTGTGCCCCACCTGAAGCCCAGAAGCTCAAAGGCACCAGATAATCTCCCCGAAAGACTGCTCCCCCCACCTGCTCCCTAGGGCATCATCAACCTCCATCCTCTTAGTCACACGGGTCCAGGTCCTGGAAGCTGCATTTCCTTCTGGGCCTGTGCTCTCTCCCTGCAACAGCCCACCTTTCCCGGGGATCCTAACTCCTAAATATCTCCCCCACCAGCCAGCTTCTGCCACCGTCTCGGCGAGAATGCAGCTTCTCTCACTCAGACGGCACACGTGTGCTTCTATATCTTTTCCTAGGACCCACCTCACCCCTGGCCAACACGGTGGCCACAGGAAAGACAGATAATCCTTTGTGAACTGCAAGTAGCTGGACCAGCTCAGTGACTCCCCACGAGCTTGACCAGATAAGTCCACGTTTTTATAAGGGAATTCAAGGCCTTTACGATCTGACCCCTTACAAACTCTCGGTTCATCCTCACCCCCGTGTGCCTGCACGCCAGCCACTGTGAACTCCTCTCCCATCTCTGTCTTCCTGTCTTTGCGCAAGCTGCCTGCTCGGCCTTGGCCCCTTCCGTATCTAAGTCCTGTTTGCCTTCAAGATTCAGCTGAACCATGATCTGTGAAAGTTTCTTGAGCATTTAAGGCAAAGTAAGGCGCTGCCCTTCTTTGAAATCACGGCGGTGCCTCGCTCACCCAGGGCCTCTGACTGCACACTGCCTGCAAATACCTATCTGCACCGACCTCCTTTCAGACTGTGAGCGCCTTGAGGACAGGAGCTCATTTCTAAAAATCGATTTGGTATTTATGGGCGATGCGTATCACAGATAGCACGGTGCCTCCCCCAGGGTAAGTGTGCAACGCATGTCCCCTGGAAGGAGCGCGTCACACCAAGAGAACATTAATTTTTAGCCACTCCAGCTCAGAGGAAAAGAACCATTTAAAACTCATACCGAATAGTGACGTTTGGAGACCGAGGCCAGCTGCAGCTCATCTCCGTGCTGCTCTAAGTTCTCTGACAAGGAAGCTGATGGCTTCAGCCTGTTTCCTCTGCCTTCTTGCCCTCGTCCAGGGCCCAAAGTGACTGGAACTCATTTGGTCTCCAGGAATGGAAGCCCACATCCCAAGAGCTTAAGGCACAGGGGAGGTGCGCTGGCTTATGGAGTCTGAGGAAGGACTGTGGGAAGGGCCGGTGCAGCTGGGCCCCAGCACACGGTGGGACGAGGGACTCCACCTCGCCAGCATCTTCCCTCCACCTCCCATCTCTACTCTGCCACTTCCTTCCCTCTCTCTCTGCGCACCTTGGGAAACACGGTCAGAGATGGCTCCCAGGAAGACCACTTACAGCTTAAAAGCTCTCTTTGGTTTTCCACCCAAACAAGACCGAGAAGAGGCCCATTTGCCCAGCTTTGTTAGGTGCTCACCCCTGAACCAGTCAACTGGGCCGAGGGGCAGAGACCTACCGGACCAGCGTGGAAGCTGCCCTATCAAGGCTGCATACGCGGGGGGCGGAAGCTGCTTCCAGAAAAGAATGCCAGGGTCCACGACTCCTGTGACTCTGGACGGGACAGCTTCAGTGCATACTGGCTTGGAAACACCACTTTCAGGAGATCGAAAGCTTCTCTGCCTTCCCTGTGCAGACAGCTTTTTTCTCCCTTTCACGTTAACCTTCCTTCAGAAATTTTCCTCACTCATCATCTTGTAGCAAACAAACATACATATAAACACATTACAACCTGATTCCCTGAACTTCTGTCCTGCCTTGTGATCTCCCCTCTTCCAATGAGAAAAGGGTTTTCTAGGTAACCATGGATAATTTGCATACTTCCAACACCCCCAGTTTCCTGATCCTGGGAGCTCAGAGCTTTAAAATATATTTTATATAGGATACAACCAACCTTCTTAAAAACACCTTTTCCCCCTTTTCTTTCCTTCCTTTTCTCTATCTGAACATTTGGTCCAAACTGCACTATTTTTAAACCAGCCGTTTACTTAGAACCCAACTTATTGAAACCTAATTCCTGTTCCTACGTATCAGTCCTCACCCCACTTTTCTCTCCTGTAAGAAACCATCATAACTGATAGGAAAGAATGCCGGTCACTCGACCAGAAAATGTTACCAACTGGGGTGTCTTTTTGGTCTACATGGAAAGGGATGTCTGTTATATCCTGAGAAAATATGGCCTAATGTATGAATTTTCTTTCTTTTTCTTCATCATTCACTCGCTAAGATCTTTTAAGTGAGTGTGGTTGCTATGTTCTAAAACCCAAAGATAGTAGAAAGTTCAAGACCCAGTGCTTGACACTAATTCACAGTGCAAGGGTGGAAAAGTGGATAAATGCAACGCAATATGGCAACTGCTAAAACAGAAGAATGTGTTAGAAATACTCATTCTACCGTCACCACAGAATTTCAAAAACTGCATACCGGGTGCATGACTGGACGGATGATCTAGGAGAAATTACCATATTTAATGAAAGCTGGGCTCAGTGGTTATTTATTCCAGTAAAATTTTGTGTAAATGTCTAGACCACGGCTGCCATCTCTTGTACAAATATTTCACCTGCTTAATTTTCATTCCTAGTGTCCTCTCTCCTCATCTTACTACTGTCTCTTTCAGGAGCAAGTGAAGGCTAAGAAAAGTAGCCACACCTGTCAAACACAGACCCAAACACTTTGTGAGGTTCTGTCTCCTCTGAGAAACAGGACACACGTGAGACATCTTACAGAAGAGTCATTAAGGCAACTGGCATTTTGCTGATTTTGTCCTCGTTTCCGAACAGCGCTCGCGTGGAAAAGATGTTAGTGTAAATGAGACTTCGCCAGGTCCGACCTGGAATCCCCAGCCTTTGTCTGATGTGTTACCTGAAGGGAGAAGCCGAGGGGAGGACGTGCGGGAGGGGCCCTACGAGGCAGGTGGGAAGATGGGGCTCAGGCAGAGGTGACAAGCATGACCTGACTCAGCTGTGCACAAGCCTGGAACACACAGGACGCCACGGGGCTCCGAAGCTCAACAGTGTGCCTGCTGGGGAAGCGGCAGGACCGGCGACGCCCGGCCGGAAACCCTGGGGACCTGATGAGAGTCGGGCCGCGTTCAGTGGAGTAGGGTTGTTGGTGAACACACACGACACGCCCTCTGGGGCTTCCAGAAGACCCTGAGGGGGCTCTGCTGGAGACAGAGCCCCGTGTGAGCAGGTGGGTGGTGACCACCGTGACATCGGAACAGAGGTTCCTTCGTTCACGTCCTCGGCATCTGACCCGTCCTCTCACCGTCACGAGCGGCCCCACTGAGACGGGGATGCCCTCCTTGTACCACGTTGCCTTGAGGCGCCCTTCTCTCCTCGTGTAAATCTCACGGAACATTCTACCTTGCTCTTTCCTCACTAGACCCCGATCAAATTCCCACGATGAAAACACCCTCCCTGGCCCCTAACTACACTTGAATAAACAGGCCACAGTGAAGCTACGGACTATTAAAACGAAACAAAACAAGCGCCTGTAAGGACCTGCTGCTCTCCTCGGTTTTCTAACTGCACCGCTCCCCATGTCCCCCCAGCACCGGGTCTCAGATTCTGCCTCGTTCAGGTTCAGACCCCGATCCCAACTCTGATGCGGAGACCAGCTGCAGCCCTGGGCCAGCAGCTCCCAGCAGACCATCCAGGCGGCCCTGCTGGTGGCCGTGCCGCAACGCCCGGGGCTCGCACCCCAGAAAGTGGCCCCCGCGGCCCTCCGAGACTGCCTGAGCCGGGCTCCACTCTGCTCGTGGCTGGATGGCTGCCCGAAGCCTGGCTCCTCTGGGACGGCCTGTCTGCCCCGCCTCACACCTCCCCGTGCTCCTGACTGCTCGGCCCTCTACCAAGTCCCTAAGACAGACACCCTAGACGGTGGGTACCACTGGGCCCACCAGCGCGCATCACTGGTCCTGCCCCCTGGAGGGACCCTCATCCCACGCGTGGCCGCCCCCTGCCCTCTTCGGTACACCTCCTGGCTGCTGCTTGAGTCTCAGCTTGACCAAGTTAAGGAAAATAAGTCGCCCAGGAGACACTGGGGCGGCTGCGCGGTGCCGCCCCCACCTGCTTGCCCCGGACTGTGTGCTGCCCCCGCCCAGAGGCGCTAGTGGCAGAAAAGGCTCGATTCTCACTCAGGACACCAGCCAGGTGAGGCCCAGGTCCACCAGGGCACCTCCGCCGCTCAGAGATCTGAAGACTCTCCCACACAGCCCTCACCTGTGTGCCCCTGAGACATCCTTACAAATGCAGGCCCACCTGTAGAGACTCGGCCCCCAAATCTCTCATGAGGATAACTGTGTGGGGGCACTAGGTACAATTCTGAGCTCGCACAGCATCAGGCTGTATTTGGGTTCATGCGTCTCTTGGTCGCCAGGACAACACGACTAACTCAGGGCTGCAGTACATTCGGGGCCAAGCCTCCGTGGGCCGTGAAGAATGAGGTGCCAGACACGGGGACAGACGGTGAGGGAGGGCGGGGGAGGGCTGACTCCCATGGCTGTCTCCAGGCGTACATTTGCGTGGCAGCCCGTGGAAAGAAGTGACCCTGCGAACTGGGTTAAAAACTCTGAAGACCCAAAATGACTAAAAGCCTTTCTCATAATTGCCCCAGATGGTGGCTCCCATCCCACGTCTGCCAGCAGATCGGAGACTCCCATCCCGCGCGCTGCCCTCGGGGCTTGTCCTCACTTGCTTCACTCCGATCAGCACTGTGAGGGCGGACAGGCCACCGTCAAGGGGCGCGAGGTGCTCTCACCTGGCATCTTGGAAAGAGGGCGTGCAGTCTCCACGCTACAAAAGGTACACAGGATGCCACGCGGAGACACAGCCAGAGGACCCCCCGAAAACTGCTCATTGCAAGCTCAAGAGGAAAGAGTGGCTTCCGGGTTAGTTTCCACAGAGGTGTGCAGTGACACAGCAGGTCACTGAGGACGCGTTCACCGGGCGCCTGGCCTCTGGCCCAGCCTCACCAGCATCCCTCCCTCCCTCCTCTGTGCAGACCTGCTCCTCTGGGACCCAGGCAGCCTGCGGGTGATCCCGAAGAACCCTTTTGCAAATGGCGAGGTCCCGGGGGACGAGGCCGAACAGGGAGCTTGGGGACTGAACTAATTGGGTTTTAAGGCGTCTCATGCTGGTGGCCAGCACGGCTGCTCTGTGACCACAATAAAGCGCACACCTCGTGGGCTGCTTTAAAAAGAAGGCCTGGGGAAGGAGGGTAGGGACGGGATCGGGAAAAAGAAACATCAGGCCAAAAATAGTCTTCTTAGAACTGCCTTCCGGGCTGTCTGAACCACAACAACAAAGTTCTGATACTCATGCCACCAGCCTTGCAATAACAATGAAGGAAGAGCAAGGAGACAGGAGAGTTCTAATGCCGTCTCCTTGGTACCGCACACTGTCAATTTCAAGGCGGACGCCATTTCTGACGAGCTCTCCCAAGATTCACTGGAGTTGGCTTCTCATTGCTGGCCAATCTTTTAGTTCCAATAAGTGCACTTACCCGGCTCTGTCTAAAGAAACAACACCAGAGATGCAGACCAGAGACGTCAGTCCACCTGCCACTGCCCGTAGCATTTTCCCAACATACGACCCAGAGAACGGTCCTGTGGACCATAGAGCCCTGCTGGCCGGCGTCTGTGCCACTGCACAAAGTATGTTTATTTTGTTCTGCTTAAAAATTTACTCCTCCAGTTGCAGGAAGACCAGGCACCGTTTCAGATGACAGCGTTATGTGAAGTCTCATTCTCTTCCCTTTAGTATCAGAGCTGCCCCATCATCTGTATTGACTGCCAAACCCCAGCTGACTCGCTCTACTGAGGTCACTCTTTATTTTAAAAAAAACAACACAGGTTGACCGTGAAAGTCACTGATTTATACTCGAACACCTAGCAATTTTTTTAGAACTTTGTGCGATTTTCAAAGCATTCACATAGATAGGCTCATCTTGTGTCTGCGGCTACCACTTAAAGACGATATTCGTGCTCATCTTAAGTTGGCAGGTGGGGACTCTGAGGCTCAGGGAACCCCAGTCCCAGACACCTAGGATGTGAGGGGTCAGGGATCAAGGCTTCTGACTCTGAACCCTGAGCTCTTTCCTCAGACTACACCGCCTCCCCTTCCAGTGCCATAAGCCATTCCTAGTCAGCTAATAAAAGCTCCTCCAAGGAATGAAGGAGGATTATTAAGTACCCACCAGGCATCAGGCGGTGAGCCTCCTTCCACTAATATCAACCCTGAGGGAGGGTGAAGGGAGTCACTGTGTCCTCAGCCCCCAAGGTGTGTCCCTCAAGTGGAACAGCCTGAGAAGTTTAAGAGCAAATGAAGAGTAAAAGACATGACTGAGCCAGCAGGCAGGAGCCGGGACCTAGTCCCACACAGGGAGAAGGAAGGCAGTGTTCCCGTGTTTGTCCTGAAAACCGTCCAGTGAACCCTTCTGGCTGAAGACGCTCGGCCTCTGGCTTCGTGTCCAGAAAGCGGGGCCGGGCGGTTTATGGTGGCCCCTGACTAGACCAACAACGGGCTCTGGAACCAACAGTGGCTTCTCCGCAGCCTGCCCAGACCTCAGGAACAGCCTGGTGCAAAGGCTCTGCCCAGCAAGGGGGATGACACTTTGCTCGGTTAATTAGGCTGCTTCCTCTCAGAACTGGTACTGGGACAATGGAGGGGATGGGCCAGAAAAGACTCTGGCCAAGGCAGCAAGGGGCAGAGACGTGAATGTGCGTGTAACTTGGGCTGGGGGGTGGCGGAGGGGTCGGAGGATGCAGACACTGGCCAGGAGGGGCGAGGACAGGGACAGAGCCAGGGGCCCAGATGCAGAAGGTCTCTGGTCTCAGACCTGCCTCGGTTCTGAGTAGCTTTCCAGTCCTGACTCAGGTGTATCCTGAATAAATCGCCTCTGTCCTGAAGAGGCCACCATGAGGGACTCTGTCCTGGCAACAAAACAGCCTAACAGCCCAGAGTTGTTTTTACAGAAACTGAACGTTTCCACTAAAGAGCGCTGGCTCACAATCACAGTCAGGACCGGGGACGTGTCATTCACAAGGTGTCAGAGAGGAGACAGACACGCAGGGCCCGCTATCCTGGCTCCTGGGTAACTCTCCCCAGACCGGTGGCCTCTTCCCTCTGAATCTACAGCCCTAGACACGGGCCTCTGATTTCAAGCCGATGAAAGTTACTGAGCCTCAATTACGTGCAAGAGAGCAGGCAGGTCTTGATGAGGTTTAACCAAGCTTATTGTACCTCTGCTTTTTATTGCTAAGTTCATTTCTCCTATGTTATCTGGCTCCGTAAGAACTGGGATCTTGCCTTGTGCCCCCCGTGAAGCCAACGTTTCCTATAACACAGGCACTCAAGAATCAGTGGGTAAATTTGTTTATGGCCTGCCCCTTGTATTTACCATCTGGCCTTCAACAGAAAAAGTCTGCCACCCCCTGCCCTAGATATTTCCTGAGAGTCAGTACGCAGTGGGCCACCATTACTAAATAATGTATTGTTTTCCTCAAGTATGTCCTTTTCCTCAGGGCTGTAAAAGCAAGGTTTACCTCTGGTTGTCCGTAACGAAGATCTAAAAAATAGTGGCTTAAACAAGATACTTCTCTCTCTTGTGAAAGTCTAAGACTGAATCGACTCCCCAGTGTCAGAGACCCAGGCAACTTCTGTGCTGTTGTTCCCTACACACAGCTTCCACTGCCAAGGTCACACCATGGTCCAGGATGGCTGCCAAGGTACCAGCCGTTACATCCACATCCAGGTAGAAGGAAGGTAAAGGGCAGCCTCAACCCAGATTTAAGGAAACTTCTGAAAATGCCACTAAAACCTTCTCCTTATAAATCACTGGCTAAACTCAGCTACATAGATACACTTTGCTGTAGCGGAAGCTCAGAAATGTAGACTTTTAGTTGGCTAGGTTGGTTAGATAAAAATCAAAGTTATATATTTTTATAAGGGGGGGTGGGATGTTGAGAGATAACTAGGAATCTCTGCCACAGGAACCTTACTGCCATCCTAGCCCCTTAGTAAGACAGTACAGGCGCTGGGCAGGTTCTCCACTGTGCCAGGGCCCCGGGCCACCCCATAGAGTCTATTTTCTGTAAAGTTAGCAGACAGATATCATCTGCAAGCTCCAAAATATATTTAAAATCTGCCAAAGCAGCTGAAACCAAGTAGAAGCCAAATGGGAGGAAGTGAAGAGAAGGAACAGATAGGCAGATCTCAGAAAACACCAGCATAAATACTTCTTCAAGCCAAGGGTTCCAGTTTAAAGTGCAAAGTCTACGTCACCAACAAGGGTCAAGACGGGTAAACAAAGATAAATCCGTGTGTAACAAGTGCAGATTGGGGGCAGGAGGCAGAACTACACGAAGAACCTAAGAGATGAACGAGCCATATTTAAAGAGAGGTTGGTTTTTGGCGGTGGAGGGAAAAAAACGCCTTACAGCTGTGAAAACAGCAGTCCTGAGTGACGGCCTTAGCCCCTCCCACCACGCCAGCCCCACCTCAGCCCTGAACCTTGTGCGAAGAGCTGGTTCCGAAAATCCAACGCATTCAAATATGAGTGACAAAAAGGCAACCACACGCACTCCGCTGACGCATCAGCCAAAATACGGAAAAAAGATAAAAATGGCAGGAAAACTTACTGACGGGGAAGTCACAGAAAAACATTGCCTTTGGAGCACATGAAACTTCTGGCCAAATAGTTTGCAGTGAATTTTAAAAACCAAACGAAGCAATTTGTTTAAGAAGGAAAAGTCACAAAGCAGAAATGACCCCGGTCAGAGACAGGAAGAAAACAGGGAGAATTGAAATGCGAGCTTGAAGACCTCAGAAAAGGAGGGGAAACAAAGGAACTGAAGATGGAAACGGAGTGTGGGCAAGAAGAGACCACAGAAGGCCCAGGGTGGGGAGGTGGGCAGAGAGGGTAACGACGGGGAAGCACCCAAAAGGAAGTGGCGGGAGAGAGTTTTAAAACGTTAGAGAGAAAACAGCAGCAGGCAGAGGAGTCAGATAAAGAGGGGCGGGGACGCATGTCTGGACCCCCAAGGGAGGGGTGAGAAGAAAGAGATCCTTACAGACATGATTCAAGAAAAATTCCCTAAGACCCAGGTGGAGCCAAATCTGATTAGAGAGAGACAAGGATTTACACCCCAGGGAGGGCAGGTCAACACCGAGAGGGGTCCTGCTCTTAAACTTTAAAGATAAAGAATCTTTTAGGAAGAAGAGGAAAACTATCAAGCCCGGCCTCAGATTCCTTTAAATCAAGTTAAACTTGAGAAGACAACTGAGCAACACTTACAAGACCCTCACCAAAAAATGGGTGAGCCAAGGATTTTATATCCAGCCAGGCTGTCATCTAGGTATAAACAGAGAAACACGCAAGAGCTCATGGGATATCTTGCTCATGGGATATCGTCTCCCCGAGTCCTTGAGCACACTTCTAGATTCACATTTAACTCCTAGGACATAATACAGGTCTTGGCGTGTGCTAAGTGCTTAATAAATATTCAGTGAGAGACTAACAAAACAGCTTTTTCTCCACAAACTGCTCTTTCTGCCTCATTTCCTTGGTACTTGGAATGTGATATGGTAAGAGATCACTTCCCAAAACAATACCAAAAAGCTCCAAGATTATTTAAAACCTTCTGTTTCATATCCTTTGTCTACTAAGGCAGGAAAGATTAAAAATGTATTTTAGAAAGATTTTCAGAAAGTACTGATATGCTGAATGTTCACTATAAATTCCGAATACATTTGTATCTTATGCACTAGGTTGCAGCAAAATTTTATAACATACTTCCACATGCCATTTGCCACATGTAAATAAAAAAGGATAAACTCAGAAAGTTTCTTACTTACTTTGGATGTTCAAACTTGTCTATAAGATCAACTTTTTCCACCAGGTCTCCTCCAATTGTTCGGACTAAGTCATAGAAATCGTTCTCTGTGTAATTCTCGCGAGGTAACCAGAATGAGATGTCGTTGATCACAGCAGGGTATTTGCTGAGAGGCTAACAAAATGAGAGAAGAAAAAAAGAGATTGATTAGTTAGTTGGATGACAATGTTTAAGTTTTTCATGGCAAGTTTCACATGGGCTAGTTAGAAAATGCTGGCAAGACATTATTTCAGCGCTTGAATTTTCAGGAACAAAATGAACTTAAAAGATAAGTCAATATTCAAAATTAGCAAATTCCATTATGAATATTATAGATTCTTATCACTCTCATGTGTAACACTACCATATATTATACTCACATTGCCATTAATGTTCAATTTAGTATAAAGCAATTTGAATATATCATATTTCAGGTTTTTTCCATTTGAATACTAGACGAGAAAAGTCCACATTTAATTAACAAGCAATTCATTAACTTCTGTGATACTTTCAGGAAGCCGTTTTTATAGAGAAGTAAGGGCTTGTCAAAATTGATATTTCAATTAGTAATGTCATTATTTGTTAGTATTTCTAATTATTAAGGGAGTACTTCCAATTATTAATTATATAGGGGGTTATTTTTCAAATTATGCTTCTAAGGATGTGATAGACACAAAGGTAGCCATGCCCCCATTTTATCCCATTTTTTCCAGTTTATTAGGGCTCACTAACTAGTTCATTATATTAGATACATATATTTTTAGAAGTTACCACATTTGTTTACATGGCTTAAACATGTACATCACAAATACATATTTATATATATTACAAACACACACATATATATAGATAGCTGTGATGTAAGTTACTGCCACAATAAAAAATGTTTCATTAAACGTTTCATGACATAACTATGAAATCCATACAACTAAGGAAATATCTGCCAATCTGTTAGGAGAACAAGTTTATAAATTGACTTACACCAAGCCTGATATCACCGTAAACCCCCTGGTGAATCACTGATTAGAAAAATATAAAACTTTTTAAACGGCAAAACCTCTGAAGAGCCAAGTACTCAAACATAAATGATTATTCAACTTGAAATATCAATAAAGTTGTCAAAAGCATCGGTTCAGAACACACATTTCAAACGAACATAATAAAGCTATCACCCAGGTGCTCCTGACAAAGTACCACAGCTCCTGAAAAACACCCTGTCTTCTTGGAGTCAAGCTGCTGTGATAAATAACACGCGGGTTAATGTAACACTGCGAGATGGTGGCAGTTGGGTGGTTACACAGCGCTTTTCCTTTTCCACTTAAGGAACGTGGAAATTCAGGGGTATTCGATAAGAGGCAGGGGTTGCCAAGAATTAGCATGAAATCGCCTCTTCGATGACAGACACGGGAGGAGGGACCCGACTGGGCACTGGTGTCAGGAACCCGAGAACAGCGGTCAACGTGATAGTGCAGTCAGCCAGAGTACAGGCCCCAAGACGTTAAAAAATACATGGTATATGTTACGGTAAATACATAAAAACCAAGGAGAAAAACCCAGACCGTTGTACTGCAAACCTAGCTCAAGCTAACAAGTGGGAACAAGTTCAAAGTAATGGTGACTGGTTCCTTGCGAACTTGCAAGCAGGGTCGAACCGGAGGCCTTTCACGGCTCCTGAAACATCCTCTCTCTCACTTCTCTTCTTGCACGTGAATATCTTTTCATCGTTTTCTGTTTGTTTGTTTTTTTTCCAGTGAAAGCATGTGGGAAGCAAACTCTCAGAATCGACACGGCTGAAATCCCCACTCGTGAATCATCCGGCAAAGCACAAAACTGTAGGTTTACCGTTGTCTCCCCTCAGCGCTTGGAAAATTCTTCTCTGTACCCATTAGCAATGACGACAAGTCTGCTGTCGGTCGGAGCTGCTTCTGCGCAGGGAATCTGTCATTGCTCCCTGGCAGCGTGGAAGGGCTTCACCTTTATCCTGGCAGCTCTGATGAGGCCGGGCCTGCATTTATCTTGGGGTATTCTGCCCGGGAGTCAGCGTGTGCTTCCACTCAGAGGGTTCATGTACTCATCCAAGTCGGAAAATTTCAGCCATGACTTCTCTGTCCTCTTCTTCTAGGACCGCGATTCTCCATATTGTGGGGCTTCTCGATCTGTCTTCCATTTCTCTTACCTGATTGATTATCGGGTTTTAATCTTTACGTATTTGTGCTGTATTCTGGGTGAATTCTTCAGAAACAGCTTCTTATTTACTAATTCTCCCTTCAGCTGAGTCCAGTCTCATAGTCTCATCTGTTTGGTTTTTTTTCTTCTTCTCTATTTCAGAGAATCTATTACTCATTTCTGATATTTCTAATTGTTTTCTTCCATATCTACTTACACTTCATTTTTGCCTGTTTTTCCCTCTTATTCAGAATTTCCTGTTCTTCTTCTTGTTTTTATGGTTATTATTCTTCCATTGATCTCTTTGCAGACATTAGGCTTTTTTTTTTTTAAAGAATGCCCTTGCTTTTACTTTGCTCTGCAGTGACTCAGATTCTGAGTGTGGATTTGGTTGCTGACACGCTCAGGTCAGAGTTCCTCACGTGGTTTGGGGTGTGTGTCTGCAGGCCCGTCTGGGATGGGAATAACTGCAGTGTTCTCTCACTCACCACCCCTCCTTGGTCAGAGGTTTCTGTGGTCCCTCCCTCCCCTTGTGCTCCTGGCCCAGATCTAGTTGGTGGTGGCATCTGGGTTCCTGCCCGATGGTGACAGGGCTGATGATGCCATGGCGGTGACTCATCTCAGTTCCTGATGAAGAGGCCAACTCTCTTCCTGGGCTCAAAGCTCCTATGAGTTAGAGGTCACAGCAGGCAGTAGTTTGCAGCAGTGGTGGCTGCCCCCCTTTTAGAGGAGGGGACCGCCTGCCCCTACTTTCCAGCAGAGATCATGCTCTGGACCAGCACATCCTGACTCCCCACCAGAGCCAATCACTGTTTCCCTGCCTAGGAACCTGCAGCCCGCAGCGTCTTCGACCTCACTCTCTGCTCTGTCTTTGTGTTTGTCTCTTGTGCATGGATAAATGTATTTTCAGGGGGAATAAGGGAAGGCGTGGTTCTGACTTTTTCACGTTCTCTTTTTATCTATCATGGCTGTGTGTTCGGAGACGGTAAAGAGCAGTTTACAAAGCAACAACGACCTGACTCTAAATTTCCTTACACAATGGTTCTTAACTTCATGGGGGAGGGACACAGATGTCTCTGAGAATATGATGAAAGATTCAAATTCTTGTTCCAGAAAAGTACATACTTTCACAAACACTGATTTTTCCATAGAACATCTGGGATTCACAAACCTAGTAAAAGTCATTCAAGGAGTCAGAATAAGGACTGCCCCCCGTCCTTGACCCACATTCAAAATTGTGTCATGAGTTCAAATACAGACAATTGAGATTATGGTACTAAGGGAGTTAAAAATATCAGAATCATTCTTTACTAACATAATAAATACATGTATGTGTGTCTCCTTTACATGCATACATGTGAAGGATGTATAGTTTATGATAGTAAAAAGCACACATGAAGGCATCATCGTTTGTCTTGTGGTAGCTACTTGAAATGCAGTCATACTTATATAATAAATTTAAAACTCTGCTTTTTATGGGCTGGACTAAGAAAGCCCTTACTGCTGCCCCTGGGACAACACTGAAGGGCCATCCTCGTCTCAGAGCTCCCCAGGGGTTGGCCGAGCCCTCTGGTGGCAATGCCTCACAGCCCAACCTCCCCTCCCGCTCTGTCTAATCCTGCTCTCCTCTCCCTTCCCCCTCCATAGGCATGGACCCTGACAGCACCTGGTTAGAAGCTTCCAGAAGGCTAACCTCTGTCTGAGAATCTGCTCTCCGGGGAACCTAACCTGTGACTCCAAAACAGAAGCAACATGTCAGCAACCAGTTGACGAAAGAATTTAGTGCATCCACGGGGACAGCAAGCCTCAAGGGTCATGTGCTCAGAGTGAGGCCGATCTGGATGGGCACAGGGGTCCCTCTCACCAGCTGCGTGACATGGTGCCTGCAGCCTCGCCTGAAGCCCCCTCAGCCGCTTGTGATCCCCCCGGAGGGCTTGGGAGGCCCGTGAGGGGCTGCACAGACCACCCCCTCCTCACCTCCTGGTCTCCCCGCAAGCTGCGGGGTGGGCAACCTCTCAGGCGCGGTCTAGACCCGGCTCTTCAGCAGCAGGGCACTCCACCACTGTCATCAGCTACCCTGTTACAGATTGAGTTGTGTCCCCCCAAGAAGATACCCTGGAGCCCGAACCCCCAATAACTTAGAATGTAACCTTACTTGGAGAAAAAGTCTTTACAGAGACACTCAAGTTGAAATGAGGTCACTGGGGTGGCATCCTTAGAAAAGGGGAAATTCGGGCACAGAGACGTGCGTGCAAGGAGGCCTCACGCAGGGAAGCTGGACACAGGGGCGACGCGTCTGCAGGACAAGGATGCCCCGCATGGCCAGAGCCGGGGCGGGGGCCGGGAGCGGGTCCTCCCCCCAAGCCCTCATAGGAGCCGGCCTTGCTGCACCTGGGCCTTGGGCCTCAGCCCCCAGGACCAGGGGAGAACGGGCCTGCTGAGACCCCTCTGGGGCTGCGCATCCTTCTGGGCGTGGGGGACGGGCCAGGCGGAGCTGGCGCCTCCACGTCCGTGGAAGAACAGCTGTCGAATCTCAAGGTGGCTTTGCTGGAGCTTTGAGCCAAGCGTCAGGCCTTGGTCTTGGCCTTGCAGGTGTGTTCACTCGTCTGAGGAAAGCCTACCTCACGGTTTCCTCGCCTATACAACGGAGACGGTGTCTACTTGAGCAAACTGCAGTGAAGATGCCATGAAATAACACTCATGAGGCACATCCTTAATGGTTTTCTAGCCAAAACAGATTCGGACAGTTCAATGCATGCGCGATTTTGACAGCTGTCCAAGACCCGCGTACCGAAGTGACCAGGGTGGGGAAGGAGCTAGTTGAAAAAGTGAGATTTTGGTTTAATGGTGCCCGTCCTAGCTGGCCCCTTGCTCTGGGCTCACCCCTCCCGATATGTGAGATGCAAATGTCTCCATGCACCTTCTAAGCTGCAGACGTCACAGGTGCCCTTCCTATCATCCATGATAAAGTCCACGTGCTCCAGTCCTGTACCTGCTCAGGACATTCCCAAGGAGGGTCACCTTACACCGCCGTCGGTGACGCAGCCTAGTGTGCCCGAGCTTTGACTCCAAGGAAGCTGTTTCTACATCAGCGCCTCCCTCTTAACTGAAACGCCCGTCTCTTTTCTAACGTTGCTGAGGGAGGATACAGATTATCTGCCCAACAGGGCAGGTTTTCTGTACGAGTCCACCATTATTCAGTCTCTGGCTTCTTCCCTTTAGGCAAAGCTATTAGAATTTTTTCTTTTTTTTGGTTTAAACATGATTTCAACAGTCGTTCTAACAGGGAAGGGTCCGCTTCCCCGTCAAGCTCTCCACAGAGTTCTGGAAACACCAAGGTGACTTCCACTCAGCTTTTAGCCACAGCTAAGTGTGGCCGAAGGCTGACTCTGCAGCCGCTCCGGGCTATGCTTCTCCTCCGAGACCACACGCCTGCGCCTTGGTTTTTATGGTGATTATGTCACTGGCAGCTGCCACCCATGGGTGCGGTGGGCCAGGGACGCACTGGCACTTTCCGTGGGTCGTCCCACTAACACACAGCGCACGCCTGTGACACGTTCACTCTTACTGTTCCCACCGTGTCCACGGTCTGGGAGGATCCCACATGCCGCGGAGCGGCTGGGCCCGTGAGCCATGGCCGCTGAGCCTGCGCGTCCGGAGCCTGTGCTTCGCAACGGGAGAGGCCACAACAGTGAGAGGTCCGCGTACCGCAAAAAAAATCCAAAAAAAACCCCAAGGGGCTCAGGGGAAACAGCTCAGCTTCTAGTACTGTTTCCAGAAGAAGTCTATCCAGCGCAATTAAAAACTGTGTAAATAAGGCCAAATCTAACATGTATCCCTCTGGCGCCTTCCATGACATTTCCTTGGCAAATGACTCATTTATCTTTTCGATTAATTATCTTGATTCATAAGCACTTCCAGTCTGTTTACCATCTATGTGCTTGTGTTCTTATCTCAATGAACTTAAAAATCAGCTTTTCCTATAAAAATACTATGCACTACCAATTACTCTCCTTACAGCCCTTACTTTAATTCCATCTACTTATTTTGTAATAAAAAACTGCTGCTTGAATTTGGCTGCCAGGTTGGTACTTAACCAATACAGGTTGTTCTAACTCACGCTGCCTTGATGTTTACAGATTTTCTCACTCTGTTCCAACAATTTGTTTTGATTCTCACTTAGTTTCACCGAGCGCCAAGAGCACACTGCACTGGATGCAGGGAGGCCCAGCTCAAACACAGGAAACTTCTGTTCTGTTACTTCACCGAGAAACCACATGAGACCCAAGTTCTAAGCATTCTTCCAAACTTTAAAGGGAGTTTCCCATATTTGTTTTTATCTTTTGACAGAATTGCAGTTCTATTTGAAGATTCACAGGAAACGAAGAATTTCCATAAGGAAATCACGTGGAACAACCCTTTCGGCAACCTTGGATTGGATTAACTGTCCATGTTTCTGTACCATGGCCCCCAAATACATACTGACCTACTCAAGAGCAGAAACAGGATTTGAATCCTCTCAAATTAACTTTCAAGCTCAAGAGTTATTTATTTAAAACAAATCATATGCCACACATGAGAAAAACAAGGATGGCTTCTGCCACTCTGGGTAGGCAGGTGGGAGAACTCCATCACTGCACGTGGCCCACATTCTCTGTAGGACGTAAGGGACGTAGAGCAAGGCTTCAGGGCGCTGCCTGAACATAACGGTCTTTAACTTAAGAAACAATGGAGGAAGTAAGCCTCAGAAACCTTTGTTCAAGTAAAACCTGGTCTGTGCCTCTGGTTAAATAACTGCAGAGGGGTAGGTCCTGCAGCCCAGATCACTACCCCAGAGCACTGGCAGAGGGCTGACCCAGAAGACAAGTGCTACAAATTAAAGCCTATCTTTTAGGGGTGACGTAAACGTTCTAAAGTTGATTGTGGAGATGGTCGCACATCTCCGTGAATGTACTGACGATGAGTGAATTGCACAATTTAAGTGGGTGAATTGTGTAGTACGTGAATTACAGCCCAATAAAATTGTTAGGAAAATGATAAACGAATAAGTAAATGTAACCGTGGAAGAAAGAAGGATCTCTAGAATAGAAAACTTCTATCTCCCATTTAGTCTCTATCTCATCTTCAGAACATGTCAAAGACATCATTTCTTAAATTCACTTTTTTCAGGTTAAAAGATTGAGCCTTTTCAGAGCCAGCAATACTTCTGAATTCTCGTTTTCCTCTCAGAGGTAAACTACTTGTTGAGGTTTTGCACAGTCATTTACATCTTCCACTAAATTTCTTGTCTGTATCTTCACAGCCTTATGCCATCACTGTATTTGAAGTGAGGGCACATATACTTTGACGATTATACATTTTCCCAGGTAGCCATGTTCACTGGGAGATGGATGTTTTCCTCCCATATGCCTTCGGTAAGTGAATGGAGGCTCCGGATGAAAAAAATACATAACGGGAAACTCGGTCTGTTAACCGCCGGCCCCAAATTTCACCTGAAAATGGTATGTGCTCTGAGCAGGGCCTCGTTGAGCTGTGCCTGGTTCCTGTTTCTCTTATGTCATCTCCACCCTGCAAGTTCCCATTCTTACAGGGACTGGATGTGCTGTGAGGGCCGGGAACTTGGACTTGCCGAGGTTCATGCAGAGCTGGCCTTCTGACTACTCCAGTGTTCAGAGGAAAACGAGCAAGACAAAAATTAACCTGGGGGCTTCCCTGGTGGCGCAGTGGTTGGGAGTCCGCCTGCCAATGCAGGGGACGTGGGTTCGTGCCCCGGTCCAGGAAGATCCCACATGCCGCGGACTGGCTGGGCCTGTGAGCCATGGTCGCTGAGCCTGCGCGTCCGGAGCCTGTGCTCCGCAACGGGGGAGGCCACAGCAGTGAGAGGCCCGCGTACCACAAAAAAAAAAGAAAAAAAAAATTAACCTGGAGAACTTAAGACAGCTGATTCCCAGCAGCTTGTTGAAACCTGGAGTAAACATCAAACCCTAGGTCTTTTACAGAGCGGCTCCCCTGGATCTGACCTTGCTCCCCCGTCCTCCCGCCTCACACCTGTCTGCTGCTCCTCTTAAACCAGATCCCTTGATACTACAGGTGTTCGTATTTCTTCCTGACCCCGTAATGCCAAAGAATTAGCCCCTGGGGGTGGGTGGGGGGGCAGACCCCACCCTGTGTCTGTGTCTAAAGTTTTGTTCTCCATCCTGTCTGGTGACAGAAGGGCCCAGGGGAGGTGCATTGGGCAAATTACTTCCGAAAACATCTACTGACTTGGTTTTTCCAGAAAATAGTCTAATATCAACTCTCAGTCAGGGTAGAAATGGTAGAAAGCTAACTGTGACCACCTGAATTTTTAAGACAAAACATGGCAGCTGCCCCAGGCAAGGAGTGGAAGCAGGGGGATGGGATGGGGTAGAGGAAAGCCCTCGAGACGCAAAGCGCTGGTGATCATAGTTGGGCGGTAGCTTCTTGGGTATCCATTGTATTATTATACTTCCTAAGTAAACATTTTCCAAATTTTAG
Organism: Pseudorca crassidens; assembly: GCF_039906515.1. Taxonomy (NCBI): domain Eukaryota; kingdom Metazoa; phylum Chordata; class Mammalia; order Artiodactyla; family Delphinidae; genus Pseudorca; species Pseudorca crassidens. The sequence goes on along the minus strand of NC_090305.1, from coordinate 3,746,611 downwards.
ATAATGAGAAAATTAAAGAAAAAATGGTATCAGTGTTTACTCATTTACCCAGAGGAATTATGTCACAGAGGAAAACAATGGCCACAGATTATGCATTCATATTTTTTAAATTGTTTTTCTCTATTTAAAATAAAATTCCACCTGTTAATATTAGATTCTATTTCAGTAACAAAAACAGTGAGTTCAACTTCCTCCCGTTAGCGAGAAACGTGAAACATTATTTTCTTCTGCACCAAATCCACATGAGTCCAACAAAGTTTACCACACAGTTCACAGAGGCCAGGTGTGATCGATGCCTCAGTTCACGGTAAATGGAAGGGGAACACGGGGCTCTGATGGAGAGGTCCCCATGCCCTACTCAGGTGGCAGCTGGCAGAAGAAGGTACACTGATTGGAGCCCGGGAACAAGACGGCCAGTGTTCACCAGCCGCCCACTCTGGCTAATCAGACCCCGTCCCTGCCACCAAAGAGCTCACAGGCTCGAGGGAAGGCGGCTGTGAAAAGCGGTCCCTGCCCTGGAGCAGAGGGGCTGACATAGCCTGTGTAAGTATGGCTCAAAGCCTGAATGGGGTCACCAGATTACCCTCCCGTTCCCAGAGGAAGTCACACTGTCCATCCAGTAAGTGAAAGTCTCAGTAAGAGAAGCTCATTAAAGTAAGAAAACATGGAGTGCATACTAAGAAGTTTTGGGCCGTCTGTCTGGTCAAAGGCCAAACCTGACAAGGAGAGAGAGATGGGCAGTGAGTAATTTCTGGGGAAGAAGCTGCCACAGGACGCCCACAGAGCTCCAGTCTGCTTCTCTCTGGTGGACGCACTGCCAGCTCTCCGGGACCAAGTTTCCACATCTGCAGAAGAAAGCAATGAGCACCCCACACTGTTGTCCCATCAAAACTGTCCCCGGGACGCCACGAGGGGCAAGTCCACCGGAGAGGTGCTGGGTTTAACCAAGTGAGGCAGGGGGACCAGCCCCTCCTCTTCAGATTGGGTCTCCCCAAAATTTAAACTACAAGGACCAAGTGCAACCCAAGTGTTCCACCCCACTGGTTACCCGAGCCGTGTGTCTCACCACCACTCAAATCACAACTCCTGTCACTTGAAGTGACCCTGGGTTTCCTGCCAGTTTAAAATTTGAACTATTCAGAGTTGGAAAAACAAGCTTTTTGGAGTTCCATCCAATAAACTTTATGCAAGATCGCTGAGGCTACCAGCAAGCAAAATCGTCACTCAAGAGGTACCATTCCAAGCTCATTAATGATGAATTTCCCTTACGCAAAGTGAACAGGATATTTCCACACACTGGCTCAGCCAGAAAGGCAACTTTTGGGATTCCTTCTCTTCTCCCCAAACCACCACATGTGCTGGTTACCTGTACACGACATAAGGTTCTCACGTTCACACAACCATCCTCACAGTGGGATCAGACAGGACGTGTCACCCAGGCAAGGTGGATGGGGAAACAGAGGAGCAGCAGCTGTTGCGCTCAAGGGCGCAAACGTAACAAGTAACGAGTGACGGCAGAGGTGCGGCCACAGGTGTGTGTGGCCCCAAACCTCTGATTCACCATTAAGTCACACCTTCCCACCAGGGCCCCTTGTGAGGGCCCCTGAATGTGGAGAATGCACGACGGCCGCTCCACCTTCCCCACGTCTCCCAGGAGCCCCTGCCCCTGTGTGAGCTGCGACACTACGTGCTCCAGGCTCCTAGATGCCTCTCTGCGACAGGAGGTATCACCGAACTGTTATGAAGATTAAATGGGATAATATATATTAAAAGCCCTTATAAATTACAAAACACCATAGAAGGTAAGATATGATTAATCATCCCTTTCTTTTTGTTTTGTGAGCTTTTTTTTTTTTTTTTTTTGCGGTACGCAGACGCGCAGGCTCAGCGGCCATGGCTCACGGGCCCAGCCGCTCCGCGGCACGTGGGGTCTTCCCAGACCGGGGCATGAACCCGTGTCCCCTGCATCAGCAGGCGGACTCTCAACCACTGCGCCACCAGGGAAGCCCTGTTTTGTGAGCTTTTTTAAAAAAATTCATCAGACGAACAACCTAACAGTGCTTACCGTTGAGTTAGGGTTCACCACGTGCCAGGCATGGTGACCTCCTGCATCTTCAGATGAAGCCTATGGGGCGATCGCTCAGCTGGGACATCCCAGCTCTGCCACTTACTAGTTTTGGTGACCTGGGCGGTTCCTTTAGCTCTTGGTCCCCCATTTTCAAAAGCTATATACTTCCACTGACTAAGAGAAAATCTAATGGGACAGTTACTACCTACTTAGTGTTAGGGGTAAAAGAGGAATGTGATGGGGCTGTTAGTCCCCTCTGGTACCCACACCCCGATCAGCAGATTATCTGCTGGGAATATGTCCTCAAAGGCAGGGATGGAGCTGAGTGAATGCTGGCACGCCCAGCCTATCCTGCATCAGCCAGTGCACATCCTCGTGCAGGGTGACTCCAGGTACAACCTGCAGAGAGGACGGCCCAGGCCGTGACCTCATTACCTGCGGAGCCCGTGCTCTGGCCCAGGGGCCCTCGCTCCAGCTGGCTGGTACTGGAGCCCCTCACCAACAGAATCGGCATCCCTGGTGGCACCACCGGGCATCCGTCTCTTTTCAGAACTCCCCAGGGGATGCCATGCACAGAGAGCATCGGGAACCACTGCTCTCGCCTCTGCACTGCAGGAAGACAGTTTTTCACTCTGTAAAAGGACACTGGTCACACACGCATCCCTCTTCACTGTGGCTTTTGCGTAGCTCTGTCAACTTCAAATATAGGGTGCTGTCAGAGATGGCTGTCATCTTAATTGGGGAATAAAAGGCCAGTAAGTGCTTTCAGGCCACCCTCTGCCCCCACTACCTCCAAAACCAGAGTTTCACATGTCTGTCAATGTGTTATCTCATAATTCACATACAATCATACCTCATTGAACATATTAAAAACATACATCACCTCACTTAACAGCCTCATGAGATAAATATTATTGCCCCCCTTTTAAAAATGAAAATACTGAGGCTCAAAGAGTTAAGTAATGGGCTCAAGGTCACAATAACCAAGACCTGAACATGGGCAGCCCACCTGCAGAGCTGTGAACTTGAGGCAGCAGGGGTGCTGGACCTCAGGGATGTTACACATGCTCTCTTGAGAAGGTTCCACGGAAATATCTGTGGGGAGCTGGGGCTTGAAGGGGCAACTCAGAGGCCAAGTCCTCACTAGCTTCTGACTATAGATCCTCACCCATCCCACTGCTCCTTGCTTACCACCAACAATTCCAAGTTATTCTGATAAGAAACCAACGTAATTTACTAAGAGAGTGGATCCTAAAAGTGCTCATCACGAGGAAAAGAATTTTTTTCTTTTTTGTATCTATACGACGGATGTTAACTAATCTTATCATGGCAACCATTTCACAACATATGAAAGTCAAGTCATTACATTGTGCACCTCAAAATTGTACCATGCTCTATGTCAATTACATCTCGGTAAAACTGAAAAATAATAATTTATTCATTCCTATAGGAAAAATACTGTGATCACAGCCATCAAGACCTATTCAAACAATAAATGGATGCCTAGACTCCAACTCTCAAACAAAAATAAATAAAAATAAAAGGGTTCCATGGTCAAATAAGTTAGGGAGATGCTAGTTTCAGGTTTCTTACAGTAAGACATCTCAGAACCTCTAAAACACTAACAGGCTTTGTCAATCTCCAAGTAACGGAAGCCAGGTCCCCGGATTTGGTCATAAAATCTACTTTCGCCAGAAGCACAGTAGGGATCGTGTGGATGTAGAAAGGACAGGATCTGGCGCCACAGGAGTGGAAACTGAAAATTATGGGTTGAGCAGTACAGGTTCCCTAAACCAAGTAAATGTTTACAAACTTTATGCTTTTGGAAAAAATTTCATTTACAGAAATCTACTCACCTTTTCCTCACGCACCTGAAATCTCCTCAATTAAAATAAATCCTGTTGTTTTGACTCTATTTATCTGAAATGCTATTAACCACCACTCTACAATGCCTCTATAACAGGAAGACAATCGAAAATAATCTTACACGTAGGGATATTCTGACACTTCCTGTTTTACATATTCAGTTCAACTGGCCTTTGTGAAATAGAAACCACTGCATTCCCATTTTATAGATGAAGAAAATGAAGGCCAAAGAGGTGAAATGAATTGACAAAAGTCAAAGAATACCAAGTAGGTGCCAGAACGTTAACCCACTTTTTTTACAGAAGCACATCCTCAACTGCTGCCTGACGCTAAGGTCCCGATTGAACACTAATGACGTCTGGCACAGCTTTTACTTGCATTTTTACAGGTTTTTAAATGCATTTTGTTTCAGTCATTTGAAGATTAGTCCTCTCGCTATAAGGCAGACAGCTCCCGGTTAACCACACATTTTGATTAACCCCGTTCCTCAACCGTGGTGGTTTACAGAGAAGATATTATACCGAGGCTCCTAACTAACACGGCCGAGTCTCGTTACGATTACTAGGGCTTTAGCACATCAAGGAGCCAATCCTGAGGACCAACAGCCTTAAAAAAAAAAATACAGGTGGTTTTTTTGTAGTGAGGTGGATGGACCTAGAGTCTGTCATACAGAGTGAAGTATTCCCTTTGCTTCTATCCTCTGAAAGAGGTTGTACAGAATTCGTATAATTTCTCCTTAAATGTTTGATAGAATTCACCAGTGAACTCATCTGGCCCCAGTGCTTTCTATTTTGGAAGGTTATTAATGCTTGATTCAATTGCTTTAATTGATATAGACCTATTCAGATAGTCTACTTCTTGTGTGACTTTTGGCTGGAAAGAGAAAGACAAATACCGTATGCTAACACATATATATGGAATCTAAAAAAAAAAAAAATGGTCATGGAGAACCTAGGGGCAAGATGGGAATAAAGACACAGACCTACTAGAGAACAGACTTGAGGATATGGGGAGGGGGAAGGGTAAGCTGGGACGAAGTGAGAGAGTGGCATGGACATATATACACTACCAAATGCTAGCGGGAAACAGCCGCATAGCACAGGGACATCAGCTGGTGCTCTGTGACCACCTAGAGGGGTGGGATAGGGAGGGTGGGAGGGAGGGAGACGCAAGAGGGAAGAGATATGGGGACATATGTATATGTATAACTGATTCACTTTGTTATAAAGCAGAAACTAACACACCATTGTAAAGCAATTATACTCCAATAAAGATGATAAAAAATTTTAAAAAAAAACAAAAAAGTACAGGTGGTTTTTATTTTTAATCTACAAAAAAGTAAATATTTACTTTCTTCACAAAACTCTGCTTTCTTTTTATACAGAGTTATTCCTAAAGATCTCTAGCACCATGGTTTGGAATGAGAAAGAATATTGGAAGAGGGCTACTGCAATAATAAAAACAATGCATTTTTATTCCTTCTGCTGCCTCTTGTCATTTAGTTTCCATGTAACCTAATTCTTATTCCGATCAGAGAAGAAGGAACTGAAACCAGGATTTTATTAACACCATCGATATCTACCCACGCTCAGGCACACGCACACACACAGTCCTCTGCTTCTAATTATGCATTTTACACTGAGCCTCCCTGGCCGCTCTCAACGCAAATGATGAATAAAGTAGCTTTTGTTTTCAGAGATTTATTTCAAACACCTCTTCATTAAATGCTACTTAGAGGCAGACACATATCTATGGAAGGTTAAAAAAATGCTGATAAAATAACCATCAAGGAAACATGTCAATGCAGAACCTAAGATGGTCCTTCTCCAAAGGACACACTTGAGATACACACACACACACACACACACACACACACACACACACACACACACACACACACCCACCCACCCCTAGGGAGGAAGGAGAAACTTATTACAAAAAGGCCTTGAAAATCTCTTTTAAAATATATGACATTCCCTTGCAGAGAGTAATAAGCACTTGAAGATGCGGCTGGAAAATGGTGGCTGCTTGTTTGCTTGTTTGTTTTGATGGTGGGAGTGTTTGGGGGTAGGGGGTGATGCCCAATTCCACCAGAGGGTCTGGTGAATTCTGCTGTTTCTGCCTTACAGCTCGAACGATGGGCTTATGAACGTAAAGGAAGCGGAAACCAGGATTCTGATTCGGCGTGGCATCCACAGCCAGACAGCAGGGAGCTGACCGCTTCTCTCCCCCCTCCCCTGGGCCCCCTCTATACTCTCAGGGAGCCAAGGGGGTGAGGCCAAGCTGGCGCTGCTTCAAAACAGAAACAGAGAGGCCTCCTGGGAAACCCCTCTCCCTGCATTTGAGCTCCACCACAAACTGGATGAATGAGCTATTGAACCCTGAGGCAGAAGCAATAATTTCCTCAAAAGGCCTCCCATTTAGGGACACAAAAGAGAAGCCATCCAACACAGGCGTCCCCAGAGGAAACAGCCACCTGCCTGTGCGAAGGCCAGGCTGGGCTGTGGGGTCATCGTGTGCCCTCCTTCAGGGTAGGAACCAGGATGCCGGCACTCAGACCCGGCTCCAGAGCCAGTGGCCATGGGCCAATTATGTGTCCTTTCTAGGTCTTGGTTTCCTCATCTGTAAAATGGAGATATTAACAATATCTGTGTAATACGTTTTTATGTAAAGTGCTTACCACAGTGCCTGGAAGCATGACAGAAGGATCTGTTAAACAGACAAACAAACAAGTCTATTTGTAAATACAGGACAGAATGAGCTGGTTTCTGATACTGAACAGTCTGATTTGTTAATAATTTAACTGACATCGTGTTTCAGAGGGAGGGTTTAAGTTGTCATACAATGAAATCCCTTAGAAGTAGAGCCGTCTACATTTTACAGATGGGGAAACTGAGGCACCCAGAGGGCACACAGAAGCATGTATGCTTCTAGGGCAAGGCCTGCCTCGGGCTTCTCATCCAGCGGCACCCACCACGGGCTCTGGATAAACACTGTGACCCAACTGACTCTCCCGAGGTCTGAGACTTCACTGGGAACGTAACCTCGCTAGAAATGCCTTTTATTCTAACTTCATCCCTTCTACGGATTCTAATTGCTAAGCAAGAACAGTGATATATCTGGCACGCTGAACCATTCTGTTTTTACAATGGCCTTTGTTGAGCATGGGGATTATGTACCAGGCACGGGGAACACTCATTCGTTGGTGAGATGTTTGTTTAGAGCGTCCAGGGATGAACGTATGAGGGCTGGAAAACACCACACTGGGCAGCACATTTACTTCTTAAAGCCCATTAGGCCTTGCTGAGCCACCGTTCACATGCTGCACATGTCCCTAAGTGTGCTTCACTGGTTACCCTGCCTTGAAAACACACACGCCATCAAAAATAAACTAACAGGGCTTCTCTGGTGGCACAGTGGTTAAGAATCCGCCTGCCAACGCAGGGGACACGGGTTTGAGCCCTGCTCGGGGGAGATCCCACACACCGCGGCGCAACTAAGCCTGTGCGCCACAACTACTGAGCCTGCGCTCTAGAGCCCATGAGACACAACTACGGAGCCCGTGAGCCACAGCTACTGAAGCCCGCGCACCTAGAGCCCACAATGAGAAGCCCGCGCACAGCAACAAAGACCCAAGGCAGCCAGAAATAAATAAAAAATAATTTTATAGGGCTTCCCTGGTGGTGCAGTGGTTGAGAGTCCGCCTGCCGATGCAGGGGACACGGGTTCGTGCCCCGGTGCGGGAAGATCCCACATGCCGCGGAGCGGCTGGGCCCGTGGGCCATGGCCGCTGGGCCTGCGCGTCCGGGGCCTGTGCTCCGCAACGAGAGAGGCCACAACAGTGAGAGGCCCGCATACCGCAAAAAAAAAAAAAAAAAAAAAAAAAAAAAAAAAAAAATTTATAAAAGAACTAACATATCACATCACAGAACCTGCAAGGTTGAGCGCCCTTGTGTCAGCAATGACATCAGAAACTTCATTATTTCATGCCTCACATTTAACATAAAGGACCATCCTATTTTGCTAAAGGATAGTAGAAAAAAATTTTTTTAACTTTGGTGAAGGTCATTTTTCTTCAATGGATGGAGTCTGATTAAAAGTTTGCCTTGCCGTGGAGAGTTTTACATTAGTCCACATGCACGAGCTCGGAACTGTCTGGTAGCCAAGGCCCTGCCACAGGTGATGAGACTGAACGCAAGAAACTGCTGACTGTTCTAACCGCCTCCCCCCAAGGCAATCTCATAACGTTCAACCTGACAGCTGTATAACTTAGGACAATTCTCAGTTTCCTCATCTATAAAATGGGGATATTCTCAGTACCTTCTTTATGGTGCTATCATAAAGATTACAGAAGATTTATGGAAAGGACTTAGCATTGTCACTGTGGGTACATTAGTGCCTAAGGTACTAATGCACATTAGTACACTGTAGTAATGATACTCGCATCTGGTCCTCATGCTGACTTACAGGAGTAAATCCAGGCGGGCACCTTCCTGTGGTCACGGTAAAGGGTCCTGGGAAATGAGAGCCCGGCTCCAGCCAGGACACCTCCCAGCCCCGGTGTGCACAGCAGGACACCTAAGCCTGCCTGCCCCCTTTGCCCTCCCTCTCGGCATTAACTGCTGTTAATGCAGCCTCAGTTTTCACAAAGCAGCTGTCAGCTGGAGGAGGGTCCAGAGCACAGAGCCCAACACCGTGCGCACCTGACTGGGAGCCCACCTGTGCCGTGCCTGCGTGATGCCCTGGGGACATGGTTCAACCACAACGCTGGCTGCTGCTCCAGCAGCAGTGCTGGCAGGAGAGACACGACTGCTTTTTAAATAAAAAGCAAAATACAGCCCATATAAAGGCTTTCCACTTTTCTGCCCACTACAGCCTTCCTCCCTTCTTCTTGTTTTCTGTTTTGTTGTGTTTTTTTTGTTTTAACTTCTTTTGCATTCATAGTCAAGAGAGCACGCACGTGTTCTGGAAAGCGCTTCTCTCCCCAGCGATGCCGGCGCCCCTGAGGCAGGAGCCATCTCAGTGCTGGGCATGAACCAGACGCTCAGTAAATGGATGGTGCATAATTGATGCTGCAGATCCAGTCGTGGCAGCAGCCTCTCTCCATCCTTCTGAACGGAGCAGCACATGAAGGCTGCAAACCCATGTCCTTTTCTGGCTTCCCATCAACTCTGCCATGCTGCTGCGATTCCAAATACTTGACTTAATTATTTTATGCATGTTGAGGGATAACTTTCCCGAACCCATGAGTATACAACTTTCCCAACGGTTCTGTTTATCCTTTATACTAAACAAAGGTGTGTTTTGGCAAACTATGTTCTCTGCTAATGGCACATCTTGGCAGATAATGTAATATATCTATAATTTTTAACAGAGATAGAAACCAGCACTCCATTTGGGAGCGAGAGGGCTACCTCGACCCAAAGGGTGAGGTCCTGTCCCTAAGAACAGCTTTCTCAACTATCACAGCATGAGTGATGGGCTCCAGCAGCACAGTGATAACTTACATCCTCAGAGCACTGTCCAGTACCAGCTCTGTACACTCAGTGTCTTCTCACGCAAGGTCTAAGTTACTCCTGTCATTGCAAGTCGGAAGGACATCATGCCCATTTTACAGAAAAAGAAACTGGGGTTTAGAAAGAAGGAGCATCTGGCTAGAGCGCCACATGGTGGACAATGCTGCTGGCCATTTGGGTATCTGGGTTTAGGTGTGCGAAGCTGGTAGCACAGGGCGACTTCGTTTCTGGTGGTGGCCTTCCTGGTAATTGGACCACAGTGTGGTAGAAACACCCTGGAGCCTCAGTTTCTTCAAGTGAACTCCACCCTTTCTTCCCATAGGTACTAAGTTATGGCAAAGAAAAAGCAGATAAAATCAAGGGCAAAAAGAAAAAAAAAAAAGACAAAGGAAGGTAGGATGAGGACTACTTCCCCAACGGGAAGGTAGTATTTTTCTAAAATGCTATTTTATTTTTAAACAGATTTGCAGGTATATATAAGTCTTATTTGTTTCATCTGTGAGTGACAGTGTTGCCATGGTGATTACGTGTATGTTTACAGAGAAGAAATAACCGTAGAGAAATCAATAGTGTTCGAATAAGACACACAGTGCCGTTCACAGACCACCTCCATCCCTCCACACAGGATGGAGAGAATGTTCAAATGGGTAGAAGAAAAACACCGCCCTGGGGGAAAAACAACTTGATTCCTCTGCTGAACTCAGAGAAAAGGCATTAAAATGGCATTATTTTTCCTTTTTGTGGGCAAAGCCATTCTAATAAAAAGTAAGAGCTATCCAAAATAAAATTTTGGTACATTTACTCTTACCCAGATACAGTAAGGCCTAACATGGCAAGAGGAGCAGGGTTTATACACAGCACTTAATATTTTCATTTAAATACGTTATTTAATACACTAACATTTACTGATATGATAGTCAAGATCTACTTAACGTTTACGATATGTCAGGCACTGTGCTAAGAATACTACGCATATTTAAACTGATTGACCCTCATGACAACACTACCCTCTAAGTAGGAATTAATATTATTCCCATTTGGCAGGTGAGAAAACAAGCCCAGAGAAACCTTGTATCTTGTAAGCAGGAGCGTCGGGACCTAGTCAGGCAGTCTGGCTCTGGAGGTCCTGTCTTACGAGCATTTTGTTTATCTTTGTATCTCTCTTTTAACTGAAAAGGTAACGAAGTCCACTGCTCCCCCACCCCCCTTGCATGTAGGTTTCTTTGTGGTCATTTGTCCAGGGAGCAAAAGGCAAACGGGGCGTGGGGTGTCGGGGAGGAAGGGGAGGCTGCAGAGGCAGTTGTTTGAGCACAATCCCTCCAGAGTCCAGAGCGCCCTCCCCGGGTGATGGACCCCGTCCAGTGGGAACAGGCCATCCATTGCCAGAGCTGCCAGAGGGGTCGGGAGCGGGGCTCTTGGACACCAGCACCAAACGTGCTGAGGAAGAGGGTGCCGGGCAGCCAGCAGAGGACCACCCATAATTTCTTCTCGTCTAATTGAGGGGAAGTGTTACCAGATTTCAGGAAAGGCTGCAAGGGGATACTACAACACATACAATGACAATCTATCTTTTTCTTCTGAAGTACGGCTAGATATTAGTACAGCCTGCTTTCTGGGTCTATGCTCGCACAAAGGCTCCACTCTCTTACTTCTCTATAGATTTAGTAAGCGGTTTAATGGAAAAAGTGAATGTAATTCTATCCTTCAGAAATGATTGTGAAGAGGAAAAAAAATATGACAGAATCACATCAAGTTCGACAACATATTCCACCAGGCTCATCTTATAGTTTTCCTGCTCTGGCGGTGGGTTCATTCTTTTCTATGAGGAGTCCTGCTTCCTCTCAGTGGAAAATGGTATTTAGAAACCAAGACCTGGGCACCAGGTGTGCTCACTGATACTGTCGTATCATTGTTTCTATGCCCTCAAAGTGGGCAGAGATGAGGTAGGGGAAACACACACACTCATAAACACAAACACATTTATACTTTCTATCTAAAAAACCATGAATTTATGTCAATTCCTCTAATTCCAATCTAGGAACCAGGGTTCATTCTTGCCCCTCCTTTTCTCATATCTGTAACTTTTCTTCAACAGTGAGAAACTTCACTCCCATAATCCTCAGTATTATCTACTCTTTTGCTCAAGCTAGAATAAATAGAAGATAGTCTCAGAATTGCTCACCCATACCATTGTTTAAAAAAAAAAGACCCTGGTGACTAGAGTTCAATATTTTTTAGTCTTTTTTTGTGTAAAATTTATACACGTGGAATGCACAAATCATAAATGAACATTTCCATGGGCTTTGATACATGTATACATGCTTAGAACCCAGCTGTCAAGATATAGAACACTTCCAATCAGCCCAGGTAATACAAAAGTTGTCTAAGAACCAGAGAGACACATCAAAAGGGCCTAGGAGGCAGCTTGCGGGGTCTCTCACTAGCCACATCTGGGGAAACAAGAGATTCACAGTAAAAAAAATGATAATAATGGAATACAACTCATTGCCTAAAATAAGCCGTAAGTCCTTCTTATGTGTACAACTGAACGAATAAATATATAAACAAACAAGTGAGGGAGAAGGGAAAGCTCTTCCTGGTAGAATAATGTCAATTCAAACACCAGCTTTCACTAATGGACACTAAAATCTGTGAGTAAAATCTTGATGAGACACAAGAGCTTCAGAGAGCCACCCTGTCAATAAATTACCTGTTATTTACAAAGGGCAAAAGTAACCTTCTGGTAGAGAAGTACGGCAGGCATTACCTTAACCTAGTGATCAAAGCTGTCACCATCCATATGGGCACAAACTGACACGGTCCTCCTGACACAATGCAGAACACTGGAAAGGGCAAAGCATCACTTCTGTGGTCTTCCCCTGAAAAACGCGCAATCTGAATCTAATCCTGAGGACACTTGGGACAGTTCAAACTGAAGCCCGTTCTATGATACGACTCCCGTGTACTTTTCAAAGAATGTCAAGGTCAAGAAACACACACAAAGGCTGAGAAATTGTTCCGGATTAAGGGAGACCGAAGAGATGAAACAACGAAACACAGTACTTGAAATCATACTGGACCCTGGACCCAGAATAAAATAGCAATAAGGGAAGTTATTGGGAAGGCTGACAGACTTGAAAATGGGCTACAGATTACATGTTGACGCAACGTGAAGTTTCATGACATTATTAACTGTATTGTGGCCATGTGAGAAAAGCTCTTCTTAGAAAATACCTGGTTAATGCGTTTAGGAGGGAAGGGCATACGTGTGCTACCTGATCTCCAACGTTTGGAGGGGGTATATATATACACATAGCCATATCCACACACAAACACTATGTACTCAATCCTCATTACATACGTCATAAAAGATACAATATGCACATATTCGATCCTCATTATTCACAGATTCCCTATCTGCCAATCTGCCTACTCCCTAAAATGTATTTGTACCCCAAAACCAATACTTGGGCATTTTCTTTTTTTTTTTTTTAACATCTTTATTGGAGTATAATTGCTTTACAATGAATGGTGTGTTAGTTTCTGCCGTATAACACAGTGAATCAGCTACACATATACATACATCCCCATATCCCCTCACGGTCATTTGCAGACATGAGCAAAGTGCAAAAACACCTGAGTTGCCCGATGCTCACATTCTCACCTGAGGTTGAATCAGGCAACCCGCTGCCTTCGTATTTCTGATCATACTGTAAACAAGTGTCCTTTTCGATGTCTATTTAGTGCCACGCTTTTCTTATTTCTGTGCTTTTTAAATTTATTTATTTATTTATTTTTTATTTTTATTTTTTGCGGTATGCGGGCCTCTCACTGTTATGGCCTCTCCCGTTGCGGAGCACAGGCTCCGGACGCGCAGGCTCAGCGGCCATGGCTCACGGGCCCAGCCGCTCCGCGGCATGTGGGATCTTCCCGGACCGGGGCACGAACCCGTGTCCCCTGCATCGGCAGGCGGACTCTCAACCACTGCGCCACCAGTGAAGCCCTTATTTCTGTGCTTTTCAATGGGTGGTTTTGCACGTGCGCTTGGTATGTTCCCTGTTCAAACACAAATGTTGCTGTTGAAGGGTCCCTGGAAAAAGTCTGTCAGCCTTCACTCTGTAGCAGGCTGACCATTCCTCCTATTTCACCCTGATTTTCGTCAGCAAATACCTGTAGTCACAGATGACAGAGAGTACAGTTCAGCCGAAAGCGTTCTGCTTCCCTTATGTCAGCCACCAGACGTCCCTGAAGGCTGCAGCGACCCCACACCGCCCAGTGTCACAGAGAAAGCCAGCCCCGGGCGGCCAAGAGGAGAGGGGGCACAGCTGCACGGAAGGGCCTCCCAGGTCCAGAGGCAGAGAGAAAACAGGGCCTCCACAGGACAGGCTGGAAAGGGCCCTGATTCAGCCCTGTGTGGAGAAGGCACCCAAGCTGTGCTCAGTGCTTGCTGAATACATAGTGTTTAGTGTGAACACTACAGTGGAGGAGGGCAGGGAGGGTGTGGGGACAGGAGGACGGAGCAGGTGTGATGCACAGGGAGGAGAAGCACAGGCTCCGGGCTCAGCAGGGCAGGCTCTGAAGGCGTAGCACCCCCGGACCGGCTCCGAGACTCAGCTTCCACACCTCCATTGCAACAGGGGTATCGGAGAACAGCACCTATGCCGCGAGGCTGCGATCACGTGAAATCCCACACACGCGCGAGGGCACCAGAGAGGAGGGCCGGCTGCAGCACACTGTGTGGCCCCTGCTGAGAGCTCAGTAAAATCTGGCCACTGTTTCCAGCGAGAGAAATGGGGGGGGGGGGGCAGGGCCTTCCTAGGAGGAGCATTGGAGCAGAGGCATGGCTGGAACCCCAGTGAGGACGGGGACCCCATCTTGGGCACAAGCTCAATGCTGAGTGCAGAGTCTGGGTCCCAATAGACTCGACAAGGAGTGTGCAATCAATGAACCAGTAAATAAGGGACTTCAGAGAACAGAAGTCCCGTGTGACTTAAATAAGAGGGCATGAGAGAGGCAGGGGCGGCAGACAGGACAGGAAGGGATGGTTAGTGAACAGAAAGCTGGACATCATGCTAAGGAGTTCCCAGTCCGTTCTGGAAGCAGCGGGGAGCTACTGGAATCATGAAAACAAGACAGTAACATCGTGATACGGGCATGATGGCTGGAAACGGCAGAACCAGAGTTGGGGGACCACTTCGGCGGCTTTTACAGCAGCATCGGCTAGACGGTCTCAAGGGCAAGGCACGTGAGAATTACCAGAGCACAGGAAGAAGAGATTTCTGGGTCCCATCCCCACAGGTCCCGACTGGGGAGGCCTGGGATGGATGGAGGGATGCTGAGAAGAATCAGAGGAGGAGAAGAGGGCAGATGAGGGATTCGCGCCGATGGCCTTGGCTTTTCCCAGTGATAAAATGGGGTCATTTGTCAAAGGCTAGAGTGGGGTTGGCTGTGGCACAGACCCAGAATCCCGACAAGGGAGCACACGTCTGAGGAAGGCCACTCAGCTCAGCCCTGCTATTTTTAGGCATATTCGGGTGTGGGAGCCTGAGGGCTTGTGACTTAAAGTCATCTCTGAAAATGCCGGGCTCAGGGCATCCCGACCACAGTCTCCCGGAGCCTCCTGTCCACTGTCTGCTGCTGTGACAGCCATGGTTCTCCACGTGCTTCTGCGAGACCTCTGTTTCTACAGGACCCGACAATCTTTTCCATTAAATTATCTGTTATTATTTAATAGCTAGGTAAGCATCTAAGTCATTTTGAAATGAAGGTATTATGCCCATATGTCACAAACGAGGCATGAATTAAGTCAGGCCAAAACGAAACGGACCTGTGTCTCTATGGCTGCTGGCCCATCACGCAGGGTCCCACCCATTCCTACAGCCCCTCCTCTGATTACAATAAACTGATTAGTCAGTAAGTCATGCTTGGGGCTCTACCTCATTCGTTGGGTGCCCAAGTTCAATTTACGTACCAATGGCTGCATATTTGCCTTTAATAGACGTGGCTGTGTGAACCTAAGTATAATAAATGAATAACCATTTAAGTGTCAAGTTACATCTTCATGAGAAATCTGAAAATGAAATAGCCAGTGAATCTGTTTGTTTCTTCTATACTAGGAAATAAAGCTAATCATAGGATGAGAGGATAACTGTGAATTATTTCAGAGTGGCACGGGAACGGAGGTGCTTCTTTCACAAAGAAACACGTAGAAACCGGCGTGATCTCTGGTGTGCCGCTGGAAATGCACAGCGGCAGGGCCAGTGCAGACGCTCTGCCTGCTTCCAGGGGCCTGTCAATCATCTTTCTCGTTCCAGGTCTAGAATCTGCTAAACAATCAGGCGCTCTCTTCGCAATCGCATCGAGGCTCCACGCCCAGAGACGTCGCTTTCTTTGAGGTTGAATCAACCGATTAATGAGGTGTGTTTTCCATTCTCTTTTTTTCTTTGAAAAGGTTAAATGGCACAGTGCAATTTTCTGTGAAGCAGGTGTGCAGCTAACAAGGTGATAATTGGGAAACTGAGTGAAAAGGAAAAACCCTATAAAACTAGAAATCTGCGGTATCTGGGAAGAGGGCAACTGAATTACCTCTAGAAGATGCAAAAGTTATGGTAATACAATGCTAAAGATGCAAATTGAAGTCCATGAGAGTGAAAAAAGGAGGCATTACGGTTTTTATCATTCCCCCAGGATGCAGCGGGCACACCATAATATTCAAGATTGTTGAAGTTTTAAACAAATAGTGCAAGCCAACCTGCGATATCATCTTCTCTTCTCATTTCCTCACATTTTCAACAAAATAAACACTTTAGGAAGATCTTCCAAATATTCAAATATGGATAGCATTTACTAGAATATTGGATTTTAATTTTTTTTTTCCTTCCACTATTCGGTCTTGGTCAAGAAAACAATATTTTCTGCTTAAGATACAGAAATGTTTGGGAAGAAGAGATCTCCAAAACCTTCCAACAGCTGTGATTCTCTCCCCCCCCCTCTCCCCCTCTCCCTCCCTCCCTCCCTCCCTCTCTCTCTCTCTCTCTCTCTCTCCCCCCCTCTCTCTCATTTGTAGTAGTGTGATGTTAGCCTTCATTGATGACCTGCATTTATATGTAACCGTCCTCAAGCGAGGTCCAAGAGCCTGAAGTATCTTACGCGTGGCATCAGCAGTGCCCCCCGCTGAGCGGACACGCAGAAGGACTGTGCGTCTGGCCCCGTGGTCCCTCTTCCTTCCCCGTCCCCTCGTTAATGTGGACCTCTGGTCTGGAGGAAGCTTCATCCGGACCTGATTTGTTAGCCCTTACATGCTGTCTTCGTTCTAGCAATTCACTGGCACCAACGCTGGGTTCACTCACCAGCCGCATCTCGCTGGGAAGCGACGCCCACCCTGCCCTGCCCTGGGCCATCTGCCCCCACCCCCACCCCGTTGGAACTCAGCCCTGACTCGTCCTGCACAATAAACACCCCTGCTCCAGTTTCTCATTTCCGCCTGGGCCTGAGAGGCCACCTGGACCCAGCCTCGCCTGCCGCCATACCCTCCAGTGAGGCCCTGGCTGTACCAATTAAAGCGAACGAGACAGTGGCAAAGGCGACACCGACGAAAAGCAGAGCTTGCAAAGGCGACATCAACGGATTATGAGCTCAGATGCTTCCATCCAGGTAAATTCTCCAGATCTGTAGTTTTCTCCCGTTTCCCATCCACCCAGCCCCAAAGCCAGAAACCGGGGGATCACTCTCTTTCTCGCTTATCTTGACCTAAGGTGTGTAAACACCCAGGTGGCCCAGGTCAGCACGAGTTTGCTTGTGTAGCTGGAGCGCAGTGATGAACAGACCCCTTCAACCCTCGAAGGGAGCGGATCTCAACTTAGATGACAAACCATATGGTCACTGCATCCCTGCTCCCAGGACCCAGGGCCCTTCAGTTCCGTCTCCTAAAATGTCTCGAGCCCAAACCCGACCATCTCGTCTCTCCACTGCCGCCCTCTTCGATCTCCCATCATTTCTTTCCAGTCCTAGGCAAGGCCTGGAGTGGACTCCTGGCCTTGTGGTCCCCACTCATCCTTCATATTTTCAGAAGAGGGATAATCTAAAATGGAAACCTGATGATGATGACATTTGGTATCTTGCTAATTGCCTTTGAGAGAAAATTCAAACCCCAGCCTTCACATCCTCAGCATGCCCTCGCCCACATTTCCCCTCAATCTCAGCGGAAGCACCGACGGGCTGGGTCGTGCCTCCAGGCCTCCACTCGGCCCAGGCTCACCTTCATCAGAGCCCTTCACTGTGTTCCTGTCCCCCCACCAGCACATGCGCTACCCGAGGGCGGGGAGCTGCGCTCTCTGCATCCCCAGCGTCAGGCACAGTGCCTGGCACGAGAGCAGATGCTCAAAAGGTTTTGGAATGAATAATTGATAAGGTTCTCGTGTTTGGGAAGATCCTGTCACATTTCGTTCACGTCAACTAGGGTCTCAGTGAACAGCAGGGAAACAATTCCCTTTGTGGATTTCATGCCGCCTGGGAGGGATCATTTCCCCTCGCTATGCTGACAACCTAGCTTGGATCAGAACCACATATGAAAAGAGTGACACAGAGAGAGAAAATGCCACAAAGAAAAAGACAGCGAGAGACAGAGACAGAGAGATGGAAGGATAGAGACAGACGCAAGATGGAAGCAAGAGGGAAAGGCAGAGGGAAAGGCTGACGTCAGCACAAACACGCATCAGCCAGGAGAGGCTCTGCAATGGCCACAACCTTGACAGCCGGCCAGCAGCTGTGTCACCGCAGGGGGGGACCACTCTCCTTCTATCCCTGCAGCCAGGAGCGAGGAGGAAGGGTGGCCACAATGGGCTACTTAATACATACGTCATTTCCAGAGGAAATGATTTTAAAAGACAAAGGTCTGGTTCTCCTTCCCTAAGGCTGTGCTACCATCTACTTTTTGCTCTTCTTGGTCTGAGAATCCAAATTCAGTTTTGAGGTATTTCAACTACCTGGCAGGACTTCTCTGAGGGATAAGGGCCCAGGAACAGTCATAATCTCTTCCATGAACAAGTTTTTTTCAACTGGCAAAATTAAGTCTAAACGAATGCCGGGAGTAGCAGTGCTGTCTGAGGTGGGCGGAGGAGATAAGGAAATCCCATTCACTTTCATGCATCACGGACTGTGGACTGATCTCGAGAGTGACCGAGGGGACTTATGTCACCAGTGCAGAGACTTAGTGACCTGGCGTTCAGGAGAGCGGTCCAAGGCAAAACAAGCTAGTGACTACCTGATAGGTCTAAGGCCCAAGGCTTCTGAATCCCAGATCAATTCTTTCCCAACACCCACTCAAAAATGATGCTGGGTACTGATATGACCAATCTGTCTAAATTATACGCACAGTTTGCAAAGCCTGCTGGAATCAACTGCTTCTTCCATCTACTATCCGAACCTTAGGAACCTTAACATATAAGACCTAAAGGGAGAGCACAGGCTACACTCAAAACATAGATGTATCTAGAAAAATAACAGATAACAAAGAATGGACCAAGAAAACCATATGCAAATAAGACCAGTGACCTTGTAGCCAGTAATGGCCTCAATGTGTTATATAAAGAGTTTTCAACCACGATGCTTGACAATTGTGATCTGTAATGCCAGTAATTTGTTGCTAGCACGACAATGGCCAAATCTGCAAATGATTTACTTTTTAGAATATATAAAAACAAGAACAACAAAAACCCAACGGCCTGATTAAAAAATGAGCAAAAGACTTGAATAGACATTTCTCCAAAGACGATACACAAATGGTCAATAAGCACATGAAAAATTGTTCAACATCACAAATCATTAGGGAAATGCAAATCAAAACCACAATGAGATAGATACAACTTCACACCCACTAGGATGACTACTATATTAAAAAAGAGAGAAAATAATAACTTTTGGCAAGGATGCACAGAAATTGGAACCCTTGTGCTCTGTTGGTGGGAATGTAAACATGGTGTAGCTATGGTGGGAAGCAGTATGACGGTTCATCAAGAGTTAAAAACAGAATTACTATATGATCCAGCAATGCCACTTCTGGGGAAGAGAATTCCCAAAAGAACTGGAAGCAGGGTCTTGAAGAGATATTTTTATCCCTATGTTCACAGCAGCATTATTTCACAATAGCCAAAAAAGGTGGGAGCAACTCAAGTGTCCATCAACAGATGAATGGACAAACAAAATGTGTCACAAAAAGATGCAAGTAGATGAGGTCCCCACAGTGGTCAATTCAGAGAGAAAGAAAATGAAGTGGTGGGTTCCAGGGCCTCTGGGGTAGGGGGCTGGGGAGCAATTATTTAGTGGGTGCAGAGTTTCAGTCTGGGATGATGAGAACATTCTGGAGATGGAGGGTGGTGATGGCTGCACAGTGAGCAGAGTGGTCATGATTTTTAAAAACGGGGACAAAAATGAAGATGTATTCAAGATGAGCTTGCAAAGCCAAAGACTATACGCAGAAACACAACTAAATCAACAGCCATAATACGAACTCGCTTTAGATAAAATTAACATCATAAAATAGTTAAAGATTTTGAAATAAGCACAGTGAAGATATTCAGAAAGTTAAATGTAGTAACAACCATTTTAAAAAGCAAGGAATTAGGAAACAAAACCAGACAGAAATGAAACAAGAAGGTGGAGAAGAAAAGGAACTAATTACAGATGTTAGAAGTGAAAAGTAATAGTTATTAAGTTCAAAAAAACTCGGAGAAAATTATGGAATTGGTAGAAACTACTGTGAAATTCACCAGCACAGGAGGACAAAGAAATCAAAACTGTCCAAGAATAGTTAAGATATATGGCTGATAACTAAGAAGCTTTTCAGGAGACGCAGAAAAGGGGGAGGGAGGGGATAGAGGGGAACCACTCCTCAATAACAACGCAGACTCTCCTGGAGTGGAAGGTACCTTTGGGCACCAAGGGGGATAAATAAAGATAAATCCATGCCAAGTCGCTTCCTCGTGGGACTTCCCTGGTGGTCCAGTGGTTAAGAATCCTCCTTTCAATGCAGGGGACGCGGGTTCGATCCCTGGTTGGGGAACTAGATCCCATATGCTGTGGGGCAACTAAGCCTGCGAGCTGCAACTACTGAGCACACAGGCCACAACTAGAGAGCCCACGTGCCGCAACTAGAGAGCCCACAAGCTCTGGAGCCCACGCATCACAACTACAGAGCCCATGCACTGCAACTACTGAGCCTGCGTGCCACAACTAGAGAGGAGCCTGCGCACTGCAATAAGGAGCCCAGACGCCACAGCGGAGGATCCTGAGTACTGCAGTGAAGATCCTACGTGCCGCAACTAAGACCCGACGCAGCCAAAAATCAATCAATCAATTTTTTTTTTTTTTTCCCCCGGTACGCGGGCCTCTCACTGTTGTGGCCTCTCCTGTTGCAGAGCACAGGCTCCGGATGCGCAGGCTCAGCGGCCATGGCCCACGGGCCCAGCCACTCTGTGGCATGTGGGATCTTCCCGGACCGGGGCACGAACCCGTGTCCCCTGCATCAGCAGGCGGACTCTCAACCACTGCGTCACCAGGGAAGCTCAATCAATATTTTTTTAAAAAAGGAAAACTTCCTATGAATGGGGGGATTATTAAAAGATGTACTTTAAAAAAAAGAAAAAAGACACATCTTTGTAAAATGGGAGAACATCAAATGTAAAGAGAAAGCCTTAAACACTAGCCAAGAGAAAAGGCATTATTATCCACAGAGAAGTAACACTTTGGTTCACGTGAGACTTCTCGAGAACGGAGGCCAGAAGGAATGTCTTCAAAGCCCTACGGGAGAACGACTGCCCTTCTGGAATTTTAGACTCCCTGACATTATCACCCAAGAATGAGGCAACGCGAAGACATTTTCACATACACAGAGACCACAAGAATTGACCACTCGTAATGGCTCACAGGAAAAATAGTCAAAGAATATATGTCATTAAAAAGAAAAATAAACTCTAAGAGGAGGCTCTGTATGGAAAAAAAAAAAAAAAGGTGAACACAAAATTTGCTCAACTATTGACTAATTTGTAAAGATTGTGTCTGAATGTCAGGATAATAAGAGAGTATTACAGACAATTTCATGCCAACACATTTGAAAGTTATATGAAATGGACAAGTTCCTAGAAAAAGATACAATTTAACAAAGTGACACAAAATAAAACAATCTGAAGAGCCTAATAGAGACTAAGAAATTTAATCTGTGGTTTCAAATTTCCCACAAAGACAACTCCAGGCCCAGACGTCACTGGTAAATATGATCAAACACGTAAGAAAGAAATAACATCAATCTTCAAAATCCAGAGAACAGAAAAATAGTTCCAAATTAGTTTTATGAGGATATTACAAATCTTAGCATCAAAACCTGATAAGGACATAAGAAAGAGAAAATTCCAGGCCTATCTCACCCCTGAACACAGATTTTTAAATCCTAAACAAATCTTTACAAATCAAATCCAGAAATGTATAAAAAAGATAATATATCCCAACCAAGTTTTGTTTATTTCAGGAACAGATGATTGTTTTAACATCCAAAAAGCAATCACTATATGTCACTACATCAACAGAACAAAGCCAAAAAATCATGAGATCACCTCAAAATATACGAAAGGGTTTGATAAATTTTAAGAGTCATTTATGATAAAAACTCTTAGCAAACTAGAAATAGAAGGAAACATCCCTAATGTGATAAAAGGCTTTACAAAAAACCTACAGCAACCACTTTAAATAAATACTTATTCCAAAACTCTCAAGCTCAGACATTTAATTAGGTTTAATTTTGTATTACCATAGTTCATTTAGTTCAATCTCCCCAATTCAATTTACTCCAATAAGAATCAAAGAATCATTCATGGTAAGATGACTTTTTCAAAGTCAGTAGCTGATAAACTGCCTTTTCCACTTAGATCTGCAAACCCCCTGGAATTCACTGTTGAATAATTAGGAGTCTGGGGTCAAGTTTCACTTTTTCCATATGGATACTCAATTATCTGTGCTTCCTTTGCACAGAAGTCTCCTCCTCCAGCCCGTTCCATAGTGCAGGCCTTGCCATGAGCCCAGAAATAATGCCGAGGTGTGTTTCTGGGCTCCCGCCTTCTCCCGGCCTCTGTGTCCATCTTGCATCAGCTCCACACTCTCACAACTACTGTAGCTTTTAAAAAAAGACTCGACGTCAAAGTGAGCAAATCCTTCAACTTGGTTGTTTGGCTATTTCTGGCTCTCTGCATTTCCACATAAATTTTGGAATATGCTCATCAAATTCCTCATTAAATCTCTCTGAATTTTTTCATTAATTAATTTTAAATTTAATTTTATATTGGAGTATAGCTGATTTACAATGTTGTGTTAGTTTCAGGTGAAAGTCACAGCAAAGTGAATTTCTTTTTTTTTAGCTACTGTGGCCGTTTAATGCATTACATTTTGAAGCAATCCTACAAATTGTTTTTGGATAGATGCAAATGCGGTAATAACATGAGGATGGTCAACATCAAACTGAAGGCAGTGGTCACCTCTGGGGAGGAAAGAGGAAGGGGGCGTCATCAGGGAGGCACAGGTGTGTCAACTGCATTTCGAATGCTTTTCTTCTTTATAAGAATCTGTGGTAAATCCCAGCAAATTTGCTGGGTGGAGGGTACACTGTTCTACATTATTAGCAAATCAAATCAGTAAATGTATGTTTGTATATTTAGAAGATTTCATCATTTTAAAAATGAATAAAGATAAATATACAATAGCTACTTGGTTCCCAACCAGCAATTAACTGGGAGTTCAAACTCTGCGGAATGGGCTCTACAAGGGTCATCTATTTATAATCCACTGTCCTTGGTCGTGAATTACAGTCTATAGTTGTTATTTATAAATCTCACAGGGAGGCCCTTGAGAAAATAAATTCTTCCCTCAAATGGAAAGAAAACAGTTGATTCATTACTCAGCCAACTGACAGAATAATTAAGCCATCCACCATATAAATCACTGCCTACGTGAACCAGTCTTCATCTTCAAGACCACAAGATTATACACATGAAACGCCAACCGAAATGCAGTTTGAAAAGCCGTGTGATAATGTAATCACAAAGTAACTCTCATTTTTCTGTCTAAACACAGGCTGACTTTAAGTTTCAGATGAACCCAAATGCTCCTCTCATCCTTTGAGTAAAGGAGCAGCGCACACTCCTAGTTGAAACAGTGAAGAGTTTTGCTTTTCCTTTCGTACAGGATGAGGCAAATTAGAGATACAGAACCACCATACTTGCCTTTCTTGACTAATAACTTAGTAAGGTAAATTGTTTTCCTCTTATTCGGTCCCCAGAATATCAATAAAAGTCTTAAATGTTTCGCTTGAATGGGCTCTGATCAACGCTTGCTATTCCTCCTTTGATAGCTCTGAGGGTCTCATTCCCAGCCTGAGTCACCCTGAGGTTAGCCTTCCAGGCTTCTTTCCTTTGGCCAATGTAGTTATAACTCAGGTGGATGTGCCCTGGTGACCCTGATTTCTATACTCAATTTCAAACAGAGAAAAAAGTATCCCATAGCCACACCCTGTCCACACATCCCATCCAGCTGTCCTATGAAAACAGGCACAGTCAGGTGCATGCAAAGGGAGTACTTCACATTTGACCAGGGAATCAAAGCATTAAACTGAAGGAAGCAAACTCTGAGGGGTGATTCCAAACAACAGGCAGCAGAGGGTAAAAGTTTAAGGCTGGAAGAGCTTTTCCAGCAGCCCCACCACCGCAGTTCACAGGTGACTGCCTCTTCATAACAACGGCTGCCGCAGTAAGAGATGGTGCTGCCTGTACGGTCTGCTTGTCCACATCTGGCACGGTTAAGCCTTACTCTAAGAGCTCAGGATAAGTACAGCAGGCTAAGTTCACAGACCATTCCAACTCCCTCAAAGAGGAGATGTGACAAAAGTCTGCGGAGGACTTCTGGAAAACTTCTTCACACTTAAAAAGGAAACAAGGGTGTTTCTTTTTCTGCCTCTGGGCCCCGTTGTATGAGGTGAAGGTTAATGCTCCTGCCCCCGTCGTTCAGACCTGAGGGGAAAACACTCAAGGACCCAGGGCTTCATCCAGGGCTTCCTACTCTTGTGCCTCTCATTTAAGCCATTTCAGTCGGGCCTTCCTTGGTTGAAGCCAAAAGCATCCCTACCGCTGTCCTGTAACTGGTACCTCCCAATACCCACACCCGGGAAAAACCCACTGACCTCCCGGCCACTGCTTGATTGACATGGTTCTTTCTCCCTGTGGCAATCCCTCCCTTCATACTTGTATTTGTCTCTGGTCTCTATTCTCAGGATCTCCTTTTAAAACTATGACTCCCCCCACCCAGCTTTATGGAGGTATAACTGCCAAGTCAAAACTATACATCTTAAGGTGACAGTTTGACACACATGTACATACATCATGAAGTTATTACTAAGACTGTAAGTTTTAACTTATGATCCATCAATGATTAGTATTTGGTTTAAATGATCCTGTACAGTATAAACTTATCCCTCTGGTTGCGAAGATAGAAAGGCCAGACTTTTTCCTAAAATATATTGCACATGATTTGTCAGATTGGATAGATGATTAGCAAGATGAAAGATTTAATGTGTTGTCAATAAATAGGAAGTTCTTTTACATTTCCATCAGGTTAATGGCCAAGAAGCTGTAACACGGATGTTGAGCGTGTGCACCATCTTCCAGTCTATGGTACAAGAAGACGCTGAGGCCCTCACTCTTAGTTTTCTAGAAAAGTATATTAAACAAGAAAGGAATTCATGGGAGTGATTCTCTAAATACGTAAATGTTATCACAAGACCCCCTGCTTTCACAAAAATAAAAAGCAGCCATAAATCCACAGGTCTCTGATGACAGAGGCCCCAGTACAAACACGGGGCCACATTCCATAGGACTCAGTAGACTGCGGGTCGGTGAAATGTCCTCGCATCATAAGGCCGGCAAAGCAAGCTGAAGATGGAAACCGCGGGCACCACGGACCAGGAATCATGAGGACAGTGGCCGCTGCGCTCACAGTGGCTGCGGTGGTGGTGACAACAGGAATAACGCTTAACGTGGATGAAATGCTCACGGGGTGACAGGGTCTGCTCTGAATGCTTTACATAGAAGCACCAGGGTGGTTCCCACGGCAAACGGGTCCGTTCTCCTGCTCACTGCTTCTCTCCGCACCTGACTATCAGCGATGACTACAGGGCATGTATGAAAGGTCCTACGGCTGGTCATCTCCCCTGCTTCTTCCTCTACCTCTTCCTATTACTTTCTTCTGGGATAAAGATCCTTCTTCCAGCAAAAGAAAAATATTTACGTGCTTTTTTTTGGTGAGATGGAAAAAATGCACTGGGAAATAGTGAAAAAAACTGAGATCCATTAATTTAACTACGACGCAATGAAGCTGATGGGATTCTCCCAGCTGGATTTGTTTGGGAACAGAATGAGGAAACACTGCATAATCCTGCACTAAGTCTCTACCAGACAACACTTATGACAATGACAGCGAAACCAGATCTAGGAGCTATGCCAAGCCCTGGAGATTAGCAAATAATCACAGGCTCACGTCCTAGTACAATTCTGGAGAGACATGGAAGGATTCAGAAATTAACTAGCAAAATAGGATTTAAAAAAAGAAGAAGAAAATTTTGACCTCCACGTGCACTGGTCAGTGTCAGCAAAATTCTACATTCACCTATGTGCAGCCCCATCATTGTACTTCATATTATTTGATAATTATCTCTTGGTAAATCTGTCTCCTCCTCTAGATTGGAAACAGCCTGAAGTCAGGAACTGTCCATTTCATCTTACTGACTCCAGGACAGGGCCCCGTTTAGGCAACAACAGTTTACCAGCTCAGTACTAGGAGCTCCCTGGAGTCAGCTTTAGATAAAATCCTAGCTCGGTCCCTTACTAGCAGCGTTATTATGGTTGAGTTCCCTGGTGGTTCCAAGCCTCAGTTTCATCATCTGTAAAATGGGTTAATAGAACCCCCATTGGACTCTGAAGAATGAAAGCTATAATAGAGGCAAACTAGTTCAGTAGCTTGTACACAGCACTCAACAAATGGCAAGTATGATAAGGCACTAAACATATTAATGCCCAGACTACGGTGCACTGACCGTGACTGCAGGAAGACACAAAATAAGGGAAAATGGCCAGCCGTGGCCGTAAGAAACTCCCAGCCCTCGTATAGCAGAGCACTCGCCGTTGATGCCTGGTACCCCAGGGACAGCAAGGACTAACTCTGACAGTTTCCCAGGAGTCTGTCCATGACTGACCTTGGAGCCCACGGGGCTGACTGCAGACCCTCTCACAGTCAGTGCCCGGATTACATCAGCCTAACTCTGTGCCTTCAGTCTCAGCTGCGCCATCTTCTTACAATCATGTTAAATGTTCTTCTTAAGCCAGGCCAACAACATGAACTGACAAAAGGAGTCCCTTATTCCCCTCATATGTAGAACCACGACTACTCCACACAAATAGTTAAAGATCGCTAACACTTTCATATTATCTGTATTACTTACACCTAACAACAAAATCTGCTCTATTCTATCTGAAGCAGGCAGTTTGCCATGATGGAAATGGAATAGATAAAGGTGCATGTGATGGGCTGAATAACGACCCCCAGAGATGTCCACATCCCAATCCCTGGAACCCGTGAATACGTTGCCTTACGCTCAAAAAGAACTTTACAGGTACGATTATGAGAAGATCTTGATACGTGGAGATTATCTTGTCACAAGGGCCCTTGTAAGAAGAGACAAAAATTCAGAGAGGAGGCAACGTGACCACACAGGGAAGGAAAGGAAAGAACGTAAAGCGATACAGAGCCAGGAGCCGGGAATGAGGTCGGGCCCAGAAGCTGACAAATGCAGGAGGGGGGGTCTCCCCTGGAGCCTCCAGACAGAGCCGGCCCTGCTGACACCTGAGGCTGAGCCCTGTCGGGTCAATTTTGAAGTTCTGACCTCCAGGACTGTAAAATAATAAAGACATATTGTTTGAAGCTGCTAGGTTTGTGGTAAGTTGTCACATTAGCAATAGGAAACTAACACAGAATATAATCAATAGATAATAATTATAAGTGAATAATTAGGAAATAGCTCTCTGTGATCTATAACTTACAAAGCATTTTACAGACATCTACTTTTTCAGCAATCAAATCCTAACCACCTACCAGAAGTTATTAAGTCCATTACACAAAGGGAACCCTATAAATTACATAATAGTGCAGATATGCACACGCCGACTTTCTACTTTGAAGGCAGGAAAGTTTTTTTAATGACATTTAATACAAGAGACCCATTGTCTACTCCTGGATCCTCTGTGTCTCCTAAGAGAAGACAGTTGGGAGCCCACTTAAAACTTGACTTTAACCACTAGCTTGTGGTCACAACTGTGTCATTCATCTGTGCTTGCCCCACCGCGGTGTTGAGCCCAGTGTTCCATTCGGTGCTGGTGGGTGTTCCATCAATGTTGGCCAATTTAATAAATGACTGAATAAATGGAAGACTGAATGAGAAAAACTTAGAGCCTCAGCCAGGTTCTGCTTTTGATCATTTAGATGGCGTTTTCTTCCAAATTAACCAAGAAGGACCTGGTGCTAGAATAAAAAGAAGCAGCTTAGCAAAAAGTAAAAAAAAAAATTTAAAGTTAAAAAAAAGTAAAAAGTTTAAAAATAGGTTTTTGTTTTTTTCTAAAAAAAGGCCAACAAAAATGAAACCAGACCATCAAATAAATGATAGAAGGTTCTACTTTTAGTTAGGCTATAAAAGTCACAAAAAACCATCGGTCCCACTGTAAGCATGAGAAAACAATAAATTTAGAAATCTTTTGTCATAAAAGATACCGAAAGAGATGTGGATGCAAGTCTGAACGAACAGAATTCCAGACAGAGACGAGCCCTAGATTCCAGAGCTTCCACCGCTGGGCACGAGTAGGCGGAAGGCAGCTGCGGTTGGTAAAGAAACTCTGCTGGCATGAGGAGGGATGAGCCACATGTTGCCCAGCCAGGCCTGGCTCTTGGCAGATTGGAAAATGCAGAGACAGTCAGCCCTCACTGCAGCCCAGTCTCCCTCCTGGTCTTTTTGCTCAGCAAGCATCGGCGCTGGAGGAAGCTGGCAGCTGGGTGGAAAGCAGAGAGAGATCACATAACCTCACACGCAGACCCCAACCTCTACCGCTCAGCCAGGTCTCACCGCTGAGGAGAGGAGACATGAAATTCAGTTCGACTACTCCTTATGACAAAGGGATCCGGCTCATCACCTTCGCCACCTGACCAGGGAAAGGGTAGGGCTTCCCGAGGAAAAGCGCTGTCCACCATTTAAAAAGCAGGACGAGTGAAGAAGCAGGAAAAATGTGACCCATAGCTAAGAAGAGAAGATTAAAAGGAGAACAACAGAGAACTAAAGGGTTGGAAGTAACAGACAAGGACTTAAAAATCACTACTACGAATATGCTACAGAATTTAAGGGGAAATGTACAAAATGGGTGAAAAGATGGAGAATTTCATCAGAGTCATAAAAACTCTAAAAAGGAAGCAAGCAGAAACTGTAGAACTGATGAATACAATATCTGGAACGATTAACTCATTGGAGGGGCTTAATGGTTAACTGGACACAACAGAGAAGATGCGTAAACCCAAAGCTAAGACAAGAAAAACTATCTAAAATGAAGCACAGAGTGAAAAAATTAAAAAAGTCAAACCCTGGGCATCAGAGTTCTATGGCATATGTGCAAATGGCCTGATATACATGCAGTTACCACCTGAAAAGCAGAGAAAGAAAGGAGGAGAATTGTTGGAAGAGATACCAAATGAGAATTTTCAAAGAGGGTTGAAAATCACTAATTTAAGACAGCGAAACCCCAAGCAAGATAACAGACAGAAAAGTCATACACAGGTCAACCTGCTAAAAACCAGAGTGAAAAGATAGAGGCAATGAAATGACATGTTTAAAGAGCTAAGAGAAAAAAAAAAAGAAAAAAAAACATGCACAAACATTGGCAACCTAGACATCTATATTCATGGAAAATAGTCCTAAAAAATAAAGGTGAAGCAAAGGCATTTCCAAACAAAAGCTGGGAAAATTCATGCTGCACTACGAGAAATGGTAAACGGAGTTCTTCAGACTTGAAGAAAATGAACACAGAGAAAAATCATGATAGGCAGAAAGCAATGGTGATCAGTGGGGCAAATATCAAGGAAAATATAAAATAATATAGTTTTCAATTTCTTTAAAGGACAATTGGCTATTTGAAGCAAATAGAGCAACTTATTATGGGATTATAATACACAAAGAAATAAAATATGACAATAATAATACCAAAAAAGGCAGAGTAAATAGAATTACACTATTGTAAGGTTGTTAAATGTTTCATGAAGTTGTAATAGTTACTCATGGTAAAGTGTGATGAATTAATTATACATATTGTAATCTAGAATAACCACTTAAAAATAATACAAAAAATGGTGACACTAAATAGCAATAGGGTAATAAAATATAATACAAAAGCCATCCGAAACATACCCACAAAACCTCAATTTCCAAATAAAGAAATAAAGAACAGAAAGAGAAAATGAGTAAGAACTAAGATAATAAAATTAAACCCAAGAACATCCCATGTAATTATGTTAAGTGTAAGATACATTCAACACTCCAATTAAATATGGGTTTACAAAAAGACCCAACTGTTTACAAGAGACACGTTTTTAATATAAAGACAGAAAGTGAAAATACAATGCCGAAAAAAATATACATTGCAAACACTAACCACAGGAAAGCCAATGTGTCTAGATTAGCATCAAAAAAAACTGAACTGTGAAAGTATCATCAGTGATAAAGATGGATATTTCATGATAAAATAGCCATTAATAAAGCCCAAAATTTGTTCTCTGCTTAGACTAACAGGCTTGATAAATCCTCTTTTTTCAGCATACAATTTCAGGAGGTGTATGATCTCCTGTGTGTTTATGAATCTCTATTGAAAACCTCTTTTCAAAGTCACACTATCTTTAAATACAATGATTTTATTTTCAGGCACGTAACCCCCTCAATTATCATCTACTTGATTCTTTCATGTCAGTTACCTGGAACTTCACCTTCTGGTTGATGTCCTGCACGCAGAACTGCTTCAGGAAGCGCTCATCCTCACTCCAGAAGAGGCGGATGTCGGGGATGTCGTAGAGGACCATGGCCAGCCGCTCCAGCCCAAGGCCAAAGGCCCAACCGATCTGATCTTCAGCACCAGCTACAAAGAAGAAAAAAGACAAGACAACAGGTTAAAAAAGCACAAGGGCAATACTCCAATATAAAATAAAAAGTTTAAAAAAAACAAAAAGAGCATGAGGGTCCACAGGTCCATCCCACTCCTGACACCCACCCAGATAAGGCCGTGGTGAGTGCCGACCGGAAGGGTGCTGGGGGGGGAGGGGCCGCGGAGACACCCAAGGGGACCCCCATCTCACAGTTTTCGTGCTCCCCACATCCCTCGCTCCCCTCCCCGAGGCACTCCGGAGTCGAACTTCTCTAATACTGTCTTTCATTTCTGCTTAAATCCCAGGCTGGCTAAGCCCTGGTTCCTGCCTCTGAGATACTTTCCTGTAATCTGCGCTCCCCCTTTTTCCAACATTCAGCCTCTGTGTTCAGGTTACAGAGAGGAGAGAAAACACAGGCTCTGTCCCCAGGTGGCTTACGAGATGGGCAGGTTTGTTCAAAACATGCCACAGTGGACCACTGATATTCAGGAAGTGTGTGTCCAGCCTCTAAGAACCCTCAGTTTACTAGAACACACTCTGACTCTTAGTAAAAGCTGCCCCAGTAACACACAAGGAGCAAGCCTGCCAAGGTGACATGCACACGCGGCACCAGCCCCTCCGAGGGTGAGCGTGTAGTTCAGACCTATGGCAACACATGAAGTCTCGGGTTCGTTCACGTGAAGCAGAGTGAGACGGAAGACACAAACTGCTGTGCGAAGGGGGCAAGGGAGCAACGCCCAGCACAGGGAAGAGCTCACGAGACAGCGTCATTTCGACTGGACTCTGAGGGGTGAGCAGGACGCTGGGGGCGCTGAGGTGGCTCAGGATGCCCACCCCCACGCACACGCCCTGTGAGGGGACCCCTTAGGGACCGCTCCCCAATCCCTAGGGTTTCACTGCTGGGATTAGGTTACTTTACGCAAGTCCATCTTAGCAAACTCCAGAGAGTCTCCTGCTGGCTTAGGAGAGCTGAGCTGACGTGAAGAGAGGAGGCCCAGGTGTGGCCAGACCTGGAGGGAGGCCTCCGGGAGCCAAGGGAGGCCCTGGCGGCAGCAAGAAGATAGGAAGCTCACTCCCGCGATCGTGAGGAAATGGATTCTCCTGACAGCCCGAATGAGGGAAGACAGGACCCTGAGCTCCAGAGGAGAACGTGGCCTGGTGACACCCTGATTTCAACCTGTCGAGACGCTGGGCGGGGGACCAGGCCCTGTGCACCGGACTCCTGACGCACGGCGGTCGTGACACAACAAGTGCGTGCTGCTTCAGCCACTAAGTATGAGGTTATCTGTTACCCAACACGAAAAACTAACGCTGCTCCAAATGCAGAGAAAGATGCAGGCAAGTTCCAGACTGAAGGAACGTCTTCACCGGCCGGGCAAGCTTCAGGCAGGAGAGACACGGCAGAGAGGACCTGCCTCTGGCCAGGGGCTGGCGCCACTGCCACTTACAAATGAAACCCCAAGGATAAACTACAACAACGGCAGCCACGAAGAAGTGTGAGCCTCGCTGGATGATCTGTTTAAAAGATGAATGGATAAAAATATTCAAAGTGAGATCTCAAAAGGAAAAGGTACAGAGAGAGAGAATGCGGCAGTAGCGGGAGGGAAGACACGCAGGGAGAAAAGCACGTGGCCGGGCAAGTGCAGAGCCACCTGTGTCCTGAGTAAGATGCCCTCTCATGCGAGGCAGCGGGGAAAGGGGGCTTAACACAGACAGCGGGGTCACGAAGGAGGGAGCACAGCCCCTGACCCCTGGCCGGCTGCCTAGAAGAGCAGCTAAGGGTGAGGAACCCTCTTTCGAGTAAGTCATACTGATGCCTGAAAACCATAGAGAAGGCTGCAATGAAAAATGTAAAAATGAATAGGAGTGTGACACACTGCTTTTGTGTCCCAAAAGAATAATTTTCTCTTTAAGCGGCACTGCCCAGGCCTGGTGGTGTGGTTCCGCACGCCGAGCACTGCGTGGTCCCAGTGCCCTCGGTGACTGCTGGTCACACTATTTATCCTGGTAACAATTTGGAAAATGCAGCAGCACATACAAAGGTCCGTAACAACGCTCAAACTCTTTATCCTTCTGATTCCATTAGGAATTTATCCTAAGGAAATAATTCAACAGAAGCAAAAAGATAAATGAAGGAAGATATTCAAAGCTGTATAACTTATTACAGCAAGAACATGAAAACAACCTAAATGCCCCAAATTAGGGAAGGCCTTAAAGTTATAGTACAGTTTAGTGTAGTCATTAAAAATCACAATTATACAAATAAATGTTGATCAAGTGACAGACTATAAGAAGTTATGAAAAATGTCTATGATAAAATGAGCATGTACTATGCCACTACTATTTAATACAGGTGTACATGAGGGTTGTAACGTAAAAAAATAAAAACAAAATCTGATAAGTAAAAGACGGTAACAGCGCATTTTTATCTTGTGTTTATCTTAAGTAAGCTTTTCATTTGCTTGAGGATCGTTTTTTCTCCTTTTCTGTGAATGTCGTCATATCATATTTTTCACCCATTTGAAAAATGAGATTGCTGCTCTTTTTCTTGCCTACTTCTCGGGCTTCTGTGTTATTCTTGTTTTGCTTTAGGAAAGTTTGAGAAGATGGGGAAGAAAGGGAGGGTAACGGATGGAAGGAGCAAAAGCTAGGACACTAAAAATTGCTGGATGTGAAATAAACTCAAATACCCTGAATCTACTGCTCTTTCAATTACAGATACTGGGCTCTAGATGGTAGGTTTTATCTAAAAATTTCATAATAAAATCTAAAAGCGTTAATAATTAAGGAAAAAGTCTAACTCACAAAGCAACATTAATATTCCACCTCTCTTTATTATTTTTTTATTTGAAAAGACGTTTCAGAAACATGTTTTAAAGTTGTTTGAAAACTAGTACCATTATGGGATGTCATGGTTATAAAAGGAAAGCAGCAGCTGTCTGTCTGTTTCAGGGGGTGGGGGTGGGGGGGAGAACTGCGCAAGTGGAGGAAGACGGGGGGACTTTATACCACGTGCCTTTTCTATCAAGTGTGAGGAGAAATATTCCAGATAAAAATGTTCATGGCTAGATAAAACACAGTAGTTTCTCTTGTTTATTTTTGAGAAGTTATAAGAACAAAGCACTCCTCCCCTGACACACTGGTGCCAGACCTTCAAGAAAATCACGTGACTAGCGAACATGGATTACAAGCTGAACTGGCCTCTGTATTTCTATGAGAGCCAATACATTTCCAAGCCTGGAAAATCAGTGTCATTATCCGTGGGGTTTCAGAAAACAACCACAAGCTCCTGCATATCCTCCCCTTGAATCCCAGTGGGCTGTGACTGCTTCAACCCACAGGGTGTGAGGGAAGTGATGCTACGTGACTTCCAAGGTTACGTTAGAGAAAGCCACCCAGCTAGTGCCTGGTGGCTTGGAATGCCCGCTCTCCAGACACTCCCTCCCAGGAATCTCCCTGCAGAACACCCTCTCTTAGAACCCAGCCGCCGAGCTCTAAGCAGCAGTCACACGCAGAGGCCACGCGAGGTACTCCAACGGACAGTCCCAGGTGAACCCCGTCATCCTAGCCTCGTGGCAGGCAGGTGAGTGAGGCAGATTCAGGAGGATTCCATGTGCAGCATGAACAGAGAAAAACAAAAAACTATAACAGAACATTAACAAATGGAACCAGCGATACACAAAAGGACATTGTATCACGACTGGATTTATCCCAGGAATGCAACGTTAGCTCAGCATATGAGAACCAATCAGTGTAATTCATTTAATAAGCTGCTTAAAAAAGAAAACATGATCATCTCAATAGATGCAGAAAAAGCAACTGGCAAAATTCAACATCCATTCATTATAAAAACTCTCAGCCAATGAGGAACACAGGGGACTTCTTCAATCTAATAAAAGACACAATAAAAAAACCAACAGCTAATAGTATACTCAATGGTGAAAGGCTGGTTGCTTTGCCCTCAGGGTCGGGTTGAAAAGAAGGATGTCTACTCTTGCTATTTCTATTTCTGTCTGAGTTCCCAGCTAGTGGGAAAAAAAGGTAAAGAAGAAATAAAAACAGCTTAATAGATTGGAAAGGAAAGAGTAACACTGTCTTTATTTGTAGATGGCATGACTGTTTACATAAAAATTCCTCGGGAACGCATCTGACAGGAAACAAATACATGAATTTAGGAAGATCACAAATATACAATAATCCACATGGTGTGTGTGACTCGGGGCCTCAGTCCCACGTGGCTGTCAGTAAGGACAGGCCTGAGAGGACGCCAGGCGCAGGCCAGCAAGGGGCCATCCCATCAGCACCTGAAATCCCAACCAGCTCGTGTGTCGAAGCTCAAGGACTAGACCTCCACGAGGAGCAGGGAACAGCTGGCCTCCAGCTTCCTGCCGCTGCCCACAACCTTTGATTCTCACAATCATTCTTACTGAAAAGCCTGCTCGTGACAATCTATTACCAGGAAGGGCTGTAAGAAAGGGCGTCTATTCGCTGAGCTGTACCAGGTTTTGTTTTTGAAACACTTTGTTTTGGTCCCATCTAGATCTGCTTCTTCTGAATTGCACCCCCTGCACTGAGCTACCGGCCTATTATATTCGTAAGGTGCCAGGAACTTCTTGTCAAGAATGCCGGTCACTAGGTCGCTCAGTCTTCCTGCGAGTCTTCAAGAAATAAGCTGGTCTCAGATCTAAGAAAATGGGAACAGGAAAAGCTTCCTTCTCGTGAACAACTGGATTGTTTTCAGCTTAAGGATATCGCGACTTACGTAACTGATCCTAATCTACTCCTTACTTTGGCCCCGTGGACGCTTAGAGCCATCCTTCCAAGGTCACCTCTACAGCGGTACGTTTCGCTGCGTGACTCTTGTCCCAGTTGTATTTTCTTATCCTTACATCCTCTTTGTCCTGATTATCTGAACTACTTACTTTATCCTCTTGCACATACTTTTATACGGCACTCCCACTTCTCTACAGAAGAAAGAGAGCCATAAATAACTAGACACTTAAAGGTATTGTCATCCCAGACAGGTCTAATTTTCAGGTCTTTGGCAATCCTCAGCTGTAATTTGTTGCCGGGTGCTCCTGGGCTGACAGGGTTTTAAGGCAGTAGTTTTTTCTACATTCCAGTACTGGAGGGTTCCAGTAAACTAGACTCTGGAGCATAAAACTGACTGTAAAGAAGCACCTCAGTCAAACAGAATATTCCGGATGGGAGGCACTCAGGTTTTCCCTCCTCCTTCTCCTCTTCTTGTTTTTAAACTTTCCCATCTCTGGACTCTTATCTCACATTATTTTGGTTTTATAGGTAGGCTGACCTTCTTAGAAAGATTTTCAGCCACTAATCCCCTTACTCTGCTCTGTTTTCTTCAGAGAATATCACCTCTTAGACCCCACAACTTTTCATATTTATTTTGTTTACTGTTTACTGTCAGACTCTGCCGGTAGCATCTGATCCACGGGCTCAGGACCTGGGCTGGTTTCCATCTCTGACACATCTGGAGGGCTCAGGCCCTCCTGAGGTTTCCATCTCTGACACATCTGGAGGGCTCAGGCATTGTGAGGAAATGAGTGAATGGCAGGAAGGCAAGGTTTTGAGATTTTTCCACTTTTTTGTTTATTGGCTGCATTTACATGGGTTGTATTAGGAAGAATCTCACACTTAAAATGAAGTTTTCAACACAGGCAGTGACTATCTTTAATCTTTTATCTGTCAGAGAGTGTATCCATCATGAGGTGACATGAGAGATACCATTTCGGAAAAGACATCTCAGAAAGGAGAAAATTGGAACAGAAAAGAAAGGAATGACAGGAAAACTGAATGTTCTGTCCCCTCACCCTGCCTCCGTCACTGTCACCGAGCTTCTTTCATGCGGGGCGGCAGCTCCCGGGGCCTAGGATCTGAGCTGCTTCTGCTCCAAGCTTCCTTCCTTCCAGCTTATTTTCTTCCCCAGTGACCGAACCCTGCACCCTGAGGTTCCCTCTCATAGACGGTTTTGTTGCAAAGCCAAAGGTCAAATTAAAATTTTAAACTATTACATATTGGAACAAATTTTTTATTATATTAAGTACTTCCCTGTTAATAGGGGCTGATTTCTAGGAATTCTTTGGCTCAATGAACTGACACTTTCCCAAAATAACTGTGAAAAGAAACACTGAAACAACCTAGTAATTAACATTCATATTTTATAGAACTTAACCAATTACAAAGCACTTCACCTATATTACCTTGATTTTGATCCTCACCATGATCCTGTGGGGGATGTCAGACTGGTATTATTAGCGATGTTTCAAAAGTAAATACCATTTAAGCAAGATCACACAGACACTGGGACTCAAACCTATGTTGTTGTTGTCTTTTTCACTTCAAGTATATATCCAGTGAATATTCCCCCAGATTCATGTTCAAACATTAGCTTAGAGAGGAGGCTCTGTTCAAAGTATTTCAAAACACCAGAAAGTTCCACTTATGTCTGTGTACTTTCTGCTTTGTTATTGCCAGTTTCCTGATGGACTTTGTCGTTATTCCATGAAAGCTAGTAAAATGATTTGCATACACAGCTGTTTAAATATATCAGTAGGCTTCTCTGAAGGTGGGGTTTCATGTCTCCAAGCGTGCCTTTCACCCTGCACCTGACCAATACACACACAGAGCTGCAGAGGGAGCTTGGGGCCAGCGTTTAGCATCAGTGTCGGACAAACGCCTCTGCTGCCCTTGACCGTTAGTTACAACGACAGCCACTCAGGGACAAAAGGCCCAAGTATCCCAGCATGACACTGCACAGCCACAGGCAGGCCTAGAGAGGCCAGCGTAGCTACATGAATTCTGATTTCTTCTCTTCCCACCGTGGACTTAGTACTTGATCCCCTGCTTTCCAGCTACAATCCTTGAACTGTTTCCTCAGAGACTTGTCACGGGATGACTGACTTTCTGAGCTGTGCCCTGAGAGCAACCTCCCACCTGAAACTTCTCTAGTTTATACATCCTTGGTGCCACACGCTTCTGCCAATAAGTCCTTCACGCGATCCAAGGCGGACCTCTTTGAAAAGAACCTTTCCATGGAACGGAACAGACTGTGATCGGATTCTACAAGCCTTGAAAACCGTGGTCCTTCCTACGTTCTGAGCTGGGCTGCGTCCTAATCAACATTCTCTAATAAAACCTTTAACGCCCATCTTAAAACACGCCCTTTGGAACATTCCTCTTTCCTTTCTGGGTCCTAGACTTTGGTTTTCTTAATAAAGGAGACAGCAATTTCTGGTGCATATACTAATCAACAGTACGTGAAACAATCCCCAGTGGTCTTATCCAGTCAGAATTCTCCTTATAATGTCTCCAGTTTCCCTTAGGGATCTATGTCCTAAAAATCTGTATCCTTCCAACAAGGGGGAAAAATAAAAGCAAACATATGGAGGCAGAAACATGAAATGGAGTTGAGGTGACCAAGTTGACAATAGTACAGGGTAATTCAGAACCTTTTGAAAATGTAAAGGCAATGGTCATGACTTGCTTAGCACTTATTAAGAGTTAAAAACTAAACATATTGACTTGGGACTTCCCTGGCGGTCCAGTGGCTAAGACTCCGCGCTCCCAATGGAGGGGGCCCGGGTTCGATCCCTGGTCCTGGGCTGACAGGGAACTAGATCCCACATGCTGCAACTAAGAGTTTGCGTGCTGCAACTAACTAAATAAATAAATATTAAAAAATAAATAAATATATTGACTTGAGTATAATCAACCGAGAACTCATCTCCCACTTCGTATACCTCCTTTTGACTGGCCGCCAAAATATAGTAGTTTTATCCTTTACCCCTTTCCCTCACATTTCAATCTGAGGTCCTAGAACTCAGGAGAATTAAGTACTATTGTGCAGCACATTGCAAATAAAGGTCTGCAGCGAGCAAAAGCTGGCCTTCCTAACGGTTTACTAGCTTTGGACATTGTCCATTTTTGAGAGAGCAGTTGCTTTTGTTTGACTGTTTGTTGTATTTTGTTTTTAACTGCCTGAGTTGCATACAGCACTGCAGGTAACAATATATTCCCAAAATTTGTATGTGAGACTTTTTTTTTAACCAAATCACATTGTAAGTGCACTAACATGTTCATTAATTATAAACACTTTCAACTAAATGGCGATTCTTCGTACACCAATTTTCATAAGGTGACCACGACCGTAACAGGTATTTGAGGAATACTTGGCAAACCCTATACGGAATTATTAGTGTCGGGATACGCTTTTACCTACTTCAAATGTATCGTTAAGGTTTCTTATTAACAAGAGTTATCAAAACTGGGCCACAGCAAAAAGTGAACTAGGATTGAGAGGTCTTTCAGGAAGAAAGGAGCAGAAATGGAAAGTGTAACCCCCGGAGCCCAAATGACAAGAACGATGTGGCCTTGGGGACAGGCCTTTGAATGGCGGCCAACACAGTCCTGCCACTGACCATGAAACACAGAGGTACAGGGCCAGCTCCAACTGGAGAGAGTAACGCGGCCCAGCCCCTGGCCGCCAGGGGAAGCACTGTGGAAGAATGCTCTCTTCCTTCTTAGTGTGGAGGACATGAAAACCGCTTAGGTGACTTATAAACACATTAACCCATCCCTAAAACTCCTGAAGTATTAAGTTGGATGTACTTATCTATTCCTTTCTGTTACAGAACCAAGGAATAATGCGTCTCGCCTCGTAGTCTGAAAAAGTGTGCCTTCGTATCTGTTAGAAAAATGACTCCAAAATAAAAGTTAATAGTGCTCTATTTCTTGTCACACTGTTATAATATTTTAACCATGCAAGGAATTTAATTTAGAGTAAGTAATGCCACTGTCACTTAAATATATGAATGATAAAAGAAACGTGAGCTGTTCTAATTCCATAATTCCCGAGTAATGACAATTAATGAAACCCTCTTTCCTAGTGGGAGTTGTTTTCGGCAGCAGATAAAGGAGCTGCCGAGCCTTTTAGGATGTGCTCTCCCAAACGAGGTGCTTCTCTCTTCATCATTATCCAAAATATAATTAAAAGATGACATTTAAAACAAACTAATAGTCAAGCAGTATCCCACCCTCAGAGGAAAAGCAGCTGAGAAGCAACACTTTGCCTCCACTGAGAGCTGGTAGAAACTGCTGGATAAAGCCCGCTGCCCAACATCTGCCTTCTGTGCTGCACCTGTCCGCCTGGAGCATCAATCCCACCTGTCAATACGTGAAAAGTTGCATGAGATTATCACTGGCTGCTATTGCGTAGACAGATATTAATTGGGTTGTTTTACCGCTGTGGACATGTTCTCTGACCTTTCCAAACAGAAAACAAGTCAATAGGAGTATCTTACACAGACTTCTATTTTCGTCCTCAGCTTGCTCCAATAGTCTAAAATTCAGAGTTACATGTTTATGGTCTTTACTGTTTTAGACCATCTATCTAGCGACTATCTACATGCAGAGGAAAATCAGCCTTTAATGTTAGCCTGAACCCAGTTCAGTAGCCATTAGGACCTCTCAGCTGTGCCGTGTGGTTTGCGGGATCTTAGTTCCCTGACCAGGGATCGAACCCGGGCCCTCAGTGAGAGCGCCAAGTCCTAACCACTGGACCGCCAGGGAAGTCCTGAAGCCAAGTTATTTACCAAAACGCAAAAGAAGATTTCTGAGCAAAAGCCAAACAGCTTGATCCAGTCTATTCCCAAATATCTTAAGGACAAGTTAACCAAAACTTTCTTGGCAAAGCTGTTTGAGTCACGCTTCCCTTCTTATTTTCAAACCGTAATCCCATCCTCTGTCCCCTCATTGGCACCCCACAGTGTTCTCTCTTGTACGAAGCCAAAGTAATCAGGGCTTGATTGGAGGCCCGGGGCCAATGTCCACCTTGGAACTGTCCAGGGCCTGACCCGCTCAGCTGTGGGCACTACTTACAACAAACTTGAACAAATACGGCTCAGGACCGAACACAACCCTAAAGGGATACTGCTTGTTTGCACTCTAAGGGACTGTGCACACGGCGCTAACATTACACGACGTCACCTATCGGCTCCCCACTGTATGAAAGCCAGGGATGTAATAATCATTCGAATGTAACAATAATAAGCCCCAATAGTATTAAGAACACACTGAATGGCTTTTTTTTCTATCAACATATGATAATATACATCATTCCAGAAGCTTTTAGTCTACGGATATGGTTCCATCCACCCACCCCAAAAAAAAGGAGATACAGCAAAACAACCACTGAAAGGCCAATCTGCCTATGACCCAAGAGGTCGAAAGCAAGGGTACCAGATGTCCTCCCATGGGTGAACGGCTACACAAATAGTGGGACAT
Source organism: Pseudorca crassidens (assembly GCF_039906515.1). Taxonomy (NCBI): domain Eukaryota; kingdom Metazoa; phylum Chordata; class Mammalia; order Artiodactyla; family Delphinidae; genus Pseudorca; species Pseudorca crassidens. Next base: position 3,705,601 of record NC_090305.1, on the reverse strand, counting down.
CCATGCCACGGAACACTGACCCACACAACACAAAGAAATGGACTTTGTAGGGACAGAGGAAGCAACTTTCATGAATCTACAGAGAGTTATGCCCAGTGGAAAATACCAATCCCCAAAAAGGGTATAGACTATATGATTCCATTGCTATAACATTTTAAATAACAGAATTTTATAAATGGAGAACAGACTGGTGACTGCTAAGGGTCAGGGACAGCAGATCCGGGTGAAGGCGAATATGATTATAAAAGGGTAATGTGAAGGATCCTTGTGGCAATGGAGTTATTTTGTATCTTGCCTTTGGTGGTGAATAGGTGAATCTACACATGATAAAACTGTATAGAACTAAATACACAAACAAATGAATCCAAGTCAAACTGGGAAATGTGCATAAGATCAATGGATTGTGTCACCGCCAATAACCTGGTGTAGCTGGACTATAGTTTGGCAAAATGTTACCACTGGGGGAAACAGGATAAAGGGTACACAGAATCTCTCTGTTCTTATAGCTGCAAATGAACCTACTATTATCCCCCAAAATTTCAATTTAAAAAAAAGAAAAAAGAAAAAGCAAGTGCAGCTCTGTACATTTGTGGAGGGCGAAATCCTGCCTCCCCATCGTGGCAGTCTGGTAAATCCTTCCTAACTGGGCTGTCTACAGTTCTGACAGGTCAAGTGAGGCCCCTCGACACTCACCAGGCAGGGGGATGCCAGTGCCCTACGCCCTCACTTCTCTCCCCTCTCTCTCTTTACCCCTTTCCCATTAACCTACCCAGGTCACATCTAACTATTACTTCTATACCAAGATGCACCATGAATAAAGGGGAACTTTTAAACTTGATAAATAGTATTGATTGGATCCCTGAATGAAGAAATCTTCATGCCTTTTCTCCCAATATAAATCTGAGCTCCCCTGGGGAATCTGCTCTTGCCCTGTCCCCTTCCTTTTTCTGGACATTTCTGGGCTCTCAGAACCTGATGGAGAGGAGGGGACGGGCAGGAAACAGACTCATTTTCTGGGTCAGGGCAGCCTGTGTACAAATAGGCAAGACAGTTCTTTAGCAGGAGGGTTCTGCTTGCTGGGAAGAATGTGGAAGCTGGGTAGAGAAGAATCTCTCAGTGAGTAGAGGCCAGGTGTTCCGTTTCTAGGAAACTCCCCAGGAGTGAGTGCCCAAGAGAGGAAGGAAGCCGGCCCTTCCGTGTTCCACAAGGGTCTGGTGATGGGCCCCTCCCTACCCAACGCAGCCCCTGGCCTTCGGTAGAGCTTGGAGATCTCAGAGAGCTGCTGCAGACGGACAGGGGCTGCGTCTTCCTCAGAGCAGAATGGGACCCTGTGGAAGTTTTTCCCTAATCACCACCGTTAATCTAAAGAACAGACAGGTTGGGAGCACTGACTCTGCACCCAGCCCCGTCCTGCTGCCCCACTCACCAGCCGGGCGACCCTGGGCCAGTTATTTACTTACTGTCTCTCTGACTCCACTTCTCTGTCTGTAAAGTTGGGACAGTCAACAGAACCCCCTCGTGGAGCCTTCGTGAAGCTCCTGTGAGTTATTAGTTATTACCCAAAAGAGGCCTAGAGCAAAGGAAGGGCTCTGCAGGTGCTCGTGACGGTCACCACCCAGGTCTGTGGAGACGCAAACCCAGAAAGCAGCAAAGACCACGCTCCCCTGGACCCTGCACTGCGAGCAGGTAGCTCACGTCAGAGGCCGACAAATCCTCTCATGTTCGCGGAGGTTCTCTTGTTGCTTCAGGACAATGTTAAATGGAATATTCCCGCTGTTGGCAGAGGTCCCAAAGGCTAAGAGAGGTGGATGGTGGACATGCCATGGGACAGCGCGATGCGTTTGCTCACCACCCCTCTGCCACCTCCATGCTGTTAGGGAAGCTGAGATTTCACTGTGTTATTGGAGACATGAGCTCCTGGGAGAGTTACGTCCTGTTACCGCTGCCTCTTCCTCCCTTCCAGGGGAAATGGGGAGTGACCCCCCCCCCATCAAGGAAGTGGGGCAGGGGTTAGAGAACCACCTAGAGAACTTGGCAAGTGTCTCCTTGGGTCTGGGGGACCTAGAGACTACCCCTCACCCACACCTGAAAAACTCTAAAGGCTGAACACTGAATGGAAACGGCTGTGGTCCTGAGCAGGAAAACAGGTCTGTGCTGGACAACCGAATTGTGAGTTTCCTGTAGCCCAGGTGGGCCCTCAAGCTCGAAAAGCACCCCACCCCCAGGTCCTGGAGTGCATGAGCTGACCTCAGCAGCATGAGCCTATAAATACACCACTGAATACAGAGACCCAGCCATCAGCCGGGTAGGACGTCACCCATTCCTGAAGCCTTCAGGCTCCATAGTGGTGAATCGCTAAGGGATCCGCCAAGCAGCCCCTGAGAAAAAAGCCAGCATCTGGACACTGGTCACACTGCCAGATCCCAGCTCCGCAGCGACAGAGGCCCCTCCCTGGCCGTCGCCTCCTCCGCCCCTCCGTGCCCAGCCCTCTTTCCCCTTGCTCTCCCTCCCCCATCACCACCCTTCCAGCTTCCACCCCTGTGCCCTACTCTGAGCTGAGGGGGGGGAAAAGCCGTCAGTTGGATGGAAGATGGAAGCTTTGCCATTAGCCTGGACTGTACTTGACAGTGACCAGGAAAGCCATGGAACTGCTTGAAATCTCACTCTGGATGAGGAAGAACGATTAGACAGAACTTGCTGGAGGCAGTGGTGTGAAAAACAAAACAATTTTAGAAGTTTACATCTACTGAGTCCAGCTCAGTGACTTCAGTGTTATAAATGGTTTGCTTATCCTTCCTCTCCTCGCCCGCTACCAAACGGCCTCGTTCAGTTCTCTTCCTTTGTGCTTCCCAACCCACCACCCCTGCTCTTGCCTCCTTATGCCTCTAGGTAACACGTAAATATCTGAAATATTTAAATATTTTACTCCTGACCCCAAAGAAAGTAGCGTTTAATATTAAACTGAATAGAAATGACGGGGAATAGAACAAGGAAACAGAAGAATGGGGATTTAACATGACCAATTTCTCCATTCTTCTTCCCAAGGAATCCGAGGCATTTTTAACATTTTGGCTATGGAACCTAAGAGATAAAACAGATGGAGGGGAACTTAAACGGACATAGGAATAGAGCTGGATAAAAATAAGGTATCAGTTGGCAAAGCTAAAAACACAATCCCACGGGTCTAAGCACACGAAATGTCTATAACATCATGTATTCATCAGACAGACCAAATTGGTAGTCGGAACCATGACACAGATTGTGTCTTTCATCAATAAACTCTGTCAAGCCACATCTAGGCCATAAGAAGGATCTCTGTGTGGGGAAATGCCATGTGAAAACCAATCCCTGCGTCATTCTCATCTTCCTGGACCCTCCCAGCAGAGCCAGGCGGTCATGTGACCGTGCTCCAGCCAATGGAATCGAAGCAGGCAAAAGCGAGACACCCCCCCCCCCCCAGCCCCCTTGGAGACCCTCCAGCTCTCCCGTCCTCTGCTATGGGAACCGTGATGTTATCACTGTGGCTCTCTCTGACTGATACACTTTCAATGGATTAAGCCACTGGGATTTCAGGGGGTCCTCTGTTAGCTCTGCACGGCTGGGCCTGTCCTGATGATTAATCAGCCCTAGCATTCTGACATGACAAAGGGATCTGCATAACCTCTAACTGGTACCAAACTGAGGATCAATGCCACTTTTCCTTGTCCTATAAAAATAATTCTGCTAACTCAGTATAAACATTTCATATAAACTGGAAGAGATTTATAGAGAGCCTACCACTTACAAATTGTTATTAAGAAAATGGTGTTCCTGCACTGTGCAAAGGTTCAGTAAACAAGAATTTGGCTAAAACATAAGGAAAAACAACCCTTGAATGTCGAAGGAAGTCAGCACTAAAACAGGTGACCCAGAGAGGTTAGGGAACAAGAAACCCTAGTCAGGGAACTAAGATCCTGCATGCCACGAGGCATGGCAAAAAAAAAAAAAAAAAAAAAAAAAAAAATTACAAAGGGAAAGAAAGGATTTCTAAGAACTCCTAAAAGTATGTGTTTTTTTTTTTTTTTTTAAACAAAAAAGGCTTTTAAGAACCCGAGCTTGTCTTTGGTGTAATTTTATCAGGAAAGAAGCAGGTACATGGCCATCACTCTTGCTGCTAAATAGCATCTGTCAAAAGTAAGCCTAGGGCTTCCCTGGTGGCGCAGTGGTTGAGAGTCCGCCTGCCGATGCAGGGGACACGGGTTCGTGCCCTGGTCCGGGAGGATCCCATATGCCGCGGAGCGGCTAGGCCCGTGAGCCATGGCCGCTGAGCCTGTGCGTCCGGAGCCTGTGCTCCGCAACGGGAGAGGCCACGGCGGTGAGGGGCCCGCGTACCGCAAAAAAAAAAAAAAGCCTCCCTTGCCTCCCTTGGAGGGAAGCAGCCAAATCCATCATTCAGGGACCAATCCAAACCCATCAGGAGGCTCAATATATTCTGATTCATTAACATACATATCTGTCAATATTTTCTCATTTTTAGTTTTGATAAATCTATCATGAATTTTTTAAAATAAATTTATTTTATTTATTTATTTATCTTTGGCTGCGTTGGGTCTTCGTTGCTGCGCGCGGGCTTTCTCTAGTTGTGGCGAGCGGGGGCTACTCTTCATTGCAGTGCGTGGCTTCTCACTGCTGTGGCTTCTCTTGTTGCGGAGCACGGGCTCTAGGCATGCAGGATTCAGTAGTTGTGGCACACGGGCTCAGTAGTTATGGCTCGCGGGCTCTAGAGCGCAGGCTCAGTAGTTGTGGCGCATGGGTTTACTTGCTCCGCGACACGTGGGATCTTCCCGGACCAGGGATCAAACCCGTGTCCCCTGCATTGGCAGGCGGACTCTACCATTGCGCCACCAGGGAATCCCTATCATGAATTTTTAATCAATATTTTATTTCGTTTGGGGGCTCTATTTCTTTGCAAACTTATCTTCCATGTGTTATCTATTCTCAGAAACTCGAGGTAATTTGAGAAATATGGCTTCATCATTTTTCACTCATCAAACTGGCAAACACTGCAGTCTGACAATGAAAAATGCTGGCAGGAAGGCGGACAAACAGCAAGTTCACACACTGCCGCCAGGGGCGTCAGTCCCATCTGTGATGTCTTATTTCATGAGCTGGCATTTTGAACAGAGTACTATATTATTCTCTAGACTCTGTAGAATGCTTAAAAGTTTTCTTAACAATAACTTAAAAAAATTTTTATTGGAGTATAATTGCTTTACAATGTTGTGTTAGTTTCTGCTGTGCAATGAAGTGAATCAGCTATACGTATACATCTATCCCCTTCCTCTTGGACCTCCCTCCCACCCACCCCCCGATCCCACCCATCTTGATCGTCACAGAGCACCGAGCTGAACTCCCTGGGCTATACCGCAGGTTCCCACTAGCTATCAATTTTACACATGGTAGTGTATTTATGTCAAACCTAACCTCCCAGTTCATCCCACCCTCCCCTTCCCCCCATGTCCACACATCCGTCCTCTACATCTGCATAAGATGTGCTCTTCAAGGACAGGGACAGAACTGCTCACGTCCTTCACACCCTGCCAAATACAGAGAAGTAACTATGCAAGCTTGATCTAAGAAAGCAAGAGACATAATTACTTTTCTAATGGGGCAGCTTTGAACTGGATGTGGGTGTTCCAAGCAGGAGCCACAACCAAGACGGGAAGTGTGACTATCTGGTACCAGTGGCCACTACAGCCTCTTCTGACGTGCCTGCACTCAGACTTAACAAACCTGAATAAAAGCATTCTTAAAAAAACCCACCACCACCACCAATGCAGCACGATGCTCCCTCTCTGAACTAACTTTACGACCCTCAGGTTCTGCTTATGCTTGTGGGCAGCAGGGCCCCGGAGCACCTCTGTCTTTGGTCAGGAGGAACTGTCGTCCACCCGCCACCCCCGAAAACTGCCAACAGCCTGGCATTGTGGGTAACTGGCCAGGACTATTTGGCAGGAAGACCTCAATCTTGGTCACGCTATTTGACAGGAAGCAAAATTGAATTTTAAGAAAGTCACCTAGGGTCACCTACAGCTTCTGAGCTTGAATTAGCTCTTCTAATCTCATTTGCTTGTTCAAAGCAACACAAGAAAACTATGAATAGACAAATCATCTACTCTCTCAATGTAGCTCAACATTAAGACCACACTCAGATCCACCCAGTGAGACGTAGTGGAATAAACACTGTGGTGGTATCAACAGCCAGACAACTGAATTTGATAACACAATGGGACCCTTATTTTATTTCATTTTTTAAAAAAATTACATAGGGGAAAAAAAACTACATAGGGGACTGGGCTCAGAGAGTCCTATAGTAGGGAAAAAAAGGATACTTGGAATACAGAGCAGCTCCTCTGTTAGACACACCTCCTTATGGGGCCTTGGGTACAGGATAGATGGATTAATTTCCACGTCCAGGCTTCACCAGCAAAGTGTCCACCTCCTTCAACCAATGTGCATGTTTAAAGCTCTCCCTTGAAAATGTTCCGTGTGCTGCTTCTAGCATATTTTACGTCTCCCCTTCTGGACAAGCTTCTTGAAAGGGCAGTCTACACTCACCGTTTCCAATCCTCAGCCCCTGCTGACTCCTCAGCACGATCCGGTTTAACAGCACTCTGGCTTCTACGACACCGTTCTATCAGGGTTGCCTTCGCAAACACTGACAAGAGCCCCACCTGCCAAAAGCGGCCTCCTAGGGCCGACGTCTCAGTCGGTTCAGGCGCTGTAACAAAGTACCGCAAACTAGGTGGTTCATAAACAATAAAAATTCATTTCTCACAAGTCTGGAAGCTGGGAAGTCCAAGGTCAAGGCAGCAGCCTATTCAGGGGCCCACACTCTGGCCCATCCTTCAGTGTTGGTGTTCATCAGGCAACCACTCTGCCTCCCGTCCTTCCCGCTCTGTGTTCCCCTAGGTAATTACACAGAATCCCATTCTTTTATCACCTGATTACTCCCAAGCTTCTCTCTCTAGCCCCGACCCCTTGCCACAGCCTCAGATTCATCTACCCAAACACCTTCCAATGTGCCACAACCAAGTGATATCAACATTTCCAAACCTGAACTCACTGTTCTCCCCACCGACGCAGAGCCTACTTCTCCAAAGCTGAAAGCCTCAGTCTGTGACACAAATGCCCCACCAGTCACCCACGAAAGAAACCCAAGAGTCATCCCTGACTCCTTGTTCCAAAACTCCAACTCCGACCTCCATTGTTACTGCCTCTGCCCTTAGGCAACCTCATACTGGCCCCCTGGATATAGCAACGGCCATCTGGCTAGTATCCCAGCTTCATTCTAGAGCCAGCACGGTACCATCCACACGGCGCAGAGCTAACTAAAATGCACACACGACCGTGACTCTGCTCTGGAAAGTTCTCCGGTTTAAATATCAATAGTTAAAGGTGAAGGTGATTACAGAGCAGTACCCAGGACTCCACATCCCTGATTCTGCCCCTCTGCATCAGCAACTCCTGCCACATCTTCCTTCACAAGTTATGCCCTAGGACAGCCTCATCCAACAGAAATATAACACAGGCCATACAGGTAGTTTCAAATTTTCTAGAAGCCACACTGAAAAAGGGGGGGAACAGGTGAAATTAATTATATTAATATACTTAATCGAATATATCTAAAATATTCATTTCACCAAGTAATCAATAGTTTTTAAAAGTATTAATGAGACTGGTTACATTCTTTTTTTGAACTAGGTATTTGAAACCTGGTATATATTTCACACTTAAACAAATCTCTGTCTGAACTGCATTCCATGTGCACAACAGCTACACGTGGCCAGGGGCTACCATGTTGGACAGTGCAGCTCCAGCACCAACAAGATGGTTGATGCATTTCCCCATATATCATGCTCTTTCCTGCCTTTGTTCTTTTTTCCAAACTTGGGCTAGCCACCGTCCAAACACGGAATTCATCTACCTACACGACTGTCTCCAACACTAGAATACTAGTTCCTCCAGAGCAAAAGCCTACCAGATTTACTCTCTTCCATACCCCAAGCACCCTGCAAAACGCTTGTACATAGTAGCAGAGAATTAAATCTTCGTTGAATTAAAATGATTCAGAGTAGCACAGGCACCAATGAAATCAGAGTTGTACGTTTAAATTCTGGGTTCTGATTTGCATTTCTCTAATAATAAGTGATGTTGAGCAGCTTTTCATGTGCCTCTTGGCCATCTGTATGTCTGCTCTGGAGAAATGTCTATTTGGGTCTTCTGCCCATTTTTGGACTGGGTTGTTTGTTTTTTTGATATTGAACTGCATGAGCTGTTGTCTTTTTGTCTTGTTTATGGCTTCCTTTGCTGTGGAAAAGCTTTTAAGTTTCATTAGGTCTCATTTGTTTATTTTTGTTTCTGTTTTCATTACTCTAGAAGGTGGGTCAAAAAACATCTTGCTGTGATTTATGTCATAGAGTGTTCTTCCTATGTTTTCCTGTAAAAGTTTTATAGTGTCTGGTCTTACATTTAGGTTTTTCATCCATTTTGAGTTTATTTTTGTGTACAGTGTTAAGGAGTGTTCTAATTTCATTCTTGTACATGTAGCTGTCCAGTTTTCCCAACACCACTTATTAAAGAGACTGTCTTTTCTCCATTGTATAACCTTGCCTCCTTGGTCATAGCTTAGTTGACCATAGGTGCATGAGTTTATCTCTGGGCTTTCTATCCTGTTCCATTGATCTATATTTCCGTTTTTGTGCCAGCACCATATTGTCTTGATTACTGTAGCTTTGTAGTATAGTCTGAAGTCAGCGAGTCTGATTCCTCCAGCTCTGTTTTTCTTTCTCAAGATTGCTTTGGCTATTCGGGGTCCTTTGTATTTCCATACAAATTGTGAAATTTTTTGTTCTAGTTCTGTGAAAAATGCCATTGGTAATTTGATAGGGATTGCATTGAATCCGTAGATTGCTTTGGGTAGTATAGTCATTTTCACAATATTGATTCTTCCAGTCCAAGAACATGGTATATCTCTCCATCTGTTTGTGTCATCTTTGATTTCTTTCATCAGTGTCTTATAGTTTTCTGCATACTGGTCTTTTACCTCCTTAGGTAGGTTTATTCCTAGGTATTTTATTCTTTTTGTTGCAATGGTGAATGGGATTGTTTCCTTAATTTCTCTTTCTGATCTTTTGTTATTAGTGTATAGGAATGCAAGAGATTTCCATGCATTAATTTTATATCCTGTAACTTTACCAAATGCATTGATTAGCTCTAGTAGTTTTCTGGTGGCATCTTTAGGATTTTCTATGTATAGTATCATGTCATCTGCAAACAATGACAGTTCTACTTCTTCTTTTCCAATTTGTATTCCTTTTATTTCTTTTTATTCTCTGATTGCCGTGGCTAGGACTTCCAAAACTATGAGGTATCAGTTCACACCGGCCATCATCAAAATATCTACAAACAATAAATACTGGAGAGGGTGTGGAGAAAAAGGAACTCTCTTGCACTGTTGGTGGGAATGTAAATTGATACAGTCACTATGGAGAACAGTATGGAGGTTCCTTAAAAAACTACAAATAGAACTACCATATGACCCAGCAATCCCACTACTGGGCATATACCCAGAGAAAACCATAATTCAAATAGATACATGCACCCCAATGTTCACTGCAGCACTATTTACAATAGCCAGATCATGGAAGCAAACTAAATGTCCATCAACAGATGAATGGATAAAGAAGATGTGGTATATATACAATGGAATATTACTCAGCCATGAAAAGGAACGAAATTGGGTCACTGTAGAGACGTGGATGGACCTGGAGTCTGTCATACAGAGTGAAGTAAGTCAGAAAGAGAAAAACAAATATCATATATTAATGCATATACGTGGAATCTAGAAAAATGGTACAGATGAACTGGTTTGCAAGGCAGAAATGCAGACACAGATGTAGGGAACAAACGTATGGACACCAAGGGGGGAAAAGGGGGTGGGATGAATGGGGAGATTGGGATTGACATATATACACTAATATGGATAAAATAGATAACTATTGAGAACCTGCTGTATAGCACAGGGAACTCCACTTTGTTGTACAGTAGAAACTAACACAACATTGTAAAACAACTATACCCCAATTAAAAAAAAAAATTCTGGGTTCCTGGGTGAACATTTTATATTCTTGGTTAACAAAAAAGGATGCAAAGACAGACTGCAAACATACTCAATCCTTTTATAGGACATATTCATACATACGCAATCTATTTCAATGCAGAGCCTACTTATGAAAATATTGACCTGTGGTATACCGTGAGTAGAATAAAGAAATTCAAATTTTGAAGTTAAAAGGGATCATAGTATGATCTAGTTATTTTATGTGTAAAGAGAAAAGAGGTGAAATAATTTAAATGGCAAATACAAATGTACACAACTACCTAATGCAGAACCAGCACCGTAACCACACGCCTGGGTCCCTGGAGTTTTCCACTGCACCACTCTACTTGTGTGGTCAACTGTTCACGTTAATCAAATAGAATCTGTCATTAAAATCCATTTCACATTAGAGGAAACCCGTACAACTGAAAATCTAGCTGTTTGTTATCACTGCTGTCAACTCCTTTCAAGACGGCATGGCCAGGAATACACCACTCAACAAACCCTTCTCACGCTGCCCCTCTGGTCACAGACCCATGGGGCCACGTGCCCAGTTCTAGCCAAGGAAACGTGTGGGAGTGGCTCATGTCCCCTCGGGGGTGAGGCATTTAAGAGGAGGTGTGCCACCTCCATGTGCCGCCCCCCTGACCCTAGAGCCAGCATGGGGATGGCAGTCACAGGCTGGGAGGGGTCGGTCATGCCGAGCTACCAGACAGAGGGGTCGGGCCCGACAAGAGCAAGAAGTAGACTCTGGCTGTGCTGAATTACGGGGATTTCGAGGTTGTTCTTCAGTGACGGCAGATCATGCTTAATTAGCCTGACTAATAACTGACAGAAGACTAAAGTACAGATCTAAGAACCTGTACCTTGAAATTCAGTACTGTGGCAAATGTAATTAATATTACTCTAAATTACTAAATACGAACCCACTTTAAAATATTTCCTGCTACTATTTTATTGTAAAATGACATAATGAACTATACATTAAATGTAAGATGTAGCACGTGTAAAATATGGTTAAAGGCATAAAATTGTCAATGTGGAAAACACACAGCCAAAACCAAACGCTGAATCAGGATTTTCGCACTTTTTCTAAATACTGGCCATAAATATCCTCGTGAAGTGGCGATACCAGTCAAGGTCACTGTCTGAGGATAGGACCTAAGGTTTTCTTTCCACACGGGACCTCATTCCACGAGGAATTCCTATTGGCAAAATTCTCATGAATTTTAAGGAGGCTTTGGGGGAGGATTAATGATGTACAGTTTGAATCTCCTGACTGTACATATAGGGATGTCAGTGTAAGATTGTATCGAAACATTTGGAAAGAGTTTACAGTTGGCATCAATTTTAGAGAAAATACTCTTTACCAGGCAGAGCTGCTCATAGCAATACATAGTTATTTTGCAAACTGAAAGCATGATTACCTTGTGTTTCAGCCAGGAGAGTTTCAGCCAATTGCAGGGTGAATACTCTGAATGTCTGAATCTTAAATTCATACTGAATAACTTTTGGACATTTAGAATAGATTTTCATAGACGTTTAGACTTTTAAATGCTGATAACTCTTTCTAAATACTGGACTGAACTAGGTAATTCCCCCATACTATTACAGAGTAACTAACTATGCAAGGCAAGGCTACCCACACCTCTGAGACGATCCAGACTTGTGTATTTTTAACGTTCCTCTGAAGTACATTTCCTTCCATTAAAAATGTGTACTTGGTTGGAAAGAATTTCATTATAATTCACACAACTTGTTTTAACTAGATGGTTGGCAGATTACTTGTGCTTCATTTAAGAGTTTGGCTGAGTATTTGTGAATGTGCAATACACAGAATTTTCTAAAAATCAAAACATATCTGGGACGTTCATAGATTCACTTTATCTTATATTTTCCCTATCCTTGATTTTTTTAACTTTTATTGTTTTCTATTTTGCTGTATTGTGTGTTTTCCTGTAAGCATCCTCACACCTGTAACATGGGAGAACAGAGATGACTAAATGAAGAGATAAAATATCACATCTGACCTATAGATAGATTTTTAAAATCTAAAACATACCTCAGTGCTTCCCTGGTGGTGCAGTGGTTAGGAGTCCACCTGCCGGTGCAGGGGACACGGGTTCGAGCCCTGGTTCGGGAAGCTCCCACATGCCACGGAGCAGCTAAGCCTGTGCGCCACAACTACTGAGCCTGCGCTCTAGAGCCCACGAGCCACAACTACCAAGCCCGCGTGCCTAGAGCCCATGCTCTGCAACGAGAGAAGCCACTGCGATGAGAAGCCCACGTACCACAACTAGAGAAAGCCTGCGTGCAGCAACGAAGACCCAATGCAGCCAAAAATAAATAAATAAATTTAAAGAATAATAATAAATAAATAAAATATACCTCATGGAATCATGTCTTCTGACTCTTAGTGTTTGTAATGGTTTATAAAGCCTTCCCCATCCTGGGGACTTGGAGGAACCCTGACTGGGGCCCAAGTGACAACTCAGATGGCAATGAGCCCCAAGGACTCAGCGTTCATTTGTTCTGGTGGACGGCTGCTGAAATAGACTGGCTCAACCAAACTGTTACATAAATGGGAGGTACCATGACAATCGCCACCATCCTCGTCACCCTGGCCGGCCCGCTGCCCTCCCAGACACACAGAAGAACCTCCCAGAAAAGAAGCTCGAGGCAAAACCAGGAGTAGAAGGGGGCTGAGGCAGCAGCCAGAGCAGAACCACAGGTGAACCCTAGACGGAGTTCAGAGTCACACTCAAACGTGAAGTTGTACCCCCCTTCCCTGGCTGGTCCCCCTTCCATCTTCCACCGCAAGATAAATGTCACTTCTTCAGGAAGCCCTTCTATGACCTTCTGCACTGGGGTAAATTCCCTTCCAATACTTCCACAAAACTCTGTATTGTCTTTTTTGTTATATTCAGGTACTCATTATGCCCCCACTATGTGCCAGGCACTGCTCCAGGTAATCATTACGCCCCTACTACGTGCCAGGCACTGCTCTAGGTGTCCATTATGCCCCTACTATGTGCCAGGCACTGCTCTAGGTATTCATTATGCCCCCACTATGTGCCAGGCACTGCTCCAGGTAATCATTACGCCCCTACTACGTGCCAGGCACTGCTCTAGGTGTCCATTATGCCCCTACTATGTGCCAGGCACTGCTCTAGGTGTCCATTATGCCCCTACTATGTGCCAGACACTGCTCCAGGTAATCATTACGCCCCTACTACGTGCCGGGCACTGCTCTAGGTGTTCATTATGCCCCTCCTACGTGCCAGGCACCGCTCTAGGTGTTCATTATGCCCCTCCTACGTGCCAGACACTGCTCCAGGTAATCATTACGCCCCTACTACGTGCCAGGCACTGCTCTAGGTGTTCATTACGCCCCTACTATGTGCCAGGCACCGCTCTAGGTGTTCATTATGCCCCTACTACGTGCCAGGCACTGCTCTAGGTAATCTGAACACAACGTGAACCAAATTCTGCTCCTCTTCCCAGAGTTCCAACCTCAGTGATGATCTCACTGTTCACCCAGATGCTCAGAATCTGTCCTGACCCTGTTCCCTCCCTCCCCACATTCAGTGAGTCACTAAGCCTGGCTGATTCTGACCTGGGGATTCTATCTAGAATCTAGCTTCTCTCCATCCCGACCACCAATGCCTAGCACAGCTATCCATTTTGTGTGCAGTCCGTCTGGGGTCCCCCGTCGTGTCGAGATCTGACACTGGTGACTGCCCTTGGACCCATCTCCTCCCCAAGTATCCTATACTTGTGCCATGCTGAACTATGTGCAGCTTGCCACATATGTTCTATTATGCCCACCAGTGACACCTAACATGGTTCCTGGCACTTCCTATATGCTTAACACATATGTGTTGATTAAAAGAACGAACATCTGAAGATAATCCTATTTGCACACTTACTGGGCCTCCTGCTTGCATTGTCCTTTATCTGCAACTGTCAATGATCTCAGCACATTTGCATCCCAAACACTTAGCACAGCACCTGTAACCTAGGAAATGCTAAATAACGTTTGTAGCGTAAAAGGAGGGACACGTGACTGCTGGACAAATCACCTGCCTTAGCTGAGGACACAGAGTGGAATAAAGCAAGTACAGAGCAATGATTTTCTCCTTCATGAGGAAGCCCAAAAGCCTTTGCGAGTTTCCTTCAGGAACATGAGCTGGGCAGGTCTTGACAGGTAGAATCAGAATAACCTGTTAGAGACCCCAGGGAGGAGACATGCCCTTCTTGTTTCATTGTGCTTCAATTCAGCTGATATTGATTGAGGTGCCGTAAAGGTAGCAGCACATAATGGAAACAGAATTGCCCGGGAGTCGGAGGACCAGAAGTAAATTCTAGTACTGGCTCTACCTCTAATTAGCCTCGTGACCTGGACCCAGCCGTATCAGAAGCCAGTTCACTCGTGGACCTCTTATTTATGGAAGCAACTGAAATCCCTTTTTCTGCTTTAGTTGGATTTCTGACTCTGGAAGCTAAGAGCGCTGACTAATACCCCATTCTTATTGTCTGCGGTGGGTGCATCACCATGTGGGTAAACCAAAAAAGGTCTGGGATAAAGCATATTTGGATTCCAGCAAAACATGTGGTAAGAGTCTCTTAAGATATCCTCAGAAGAGAGCAGGGCCTGACCGTTCACTTAGATGTACCTGAAACTTGTTGAACCAACATATGCAAAATGTCCTGATTAACGGACACGCACGCATGGAAAGAGGTCTCCTGCATCATTTTACAAGCCCCTGAACCTGCCCCTCTTCTATATGGGGTTCTCAGCAGGCACTGGGAGTAATGAAAGGCATGCTTACCAGACTTGTAGGTCTCTCAAAGCTGGAAGAAATACTTAATGTAAAAATGTACGAGTCAAGATTCAATGGTCTCAAGAGGCCCAAGAGGATGAGTTTAATAAGGAGGACAGAGAAAAGGCCCATTTAGGGCCCCGGCCTCTACAATGACCCTTACGTTTTCCCCCAAATACATTTGGAGACATTACCTGGCCTAGGAAACGAGTCTCCTCCATTTTTCTTTTTGGTTTCTATGGCTTGTAATTAAGTTTCTTGTCTATTTGTGTATTTTATTCTACTTTGCAGACAGGGTATTATTTCTTAATTGTAACTGTTCTTAGAGTTTGCTGGGAAAGTTGCCCATTTGTGATTAATTAGCTTTTTGATTATTTTGTGTTTAAGAGCCTTGAGGCCTTTAGGCACATGCACCTGAAAATTAAAATTTATTAATATCAATATAATGAAATCAAAATGATTTAATGTAACTTTATGATTTATATTTCTTATTTAAATGTAATTTATAGGCTTTTTCCCACTAGCACAACGGCTTTCATTCTCCTCATTTTCCTCGGCAAGAAAATGTCAAGATTCAAGTCCCTTCTCAATGTAAAACAAGTCCGCATCTTGGCTTTTACTGTTCTTTCTTGCTGTTGCTTCCACCCCTCTACTCTTCCTCTGACTTACTGGTTTTGACCAGCAAGTGCAGCCACGCAGGGTGGGCACGTGGACTTTCACCTCCTTGCCTCTGGCCTACTGTGTCTCCAGTCCCCTCGGAGCTCAGGGGAGGGGGCGGGGACAGCTCAGACCCTCCCGCTGTCACCAGCCCCAAGGAGGACAGGCAGCAGGAGAACTCGCGTCAGATTCCAGCCCCAGACGCGTGCGTACAAAAGCCCCGCACAGAGGGAGGGGCTCCTGGGCGTTTGCCCAGCCGCGACTGGACGGCAGGAGCTCACGGTTCGCCTGGACATGATCTCTGTGAGTTCAGCTGCCCTGGCAGTGCCCCCCGACAAGGACTCAGGAACAGAGTGCGGAGCCCACTCTTGCCCATGAGGTCAGGCTCCGCCCCGCCCGCCGTGCACACACCTGCTCGCTCACCTGGCCGGCGCTGACGGGCGTCCGGGCGCGCTCCTCGGCACGGCACAGGGCTCACCGAGACGAGCAGCCCCCAGGCCCCGCGCTCAGGCGGCTCAGTCTCCTCCATCCATCCCACAGCCGAGACGCGCCCACAAAGCACAAGGCCCCGGACCCACTGCTCTGGGGGCCTCCGAGAACTTCAACACGAGGGGGAAAGCAGGCTACACTGCAGCAAAAGGAGGGTTCAGAGAGTGCGCTGGCGAGTCTCAAGAGGACAGACTGCTCTAGCGCCGTGAGGAGGCTGCTGGGACAGTGTCACGCAGGCAGAGGGACCGAGTGGGACCTCCTGGGGGGCCGCCTACCAGAGCTGCCATCCCTGAAAACAGAGCAGTGCATTTTCACTCTTGAGATAACCAGAGAATCACTAAATTTAAAAAAAAATTTTTGAAATGAGGCAGAATCTTTGTTTAAACAGAAAAGAGAAAAACCAACCAACCAACCCACCCACCCTTTGCCCCCCTCTCAGACTCGCAGGGTTCCGCCCTTTCTTGCCGTCTCTCTGCGTGACAAGCTCTGTAATTCCCAGCCCGACCCTGGCAGGCCTCACAAAATGTAAAGCTCAACTTCCAGTCGACGCCACCCAACAGAGCTCCACGTTACATTAGAAAACAAAACTGGGAGACAGCATGTATTTTGAGTAAAAGAAAGAGAAACCAGAAACCATGTGTATATGTAAACACACAGAGGAACGTAAGTATGCCACGTGCCGGTCTATGCAGATGTTGGGCCGTGGATGGCGCTCTCCCCAGTAACCTGTTTTCTAACACACAGTACTCTGCGGCAGGCGTCCACACTCCAGGAGACGGTCCTGATGCTCTGCCTTCCCTCCTTTTGTCCCCCTGCCTCCAGTCCCGGTGCCAAGCGTGACTCATTACCCTCCTGACACCCTTTTCACACTCGTCAGCTCCTCCCCAGAAAGTCAGGCACCTGGACGTTCCGAGGACCCCGCACCTTATCCTTAAGAACCCACGTCCCTGGCACCCGCCCCACCCCCCTCCAGCCTGTCCCCCAAGTTCTGAGCTGCATGTGAAGTGTAAAAGGCCAGGACCAGTTTGTCCTGCCACGATCAGCTCGCTTTGCCAACAAGCTCACTGAAATTTCCTTGCAACATTTTCATCAGCTCCATAATGTAAGCTGGGGCCCGTGGGTCAGGCAGAGGCCCAGCTGAAGCAGCCGGTCATGCTGGAGCCCACGCCCAGGAAGGTTGAGGTAGGTAGAACTGGGCAATGCTGGGCAGTTAGTATCTCAGGAAGGAAGCTTTCACAAGAGTTCTGGTTCCGTGAAATGAAGTCTTGCTTAGGAGGTTAACAGGCTATACCAAGGTCCACTTCTACTCCCTAGGGCTATAATCGATTGGTTTTTGTTTGGTTTTCATTGCTATATCACTGGTTGGCAAACTGCAGCCCTTGGGCCAAATCTAGCCACGCTGGCTCTCATTTGTATTGTCTGAGGCTGCTTTCATGGCGACAGTGGCAGAGTGGAGTAGTGACAAAGCCCAGCTGGAGACCGGCCCCCAAAGCTGACGGTATTTACTATCTGGCTCTTTACAGAAGAGGTTAACTGGTTCCTTCCTACCTCATATTTATCACTAATGCCATTTCTTCCTCCAATTTCTCATTATTAAATTTCTCAATTATAACAATGCCCCTCATTTCTGGTGATGGCAGCAGAACTCAAGCCCTCTTCATTCCCACCCATCCTGCACGTTGCTGCCAGGCGGATCTGCCCGCTGACCAAATCCTCTCCAGCCCACACCCATATAAGGACTTACGCGCTCTTAGATGCCCCCAAAGCCAATCTCCTAATTCTACCTTTCAGGGCCCCCAAGTCAGATGTACGCCGCACTCCTCTGCGTCATCTGGCTGGTGCTCACGTACCCTGGGCTCTCCTCCCCTGCCGTGCAGGCTTCCGGGCCTTCCTCTGCCCGGCCTGTCCCCCGTTGCTCCCATTTCCTGCCCCACATCTTCCCCTGGGCCACAGAGTCCCCATCGGCCACTCTGAGTCCTGCCCTTTTGTTCAGTTCATGCTGTCCAGAACGCACTCGCTGCCGGCTGATTTCTGTCTGAACTGTCTGCTCACCTTACAGATTCCACTGGTGACAAAAAATAAATCAGGACAAAGACACCAGGAGATACTCTGCTCAGAGGAACCCATCTGGGGGGCGATCCTCCCTGAGACGTGGTTTCCAAAACCATATGCGATCTCAACACGCGGCCCACCTACACGTCCTCGAGGCAAAACCTCTCCTATCTCAGCGCACACCATGCTCAGAGTTTATGTCACATACTTAACTGTTTTCCAGGTACTTCACACTTTGGCCTTTTATCTCCTCAAAGAGTTTAGAAGTTCCCACTGGGATACGGGACATACACTGCACTGATAGGTAATAAGAGAAACTAAAAAGATAACTAATTCTAGGACATAGAAGTATGCCCTGCTTCAACAAAACCCAGTGGCTTGCTGACCTTCCATAACTACATATGAAAAACCAGAACTCTTAATCACATGCTTCCCAGATACTATGGATTTGGGAAGGAAAAGGAAAGTCCCCCAGTGGGGCATATGCTCTGGCCTGACATCCATTTGGATGGTTGGTCTCTAACAGGCTCAATGTTTATAACTGTACTCTTCTGGAGGCTACTGTACTTTCGAGAAAATAACAAAACCTTGCTGTAAAAACCCTAAGAAAGAGAGGCTAGAAAACTTCCTCCCCTGCTTTGTTCCTCTGCCATCTCCTTGGTCTCCCCTCCACGTGCCATGATGATGGGCCAGTGACACCACTCAGCATCCGACCTGCTATCCCAGGGATCACCGACCACCGAGCTGGGCCACTGGACAATGAACTTAATTTAAAAAGTACGCTCCAGTTGTCATTTCTGCCTCTCTTGAAAGCTATTATCATTATTCTCTTAAAACCATCGCCAGCTCCCAGCTTCTACCTCAGCTGCCCAATTACTCATTCTTGTCTGGGAACTTTCACGTCTACCTGCTTTTTTAAACATAAAAATTAACAGGTGGAAGAAGAGATGAAAAGGAACACGCTTCAAACTCATTTTTAGCCATTACAAGCCAGAAGGAGCCCGAACAGTAGTCCTTGGAAAAGAAAGAAAAGAGCTTCTTTTTGTATGAATTGGTACAGCACATGCAGGAGATGAGACCTCAGACCCCAAATGGGTCTTGGACACAAACATTTGAGTCATGCGTCCAGTCTGTAAGTCGACGTTAGCCGTCAGGACCACAGTCAACAAGGGGAAAGCTGGTCGGGCTCGGCACAGGGAAGCAACCGCTAACGTGTTGGGCGCCATCAATGTTTTGCTGCCCAATTCAGAAACCTGTCTTTGAAAGGCTGTGAGCACTGTATTCACAGAGAAGGTAGGTGGCAGAAAGGGGCTGGAGAGGTTAGGTGTGTGTGAGAATCGGTTTCCAGAAAGATGTGACGCCCCAAACAGCAGTGTGTGTGCACCCAGATGTGCAAAGCTGGAGAAAGGTGATCCTGGGTTGAAAACTCAAAGCCACTGACAGCAGACACACATCCAGGAACCGGGGGGCAGTCTATAAATAGACAGTTAGCCTTCCGGCCTCTCTCTGTGGAAAACTCTGGATTGCCACGAGCCACACCGAAGATGGACTGTTATAGTCGGATCTCCCCGCTCTCTTATTGTCCGCTGGCTTTCAGAGAGGCTTTCCAGCTAGCTGCTTTCACACCTGCCTAAATGATCAACCACTGCAACAGATGGCTTTTCTCACCGTCACCACGTCTGTGAGCTAAATCTGCACCGTCCCCCAAAGCAGACCCTTCCCAGGTCCAAAGCATCATCACCCACGTGACCGACAAGCGTTAAGGATTCCACCTGCCGTCTGTAAACGCTCTTCGGCAGCCGGACACACGCAGGGAATCTTCAGGTGGTGGTGAGTGTGCTAGCGACAAGCCAGGGAAGCTTATTCACTGATCCCAACAAGCTCATGGGGAGGGCGCTCACAGAACCGCAAACAGAAAACAGCAGGGCCGCCAAGAGGGCTGCCGGCCCAGGGATCGGCGGGACGTCCGCCCAGCCCTCCCCAAGGCCCTCGCTTGCCAGCCGACACCTGAATGCTGGCATCCACTCATCTTGAGAGTTGAGGTTCAGGCTTTGGTTCAAACTCGTGGCGGGGTGCCCTCGTTTCAGCGGCCTTGCATTTCCATCTGCAGAGAAATTTCCAGTAGGAAATTTACGCGGAGCTAATCTACTAAAAGACCTCAAACACTGGGAATCTGCTTTGTCCCTCTGCTTCCACCTCAGCCAGAGGAGAGATGACGCCTGTTATACCAACCCCACGGCGCCCTTAGATGGGCTGGAGAGGAAGGCGGGGGCCAGGGGGAGCAAGTGATAACGGGCCCTGCTGGACGGACAGGTAACATCAGGGTGCCCCGTCGCCTTGGGGGAAATCAAGTTGGCCTTCTGCTCCCTCCGCCTGCTTCAGTGTCTTCATTTGCTTTAAGCTCAAGAGGGTGAGATGTGGCTCTTCCGGCTGCAACTGACAGCAATTAAACTTGAATTTACCAGAGCAAAAGGTTAATTTATCGTAAAACTGTTCAGGTGACTGGTGGAACCTGAAGGGAGCCTCAGGAGAAATTCCACCCGGGAATTACGTATCCTCCTGCCTCTCAGCCTGCATCCACTTCCTCCTTTCTGTCTCGTCTGTCTGCTGGCTCTCAAGTCCCAGGTGGGAGCCACAGGGCCACCCGATGCTTCCTGGCTTCCCATCATACAGCTTCAGGCACTGAGAAGGGTCTGTACTGCTTATTGTCTTAAAGCCAAACTTCCCGGTCACAGATTGCCATTGCTCAGCCTGGCCCGGGGCCACTGCCGTCAGCCGTCTGCGATGGAGCAGAGCTCAGCCGCGATGCGGGTGGGTGTCCTCGGCGGAGCGAAGCAGCCGAGGCAGGACGGGGCTCTGGGGACCACGCTGGAGCCCCTGTGTGCCATCCCCGAAGCTGCCGGTCAGGGAGGAAGGTCGCTGCAGGGCAGATTCAGATGCCACTGGGCACCCTGCCCACCGCACCCGCACTCAGCACTGGGGGCGGCAGGCCTGAGCCGCCAGCACGGGCACAGGCCCAGCCAGCCCACAGCCCGGCTTATTTAATGCAACCAGTAATAACGGCACTTCACTTTAAAATCGAGAAGCCGGAGACACGACGACGGAAACTGCAACCGTCCTGAGCAAACGGACGTGTGTTTGGGTCACCCCATCCTTGAACGGCTCTGCTGAGAAAATGGGATTAAACAGCTGAAAACAGGGAGGACCTGCTACCCCTGAGGCGCACGCTAACAGCTTTACAGGCGTTAGCTTTTTGACGCCCCCAGAGACAGGGGCTGTTTCTTCGGTGGACTAGCTCTGTCGGTTTTCTCAGCCCAGAGCTGGGGGACTCTTCCCCGAGCCCCTGGGGTTTTACCCGATGTTGTGACACGAGACACTGCACGGCAGTGTTCATCTGCATCCCACACCCGTGCGGGCTGAGTCCCCAACAACCCTGACCCCTTCCTTCGATGGGGGGAGCGCATTTTTCCTGGGTGAACTCACCCTGTACATGGTCATCACTAGGACCCCCTGCTGGCCCACCACCCGAGAAAGCGCAAGGCAAGACCCATCATCACTCTCTCTCAGGCGTTTGGTTAAAATGCCGCAAGGACAGAAAACGCTTTGCTTCAGGTCACTGCAGGGGCACTGCCATGGAGGTCCCAGAGCCACCCTGGTCACGCCCCTTTCGCGGCCACCCCTGCATCTATGAACCACTCAGTGTCCTGTGAATACGTTCTAACCCCACCCCCCTTTCTAAAATTTAAGTTAGCCAGAACGGGATCCTAAGGCTTACAGCCTAAGCAGCCTGACTCCACAAGGGCGAGCCCCAGGCCTGCCTGAGTCTAGAGTCTGCGCCCTTGACCACAGGAGCAGGCACCTTCCCTGGTCTCCACCTGGTGCCAGACAGACCTGGTCCCGCCACGCCACCAGGGGAAGCCGCTGGGAGGACCAGCCCGGCCTCATCGCGGGAGGCTCCCCCCGCGCCCACGCAGCACCTGGCCTCACCCCTCTTGGCCGGCTGGGCTGGCCTTGATGGCCCCTGCGTTGTCCGGGAGCGACACTTTTCGGTGTGCTACCTTCCTCCTCAAATCGTACTCAGTCTGCACCTGCTTCGGCAAAATCCCAGGCGGCTGCCAGCAGCCCTGAGAGAAGCAGCACCTCTGTGAGGACCCTGCCAGCCTCCACATCAGCCTCTTTCTCAAGCTGCCGAAGAAAATGCATCTCCAGAGTGGCCAGAATTTCTCACTGTACCACACACTCTTCCTGGCTGGAGAAAATAAAGTTTCCTGGAGGAGAGGAGGGAGGGAAAGGGCAGCACAGCCGAACGAGAGGGAATTGGCTCACATACCCAACAGGCTTTTTAAACGATGTCAAGTGGCAAAAGTGCTGATGCAAACCATCATGTAAAAATTACATCTTCGTAAAACAACACATTGGCAAAGGGCACTGGCCCCAGCAGCGCTGCCGCAGCTTTGGAACAACTGACATTTGCTTCGGCCAGAATTCTGGACGCCGCTCATCAACACTCATGCAGAGGGAGGAGAGAGGCTCAGAGAAGAAACCCATCCCATAGGGAAAGCCTGAAACCGACACAAACGAACAGGAACATAGGCCACGGCTACACCCAAAGTTTAAGTAGGTGGTGACAGTTATTTGAGTCAGACTTGGTCTCTAAGAGTAAAAGAGCAACACAGGATCTCAGGGAGGATATTCTGGCCCACAGAAGCGGATACGTGGCTTCGTACCAGTTTTCTATTTCTGCGTGCAATGACGTCACCACGCCAGAGGGAACCAAACAGGGAGAAATGATCCCGAAGCTGAAAGTGCAGCGAACGCTGAGATCTCGACGGGGAACTTGGGGAATGCACGTTTTCTAAATACATCGAGTTTAAGAGCTGCGATCAGTTGCTACTAATCCATTACCTCCCTCAGCTAGTGGATGGGCAAGTGGAGGCCCAGAGAGAGAAAACAAGGCCATATCCAGTCGGTGGTAGTTTGGTGATTAGAAATCAACCTTTTAATTCCATTCTTTTACGCGGGCCTCTCACTGTTGTGGCCTCTCCCGTTGCGGAGCACAGGCTCCGGACGCGCAGGCTCAGCGGCCATGGCTCACGGGCCTAGCTGCTCCGCGGCATGTGGGATCTTCCCGGACCGGGGCACGAACCCGTGTCCCCTGCATCGGCAGGCGGACTCTCAACCACTGCGCCACCAGGGAAGCCCCTAATTCCATTCTTAATCACGCTCTCCTTTTCACACGTTGCCCTGATTCACAGGAGCTGTGTGTGGAGGATCCCAGGTACAGTCTGAATCTCATCAGGCAAAGACGTGGCCCCATCTCCCTAAAACCCCCAGGAAGCACCGCACGGCCTGACTCGCTCCACCTCTTTCTGCTCCCAAGATACATGACTCTGAAAAAAGGTGTTTCCTCCAACCTCTCACGTTTCTTGGGGTTTCACTCTGCCCAGGACTGGGTTTTGGAGGACAGCCAGTGGAGGGCTGTGTGCAGCCGCCACACAACGGCCCCCTCCACACTCCCAGCCTCCTGGTTCATTCGTGCTCCTGGTTCCCCCGATTTCATCGAGAAGCCCCTCTAGTCAACTCAGCAATCGTAACCCTGTCTTCACGCTGCTGTCCTGCTGCGAAAAGACAGGGGTTCATCCTGCAGAGTGGCTGCGTGCTGGCGGTCTTCGACAGGGAGCAGCTCTGAGGAGGGCTGCAGGGGTTAGCTCGTGGCCGGCGAGACAAGCTCAACGTTTTTCTTTGCGGAAACTGCAAACAAAAAAATGCATGGATCCCAAACCTCATTCAGCAATCAGCACAGACAGCACGGACTGAGCGGCTGGTGTGGGTAGATCCCGCTGATGTTTGGGACACAGAGGGGCAGAGGTCCCCCCTCCAGCAATCTGAAATCTGGAGAAGACACAGAAGGTCTCAAGGGCTTAGCCTGACGAGAAGTAACATAAGCCCGTCAGACCTCTTGCTGTCAGTAGCTAACGTGGCCGATCTGAGTTTCACTCGGCATTTCTGTTCCCCTGCGGGTGTTCTTGAGCAGCGACTACAAAATGAAACAGCCAAAAGCCTGGCGATGAGAAGGAGAGGGAAAAAATGAAGTATCTGAAGATGCTGAAAACTCTCCCACCCAAATAAACACGTCTTCCCAGATAATCCAGAACTATTTTATTGTCAGAGGAGGTTGTATTTCCAACAGAGAACTCTAAAATACAAAAAAAATTAAATCATTTCTTATCCTTTAAGATTTGTCCCAGATTCCATTCAGCGAAACTACAAGTAGCTTCAAATTGCCTAACTCAACAGATATTTAGGTCCTAGACACCCCCAGAGAGACGCCCTTACTCCCTGGAGTCCCCAGCACAGGAGGCTAAAGCAGATGTATTTGGAAGATCTTTATCCCTCTCAAAACTGGCTCTAGAGCTGTATAATCAGCTATAAGATCCCTAAGTTACAGCAGTTTGTGGCAAGGGGACTGAAAACCATTTGTTTATTCACAATGAACAATAATGTAAAACCCTTAATCAGCATCAGATGCTCCAGCTCCTATTACAATGAAAGGTTAATGCATTACTTACTTGGGGCGGAGGAGAATGAATTAAGGGGTCATATTTTTAAAGAGGACGTTTTCTAAAATTCTACTTAAAATGAAGCCAAGGGTAATAAAAGCACCCCCATTTACAGCTCTGGATCACAGTAACACTGAGGAAACCATTTTAAACACATTTAGGAAACTAAGAAGTTCATTCATTTTCAATGTCAATACCTTACTTATCATGGTAACAGTTACAACAGGCTTATAACTGAAGGAGGGAAATAAAGTTTGGTGAAAGAAGTTGGTTTCTACTTTTAAGAAAAGAGCACAGTGTTCCTTTCACTCATTTTTCTGACATTTAATCCATGACAGTCAATCATTTCAGATACTGTCCAGTTTGTCCTTTGTCTCGCATTAAGAATTTCATTCTCGGGCTTCCCTGGTGGCACAGTGGTTGAGAGTCCACCTGCTGATGCAGGGGACATGGGTTCGAGCCCGGTCTGGGACGATCCCACATGCCGCGGGGCAACTGGGCCCGCAAGCCACAACTACTGAGCCTGCGCGTCTGGAGCCTGTGCTCCGCAATGAGAGGCCACAGCAGTGAGAGGCCCGCGCATCATGATGGAGAGTGGCCCCCGCTCGCCGCAGCTGGAGAAAGCCCTCGCACAGAAACGAAGACCCAACGGAGCCAAAAATAAATAAATAAATTTATTAAAAAAAAAAAAGGAATTTCATTCTCAACAGGCCTGGCAAAAGATCCACCCTTTACCGATGCTCAGAACCCAGAGAGGCGTGATGGTGCCAAGCACCCGTCCTGTGCCAGCATCCCGACAGCCTCCTCTGCGTGCACGGCTTTCTCTGGGACTCTGGGAAAAGGTATCATAAATTCAAGCGCTTTCAAGTCTCATGTGGTTTGGCCATTTCAAATAACATTATCATTTTATATTATAATCATCACTATGTTTCTGTCATATGTTATATAACAATGAGAATGACACTCCATTCTTATTAGCAGGAATTTGGAGTTTTCAAAATCCTCACACACAAAATTTCACTTAATTCTTTGTACCAACCTATAAGGGAGTTATTCTGTCTCATGTTTCCACTGAATTCTGTTCACATGGGATTAGGTCTTATTCACCCCGTTATGGGCTGAATTGTGTACCCCTCCCCCACATCAGATGCAGAAGTCCTAACCCCAAGACCTCAGATGGTGACTATGTTTAGAGGTGGGGTCTCTACAGAGGCAATGAAGTAAAATGAGGCCATTGAGTTGGACACTCATTCAACAGCACTTGTGTCCTTATAAGAAGAGATCAGGACACAGACACACAAAGAGGGGTGACCGTGTGAGGACACAGGGAGGAGGTGGCATCTCCCAGCCAAGGAGAGAGGCCTCAGATGGAACCAACCCTGTGACACCTTGATCTTGGACTTCCAGCCTCCAGAACTGTGAGGGGATACGTTTCTGCTGTTTAAGCCGCCGCGTCTGTGGGACTTTGTTACCGCCGCTGGAGCGGACTAACACAGCCCCACCTGCTGTATGTTGTGCACAGGTCTCCAGCTCCTAGGTAAAGCAAATTCACCAATTTCCCAAAACTCTTCCTTCCTTTGCTGACAAAATATTCTGAATGCTGAATATCTCATAAGGTCTGACTTTTACACCAGCACAGAAGTCATCAACTAAAAACATTCAAGTGACAAATGACCCACTTGAGCACCCTGGTCTGCTACCAGGAAAGCAGGCAGCACATTCCAACACTGAGTGTCAGAGTGAAGGTGACACCGCCCTCCGAAACGGAGAGGGGGAGGAAAAGAGACAGATGGTTATGTGTTGGGCGGCCAAAGGACTTGAGAAGAAAGTCAGCCGAGGAACCTGCTGGTGTAGGAGGAGAATCCTAGTGGAAAAGCAGGTCACAGTAATTTGGGGATGGGGGTGAGGGGGTCCACTGATGATTTTAACGAAACGAGTTTTCTCCCACATGGAGACGGGAGTGGAAGCAACTGAACATTAGGCCAAATAATGTTTTGCCAACATTTAAGAACAAAACCTTTAGTCTTGCAGGAAAGATGCAATCTTGAGAGAAACACGAAAGTCTTCATGCTAAATACCATGGTGCTAAATTAAACAAACAAATAAAGGACATGCTGTCTGTGAAAGAGCTAAGTATTCTGGTAGCGTCCCAACAGGTCACAGGAGTCCAATGGACAAACTCCCTCTTCACACGCATTTTCACAGGGTTCCAGGTGTTATTTCACTAAAGCAAGAAAACGGATTCTCTTCTCCTTTATGGAACTGTTGAGGCTACTGTGCCGCTAGACATTATCTACTTAAAAGTAGACAGGCAATCAAAAAGGTGAAATTGTTGATATATCGTGAGAGTCAGAAAAGATTTTAGAGGTCACCTCTTCCAACTGTTAATCTGAAAACCGACTAGCAATTCTTGTGACTTACAAAGGCTACTAGAGGGTGACCGTGAGGCTGTTGGTCACAGATGTGTTTGTGTCGTTTCTTCCCGGTGCCCTGGCCCCTCCTCCCACAGGTCAGCGTCCAGGGGGTCACTACTGAATCAATTCTATGTCCAGCCCACCACAATATAGAGGCAGACCGAGTCCCTAACTTTAGGACTTGCCAGTTAAAGTCAAAAGAACAAAACCTGAATGATTAAAAGATTGTCATTTCTTTCATTCATTCATCAAACACCTACTGAGTGTCTACAATGTGCCAGGCTCAGATCTAGGCAGTGATGGTAAAATGGGGAAAAGAAAGACATGTTCCTTGTCTCTGCAGAGCTTAAAGTCTAACTGGCGTGCGATGCAACAGTGTGAGAGTTTAAGGAAAGGTGATATCCACGTCAAGGGCTGGTTTGCTGCTCAGAGAGGGGCTAACCAGGCTGCAATATTTTCACCGGATTGCACATCTAGTCCCGGCAGTCCTCCCAGCCCTGTACTCTGGGAAGCCAGTCAATTAGGGCTGATACATGGGTTGTAATCTATTTACTGTTTCTGCTTAGAGCGCGAGAACTTAAACAGCAAGCTCTCTCGGTTCCACATAGTTCTATGTAGTTTCTGCTCTCGGTTACTTCACCTGAGAAGAATTAGCGTGGATCAAGCCAATCACGAGGACATGAACCACCACCTCCGTATTATGGGTTTAATTGTGGATAAAACTTAACAGATGGTCTTCTGACCCAAATAAAAGAGCAAATTTGGAATAGACAACCCAAAGGCTTAAGGGTTTATGTTCCATTAGGAGCCTTTAGCCAGAATAGCATGCTTCCATTTTCTCTTCCTACAGATTCTCTCTTTGCACCTTTCGTGTTTCTATTAGACTAAACCCCAGAAGCATCGGCAGAACAGAGGCAGTGTTTGCATTTCCAATTCACTTTTAATTATAGAAAACAGTTGGCAAAAGACCAAAACCCCATGGACGATTTCTTCTGGTTCCACTGGGAGCACAAACGTTTACCAAGAGAGAGAATAACAGAGAAGATATAATAAAGTTAGAGAATTATGACAATGCAGAAAAGGAAAGAAAAGATGAAACACGGGCAGAAAAGGATGACAAATTTCCATCTTCCAGGTGGCACCCTACCTTGGATCGTAAGCTGGAAACGTGCACTCTAATATAAGGCGCTACAATTTTCCCTGGGTTTAACCTGAGTCACATTTTTGACCCCCACAGATTTTATAGCTGGAACAAGATTTTATTATTTGAGAGGGCAGAAAACAAAGGCGATGACAGGTAGGGAGGGAAAACAACAAAGTTCCCCACCTCCGCCGACCTTCATCACCCAAAGGCACCGCCTCGCTCCGCTAGTCCTTTTAGGAAGTGTGTTCCCAAGAGAAGAGCAATTACCCCTTAAATGGGCCAACATGTTTCCAACTGCTTACAGGGATTAAAAAGAAGGAAAAGATTAATCTGAACTATGAGGAAGCATGTGACAGTTGTTTTCCGTTGCTTTTTCCTCGCCTAGTTTTCTTTGGACACTTCAGACCATTAGGATACTTTGGACGCTTTAGCTCTGGGGGAGGGGGGAGGGGAGAGAAAAAGGAAACTAATGTAACCTCTCAGCACAGGCTGTGCTTGAAATTCCATTCATCAAACACGTGAGCTCGGGCAGGCAATATGGCAAAGGGGACACTGAGAAAGTAAAGAAGGATGGACTGTAAGAGGGACAGCAGAGGGGATGCGAAGTCGGCAGGACGGGGGGTGGGCAGAGGTCAGGAGGGGCAGGCATGAACCTGACCGTGGTTTGCCCATCCACCAGGGGCTGCCCTCCCCAACACGAGAGATGCGTCTCCACTTGGCTCCCATTGGTAATGGGAGGACACAGGGGTGAGGACGTGCCCTTGGCACCGGGGCACAGCAGGGGCATCAACTGCAGAGGCGCTCAGACGAGAAGAGGAGGGTGGAGAGCTGAGGACACAGGCAGGTCCCACCCGGGGCTGGGCAACTCGGGCAGGCTGCCTGGAGGTCCTGAGCCTGGCTTGTAAACCTGAGAATGGCGGGACTGCAGGATCACTGGGAGTTTCTTCTAGAATTTTACTTTTTAAAACCAAATCTGGGGACTTCCCTGACAGTCCAGTGGTTAAGACTCCACGCTTCCACTGCAGGGGGCACGGGTTTGATCCCTGGTTGAGATCCCACATGCCACACAGCACAGCCAAAAAAAAAAAAAGGCAATTTGACTCAAAGAGTAGTACTAACTACTAAAACTTTGAGTATATACGTGAAATTTTAAACCATCCCCAGAAAAGTAGAACTAGAGAAAAGCAATACCAGGAGTACTGAAGTGTCTCCAAAAGGACATGGTCGGCTTTGGACATGACTTTCAACCACTGCTGCCCACGGCTACCGTCTCAATGACACTGTCACTGCTACAGATGGTACTGTGCACTGCATCTTCAAATTAAAATAATACAGAGGGTGCGCCATTAATGCCACAGACAAGATGAAAGCCAATAATAGAAAAATAATTATATAACACTTCGCACTTTCTAAAGTAATTTATCATTACATCTTTAATGCTTTATAACAAATATGTTGTAAATAACTTCTTAAATGTTATGTGAGAGATACTCAACTTAAGTGCTTTTTGTGCATTATTTCTCATAATCCTCAAAACAACACTATGATTAAGTAATATGACTGCCCACATTTTACAGGTGAGGAAACAGAGAGACATTTAGCGACCTAGCCAAGGTTGCAGAGCTAGTTAGCCATCCAGCTAGAGGTCAGACCCGCAAGTCCTGGCTTGGTGATCTGGTGGAGAAATACGGTCGCCCAGGGAGAATATAATCTTGACTACCCAGGTCCTCAAAGGTCAATCCGACGCAGCCTTGACCACACAACAAAAGGCATTTATTCTACCAATGTTTTGTCAGACCCTCTTTCATTTAAAAAAGTAGTTCTTCAACACTGCTCTGTACCAAGCACTGTGCCAAGGGATATGATGACCCCTACTTTCAAGAATATTAAAATCTCACTGGAAAGATGAGGAACAAATGAAGGAAATGAGAATTAAAAGCAACTATCCAGGGCTTCCCTGGTGGCACAGTGGTTGAGAGTCTGCCTGCCAATGCAGGGGACGCGGGTTTGTGCCCTGGTCCGGGAAGATCCCACATGATGCGGAGCGGCTGGGCCCGTGAGCCATGGCCGCTGAGCCTGCGCGTCTGGAGCCTGTGCTCAGCAACAGGAGAGGCCACAACAGTGAAAGGCCCGCATTCCGCAAAAAAAAAAAAAAAAAAAAGCAACTATCCAATAGTTAAACAATGCAGTATGTGGCTCATTTCTAGGTGAGAGCGACACAGAATACAGGGCCAGAGGAGAAAAAGGCCAAAGACAGGAATCTGTAGGTGGCTGTGGAGCACCGAGAGCGCACTGACGGGGATTAGAGACTATAACACTGGACTCACTTTCACGCTGAAGTCCTTAAAGGACAGGCCAGGCCAGAAGCGTGGCTTGCTGCATCCAATGCAGTGCCACCCGGCTACAGTCACTTGGCAAATCACATAAGCAAAGGCTGCAGGGAGAAACATCAGACTGGTTTAGCAAGACAGAATTTATCAAGTGAGAACAAATTATCTTTCTGCTACATTAATTGGGTCTCCAATTATATAACAAAGGCATTGACATAAATTACAAAACATTTAATAATCACCAAAAAAGCAGCAGCAAACGCACTAATAAAGTGAACATAAATAACGTGGGTCAGCCCTGAGATAAAGAGTAATGAGTCACAAAAGCAAAACAGGACAACATCAGATGCAGTCCCGTCCCCCTAAAATCTGTCCGTTTCGGGAGACTGGAGGCAAGATGGCGGAGTAGAAGGACGCTGACCTCACCTGCTCTCACAGACACACCCACATCACAGCTAACTGTTGAACGACCGTCCATACAAAAGACTGGGATCTACCAGAAAAAGATACTCTTTATCCAAAGACGTGACATCTGTCCATTTTTGAGCCCAGCAGACGCCGCCTTCTGCAGCGAGGATGGTGGGGTGCCCGGACCCTGCAGTAGACGCTACTTCTCAGTGTGTCACGCCGCCCTCGACCCTCTAGGATGTCCTTGCCGCCTGGTGAACTCCTCCTGGCCCTTCAAAATTCCGTCCCACTGCTACTCATCGGGAAGCTTCCTGGCAGATCCAGGCCGGACTAGCCCTGCGCTCCTGGAAGCCGCCTCCGTGCTCATTTACATCACCATGTGGGGACCTCCCGCCGCCATGTCCGCCCTGACCCCCACCAGCTCCCGGAAGACAAGATTCCTGGCTTCTTCACTTTCATACATGTGCTGCCTAAGGCTGCGCCCGAACACGGGCTTGATAGATACCTGCTGAATAGCAAATAAACTAAAATTCATAGGAAATATGCCAAGCGCCCCTTGGCACTTCCAGACCTAGCACAATGCTTAACACAAAGCAGATATTTGAAAAGGATTCGCTGATATGATTCCATTGCTGGTAGAATTTAAAATCTGTGCTTAACCTAAAGCTGCGAGATGTTCATTTAAACAAGACCAGCGGTAAACAGCGATTTTGTATTAATGTTTGCATAACAGATTTTACTTTTTTCGAGTCTAACCTTTAGGTCATCTCTTAAGATAAGAAAGTCAAGATATACGTATTCTGTCTTATTAAATCTCTACCATATCCACATGAGGTGCATGTTATGAAAAGTCTGCTAATCTGACTGAGGACCACTCTACTAGAATTCCTTGTTGTTTTTACCTAATTTTGAGGTGTTAGAAGAATAATATGAGTCTCCCGACATCTAGAAAGTGCAAAAGCAGTGAGTGTTGGACACGTCAGAAAGAAGGTAATATCATGATGGAAACAAAAATTATTGATGATTATACGATGTGAACCAGGTAATAAAGTGATGAATGCTGTACATGTGTATGGAAATGAAGCAGATGCTAGGAGAAAAAATCCTAAGGGCAGAGAAGGAATTAGGCAACATGGAAAAAGTACACCTCTCAGTAACTGGCAAGAGACAAGGAGAAGTGATTAATGACATGGAAAAGATTTTGAGTGGTGGCTAGAGAATTAGCTTCAGCAGCACACGATTATTAACTCAATGTCACTCCAGGAAAAGACAGGGAGATTGAGAACTTAAGGCTAAGCACAGGCAAATACTGCTAAAACAACAAGACTGCAAGGCCTACTTAATTCTGCTCAGCAACAATTACACAGGCCATGACTGGTAAGGATTCTCAACTCCTGTGGAGATAGTGCAACAGATCTGCAGGACAGAATTAAAAAAAAAGGCAAACAAACCTGTTTTTAAAGTGTGTGAAAGTAGGAATACACACTTCACAAATGGCCGTTAAAAACATGATTGATGCTCAACATCACTAGTCACCAGAGAAACGCAAATTAAAATCACAATGAGACACCACTAGACCTGCTAGAATCCCTAGTTAAAAAGACTGACAATGCCAAATGTTGCTCAGGATGTGGAGATACTAGAACTCTCACCGTTACCCATTGCTGTGTTAACAAATTATCTCAAAACCTAGCACCTTGAAACAACAAACATTAATTCTCTCACAGTTTCCAATGGCTAGGAATCTAAGAGCAGCTTAGCTGAGTAGCGCTGTCTCTGGGTCTCCCTTGACGTTGCAATCAAGGTGTCTCCCAAGGCTGTGGGCATCTGGAGGTATCACTGGGCCAGAATATGTGCTTGCAAGCTAACCCACGGCGCTGTTAGCTGGAGGTACTGGCTTCTAAGTGGGTCCTGCCAAGAGGCCTCAGTTCCTCATCACGTGGGTCTCCGCACAGGGCTGCTTGTAACCGTGGCTTCCAGGCAATCCAGATGCAAGTGTGTTTTATAACCTAACCTCGGAAGTAACATACCCTCATTTCTGCTGTATTCTACACTCAAGCCAACCCCGATGCAACATGGGAGGAGACTACACACAGGCATGAACCCCAGAAAGCAGGGATTGCTGGGGGTCACGGGGCAGGCTGCCTACCACAGTCATACATTGTTGGTGGGAACGCAAATGGTACAATCACTTTGGGAAATAATACAACAGTATCTCATAAAGTTAAACATACAGTCACCAAGTGACCCTTGGTTCACTTCCAGTCCTATCTACTCAAGAGAAATGTATACACACATCCACACAAAGACGTGTCCGTGGGTGTTCACAGCAGCGTCATACATGAGAGGCCCACACTGGAAGCAGTCCACGTGCTCATCAGCTGGTGAACAGACAATCTGTGATAAACCCACTCCACGGAATGGATACTACTTGGCAATTGTAAAAAACAGAACATATTGAGTTAATAATCATATTAGTTCAACATGGATGAATCTCAAACGCTTAGTGAAAGAAAGCAAACACAAATGTCTATGTATTGATCCCACTGACATGAGATGAAATTCTAAAAGAGGCAAACTATCATGACAGAGACCATACCAGTGAGTGCTTGAGGCTGGCACGGGGATAGAGGACAATTTCAAGGGGCATAAGGAAGCTTTTTAAGGGGGGAAACTCTCTATGTCCTGACCACAGAGGTTACATGACTGTATATAGTTAGCAAAACTCATCAAACTGCACACTTGAAATGGATGTTTCATTTTATGTAAATAACACCTCAATAAAAAGTATTATCATTACGTCCATGACATTATTGTACGCTTCTCAACTCAAAGAAAACAACAGATATCCATTAAAAAGTACAAAAGTTCATAACCTATTTTTTTGGATATAAGTTCACTATACACAAAATGCAAAAACACTTTTACATGCCAGCAATGACTAATGAGAAAATCAAATTGAAAAGGGACCAGTGACTTGTAGGCCTATCTGGAGACCAAGGCAACCGTGTAAGAGAGAACGCTGAAGGCCTCAACTAGAAGTTATGGTAGCTGACGGAAGAGGAAATGAACAGAGCCGTGTCAGAAATCTGTCAACTGACTGGAGGTGAAGGACGATCAAAAGAGATCACTCACATCTGACTACTGGGAGGGTCATGATACTATTAAAATGTCACCTTCCCAGGGAGGCATCTGCAGGCTTTCCTATTTTAGATGGCAACACCAGCCCCTCTAATCAGAACTTCCCACCCTTCTTCCCTGCTTCATTTTCACAACACCATTTACAATCCTGTGACGCTAGATAATATAGTTTACTCATTCACCTTGTTGACTGTCTACTCCTACCAGACTATAGGCTCCAGAAAGCAGAGTTTTGTCTTATTTTATTGACTGCTGTATACCCAGTGTCTAGAAAAGCACCTGTTATGTAGGAAGAGCTCAATAAATATTTACTGAATGAATCGAATAAAAACATTAAAAGAAATAAGAGAATCAGGAATATAAACGGGTGTGAGTGTACGTGTGTTTGAGGAGAGTAAGAGAAATGATGGGTTTGGGTTTAGATATTCAGAGTTTGAGCTATTCCACTAACCTATTTTTTCAGATATAAGTTCACCACACACAAAATGCGAAACACAAAATGCAAAAGGAGGGCCAGAGGCTGCAGCGGGAAGCCAGGGTCAGTGCTTTTTCCTAAGATGATGGCTGAAGCTCTGCAAAAAGATGAGCTCTCCTAGAGGCACCTCAAATCCCAGCCCACAACCAAGCACTTACGCTCCATTAGACCTGCTGTCTTTCAGCAGGGATCTACGGCAGACAAACACACACCTAAAACATTTTCTTTGGCGCTGGACTTCACTGTGCTGCAGAAGCATTCATCTCTCTGAGTGTGGAGATAACAGACACTTTATGATGTGTGATGATGACTGTGATTGTCAGATATCATTACAGAGTAAGTAACTCTGTCCGTGGAACCAAACGTAAGCACATGAGGTCGGAAGAAATATTTAGGCAGTGCGACGGTAGACTTCAACCCTCCTGACTCTTCAAGCCCCAAAAGACTAGCTGGTAGAAGCCAGGGTGCCTGATATACACAGAACCAGTGAAAAGGTTCTTTGCGAGGAACAGAATCACAGCCTGACTGCAGACAGCCTCGTAAACACCACCACAAACGTACAGCTGGGCTTTACCCTGGAAGCTTGAGCATTTCAACCACTGCTGTTTGAGGGAAGATGGAGTGGAGGTGTGGGCAGGATCCAGAGGGACCCTTAAAGGAAAGGTCAGGGCCCAGCACAAAAGCTAAAGGTTGACTCCGGGGCACAGGAACTAACACATTTGTCCCAGGACACAGCTGACCCTGACACCTATTTCCCAGCAGAAAAGAAAGCCTTGAAGAAAGCGTGACAGATGCTGCCCAAGGAGAGACTGTTCTCCAGTAGGCACTGCCCCGGCGGCCGCTCCCGCAGCCCTGCCACCACGGAGGAGCAGAGTGTCGTTCACTCAGTCGCTACTCCCGGAGCCTCATCGTGTGCCAGACAGACAGCACACGTGCCCTCCCAGGGCTCGTCCTACAGGACTGAGCGTCCCCTACGATGCTGGGATTTAAAAAGCTCACAGCCTGGCGACGACCAAAGGGGCCAGAACAGTCTAGTCAAACCACTCACTGTCCAGACGAGGAGACGAGGCCCAGAGGGTGAGCCGAGCATGGGCACAGTCCGTGCGGGGACGAGGGAAGAGAAGCACGTGCCAGGAAGAGTGGGGACCTGTGCCAGACCACCGGGGGCTGAACCCAGCTCCCCCCGATGGACACGAGCGACTTGGGGCGGTCACCTTCTCCAGGGCTCCCCTCTGGCATCGGGGAGGCGGGAACCGCAGCAGGAGTGCCTGGTGGGTCGCTGCAAATACTGAACAAGGTCTCTGCGGTGTGTTTCTGCCTTGTACCAGCACAGGCTGCCGAGCACTCGTGTCTGTCGGCGCTTCCAGAGCTGGTCGGTACTGCTACTGCCCTGATCGTTTTATCCACTAGGCACTAAGGACTGATCCTTATAAACTCTGTTCCAGGATTTAGAGACACTGAGTTACTGTGTCTAACTTGCTTCCTGAACCTGTCAATCTAGATTCCTTGGTTCCTAAAACTTCAGCTCCCCACCTAAGGGCTGGTCCTTAAGTGCTCCAGCACCCTGCACGGAGGGCCCCTTTTCTGGCTCCCATCCATCAGCAGTCAACACTTCTCCACCCCACGCTCCCCAGGCGGAGACACCACCTCTGACTCCTGAGGCCAGGAAGTTCCTGGCGGGGCCCCGCTCCGTCCCGCCATCTCCCCACCCCTCCCCCACCCATGTAAAGGGATCCGTCCGTGTGGTGGCCCAGCAGCTCAGGCACACACGCAGGACCGCATGTCTCAGAGGGGAAATGGGATGCCTCGATGTGCATACTGAAAAACAACCAACCAAAACAACTTCTCTATGTAAGCACTGTTATTTCAGCTGAGCCCGTCTTTGAATACACACCTCACTCTGTAACTTCTCTGAAATAATCACCAATATCCCTGGACATAAACAACCAAGATCTAGCCGCTTCATTTCTATCAGTGACGGGGCCCTTCGAGGATGCTAACAGTATGATGCATACAGCGCGCGCACACACAAGACTGAGTTATAAGTCACACAACTCAATCAATCATTTGGGATTACTAACAGTATTACCATTACCAGCTGCTATCAGCTGGTAAAGACCATGCTTTCGGTCCAGTGAGGACACAGGCAGATCACTCTACATGGAAAGGGCTGGCTCTCAGCAGCCTGTTCGCACATTCACATGATGTAAATGGGGCTGACAGGTGCCCACGGGGAGGGACAGGAAGCAACGCGGGCTGAAGAAGCCCACGACCCCCAGGCTGGCCCCGACATCGCACTGGGCTCAGGGCACTGGATGAAAGAAGTCTCGTTGCTCAGCAACAAGTAATACACTAGCCTTGAAGGAGAGCTAATCAATACAGTGTCGGCTGGAACTCCTTCATAAGCAAAACAATAATTTACTCTGCAATTCTGATTGAGGGGCACTGTGCTCTGCGAGCTAACCTTTATCTCTACCCCACCACTGAGCTGAACAAATATTTAGCACGGATTTTTCACAAAACTACTGTAGGATGAGCACCAACCGGAACAGAAGGTTAAGCTGAAAACAAGTCATAGGAATGAACAGACAAGAGGCACCCGCTCTGTGTGGCACCGCGGTTCAGGGCCCAGAGGACATCTTCTTCACGGGGCAACTATTAACCAAACTCAGTCTCATACTTCACGAATGTCCTGTAAAAAGGACGATGACCACTTCTTCCAAATAAAATTTTTAGAAGTGGAGCTTTATTCAAATTAACAGTAAAGAACTGCAGTTGCTTCTGTAATATTCGCAGTGAACAGTGAGTGTGGCCAGGCCCCGTGCTAAGGACTTCGGATTCACTGACTCTTTACCGTGTCCTCGAGGGGGGCAATGCTCTCATTTCCATTTTACGGTTTCATGAACAGAGGCTCAAAAGAATAAATAACTAGTCTCGGGCCATCAGGCTAGTTAGTGGCAAAGTTAGGATCCGACCGAACTCTAGAACAGGGTTGCCCAACGGAGCTTCCCGTGTGCTGGGAATACTCTGCCCTTCTACCCAGGTCAGCAGCCACCAGGCACGTGTGGCAACGAGGCACCTGGGATGTGGCTGACATGAGCGGGAACTGAATTTCACCTTTAATTAGGTTAGGTTAAATATATGCAGCCCTGGGCAGGTAGCGGCCACCATGCTGGGCCGGACAGAACAGCTTGGGAGCAGGGGGTGTGAAATCTGGCTAGGGCCTGCTTCCATATAACCATGAGCTAAGAATGTGCTTTATATTTTTTACAGGTTTTTGGACAAGAAGAAGAAGCAACAGAGACAGCATATGGCCCACAGAACCACTAAAATATTGACAACCCTTTACAGAACAAGTCAGTGGCCCCTGGCCCCGAGCTGTTCTCTCGACCACAATCGCTGTCCCTGGGAAAAGAGATTTCAAACCAGTTCCCCAGTTTAAATCTTAACAGTAAGAAGACGGCATTAAAAAATCGCATCACGTGCGTGTTTTCCTATTTTCATTCTTGTGTTTAAGCGATCCGGGCCTGAGCAAAGGCAAAAATGCTGACCAAGATCCGGCCTAATCAAGTCCTGTACAGTCAGCCACCAAAACAACGCTTCACGCCTACAAACTGCTTCCGCGTTCATTATCTCGTGCTCTATTGAAAACAAGCTCAGGAGCGAGGATGCGCATCTCGTAAAGGACAAAACGGAGACCTACCGGGACTCGGAAGACGTGGTAACTCCAAGTCCAGTGACCGACTTACGAACCAAGATGCCTGAAGAAGCTGCAGAAGATGCCACAAGACGAGCACCCATGAGCTCCACCGATTCAGGCGGGACAGCTCAGGCCACGGGTGTTCTGCCTCTGCGGGAGAAACGTCTCTGTTCTTCCACCAAGAAGGTGGATGCAAAGGGAGCGGTCGGGAGAGGCATCTTCCCGGGCCACTTCCCGTTTCTGGAACATGAGCAGAGTCTCTGGAGGATACGGTGGCTTCTTCGCAGGGGGTCTTAAAAATCAACAGGAACACGGCTCTCATGAGTTGAGGACCCTCAAAGTCTAATCAGCTCTGCCCCTCCTACCGGGGCCTCAGGTCGTGCTCGCATTAAGGACGCCCGCCCCTACTACCAGCCAGTGGTCTTCCCGCTGGCACCCTTCACCCCACTTCAGGGGTCCTGGGGCTCCAAGCGTGTGACAGACGACACTCTTTTGCCCTGGGCCTGCTGACTGTCCCCCGATTTTCCTGTGGGTTACATTCGACCCTTCAGTATTTTGTATCCCTTTCTTATGCTCTATACAGAGCCATCCAATAAGGAAGCCGATAGCTGCAGGTGGCTCCTTCAATTTAAGCTAATTAGAGCTAAATAATATTAAAAATCGAGTTCTGGGACTTCCCTGGAGGTCCAGTGGTTAGGACTCTGCGTTTTCACTGCCCCGGTCCAGGTTTAATCCCCGGCTGGGGAACTACACGTGGTGCAACCAAAAAATAAATAAAAAATAAAAATCTAGCTTCTCAGTTACGTTCAGGTGCAACTTCAGCTCAACAGCCACATGTGGCCAGCGGCTACCACACTGGACAGCATACAGAACATTTCCGTCAGCACCGGAAGTTCTGGTAGACCCTACGCTCACACAACTCTGACCAATGCAAATACACGATGAGGGAGTTCACGCTTTCCTCCCGACTCCTGACTGGTTACACTCCAGGGCCGTACCACCATCACCAAATTATTTCTATCCATGACTCATCCCTTCACAGCGCCACAGATTCAACTCCCTCGTGATTATTTTTTGAACACTTCCCTCCACAAGTTCCCTTTGCCCATCTCACAGTGGAGTCATTTATTCACGTGCCTGAAAGTTTTACTTGGCAACATAAACTTCCAAATCTTCTTTCTCACCTGGGGTTCACTAGCCTTGATGGTTTGCATTAGACCTACTGAAGGTGTATGTTCCATGTATGTCTCTAAGCTGGGAAATGCACGTGTATATTTATCTTCGGTCCAGTCAGCTCTTGGTCGCCTCTGCTGGGCAGCTTCTGTGACCCACCCATCCTTCCCTCCACCTCGTGGGCCCACTATGTCAGCCAGTTTTACCACATATGCTTACACCTCCTTGACACAAGCCTTAGATAATTACTGTAGAAATAGTTTCAGTGGTGAATTAGCTTGGGTTGCTCAAAGCTGAGCCTGAGACGAGGACTTTGTCACAGGTAGGAGTTTAGGAGAGTTGATCCCAGGAAGACGGAGTGAGGATGCAGGGAGAGCGATGAGAGGAGAACAGCTAACAAAGAGGTATGTTAGGAGGTGGCTCCTGTGAGCAGTAGGGTCTCAAAGCCACCACGCAGAAGCCCCGCGGGAACTGTTGACCTGGAACATCAACACACCAGCTCCCCCTCCCTGAGCTGAGGGCTGCACTTCAAGGGAGCTCTTGGATGGGGCCTGGCGAGTACCTACGGCGCCGAAGTCTCCAGGCAAAAGGTGCAAAGGGGAGCCCGGCAGCAGAAGGGAGTCTGAGCTTGTGCGACTCTTTCCACTGCAGCTGGGGCTGTAGCAGAGCTGGGCAGAGACGTGGTGAGGCAGCTGCCCGAGGCAGGCTTCTCTGCAGATGAGACAAGCACTCTGTGCCCCACTGCAGTTTCTTAAAAGCGCCATCTGGGAACTTGCCCGGCTAACCGTTCATCATCCTGTAGGACTGAGCCAGAGTGGCTTTCTCCTTGAAGCTAACCCCGCTCCCCACACCTGCAGCACTAATCATGGTCACGTGTAAGAGTGTGTTCACAGACTCTCTCCCTCTGCTAGACTCTGAACTCCCTCAGAGCGCTGCTGGCCTTCACCTCTGGGAATCCTGCTTCCTGCACACCGCCAGGCACACTGGAGCTCAGTACCTGAACGCCCATCAGACGGAAGGAGGAAAAGAAGGAGACGAGCACGCGCAGACGCCACTCAGGGAGGAAGGAGTGTAGTCTCTGCCCACGTTGGCACCCTGCACTCCTGAAGCGTAAGGTAAAGGGCCCCGAGTACCAACCAAGGCCACAGGCCTTTGCATAGCTTCACACTCCTCAGGTTACTTCATTTAACCCACCAACAGCCCTGCTCAGTTAAACCATATTTCATCCAACTTGAGACACCACTGACTATAAGATGCTGCACGATTTTATTTACCATTAGGAAACGCTGCCAAAATAATTGAAAGATGATACTGGTTGTAAGACAAACGCTGACTTCAGAAACATAAAAATGTGGGGAAAACAACCTCTTTATTTCCTAGAATTTTTGAAAATGTGATATTTATCTCCCATCTGATTCCAAAAAAGATTTAAGTTGGCAATCCTTTGAGACAGATACTATAATTCACATCTACCAGTTAAAGAAATGGAGGGTTCTAAGGAAGACAGTCTGGATTTCCTTGGCATCCTCCGTCTCCATTTCATGAGGCTCACTCCTCACTCTGGCAAGACCTCCACTCGAGAAAGCCTCTGATGACCTCATTCATGCTGGGAAGGAGCTTACAGGATAGTCTCCCAGGAATGGCCAGGGATCCTTCCTCTTCTTACACTTGGAACAGAGGAGCCAGAAGCCATCACTGAGGCCACACCTCCAGGTGGGAAAATGCAGGGCCGTGAAGGCGACCTGGACAGTGTATTTGGAAGCAGGGGAGTGTTTCTGAGAGAGAGTCCTCCACGCCAGCCCCGCCTAAAGCATCTCCGTCACAATGTGTACTAACACAGACACTCCAAATTCGCAGGGAGAGATGACTGCATACGCTGAAATAACTGGTGAGAAATGGAGAAGGAAATCCTGGCAAAGCTGTGCACAGCTAACGCAACAAGCAAGGTTGCGATTCTGAAAAACAGTGGAACTGGTGGAAGGAGATGACATCATAGTTTTGCTTTCTTTTGAAGAGTCAACCGAATCGGTACGCATCCTGGCTACTGACGACCAACAACGGTTGGAGTCACCTTCCCATCTTGAAGACGAACAGTGATGAGCTCAGGGGGACTCAAGGAAGAGGAAGAAGGAAAAGAAACCATGGTCTTAATTACAACTTGCACCCTGCTTGCAACTGCTTGCGGTGTGCCCCAAGCCTTTTATCCCCCTCCTAACACCACAGGCGGCCTTAACCAGCTAATAAAGAGGGCCTGGGGCTGGATGCTTCCTGAAGCTTGGCGCTCCCCCACACACTCCCCCCTCCCCGGCCTATTGGCAAGCAGGCCTGGCACAGGGGCCACGTCACCGTGTGGCTCTCGGGCAGCAGCACACAGGGCTCCCCTGGGCTGTGGAAGCAGGTGGCACCCGATCCAAACAGAGACGATGAGAAGATGCTCGTGCCAGAACACTTTCCTTTCCAGGGCACAGAGATGGAATTGAAAGGGAGGTGTAAGACATGCATAAAGGCCTGACTGCCTTTTCCTGCTGCCAAGAAACACCATGCTGCAGGCTAACTGCAAAAGAGAATTGTTTAAAGAGCGCTTTCATTCTTAATTTTGCAAGATGGATTCAACCAACAGACCGGCACATGCATGCACGCAATACAATGCTGTTTTCATTTTTTCAGTCCTCTACAGAGGCTGCAGAAGTCTATTCTACAGAGCGAACTATTAAAAAAAAAAAAAAACTCCTTAAATTCACCATAGAGTTACCTCTGTATAAAGATTTCAGTCAGTAAGAAGACCGATTGGGGAGCTTTGTTTTAGGTAAAAGTGGCAGCAGAGGTTCTAATTTCAGGGTTGGGGGGAGGGTGGCAGAGAGCCGGGAAGGAGAGAACAAGGGCTGGGCTTTTTCTAGATTTTTAACAATTTCCCAAGATGTCTTTTGAAGTAGTTATTTCTCCATGTCAAAGAGTTTATCTGAAAGTTCTGTATCTCACTTTGCAAGTAAATATTTTCACTTAACTCATAAAAATAGGCATACCGCTTGGTAATCTCTGGGTTCTAGTATATCCCCGGTAAGGCAGAGATGATTCGATACAATAATCCACATGGCCTCTCAGTGTTAATGCTTTTCTGGAACTGCACACTCTGCTTCTATCACATCATCTACATTTTCCAACTGCCTTATCATAAGTTAACTCATACTGAATTTGTGACAAATTATATCTTCCACTTCTCCCCACGCTGGAGCTGTGCAATCCACCTTTTAAACCTATTTTAAAGGCTTTATATTTATCTTTACTATTTTTCACCCTGTTATTTTTGGCACGTCATTTTAGATTATCAAGCTTTTCTTCACTCAAGACCAAGTCACTAATCATATCAGCTGTCGCTCTGAGCCTTGTGTCAACTGCAAATTTGATAGCACGTCTTCATCAAAGTCATTGGTAAAACTTGTGAGCAACGCAAGTCTGAAGGCAGAGCTCAGCACGGCTCCACTGTGAACATTCCTGCAGGTTAACAGTAAGCAGATAATCCACACCTGGACAGATGTGTCCAAATAAATACCGATCTAAGTAAGGGCATTATTCGTCTGCCAACCCACGAATCTCCACGTTACTCACAAGGGCCGCTGGGGATGTTTACCAAAAGCCTGTGGATATCCAGATGCACAGTATCCTACATGGTCTCTGTCTGCTGTCAGATAGATGGAGGGACTAAGGTCAGCGGGAAGCGGGAGGAGTTTTCGGCTGAGTCCTGGCAGCACTGTGGCCTTGACGACCTGGTCACAGCTAACGAGGCATCCCCAACCCAAACAATAGTCAATAACTATATCCCCTTTTCACCCAGAACTTCATCCTCTCTACATCAGGGAATGATAATCTGATGGGTTATATACTCCATTTTTGCATATTGGTGGGTTAAAAACCTGAGGTTAACACAGAAGAAATAAAACAAATTAAATGCAAAACCTGAACTTAACTTTTAAAAAACCTGCCTCAAACAGTGAAAGCCTACAAGATGAGCCCTTGGTAATGTCCTCTTCACCATGTGCTTGAGCTGTTCTCCCGGAGGAGACCCGTCCCTGGAGCCACCAGTAGATGCTGTGACCCTGGTCCTGTGGTTTGTCTTCCAGGCAGTTCACCCCCCTTCCTGTGAACAGAGGGAGCTGCCTGGGAGTCTCCCAGCTGCAGGCCGCCTTCCTTCTTGCCCTTATTCAGCCTGGTCCCTCTTTTAGGTGCGGGAGCTGGGGCCTAACCTGCTAGAGACAAAAAAACTCAACATAGCGTGTGTGTGTGTGTGTGTACACGTGTATGTGTGCACGTGTCTATGTCTGTGTGTGCATGTGTGTGCGTCTTCTGTCAGTGTATGTTTGCTTTCACTCCAGCGGGGAGCAAGCTACACAGATCTGAGAGAACAGACTGCTGGCCCCCGATCCTCACAACTGTCCTTCCCCGTCCCATTCCTCAGGAGCAGAGGGCTGCATTAGGACAGGTGCATCCACGTGGCAAGCTGATGTCCACCTGAGGTCACTAGACTCAGGTGTAGCTGTGGAGGTTCTGGCTTAACTGCTTTACATTTGTTAACCTTTAAAATTAAGTTGTAAGGTGGTCAGTGCTATTAGCTCAAAACAGAATGCTTTGATTTTTGTTTTTGTTTTTTTTTTTACTTTTCTGGAATTTTATATAAACAATACCATCTGAACTGGGTCACTGCACAGGGCTTTGACAATTGTTTTATTATGCAGAGACTTGAGCTGAAACAGCATCTGCTACAAGAGGCGATGACTTTTATAGATATATATGCAAAAGCAGAAGCTGGGAATCAGAAAAGTGAATAAAATTTAAAAGATAAACAGCTACATATAAAAATGGTTTTATCCTGCTGGGAGACAAAACTGCATGAGTATCTGGAGGCCTCCCTGTCCCTGTGTCTTCAAGGAGAGACCACCCAACGGTGACACATGAGCACAATCCCCGGTCCAGACTCCTAAGACGCATCCTGTCATGTCGCTTCTCCGGTGGTGAAATTAATCTCCTGGAGTAGAAGATAACGGATTTTGAACAGAATAAGTAAATATAACTATGCCGCCAAGAAAGAGCAGACAAACCTAGTCAATTCTGTAGGCAGCACACTAAACACTAGGTACCACAAGTGAAGCCCAGACATCTTTGATGTGGGTATGGGGCATGTCCAAGTATGCCCAGCAAATGCAGATTCACAGGTTAAGCATGATGGAATTCTCAAAAGCCACCATTTTATTATATGACAACCTTAAGTGCTTTTACATATTAAAGTAAACATGAATACACGATGGTTTCAACAGTTTGTATATTTTATAGTCAAGAAAAGACAGGAAGCTTCTAGAAATATCCACC
Source organism: Pseudorca crassidens (assembly GCF_039906515.1). Classification (NCBI taxonomy): domain Eukaryota; kingdom Metazoa; phylum Chordata; class Mammalia; order Artiodactyla; family Delphinidae; genus Pseudorca; species Pseudorca crassidens. The sequence goes on along the minus strand of NC_090305.1, from coordinate 3,660,733 downwards.
CTTGCAGCCAGCACTGGGGACTCTGTCTCACTCACCTGAGGGCCTGAGCTCCCTCTCCTGGGCCGAGAATGGGGGCAATCCTGGGGCACTGCCACGTGGCCAGCAAGAGTACATGATCAAACTGCCCCCAGCTGGCCATCCACAGTCGCTCACAGCAGGTCAAGACGGCCCAACCAGCACCGAGCTGGGACGAACCCAAGTCACCTACCACCAAAACCAACCATTTCAGCGGTGACGGCTGTCTTCCCTTTGCAAGTTGGGAGCCCTCAGTCAACCTGAGAGAACCGCAGAGGTCGGAACACTTCCACCTCACGCAGCTTCTGGGCATTTATTCTACTTGGCGTTGGTAGCAGAGACTGGCATTAGCAGATGAGCAGCTCCAGTCAGGGGTTAGGAACGGCTATCAGGTATCAGGACACTTAACCACGCCATCCCTAGGCTTCTTGTTTGATAAAATGGGAATGATATTCCCTGCCTATTCCCCAAACAGGCCAAGATCAGAGGGCAAGTGAGAAAATAATCTGTAAAAGTACCACACAAGTGGAAGATATATTATCGTCACCTAGAAAATTATTTCTAACATTCTCGAATTTTACCTACTATAGGAAGAGGCTACCAATGGACCAACAGGCTAGAGGGCATCTGGTCACAGAAGAGACTAATGAGATTACTGGAGACTCTGCTGCTGCCACAACAATCGGTGTTCTTGCAATTAGATTCCACACATGTTTTTTCATGGTTTTCTTTTTTTTTTTCCCTTCCCTCCCATCTTTAAAGTGTTATAATTCACAAATAAACATTGTATATATTTAATGTGTATGACCTGATGTTTTGATACATGTATACATTGTGAAAGGATAACCACAGTTAAGCTAATTAACATATACATCAGCCCTCATAGTTGTGTGTGTGTGTGTGTGTGTGGTGAGAACACTTAAGATGATCTACCCACTTAGCAAATTTCAAGTATACAACACAGAACTGTTAACTACAGTCACCATGCTGTACATCACCTCCCCTGACTTATTATTCATCTTGTGTAACTAAAACTTTGTACCCCTTGACCAACATCTCCCCATTTTCCCCTCCCCTCAGCCTCTGGTATAACCACCATTCTATTCTCTGCTTCCATGAGTTTGACCCTTTAAATTCTACACATAAGTCAAGATGGGCAGTATTTGTCTTTCTGTGTCTGGCTTATTTCACTTAGCATGATGTCCTCCAGGTTCATCCATGTTGTCCTAAGTATCAGGATTTCTTTCTTTTTAATACTATTCCATTGTAAACCACATTTTCTCTATCAATTCATTCACCAATAGGTATTTGTTCCCATATTTTGGCTACTGTGAATAATACTGCAATAAACATGGCCATGCAGAGATCTCTCTGAGATACTGATTTCATCTCCTTTGGATACACACCCAGAAGTAAGATTGCCGGATCATATGGTAGTTTTATTTTTAATTCTTTGAGGAACCTCATACTTTTATCCATAATGGCTGCACCAATTTACATTCCCACCAACAGTGCATAAGGGATTCCTTGTCTTTGCATCCTTGCCAGCACTTACCTTTTTTTTTCCTTTATTTTTTTAAAACAATAGCCATTCTAACAGGTATGAGGTGAGATCTCACCGTGGTTTTGATATATATTCCCCTGAGGATTAGTGATGCTGAAGCCATCGTATGTCTTCTTTAAAGAAATGTCTATTCAGGTCCTTTGCCCATTTAAAAAAACCAGATTATTTGTTGTTTTTTTTGCTATTGAGTTGTATGAACTTTTTATACTTTGGATATTAACCCTTTATCAGATATGTGGTTTGCAAATTATTTTTGCCAATTCCATAGGTTGCCTTTTCACTTTGCTGATGGCTTCCTTTGCTGTACAGAAGCTTTTTATTTTGATATAGCCCCACTCGTCTGTTTTCGCCATTGCTGTCTATGCTTTTGGTGTCATATCTGAAAAGTCACTGCCCAGAGCAATGCCAAGGAGCTTTTTCCCTATGCTTTCTTCTAATAGTTTAACAGTTTCAGGTCTTATGTTTATATCCTTAATCCATTTTGAATTGACTTTTGTATATGGTGTGAGATAAAGATCCAATTTCATCCTTCTGCATATGGATATCCACCTTCTCCAACAACATTTACTAAAGAGACTATCCCTTCCACACTGTGTGTTCTCGGTATCCTTGCTGAAGATCAGTCAACCATAGATGTGTGTATTTATTCCTGGGTTCTCTATTCTGTTCCACTCTAGTCTGTATGTCTGTTTTTATACCAGTACCATACTGTTTTAATAACTGTAGCTTTGTAATAAAGTTGGAAATCAGGAAGTGTGATGCTTTCAGCTTTGTTCCTCTTGCTCAAGATTGCTGTGACTATTCAGGAGGGTCTTTTGTGGTTCATTTGAAGTTTAGAATTTTTTTTTTCTAATTCTGCAAAGAATGCCATTGAGGGGCTTCCCTGGTGGCACTGTGGTTAAGAATCTGCCTGCCAATGCAGGCGACACGGGTTTGAGCCCTGGTCCGGGAAGATCCCACGTGCTGCAGAGCAACTAAGCCTGTGCACCACAACTACTGAGCCTGCGCTCTAGAGCCCGCAAGCCACAACTACTGAGCCCACGTGCCACAACTGCTGAAGGCTGCATGCCTAGAGCCCGTGCTCCGCAACAAGAGAAGCCACTGCAATGCGAAGCCCGCGCACTGCAACAAACAGTAGCCCCCGCTCGCCACAACTAGAGAAAGCCCACGTGCAACAACGAAGACCCAATGCAGCCAAAAATAAAATAAATTAATTTTAAAAAAAAAAGAATGCCATTGAAATTCTGATGGAGATTGCACTGAATCTGCAGTTAATTTTAAGTGATATAGATATTTTCACAATATTAATTCTTCCAATCCATGAGCAAAGAATGTCTTTCCATCTACCTGTATCTTCTTTAATTTTCTTCATCAATTTTTTATATTTTCAGTATACAACTCTTTTGCTTCTTTAGTTAAGGTTATCCCTAAGTGTTTCATTCTTTTTGTTGCTATTGCTAATGGGATTGTCTTCATTTCCTTTTCAAATAGCTCATTGTTTGTGTATAGAAACATGACTGATTTTTGTATGTTGATTTTGTATACTGCAACTTTGCTGTAGTTTGCTACCTGAGCAAACTCAAGGAAGAGAACAAAAAGAGGGGGCACTGGCCAGTGTCCAATACAGCAAGCCACTTAGGGTCAGGGTGCAGGGAGGGAAACCGGAGGTTGGGAAATAGGTGAACAGTGAAAGAGCTGCAGCCTGAATGATGAGAAAGAGGTGGCCTTGCAAAGCCCGAGGTAAAGAGTGTTTCAGACAAGGAGACCAGTAAGAGTAGAGACGCATGCACCCTCTATGTTCACAGCAGCAGTATTCACAACTGCCAAGACACGGAAGCAACCTCAATGTCCGTTGACAAAGGAATGGATAAAGAAGATGCGGTACATATGTATACAATGGAATACTACTCAGCCATAAAAAAGAACAAGATAATGCCGTTTGCAGCAACATAGTTGGACCTAGAGATGACCATACTAAGTGACGGAAGTCAGAAAGAGAAAGGCAAATACCATGTGATATCACTTACATGCAGAATCTAAAATATGATGCAAATGAACCTATCTATGAAACAGAATAACAAACATAGAGAACAGACTGGTGGTTGTCAAGGGGGAGGGGGTTAGGGGAGGGATGGAGTGGGAGTTTGGGGTTAGCAGATGTAAGCTTTTATATACAGAATGGATAAACAACAAGGTCCTACTGTATAGCACAGGGAACTATGTACAATATTCTATGATAAGCCATAAAGGAAAAGAATATGAAAAAAGAATGTATATATATGTATAACTGAATCACTTTGCTCTAGAGCAGAAATTAACACATTGTAAATCAACTATACTTCAACTAAAAAAAAATTGATATTAAAAACAAACAAACAAGGTCAGCCTGTTTAGAAAACAGAGACCAGTGTGACCACAGTGCAGGGAAGGAAGGAGAGAGTGGCCAAGGAAATCAGAGCAACAGGCAGAGGCCAGATGGGCAGGGTCTCGAAGGTTCTGGACAGGAGTTGCCGATCTGCCTGCAGCTTCATGAGAAGCTTGCAGAGTGTGGTCAGGAGAATGACCTGGTCTGAAACACACGTGCTTCACGAAATGTTTTCTCATACTCTTATTATGACTCAATTCATGGACTAGAATATGAAGTACAAACTCTTTGGCTAAGCATCTAAGGCCCTCCATGATCCGGGTGCAACAACTGTTTCCATATCATGCATTCAAATTAGATTCTGTTCTCTTGTTATGTCCAAAGCGGTACTACAAACACACTCTCGCACATACCTAGAATATACTTCTCTTCAAGCCTACACACCCAACTCGACACTGCAACAAATGCCATAAAACCTTCCAATATCCAGGCAGAAGTCATTTCTCCCATCTGCAAACAACCACATCACTTCGCCCAGTTTTCCTCAAGTGGCACTTGCCAACTTCTACCTTGCATATGGTTTTTTGGAATAAGATTACAGAAATGAGATGATGGCTCAAGAAGTGTGCAGGTACTTTAGTTTGGTGAGTATGAAGAATATTTCATGAATGAAGTGTTTTTCTGCCTTGCTATTAGCACCTGGTATAACTGAAGAGCTATTAGGAGGCTGACGTGGAGACTACAAATTTGGCACCAGGAGGGATCCTGAGATTCCTAAATCATCCACAATTAGACTGGGTTTCTTGGTTGCTGTTCTAAAAAGTGGTGATGCCAGCAATTAGGGATGCAAGTTTCCAGGGGTATCTAACAGGGCAGCGTCTGTGCCGTGCCACCAACCCAGTAAGATCTCTGCTTTGTTGATGATAGTCCTGTACACTGCTGCCCACACCGCAAACAGATCCTCTGTCTTTACAGGCCTGGGTAGATCAGGCTAAAATGCAAGTGACAAAGATAATCCACTTTAGTCTGCAAATTAAAAAACTGGGTCTTCCGCAAAATTCACTTTAAGCAAGCAATGGAATCAGCCGAAGGAACACTGAAAGCAGAAAAACCATGCCTGTGTGTGTAACTTGTGTCTCCTAGAGCTTTCGATGCCCTCTCTTGAATGAGGAATGGGATATTCTTAACTTACACATGCGTACAACAGACACGAGTTACAAACCACGAGGCTCTGCTCGGGTTGCTTTGTTCACCACCTCCCTGGCATTATTTAAACGCAATGTTTTGTACACAGATATGAATAATACCAGAAATAACAACTAAAACAAAAACAATAAGAAAGCTACATACTGGTTCAAAGTAACCCCACATATGAACATGTCTGTGGGCTGCAGGCATTACCCTTTAATGCTATGAATATATATTGGCAGATACTTCATCCAAGTTAAGTGTTTTTTCTTGTGCACAAAATTTTGTATTTGTGCTCCTCTCATTTAACAAAAAATGTGTGTTTGTGTGTGTGCATTCTCATTTCTTCCACCCAAATAAACAAGCAGACTGACATCACAAGGCTTCTTTTTTTGCTTAGGCAGAATATTGAGCAAACAAATATTTATTCTGGGTTACTCAGCTGTGAGACATAAGGGGATTCATGACACGCTGTGTCTGCTGCCTGCTTAGCTTTTACAAGATAATTGCACTTTGGACCACCTAGAACATCACATTAAATGCAGAGACCTGATTTTAAAATTTAAAAAACATGGAATGGGCAGAATTTAATCAGTCATGCCTCCATAAAATTGTGGGAGATATAAATAAATGGGCAATAGAAAGTTGCAATAAACCAGCATTAATCAAACTGTGATTAATTCAGGATCAGATTAAAACCCACAGTGGCAGCTGCATCAGGCCCGTTCTGCAGCGCTATTCTCTTCTGCTCCTTTCTGTTTGCCCCTCCTTCCCCCTTCTCATTCCCTTCTGCTCTCACCCCTAGGGCATCCTCCTTGGTGGATAAACCTGCAGGAGAGTTAATTGTCACATACATGGATTTAATCACATTGTCCATCACATTTGGGGGCCCTGCCTTTAGCGATCCGTGACTAATTGTTGTGGTAATTTTTCAATCATTAACAGCAGCACATATGCTGCAGACAAATCCCAAGGTGCCTGCTAAACCCCAGTGACAAGCGACACACAGGCTCCAGAAGGGCCAGCACACGCCTGGTCCCAGCCCTCACCCCCAATCCTATTAGTCATGCAGCATCATTAATATACATCCATTCCAAGGATGTGTCAGGCTGCAAGAAACTCAGAGGGGCCCGAGTGTGCTTTGTAACATAGCCGCGTCTTCAATCTATTCTTTGAAAAAGGAAGAAGAAGGCGGAGGGGGGTGGGGAGGAAATTAAAACTCCATGTGGGACAAGTAGCTGAGGGCCTATTCTAAGTTCCGCTTGTTTCTCATTCATTTTCAGGCAGGCTCCTGAGCTGCCGCAAGTTCCCTTTCTTGTAGTTTCAGCAGTATTAGCAATCTCCATGGCAACCACCGGTGCTCATCTGCGGTGCACACTGCAGCTTCCTGGGGCTCAATTCTCAAGCCGCGCTGGTGTCAGACAGGGCAGGCCATGTGCACTAGTGGGACCAGACCCTGCCTTGGGGAATCCTCTCGCTGATTGAAGCCCTGCTCTAATCACCACAGGATATGAGCCAGCAAGATCACACGGAATCTCAGCTGCCCGCACGGGATCCAGGAATGCTGTTTAGTTTTCATTTTCCTTTTTCTAAGGGTCTTTGTTGGTTAAAAGTATAGAGCCACTATCTTACAAAAAGGATTCAATTTAAAATAGGTGGCATAACAGGGAACTCTACTCAATATTCTGTAACAACCTACATGGGGAAAGAATCTGAAAAAGAATACATACATGTGTATGTATAACTGAAGCACTTTGCTGTACACCTGAAGCTAAGACAACATCGTAAATCAACTATACTCCAATATAAAATAAAATTTAAATTAAATTTAAAAAATAAACTAAAAAAATAGGCGGTATATATAACGTTGTGGGTAACTGATTTATTTGAGGCATACATCTCATACACCTTGCATGAAAGGGAAATTTCCTACTCGGGAGGAAATTAAAGCTCCCGAGCTCTCCCTGTGGTTCTTCCTAAATGAAGGAACATTTGGGATATTGGCCAGAAAAGCAAGAGGAGGATTCCTGGGTTATTACTGAAATTCTGGCTCTTCCTATGGAGGCTTAGGAAATTCCCTCTTGTACCTAGTTTCCCCAAGATTAAAATAAGATCTACTTATTTTAGGCACTTAGCAGTGGATCACTGCACAAGGTCTCGGCAAGACTTAATTAGTATGTGCAATTTATTTTTAGCTCCTTAAACGAGAGATGTTTGGTGCGGCTCCATTATGGGGAAATGAAAGGCCGAGCGCCCTCTACTGCTACTTCTGGGTCAGCCTCCGGGTTACCTGAAACCCCACGCTGGGGTTCCCTTATTGCTCACAAGTATCCTGGCTTGGAAGGCATTTAATGGTAAGAGCAGGAAGAAAGAAAACAGACAATAGGCTGACTGTTAAAAATGGAATATCTCACATCAAGGTGACTCACAGTACCTACATCTACTCAGAGCAGGGTGAGAAAGGTCTGGGAAAATTCAGAGTGCCCAACCCTGCATCATGAACAAACTTTAAAGGATAAAAAAGTAGGCTCTTACTTTCTGCTCACATTCTTTCAGGACAAGGAGGGGGAAAAAGGAGGATAACGACAGGATCTCACTGACTGATCTGTTCTCTAGAAAAGTCAGGGGAAAAAGAAAACCTCCTTTTTCCTGATTTTTTTTAACATTCACAGCACTAACTAGTTCCTGACTTTGTTTCTGAGTTTAGTTTGAACCCAGATCCATACTCCATAACACTATATGAACAAATCCACTTTAGAGCCTAGATGTTCTTATTAGTTATCACCATGAACAAAAAGTTATACAGATGAAAAAGAAAACAATTTGACATGACTTTTATTCTTTTCTCCATTATGTAAATAATGACCCTTAAATAACATTTAAACAACTGCAAATACAAGTTCAGCTTGGAGCTGAAGCTGGACAGCATATGATGAAATTCTGTTTCTTTATTAAAAATTAACTCTCTTTGGAAAGGTGTTGGTAATAATAATAGTAATAATAACAATACACTAAATAAAAATATATTAAAGTCTAAAATTCGTTGAACTCTTTCTGTGTCAGAAACTGTTCTAAGTGCTCTACATGCAATATTCTTTAATCTTTATAGCTCTTCAAGGTCAGTACCAATATTATTACCATTTCTGAGTTAGGAGAATGAGACACAGAGAGAATTAGTATCTTGTCACAGATACTGTCACACAACTGACAAGTAACAAAGCCAGAATTCAAATCCAGGCCCTTGAAATCCTAAACCCACCAAGCTAACCAATAAACTATGTTGAAGGACACAGTAGAATCAAATTCTGGGGAGACGGAACCCAAGCTGTTCATCATGGAATCTAGTTCCTTTAAAGAAAAGCCAAAATTACGAAAGCTCTATCCAGCTTACATATTTCCTCCTCTAAACCCAGACCTTATCTTGTTAGAAGCCAAGACCACATATTTTTCCATCACCTTTGATTTTTTCATGGGACGTCATCAGTTTACCCTTGAACTGAGTCAGTGTCCCCGACAGAAACGCGCTCCGATAAGGACACCAGGGCCGGTGTTCAGCACACAGTGGGCGTGAGCAGCTGCAGGGGCTGCGGACAGCCAGCGCGGGGCTTCGACCTGCTGCGTGGGGAGAGGGCTTCTCTCAGCCCTGGGCAGTTGACTATCCAGTCGTGGGATCAGCTATTCATCACCCCCCCGGGTCCTCTCAGCTGATGGCAGGAGGGCCGCAGAGCAGCGGAGTGGGGGAGATGGAGAGCAGGAACCCAGCAGGAGCGCAGCTCTGCCACGAAAGAGCCTCGCAGGCTGTGGAGAGCGAGGGCCCAGATGGGCAGCTGACCGTGGGGCTGCCACCGGGCGCCCCCAAGGAGCGGTCAGAGTGCAGGCAGCAATGGCTGAAGACAGGTTTCCATCAAGGCCTTCATGTGAAGGCTTCACATCAGTCTCTGGCTCTTTTCAAGGACCCAAATCCCATCAGACTTGAAATGACTGGACTCCAGCAAACTGAGATTGTCAGGAAGACATATTTTCAAAATTTCCCTGTCAAATAGCTGGAAAAGGGGGTTATGACATGCCACGTCGAATACACATCTACATTTGTATCCACAAATTCCAGATACAGAAATCCTGAACTTTATCCTTCTGAAAGGGCTGTGGACTACACACAAGGACATCTCCCACACACTACCCTGCAAAGGCAATGAAATGGTCTCTCCATTCTTATCTCATTACGATTCTCCAATCAATCTGTCTGAGAACAGTAAATGACTGCAGCATCCCAGGCATCCCACTCATACAAAAGTGTGAATAATTTGCTCAATGTGAGGAAATGAGATAGTTTACAGATCACGCAGGGAATCCATAACAGGAAAAAGTTGCAATATCAAACACTAGCATTTCTAATTATGTCATTACATTTGATGAGTGAAATGGCCCCCTTTGAAATAGATTTAAAGATTTCTGGTCAAACTATATTTTATAAAATGAGTATTCTTTCTGTAATGTTATGGATTATCCTTAAATAGTTCTCTCTTTAAATATGAAATGCTTGAGGAGACTGTGAAAGGGAATTCAGTTATTACAAGATACAGCGTTACTTTACCATCACACAAATTCTCCTTTCATTATGTGGTTAATTTCTTTTTTTCCTATTAGCAGCCAGGGAAAAAAGATGTAATTGGCATGCTCTGAAATATTAAGCTAACTCTGGTACTAAAGATATGCAATCTCTCACAGCTTAAGAATTTTATTTTGCAATGCATTGCAGGATGAGAAATACCACTTAGAAAAGTATCAGCTTTGATGTTGCCGACCCTAGGGTTTCCATGACGTTGTAGCTCTTAAAAGAGTTTACCTTGATGTGTTTAATAGCACCAGAAATCCTGGGTTGAGACCATACCCCAGACTCTGCGGGGGACGGTTAAGACACTCCTTCTGGCCCTTCCAGCTCTGACGTTTGGTGACTGTAGGTTTTTACTGCTGGCCTCACTCTCTCTGTAAGGAAAATGGATGCTAAACATTGCACCAGTGCATATTCTATGTAATGGAATTCTGAAGTAAATCACATTATTAAGAAAATATATGTTTTGAAACATGGTTTATTCCCTTCTGATAACGTTAAGGCAATGGACACATATAACCATCAAAGTGCGTATCTAAAATCACGGAACTACAAAAATGGTGACGGCATAAGGAATCTTAGAAATAATCTTTTAGTGCAAACCCATTTATTTTACTGATAAGGAAACAGAGAAGTCTGGAGAAATATACTAATAACAATAATACTAATAAAAATATCCTTTCAAACTAACATCTACCAAGAGGTAATTACGGGCCAGAAACTATTGTGTTTTCCATACATCATCTTCTTTCATCTTTTTAAGAAGGCTAAGAGATAAACATTAGTATTATCAACCTCATTTTGACAAATAAGGAGACCGAGGCTCAGAGAGGTTATACCACATGTCCAAGTGCGTCCAGACGGCAAGGACAGAGCAAACACCGGGACCTAGCGGTGTGACCCCATGGCCCTGCTCTTAATCTCACAAGAACACGAGAAATCATGGCTTAAGTTCACGGCAAAGTTCTTACAACAGTTAAAATTCATAGAATTAATGAAGGTAAGACTGACTGTACATTTCAGGATTTCCATGCCCATATTTTTAGGAACGGTGCCAGGTGCTAGAAGTACATAGAAGATGAAGACACTGCCCTCTGAACAAGGAGCTAAGGAGAACGCCCCGCCACGAGGATGTGACAGTCCAGAGGAAGATGCAGACAGCACGTGCTAGGAGCAGGGTGGTAACTCCACGAAGAGAAGCCCACTCTCAAGCCAGGCAGAACCTAGGAGAGCAGCCCTTCCTGTGAGCACCTGGGCCTCAAAAGCCGCCACAGCTGTGAAGTGGGACTCACCAGTGGGCAACCCGGCAGTGTGAGCTCAGCAGACGGGAGGGAGAAAGGTCAAACTGTATTGGACAGTTATCTTATATGTAACAGAGACACTTTCTTCTTCTGGCATTCTACCTCACTGGGAGATCCCAGAACACCATGTGAATATTCACAGCCTCCAAAAGCATGTAGATGGCAATGCTCACTCTCATTTTTTTATGATGAGAAAATCTGGCTGTGAAGTGGTTGAGTGATTTGCTAGATGCCTCCAGAGGGGAACGTGGAAGCTACTGGAAAAAATTAGACTGCTCAACTACCAGATGTAGCATGTGAAGCAAAAATCAGCCTGTCGATACCAGAAACCTACACTTTGAAAAGCTGGCAAAGGAAGAGGATCTAGCAAAGGTGACTGACAAAGTAGATCAGCCAAGAACATGTGAGGAACATTTCAGATCTACTGTACTTTATCATCAGCTGAGAAGTCCTCGTGGATAAACGTTGTCGGTTCACAAGCGGGTAGCAATGGTTTCAGGCATTACATGAGAAGCGGCTAGGGCAAGTGTCACGAAGAACTTCTCAGAAATGGAACAGCCCCTGAATTAGGGCTTCTGAACCTCAAAAGCAATTCTTCAACAGCGGCAAAACGTTTTTACTTAAAGCTTAACCTATCCATGTAAGGATCAGTTAACAACAGGTGACCACCTGGGGAAAAAAATCATTATTAAATTCATACAGCCAAAAAAACTGAAGCCACATACAGAAACATCTCATTTAATTTAAACAAACTAATGCTTTAAAATGTACATCTTAAAAACCAATAAATTAGGGAGTGACTATTCAACTTATAAAAGAATTCACTACCTGCTTTCCTTTCATAAACCTTTAATTTATTCAGCTTTTCCGGGGCACACCTCTTGCGTGAACTGGGGACTATGTGCCTCTTACTGTTACTGCCACACGGTCACAGGCCATGTCAGTGGAGAAAGAAGCCACTGCAGCTTACAGCCTAGGTGTCCCTGTCCTCACGGGAGGCATGGAACCCAGAGAGGAGCCAGCACAAACCACTCCTGAACCCGGCATCTCCCAGAGGATGGTCACAGCCCCCAGCACCAGAATCACCGGGACACTGCTTCAGACCACAGACCCTGGACACCCCACACAGCCAGAGCCGGATCTCGGGGGACCTGAATTTGCACCAAGCTCCCCAAATTTGAGAGTCACTCGCTAAGAGGCAGGCCTGAGAAAGAGCTCTCGCTGGATGCGTGGGGGACACTGGGGCCATTATGAAGGTTGACATCCTCTGGATTGATCTGAAACTGAAATAAGCAAAACCTCTGTGGAGGAATGTAACCCACGGCCTCACTTTCCTCCACCAAACATTTGTTGATGGTGTTTTCAGAGTTAAGCCTGGGGGACCAGGGTCGACTGAGACCCAGCTCTTGCCTTGAAGGAGCTCAAAATCTCATTGGGGAATAGTAGAGAAACTCAGAAATCACTGAAGAATGGCAATGGCAGTGAAGAGAGATACACAGAGCATTTTCGGAAAGAGAGGCCACATCCTGGCCAGGGTGGGGGAGAGGAATGGAAATGGGAGGCAGATACAGGATCTTTGAGGACTTTGCAAATAAGGGGTTAAATGAGGGGCTGAGGTTAACTCTTCCAGGACGAGCAGAAATTACAGGGAGGAAGTGGAAAAGGGGAAGGGGATAGAAGGAAAGGCCTGTGTCAAGTTACAGAAGCCAGGAGAGGAGAAGCATTCGGGGGCTATTATCCGTCACATTATTTGAAGGGAAAGGACCATATGGAGATGCGTGTAACAAATGAGGCTTCCGAATATGCAGGGGACAGAAACCAGAGGCAGGAACAGCCTGCAGGGCTCCTTACTGCAGGGCTACTCACTGCAGGGTTAACGAGCTCCGTGGACAATAGGGTAAGGTTTGTTCCTCTACTTCAGAAGCATTAGAGACCTGGGAAGAGTCTGAAAGGCGTCAGTAATATTTTTTTAAGGATATGGCTGTGAGAGGTCTTAGTGACATTTTAAGTTGGAACTGAAAAAATTAAAATGCTAATCTTGTTTACACCGAAACCCTCCCAATATGAAAGAAAAAAGGTATCTCCTAGTGCTTGTCAAATAACTTCCAACAAATACAGCTGAAGGACTCGTTTTCATAGGAGCACTGATGCTGAAACGGCTCTTAGGAGGTACCAGGGGATGGACAGCCAGTTGTGCCCATCTGTTAAGAGTTCACAGTAATGAAACACACAAATGGGAAGACGTGCCAGGGGTCTTTAAAAAGTCATAAGAACAGAAAATCAACTGCGGGTGTATTCCGAAGCTAGCACAATAGCTCTGCTACCAAAGCAAGATGCTCAGCTGGTCTAGTTTTGGTGAGATGTCAATGAGCAAAATTATGAATAAGCTGTAATGTGTAGATAAGACTGGAAGGTTGCCCAGGCCAGGTTAACTTTAAATGATGACCATTAACATAAAATAAAGAAATAAACAAATAAAACGCACGCACACACAAACACACACACCCAACAACCACCTTTCTATCCATTCTCTCAGAATCCTTCTCATTGCTTCGACTTTTTCAAATGACAGAGGACTAACTGACAGTCACTGAAGACGAAGAATGTATGTTCAATTTCCATCCTAACACAACTACCAAAAAAAAAAGTTGTTAAAATCGGGATTTTTTTCACCTCTTTTTTGCATTTAAATAGAGTTGAGAGACACTTGGGGTTAGAACTGTCTTGCCAGAGGATGTGCTAAAGATCTTTACATTCCCAGGAAGCAGCACACAGCTGGTACTCAGTAAGTGTTGCTGAATAAATTAATAAATTGGTTAATAAATTAATGAAGGAACAAATGAACAGCGGTCGCTAAAATTAGCCTCCAAGAGACGTAACCAAGTAAACCAAGCCTGTGGTTCACTATCACAGGCTTCACAGAAAGGTGAATAGCAACCAGAAGCGATGCTTAAGGTCACAGGCTGAATCTTGACCACTTCACAGGCCTGGTATGAATTCCCTGCACTAGGGCGCCTTACAAAACCCCCTTCACCTTAATATAGTAACATGACTGCACTGCCTTATTAGCACCTTATTTAAGACTTTTCTATTCCTCCCCATTAACAAGGCATTTCCCAACTTGATATTACTGGGCAGAGGGGAAGGAAGGAGGAAATCAGTAACGGAAACCAAAAGAAAAATGAAAGCAGTCCAGAGCTAAAACATGCTGTGAAGGGATTCCACCATGCAGAATCAGTAAAGTATTTTTCATGCACAGAAGCAACAAAACATGGCATGTGTGATGTGTCTTAACCCAGCATTTTTTGAAAACAAATCTGCTCATAAATAGTACACACAGGGCTTCTCTGGTGGCGCAGTGGTTGAGAGTCCGCCTGCCGATGCAGGGGACACGGGTTCGTGCCCCGGTCCGGGAAGATCCCACATGCCGCGGAGCAGCTGGGCCCGTGAGCCATGGCCGCTGAGCCTGTGCTCCACAACGGGAGAGGCTGCAGCAGTGAGAGGCCCACGTACCGCAAAAAAAAAAAAGTACACACAGAAGCAACCATAATGTGCAAACATTGTTTATGTATTTATGCCACAAACACAAGAAATGAAATCTACGGATAATCTGTATTATTAAAGTCTTATCACATCTATTATCATTGTAAATTTGTCCTATGATATTTTCAGCAGAGATATAATAACATAACTGTGCTGTTTTACTTTTCCTTACAAAGGCAGGCAACAAAATAAATCCTCTAAACTCAAGAAAAGAATTTCTCTGTTAGTTCTGTTACAGACGACAGGAAAGTCAGCTCAATACGATGGATCAAGTGGGTCCAGGCCAAGGTATATCATGTGAAGTTTCAGAATACAGGGACAAAATGAGGTTCCTAAAAAGTCCCAGGAATCCAAAAAGCCTTCTAGAACCAATAAACAAGTTCAGCAAGGTGAGAGAATACAAGATCAACATACAAAAATCAAACGTATTTCTATTTACTAGCAATGTAAAATCTGAAAATGAAATTAAGAAGGCAATTCCATTTACAATACCATTAAGAAGCATAAAATACTTAGAATAAATTTCATAAAATACATACAAGACTGTGTACTGAAAACTACAAAACACTGCTGAGAGAAGGTAAAGACGATCAGGTCAGAGGCCCACAGTCTATGGCCCACAGTCCAGCCTCCCATTTTCGCAAATCAAGTGTTACTGGGACACAGCCTCTGCTCGCTGACCATAACATGTTCCACTACAATGGCAGAGTTAAGGAGGTGTGACAGAGACCCACAGGATAAAATGTTTACCACCTGGCCCTTCAAGGAAAGGTTCAGCAATCTCTGATCTAAGTAAATGGAGAGACATCCCACGTTATCACAATACCGTTAAGACGGCAATTTTTCTCAAAATGATCTACAGTCAGTGTAATTACTATCAAAATCTGAACAGACTTTTTTTTTGTACAATTGACAAGCCGATTCTAAAATTTATACTGAAATACAAAGGAGCTAGAATAGCCAAAAGAATTTCGAAAAAAAGAACAGAACTTGAGAACTCACACCACCCCATTTCAAATATGTTCTAAAGCTACAATGATCAAGTCTGTGTGCTACTGTAGACAAATTTTTAACAGAGACACCAAGGCAATTCAATGAGGAAGAAACAGTCTTCTCAAAAGCAGATCTGGGACAAATAAATGGCCACATTCAAAGAGATGAATTTAGAATATGTCCTTACATCATATACAAAATTTAAATCAAAATGGATCATACACCTAAATGCAACAAATAAAACAAAAAAGCACGATTCACAAAAGAAAACAACAATTGATAAACCAGGTTTCATCAAAATTAAAAACTATTCCACTTCAAAAGACACCATTAAGTAATTAAAAAGATAAGCCACACACTAGGAGAAAATATAGGCAAATCATATGATAGAGATCTTATATCCAGGGGCTTCCCTGGTGGCGCAGTGATTGAGAGCCCGCCTGCCGATACAGGGGACACGGGTTCGTGCCCGGGTCCGGGAAGATCCCACATGCCGCGGAGCGGCTGGGCCCGTGAGCCATGGCTGCTGAGCCTGCGCGTCCGGAGTCTGTGCTCCGCAACGGGAGAGGCCACAACAGTGAGAGGCCCGCGTACCGCAAAAAAAAAAAAAAAAAAAATCTTATATCCAGACTACATAAAGAATTTTGCAACTAAATAATAAGACAAACACCCAATTAAAAATGGGCAAAATATCTGAATAAACACTTCCCCAGAGAAGATACACAAGTGGTTCTAAGCACATTAAAAAATGCTAAATGTCATTACTCATGAGAAAAATATAAATTAAAACTATAATGAGATATCGCTACACACTCACTGAAATGGCTATAATCAAAAAGACAAACAATACAAAGTGTTGATGAAGATGTAGAAAAACTAGAACCTTATACATCGCTGGTGGGGAAGTAAAATGGTACAGTCACTTGAGAAACCAGTTTGGAATAAGCTTACCTACAACCCAGCAATTGTATTCCTGGGAACCATCAAAGAGAAAGGAAATCATGTGTCCACACAAACACTTTGACGTGAAAGTGCACAGCAGCATGACTCAGCCCCAAACTGAAAACAATCTAAATGCCCATCAACTGGCAAATGGATAAACAAAGTGTATATAATACTCCTCAACAAGAATAAAAAGCAAACAGCTGAGACACACTAAAAGGATGAACCTCAAAACATTATGCTGAGTGAAAGAAGCCAGGTACAAAAGGCGACATACACACATACATCCCATTTACATAAGACGTCTAGAAAATACAAATCTACGGAGACAGAAATTAGAACGGGGCCAACCCCCCCCCCAGGGCTGATGAAAAGCTGCATGTGGGCACCAGAAAATGTGTGGGCTGATGGAAATGTTCTAAAAGTGGATTGTAGCAATAGTTGCAAAACTATAAATCTACTAAACAATTCTTGAATTGTATATTTACAGTGGGTAATTTTATGTTCTATAAATTACTCCTCAATAAAACTAAAAAAAATTTTTTTAAGTCCCAGGGAGAAAAAATGGTCACAAATAAGTGACCAGGAATTAAAATGTCTGCAGAATTCGAAACAGGAACACTGGAATCTGTCGGACAATGTTCAAGATTCTAAAAGAAAAAGATTTTCACAAAGAAGTTACACCTGGACAAATTACCGTGCAAATGTGGGGACATAGTAAATGACTTTCAGACATGCGAGGACTCGAGGAAATTGCTTCCCAGGTGCCCTTTCTTAGAAAGGCGTGGGGGGGATAAGGTCCCTCAAAACAAGAGAGGAGCACGCACAAAGCGCTGAGGCGGTGTGTGGCGAGGCGACGACCAGCATTCACACCCACCTCCGGGCGTCTTCCTGCGGGGCAGAGGCTGGAAAGCCGAACACTGCCTCCTGGCCTTCCTGGAACTGGGTTCTTGGAGTTAATTAGGCTCCTCCAATGAGGTGCACTCACGTAAGACTTGGGATGTGAAGGTGGAGGCCACCCTTGGGCGCTCAGCATGGCACGGGGCCCAGCGGGGTTTCTCCAAGTGTTCAGTGCCCAGCTGTCATCAGCTTCACGGGTATCAAGAGACAGCAGCTGTGACAGGGTCTGACCCTTGGGCTGCAGCTACCGCAGAAGGTTCTTGAAATGAGCAGCCCCAGCGGTGGTCCCCCGACTCCTTCCTATCCTAATGTGGCAGAAGATTCAGCACCTTGACAGAGCAGGGCAGCTGTGTGGTTCCGGGGCATTCCTGGAGGCCCAGCCTCTAGCCCACTCCTCCAGTACTTCCAGTAATTTGCAAGTACTCATCTCTGTTTTAAATCCCTCTCTGTTTGAAACAGCTGGTGTGGTTTTTGTCTCCTCCAACTGAACCCAACTGATGATATAACACACAGGGAAACACAGGAAGTACTATACCCGATACAAAAGAGAGGCAAAGGACATTTCCGGGAGTACGGTAAAGAGACACAGCAAGGTCACTCCAGAGCAGCACATGGAGAAAGCAGCCCGCCCGGATCGGAGCGGGTCCAAGGCTCTGGGAGAGACCAAAAGATGAAACAGGTAGAAAACCTAATGCATGTGAACTTATGCAGGTGACAGTGGGTTCAGACAATCTTCAGAATGAAGTTCTGAATTTATGAAAAGTACATAGAAAGCAAGCAAACAAAAAAGACTACACAAAAAGCTGGGTAGGAGAGAGAAGGGAATAGAATCACAGTTCACTACCTATTTCACCTGTGGATGGCACTGAGCTAGTCACCGTAACCGAAGGCAGAGCACTGATCCATCCCCCGTTACACGCTAACTATGGGGACATCTGGGAGATTGGAAGGGTGCCTGTTTGGGTTATTAGGGTGGGGCAGAAGTGGCCAAATCCTCTTGTTTCATATCGCATAGTTAAAAAAAAGTTTAAAGTGGAAAAAAATCAAGACGCAGCAACGTGGGCGTGTTATTTGGAGACAGAGAGGATGTCCGGAACCTGGCTGCCTCTGAGGGAGAAGACAGGAATGCAGGGGCCAGGGAGGCAGAGGCATGGGGCTTGCTATGGTATGTTCTCAACCTGGTAGAACTATCTGACTCCTAAGATATGCAGGGAATAAACTTTAGTAAAAAGAAAGGAAGAAGAAAAGGAAGTGGCCCAGATTCTCCCATCATTCCACGGCCGAGACCCTCTGGGTACAGATGGACGTCCCCCCTGCCCCAGGCCCTAGGCCCTGAGCACAGCCCAGTCCGGGCCCACCCATGCAGGCAGCACACACCAGGCGCTTCCCGCCCCCTCTCCTGTCCGGAAAGGTGGCTGGGTCACTGCAAGCCAAGAGCACAAAAGAGGAAAAGAGTTCAAATAAAACTGTAGCTAGAGTCATAGGAAAAGATCAGATATAAAAGCAACATTTCAGTATCCTGGGGGTCAAATAAAAAATCATACATCAGTTTTCAGAGAGAAAGAATCTGAAATAAGTTGGAGGCAACCACCAGCAACTGCCTCTATCTAAAAACAGCTGTGAAAATACCAACATTTTGAGCTAAAGGTTAACTAGATTGCCTAAATTCAAATTTGCTTCTGAGGTATCCAAGAGCCATGGTTTCCAGAAATATAGAAAACTAATGTGTTGTTCTTGGAAGTAGAGTAGGTCTAAGGAACTCTCAGAGCATTCATACTTCCCTCCACGCTGTCCTCGTGGACCAGTTTCTAGCAGTTCTGTTAAACAGTATGGGTGGTGCAGTCCATGCAAAAGTTTTACAAAGCAACACATCCAGCTCAAAGATTCCATTCAGTCAAATTAATATATGTCTTCCTTTCATTTTTAATCTAATGCATCTGAGAGAACAAAAGAAGAATAAAAGCCATGACCATTGTCTCTGTTAAAATTTATCTTCAGGGTAGGGGCTTCCCTGGTGGCGCAGTGGTTGACAGTCCGCCTGCCGATGCAGGGGACACGGGTTCGTGCCCCGGTCCGGGAAGATCCCACATGCCACGGAGCGGCTGGGCCCGTGAGCCATGGCCGCTGAGCCTGCGCGTCCGGGCCTGTGCTCCGTAACGGGAGAGGCCGCAACAGTGAGAGGCCCACGTACCGCTAAAGAAAACAAACAAACAAACAAAAAATTTATCTTCAGGGTAGAACTGTACCATTTATACAGGCATGGCCATTCTCACCACAACAGATAAATCTGAGTGAAATCTCGTTCTTCCTGCGATCAAATTGCTACCAGCATGTTTGCCAACACTATAAATCTGCCCATGTTGATTCTTAAAATGAAAAATACCAAGGGAAACACATAATCCTTTACTCCCTGCCATTCTTAGGAATAAGAAACAACAGACATCTTGACTAGGCAGAAGAAGCTGTCCTTCCCAGCAGGCTCTGGGTGGAGGGGTAGCCTCGCTATCGCCCACGTGTACTGGGTGGGTTACGTAACCATCCAGGGCTGATGGGCCTCACCTCTCCGTGGAAAACAAGATCTCGATTTTATGCTGTTAGTAATTCACAATTATTAGCAGTCATTTGTGGGGGGATCCAGATCACATGCCGCTCTCTCCATTCGTGAGCTCCTGTGCCACTTGAGACAACGGGGGTGCTGCGGTCTGGCTGGCCAAGCAGAGAGAATTCTGCCCTGCCCAGAGAGCAGGGCTCCAGGGCCCCGGGGACGGGGCAGGGGGGGCAGGAAGGCCAGCTTTGCCCGCCCAAGCTCCCTGCCTGCCTCCATGGCCTCAGGTGTTGTAGACACAGCACAGCAGTTCCTGCCCAAACCCCCTTCCAGCTGTGGGCAGCCGTCACTCGAAATGATCACAGAGGACTAAATCCAGATAGACCCAAGGAGCAGAAGGCTGAGTCAGGCTAAACCAGGGCCAAGGGGAAGAGAGCCAGGGGCATCGGCGACAGGAGCAGATGCAGGAGCTGCGCCTGGAGCTGACTGCGGCCCGCACAGGACGTCGTGGGCAGAGGACACATGGCAGCCACGAGGAAGCCACGGCAGAGGGATCTGCGTCTCTCTCCACCGTAACTCAGGGACTTTGCTGCTGCCAAAGCAAACCCGTTCAGTGTCAGGCTTTTCTGCAAGCGAAGCAGGGTTTGTAGAGCAGATCTGAGTGCAAGAGGCAGGAAACACTTCTACGTTAAGGGAGAGATTTGGAAGCCTTTAATAACATCACCGTGCTCTTCAGTAGAAGAGCCACATCCCCCAATTTCCAGCCCTGGCTGAGACATCGACTCATGAGTTCTTTAGTTTTCTTGGACTCAGTTTCCCCCCAAAAGAAACAGGAATGAAAACCATATGCTTATTTCCACCTCTCAAATTCAGCTATCCAAGAATTCAATTCTGTTTATTTCAGGTCGTTAAATATTCATCAAGTCCAGGAACCAGGTGCTTCAAGGGATTAAAAAAGAAATAAATAAAACAAACACAGGCCCTGCTGTCAAGGAGCTCAGATCTAGAAGGTTAAAAAAATCCTCAAATCATACCAGAAGGTAAACTCTGGTAAATATCGCAGGAGAACGCGTCAACAGTCCACTCAACAAACAATTCTGTGGATCTGGAATGTGCAGGGCAACGTGTTAGACACAGAAGAAGATCTACAGATGTCGGCCAGCCCTGCCCCTGACGGTGCAGATGGTGCAGCAGGGACGGTGTCGGGTGGGGGGATGTTTCAGGGAGGGAGGAAGAGTCTCTGGTCCCTAAGTGTCCAGAGACAGGAGTCGAGCAGGCTGTGACGGCGTGGCCACTCCACGGCCCGCCCAGCGGGGGTGACACGGGCCAGCAGAGACGGAGACCCGGAGCTGTGAGCTGAGAGGACCGCACAGCACCCTGGTGAGGGGGGCTTGCGCCCGCCTGCCCACTGCCAAGGGCACGGGTGGGTGGCTCGAGAGCTCGCTGGAAAAGCGGGCACCTGTAGTTTGTCCAGCAGCGAGTGGAGGATCCCTGAGCGTTTGCAGTGTCACAAGGGGAACTTAAAGCAGCAGCGGGAAGACTCAGGACCATCCCGTCCTCCCTGCTGGCCCTTCCTTCCGGCCTGTGAGAAGCGTCCCTTGGGCTGGGGGGTTGGCGCGGAGGGGGAGACCCAGCCAAAGCCGCATGGAGCCAGCTTTCCAGCTCGGCCGTCTCTCCAGGCCACACTCCCAAGCCACAGCCCTTTCGCCACACAGAACTGTGATAAGCCGGTGCTGACTCGATCTTAAATGCCCCCAGAACACGGGCTGCAGAGGGCGGGAAGGCTCACTTGTTTGCGCCCTGCCGTGTCCCGAGCACCCAGAAGAGTAGCAGTACGTAATAAGTATTTGTTAAATGAACAAACGAAGCTGAGACCGTGAACAGTCTTAAATGTCACCTTTAGTCTCTTCCTTTGACAGATGAGGAAACGGTGGCTTGGAGGTGTCCACGGCTTTCCCCGGAGCCAGGGAGCTAATCAGTGAGTTGGAAAACCACAATTACCCCGGGGTCTCCTGGTGCTGGGTGTGAAGCTCTTGACGCTGTCCCACGTTACCCCTGGTTTTCTGCATTTTCAACGCCCTATAATTAAGAGCGAGGAAATTAGAAAGCAGCAGTTTACAGATCTCCGAAGAATTTTATTTTGAAAATGTTTAGAACCTCCACGACACAGATTATTAAGGTAACAAAAACCAGTAGGGAGCCGGCTAGGAGAAACGCCCTGATTTCAGGCCAGTGAAATGAAAGCAACACTCTCTCTGTGCTGTTACAGCGCCGCTGTTGAGAATTTCTGAGATTACCTCCATTACTTTGCTTTGAAACTGCTCAGGAAACTACAGCAGACATTGCTCGTCTACCACTGTTACAGTCTGGCCTTCCCTGCTGGCTCCCCAGAGACCAGCACCTACCCAAGCTTCAAAAATCTTCCCTCGGCACTAAAAGTGTATATATTTTGAAAGGCAACAAATAGAGGCTTGTGTCATCTTTGGAGTGGCTTTTTGGAATCTTCTGCAAAGATTTAAAATCAAAAAGCTGCCTGGGAACCATCTGCAGAGTAAGAAACAAATAACAAATAAGCAATAACCAAGACAGTTTTCAAAGAAGACCAGAGATGGGAACCTCCCAATGACACCACTGCTCCAAAATTAGTATTTGTGATCAACAGCTCCACGCCAGGCACTGCCAGAGGCTGGGAGACGCTAGGCCTCGTCCTCATGGTGCTTACAGTCTTGGGGAGAGGCTGGGTCAGAGACACAACACCATCAGTCCGTTGCCATGGTGACGCTCCCCCTAGGTATGCAGGTGCTTCAGGCGTGTCCTACAAGGTCCTCTGCTGGGCCAGACTGGTCTCAGCAGAAGCAAGGGCACGTGCAGGGTCTTGAGCACCAAGGAAGAACTTAGAGGCCTGGGTGGCAAGAACGCCAAGTGCCACAGGGACAGGCTTGGTGGGGCCCGAGGGGTGGCCAGGACCAGAGCCCAGCAGGTGCTGCCTGGAAGGTGTATCATGCAGCTGAGGGTTTGAACTTTACCCTCTGAGCACTGAGAATCCAAAGAGTATAAGGAGATTACAATGACAAAGACTTGACCGTGAAAAGATCATCCCTCAAAAGACAAGTGTTTGTTTTCAGAACAGTACAAACCACTTGAAATACAAGAATGTAAACTAGGACATAAGGATTGTTGGCGTAGCATTTAGGAGTGACAGCAGAAAAGCATGCCCAGGCGTCCACAGAACGGAGGGCATACTTAGTAACCCCACATGGTACTGATTAAACTACCAGGCACACTTCTGCGCCAAAAAAATTGGGGAACATGATGTTTCTAAAGACTGTACTAAAACTCAAAATGTATTGAAAGAATCAACTAGTGACTCAATTTCCAAGTCAGTGCATAAATGAAATAATAAAAACATGGAGGTTACCATAAACAATCATTCCTTCTTCTCAGACCTCCCTCGGTCCCTCCAGCGCACAATGGCCGGTCCATCTGTTGGATTCGCAGACACCCTCTAGTGTCTCAGCCCACTGCATGGAACACACTTTCCATGTGTTTACATCTAGACCACCCACCAGGACTGTGAGCTCCTTACGGAATTCTTACACACTTGTACCACCCAGGGCACCTGGCCACATGCCCTGCACATGGGGGCTTGCAAGTGTGGACTGACTCATCAAGTGAGCAACCAGTAAAAGACAGAAAAGGGGATTTGGAAATAATCTGTGTATTTGAGTTAGAGAGATCTTTCACAATTAACTTCATTATATGTTAAGCAGAGCAAATTAAATCCTATCACACTAGTTGGGAAAGACTGAGGGATGTAAGAAAAGCACCATGGAATTCGATTGTGTTAAAGACGCCACGCCTCACAGATGACGGGGGATTTTCTCACAGCTCTCTGTGCCAAGAATATTGCGCTTTCCCTGAAAAAAATGGGCATGCTTTTGTCTTGCAGATACTATAGGCTGTGTTGATTAACTGTGTTTCCCTCTTTCCTTTCACCATTAGGCAGCTAGAGCCAAATTTATGCCTCCTTATAGCAATGAGATCAATGTGTATTTCTTTGTTGCAACCTTAGCCCAGCTTTGTCATTTTCCTATGCTTATCTTTCCTTTCCCTTTTCTCCCCCGGATTTTTGTTTTATTTAGATATATCTATATCTACAGAAGTCACTCTCTCCCAGCCTTTGTAGAACTGTGTTATGAATAAATCTAAATTATCAAATAATTAAGCAAAGGATGCTTTCGTGCCCTCACAATTTACTCTGCCTTAAGTAATAGAGGTTTCCAAACCAAGGCAGCTAACCCTTAGCTAAGCTGATTTTCAATCAAACCTACACAGAATTGCTTCCCCATCACCCCACAAAACATCTGGAGGGTGACATGGCCAGGTGCACATCTGGTGCCCGTCTTACTTCTCTCCTTCCCTCGGCTCCTTGACTCTGCACAACAGCCGTCTCCTCAGTGGCTCGCGGGCGCCTGTCAGCTCTGCTTCCTCGAGTCTCCAGAATCTATTTCCTCCCTGGAATTTCTACTGCCGCGGATATAATTCACCCTCTCGCATCCTCCCTAGGCTACTGTGAGATGCTCCAGCCAACTCACCGCCTCCCATCTCTGCTCCATGCAATCTATCCTCTCCTAGGCTACTCCCATCTCTGCTCCATGCAATCTATCTTTCAGTCCAGAAGTGGAGGGTTTGTGCCTAAATCCATCCATCCATCCACGCATCTGATAAATACCTACAGGGCACCTACTAACGGCAAGGCATGTGTGAAGCACGGTGACAAAGAGATAAAGAAACAACAGCTCGGGAACAGTGTGGAGGCAGAGCAAGAAACCGACCGCAGCCCGGATGACGCCGGGCGCTAGGAACGCTGGTCAGAGCCCAAGCGGCGCTTTCCGGATTCCTGGGAGCAGGGGGTGTCTGAGGGCGAGAGGGGGGGCCGGTCACCCTGATCTCAGCACAATTTGTTTGGAAACCCACAGCGTCCCTATCCCCACCTGTGCCTCCTGATCTAGGCCCTGGTCTACCTTCCCGATCCTGCCCAGCTCTCAGTCCTACGCCTGCTCCTCAAGGACGCCAAGCAACCAGGCCCGTGGCCGGAGTCGAACTGTCCCCGTGCCAGCGCACCCACCTCCGCCCGCTGAAAACCCTGCTTAGCATTTCTTCAATACTCTGTAATACTGCAACCGCTAACAAGGACGAATTAACTGTGGTTCCTACCCTCAAGGAGGTTAGAGTCTTGGGAAGAAACTGGGAAGCTGAATAACCATCAGACAGATTCCAAATAGATTCTATATACAGTGGATTCCAAGGCAGAACTATTAATCAGGTACAGCATTATCCTTCACTTGGCTTCTCTTAATTCTCAGAAAAATCTAGCAGGAATAGTAGCTCATATTAGCCCAATACCATGCAGACAGATGTTGTCCACAGCCCCAAATACAGAGTCAGGGCTCCAGGGATAAAAAGTCTCCACTGGCTATTTCTCCATGGATTATAAAGGTAAACAGTGTGCTCAAAATCACAAATTCTTATGATAGTTCAAGAACCATCATACTGACTTACTTGGGAATTAAATACGAAGCAGAACATGTTTCCTGGAGACGGGAATAATTGAATTTTCATGAAACGTAATGCAATGTTTGTTCTTTCTGTGTAAACACATACAGATTGCAAGTAAGGCTAGATTAATTCCTTCAAAGCACACTGGATTTCCACAAACATAATGAAGCTGCCTGTGGTAATAAAGACTTAGAAGTCAACATTTGAAGACTTTTTCATTTATTGCACTATACATGAAGTGGCAGGATAAAAATGAGATGAAAGTACAGGACTTTTATATGTAAATTAACCTGAAAGTAACTTTTCTAGAAAATATACAAAAAGCTCAGAATGAAAGTAAACTCTGTACGCAGATCTAGGAACGAGCAGTGACCCAGAAAGCATTGACAGCGCCTCCAATCACATCGAAAAGATGACCTTACGGCCAGGGGAGCAAAACTCGTCCCACATTCTTCCTGGAGGGAAGGTAGGCAAACAAAGCAGTGAGGGGAGGATCTCAGCGACCATCACGGAGCATCTCTGAGAGTTTCCCCCAAGGGGAGGATCTCAGCGACCATCACGGAGCATCTCTGAGAGTTTCCCCCAAGGGGAGGATCTCAGCGACCATCACGGAGAATCTCTGAGAGTTTCCCCAAAAGCACAGAAGTAATGAAACGGGTTGCACAAGAAGATCCCTGTAGTGACTGCACGGTAGGGGTGGACTGGAGATCCCGGATGCAAGGGGACCAGCTCAGGAAAAGGACGTCCCAGGAACCCAATGTGCTGACCTCTGAACAGACTTTTCCTCTCGCCTCTGCAGGAGTTGGCCCTACGCTTTGCAGGCCAAATCCGGACCCACTCCCTCTGTTTGTGCATGGCTCGAAGGCTAAGGATGAATGCTACTTTTTTTTTTTTTTTGCGGTACGCGGGCCTCTCACTGCTGTGGCCTCTCCCATTGTGGAGCACAGGCTCCGGACGCGCAGGCTCAGCGGCCATGGCTCACGGGCCCAGCCGCTCTGCGGCATGTGGGATCTTCCCAGACTGGGGCACGAACCCGTGTCCCCTGCATCGGCAGGCGGACTCTCAACCACTGCGCCACCGGGGAAGCCCGAATGCTACATTTTTAAATGGCTGAGAAGTATCGAAGGAAGAATACCGTATCGTGAGACATGAAAATTACACGAAATGTCCAGCATCCATTAAATAAAGCTTGACTGGAATGCGGCCACACGGGGTTGTTTACCTCTGTCTGCGGCTGTTCCCACACTGCGATGGCAGCATCCAGTCACCGCAACAGGGACCAGGCGGCCGGCCCAGCCTGCCGCGTTTCCCATCTGGTCCCTTGCAAAGCAGGTCTGCCGACTCCCGCTCCCTTCCACCCCGACTCTCACTCACTCTTCCCACCTCAGATTAGGGGGCTTTTCTGAAGACTCCCCGACCCAATGTGGCCAACTCGATGCCACCCCTGCTGATCCCCCATCACAGCCATATACCCCTCCGCAGGGTGGGCATCCTGCCACGTGGTCACTGCACACAGACCTGTGCACACGCCCCAGCTGACTGCCAGCTCCTCGAGGGCAGGGACCACGTCCGATTTCACATCTCCATCATTGCTGGGTACCAGGTACTCAGCAAATACCGAATGAGTGAATGAACGAATGATGAATGAATGAACGGAAACCTGAACCACACGAAAACCCTCCTCTTACGCCAATGAATAACTGTGAATTCAATAAATAAAGGAACCCCAGGGGATGTTTCTTCTTCTGAAACCTTATATTCCTTGGTCTTTCTCTTCTTTCTCTATGATGATTTCCTTACACTATCTTAATTTCATGACTTTTACCAACACTGATGACTCCAAAATCTCCTACGAAGCTCTCCTACACTTCCCAATCTTACATGTCCAACTGTCTCCTAGGTATTTACACCTGGTGTCTTACAGGCACTTCAGACCTAAGAGGTCCAAAGCTTGGCTGCACTTTCCACCCCCTTCTCTGTCTCCAACTCAGGAAATGGCATCAGAGTCATTGAGGCTAAACTCACATCACCCTCAGCACCTCCCTGGGCTCACCCTCACCCCCATCCAATCCACACACCAGATACAGCTGCTCCACCCCAGAAGCATCCTTGGGGTCCACCTTCGCTTCTCCCACTCCATCACCACTGCTGAGATTCAGGCCATCATTTTCTCATCTGGATTCTATCAGCTTCTATCTTGCCTTCCTATCACCAATTCTTCACTGTTCTGGAATTCTTTTATAGAAAAACTAAACTAAACCTGATCACACTGTTTCCCTACTTAAAAATCTCTGCAGGGAAAAAAGTGAGCAGAAAATATGAGGGTTGTTCATAGCAAAGGACATAAAAATGTCTCTTAAACACATTTTTTAAAAATACAAATTAAAAGAAAAACACAAAAATAATTTTAAAATAATAAAAGAAAATACATTCAAAATGACTTCTAGATACAGTTTTTGTCTGTCAGGTTAGCAAAGGTCCCAACGCTAGATCACACACACGTGGCAGGGCGTGAGGGAAATGCTCTCACACATCACAGGTGGGGATGGCAACGGGCGGCCTGACCCCATCAGGGCTTCTTCATAGGTACAGTGTCTATACAAGGTATAAATGTATATACTCTGCGACCTAAGTCCACTTTTAGAAACGAATCCCATAGAGAGACCTGCACATGAAATGTGACATGTACACAGCTATTCACTGAAACGTTGTTGTTAATAGTAAAAGACTGGAAACAACACAAAATGCCTATTGGCTCAGGACTCATTAGATACATTATGGTTCATACACGTGATGCACAACCAGGCAGCTGTGAACACGAGTGAGTGTATGCTCTCCAACGTACAAAGGCCTCTAGAAGTGCACTGAAGTGAGGAAAAAAAAGATGTACAATAATCTAGTAGAGTATACCACTTTTACGAAGAAGAAAGAAAAGGAACTTGTATTTGTATTTGCATTAAAAACTGGAAGGATCTGGGGATTCCCTGGCGGTCCAGTGGTTAGGACTCAGCGCTCTCACTGCCGAGGGCCCAGGGTTCAGTGCCTGGTCACGGAATTAAGATCCCACAAGCCGCGCGGCGCGGCCAAAAAAAGAAAAAGAAAACACAACAAAAGCAAAATCAGTGAAAGGAGAGTACACATACACACACAGACACGCATACCCGTGGATCAGTCACTTAGCAATGGATTCACAGCGTAAATGCACAGCCGTCTTCTCTGCCCTCCATCCCTCACCCTCCCAGAGAAGTCCCGCTGGCTGCGGTGACCACAGTAGGAAGCCCGCGCTCCTTAGCTTTGTAAGCAAAGCCCATCACCCTCCAGGCCCCTCTGGACCCACGCCCACACCTTCTACCCCGATCACACGGAAATTCTGTCCTCAGGCATTCATTCCACATCTTTCAGAAGCCCTTTGACCTGCTGCGCCCTCTGCCTAGAAGGTCCTACCCCTTCCCTTGCCCCGGCAGAGTCCTAGGCGTCCTTCAACATCAAAGTCAGACGACAGCTCTGCGGGGTCGGTCTCCTGGGACGGCCTCCCCGACAGCACCGGCTGCTGAGGCCCGTGCCCCCAGCCTGTTAACCTACCTGGTTCTGGGCCCTGTGTGTGACTGGACCCCTCATTAGACCATCAGCTCCTCGGAGGCAGGAGCTCTGCCTTATTCATCTTCACTTGCCCGGCACCTATCTTTCCAACAAATGCTCCCAGCCTCCCTCGCCCTCCCCTCAATAAACAAGTGAGAATGTTTTGCCCTCCAGGGTAACAGGCGCCTTCACCTAATGAGCTGCCCTTGTCTGAATAAGGTCCTGAAAGCAGACACAGCATTAGCAGTCAGGAGGGGTCCGTGCCCTCGATCATGCCTGCCAGGCACACCTGCAACCGCCTCATCAAACGATTCCACCTCCTCCTGTGCAAGACGAGGGTATCAGACTACATGTGCGGTCTGCATCCTTTTCAAGCCACAGAACACCGTGAGGGTCCGATAAGAACTACAATTACTCTCCTTCCAGAACCCCCGCCTCCCAAATGCCCCTACACAAACAGATGCAAGACCTGACTCGTAATTTCAGGAGATTCACAGAGTGAATGACATCTGAAGTCACTTCCAACTTTAACACTCTCCGAAGGATGGAAGGGTTAGAGTGAGGGGAGAAAGGATCTAACACTTTCTGATCATTTACTGAGCACCGGACCCTCGGCTAAGCACATTACATGCATTAATTCATTTATTCTCCATCCCAGACCAGTGAGGTGCACATTATTATTCTCCTTTTATAGATTAGGAGCTGGGATGCAGGGACGTTAAGTGGTAAATGGATTGTCAGTGAAGGTGTACCTTTCTGGCTTAAAGCTCCCAGTACTTTCTGTAGGGACATTCACATCCTCCCCGCGGTGGTCAAGGGAGCCGGTCAGCCATAGCCAGTAAGCACCAGAGGAGCGAGTCTGGTCTGCCCCCCAGCTGCTCCCCACGTCGCTACTCCAGGCACCGCCAAGATAGGACACAGAAGGTAAGTGCAACAAACAAGAAGCTCCAACGCCCAGGCCCCTCCACAGCTGGCAGGGAAATAAACAACCAGCCACGGACAAGGAGGAATGGCTTTGATTAAGGGAACCAGTGAAAGAGTCCCAAGCCCAAAGAAAGGCAGCAGCGCAAAGACCTTTTCAGGTCTGGTCCCTGAGAGCCACACAACCGAGGCAGACCCCTTGTCAGCCTCGCCGGGAGGCAGACACGCTCGGGCTCAGAGAGGACCCGGGGGGGGCCCGTCCAAGGAGGCCCAGAGCCACAGTCCAGAGCAGGTGAGAGTCAGCCTCACCACGTGCATCCCCAGGAGGGAATCCAGGCTGCGGAGGGCTGGGAGCCTACGCCATCCAGAAATGCTCTCTTTGAAACAGGAATAAAATGGTACTTCTTCACCCTCGGAGGCGGTCTGCCTCCTCTTAAAAAAAAGCCTGCCTGATGAGAAAGGAGTTGTGCTGGTTACTTAGGTAACTGAAGGTACAGAGGGCGCAGGGCTTGTGGACTCCCCTGGGTCTCTGGAGGGCGTACGGTGGGCCCCAGCTAAGCCCGGGACAACTGCACCCAGATCCCTCTGCCCCCGAGTGCGTGCCCCCTTCATGACGCTGAGGATGAGGCCCCAGGCGCACGGAGCCTGGCGGGAGCTCCCAGACCCACTCCGCCCGGCCCCTCCCTCCTCCAGGGCCTCCTCACACTCAGTCTAGGCTGCTCACCTGGTCTCCTGCCTTTGAACTTGCATTTGTTCGACTCACCCTCAACAGTGATGCAATCCCCCAATCGCGTGCTACTACCTGAAGGGTGAGGTTTAAGGTCTTTATGTTGCCGCCCATGCCCTTCCAGACCTGATGGCTACGGAGGAGCTTAGCAGCCTCCTCTACCTGATTCCCAGGTTTTCCCCGAGCTCGTACCAGTCGGTCTTTCCAGAACATGCAGTGCCGCCTCCCACTCTGTGTGTCCTGCACAAGCCACGCTCTTTGCCGGGAAAGACCCCTCTTCACCCGTCACAAAACCTGCTCCCCTTCACCGCTCGGGTCAAGCCCTACGACCCCGGTGGAAAGATCCCTCTTTACCCGTCACAAAACCTGCTCCCCTTCACCGTTCGGGTCAAGCCCTACGACCCCGGTGAAGCGCTGCCCATCTCTCGAAGAACCAACAACTCCTCCTCCAACCGTCATCAGAGCCTCACGGACACAGCACACGACCTGCCGTCCCCAACACTGGACCGTGAGCCCCTCAAAGGCAGAAACGACCTGTGTATCTGCAGCACTTCGCGTGGCGCCTGCCAGGCAGGTACTTCATAAACGTCTGTTGAAGGAATGGACGGAGACGGGAAAGGCTGATTTAATAAATGGACGCATCAAACAGTGGATTTGGAGAGCTTTTCCTTCCTAATGCCTTCAAAGCCCACAAACCCTCAATTTCCAGGACTCTGTAGACAAATAGCCTAAAATATCAAATAAATGTTCTAAATTACGTATACTGATACCAGCCGCTTCCTTTACATTGAAGGCACTCCTCAAGGTAACATTTAAGCATATCTCAC
Source organism: Pseudorca crassidens (assembly GCF_039906515.1). Taxonomy (NCBI): domain Eukaryota; kingdom Metazoa; phylum Chordata; class Mammalia; order Artiodactyla; family Delphinidae; genus Pseudorca; species Pseudorca crassidens. The sequence continues at coordinate 3,629,152 of NC_090305.1, read as the reverse complement.
TAGGCTTCATCATTTACTGCCCCAAACTACACTTCTATTAGCCTCCCAGTTCACCAGCAACCCCAGCAGCCAACAGACGAGCCTTTCCCCAGGTGTCCTTCTCGGGATGTGCTCCACAAAAGGGACCCTTTCACAGAGTGATTCCGTGTCCTGTGACTCTGGGAAATCTGCTCGCTCGCCCCAACTCAGAGATAGAGAGAGACATGCAGGACCTTTCCAACTCACTATTTTCCACACTTGGTTGTATATCAAATCTTCTCTTTCCTTTGAAAATCCTAATAATACCCAGTGTTCTATGTTACACACTTTGAGAAATGCTACCCTTGGCCAGTTCCTGACTTATGTCCATTAAAAAACACAATCTGAAAATCTGGCCTAACTTTTGTCTAATGACATCACTTCATTTTATCCACGGACATAACAACACGGCCGTATCATGAAGACATTGCTTCCAGCCTAAAATGCAGAAACGAATCTTGAAAAAAATAACTTAGCAGATTGTGTTTATCCCCACGGTACCATAAATAATTCCTAAACTTCTAAACTGCCTCTTTGCAAGGGAGAAAATAAAACTGAACCACTGAGTAGCACATCACTACCTGCCTTCAAAGCTGCAGTGATCCCATGAAGCAAGAGTTTCATAAATAGTTTAAATAAAATTCAATTATATGAACATCCTTTTTTATCTTTTTATTAGTCTCGGAGAGTTTCTTTAAGGGGTGTGGGGAAGAAACCTGATTAACCAACCATAGATACCAAAGTCAGGCTGCTATGCAATTTTCCATGTGGGGCTATAAAACAACCCAAAATCCCCTGAGGGCTGTATTAATACTACACATCTCTGGCTTGTTTAAGAGGCCAAATCATGGGATCCGAGAGCTAAAAGGAAATCTGGATGTTATATCATCTAAGACCCTTATCTTATAGATGAAGAAACTGAGACCCTCGGGACTTGCCCAAGATCTCCAGCACAGTGCGTGGCAGGGCCTGGCTGTAGGCAGATCTTCACTCCGAGGGTCCCCTGGATCTTCTTCCTGTTACCTTAGGAGCTGCACTGAGCAGCTAAGCACAGACAGGCCAAGGGTTAGCCTGGGAAACTAGGGTATTTCCCTCCACATTTACTGTTTAGATGAGCCTGGAGAAAGAATAGTACACATTGGGACAAGGAAATGGGGGTCCACCACTCATGTGCTCATCATTCATTTTATAATATATATATAGAGTGCTGACTGTGTGCTAGGCATTGTTCTAGGAACTGGGAATACAACAGTGGTCAAAACCAAAAAAGTCGGGCTTCCCTGGTGGCACAGTGGTTGAGAGTCCGCCTGCCGATGCAGGGGACACGGGTTCGTGCCCCGGTCCGGGAGGATCCTACGTGCCGCGGAGCGGCTGGGCCCGTGAGCCGTGGCCGCTGAGCCTGCGCGTCCGGAGCCTGTGCTCCGCAACGGGAGAGGCCACAACAGTGAGAGGCCCGCGTACCGCAAAAAAAACCCCAAAAAAGTCCCTGTTCTCATGAAGCTTACATTCTAGTGATTCCAGAGTTTTCTACCTGAGACTGATTAAAGACAGACACCTGGAACTAAACCTTTAAACAGGTTATAGTGAGAACAAGTTTGCACACACACACACATGATCTTCCATATGTCAGAAGCATGTCCAAAAACTCCCACAAGGAGGACTTCCCAGATAAATCCCATCCCCAATCCCTGTCTGATTTAGGAAACAGTCACCACACACACCAAAATACTGGGAATCTATTTCAGTGGCTTCTCTAGGGAGGGAAGCAGAAAAAGTCAAACTCTTTTTCAATCATCCTTCTCACTACGCTAGAAAGGGAGATGGTGAGGAAAAGCATGAAGGAATAAGTGAATTCCGTGTAACGGTATTGGAGGAGGGACGCTTAAACACACCGGGAGCCCCAGGTGAGCTGAGGAAGAATATGCAAAACGGCCACAATGTACATCTTGCCAGCCAGCTACTGTGGATGGACAGACCACCACAAACGTCAACAAGCACACAGCTGTGGGCCAGGGCTTCAGCTGGTCCAGACTGGGCTGGCCTCAGGGCTCCAGGGTTGGTTCAGGTCCAGTCCGCCTGCTTCTCACTGTTCGAGAACCAGCAGGCTGTGCATGTTCATCTCATAACAAAGGCAGAAGCAAAAGAGGGCAAAAGCGCTGCCAAGGGCTTCCGAGCCGTTGTTCCTTCATCTGCTGACATCCCTTCAGCCGAAGCGGTCAGGGCAGAGGGGAGGGTCCTCTTCCCACAGTGCAAAGTGCTTCACAGTCAGCGGGCAAAGTGCATGGATATGGCGGGGGGGGGGGGGGGGGTGGCGTGGGAATAGTAACAGAGTCTGATGAAAGACATGACCATTTGCAACGATCCAAACTTGCCAAATGTCCACTTCTGTCTAACCTGAACCTTCTATTCGGAAGCTCACAAACTAGTTCAACAGCTTCAAAATGTCAAAAGCTAAGAGCTAATATTTGGATTGTATTAATATTGTTGTTGTTGTTATTATTATTATTATTACTAGGGTTACTGCTTCAGGAATGAGGAGATGATAGGAAAAAGGAAAACAGTTGAAAATGGAAAATTAAGTCCACATTGATGGGGGAAGGACAATTGCTTTATATCAGCTAAATATCCAAGACCTTAGACAATGAAAGTAAGACACGGGACAGAATCTCTGCTTTCCAGAAGTCTCCCACGTATAGGAATGATGCCACAGACAGTACGTAACACATAGTACAGCTATCAAAACATCAGAAATATGTACAGGTACCGCAGCTTGAAGCAAGTTACCAAAATCTTTGCTCTTATTACAGTAGCAGAAATACTGGAGGGGATGGCATGGCTTCTAAGCAGGATCAGAAAGAACTACAAAATATACGAGGAGACAAATCCAATTCTGTACAAACAGTATAACTGAGTCCCCACGCAAGCTCCATGTTGCCTTTCCCAGTCAAACAAGAGCATCCCAGAGTCTGCCTTCCCAGCCCCAGGAACTGCCACAGAGGGTGGGACCAGACTCAACAGAACATTAGAAGAGAGAGGGGAGACGTTTGAAAGTCATTAAATATGAAGAATCCCCACGCTGAAAATATGAATGATACAGCAATCACATCAGAGACTTGAGCCACTAGAGTCAAGCACGACAAGCAGAAGGGTTATCTTTACAGAACTTGTCAACTTACACCCACTCGCATTCCCTGACAAAGTGACTTTTTGGGAGAACGATGTTATATAAAGAAACCTAAAGCTACTCAAGTAAGAAATATAGACATTCCATTCATGAAAGAGCAACTTAAAGAAGAAAAGCCACAAACCTAGAGAATACGATTTTAATATATAAAAATGACAAAAGATTAGTGTTCAAAATAGATGATGAGTTCCTACCAATCAATTAAAAAAAGACAGAGATAGGCTTCCCTGGTGGCGCAGTGGTTACGAATCCGCCTGCCAAGCAGGGGACACAGCTTCGAGACCTGGTCCGGGAAGATCCCACGTGCTGCGGAGCAACTAAGCCCGTGAGCCACAACTGCTGAGCCTGAGCTCTAGAGCCCAAGAGCCACAACTACTGAAGCCCGCGCACCTAGAGCCCGTGCTCCACAGCAAGAGAAGCCACCGCAATGAGAAGCCCACGCACCACAACGAAGAGTAGCCCCCGCTCGCCGCAACTAGAGGAAGGCCGCGCGCAGCAACGGAGATCCAGCTCAGCCAAAAGTAAATAAATTAATGAATTAACTAATTTAAAAAAAGAAAGACAAGGAGAAAAATGAGCCCTACCCCAAAATGAGCAAAAGAAAAGCTGCATGTGTCAAGTAAATTTATAAAAAATGTGATCAACCTCAACAGCAATCAGCTAAATGTAAACGAAACCTCAGCAACAGGCTACTCTAAACTCACCAAAGAGACGGACCAAAGTCAGGCGTCCGCGGAGAGGATGTGGGGCAGCAAGAACGTCCATGCAAAGGCTCAAGGCAGAGCGAACTGGCCCAGCTGCCTTGGGAAACAGCCTGGTGACACCAACAAAGCTGCAGCTGCCCTTAAGTGCAGCAACTCCACAGCCAAATAAAATACGCCTCAGAGACACTCGCACTCCTGTACGTACAAGACGCACAAAAGTGTGCACGAGGAGCATTTGTTAGCAGCGAACAAAAAAGGGGGAAACGGCGAAGTGTCCATTAAAGAATGGATGAGTAAACTGCAGCATATTCACCCAGTAGAATTTAAGCAGTGAAAAATGAACGAACTAAAACTCTACACATGACAACAGAGATGAACTTCATAGCACTGCATGGAAAACCAAAGTCATGAGAGGATGGGCAGCATGATTCCATTTGTTAAAGCATAAAAGCTGGTGAAAGTTAGCTCGTTTTACAATATGCATAGAAAAAATATAATGAAAATCAAGGTAACAACACAAAATTCAGAACAGTGATTGCTCACAGGAGTGGGCGGAAGGGAAGGTACTAACAGGGAGGGACACAGGGGACTTCAACTGTATCATGTCCTACCTCTTCAGCTGGGTGGGGGCACTGGACTGATCTATATGGTAAAGGACTGGAAGACAGACAGAGACAGAGACGGGCATATAAAGTATCAGCATGAAGTATTCCAATGAAGAAAAATTTTAAGGAAAAAAATTATTTTTTAATTAGGGAGACTTAAGCATGTTATGGCCAAGAGTAAAGAATGAATACAGGAAGAACAAAGTTGGACTAACACTTCCCAATTTCAAAACTTACTACAAAGCTACAGGAATCAAAACAGTGTGGACATGAGGACAGGAACGTAGAACAATGGAATAAAATTGAGTCCAGAAATAAACCCAAACATGGTTTTCGACAGAGGTGCCAAGATCATTCAGTGGCTCCATCAGTTAGACCTCCAGTGGTCTAACTGATGGACAGAGCTCCCTCTTCGCATATCCCAAAGCCTGATCTCACGAATGGCACGTAAGCTCACGCTCTAATTACACAGCCTCATCTTCCCTGCCTCACTCCAAGTTTTACAGGGAGAAGTCACATCTTACCATTTGTTGTATCTTCCTCTTTGTCTAGCACAGTGCCTTACGCAGACAAGATGCTAAGTGTAGGAGTGGCATGTCTGCTTGTATACAGCACAATGCTTGTACAGTCTTGGTCTGTGCCACCTGGAAGTTCACCAACTTAGATCAGTAACACTGAGCGATATAAGTGTGTGTAGAGGCTGTAGAGACTTCTATCAAAGAGGGATAGACTGCAAATAGATTTATTCTTAGATAGGAAAAGCAGCATTAGGTATAACAACTGGGCGTCCAAGCAAAGACGAAGTACACAAGCCCTTACAAACAGGAACTGAACTTCTTCTAGGGTGCATGCTTCATGTGTGCCTATCACCAGTATTCCACCCTGAGTGCAACCAGGACGAGGGCTTGGCACACTCCTCCCCAGTCCCTCCCCTCCCCACTCTGCCCACCGTGCCTCTGTTACTAATATGGACCACGTGGCACCCTAATCATTCATGTTTACATCTCTGTGCACTGCGCTGGTCTCAAAGGCAAGGACAATGCTTATTTGCTTTTCTATAGCCTTAGAAGTAATTCAAGAAATATTTGACAAACAAACGAACAAAAGAATGATTATTTAAAACTAGAAACTGTTCACGTACGTATTTACAAGGTTTTCCCCAAAGAGTCAAGTTTTAAATTTTAATCAAGAGGTAAAGAAGGCAATTCCGCTTTTAAAGTTATTTTCCACTGTGGAGACTTTTCTGCTTCCTGGCCCAGGTATAATTTTCTAAATTTCACAGGGGCTCAATAGATGGTAAATTCCTTCCAGGCATGATGACAGCCCGTAGTCACCTGGTGATGGTTTCAGATGTTCCTGCTCTGTATTCTACCTGCAAAGACAGCAGCCTGAGTCAGCCCAATGGGAAAAAAGTGTGTCGTATTTGGAGACGTGACTCACTACTGTCCTCAAGGGAAAAACAATCAGATCATCATGACAGCAGTCGCCACCCAGGTCACAACTACCAAATCTAAGCAGTCAGAAAGCAACGGAGGGAATTCCCTGGTGGCGCAGTGGTTAAGAATCCGCCTGCCAATGCAGGGGACACAGGTTCGATCCCTGGTCCAGGAAGATCCCACATGCCGCAGAGCAACTAAGCCCATGTGCCACAACTACCGAGCTCGTATGCCACAAGTACTGAAGCCCGCATGCCTAGAGCCCATGCTCTGAAACAAGGGAAGCCACTGCAATGAGAAGCCCAAGCACTGCAATAGAGTAGCCCCCACTCGCCGCAACTAGAGAAAGCCCGCGTGCAGCAGCGAAGACCCAACGCAGCCAAAAAGAAAATAAATAAATAAATTTATTTAAAAAAAAAAGAAAGAAAGCAATGGTGAAGGCACTAGAGCTTAAAGAAGAAGAAATAAAATTCTCTAAGCTATCCGGAACAGCCTTATCTTATTCTGTGCACAAAAACACACGCATGCCATAGTCAACTTAAATGTGTAATAAAGTGTTTTCAATGCCTGTTCAAATTAGGAATCTAATCTCATGCTTTTAATTAAATGCACTCGATCACAGAGATAATACACGGGGGATGAGCCCCTCTGCAGGAGTAACGAATAACTACACAACAGAGTTTTGTTTGCTTTTGTTTCATTTGGTTCCAGCTCTTCATTCTACGTTAGGCAGAATCATTTATTTGAAAGGAATTTCTAGCCACTTCAAAATCATGCAATTTACTGTTCAGGTAGCAGAACACAGTAGTTGATTATGGTCGGAAAGATCTGGGCAAGCGACGCTGCCAGCCATTCGAGCCTGATCACCTTTCTGAGGCTCTGTAAGATGGGGTTAGTAACAGCATCCACCCAGAGCCCTGTTGTTAAGGTTAAATGAAAGAAAGCCTCTAGGGCATTTAGTGAGAGGCTGGCACACGTCTGCTATTATCACTGCCCCATCAGCCTCTCGGTTGTCATTTCAGCATTTAGCTGAACCTCTGAAGGGCCATAAAGATGGAGAGTTGTAACCATCAATTTTAGCATTTCTTGGAAGTTCTATTTTCAAAGGCAGGGGAGGGGAGGAGAGGGGAGGGAAAAAATACAGGAGGAAAGATAGCAAGAATGGCAAACTGAACAGAGGCATAAAGTGCCCGGAGCCAGGCTTCCGCCACACCGTAGGAACTCAGAAAACAGAAAGTTAGCTCCACTTGCAAATGCTGTCTGTGGTTAGTGACTGCCAGGCACACAGTGTAAGCATTTTAACTACAGGCGTCAAAACACATTCGAGTCTGAGAACACGGAGAAGAACTCTGTCATAATAACTTCAACTTCAAATAGCAAAGCCCACACAGAAATTCTTTTATAAAATCATTTCTTCTTCCTTTTCTTTAGTCTCTCTCTCTCTTGCAAGGTATTTAACTTAAATTTTATGTGTACCATTTCCCAACAAACGAAAGCACATCCCACCACCACGGTGAATCTCTCAGACACGTTTGCATCTTAGGTGTCTTCTTTTTTTTTCACTTTGCCATTTCCTCCAAGAATCACCTGACATGGCTGATCTAACTGCAGAACAGCAGTCTCATTAATGTGCAATAATGACTTGGAAACCTGTTTCAGAGACTGTATTCAGCCAATTACTGTGTGAATAAACCTCATAAAAACCCATCCAGGATACTGGAAACATACAAGGAAGCACGATTCCAAGCGGCAACTCATACGTGACTCACCCTCCCCCCGAAGCAAAACAAACAAAAACACCACAGAAAAAAAACAAACAAAACAAAACACCACAGAAGTATTTGAAGTTAGTTCCTACTCAAGAAGAGATTAAAGCTTACATATTTGCTCCCAGTATTTTGTGTTTTCTATTAAAATACATATACATCTCTTTTATTTTCCTGTTTCCTACCACTCTCAATTTTCTTTCTTCCTCTAAAATCATTCACTCAATCCAGAATCATGGATACTAAAATGACCAGGATCAAAGACGTAACCTAGTTCCAACTGGCTAGAAATTGTTTCTATGACGTGCAGGACAGGCTCTGTTTAAATATTTTCGACTAAGGGGGCTCTCTGTTAATAAATGGCTCTCACCATTTGAAAACAATGTTTAATAACATCAGAGATTAATTTTTACTGAAACAATTTTACTACGCGCCAGACCCTGTGCTAAGCACGTCACGTGCATCACCTCCACTAACCCTCATGAAGAAACTTTGAGGGCGGTATCGCTGTGCTCATTTGACTATGAGAGAACCGAGACTGGCGAGGTTAAGCAACCTGCCTGAAGACACACAGCTGTCAACTGACAGAACACGTGCTGCTTCAGACACGCAAGCCCAGGCCTCCCAACTTTTACTCACAGGCCCTCGTTTGCGACCTCTCTGCTTGCTCTTCTCCAGGACAGACCTTCAAACACTGGAAAACCACCCAAGGAGCACGTGGTGCTGTGCTGGGCCAGCTCTCCCGCAAGCATTGCTTGGCCGAGTGGAGAGGAATCTGTGAGCTGGCTGGTCCGGGCCCCTGGGGAAGAGGGGGCGGGGAGGCCAGGCCCCAGGTCTCCCAGCCCAGGCAGCACCAGCTCCTGCGTTCACGGCCGCCCCATCTCCCGTCTCCCTCCAGCCGCGTTCTCTAAGGCCACGACCTTACCCATGGTCCATCGCAGCTCTGAGTCACCAGAAGGGACGGCTCCCCTCCGGTCTATGGTGGGAGGCCCGTGACCAGCCCTGAATCAGAGCCACCACCCTCCCAGACCACAGAGCGCATGTCCTTCTCCAGGAGGGAGGAGCGGGGGCAGTGGGGAGCCGGCTCATGGGGTCCCCTCTGCCTTCTGCTCAGGCAGTGACCCCTCCCCACACGCCCAGTCTCAGCCAGCTTCCCATGGAGGATGTACACTCTGAACAAGTATTTTTAAATTTAAATTCAGATAGTGACTTAAAAAAAAAACCTCAGAGCTCTGAAATTAAGTTTAGAGATAATCTTTTTTTTTTTGGCTGCACTGCACGGCTTGTGGGATCCTACTTCCTGGACCAAGGATCGAACCCGGGCCCTCGGCAGCATGGAGTCCTCACTGCTGGACCACGAGGGAATTCCTAGAAATAATCATTATTGTTAAGCAATGGTCCTGCAGAGGAGAGCTGGAAAGATCCTTCTCGAGTTCTTACAGAACGGGGAGAATGTCATCAGAGCCCCCATTTTCTTCCCTCCCTCCCAGTCAGGGAGCACTGCCAACGCTGAGGGTGGCAAACCACCAAACATCACAGGCCTAAGTATTTTATATTGTGTTTCTAGCATATTTATGAAATAGCTGCTGAATTTGGTTCCAAATGCAGTAGGAACAAAAAAAGGGATTATATGTTGGCTTTGTTCTTAAATAGTCTGGAAGGCAAACCACTCTCCTGGGACACGCATCAAAGACCTGTCGGCAATTACAAAGCAGCTGATCAACAAATATGAAATCACAAAGTACAAACCAACGCCGGGCGCTGATAAGGAAGAGCTCCAAAACCAAGAAGCTTTTGCAAAATTAGCCACGAGAATGAAGTTCTTCCAGAGTGGAGTGCCAGAGAAAAGTCTAGAGGGCAACATACAAGGAGAGAAAGACGGAGGCTAGTCCTACAGGAGTAGGTGAGCGCGGATGCAAACGAGCCTGTAAAGGAAGTCAGCTGGGAAGAGAGAGCCTGTGAATACACGTGGATTCTCTTCTACCTGAATTTACCAGGCGCTGTTCCATCACCCCACAGCCAAGAATTTCCAGCCATTCCCCGTGGAAGTTGATCTCCATCTCGAAGGAAGGATGAGTAAAAGGAAAGTAGCAGTCCACCCATCTGATGTCCAGCCCTGCAAAGACACCAAACACAAACAGACATGGAGCGTTAAAGGCAGTCTTGCCTTTCCTGTGATCAAAGCTGCCCTTCGGCTAATGACACCAATTCCTACATTCTGACTAAAATAAATAGCAAACAAATTAATTTGCAACACTTTGGGGGGAGGCAATAAATCTTAAAACTTGTGAAAAACTGGGCATGTCTTTTCCAATATGAAAAACACTTTGTGTAGCTCCAGGACCCTCTAAAACCAAATCAATCACCTGCCAAATCCCTGCAACCACCGGGCAGAGGAAGAAATTAGGTCAAGATAATGGGGAAAGCAGGTAATTCTGCTAGTTTCTATAAGTGAAAATGACATCTTCTCAGAGTTAAAGAAAAAATACTTTTACTGTTCTTCAAACTTACATATCAACAGTATGACTAATTCAGGATAAACTAATCAACTTTCACTTCCATAAATAGATATATTAATTTTTATTAACTTTATAAGAGCTAATAAAAGGTTAAATGAAATAAGATCAGCTAAATTTAAAAAGTCAAAATATTTTTTTCTACAGATGAATGATAAATATACTCACATCCAAGACAAACCAAAAAAGTACATGCTAAATGCCGGGATGAATTTCTCAATATGCAATCATAAATACGTCACTTACAAACAATAATATTATCATTTAACAAAGGAAAAGACTAATGAATTGAAAACAAGTCAAGCCTGCAGAAAGCAGAGGTCACTAAGAAGAGAAGGCAGAATAGGAGGCCACGTAGCAGCCAGATGCCCCTGTGAGGACACCCAGAGCCCTCACAGCGCAGGCACTGAACAAAACCAGTAACAAAACTTGCTTCCGTTTACTGAGCACTTACTATGCCTCTACCATTCCCATTTCATAGAGAGGTGGAAAAACTATTAGGAAGGTTGTGTGTCCTGCCCATAGGCACACGGCTAGCAGGTGACCAGGCTACACCCGGGGCTGCCCGACTCCAAAACTCCTGCTCTTGACAATTAAAACATAATTCCCTGCCCATCGTGAAAGATATTTCAAGAATCAAAAGTCACAAACGAACAGAGTTATAAAACAAAGGAGCCCTTGCTATGCTCAGAATGATATAGGAGAATATAGGTTTTTCTTTCATTGTTCTGTTTCAGTTGCATTTATTTTTCTAGATACTTGCTGTCAATGGCAAGTGACAACTGATTTCTGTTTACAGTCGTAAGACAATACTTCCCCCTTTTATTATACATGTGGTATAACAGACAAATATTAAACTCCACGTACATACAGTGCACACGGTTGATAAGTGCTGACATACGTATACATCCATGAAACATCATCACTATCAATATCAGCAACATGTCCATTACCCCCCAAAGCTTCCTCATGCCCCTCTGTAATACTCCCCACCTGCCCATCAGCCCTGCCCCTCCTCCTCACCAGCCCTCCTTCCCCAGGCAACCACTGACTTCCTCCCTGTCATGACAGACGAGCTGGCACTGCCTAGAACTTTATGAAAATGCAGTCACACAGAATGTATTCTTTTTCTGTCTGGGTTCTTTTACTCGGTGTGATTATTTTAAGACTCACCCATGTTGTTGTGCATGTCCACAGTTCATTCGTTGCCATTACTGAGGAAATTTCGCCAACATTTTTTCTACCCGGGAAAAAAATGTAGATGTTGGGGCAGTGTCTGCAAGTCCCCCGATATTTCTGTACAGAAGCCCCTACGTGCAGACCAGTTGCCTACTTGCCACTGAATTCTGCAAAGAAGGGACCTGGACACCTGTGTGCTCATCCATCTTTGGGACCAATAATCCCCTACCAATATTGTATGAAAAAGCTCCAGAGACAACCCCACTGGCAAACAGAAATGTGTCAAGTGTTGGGATGTATAACTGAGCGCAGAGGACGGGCAGACAAAACCATGTTATTCGTTCTTTTTGTAACTCCTGGCAGGTGAGCACAGATCACCTTCTGAGAACAATTTGGAAAAACAAATTCTTTATACATGGCTTTTTATACCTGGATCAAATTTTACCGAAAGCAAGACGAGTTTTCAGGGTTAACATGATGATTTCATATAATTCAACACCACTAAGTGCCTGGAACAAAGTTAGGTACGGTCTACACAAATTAATTTTCCTGTTATTTCTTTATTTTATTCCTTTGGGTAAAGTTTATCTCTTTATACCTCACACCTAGAAAGCTTAGGTTCCCCCCAGTCAGAGAGAAAGCAACTTGAAAACATTAGTAACGCTCAAAATAACCACAACTAACTATTATCAGTGTTCATTAAGCCTGAACTCGACCTTTCCTGTGTGCACACCCATCCGAGCTGTCGGTGCCAGTGGTGTCAAAGCACAAGGACTGAACTGAACAGCGGTGTGACGGTCTCTGCCCTTCTCTAGGAACCTTCTTTTATCAAAGGACTTTGGCTTTACCACTTGTAAAACTATAAAACATTATAACTTTGGATAAAAACTTTTTTAATGTTGACTAAATTCTCAAGATAAAATGTCCACATGTTGGTCGCATCAAACCTCGCTCTCTTTTGGTTGAAGGCCTCCGCCACCACAGCCCTAGGTTTCCTTTTGCTCAACCATCCTACAGGTGTGTCTCTTTCAGTAGCAATGAAAGTAACGGCTCCACAGTGACAAACGCACCCAGCAAAGAGTGACAAGGCAGGGAAGTTGGCCAAAGTCTCTCAGGACACGTGAGATGATTAACATTACGCATCTAAGAGGCAGAACTCACTGATGACAACAGCACAGAAACTAACCCAGAAAACACGGACTGGCAAAAGCTGTGTCCAGTGCGACTAGAAAGCTTCTGATCCTTTTACCTCCTCAGATCCTTTTTCAACCTGTGACCCTGCAAAGAATGCCGAATCCACAAACCATTCACTTCCTTTTTCTACTACCTTAAGGATTTCTTCAGTTAAATTCGTCTTCCTTCACATAAACAGGAAAATGGCAAAAGCTACAAAGTCCCACCTTTGAGAAGCCTATGGCTATACTTCAAACATAAATAGTCACTATTTAAAAGTAAATTATATTAGTTAATGTGTAATTTTTTATCAAAATACCATATCCTTTTACATATTCTAGCAATTTAAATTTTAGTTACTTTGACACATAACAGTAATTTTTTTCATAGCTGGTGGTAGAATCATTTATTAATTACTTTTATATTACCCCCAAATATACACTTTCTTCTTGTTTTCGCCCCATAACCTCAAAATTATAGTAAGGATTATTATAGCAGATTGAAAAAACATCTTGACATGCAGCGTGTATCAAAGATGTGATATTGAATAACCACCTAAAAACTATGTTAAGTATGGCTTATTTCACACGTCAAGTATCAGGAGTCTGTGAAAAAAATCCACTAAGAACTAGGCGTTTTGAATTATACATTAACAGAGGGAAATTTCTGGTAAACATGTCCAAATCACATGGATTCATTACGCATTAGACTATTCTTACTGGTGATTAGTTTAAATTACATTAAATGTACATATATTATATACCTAATGGAAAATAATGCCAAAGTTCGTTCTTTCTTTTTTCTGTTTTATGTGTGTGTTTGTCTTTTTCTTTTTGGTTTGGATATAATGATTTACTTAAACATATTTACAAATGAAGTTCAGAGCTTTTTAAAAATTGTCTCAGAACCCTGTGAGACTACAGCAACTGTCAAAAATTATATATTAATTTTTAGGCTAGAGCCAAGTAGAAGAATAAACCAAAAACCTGGATTCAAGTCTCATCCTGCCCTTCTTGCTGTGAAACCGGGGGTAGGTTAACCAACCTCTCTGAGCCCAGCTGCCCCATCTCCACGCTGTACAGCAACAGCTGCTCTGCCCAGCGGTTGTGAGCAGAGGACCTAGCAAGCCCCAGTTTTCCCAGAGGCAGAGATGCTCTCTGGAGATGCAGGCACCTGCTCTGCTTTCTCTCCTGAAGGAGGATGCTGAGAGCCCAAAGTCTAGGATCATTCCCTCAGCTGGGACCCCAGAAATGACTGGTGAGCATTCCTTCAGAATGGTGGTGTCATAGAGAACAGACTGGTGGTTGCCAGTGGGGAGGGGGTGGCTGGGGTCAGCAGATACAAACTATTACATGTGGGATGGATAAACAACAAGGTCCTGCTGCACAGCACCGAGAACTATGTTCAGGATCCTGTGATAAACCATAATGGAAAAGAATATAAAAAAGGAATACATAGGGCTTCCCTGGTGGTGCAGTGGTTGAGAGTCCGCCTGCCGATGCAGGGGACGTGGGTTCGTGCCCCGGTCCGGGAAGATCCCACATGCCGCGGAGCGGCTGGGCCCGTGAGCCATGGCCGCTGAGCCTGCGCGTCCGGAGCCTGTGCTCCGCAACGGGAGAGGCCACAACAGTGAGAGGCCCGCGTACCGCAAAAAAAAAAAAAAAAAGGATAGTGGTGTGAGCCTGAGTGGAAAAGGACTGGCAAGAACTTGAATTCTCTCAGCTCTGGCAGGACACTGCCGGCCCTACCTGCCGTAGGGAACCAGGGGCACGGGCACAGGACGGCAGCACCACGTACCAGGGAAGACCAATCAGGGCCGGACGCAGGGGGCGGGGCAAGGGCCCAGGCCTCTTCCCACCAAGCCCTGCCGCCGAGGCGGTACTGCGGCGCCTAACACTGGACAGAGACACATTAAACGGATGCCATTCCAGGTCACCCCACCCGCCTTCATCACCAATCTTGTCTAAACACACCCTGTATTCATTTCCCTGACTTACCCACTCAGGAAGGGACTCTTTCTCTGCTTCCCATACCCTTATATTGAAAGATGGGACTGTGCTATCAGAACCACCTCCCAGAGCTGTCAGAATCTAAATTTGAAAAGGCTGGTGGCCTAGACCGGAGCACATACCAGTGACTTTATATATGCTACCAAGGCTACCCTCCACCGAAGCAGAGACTTTTCCATACCGGCTATACAAATACGCAATTAGTAACTGCTCTTGGGCATTAATTCCTCAGTGCTGGAACCCGAGGAGCAGCCGAATGTAGCAGAACTCTGATTCTCCTGCTTTCTACACCGGACACGGCAGGCGCCCAAGCAAGGAAAGCAAAGCCGGGGAGAAAAAGGATGGAGGGTGCTCTCTGGCTAAAAAGAAATCCATAAAAAAACTGGGACCATCCGAGGTGAGCACAACCTAACTAGAAATTACCCGGCCCTCACTGTCAAATGCAGCTGACAATTCCATCTCTTCTGCTCCTGCTCGATTTAAATCAGACCCACAGCCCTTTAAACTGAATACGTACCAAGCAGCGGACAGGCAATTTTTCACAGTTCTCAGTATTGCTCTGTTCTCATAGCTTTCTTAAAAAAAATTGTTTTGAACAGTAATATATTCAAAGCGTTCAAAATCGAAACACTGTAAGAGTATACATTTCCCTGTATAATAGGGCATCGGTGACATCACAAGAAAAAATTGTAAGTATGTGAGGTGACTGATGTTAACTAAACTTACTGCGGTGATCGTTTTGCAATATATACATGTATCCAATCATTATGTCATACACCTCAGACTAATACAGTGTTACAGTAAAACGGTCCCCTACATCCGAACCAGTTCTGTTCCCAGAGCACGTTCGTTCATTAAGTCCAATTTATTAGTTAAGTCCAACAAAGTTACCCTAGGTACCCAACTAACACAATTGGCTGTATAGTACTGTACTGTAATAGGTTTATAATACTTTTCACACAAATAATACATAAAAAACAAACAAAAAAACATTTTTAATCTTACAGTACAGTACCTTGAAAAGTACAGTAGTACCAGCTACATCACTGCTGCTTTTACACTTGCCTCCTATAGAAAGTGATCAGGCATGCAAAGAAGAAGAAGAAAAAAACATAAAGTAGAGGAAAAGAAATAGCAATTCACCAAGAAATGACACAGATGACAGAACTAGTTGAAAAAGGCACTGAAATATGCATGATAATGATATTTAGTACACTCCCAAAGCTGCAGGGAAGACTGGACATGTTAGGTAGAGATAAAGAAGATCATGAAAAGACACTAACTGAAACTAGAAAATGGGGTGAAAAGAACACTGGATGGAATTCACAGCAGATTAGACATTGCAGGAAAAAAGAAGGATTGATGAATTTAAAGATACAGCAATGAAAACTATCTAAAATGAAACCCAGAAGGAAAAAGGAATACTGAGAGAAAAGTGAACAGAGCACCGGTGAACTGTGGAAAAATTTCAAGTGGCCAAATATACATGTAATTGGAGTCCCCAAGGGGAGCGAGTAACAGAGAAAATATCTGAAGAAATAATTTACTGAAATTTCTCAAATGTGATGAAGTATATATATGTATCAAGAATTTGGGCTTTCTATGAACCTAAGCAGAGAAGGAACTCTCCCTCGTCCACAGACCTTAATGTCTCCCGGTTGCCTGTGTATCAACCTCCTACAGGTAGAAAGAGTATGAAACAGGCACAGTCCTGGCACATTCGTTGTCTTGATTAAAGTATCTTGAAAAATTTAAGTACTTTTTTCACTGTACCTCGAGGCCCAATCATTTCATTTCATTTAACATAAAACCCCACACAATTTCAACTTCTTACTTCTCTAGGGTATGGAACCTGTTTCTTAGCCCTACCCAGTCACCAGAGAATCAGCAACTTTCTTAGGCTCCTTAAAAGCATTCCAGCGAATTCAATCGTGGCTATCTCACGCTTTCTCCCAAACAGTTTCCTTGTACCAAGTCGTTAGGCCAGAAAGGTTAACGCTAGTAAGTATTTTCTCCACTCAGCAGACTCCTAAGGAAAGGTGGGTCTTAAGTCTCTCTCCACCTGAGTCCTAAAGTGATGATGTCCTCTTTCCACTGAGTATCTGTACTCAGCACAAGGCAAGGCTCTCTGTAGCCCCATTTCAGAGCATGTGATCCAAGGTTCCGACAGGCGGGCCTTGCCAGCCAGTTTTCATCTGAAAGTGCAGCCGGCCTGGACGACACCCGAGCCCCAAGGAGCAGAGACAGCACCACATGGCCTGAGGCAGCCGCTGCTCTGCGACTTCACCTCCAGATGTAAGACGACCCTCTGCAAATCAGACAGCACCAGACAGCCCAAAAGGGCACACTTCAAAATTATTAAAGTGACATGCTTCAACACTCTGTAAATTTGACTCAGTCAGGAACAAAGTAGGACTAACAGCCATAAACCGAGTTATCATTCTCAATCACTTTCACTTCATTTATATTAACAGGGATTCGTGGACAGAGAAAAATATGAAAAGGTACGGAAGACACAGTATCCTCACTGCCGACTGACCTCACTCCCGACCAGGACAGCATTCATAATACAGAGCCCTGCAATGCAAGGGCCGCATACAGACCCTTTGGAGGTTGGGTTGACAACCAAGTTATTTGGGGAGAATCGGCACCTATGGAAGGAAGAGGGTGGCAGCTGCAGCGGGGGGAGTCAACCAACTGCAATCAGGCCCAGCAAAGCCTTAACCTCGCCAGAGGGACGGGGCGGGGTGTGGGGGGAGCGGGGATGAGGGAGCTGGAGCCAGGTGGGCAGGGGCTGGGGGCTGGGGGCAAACTGTGGGGCCTTTATATTCCTCCCACAAGCAGTCTTTGGCTGTGGGCAGCTCTGGGAAGGGCACTGTCCTTGGGCAAGGGGGCTTGCCCGCAGCTGCGGCGGCCCCGGAGGGAGCTGACGGCTGAGGCCACCTGCACTTCCACCGGCAGGGTCCTGAGACAGGAGCTGCGAGTGCATCTCAGTGACAACCGTTAGCCTGTTTTGCTCTTAAATGGAAGAGACACGACTTGCCACAGCAACATATCTAGCCGGCAGCAGAGGAACACAGTCCACTTCTCTTTCAGACGCGTTCACCCAAACTGTGCTATGAGGCCGGCGCCTCCTAAAGGGAAACTCCAGGGCTCAGCAAGGGATCGTGCCAGAGACGGCCGTAAACCGTGAAGGGCAGCAAGTGAAACCACAGTGTGAGGACTCCTAAACCCCACCTTAGCTGCTCTGAAAGAAGTGATCTGCTAAACACGGTACAAGACAGAGGGGAAACCATTTAGAAGTGTTTAAAATGTCAGTGTATTCCACAAGCATATGAACTGTCTAAAGGGCATTTTCTTTCTTTCCAATTCTAAACCGATAACCTCTCTCACAACAGCCTTAGGATGCTGGTGCAATTGAAATGTTCGCAGAAAATAATCAACTGCTTTGGAGAGGGAGAAAACGCCCTGACACCCAAGCAGCTGTAACAACAAGAGACTGCCGCAAGGAAACAGTGCTCTCATTTTTAATTTTGCTTTTCAAGAACAAAGGAATACAACACTCACAGTTTAAAAGAGGAGAGAGCTCAGACCATAAAAACAAGTATAAAAAGAGCTGCTGAATAGTTCTGAGGCCTGCGGAGGCAGTTCCTATCATTAGCTAATTAAAGAAGGACTGAATGTGAAGTTTCTAAGTGATCTTGGTATCTGAAATATAACAGAGTATAGCCCGACCAGCTACGGGGGTCAGAGGGCGGGAGAGTCGGAAGGCAACACCCGGGGGAGGCCCCCTCTTTTTAACATCACAGCTTCCGTAAGCCTCACAGTCTAGGAATATTATTGAAATGATCTGTATCTCTCCTTTCAAAAGAGCTAAGGTCTAACATGGGCTCGGAAGTCAAAACGACAGGGGGCTCAAACCAGGCCTCAAATACTCCCGAGCTGCAATGTGGTCACGTGGTACTTCGTTGCTCTGGGTCTGGGTTCCCTCCTCTAACAAAAAAAAATGGAGATTATAATAACACCTACATCACAGATGCAGGTCAGAACAAAAAAATCCCTGTAAAAGTGCTTAATGCAGCATTTGACACTATTAATTACTCTCTCGCTGTCATCGTCACTACTATGGCTATTACTACGCTAAAGGACATCCAGATTGCTGGGACGCAGACAGGTTTACCGAGACATTTTTCAGCATCTAGCACCCCGACCCCAGATAAAACATTTAAATGACCCTCCGAAATGCCTGAAGTAAGAGCACGGCACTCCCCTTCGGAGTGAGGGAGAACAGCCAGGTCCGAGGGCACTGTGAACACCTACCCATTGTGAGCGCTGTGAGAGCACACAGCACGCTTCCCGTGACACCACCCCCTCATCCGTCAAGTTCCTAACGTGGGCCTGGCTGGGGCACCTCCCCTCCCCGCCCTGCATCTCCCCTGAGAAGCATCCCAGCAGGTGATACAAACACGCAATCACCCCTTCAGCAGCGGCTGAGGTATAGCAATACTCCGACATTAATCAGCCTGTTCGCTCCCTCCCCGTGGATGACACAGATCTCGATCCGCTGTCATTCTGATGCAAGGCTGTGATCATTTTTCTCTCTCTGGCTAATTGCATTTTCACACCCTCCTCTGCTCCTCAAACGGAATGAACCGGGAAATCCATAAGTTCTACCTCACTAAGGACCTAAACCATTAAGCCACAACTGAGAGCAAGAAGTCTAGACACAGGAGGCTTAATGATTTCAGGAAGATGGTAACTGTTGAATATTTAAGCCCCCAAAGACAAAGGCATTTAGTACCTACCATCTCCAAAAAGATGTGTCATAAGCCTGGTAAGTGTTTGCTTAAGGTCAAACTCTACAAGCTTCGTGGCCTCCAGGGTATGTGTCTCCTGTTTATGGGCAGAGCGAGAACTCTGTTCGAAAAGCTGCAGGTTTTCTCCATCCTTTACGCCAGCAAATAACTGTGAACCAAGAGGAATAATATAAATAAATAAAAAGAGCATCGTGACCAGAGTCTGTATCAAAAGACATAATGTGGAAACAAAACCCAGGAAGTCTTAAGAGTCAATGAACATACTGATGTTAACATTCATTTGGTATCAACTTTGAACAAAGCACTAGGCTACATGTAATGGAGAGTCTTTAGGAAATTAAAAGACACCATTCTGATCTTTGCTCATCTCTCCATTTTCCTTTTGCACTAACTTCTTTGCAGTCATTTCCTCACAAGACACATTATTCTCCATGCTAGTGCAAATACCAGTGAATCGGGTTTTCACTGTCCTTAAAGTGTGACCTGAGACTGGGTAAGAAAGCACAGTCTAGGAACGAAGTCCTATGAAGCCCTCCTAAACTGGAAGTGTGCTGGACTTTGCTACCCTGTAATTCCAAAGGTCAGGACAAGGCCTGAAATGTGTTTCTGCCATTTGCTATCCAGTAAACTCCAAAAAGTGATATGGGAGCTAAGCTTCAGGTAACGGTTTGAAAGATGAGAATGATAAATTAAGAGACTTCATGATAATTAAATAAAAGAATGCATGAAGGGCATGGAGTACCTGGCACGTTGCAATAGCTAATACACTGTCCTCTCTGTCATCACAATCACCATTACTAATCACAGCTGTCATCAGTCTGAAGCTGCTTAAGCACAAAAATAAAGTGTTCCGTCTTTAACAACAAAGCAGGTCTTTACCTGCTGGGTGAGTGACTCAACGTGGAGAACTGACCAAATCAATCTATCATTCTTTCCACCCAAAGTCCCATGAAATCAAAAATTATTTTAATCAAAGAATGAAACAATTGCTGTTTCAAAGTAATAACGGGCTGGATAATTAGAACCAAATCTCCTGATAAAGCTACTAAAAACTACAAAAATTCTTAAAAGCATCAAAGAAGTAACACAATAGAGAGGATTTACTACACAAAACTCTGTGAGGAAGCACAAAGCCAGAAAAAAGCCCGACACAAAGCCAGAGAGAAATACTGAGACTCTCTGCCTTTCCCAACTTCAACTGAACGCTGAACATCGCTTGTGACAGCTTATCAATAAAAGGGAGGCCGGATTGGAAGCCCACAGTGTCTGACCAAGTTGGGATGCTAGATAAGTGCTCTGAAGGATGTATCCTCATGGTAAGAATGAATACAAAAGTGACTACTTCTTATAAAGACTTCCAGCCAGGTGTCACCTTACCTGGGTAACAGAGAGAACTTCAGGCTGTGGAAATGGACTAAGGCAACCCCAGAATGCTGGTTCCTCTAAGTGCTCAGCAGAATCAAACACAAATCTTTCCACAAAAGATTCTACTTCCCAAGGTCTCAAATCATTCCTATGAGAGCTAAAGACAATGCAGCTGCCAGAGTCTACGTCTTTCAATATTTCCTCTAAAAATAACTTGGAACAACAACAACAGAACATCAAACTACTAAACACCCTGCCCTCAGAAGGAAACAGAACAGTGACCCAACTTCAAATAATTGTATGTAAAGAAGAAGGAAGGAAGAAAGGAAGGAAGCAAAGCTAACTGCCATAGAGAAAGAGTGCTATTGTACTCCCAGCCTGCTTTTTTCGTTTGGGGTAATTAAGGACAAGCTGAGAAAAACTGAGGGTAAGAGAGAAGAAGGGAACCAGTGAGGAACTAGGTTGATCTAAAATCACCACCAGAAGGAATAAGTGTGAACATCCTAAGAGTATCCTAGCAGATCTGATGAGGGACTACAGAAAAGGGACTTAAATGTATGCCCAATTTGAAGCTACAGTTTTCAAAAGGCATGGTTGCAATGGAAGAGAAAGGGGCAAAAGAAAGTAAGATATTTTTTGGCCATTGGGTAGGGAGGAGTAAAAGAAGCAAAAGAGAAAATTTAGGGTTGTACAAAATAAAACAAACCTAAAAAATTAGAGGATTTACAAAACTATTCCCCATCTTCCACTAAACAAACAAAAAGATTCCATTAAAGACTCTGCACTTTGCTACACTAACAGAAGAGGGCACCAGAGAACTACAAAATCTAAACAACCAACAGCCCACAAAAAGGAACAAAAAAAAAATTCAACAGAACTATAGAAAATTATCACAAAGAATTAAAAAATTCACTCAAAACAGCTCAAATGATGAAAATCTAATCTTCTTCCCCCAAAAAAGAAAATCAAGAAGCAGAAGAAAAGTGTAAGATGATACTTGCAAACTAAATTAAATCTGCTCAAACAAGCATTTGGGAATATTGCTTGGGCCAGAAATGTAAATGTTAAGAACAAAAATGAATGAAAAACAGAAAACTGTGAACTGAGGAAAGAAAGAGAAGGAAAAAAATCGTCTCAGAACTTAAGTTTAAGTTACAAGATATGCAAGGAATAATGGACTCAAAGATTTAGCAAGAAGAATTGAAGAAAAGCAGGAAAACAACTAAGAAAAGGACAATGAGATAAAGAAAGAAGAATCAGAGAGAAAATGGTGGAAATGGAAGACAGGCAAAGAAGAAATAACATTTATATAACTGGAGTCAGTGAAAGAGGAAAAACAAAACAGCGGAGGAGAAATAATGCGCACCATGTAAAATGGATACCTGAAGAACCGAATATAAGACATATCCTAGTAGAACTATTAGACTTCAAAGATGAAAAGAAAAAATACTCAAGACCTCCAAGCAAAAAGATCAAACAACTTAGAAAGGCAAACCCACTGGACTAGCATCAGACTCTTCAAAAACAACATACAAAAAAGGCAACAATGACCTCACATTTTCAAACTCAGAAAAAAAAAAAAATGGACCAAGAATTTTATACCCAGCAACGCTGGCCTTTCAGTACCAAGTCTATAGAAAAAGCTTTAAACATACAAGAGCACAGGGAATTTCACATGAATGAGCCCTTTTGAAGGATCCACCAAAGCATGGGCTTTACTCAAGCAACAGATAACTGGGAAAATTTCAACCCCCCCCCCCCAAAAAAACTGATGGATAACACATTAATACATGAAATTGCAGATCTGAGACTAAAACAAAGCCAGATATTAAGTTGGAAGATTAAAATATAATTCTTATATATCATGACAAAGTAGAAATAATATAACCAAAAAATCGAAAAAAGAGAGAGTGAAAGTGGAATAAACTCATTGGTTTAAGGGCCAAAAATTCAATAGAAAAATGAGAGAAATACATGAACAGACAATTCACCAAATATATATATATATATATGAAAATGACCCTTAAACCTATGAAAATGTATTCAAACAGAGAAATGCATATTAAAACAACACTGACATTATTTTTAAACTGTTGTACTGGTAGAAATTAAAAAGCACGACAACATTCTTTCGTTGAGGCTTGGGAAAAGATGTACTCTCATATACACTGTTGACGGAAGTGAAAATGGGTAGAACCCCTTTGGAGGTAAATTTGTCAATATCCAACAAAACTACATTTGCAATTCACCTCCTGACCTAGTTCTTCTACTTCTGGCTATTCACCCTGAATACACCTCCAGAATTAATATATACGTAATAAGGTTTTCACTGTAGCATTGTTTATAATTGCGAAGTACTGGAAACAAAGAAATGTCCAGACGAAAGAGAGATGTTAAATAAACTGTGGTCTACCCATACAATGGAGTACTTAAGAGACCTAATAAAAAATGAGGATGACGTCTCCGAAGTGATATGTAATGATTCTAAGCTACATGAAAAAAGCAAAGTGCAAAGATCATATATTATATGCTACTTTTTCGAAACTTATTGTGGTACTTTTCATGTAAGAAAGAAGGGAAAATAATAAAATATACATGAACCTGCTCATTCGTATAAAACAAAAATAAACAAACTTCATAGAAATGATGAATCAGAAATGAAAGAGATTCACTGCCTACCAGAAAGTGGGTGGTAGCAGACTGCAGAATGAAAAGAATTGGGGAATAGGATGGAGTAAAAAGAGGAGGTGGTGGGAAGGGGGCAAAGAGAGGAGGGACACTCTTCTAAGTAGACTTTTTGTATAGTTCTGACTTGCGGAATCACATTAAAATTTTATGTACTCAAAAACTTTAAAAAATAATTAAAGTCCACCCAGATGTGGTGAAAACTCAAAATGGAATGGGATCAGCAACAATAGAGCCAATTCTACTCTAAACAATGAGATAGCCGCATGGAAGAGAGTGGAGAAGAAAAGAATTAAGAAAGCAAATTTGAAAAACAGCATTTTAACTGGATATTCTGAGGTTAAAGACAAAATAATCACAGCAAGTACTGTACACTGGATAGTAAACTTTGTTCTGCAGAGGTATGTGTTCACTTTTCTGAAACTACCTTATGTTCATTCAAGAACTGATCAAGTAAGTAAATATATTGTGGGTAAAGGGAACCAGGTTTCTCACAGTCACTGTCAAAGAAAATGGGGAGGGGCTAGAATAAGCCACGTGGTAGTGACTTGGAATTGGAGGCACCCATATGAATTCATGTTTCTAAATACATATACAGATATAGAAACAGAAGTAGGTGTGCATATATTGCCCACTCCTGTCCTTTGAGGGGGACCTAGAAGTGGTGACATCCCAATAGCAATAGCTGTACTCAGGTCTGGGCTTCTAAATACCATTTTTTATTTAAAAAAAAAAAAAAAGCAGGGCTCCTTAGAGAAATGAATGACTTTCAGGGCTGGGCCAGAGAAAATATAAGATGAACGTGGGACATCATTTGGGGCCAAAAAATGATGAGAACATGTCAAAGGACACTGAAGACTCCTTGAAGAGGCTCCCAATGGCCAAATCTGGGTCAATTTGAGCAACAAAACAAATAATTTTAGTAATGGACCCTAACCCACAAAATAAAGAAATATCCACATGAAACCACGCTAATATAAATGATTACCTTCTCCCATATACATTTATTCAATTAAAGATCGTCGTTAAAGTAAAATTCTAAAAAATAATTTTAAAAGGAATGATGGATAAAGAAAACAACCATCTGACAAACACCAGAGTAGTGATCATTTCAGACAATAATTAGCAATGGATGATAAAGATACTGGGGCAAAATATGATGAGAAAGATGACATCATCTCAAAGTATCTTCCCCCAGGTAGTACAGCTTAGGACAATGCTAAGTAAAAGAAGTCAGTCATTTGAAGACTACTTTTTAAAAACGAGTATCTACAGTATTTACAATACATAGGTATAACCAAAAAATACCCATAACGTATACTGAAGACTAAAGTTTGGAAAACTCTGAAAGAAGGAAAAGCAGTAATTCATAACACCCTCAACACAAAACAGCACAGGAGAATAAAACCATGTACACAAGTCAGCTCTTATTTCTAGAGGAAATGTAACATTGGAGCTAGAAGGGACTTGAAGAGAGCAGCCCAGCCAACCCCAAATAAGGAAATGAACTGCAGAGAGGCGAAGACCCAGAGAAGCTAAGATCACTTAGCCAATTAGTCCCCACGCTGGGAATAAATCACTCATCTCAGCCTTGGTTCCAGGGCCCTTAAAGTGGCTGCCTCTCACTTAGCTTTCTGTTTGAGAGACATCCGCTGGTGATAAAATTAAATTAGATTTCCATTAACTGCACACATTAGGCTGTGTCATTTGCTTCTCCACTAGGATTTCTTCTATTTCTCTGACATTTTCTTACGTGTCCTTGCAGAAACCTCAACGACCCAGAAGACGAATTCCACCCCCACTGGAACAGCTTGCAGAAGCCAGGGCAGGTAGTTCGCAAATGAGAAAAGAACAGGTGCGGGAAATTAATTCTAATCAGGCTTCAGAATAAAAATAGATTGCAAAAGCCAATTCAATTTAAAATTCAGAAAGCCAAAAGGATTTTTCAAAATGGCCCAGATTTTAACCACACATTTAAAAGCAAATAAAAAGTCAAATGGTCAGAAGAATAACACATCCATGCAAAATCCTATGAGCGGGCAAGTATAAATGGGGCTTGGATGACAGCACAACTTCAAGCAGTTATTTAGGGCTGGTCTGTGGTTCCCAAAGCAGCCATTTTTCTATTCAGCCATTTAGAATTGTCCATTGATCACTGGTTTAATCCATATCGTCCACCTTGCATATTAATGCTAAACAACCCCTCCCCCTCCCTCGCCGCCTCTCTCCGAGTTTCCGTGCAGATGCAACAACCCTGTAACTGACTTCGCCGCAGCTGCTGCCTGGACTACTATTGGCTAACAGTAGCTATTGCTGCCTTCCTGAGAGCTTCCCTTACTTACTCTAGGGCTTCACTTCATCCTCACCACCCTTATTCTCTCCCCATTTCTCAGGTAGGGAACTTGAGGCTTACAGAAGTTAAGTAACTGACCATTGCTGCACAGCAAGTGATGAAGCCTGAATTCAAACCAAACTCTGATTTGTGACCCCATCCTCCAGGCTCCGTGGTTATTTCCACGACAGCATATACATGATCATCTCTTCAGCTTTGGTGTAAAAAGGATCCATGGTCAGATGGATGCGATTAAGAACTGGACAGAAAACATGAGGAGAGAGGAGAAGCCTGGAAGCCTGGCCCCGCACACTGACGCTGCTGCAGCACCCTCCACAAAACACTGACGGTTTATCCCAGGCAAGCCATATATTACTGCACAAGGGCCAAGAAATCCCTCAAAGCATGAAAATTAGGGTCTGCCTTTCGAACGCCTTCATATGTGCCAGTGCGTCAGTGTGAACAGTAACTTGAGGGGGACTGCACTAGAACAAACGTTAGCTACGACAGTGTTGCACCAGTAACAGGAAGGGTCTGCGTGGTGGAGGCCACGTGGAGCTCAAGGGCACTATCGGGTGTAGGGAGGCTGGTGACGCTTGGGTCCCTATCAGGACACCAGTGCTTGACGCAGGTTTTCTCAGCCCTGTCCTCCTTATCCAAGGAAGGAAGAGAACCAAAGGAAAACAGCAAGCGAAATGAGGAAAATAACCCCTTTGAGAGCTAGACAAAGAAATAATCCTAATGCAGGTGAGAAAGGGGAAGAAATGCTGCTCAAACCCAAAAGTGGTTCAGAAGGAAAAACCCTCTGGAAGGAAAAGACATGGGTCTGTGATGCTGTTGTTCATTTTATAAAACTCTGAAGGATGACAGAGCACAGAATAATCAAAATAAAACCTGAATTCAAGGAGTCCCTACGTGGCTGCGGATGCACGAGAGCACACGTTCGTTGCATCTTAACTTGACCTTAATGCTGATGAAATAATCCCAGCTCTTCTGCCTGAGATGCTTGGGCTCAGGCAGCAGGTTGGGGGGCCGGCCCAATGCCACAGAGAAAGAACCAGGCTCATCTTCTGAATAACCTCAACAAACTAAGGAAGTACGGGAACAGGAAGCTGGTAGCAGCATCAAGACAACATCTAGGAAGGTGAAAGAGAAACAGATACAATGCTTTCCAGTGACAAAGCACTTCTGCATTAGAACATTAGAACAAATACAATCAGGTCACTCCAACAGCATCTGAAATTTTAACCAGCTGGTCAGCCAGTCAGCCCCTACTTTACCACCAGTCTAGTTAATTCTACGTTCATTAAGTCAATCTTCGCCCGAGGTAAGAGAGCAAACGTCTAAAGCCCTAGGAGACAGACCACAACAGCATCCTTACCTGCACAACGTCAAATGCAAGTGCAGGAAACACGAGTAGTGAAGGGATCACCCAAGATAATGTTCACGGAAAAGTGTCACAGGTGATTCAGCCAAACAAAAGAGTGTGAAGTACACAGGCTGAATGAGGTGACAGCAGTGGACTCAGGCATTTTAATAAAGAGGAAGAGGGGAGAAGGAGGAGGACCGGGGGAGGAGGAAGAGATGGAGAAGCAGGACCATGAAAATCTCAACAGCCCCCAAAGGACATTCTGGCCTGCTCATGGGCTTTGTCTTGGAATGAAGCATTTCTGCAAGCTGCTGTTTAAAAACTGTTGGATTTGGCTGTATGACTCTATTTAGAAGGATCCGATTCAAAAGATTACCAGCTTAATTAGACGGGGAAAAAAAATAAAAAACAATAATCTCTGAGTAACAAGGAAAGAGAATCCTTTGGCACTTGAGGAGAGCGTAAGGGGTTCTTTGGGCGGGAAAATAACCGGGCTGCGAAGTGAAAACCTAAAGGTGCCACGAAATCCAAGAGCCGTCTGCATGACAAACAGGATTTCTTTTTGAAGGATTTTGAGACTTCCAGGTGCTGGAACGTGAGCGCCAGGAGAATTAAGTTCTACCTGGAGGAATGGCTCAGACCAGCAACTCCCGGCTGACAACAAAAAAAGGGACTTGGAGAGAAGGGAGGGGCTCATTTACAAGGTTTTCAGGAGGATTTCACTGCAGATCACATGATGCAAATGCTCTCCTCCTTCTTACTTACAAAATTACCAGCAAACTCCAAGTTGTTCCTGAATGACTGTTACAACTGTACTTTAGCAGGAACTAGAAGGGGATCCTAGGTCTGTGTTCGGCTGAGTGGGACGTGAGACCAGAGAGGGCACTAGTGAACACACACATAATTTTAACCAGAAGAGACTTTTTTATTTCAAACTGTATAGATTGTCAATTACAGGCCAGCATAAAATCAGTGCTATCTAGAGGCACAGAGGATAAAGGGCTGTTATCACTGGCGATGATACACCACCTTTTCACCGAAAGAAAAGAGTCTTTTCATTATTTATCGTCCATGCAACCATTTTTAAAAAAAGATTTCTGTCTAACAAACTGCATTTACTAGGTAATAACACTTTTTAAATAATATAACTGACATCAGGGTCATATTGACTTGATAAAATTCCAGGTGATATTTATTTTCCTCTGCAGCATTTTTCTTTTCTGCATCCATTGTATGATTTCTGCAGGAGATAAGAAACAGGGTTTAGGACAAAACAATCCCAAAAACACAGGGAGGGAGGCCATTCAAATTATTGGTTCGACTCAAGTTTCTGAATCACGAGTAAACAAGAGTTCCTCCCACTGTCAAAGGTAACTGAAAAGGCCATAGCAAGAAGGTTTGGAAATAAAGAAATAAAATATAGGTAATTCTTCAAAAATTGATTCACCCACTGTGACAAATATACCAGACTCATGCAAGACTTCACCAACAGGGGGACTGGGTGTGGGGTACACGCGAACTCTGCACCTACGTTGCAATTTTTCTGTAATCCGAGAGCTCTTCTAAAATTAAAACTTTATTACAAAATTGAATGTAGGGGATGTACACTCCTCTGACTGAGGCCAGCATGCTAAACGACACGAAAGCCCGAAGAGCAGCCTTTCACACCATCACTGCAGAGGAAGACAACCAGCACGATTTCTAGCCCGCTCAGGAGCAGCAGGACGGCTCTGGGGAGCAGGCAGGACCGCCAGGGTCAGGACCGCTGTCATGGTGCCCTGAACAGAGCAGAGGCTTCGTGCATTTCTTCTTGATGACGTGGTTCATTCAGAACCGCCTCTACAGGCACGTGCTGAGTCCAGAAGCAAACCCTGAAGTGCTGTTCTCTCCAGTGAACTTCAGCAAGCACTCAGCCACACATCTCCCTCCTGCAGAGGTCCTACACCCACACTGCGTCACCAGAGGAAAGGCTTTGCCTTCTTCCTTCCTGAGAAGAGAGAGGTCATCAGATAAGACCCCCACTTCCAGCCTCCCATTCCCGCCCCTAAATGCACCTGCCATGCAGCCATGCTGCAGTCCTTCAGGCCCACCTCCAATTAAAAAACAAAAACAAAACGTGCACCCTCTCCCGTCCAGCTCTAGGCGCTACTGACGCCCCTGCAATGACACCCTGTCCACACACTTCTCACTGAGAAATCCTCCCACGTCTCCTGCACCTCTAACCTCTCTTCTGGCTCCTTCTCCTTAGTAAACATGGTCAGTTCTTCTCTTTACACAACAGTCCACAAAAGAAACGAAACTGCCTCTCATCCCATCTCTTGCTACGACGACCCTTCCCCTCACAGTTAAGCTGGTCACTCTTCCTTGGTCCTCCTAACAGCCTCCCTTTCCTTCCTCTGCGTCACTAAACATTTCTATTCCGCGGGCCTCCTTTTCCGCTTGAACACGCCTTAGTCTGCCGACTACCCGAGATGAACGGGGCTGAAGCACCCACACGCGATGGAGCGTAAACCTGCATCTCCATCCCAGACGCGCACGCCCACACCTGCCCACCAGACATGTCCGTGTGCAAAGCCTCCACCTAAACATGTCCCAAAGTCCACTAACTCTCCTGACCCCCACTCCAAAACACTTCTCCCCGCGTGACCCTTAACTCTGGGAGTGGTACCCAGAAGGCAGCCCAAAAGAAATTTTCAGTGGCTTTTCCCTTTCTCTCACTTGCCCACACGCAGCCACCAAATCCAGTAAATCCCACATCACCCCTCAAGTTCACCCTTTCCTATCTGGCACCTGTGCCATTTCGTGGGCTTGCCCTGCATCGGTTCTTCGATGGTTATACATAATCCAGTCTCCTCAAATCCAGTCTTGCCCTACGCTGCTCCATTCCACAGGCGGCTATGCAGATTTCTCTAAAATGCCAAACTGAGTACATCCCTCTTATGCTTAAAAATTACTTAAGACTCCTCATTCTTTTTAAACTAATGCTCAGACTCCAAAAGTTTACGTCGAAGGCCCTTCAAGAACAGTTCATACCTCTCTCTCCAGCCTCCTCGCCCATCGCTCCTCCGAGCCCCAGCCACGCCACTAGACACGCTGCAGGGATTCATCACACTCTGAGTCTCCGTGCCTTCAAATCTGCTGCTCCCATTACCTGGAACACAGCGCCCCCTTCCCTGCCGGGATAACTTCAAATTCCTCTTGAAGATTCTTCGGTAAGCCTTCCACGATTACCCCAGGGATAAAGATTTCCTTCCTCTGTGCCCTGGCCATATCTCTTTCCCAGTGCCGACTGCGTGGTGTAGACCTTCTAGTTCATCTGTCTCTCTCCCTAGGCTGTCCACAAAGCAGTGGCACGTAGTCAGGATCTTACTTTATAACAGTCCTGTTTACGATGAGGTTCCTAAGAAAACATGGCATCCAATCTATATCCAGTTCAGCTCAACCCAAACCTGTCACTGAGCAGATCATCTCTGAGCCCCAGAGACAAGCCATTCACCTGGAGAGTGGCAGATAAAGCCTGGAACTCTGATGAATACAGCCTCATCTGTCTGGCAGGCCCACTGCTTATTAATTCTTGGCTCGCAGACAGAGAAATAAGTAAGAATCACTTCTAAAAATAAGCACATCCACATATCTTACCACAGGAACTCCCAAGCCTTCACGTACCCTGAATGCGGCAGGAGAAATTCAATTACGTTATTCAAATCCAACTAAAGCATTTCGGCAAATAGTAAGTATTCAAATCACTTCGGAGGAAGGATTGGGATGTCTCAGTGAGATGAACAGACGGACATATTAAAGGGATAGCAGACTCCTCCAAGTGGATTTCAGCTGCTAATTTCAGTTTTTAATTTCTTTAAACAACTAGGCCCTAAATGAAATCTTCTACGGCTCATTATTTGGGAAGGCCTGTGTTTGAAAGGGCCGCCTTGAGTACAGCTCCATCCTGGGGTCTCTGCGGGCAGTCCGTTCCTGGTTTAGCTAACTGATACTGCCTCCGTTTTGCCCTTGCCTGGATTTCTGGTGCTACGCCGCAGGCCGGTTAATCAAGGTGCAGAGCGGAGCGGCGAGGAGGCGCCTGCCGAGGCCGCGCTCCCCGGACAGCAGGGCGCATCTCTCCCGCTGCTCCCTCATCTCCCGGACGCCAGACTGGTGCCAGGGCGGTCATGGGAAGACGGGGCAGTCGACTTCCGTGACGAAAGCTGCTACACAAACACCCTGGAGGTTGAAAAGCTACTTCTGCCAGGCAGCTGAACGCGCGCTGGCTGCCGAGGGTGCTACAAAGACCGAAGCTCAAGTTCCAAGTGATTTCCGTCCAACCCTTCTCAGGAGCCCCACCCCAGACCTTCTCAGGAGCCCCACCCCAGACCTTCTCAGGAGCCCCACCCCAGACCTTCACAGGAGCCCCACCCCAGACCTTCTCAGGAGCCCCACCCCAGACCTTCACAGGAGCCCCACCCCAGACCTTCACAGGAGCCCCACCCCAGACCTTCACAGGAGCCCCACCCCAGACCTTCTCAGGAGCCCCACCCCAGACCTTCAGGCGCAAACTCAAACAGGTCCTCGCCGAGCGGCACGGTCTTTCCAAATCTCCCCTCACTCAAGCCTCCATGAGCGAAAACTCAGGTTGAATATATCACAGAGGCTGTTCAGTTCCTCAAGGACGCGTGTTCCCGAGAAGCCAGTGTCAGGAAGAGCCTGGGGACAGCAAGTTACACGCCTCCACGGGGCCGTTTCCCTGGCACGCGGGAGGCTGCTCCCTGCAGAAATGTCATGACCACCATCAGCGAGTGACCTCTGCCTCCTGGGTGTTCTGGACATCCAGCTGTTTGGCTCGCTTTTATTAACTCCGACCCATGATGAGGAGTGTGTTTTTCAGCACTTTTCTTCTCTTACGGGTTCTCCCAGGGGTACCAGTGGGAGAAGGATGTAGATTCGTACTCTGCCAAGCTCTGGTCTATACAGAGGACACATCAGAAACCTCAAAGCGGGGAACTTACACGAAGCCGCACGCGAACCACACGAGAGCTTAGAGGTCTGGATGTGTTGAGGCAAAAACCAACAGTGGTGACAACACCGCGTCCTGCGCAAACTGGTTCTCA
The DNA here is from genome assembly GCF_039906515.1 of Pseudorca crassidens. NCBI lineage: Eukaryota > Metazoa > Chordata > Mammalia > Artiodactyla > Delphinidae > Pseudorca > Pseudorca crassidens. The sequence continues at coordinate 3,596,892 of NC_090305.1, read as the reverse complement.
CGACAACCGCCATTTAACAGAGGAGGAAAGTTCGCCCATTCTGCCGCCGACTTTGAAATCGTGGTCTCTCATCACCCTCTGCCTAGGCCATGACGACAGATGACACAGAGAAAGAGACTGCATTTTCCTCTTCAGATGGCTGAACAGCTCGTTTGTGACATCAGTGGGTGAAGCATAACAGGACCAAGTGAGGCTCTGTCGAAATTCTGTCACCTCCTCTCAAGGAAGATGACAGAAGACACACTACTAACCAGTCCACGGAAAAGACAGCAGTGGCTTAAAAAAAAAACAGATCAGACCTAAAACGTAGGACCCACGAGGTCACTGATTCATGCTGATGATACACAGGTAGACGTACACTTAACCAGGCATCTATTTTTAAGATAACTATGGCAGGGGCGGGGGGGTGGGGAGTGGTTCTGACACTTGCTGAGCGTCTCCAGCTCATCAGCCACCAGCCAGGCTCTCCAGCCACACTCGGGAGTGGTCCTCGTGTCAACTAAGGAAACGGAGGCTCCAAGTGGCTGAAGACTCATCTCAGGCTGTGGACAGTGAGGTGCAGAGCCAGGACTGGACTCCCCGGAGCTGGTGTCATTTCCAGGGTGGCAGGCACTGCTCCCAGAAACATTTTCCGTAAATGATGCCAAGGCCCACAGCTGGCCTCCAAGAGCCAGGACCCAAAAGTTCACGTCCTTTACTCAGTCCCGATCGGCGAGAAGTGCACAGTTCCACACTTCCACACTGTCGTGTATGAATGAAGGCTACTTACTAGGAACTGACCAAGTGGTTTACGAGGACTGTCTAAAATGCGGCGTCTCTAGGACAAAGCTGCGGCGGCATCAGAATTGCCCAGGGGCTGGGTGCCCACTGCAGTCTGCTGCCCAGGACTGTGACGGGCCATGCTGTGTCCACTTATCGGGACCACGGGGTCCTCAGGTATCTGGTTGAACATTATTTCTGTATGTTTCCATGAGCGCGTTTCTAGATGAGATTAACATTTGAATCAGCTGACTGAGTACGGCAGAAGGCCCTTCCGATGTGAGTGGGCTTCACCCATCTGCTGAAGACCTGAATAGAAGAAAGGCTAAGAAAGAATTCTTTCCCTCTGCCTGACTGTCTTTGGGCTGGGACACCAGTCTTCTCCTGCCTTCACACTTGGATTCAGACTGAAACTCTACCGTTGGCTCTCCTTGATCTGGACTTCTCAGCCTCCATGAGCAAGTGAGTCACTTCCTTATAATAAACCTCTTAGTATAAACCATCTCATCTCATCTCTCTCTCTACACACACACCCCCTCACACACACACACACACACACACACACACACACACCCTCACACCCTGTTGGTTCTGTTCCTCTGGAGAATCCTGATTAATACAAATGGACAACACCAAAAACCCCTGGAACACATTTGAAAAGTTGGAATCACCACAATTCACAAGAAGAAAATTATCACTAGATCTTCAATGGTGTCGTGGGTTGGCTGTAGATTTTGAATGCTGGTAGAACCTTTCAACCAAAAATTATTATTAGTTGTATTGTTATAGATGAATTTATTGTGGGTTGTTTAATAAACACTACACCATATGTGATGGAATCAACACCTAACAACTAGATGTTAAAATTATATTTAAGGGACTTCCCTGGTGGCACAGTGGTTAAGAATCTGCCTGCCAACGCAGAGAACACAGGTTTGAGCCCTGGTCCGGGAAGATCCCACATGCCGCGGAGCAACTAAGTCCAGGCACTACAACTACTGAGCCTGCGCTCTACAGCCCACAAGCCACAACTACTGAGCCCGCATGCCACAACTACTGAAGCCCATGTGCTCTAGAGCCCGTGAGCCACAACTACTGAGCCCATGTGCCACAACTACTAAAGCCCATGCACCTAGGGCCCATGCTCCGCAACAAGAGAAGCCACCACAACGAGAAGCCTGCGCACCCCGATGAAGAGTAGTCCCTGCTTGCTGCAACTAGAGAAAGCCCGTGCGCAGCAACAAAGACCCAACACAGCCCAAAATAAATAAATAAATCTGTATTTAAAAAAATTATATTTAAGACACTGTAGTTCAAATAAGAATCATTTACACCACTACTGCCAAAGCTGATGGACAGTATTCTACATGGACCCAATGCCAAATTCCCCACAAAATGACACAGTTCTTTTTGCACTGAAAAGAGTTGGGGCAACTCAACTGAGGGGTCTTTCCCTTCATCTAAGAGTCCATGTCCTAAAAATATTGAGAGATATATCACCCTGGAGATGGTAGCCCAAATTCCCTTTGAAAAACAGTCTCTCACTCAAGATCCTTTTGTGAGAAAGTTATTTTTTCCATTTGTCTGGTATAAATCCTTCCTGTTTTAAGCCTTGGTCATGAACCTGAAATAACACATATAACTAATTACTAAACCCTAACACGGGTCACCTCCTCTTGGGCGTGTGATAAGATCTGTTCCCCACAAGATCCACGCTCTCGACTCTGTACCTGAGTCCAGTCGCCAGGTAGCTGTCTGCCTTGCAAGCTTTCTAAACATAGAACAACTACTGCCATTTTTTGGATCTGGAATGTTCCCTGCCCCAGGAGAGAGACTCTCAGACTTACACAGAAATCTCTCCTTTGGCTTCCCCAAATACACTCAACCCAGCCTCCAGCTCTAGGCAGCCTGTGACGCTTAACTCCTGACTTCAGCCTGACCCTCGAATCACCCCGACAGCTAACATCCAGTCATTCCCAAGTTAGGAGGCATTCTCTGCCTTCCTACTGCTAACTTAACCCTAACGTCTGCTGTTCATGTAATGCACCACCAAACACAATCCCAGCACGGTAACGTGACCCAAGGGAAGTATTACAGAGAAGCAGCAGAAGTGGGAAGAGAGAGTGGCTGAGAGAATAAAGAACAGACTTTTCCAATTTACTACAGACTCAGGCTGGAAATCAGCAACGTGGAGACTGAAGCGGCTCCTTGACTCTCGTCTAATTTCATCATCTCATCCGGGTGCCTAGAGCACCTCTTAAGCTACGTATATACAGAGTGTGTGTGTATCTGCGGAGGGTGTCCAAACCTCTCAGCAGATTCTCAAACGGTAAAAGAAAAATGCTGGAAATCATTGCTCTGATGAAATGCTACCAATTCACATACAACACTGTACAAAGTCTCTATAAAGCTGGAAAACAGTATGGTGTTTAGATGACGTATCCAGTTTAAGAAAACCCTACTTTATCTTTCAAATTCATTCATGTTAACAAGTTTACAACTTCACAGAGACCTACCCCAGGCTGAGTCAGGAGCATGGCATTAGGCAAAGCCTCAGAAAGAGGCTATTTAAAGTACCAGCTAAAGAGCAGGTGTCACCTTGTACGTCCAAGGGTAGACTCAGGGATCTGGACACGCAGTCCGACGGGTTGTGAGCGTCACGGGCTGCTGGCCCGTCGGAAGCCGACGAAGAACACTCCAGCCCGTCACCGCCCACTGGCACGGACCAAGCTGAAGACGTGAAATTCCACCACCATCCACACAACAGCTTCAGGAATGGGCACCAGGCCAAGAAGCAAGGTGTGAAGTCTACCTTGAAAGAGTATAACATCGCTGTGAAAATATTTCTGCTGCTTTCACATAACACTTGAGCTAGTACAAAAAACACTGCTATTGTAATTATGTGGACTCAGTAAAACCCAGCGAGGCCCTCTTGGCCTCCAACAGCGAATGGAGAATAGACACGGTAAGAGTTTTCTTGAGATCCTGGAGGACTGAGATAGAAGATACTCATCTGTTTTTCTCTAGATGCTGTGTTGGTTCAGAAGCATGAGCTTTTATCCTTCAAACCATCCCCCATCCTTTATACGTTCCATGTACTAAGAACAAATAACTAGAGGGCTTCCCACCACCTAAATTATATTCAGAAACCTTGAGTTACCATCAAGGACAAATGCCTTTGCTTCCTTAAATGTGACCTTCCCTAGCCACTCACTGATGGGGGGAATAACAGCCTGTCTCCCTGAAGCCTTCCAGATATTCAGGAAAGGGAGCCAGCTGACGGTTGCCTCTGCGCCACAAACAACCCTGCATCGACTGCTCGCGAAAACTGAGTTGGGCCCTTTAAATATTCATCCTCTGCCAGTTGGCGCAGTGCTGAGCTGGCCCAGCAGAGGTGCTGGAGAGACCCTGCGAGCGGCCTCTGGCTGGTTCCCCGCGCCTGTGCCCTTTGGAGCGGGCAGCGGCAGCCACCCCCCAGGACTGCCCCTCTTGGGCGGTTTCACAGCACAGTGCTTCCTGCAAGACACCTCCCCTGAAACAGCTTCCCCTGGCACCTCAGAAGCAGATTTCCAGCAAATTCCAGAGGGTGGATGTCCAGCGATTCTATCAGCATGAAACCACTACCAGCTTGGTGCCCCTCGGGAGCCACAGACGGGGGTGCGGGGGTCGGGTGGGGGGAAGCTCTTTCCTTGGGGCTCAGCCTCAGGCTGGGGGCGTCAGCTGCTCCTGTAGCTGCTAGTCCCACGCCCTCTAGAGTTCTCTTCTTACCCGCCAACCCCGCATCCCCCTATTCTCTGTGTTACACTTAATAATCCTGTATATTAAGCTTGCCCTGATCAAGTCACAGGCACTCACTGCCTTGCAATCCAGCCCTGACTGATACACCTGCTCCTTGGGAAGCCTGGGGCAGGAGAAACAGCTCTGAGAGTGAAAAGCTGAGGGGTGAACCGCCACGCACTTGACACTGTGAGCTGCCATGTTTCGTAGAGCGGACGTCGGCAGAACGAGGGAGGCATTCGAATACCACGTTCACCAACTGCTACTCAGTGCAGGACCCTGGGTTAGAGAAAGGACAAGGCACAGGGAAGAAAGAGCGACCTTTTAGCCACTGACTGGCCAGTTGGAGAAATCAGATATACGCAAACGAGCAGCTCCAGGCAGTAAGTGCTGACAGCTCCCCGAGGTCATGGACAGTAAGCCACGGGTCAGTGTCGGGGCCTCAGGCTGAGAGGCCACGCGTTCTGACCTTGTCATAAGCAAGAACTAATTATCTGCACAGGCGCTGCGCCACAGAAAACAGAGACCAGGCTCGCTTTAAACCCCCCTCTGACCCCCAGTAACCGGGTGTTACCCAAGTCCAACATATCGTGGGTCCTGGCTGTGACCAGCCACCTTTTGCTTCACTGTCAAGAGATATACCAGAGTAAACATTTGGGTAGAGAAAAAGAATTTTAAAACAGAAAAGCCATTTCAGTGCAAGTGTGTCTCTGACAGGGGGAGTCCTTCCTAAAAGACTTTCAGGAAGAGATTAGGGAAACATGGTGACTATAATCTATCAAGGCCAAATAAAAACGCCTTCAATAAAGCCCACTCCACATGAGGCTATTAAGGAAACCCAATCACCACATGGTGGAGAATAAAACCTGTCATTCACTGAAGGACAGAAGAGTGATTCGGGTAGAGAGCAAGAAGAAAGAGACTGTGCTTGGATCACCACAAGACTGACACTGGGGGAGCCCGGGAAAAGCAGCCCAGGAACAGTAGGGTTCTAATGAACCATCTGTAAAGTGGGAGAGAGTATCAAAGGGAGAAAAATAAAATTTTCTAATGATAAATGAGAGTGGTTTTCTAACAAGGATGGACCACGATAGAGGCTAAAGGGGTTGTTTGTAATGAAGGATGTCTACACCAGGATTGAGCCATTGCAGACAAGTCTATGGAGAAGTCCCTTACCCGCACTCCTACAGGGGGAAACGGGGAGCAACAGTGATCACTTATAAAAAGGGGCATGGGATAGGATATGAACCTCACACAGACATCGTGATCAAGTAGTATATAGCAATCGCTGTGGTCAAAATTATAGCAAAAGCTTACTTCTCAGGACTTCCCTGGTGTCACAGTGGTTAAGAATCTGCCTGCCAACGCAGGGGACACAGGTTCAAATCCTGGTCCAGGAAGATCCCACATGCCACGAAGCAACTAAGCCCGTGCACCACAACTACTGAGCTTGCACTCTAGAGCTCATGAGCCACACCTACTGAGCCCATGTGCCACAACTACTGAAGCCTGCGTGCCTAGAGCCTATGCTCCGCAACAAGAGAAGCCACCGCAATGAGAAGCCCGTGCACCGCAACGAAGAGTAGCCCCCGCTCACCGCAGCTAGAGAGAGCCCTCGTGCAGCAACGAAGACCCAATGCAGCCAAAAAAAAAAAAAAAACTAATAAGAAAAAAAAGCTTACTTCTCTATACAGCTTCATTTATCTCTTCTATGAAAATATGCTCCTTTGTTTCTGTGTGAATATTCATGAATCATATTATAAAATATTTACAACTTCTCCATAACATCACCACATCTTCAGTTATTAAGACCTAAAGTTTTGTATTTCATAGACCAGTAAAAATTTCAAAAAATTCAAGGCAGACAAAAATAAATAAATAAATTTACCCAAAAAAATGAAAGAAAGGGGGGAGGGGAGAAGGGGGAAAGGAAGGAAGGGAGGAAGAAACATAGCATTTAGAATTTTTTTTTACAATAATGAAGACGGGACTAGGCAGGAAGGAAGGCTCAGCATGAATAAACTATCACTTGCACAAGTGTATGTAATAGAAAGACTCTGGATAACACCGACCCAGAGGAAATCATCAAACAGGGATAGAGACACGGAGGAAACAAAGCCTCTGCAGCCAAGAGTGGAGAGTAAACTGCAGAATGTCTGCCCCCTGCCCACCCCCTGCCCACCCCGTGCATTCGCAGGCCCCCTGAACAGGGCACCACCAGCGAGACAGGACAGGCATCTCCGGAGACCAAAGGAAAGTGGAGCTTCTTCGAGCACTGGTCCAGGTGTGTACTTTTTAATTAATATATTTAAATCAGATTAAATAGGTACAGGATTCATATGGGCTCCCTCCAGTGGGTCCAGCAAACACGTGAAATCTGCTATCTTTAATGTCTCAATAAATGTTTTCCAAAAATTTAGTTTCGAAGCTATAGAACAGTGGTTCTCAAACTTTTCAGTCTCAGAGATCCTTCTACGCTCCAAAAACTCCATAACATCTTGATTCCTTTGCAAACACTGGTGACACCTGTGCCACCACCACTCGCCCTGCCTTCACCTCACAGGAAATCACTGTCTTGCTTTCGGTGTTTATCGTTCCCATGTACTTTTTTCACACCTACCTACAAATTTATGTAACAAAAAAACTGTGGTACCTACATATTTATGCAACAAAAAAACTGTGTGGCTGTGGTGTGCATGCATGCGTGTGTGTGGAGGAGGAGCTGGAGCTAGTGCACGCAGACAGAGAGCGAGAGGGAAGGAGCACAGACTAAGCACACAGTGAGAGCACGTATTGTTGGGCACATTTTGAAATACCTATTAGAAAGATATCCTAGTTCAGTATCACTCATAATTTATTTGCTTCTCTCAACGTTTTATTAAAACCTCATCCAAGTTGACATGGTACCTCTAGTTTATTTATGTTAACTGCTGTGAAGCACTCAATGCACAATTAGAGCCCATTGTCCTTTATTTGTAACACCTAGAAGAAAAATGCCAGATCCCAGAGCGCACAATTTGAGAAAGAAAAAAAAAAAAAGGAAAACTACCAAATAACTCTACAAAGTGGTGGCAACTACATACGCTCCCCGTCGAAGGGTGTAAGATTTATGGTTCCTCTAGATACTCGGTATTGTCAAGATTATTAAATTTTGCTAATCTAATCGGTTTGTAAGAATATCTGGTTGCTTTAATTTGCATTTCCTTATTTACCGATAAAACCGATCCTTGTTTACTGGCTGATCTCATGCTTCTTCCATCAACAGGCTGTTAATGTTCTTTGCCCATTTTTCTTTCTTAAAAAAAAATTACACGATCGATTTATAAAAAGGGTATGTCATTTTAAATAGTAATAAAAGCACATACGTGTTTGCTCACCACCCATATCCATTTTCAGAAAAGAGAAAAGTACCAAAAACTTTGCAGCCCCTTGCATGCCCGTACCTGATCACAATCCCCTGCCACTCCTTGTAGAGGTAACAACCAAACTTAATGTTTAAATTATTCCCTTGCTTTCCATAACTTGTCCACACGTGCACAAACCCCAAAATAATATATTGGTTAGCTCTGCCCATGTCTTAAACTTTACATAAATGCAATCATACAATGTCAGCTTTTAAAACTTTCTTTGCCTAATGCTACTTTCTATGTTCATTCATGTTAATGTATTTGGTTGTGATTTATTCATTTTCACAGATACATGAATACCATACCACATTGATAGTGCTATGAACATTCTCATCTATCTGCTGATAGAAGCACTCAAGACGCATCTGAACTACACACTTGAGAGTGGGGTTCCAGGTGTGGGTTTTATACTCCCTCAGAGCATTCTCACGGCTCCACATATCGGCCAACTCTTGGTATTTCAGATTTTTTCCTACTGGATTCTTTTTATCATACTGAGACCTTTATATTTGATCAACACTAACCCTTTGTTAGTTATATGCACAGCAGATTTCTCCACCCAGCCTGATGCTTGCCTTTTAACTTTCTTTAAGAATTCTTTTATTAGGTGTTAAGTTTTACCTTAACGCAGTCAACTTTAAAATTTTTCTTCCACTAAGGATTTTTCTTGTTTAGGAATTCTCGATTTAAGAGACTGTGTTCTACCCACAAGGTGATAACAATAATCTCTTGTATTTTCTTCTCAAGTTTTGAAGACTTCCTTTTCACAAATGGATTGTGAAACCATCCAGAGTTGAATTCTGCATTTGGTGTGAGGTAGAGACCAAGTGTTCTTTCCTCTACAGACAACTGTCTCAGAGCAATTCATGTGGAATCCATCATCTCCCCACTTATTAACATCACTTCCATTTTATAATGAAAACGAACTCCCAAATATGAGGAGAGCTGTTTCAAAGTTCTCTATTTGACTAAACTTGTGCCAATGCAAAACCATCTTAATAACTGGAGCATTATGAGTCTTGATGCTTGGTAAGGCATGTCCCCTTACACTGGTGCGCTTAAATTTTTTTCTGGCTATTTGTAAACTTGCTCTTCCTATAAATTTGAAAATCAGTCCTTCAACTTCTGCAAAACACGCAGTAGACATTTTTATTAGATTTCCGATGAATTTATAGATTGATTTTCGGAAAGCTGTCATCTTCATGAATCTAGGAACATGGTATATCGTTCCTTTGTCTCTCCTTCCTTTCCTTTGTCTCTTCTTCCTTTACGTCTTTTAATAATATCTGATAATTTTATCTACAAGTATCTTGAACATCTTCTGCAACAATGATACCTAGATTCTTTGAAGTTTTAGTTGATGTTATGAATAAAATCTTTATTCCATTTTATTTTCTAACTGGCTATTACCTGTAGATAAGAAATGTATTTTTGTATATTGTCTTTGTATCCAACAGCACTGCTGAACTCTCTTATTAGCACTAATAATTGATCTGGATATCTATTCAATTTCCTAGGTAGCCCATCATGTCATCCATAAATGAGGCAGCTTTATCTCATGTTTCCCAATGCTTAGATCTTCATTTCTCTTTCTGGTTTACTGCATAAACTAGAACCTCCCACACAGTGATGGCAAGCAACCCTGAATTGTTGCTAATTTGATGGGACTGTTTATAATGATTCACCACTAATCATGATGTATGCTGTGAGTGCTTGACAAATATCATTCATAATGTTAAGGAAGTTCCCTTCTGTTCCTAGCTTGCTAAAAGTTTTTATCATATTAATGTCATCAAATGCTTTTTTAACGTCCTAAAACATTAAATGCCACTAAATGATTTTCCCACATCTACTGAGGTGATCACATGCTTTTTCCCCTTGTATCAGTTAATATCATACAATGTAATACATGCATAGTAATAATGTGGTAGGACACAATACTCCAACAAATTACATTTGCAAACATTTCATTTAATAATTCTGTACCTGTTCATTAGAAATGAGAATAATCTGTGTTCATAAAGATGAAACCTCTAATATTATCTTTTTTATCTAATTTGTTATTAACAAGTCTAACATGAAATGAGTTTGATAGGTCCCTCTTTTTCTGTTTTTTGAGAAAGACTACAAGTCTTTCAGATTTTATAAAACCTCACAGTAAAATCATCTCAGAATGATGGAAGAGAGGCTATTAATTCTAGATTTAATCGGTTTCAGTTTTCTACTGAATGTAACCTGTGCTCATGCTCTAGTGTTTAGTATCTCCCGCCTCCCGTTATTTTTTTAATCTTAACTGTTGTCTTCCCCGTGAAACCAGGGACCTCCTCGTGACTGTGTGATACCTTCTTACAGCCCCGGATCCCAGTTCATGTTCAGCAAAATTTTTTTTTTTTTATTGACAGACTGACTGATCCCAATGTTTTCCTTCAGTCTTTTTCTTCGAACTTTTATTAGGAAAATTTCAAACACATGCAAAAATAGAAAGGATAATGTTGGATTCATCATGTATCCAACACCCGGCTTCAATAATTGACAATTCATGACCAATCCTCTTACATTCATCCCCAGACACCTACCCCTCATTATTTCGAAGAAAATCCAGACATCATTTTGCTCACGTGTATTTCAATATGTATCTCTGAAAGAGAATGACTGTATAAAAATACACTACCATTGTTATACCTTAGAAAAGTAAAAATAAAGAACTCCTTAAATTCAAATATTCAGTTGGTGTTCAAATTTCCAATGGTCTCAAATCTTTTTTCTTGAAAGGTGTTTTCTCTTGATAGGATCTACACATTGTGAGTGATTGAGATCTGTCCTTTTAAGCTATAGGCACCATCTACTGTTTTCCCCTTTTGTTTTCCTTGCTTTTATTTGAAGAAACTGAATCATTTATCCCATAGAGCAGTGCTTCTCAAACTGTCTACGGTAAAGAGACAGTTCTAGATTTCTAATCGGTCTCGAAATGATACACGGTGCTACTGCACAAAACCACCACCCAGACTGAGCACATGCAGCTCACCAAGAGCACCTGGGAACACCTGGACCAGTCTGCATGCAGACCCACAGAAGTCCTCTGACAGCAGGCTTGACTATGGCGGTCTAAACATTTCTAATCACTTACTTCTGACTCTTGCACTTATTTCATTATGGAGGTCTCATCTTGAGGGACACCGCTGTAGAATTTCGTCAGGCTGGATTTTGCTTATCATATCTACATGGTATAGTTTACTGTGTTTCTCTGTCCTCTGCATCTCCTATAAATTTGGTTGTTGGATCTAGCTATTTGAACTGATTTAGGTCCAAAGTTTTGGGCAGGACTTCACAGGTGGCATTGTATTCTTCCATCAGGAGACACGTAAGTCTGGCTGCCCCGCTTTCTGTGATGGTAGTGGCCACTGGTGAACAGTGTTACCACCAGGACTTAATGTCAAACCCCTCTAGTCAATCTGGTTCCCACAGTTTGTTCTCTGGGAGACTCCTAAGGAAGTTCTCCTCTTCTCGGCCCCCAGCTTCCCCCACCGCCTCAGTTTCTGACACAGTGCAGATCTGCCAGCCAGCGGTGAAGCGCTTAGCGAGACGCTGTCAGCCAGGGTGTTGGGGAGTTGTCTGTGGTTTGGGGTTCTGCTATTCCAGGTGCTGTGTCTGTTTTGTAAGACTTGGGACTACTAAAAACTATACAACCCAATTCCCACTTTTGAGAACAATGTTGTTTGCTTTTAGCAGGGTTTTAATTTTTCTTAATAATATATTTAAAACGAAATGTACGGCCCGTACTTTTTTTAGCTGCATCCCGTCCACTTTGCTTTATTAACGTTAACTGTGATGGTACAACTTAAGTGGGTCGACCAAGTTCCTACGTAATAAAGTGACTATTCCCCCCACGCCCGAGCAGTTTGAAGTGAGTATTTTCATTGTTGGTGAGTGATAAGTAACTTTTGATACATCCTAATCTTTCTCTTTAACCCATGAATCTATAGTTGTGAATCTTTAGATGGCTGAGGATATGGAAACTTCTTTATCCTTTTCTTAGTGCTTTCTACATCAACTACATTGTAGTCAGGCATGGTTCTATTAATGTTACTGATTCTTTGACATTTGTTTACGACTTCAACTGTCAACTAGTACATGGGCAACATGTTTTTTTAAAATTTATTTATTTATTTATTTTTGGCTGCGTTGGGTCTTCGTTGCTGCACGCAGGCTTCCTCTAGTTGCGGCAAGCAGGGGCTACTCTTTGTTGCGGTGCACGGGCTCCTCATTGCGGTGGCTTCTCTTGTTGTGGAGCACGGGCTCCAGGCATGTGGGCTTCAGTAGTTGTGGCACACGGGCTCAGCAGTTGGGGCGCATGGGCTTAGTTGCTCCTCGGCATGTGGGATCTTCCCGGACCAGGGCTCAAACCCGTGTCTCCTGCACTGGCATGTGGATTATTAACCAATGAACCACTAGGGAAGCCCCTTATTTTTTTAAGTTATTCCATGTGCCTATATACCTCCAGCTCTTGGGTACAGGATTTATGTATATGTCTGTCTGTCTGTCTGTCCAAACACACAGAAATACACACACACACACACACACACACACAGTTACAGCATTTTAAACATAAACATAATCAAGCCTCTTAACCATATTTTTCAGATTTCCTGTATCTTTACTCACTTTGTCTGCTTAATCCATTGGTTTTCGATTGAGGTCATTTAAAATCTTCTACTATGATTATGAATTTGTCAAACTCAACTTTTATTTCTTCGGTTTCGGTTTCCATATTACGGCTATGATGTTGGGCACATTAAAATTCCTAAGTCATAAAGCATCCTGGTCGATGTATTATCCCTCTTTATTCATAGTTAATATTTCTTCCATATATTCTATTCTATCTAATATTAATAACTGCTTTACCAGCTTTCCTTTAGTAAGTATTTGCTTGATATATATTTTCCTGCCCTTTACTCTCAACCTCTGGTATGATTCTACTTCAGGTTTCTCTAATTGAAAAATGTCCAGTCTGATAATGTATGTCTTTAAATTGGTAAATTTAACACATTTATATTTGTGAATACTGATACATCTTACCTTGTCTCGAAACACAGAAGGGTTTTATTCACAATTAATAGTTAAATAAAATATACATTGTCATAGTTCATCCATTTCTGTGTTTATCCTTGTTCCTTTACCCCATACCTCTCTATGCACTTTCCTCCTTGCTGAAATATACCATGTAGTGATGAAAACAATGATTACCGAGATTATGAAATAACAGGAAAACTTTAAAGGATGACAATATAGTTTTGTAAATTATATATGTAGCATGATTAAAACTATTGAGAAAAATCCTATTCATAGGGTAATAAACTGAAAGAAGGAAACGAATGTTTTTGAGATTTAAGATTAGGTCAGACTTAGTACCAACACTATAGCTGAGGCCAGGAATCCACAAAGCTCCACCCCTCTCTCCCTAACACCGTTCCTGGAACTAAAGCCCCGCTTGGGTCCCAAGCAGCTCCTCTATGAAAAGCAACAGACCACAGTAGAACAGGTGAAGTTCAGGGTTGACTCTGCCACCAGCTGGCTGGGTAATACTGGGCAAGTCGCTAACCTACTGGGGCTTCAGATTCCTCGTGGTTGAAGTGGAAATAATCTGTCTCACAAGTTTTTATTACGAGGAGTAAACGAAACACGGCACATGGGATTACTTTATCAAACTATATTCTTAGACACATACGTGTACATGTGTGTGTGTGTAATCTTTCTAACTAGAAGCAGAATCTTTCTAACTAGCGCCTGCTCCCCGCTAAACTGGACCAGACCCCGCACAAGTGTGAAATGAGATGAAGTTAATTCCCTACCCGCTCCCTGTTTCCCACCGTCTAAGGGAGCCTGGATTTTTTCCACCACTAACACACCAGTGTGTGTCTCGCAGCTCCTCTCCTCTGCCATTCCCACGGCTTGCAGGCTTACCAACCAGGGAGCACCATCCTTGCTCATTTTTGTAATGAGATAAACTGGGCTGTGCACCTGCCACTGCCGTGACCTGGACACCCTGTCACTGGTGTCACACCTCCGCTGGCTCATTAGCTGTAGGTGATATTCCATCACTTGGTCGTATTTCCCAGACTTCAACCTGTCTTTGTCCATTTCCCTTTTGTTTCCTAATAAATCTGTATCCTTGTTAATAGTTATTACTCCTAACACAGAAAATAGTCAGCTTTTCCTAGTAGCAAAAGCGCTCATCCAAGCAGCTCTGGGATCAAGCCTGGGTGGCCTTTTGTGTAAAGCTAGTACCTATTTCTGAATTATCACGAATTCCCAGGAAGGCAGCACATCCTGAAGCTAACGGCCCTCTCTCCTAAAACACGACTCATTTAACACAACACACGGCGGTTACTCACCAGCCTGAGGATCCTATACTGTTCCTGCTCATATCCGACAACCCACTAACCTGGTGTTTTGTGGGAAGGAGTTTTGTGACAATTATTCCCCCTGTTTCAGTGAACGTGTTTGGAAGAAGTACTATAGGAGCAATGCCTCATTAATTCCATTTGTTTCTCACATAAAAACGGAGACGGTTTTAAAATATGTTAATGAAAGACAAGTGATACTGCACTTTTTTAGGAAATAGACTCAAGCTTTAAGGAATATTCATAAATTGCCAAAAAAAAAAAGAAAAAAGCTGCGCACAATGTATTAGGATGTCAACTAACAGGTGCAAGGAGTTGGGTGCTTTAGAGAATGGCCGGAATATCAGATTTCCTGATCAAAAAGGCTCTATGCATCCAAACACGTATTTCAAGAAGAGCAATAATGAAAATGTCTCAAAAAGAAAACGTGTAAAGCACCCACAGGTGTAAAGCAGGGGACGGTAAGGACAGAGTGCGGGACAAGAAGACAGCTTACAGGCTCAGCCGCTAAACCACCAGTCCCCAGGCTACCTAAGAAATTCATTCATGCCTAACACCAGGAACATGTAATTAACCTCCGCTAACCGAGATGTGGGGTAACCAGACCACGGGTCTCAGGGCTGCATCTCGAGTCATCCGGGACTGGCGGTAACTGTGAGCCACTGACTACCCACTCATAAGGAAAACCCAGAGACAGGCACGTTGGGACTGGAAGGAGAAGGACTGACACAAGGAAACAAAGGCCTGCCAATTTCTGCGGCTACTGACACAACACATCAGCCAGAAAACACTGAGCTCCGCCTACACAGAGGACGCCACCCAGGATGGATAACGCACGGGTGCAGAACACGGTCAAGGACCCCGTGGGGCTTGGCTGACATAAACCGCAGTGGCCTCCACGAGACCACACAGGCTATCCTCCAAGCCCGAGAGGGGCCGCACTCACCTGGTGCCGGGAGAAGAGCCGCACGGCCTCCAGCTGGTGGAACACAGGGTGGTGCTGGGCGTCGATCTGGTCACGCCGGTACACGTCGCCCACCACCAAGAAGGCATCTAGCCCCGCGCGCAGCAGGTCCCACTGGTGCGCGGACGTGTGCGCGCGCAGCATGTGGGTCGCGTTCAGGTAATAGCTGTCGCCCTTCTTCCGGCTGGGGTGGTCGGCCGGGACGAGCAGGCTGTCGAAGTTCTGCCAGGTGGTGACCACCGGGGAGAGGTCGTCGTAGACAGAGAAGAGAGGCGTCCCCGAGCGGCCCACGTACTGCGCGTAGAAGTGCTGCTTCACCCTCTCCTTGATCAGCCACAGCGGGTGATGCGGCCGGTTGTGCAGGTTCCTGCCGACCCTGGACAGGACCTTGCGGGACAGGTTGCTGTAGCCATCCTGGGGGTAGGCCTTGCCCAGCAGCTCCACCGTGCCGCCCAGGGCCCCGAGGGCTCCTCGGGTGGCGGGCTCCGGGGCAGCGGGCCTCGCGCCCGAGGCCTGATACTCAGGGCCTCGGCAGACCCCGCTGGCCTTCCTCGCCAGGTGGACACGCACCTGGGCAGCTCTCCTGAGAGCCCAGCAAACCATCGCAGCAACTCCTTTCACGGGTTCTGGAAAGAGCACACACATAAGCACCAGTCATGGTTCACTCTGCAGAAAGTAAGGGGTGGGGGGGCGGGAGGGCCCTGTCTCCCACCAGCTCCCCACCACCCTACTGATGTCTGCCTCCCCCTCCGCCACTCAGAGCGAACAGCCAGTTAAGGAAATCTGCCCAGAGGCTTATACCCTCTGCTCCACATCAAGAGAATCACGGACGTCACGCTTAGATCCCTAATCTCTAGCTGTCCTCCCGAGTGTAAAGAAAATTTCCCTTATCAGGTCACATCATGTCCCGGACCCCTCACGCTGAATAAAACTATCAACGTGATGACTTTCTTTCTTTTTTAATTTATTTATTTTTTTGTTTTGTTTTTGGCTGCGTGCGGGCTCTAGTTGCGGTGAGTGGGGGCTACTCTTCGTTGCGGTGCGTGGGCTTCTCACTGCAGTGGGTTCTCTTGTTGTGGAGCACGGGCTCTCGGCACGTGGGCTTCAGTAGTTGTGGTACGTGGGTTCAGTAGTTGTGGCTCGCGGGCTCTAGAGCGCAGGCTCTGTAGTTGTGGCTCGTGGGCTCTAGAGCACAGGCTCAGTAGTTGTGGCTCGCAGGCTTAGTTGCTCCACGCATGTGGGATCTTCCCAGACCAGGGCTCGAACCTGTGTCCCCTGCATTGGCAGGTGGATTCTTCACCACTGCGCCACCAGGGAAGTCCCATGACTTTCTTTTATTTTGACTACTTTTGGGGGTCTCATTCCTTAAAGGAAACCCATGATTATGTCATGTCTCTGAAGGATGGAAGGAGAATGTCTGAAACGCCATCCTGCCCATTTCACCCTCGTTAACCACCAAGCTCTGCTCACTCCTGACAACATGTGACTTCTGATTAGTTCACCATATTACAGGATGACATGAGCAAAGCTTTTCTTTTGGATGTTTCCAATAAAATACACCAATTTAGGTAATCGCTATTTTTATGTGATTTTTTAAAAATAAAAATGAAAAACTTAAGGAAATATTACACAGAGTGATAGACTATACCAGTGGACAGCTGAAATTATTTTTATAGATGCAAATCTTTTCTGTCCTCACATCTGGTCATGTCATTTAAACTTAATACCATTGTAGGATCCCATCAATTACATGTCTCTTTTGTAAAAGAGCAACTTTCTACTGGGCACCCACAGGAAACCAGGAGCAGGCCTAAACTCACTTGGGAAGAGACACAGAGCAGCCAGGACACAGCGTATTGACCAGATCTTCTTTTTAATGCCCAGAATTTAATAAGAAGAGGACCAGATTTCACAGCTGGAACTCACTCATAGGCTGTTCACATCAAAAATGAGGTGACAAAGATCCAGGTATAGCGGCCCAAACTCTAAGGTACAGGGAGTGTTAAGACAACACTGAAGGACTCTGGATACTTCCCTGCTGGTCCACGAGCAAGTTTAAATTGACTCGGGGATCTCAGGCATGAAGATCTTTAGAGGTCAAATCCCTAGGTTCATAAAAACTTCACCATGAACTTAAATCTGCCAAATACCGCCTTCTAAAACGTGGCATTTCTACCCACTGGGCTACTATAAAGCATACAACCAGGTAGTGATTTGGCTTCCAGGACTCTGCAATCAAACCAAGAAAATGCCTAACTTCATGCTAACAAACTGCATTAGGAGGGAAGGACATTGCTCCACGCGACCATCCAAAGCACAGCGGGTATGTACCCAACAGCACAGCCCACCCAGCCTATGGAACCGAGACCTCCCAGATCCGAGTTAAACCACACGTGACACCTGGGGAGAGCCCCTTGGTCTGAGACGGCCGTCACGTTAGAAGCTCTCAAAGATACCCAGAAACTCTGTGGGTTTATTCATTTATGGCACTATTTTGTCAGAGCTGTTGCGAAAAGTGTTTTTGGCTGCACTTCAGTGGAAATCCATCTCCCCCCTCCACAGTGCTCAGCGGCCTGTCACTGCAGTGGATATAAATTTTAAATATGCCCGTGCCGCCTCCTGTGTCTCAGCACTAAGTCACGCTGGTCGGTTGTCAGCGACCCAGCTCAGCGCCCTTGGCAAGACACGACAAGCATCTCTCCCTTCCAAAGCCATGTGCTGTCACCAAGCTCAGGATTCTTCCAGGGAAGGTGCTCCTGAGGCCGTATTCATGGGCTGCCGACCCCCCTTTTTTCTGTTTCTGCTCCACACATGCCCATGCCCACCTGCACCCCCAGGCTCTGCTCCCACCGAGGTGCCCCATCCACACGTCCTTTCTTGGTCCTCCTGACCCCACCCCTAGCTTGCTAAGGAAAGTTTACTTTTCTTGTCCTTGTTTTCAGACTTTTTAATATATCTGCTCAGCCCTCATCTGTCATTTCTCCCCACCCAAAACAATTTGTTTTTTTTTATTATCATCTCTTACAGAGAGAGAATAATGACTATGCTAGATTTCCCACTGCCATCTGAAAAGTAAATGCCTTTCTTCTTTCCTCTGTCAAGTTTCTCTGTGAGAAAGTCCATCTGGAAAATACAGGAGACCCAGAAAGATAACGCCGACCATGGTCCTGCCTCTATGGAAAGTGGTTTTCCATTTCATCCTTCCAACAACACTGTGAGGCAAGTATTACTCTTATTATTTTACAAAGAATCTAGGCCTCAATTAGATCTTGTAACTTGCAAAAACTCATACATCTACCCGTGAACCAAGTTCAGAACTCTGAGCAACTCAATTATTTCTCAGTCAAAACAGACCCAAGACTGTTACATTCAAATTACTTCTCTGTAATTACCTACCTTAACTTCTACCTTAACTGAGCAACTTAGATTATACCTCAATGCATTTTAAATACATGCATGAATAAATCAAAGAAAACACATTCGCTTAGATGGTGGAAATGAAATACCATTCAACTCAGGACCTGCGGGCCCAAACTGCCCATGCCCTGTTTTTGAAAATAACGTTTGGAAGAACCCAGTGATGCCCATTTGTTTACATATTGTCTGTGGAGGCTTTTCCACTACAAAGTCAGAGCTGAATAGTTGACTGTACCGCCCTCAAGGCCTAAAATACTTATTATCTTGTCCTTTACAGAAGAAGTTTGCTGAGCCCTGTTTTAGCTTAACTCACTGAAACGTTCTTCCACATTACTAAGAATACCTTCTGGTCACAAATACATGTGGATTATAGAGCCGCTGAAAGTAACAAACGCACAAATGTGAACATGAAATGTGTTCACTTTGGCACAGAAGCGATAGTGAGACGGACCGTGAAAAGAGTCAGTACAACATCACGGGCAAAGGCCACACTGAGCAGAGACACCCATGGGCTGTAACCCTAGGCCGGCCCCTTGGGCGCTCTGTGTATTATCCTTGGACACAGCATTTGACGTTTTTCGGCCCTCAAGCTTCTCATGTATAGATACAGAAAATAATACCTACCTCATAGTAAAAGGATTACACCGCATCCTGTTCATAATGCACTCAACTCATTGTCTAGTATGTAAGACACAAGATAAGTTGAATCAAAGGTTTAAAATGGCCCATAGACTTCTAGAGACCAGGTAACAGAGAAAGCAATACCACTGAGACAGAGAACATGGGATGAATTTTATTTGTTTGTCCAAATGATTTCCACATGTGTGTCTTTGGTTCGAGAGGGAAACAACTTTGGACGTGTTGAAGTTAAGTACGGGTGACAGAGCCATCTTACAATTTCTAGGACCCAGTCTGAGGTTTGCAAATAAGGTAAGAGCTCAGTACTGGCAATGGAGACCTTGGGATTTGTTTGTATAGAGGTAAGAGTTAATGTCGTAAGCATGTATAAGAACCCATTGGAAAGTGAGAGTAACAGCAGAAATGGGCAAAAGACAGAGCTCTTGGCAATTATCCTCTTTAAGAAGGATATATAAAGAGTAAAAGAACCAAAGGGTTCTCACAGAACCTAGGACAGGAAGTTTCTAGAAGGAAACCAAGGTTATTTCTGAACCAAGGGCCGCTGTACATACAATTCTTAATATGCTGTATTATTACCAACTGTCTGTCTTCCTGCTAGACTATGTGGTTCTTGAGAGTAGAAGACACACAACCCCTCTCTTTCCCAAATGACCGCGCACTCAGAGGCTAGCAGTACACCTGACACCAGGCAGAAGAGGAAGGGAGAAGAGAAAGTGGGAAAACAGAAAAGGATGGAAAGGAAATTGGCCAACAGGATCAAATGTAGCAAAGATGTTAGGCAGGGGGCAAAGTAAAGAACTCTTTGACAAGACGACCATCAACAGGGCAATTTCAATGGCTGGGTGAAGACAGAAGTCAGATTAAAATGGGTTTACATGAATGGAACATATAAAAATGAATGAGAAAATGGATTAAAAATACTTTAAAACTTCTGAGACCAAAAGAAAGGAAGTTAAGGGAACTTTCAATAGATGACCCCGATCTCCCAAGGAAAGCTTTAGACTTATAAAGAAAAATATTCTGTACAATCTCAACATTCACCAAGTAAATGTTATTTTGTCTGTTAGAATGAATGAATTTTGCAGCGGTTTAAACAGTCCTTCCTTCAATCTCCCTCAGTCTTGTGTGTAAAGGAGAAACTAATTAGTGGTAATTTCTCTAAAGCACAGTTAGCTTACCGAAAGGGCCATGGTACCCAAATGTGACCCACATGTGGTTATGGCCATGCAAAAGAGATCAGGTGCGTCCCATTAATCTGCAGAGACAGGGCTGAAACAGCATCTACCCAGAAAAATGAAGCTGGGCCCAGTCAACACACAGCTTATATACTGTACTGGACTAAATAACGGCAGGGAAACAGCCAATTTCCATTAACTTTTGCTCAAAAAGAGCGGGCAAAGAGTGTTTTTGTTCCTGCTGAACGCAAAGAAAATGTCTCTAAAAAGGCCGTTCCCTGTGTCACTGGTGCAGCCTTTCTGGGCAGCCATCTAGCACTAGCAAGAGACTCAAACCTGTTCATACCCTTTGGCACGGTAATTACCCTTCAAGGAATTATCACAAGAAATAATGCAAATTAAGACAGAAGTGAAACACAAAGAAGTTTCATTACAGTGTGATTTATAATACAGAAAAATTACAAACAACATAAACTTTCCCCAGAGAGGGGGATATTAAGTAAATTATAGTAGAACCATACAGTAAAACATTGTGCAGTCATAAAGTGTAATGGTTGCAAAGAGCTTTAATGACATAACTACATACTGACAAAGTGATAAATAGAATATAAAAATGTATGAGATGATCTTAACTATATAAATATATATATATATATATATATAAATACACACTTACTATATTTAGAAACCGTGGAAGAACTATGTAAGATTCAATGGCTATAATCCCTGGTCCTTATTTTCTACTTTTATAGTTCTAAATTTTCTAAATGGACATCTATTACATTTTTTATTAAACCTGTTATTTTGAAATAGTTGAATTATTATAAGAAAAAGTTATTTAAAAATATGGCGAGTTGAGTTCTAGCCATTTTAAGAGGTTGTATTAAACCCACTTATAATTGTATCAAGAATAATGCCAATACATGGACATGTATACACTACCAAATGTAAAATAGATAGCTAGTGGGAAGCAGCTGCATAGCACAGGGAGATCAGCTCAGTGCTTTGTGACCATCTAGAGGGGTGGGATAGGGAGGGTGGGAAGGAGACGCAAGAGGGAGGAGATATGGGGATATATGTATATGTATAGCTGGTTCACTTTGTTATACAGCAGAAACTAACACACCATTGTAAAGCAATTATACTCCAATAAAGGTGTTAAAAAACAATAACAAAAAAACAAACAAACAAAAGAATAATGCCAATATAAACGTAACGCTGCTGTAGTTTAATTAACTGCATTCAGTGACCAGGTAAGAGATTACTTTTAACAACACAGGTGTCCACTTCGGAAGGAAATGCACAACGTGAGAGCTGTGAGTTTCAGTTTTATCTGAGGACTTACTGAGGACTGTGGTCCAGGAGACATTCTCTCAAGTGACTCTGAGAAGCTGCTTCTAAGAAGCAGAGGGAGAAGCCAATATATACGCAATTTTGGTGAAGGGGTACGTGCAGTCAAGCATACATCTCGTTACAAGGTTACCACTAGTCACAAAGAATACTATTTCAGTTAATGAACTTTAAGTGCTTTTCTAAGTAAGGGAAGATGCAAGAATACAGTTCATAAAAAATTTCACCTGGGGGCTTCCCTGGTGACACAGTGGTTGAGAATCTGCCTGCTAATGCAGGGGACACGGGTTCGAGCCCTGGTCTGGGAAGATCCCACATGCCGCGGAGCAACTAGGCCCGTGAGCCACAACTACTGAGCCTGCGCGTCTGGAGCCTGTGCTCCACAACAAGAGAGGCCCGCGCACCGCGATGAAGAGCGGCCCCCGCTTGTCACAACTAGAGAAAGCCCTCGCACTGAAACCAAGACCCAACACAGCCAAAAATAAATAAATAAATACTATGACTTGCTGAGGTTCAGATGATGGTTAGCATTAAAAAAAAATTTCTCCTGAAATATTTCTAACTATCTAAGGGCCGAGAGGCCCAAAATATTGCCTGTTTTCCCGGCACACAGAGTGCTTCATTCTGACCTTCACCCTGAATTCCTTCCAGGGTGTACTGTATTGTAATTTTTTTTTGGCTGCACGGCATGTGGAATTTTCCCTGGCCAGAGATCGAACCCATGCCCCCCGCACTGGGAGCGTGGAGCCCTAACCCCTGGACAGGCCAGCAACTGCAGTGGCTAACGACATGGTACTTGTAGAACAGGGCGGCGGGCAACATTCTGCGTTCTCCACAGATGAAATGCTTGGCATATAAAAAACTTCTTTGCCTTTTTCCAGATTCCCTTCCCTAGCTGTAAATCAACTGGCAGAAGCACAATGCCAATCAGTCAATGCTTTTCTCCCCCAAGACATTCAGATTTTCTAGGAAATTGATAATACTGGCTCTTATGCCAAACAGATGTTTCTCAATGATACCCGTTAATGAAATCTTTAATACACGTTAAAGCTAAAACGTTACGCTGTCTTTTAGTAAGGAAAAATCTTTCTTATTTCTAAGGAAAATAGTCACTAAAGTTTAGTTCAGTCTAAGCTACTACCTATGCTACACGCGCAGCTCATTGTACGGGGCTGCAAGAGGACCTCAGAAAAGTACAACAGCATGGCTATCACCGCGGTGGTCGTCAGCCGCAACCTGGGCATCTGATGATGGGCCTGGAACATCATTCTCAAATGACGCCCCCCCACCCCGCACATGGCCTTTAGAAAGCCTCGTTTGTCTCCTGACACTTTAATATGGGTTTCTACCCTCATTAACATAAACTCAGGGGTAGTAGAAAAGGGCTTGTTCTATGAATAACAACAGACACATTTTTCAGGAACTGAGAACAAAACTGACATCATAACAGAAGAATGCCCCTATGCGTTACAGATTACAGTCAGAAGGGTTTTAGGAGCTCCGTCCTAGGAACAATGGAAGAAGACCACAGATATATTCCTTACTGTAAATCCCACTGTCACACCTACATTCATGACGTCACCCTCATCCTCATCACTACTCTCCTCACGCTTGTCTGAATTTAATACCATTCCAGCATTTCCGCCTTCATTCAAGGAATGCACAAAGAGGAGCAACATTACCAAATTCAGCTTCTATTCAACTTATTTACTACACTGGCGGATCAACTTCCAGCGAAGAGAAATGTGGCTAATCTCTTCGTTAGTGACACGAAATCCTTCAACGTCTCCTCTGCGGGTTCACAGTCAAACCTCACTGTGGTCCAAGGTCAGCGCCAAGCACTTCCTAGTGTTGATTTATCAGCCTCATTTCCAGCATTAGCAGCTGCAGAAATAGCATTTCAAGGCTGAGTTCTTTCAGGTCTTGGAACTTCAGGAATCCGTTAACTACAGCAAGCAGTTTTATTTTACTGTGTGATGACTGTATACTTGTTCTTCAGGGACATAAAATTCCTTGGTCACCAGGCTCCGTTACAGATGTCATGCTGTTGAGTAGGCAAATGTCAAAAATACTACTTTTCACAAGAAGTTGAAAAGTAAGGCTGTAAGCAACCTTAGGCAGGAAAGCGCTCTCTAAGGGGAAGAGGCCCTTTTGACCTGTCCCTAACCTTAAATCAGGCACCCCCATGCTCTACTCACCGCAGGCCCTAGCACACCTTTCAAATCTTTTGACCACACAATACCTTGCCTAACCTGTTGGTTCTTTCCGTAGATCAGAGGACTAGAAATGAAGAATAATTAATTAACAGATGACGAGATCTCTCCCCTAGCTTCCGTTTCAGTAATCTCACGAACAAACTTATGTGAACGAAATAGCATCTAAAGAAAAATCACCAGTCAACAAGCCTGCACACAAGCCTGCAGACAGTGGGGGATGGTGATGACTGTGACCCACCATCTCAATGATGAACTGAGATTACTTCCCTTTAAAAACTTTCATGGCCGAGCAGAGTATTTATTCAGATATGGCTTTGGGTGAACACAACCACCTTTCCTGCCCCTCTTGGCTTCCTTCCCAGGACACACACCATGTTTCACTTCTCAGGCACCTACCTGTTAAGGAGTGACCCTAGGATTTTGGGTCCTTCCATAAATAGCATTTTCTTTAATTCTGCTGTATCAATATGGGTACGTTAACAGGCTTTCTGGAATTTTAATTACATGACAAAACAGTAATTGGGTTCAATTAAAGTGTTTTCACCTCTCCTAACTCATAGGTGACATTAATCAGAAGGGAAATGTAATTTAATATGGTGGCGAAATAAAATATATCACGTTATGTTAGTAGAAGCCAGCTCTGAATTCAGGAAAATCTATATCAAAATATTTATACATTTTAGAGAAACAGAGAAGATTAGGCTACATAATGTTTATATAACCTAAACCAAAGGAGTTAAAGAAGCCAAGAGTGCAGTTGAAACTCGGTCAAATAGGGCAAAGGTCTTACAAGCCCAGGCCCGGTCCTGATGGCCCGGCCAGAGCTCTGTCCTCAGGAGAGCGGAACCATAAGGAAAAGGGCCACGTGCACATGAAGCCAGTCCTCAGAGACGAGGCCACACGTTATCTGGCTAGCTCTACCTTGGAGAATAACTAGGGGGCTATTCCGGGAGGGGTCTTGTGCAATACACAATGAATAAGACCACCAAGAGTCCAGTCTGGATGTGCAGAAGAACAGAAGATATTGTTTCTACAAACACTTTAACTAACTGGGCACCAGGAAAACTTATCTCCTGCTGGCTTGGTTGAAGCCAATATAAATTACCTAGATGTTTAACATAGAAATAGTCACACTTTTCGTGCCAAATGAACCTAGTAGTAAGCATCTGTGGACATATACATCTCTCCCACTAGAAAAAAGCCAATAGAGGGTCAAATGGACACTGCGCTTTGAAATCAGTACCTTGCAGTAACATGAAATGCCTAGGAGAATGTTTTAACACACAGTTATACTAAGAGCGTCCCATACTCTTTCCTTGAGTTTTGTCCATTTGGACACAATTATCATTTTTCCCAGCATCTGGTGTGCCTAATTCCTAGCTATGATTGTGGGCACTGATACCAACAACTTTGCTTTTGTACTTTGGGTACTTTAACACTGAAGAGAATAAAGTATACATAAACTCTTTCCTCTAAAGATTTACCCCAGAGATGCATTTTTCTGATTGATTCAGGAGCACGTAAGTAACAAAAGGGAAGCCCCCAAGGCAGAAAGCTGCAGCTCCAGAAAGCAGGAGGGTCTACTGCTCAGA
This sequence comes from Pseudorca crassidens, assembly GCF_039906515.1. NCBI lineage: Eukaryota > Metazoa > Chordata > Mammalia > Artiodactyla > Delphinidae > Pseudorca > Pseudorca crassidens. The sequence continues at coordinate 3,571,195 of NC_090305.1, read as the reverse complement.
AATACCAGCAGCCCTTTACCATTCACAAATGCTCTTACTTCGCGCAAATGAACGCAGTTCTTCCCTCCAATGACTACTTATCCACCATCGGTTTCAGCAACGTATTTAAGGCATGGCTTAAAGCCACCAGCACAAAATTGGCACTGGACTTTGCGGCCAGGGGCACATGGCTTGCACAGGTTGACAAGGCCCAGCTGCTGTATAAATGAGCACACCACTTGTCAACACGGTGACGCGAGAACCTGGCAGCTCCGCTCAGAGGGCAGGCCCGACAAGGGACAGGGCTAGGGCCAACCGATCAGAGACCCCGAGAAAGCCCCTGCCACCACAGCCTTCTTCGGTAATAGGCACCTTTTGTGTAGATAATGTCTCTGATTAAAATTAAGTCTAAGGGGGGAAAAAAAATTAAGTCTAAGGGGGAAGAAAGGAGTGAGGAAAGCAATTCTACAGACAATCATTATGTGAATATACAAGGCCATGTTCCCGTTCAGAAGAGATGTCTTTTCATCACTGTAATTCAGTGGAGAAATGACAAGCAGTACCATTCTCTGCTCATAAATGCCGTGTTTTCAAGAATGAGAGATTGGAAAGTGTTCTGTCGTGCTGGAAACTTCTTAATTATTCAAGAATGGAGGAGTACTCAAGAGAAAAATCTCTTATGATGGACACAGAAACAGATGGAAAAACACAACTTTTTAAAGGTTTTTAAAAACACAAATCACTGTACTCAGTTCCAAGAGAAATCAGTTTTGCTGTCATAAGTCAAAAGGTTAAAATCTGTAATTAAGCAAATGCATGAGGGAATGACTGCAGACAAAAGACCCTACAAAATTAACTTGAAGGCTGGTTAATAAGTATCTAAAGATGTCACCATATTTGGAATTGTAGTTAGACTCCCAACCACTCTTTCACAAATTTTCACTTAAGGAAAATATCATGAGTTAAAATTAAGTTCATGTTACCAATACCTATTAGTATGAATGAATACTTCCCTAAATATGCCAGGGAAAAAATTCCTCGCATGCATATAAAAAATAATACACACAAACACTATAAAACAAATATACCAAACTCTTCCTTAATGCTCTTTAGCATCTCATCAAAGTCAAGTGAAACATCAAAACTGCTGGCTAATCTCAACTTAGGTCAACCTACTAGTCATCATTTATTTTTGTTTCTAATGAAAGGTATTTACAGTCCTTCCACATATTACACATTTGGAGAATGACAGCATAATTAATTATCCACCAAATTCAACATTTAAAATAATGTGTAATAACCCTACTAATGTACGTGTACGGAATAGTCTTTAAATAAAAAATACTCAGCTAATGAAAAAGCCTAAAGTGTTCGCCCAGAAATACTTAGCAAGCCAAATGGCTACGGCAGGTAAAATTAAAACTTGTTTTAAACCAACTCACTAAACTGCATATTAAAAACTATTTTAGGTAATTAGAAATATTACTGTTACATAGAAGACGTAGCCTCCAGGTGAAAACTTCTGCTCTCCTAAATATTCTAAATAAAATGATTTTATCTAAGCTCCTCCAAATAAAGTCGCTGCATATAAAATCCTGCAGTCTTGGCTACAGCGGAGGAAAGAGTCTTTCTAGCACACAAAGGCTTCGCCAGCCCTTAGCGCCACAATTATTTGTTTGTTTGTTTCTGTATTTATTTATTTTTACATGTTATTGAAGTATAGTTGGTAGCTCCATAATTATTAAGTAGACGCTGATAGCCTGAAACACTACCTACAAACGGTGACATGACAGCACCTCCTCTCCGAAGCCTTTTCTTTATTCTTCTTCTTTCATTTAATCCTCTTGACAGCACTATGACAGACATAAACTCATGTGCCCAGTGCTGTGCCTGCCAACTGAAGACTGCATCAGGGTCCAAGCCCAGGCCGTCTGCCTCTCACCCGGTCCCAGGCCGCCCCTGCCATTTCCACTGCTTGTCCTTTCCTGATAAACACCCGCCAACTTTGCTTTTTCCAACAGATACAGTCCTGAGAAGCTCCTTGCGAGATTTCTTTTCAAACCGAAACACATCTTCCCATTGACATGATCCGTAATTCCAGAGATGTTTTATCTCTATGAAACCAGGTCTTACCCTTCACACTCTGCTCAGGCGGAACTGACCCATCTCTTCTTTCTTCCCCAAAAGCACATAAAACACTCACTGCACCCGCCAATCAGGAGGCTGCTCCAGCTGTTAGATCTTAAGCTACTGGAGGACGGGGACGATGCTTCTGTCCTTAAAAAGAATGTTTTCCCAAGTCAAACAAGTAAACGCCACTAGGAATATCCATGTTGTATATTTCCATATCACTGTTTCACTAAGAGAAGACACTACTCCATAACTCACAGTGATATTTCAACTGCCTGATCCTCTCCCCACAGCAGACCTAATGATAAAAGTCAAAGCACAGCACTGAGGTTCACTCAGCAAGTCATTTACAAGGGTGGAAATCAAACAACACTCCTTAATTCTTAATGCAGAGAAGGCTGTCGTGTGCCTGCTAAGTCATACTCTGAACATCGTGGCGAGATGGCAGAAGAGTGAAATTCAGGCCTACATGCCAGGTTCCATCCGCCCTAATCAGCCACAATCGGTCCTGATTATATTGTGCTCTCTGCTAAAATCCCCTGTAAAACACATAGCTCTGCATTTTTCTGTAAGTTTTGTTAAGTTTTAAGGATTAGCTAGTACATGAAAGCATTGAATTCAAATTGCAAAATATCTGGGTCATGAAAACAGTGAAAATAATACACAGTCAATTCTCATTTTTCAAAGTAGTTCTGATCTAGAACATCCCTGAGAACACCGAATCAATGGACACTGAACCGCTGCTCCTCAGGAAGAGAGACCTAGTGTCCTGAGAGGCCCTGCTCACATTTTTGCCAACTAATCAGTACATAACCTTGGCTTATGTGTCTTTCCGTTTAAAGACATCTTATGTAATATATACGGTTGATTAACACTGACCTCACAGCCAAGTGCACCGTAGCTCACGCCTGAACCAAGTTCATCTCACACACGTATTTTCCCCACAAGGCATGTCACAGCCTTCCTGCTCTCAGGGACACTAGACAGCACTTCAGCACTAGGCCCGGGGGCCATTTAAACAGCAAAATCACCCCCAAAAAGCACAAAAACACAAAAAACACGGCACTAAATAGATGGCAAAAAAGATACTTATCTACGTAGGAGCTGAAATGAGAACGCAGACCACCCCCTTGCCTGACCTCAGCTGGGAACACGTGGGTAGGGGACTCTGCTTTGTGATGTTCTGCGCATGTCCTCAAATGACTATGAAAGCCCCAGGAGTGCTGATTTTGAGGTTATAAATAAATTCTAGCAACTAGGCAAATTCACAAATACAAAATTGGTAAATAATAAAGACTGCATGTATGTCAAGAAAGTACTAACAGTCGATGCCTCCAAGGAGGGGAAGTGGGTGGCTGGGAGACAGAGGTAGGAGAGAAACTCTTTTTAACTATACAGCGTCATATAACCTTTTGAATTTTGTAGGGTGTGTGTGACAGAGAGGAATTTATGACGTATGCTCAGGAAAAGAGCATTAAGTTCATTAGTAATCTAAAAAAAAAGTAAAACTAAGCTTTGGGTTCCAATAGTAAAACGATAACCAAATAAAATTAAGAATAAGAAAGAATGAAAGTAGAAACAAATGAATTCAAAAATGGAAGAAAAACAAACATTTGGAGTTTCTCTGCATTGAAGAAACTGAGAGCAGACTCTCATAGGGGGGAATGGCACAGAGGATTATGTATTTGAAAGCGAAAATATCCCATGACCTTAGGTTCCCTTAGGAGGGGGCTATGGGGAGGATGATACAAAATGAAGATATTTTGGAAATAATTATGTAGTAAGCAATGAGCTTTACACGTAAGTTAATTATAGGAAATTTACACTTATGATTTTAAACAACACTGAAGATGATTTTCTGGAGGACAGTGGCACTCAAAGTGTGGTCCCAGGACCAGCTGCACCAACATCACTAGAGAAGCTGTTAGAAGTAAGGCTCTGGCCCCACCCCTGATCCAGGAAATAGGGACTTGGGGCGGGGCCGGCAGGCTTCAGGGCGATTCTGATGCCAGGAAAGGCTGGAGAACCACCGGTACAGAAATACCGTGAAATGTTACTATAGCATTTAACAGAGGCGATAGACAAAATTTAAACTTTTCTCAATGACAGTGGTCATCCTTTGGAAAGGCTATGGCTATTCTGGGCCATCATACAGTTTTCTGTTGTTTTTAGCCTCCTTCTTGGATTTCCACTGGCCAGCAGATCCTCTACCACTGTAAGAGCAGTACTGAAAGCTCTGCCGTCCTCTGTGAACCTGAGGCTTCCACTCCGTTGTAAGCTGCGCAGAAGCAAAACAATTCAGCGCATTAGAACTGAATACCAAGTGTGAATAAGGCTGGGTGTGGACCTAAGGAATAAAGTGCCTGGTCTGAGTGCAGAAGGATGGAAACGGCCTTTTCTTATTCCCAGACCTGGACTGCACACCAGAAGGATGACATGGGTAGAAAATTACTCCCTGGATACGATGCAGATGCTAACTTACTGAGGTGTGGAAAGTATCCTATCACTTAGACTAGAATATGTGTCTGTTACCGTTGTTACAAAAGTTCACTTAAAGGAAAAGCAAAGCCACAAAGAGGAGGCGCTCAGAAGCCTGCTTCCAGGCTCCCTGGGCTGCACTCCCTCACAGCGGCTCCAGCAGTAGGAAGGATGGCGCCCTCTGTGGCTAGTTAGGGAAGTATTTAAATATTTCAGAAAACCTTAAAACTCCAAAGTCAGAGGGAGCTTTGAGAGGAGTTAGCCCAACCACAGCATTTGGCAGACGGGAAAACGAGGCCCAGAGACACCCTCTCCGCAGGGACCAGGCCCCCTGACCTCCACAGGTCACCCAGTGCCTGCTCATGGCCCCACCTGCATCTTCCTTCACACCAAGAAAGCACCAGCACGGCGGCAAGCAAGTACCTGAGCAGAGTGGGCATTACATACTTGCATTATTTTTATTTTAGATTTTAAAGATCAATGTTAATCTTCTGAAAGACAAGCTCTACTTTTTTTAAGGCTTCCCCCCAGAAATCAAAGTTACCTTCAAAGAACATCCTGACAGTTGATGATCTACCTTCCAAGTGGAAAAAACAAAAGCTGTTTTCAAATTTTTATTGCCAGAGATTTAGTCTGTTAGGCATGGTGTCCTTGACTTTTTAGAGAGATTGTGAAAGTGTACTGCCTCTAACTGACTGAATAGGGCAAAACAAAAACAGTGAGAATTCCCATTTGGAAACAGCCTGAGGACCCAAGTCTAAAGGGCTTGTGAAATAAAATACTTTACAGTTAAATTAACTTAAAAAGGAGGGGGCAGTCCTAGTGTTATGGGACTGAGCCCTTAACTGGTGGGATCTGGGATTATCCCCGGGTACTCAGTGCCAGAATTGAGTTACATTGTAGGACACCCAGCTGGTGTCTGAGAACCACTTACTGGTGTGGGGAAAACCTTCACACATTCAGGGACCAGAAGTGTCAGAAGTGAAGTAAAGTAGACACACAGGATAAACAAGCACGCAGAAAGGACGAACTGGGTTTTTCCCTACATCAGAAGGAAGGAAAAAACTGAGAGTCTTTGCTTTACCCCATGGTGTGGACGTGCAACAGTTTGTTTGACCATGCATACTCCCTTGGAAGGACGGCTGGTGGATTCTACTATGAACATTGGTGTATAAATTCTTATGTGAGCATATGTTTTCATTTCTCCAGGGTAAACAGCCCAAGAATGCATAGCTAGGTCACATGGTGGCTGAATATTTAGTTTCATAAGGAACTGCCAAACTGGTTCCCAGAGTTGCTGTATCTTTTACTTCCCACAACAATGTATGAGGGATCTAGTTTCTCTACAACCTTACCAGCACTTGGGGTTGTCACTATTTTTCATTTTAGCCGTTTTGATAGGTATGTAGTGATATCTCTTTGTGGTTTAAATATTCATTTCCCTAATGGGTAATGATGGTGAGTATCTTTTCATGTGCTTACTTACCATGTGCAGATCTTCTTGGTGAAATGTCCATTCACGCTATTTTCCCTTTTCTAATTGCACTATTTTCTGTTTCTTTGTTTTACTGTTGAATTTCGAAAATTCTGTATATTTTAGATGCTGTTCCTTTTTCAACTACATAGTTTGCAAATATTTTTTCCCGGTCTCAAAACTTATCTTTTTCATCCTCTTAACAGGGTCTTTAGCATAGTAAAAGTCTGTATTTGAAGGTCCAACTTATCAATTCTTTTCTCTTATGAATCATGCTTTGGGTGTCAAGTCTAAGAACTATTTGCCAAGCCCTACATCCTAAAAATCTTCTCCTATGTTTTTTTCTAAAAGATTTATAGTTTTACATTTAAGTTCATGATTCATCTTGAGTTAATTTTTATATAAGGTGTGAGAGTTAAGCCAAAGTTCACCGTTTTGCCAATGGACGTCCAATTGTTCCCACACCATTTTTTGAAAAGCCTATCCTTCCTCCATTAAATTGCTTTTCCTAGATTCTCTATTCTGTGTCTGTCCCTCCACCAATACCATTCTGCCTTAGTTTACTGCAGCTCTTGCAGGCTTTCGTTAACAATCGCTCCACTGAGTTTATTCTTTCTCAAAATTATTTAACTATTCTAGGACCTGTGCCTTTCCATATAAACTTTGTTTTATTTAATTTTTTATAAATTTATTTATGTATTTATTATTTTTGGCTGCACTGGGTCTTCGTTGCTGCACGCGGGCTTTCTCTAGAGCAGGGGCTACTCTTCGTTGCAGTGCACGGGCTTCTCATTGTGCTGGCTTCTCGTGCCACAGAGCACGGGCTCTAGGCACATGGGCTTCAGCAGTTGTGGCACACGGGCTCAGTAGTTGTGGCTCACGGGCCCTAGAGCGCAGACTCAGTAGTTGTGGCGCATGGGCTTAGTTGCTCTGCTGCATGTGGGATCTTCCTGGCCCAGGGCTCGAACCCGTGTCCCCTGCATTGGCAGGCAGACTCTTAACCACAGTACCATAAGGAAAGCCCCCACATAAATCTTGGAAGACGCTTGTGTATAAAACCCTTGATGGTTCTCAAGGGAAAGGGTGAAGGGTCACTTTACAGTGGAGAAAACTGACACATGCTACCTCGGCCAGGTGATCAAACCAACAGCCACAGTGATCAGCTAAGCTGATAGTGCGCCCACGATATGATGCATGAGGGTGGCCCTTACCTCTGTGGGTGTCCTCCCCAAAACACACATCACACTAGTCTCATCATGAGAAAAACCTCATGCAGATCCCAGCTGAGAGACATTCTACAAAATATCTGACACCAGGTACTCCACGAAACTGTCCAAGTCATCACAATCCAGGAAAACCTAATGCACTGTGCAGCTCAAGACAGAAATGACCAAACGTCAAGTGGAATCCTGGATGGGACTCCAGAGCTGAGGAAGGACATCATGTAAAAATAAGGAAGTCTGAAGAAAGTACGCACTTCAGTTAATAATAATGTATCAGTACGGATTCATTAATTTTAACAAAGTCACCAGACTAATGTAAGATGTTAATAACTGGAAAAACAATGTGAGAGGTGTGGAAACTCTTTGGATTACCTTCCCAATTTTTCTATAAATCTAAAACTGTTCTAAAACAAAAACTCGTATGTATATTTCTGAAAAGGCAGTGTTCAAGGACTGATATTTAATAAGGCTGATAATTTTTAGTACTTTATCAGGATGACTTTAAGTGGGAAAAAAATACACCTTTGCTGGCATTTTCACAGTAATTGCACTGAACAATTTAGAGAACTGACACCTCACTATGTTGAGTCTTCCAGCCTGGGAGCACGTCTCTCTCCCTTTGTTTAGGTCTCTGATCTCTTTCATCAGCATTTTATAATCTTCAGCATAAAGTTCCTACACATGGTTTGTTAAATACAGTCCTATTTCCTGAGAGCGACGGTAAATAGTTTTGTGTCTGTACTTTTGGTTCCCACATGTTTGTTGCTAGCATATAGAAACGTGATGGATTTTTATTTGTTGATATTATATCCTGAGACCTTGCAGAACTCACCTATTAGTTTTAGGAGAGTTGTTTTGTTTTGTTTTTCATACATTCTTTGGGATTTTCTGCACAGACAATCATATCATCTTCAAACAGGGATAGTTTTCTTTCTTCCTTTCCAATATGGCTTTGATTTCCTGTTCTTGCCTTATTGAAGTTGCTAGAACTTCCAATACAACGTTGAACAAGAATGCTGAAAGCAGATATCTTGGCCTTGTTCCCAATCTTAGGGAGAAAACATCCCGTCTCTTAGCATTAGATATGATGTTAACTGGAGGATTTTTACAGATGCCCTTCATTAAACTGAAGAAGTTCCCCTCTATCCCTAGTTTGCTGAGAGTTTTATCTTGAATGAGTACAGGATTTTGTGCAGTAATTTTTCCATATCAATTGATATGATCACATGATTTTCTTTAGCCAGCTGATATGGTGGCTTACAATGTCTGGTTTTCAAATACTGACTTAAGGTGAGCTTTCTAAGACACAAAGGACTTCACTAGACTTGCATATAAAAGCATCTGTGTTCATTTGCTTAATGTCTATTTATCCTTACTAGACTACCACCTCCATGGTGACATGGATTATTTATATTTTGTTCAACACTATATACCCAAAAACAAGCCCAGCACCCAGCACATAATAAACACTCAGCAAATATTTGTGGAAGTGGGGTAAAGAAAGAATAGAATGTACGAGTATGCAGCCATCAGTGTATGTGCACATCAGTCAGTCAGGGAAACAGAAGCAGATTATGCAGAGGAGTGGCCAAAAGGCAGAGTCCCCACCTCACAGTATATAAATAAATTAATTCAAGATACATCAAAAAACTACTGACCAAAATGTGCAACTTTTAGAAGAAAACATATTAGAATATCTTCGTAACTTGGGAGTGGACACAGGTTTCTTAAAACAGCAATAATCATGAAAGAAATCACTGGCAAGATTGTATTTGAAAATTAAAATTTTCTGTTCTTCAAAAGACATCTTTAAGAAAATTAAAAGGAAGCCAAAGACTGGGAGAAAAGATTCATAAAACATGAACACGGCAGCCGTGACATACAAAGAACCCCTGCAATTCAATAATAAAAAGACAAGGAGTCACAATCAAGAAGATATGCAAATGGCTGATAAGTACATGTAGAAGCGCTTGACATCATTGGTCAGACAAACACTTTTGTCTGAAAGAGTGTAAAATGATACAACCGCTTCAGAAAAATGTCTGGCAACGGATCCAATAATTTGAACCCTAGGTATTTAACCAAGAGAAAATGTCTACAGAAAGATCTGTATGAGAACATTCGTTGTAACTTTACTCACAGCAGCCCCAAAACAAAAAGAGCCCAGATGCTCATCAATAGGAGGATGGATAAACAAACAGTGGTGTGTTCCTACAAGGGAACACCATTACACACACACACACACACACACACACACACACACACACACACACACACCCCTACTACACACACAATAATATGGGTGCATCTCAGAAACATGATGATGAGTGAAAGAAGCCAGTCACAAAAGAGAACATCCTGAACGCTTCCCTTTATGTAAAGCAGCATAACTGATAAAGCTAGTCTACAGTAGAAGAAATTCAAAACAGTGCCTTCCTTCGGAGGGTGCAGGTGGAAATTAATCTTTGAAAGGAGCATGGGGAAGCTTTTTGGGGCATTCGTAGTGTTTTGCATCTTGATAGGGAGTTTGAATTACACAGGTGTGTCCATCTGTCAGAACTCAATGAATGAATGGTATACTTAAGACCTGTGCATTTCACTGTATGTAAATTTTACCTTAAAAAGAGGATTGTGCTAATCATATGCATCTAAGGAAAGTCTGCAACTTACTTTGAAATCTATCACACCAAAAAAGATGTGCTGTTGGATGGACAGAGGGACAGATGATTATGTGGCAACGTGAGTGTTATTAACAGGTTAATGGTAAGAACCCAGGTGATGGCTATTCAGAAATTCCTTGTAAAAATTTTTCCAATTGTACTGTATGCTTGAAATTTTTCAAAATGAAATGAAAAAGTGAGAAAAAAGTAAAACTGGGATTAGATCAAGAATACAATGGTGCACACAAGAGTATGGGTCTAGCTTTCAAATCCTGTGGCTCTATGCAAGAGGCTCGGGGTGAAAATTCAGGAAAGCGGGGTGTAGGCCCTAATGGCACCACAGCATTTACTTCTACGTATCTTATAAACTGGCATTTCATGCAAAATAGTTCTAAGGACTCCAACGATGTAAAGAAACACACACACACACAAACAGGAAATCATTGCTGGGGGTGGTAATGAATTTTATCTGCACAAGCACCGTGAGCCTGAGTGAGTAACTAAGTACCATTTCCGTTTTCAGGAATGGCTGAGTAAAATGTGCACAGTGGTGCCTCCTCTGTACACTCACAGAAGTGAACAGGTGACAGGCCATCCCCAGAGCCAGCGGAGGCGGACCAGCCCAGGGGCGGCCAGTCCACAGCGCACCCTTCCACATGGCCACGTCCTGCCACAATCCCAACACCCTCCAGAGTCTTTAATGTGATGTCCTAGTTATTTTGGTGACAAGGTATTTGAAAAATAAGGTCTGAGCTTCATATGACAAAATGCTTCAGCCACAGAAGCACATTTTCTTCATAGCCGCCTGTGAAGATGATCGGTCTGATTTTGACGTTTATTTCAAATTCAGATTCTACTGTATGACCTCATGAGCCGCGGAGATAATTAATATCAATGTGAAAATCTCAGGGTGAAGTGGGAGAGCGGAGGAAAAGGAACATTCTTAAAGTTCAGGCCACTTTCCTGTGCCACTTTACAGCATTTAATTGTCTGTTCCTCTCAAACACAACATTCAAACGCTAAGCTGAAATTCCTCTCCTCTCTGAATCTCTGTCACCTGCTCTGAATGAGGAACACGTGAACCTCGTCTACACGTGCGTGTCTGAGAAGCTGCGGGCACACTGCTACTGAAAGGAGCCCGGGCGTGGACCTTCCGGAGTACAGGGGCCAACAGGCCTCCCTGCCTGGAGGGAAGGAGCCCCCTGACAAACATACTCCCGGAAACTAGCAGTCTTCCAGTCTCCACAGTCCTGGGTCTTTCTGATATCCTTCAAATATCAAAATAGCAGCTTGCCTTAAAGAGTTTTCACCTGTACAGCAGATCAAAGAAAAACATCTCTGAAGGCTGCTTATTGTTTTACTGACACCTCTTGCAAAAGGTCTGGTGGGAGAACAGATGAATAATAAAAGGAATAATCACAAGGACATTATGACGACTATCACTGCGTGAGTCACTAACAGGGCCCTGCACAGATAACACCTCGACTAGTCATCAGCACAACTCAAGAAGGATATTTTGTGGAAAAGGAAGATGAGGCTCTACACAGGAAGAAGGAGTCCTGGCGAGAGTCAGAAGCCCAGGTCTAATCCAGAGCCCACAGGCTTCCAGTGACTTGGAGAATGGATGAACTTCCACCGTCAGACCAAGACCAGCCTCACTGCACTGCTTCCGGCAGGTTTAGCAGAGTCCACCCTTTGGCGCAACACGTCCCTCGACACAGATGGAGGCCGCGGGGAGACGCGGAGGCCTCCTGAGTGGTCACTCGAAACCCGGGCCCCTCCTACGCCACCAGCTCACAGCCGACGCCGGGCCCTGCTGCCCAGCAGACAGCAAGGCGGAGCGCGTTCCAGAGGGCACCACGGGCTACTCGAGATACGAGGGAAGGCCAGACGGCCGCCCTGAACAGAGGAGGAGGTTTGTCACCCACCCGGAGGCTCTCCTTCTAGGCCCCATGATGTCACAAATCCCTGTCGTTGCCCCTCCGGGCTGGCGACGTCTCCTTCGCCCTTTACTGCCTGGATCTCCAGTGCCCTCCCCGGGGCAACAAGGGGATGGGGAGCCAGCACTGCCCACGGGGAGCGAGGTCTGTGCCTGCAGCTGCAGCCAGGCTCTCCACGGGGAGCAGAGGCGGCGGCCTTTCAGAATCACGACCGCAGACACAGATAAACTGAAACACAGTGGCTTCCGTGACACTGGCTCCAGACATGGTCCACGACCAGCACCCTGCACACAAGCTCGCCCGCTCCCTGGGACCGACCTGCCTCTCTCTACCTGCCGACACCCTCAGCACCTGCAGGCCCTCCTGGTCAACAGGCCTGCCATCTTTCTAGATGGTTCTTTTCCACTTTAATTTCTATTTCCCTGCTTGGTCCTCTTTATTTTTACATTCTACCATAAATTTGTATCCTTGTTGCAAGCTACCTTCAATTATTTGAGTTAAGAGAAAGGCAGAACATAAACAGTAATAACTACCAGTTTCTTATCTGTACTGGGCTGGAAAAAAAAAGGGATAAATAAAATAAACTTGGTTTTTTAAATTTTTTCTTTTATTATATCTGTATAAGAATACTCAATTTCTGTGAAAGGACCTGAATGGCCCAAGTAGAATCACAGTATCACATTGGAAAGAACCTTAAAGATCATAAAGACCAGCTTGGTCATCTTGCAGAAGAGAAAACTGAGATCCAGAAAAGGTTCAGCTTAACAGAGATCACGACATTCTTGACGGGCACTCCAGCACTTTACAGCATGACTTTCAGGCAACCAGCACTGTCAAACATTGAAAAGGGATATGCTCAAACCACCTGTCCTGAGCCTCCCCGAGATTTCCATGCATCAGTTGATGGACACACATATCCCACTACTTCATCAAGCAAAGCACAGCAAGCAACAGTTCCATGTCTCCAAGCAACATTTATTTGTGCAATTATTTAAATATTGCATCATATTTACTAATATTTGTTTCTAAAAATGAGCGGAGATGGAAACCTATAAGTGCTGATACAATGCAAGTGAGACAAAGATGGACATAATAAGTGTATAAAAGTGATGCCTCACGGTCAACCGGACAGTTATAGGATATAAACTGATTAACTCAGCATGCAAAGCTAAGAGGGAAAAATGTAAAGAATCGCAGATACCAAGACCACAATACCTAAAGCTTGTCCAGGCGATAAGGGGAAGTGATAGAAAACTTAAAGAAGATCACAGAAATATGACATGAAAACTGGCATCAGAAGAACATTCCAGGGCTTCCCTGGCGGCTCAGTGGTTAAGAATCCGCCTGCCAATTTAGGGGACACAGGTTCGAGCCCTGGTCCGGGAAGATCCCACATGCCACAGAGCAATTAAGCCCATTCGCCACAACTACTGAGCCTGCGTGCCACAACTGAAGCCCGTGCGCCTAGAGCCAGCGCTCCGCAACAAGAGAAGCCACGCACTGCAACAAAGAGTAGCCCCCGCTCACCGCAACCAGAGGAAGCCCGCACACAGCAATGAAAACCCCATGCAGCCAAAAATTTAAAAGAAAAAACAAAAGAACATTCCAGTTACTCAAATACAGAGAAGGAAACCATGGGTCTGTTCACTAGGTGTACAAACAGCTTACTACAGAAGCATTTATCAAGACAGGGTAGCCAGTTCCTTGAAAGAAAAAAAAGAAAAGATAAGACAGCATCAAACTCTACATCACTAGTTTGTGCTCTACCCCTTACAAAACTAGCACTGATCACTCCTTACTTCCAACAGTATCAACAATCTAGTCTACTGATTATAGGCAGTACTATTACTGACAGAAGCAAACTTTGAGCTACAAAATTACCAATATGTCTATTAAAACAGTTAACCATAAAAGCTGGATTTTAGTTTAGAACCACTGAAATCATTATTTTTTAACTCTGAATTTCGGTTTCCCAGTATCACCAAGCTTTCACCTAGAAAAATAAAAAGAATATACAGTAATCTATTTAAAAATCTGCTTTAAATAAGTTTCCAAGGCTTCTATTTTAACAAGTTTTCCCTAAAGTTGTACTTATTCTACCAAAAATAGGAACAGATACCACTGATTCAAAACAAGGAAATGTGTTGATTTCCAAAAACCTTTCTACACAATAAATAAATACCTGCAGTCCCTAGGTAACTTACAAAATCATTTCTAACAGAGAACAGGAACTTTACAAGCGATCATTTTTTTTTAATTTTAGGATTTTAGCCCATAAAAGAACATAAGACACAAAGCAATGGAGCATGACTGCTAGAAGGAAGAAACCATAGTATTATTGGCTACAACACAGCTGTGTATCTAGAAAGCTCAAATGAGCTGACTGATAACTATCAGAACAGATAATAGTTTGGTGAAGGGAGTGAATTTTAAAATTTTAGAAATCAATAGCATTTTTCAATCCCAACAATGACCAACAGGAAATAAACCTATCTGGAGAAAAACATCTTCTATAATAACAAATATAGAGAGGGGCCTGTATGAAGCAAATTATCAAAATTTACGAAGAACCAGGAAAGAAGAGCAGAATAAACAGAGATCTGCCTTGTATGTATGAAAGACTGAATGTATAATGCCAGCTCCACTCAAACTATTTTAATGTAATTCCCAATAGAAATTTCTACGGGGGAGGGGGATGGTTAGGAGAAAGACTTTAAAAATAATCCCCAAGTTCATTTGAAAAATTAAACAAGTGACAGAAGCTAGGAATTTTTGAAAAATAAGAAGAAAACAACAATAATGAAAACTGGCACAAAAACTGACAGAGCAAATAGATTCTGAGATATTTGAAAACTTAATATATATTCTCATTAACCAATGTATCAATAGAAATAGCATATATAAGAAATAGTGTTAACAAATTGACTAAGTAGTTGGGATAAAAATGATCTGATCTTCACTTCATCCCACATGCCACAACAGACTGTAGAGAATTCTATTATGTTTAAGAAGAATTTTCAAAAAAAAAAAGAATTTTTTTAAAGAATTGTTTTTAAAAAACGGAAGAAATATTGGTAATTTTTCAAATGATCTGTGGTTAGGAATGACTGTTAAACAAGTAAATAAAATAAATGAAAGATAAATATATTTGACCCCACGAAAATGTAAGACTTTTGATATTTACAAATATCAAAAACTTTGAAAGGTTAAAAAACAATTGGGAAACATTTCTGCACTGAATGACAGAGTCCGCCCCTGTTTACTTGAGCTCTGGTACAGAATATCAGCTCTTTGAAATGCTGATGGTTTTTCCGCATCTGACATCATATAAATAGCTCTTCGCATCATTTTAAATACAGATCTGGGAAACACAAGCATATATTTTATTTCAAAAACAAATCTGGGCTTTTGAAAATAGTTTATCTGCCCATAGATTTATGAGATGTCATACACACAAAGAAATATCTTTGGTTTGAGAAACACTTTGAAAAGACTCCCAGCTTCCAGTTACACGGGTATGAAATAAAGTCTCTGAGACTTTTAAAAACCATCAACTGCCACGTCTTTGTTCTTTCAGAGAAAAAGCGCATCTTATTTTATCAGTATATCTTGAGAATGATATATTTAGAACGAAGATATTTTTCCTCCACTGTGAGCTTTCTTACCAAAACAACCTTACCTTTTGTGTTGTTTTAATCCCAAAGGAAATAGTATCTGATAAATAAAGTCGACTGAAAAAAAAATGCACAACGTGAGAGCTGTGAGTTAAGTTTCATTTGGGGCAAAATGAGGACTATAGCCCGGGAGACAGCCTCTCCGAGAGCTCTGAGGAACTGCTCCAAAGAGGTAGGGGGGAAGTCAGGATATGTGTGATTTTGGTGAAGGGGGTGCGTGCAGTTGAGCACACAGTTCGGCAGAAGGTTGCTGCTGGTCACGAGGAGCACACGTCTCCATTAGTGATGTTAGTGCTTTTCTAGATACGAAGAGATGCAAGAATTGGGCTCATAAACTCTTCTTCTGGAAAGATCTAACTCTCTGAATACCTGTTCTGCCAGTTTCCCCAGAGCACAGAGGGCCTCATTCCTGATCTCCACCCTGAACTCCTTTCAGGGGGCGATGAAGGTCAGCGACTGTAGTGGCCAGTGACTTCATTCTTATAGAAGCAGATGGTGAGTGACAATTTTTAGATGACAATAAAAAGAAACATGATAGGGAAAAAAAGTTGAAAATTAATGGTTCAACTACATTTACACCTCTGTAATTTTTTCATATTAAGTCTCACAAGAGCTCTGTGCTGAAGCAGCAGGCCCACTGCTTCCCTAGATCTGCTCTAGAAGGACACTCAGCAAGCGGGGACAGCACCTCTGAGTTCAGCACAGTCCGAACAATAAAATCTCCTGTCTCTCTCTTCTCTGCAAAAGGCAAAACACCTGTCCCAAAGGTATGAAAAGAATGGAGCTAAATGCCTAGGCAACCTCTGGTGACTACACTCACTGTATATAAAAGTACCACCACTTACTATTCGACAACGAGACTAACTAAAAATTAGTCTGTGTTTACATACCAAGTGTTAAATTTTTTTACCTTCTACTTTGTTAAATATTATATTTGCTTTGATGACTGGTCACCCAATTTCCCCATAAACTTAAATCTCTGGTAGTAATAGTGAAAAACTAATTCATGACAGTTCTACACATCGAATCACCCAATGTAATTGTATGTCACCTAAAAGCATTGCTAAAATATTAAAGAAAAATGATTTACATCATAATTTCTAATTGCTCAGGAACATGTTGACTTTCACCTAAGAATGTCTGTTCAGAAGAAGCAGGATTGGTTTCCGGACGCCCAGGGGTCGCGGCTGCTTGGGCCGATCTTCAGCTGGCACAATTACAGGCCGCGCAGCAGCGAAGGATGAATGGAGCTCTGGGAAAGGCGCTGTGTCTGAGGAATGACACCATTTTTAAGTAAGTCTTTTCCCTCTTGAGGTTCAGAACTTCAAGAGCAAATCCCATCTGTTCTGCAGGTGGCATTCATCTGAGCACCAGTCGGCACTACAGGTCACAGCCCACGCGTGGCATTGGAAGATGCAAGCACCTAGTTAAAGCACAAGAGCCCAAGAAGAAGAGGGGAAAGTGGAAGTGAGACCTATTAATTCGGGGACAGATGATGAATATGGGGTCTGAAACATTCACCTGACTGCATATGATATGGCCCTGGCAGAGAGTTATGCCCAATATGTTCACAACCTCTGCAACCATCTCTCCATTAAAGTCGAGGAAAGTTATGCGAGGCCCACCAAAACCATGGAGGTGTTGCAGTTGCAGAACCAAGGCAGCAAAATGCTCCTGGACTCAGTTCTTACCACCCATGCGTGAGTGGTTCAGATCAGTGGTTTGAGCGCTACATTTGCAGAGATTTTCTTGGAAATAATCCAAAGCAATCGTCCTGAAGGAGTCAAACTGTCAGTGAGGGAGCACACTGAAGAAGACTTCAAGGGAAGGTTCAAAGCCCAGCCAGAACAGGAAGAACTGTTAGCCAAGTTGAACTAACGCACTGCAGACCCTTTCATGCCAGCACTGGTGATAATGAGTGCCAAGGGGAAGAGCTTCCTAGGTGGCCAAAGTCAAGCAGAAGACCCTGACCCTCAATATCGTAAGTACCCATCTCCACAGCCAGGAGTGCCTCCTCTGCTCTGTGGAGGAGTGCTTGCCAATTGTCACCACGTTCCTTTGAGCCAGACCTAGGTATCTTCCATCTAATAAAAATCTGCTGATGATGGACGTGTGTGTGTATGAGAGAAGTCACTCCATGCTGTCGAGTATCTTTAACTAAGGGATTCAGTTTCTCTTTGCCTGGTGCTTTAACACATAAGCATGTTCCCCTCCAGTATTTCCCAATCTGAGTGAACTCATCCTTTAAATCAACCCAGCATGGAGTTCCTTTAGTGAAGGAGACAATCATAACATAAGTAAACCCTCTGTGGATAGAAGGCATAGGGAGGGATATTTTGTATATGAAAAAACCCTCCAGATAGGATCAGGGTCTGTCCATAAGTGGAAAAAAAAGTACCTTGTGGGGTAGTGAGTGACCTGTCATAAGTATGCAGGTAGATGTTACATAACTGCAAATTAGGGTTGCCTGGAATGAGTTTAAGCAAAGAATTAAAGCTTGATCTTGGTCACGTGTCAGAAAACTACTACTTGTGAGCCAAATCCCATCAACTGCCTATTTGCTTTTTAAAAATAATTTATTGGGGCTTCCCTGGTGGCGCAGTGGTTAAGAATCCACCTGCCAATGCAGGGGACATGGGTTCGAGCCCTGGTCCAGGAAGATTCCCACATGCTGCAGAGCAACTAAGCCCGTGCGCCACAACTACTGAGCCTGTGCTCTAGAGCCCGCGAGCCACAACTACTGAAGCCCACACACCTAGAGCCCATGCTCAGCAACAAGAGAAGCCACTGCAATAAGCCCGCGCACCGCAAAGAAGAGCAGACCCCGCTCGCAGCAACTAGAGAGAGACCGCGCACAGCAACGAAGACCCAACGCAGCCAAAAATAAATAAATAATTTTTTTAAAATAATAATAATAATTTATTGAGGTGAAATTCATATGTCACAAAACGAACCATTTTAAAGTGAATAATTCAGTGGTATATAATGCATTTGCAGTGTTGTGAAACCTCTATCCAGTTCCCAAACCCCATTGCCTGTTTTTGCAAACAAAGGTTTATTGGAACAGAAAAAAAAAAAGCAGCAGCAGGGTTTGAAATCATTTCTATCTGAATGACATATGTGCATTTAATTAAATCAATTCTAGATTTTTAATACTGGTCAAAAAAAATAACATCAATACCTAACTGTGGGACACAAAGCTTAAAAACACATCTATTAATAGTCTTATGAATACAGCCCATCAAACCAGAAAGCTGCAACACTCTGAAGAAGAAACGTGGACACAAAGCACTGCACGTGGTCTCCCTGCAGGTCACCTGTGGATCTCTCCCTCCTTGTTATTCCCACTACCCTTGGCCACGGTTTCCAGGAGAGCACCTGTTCCTCTCTCTGGCCTTGGTCCTCACAAAGGATCAGATGGGGCAGAAGTGAAATGGACAAGGAATTTGCAAATGTGTGAGTCACTGACAGCAATAAAGACCCGAGATGAGGACCCGAGATGAGGACGCTGAATTGGAAGCAGGAATTCCTGACAACCACACCTGACAGTCACACGTGCTGGGGACTGATGTTCCCACAGGTCAAGAGGCAACAGATGGCACGTGACTCAGAAGCAGACTTCCGTTCCAACGACTTCACGGAAATCACTAAATCGTGATGGAAATCATCAAAAGGCAACATCAGATCCTAACCTTAATTTATAGAGAGAAAGCCTCTTCTGGAAACAGGGGTTATACACAGCCGGAGCTAGATGGCAGTGGACAAGGTTCCACACCACAAGATGACACGGCTCATCTGTCAAGACTGCAAAGTTTGACTGAATAATTGCTTTTACCCTGAGGAGATACATTAGTTTTTAATTTTTTTCTCTGATATTAAGAGATACACAATTATTTTATGTTAAAAAAACAAACACGGAAATACAGAAAAGAACAAAGAAAAACATTTTTTAACTTTATCTTTTAAACCAAAGCACCAGAACTATACACTATTTCATACTTTAGACCACCTCTTTAAGACAACTCAAATGCCCAGGTGAGGCAGAGATGGGGGGATGAAACATTAGCTGTTCTCTGTCACAAGGGGTTCTTCGGCGTAAAGTTCTGACATCCTCATACTACTCCACCGCCATCTCTGCCATGGCCACCACTCATGCTAATTTACTGAAAACCCATTATTATATCTGGAACTATGCTAAGCTCTATATACACATTATCTCATCTACTGTTAAGTCAATAGACTTGGGAATTTTAAGCTGTACTACCAGACTTTAAAAAAATTAATCTAAGGGCTTCCCTGGTGGCACAGTGGTTGAGAATCTGCCTGTCAATGCAGGGGACACGGGTTTGAGCCCTAGTCTGGGAAGATCCCACATGCAGCAGAGCAACCAGGCCCATGAGCCACAACTACTGAGCCTGCGCGTCTGGAGTCTGTGCTCCGCAACAAGAGAGGCCGCGACAGTGAGGGGCCCGCGCACCGCGATGAAGAGTGGCCCCCGCTCACCGTAACTGGAGAAAGCCCTCGCACAGAAACGAAGACCCAACGCACCCAAAAATAAATAAATAAATTTATAAATAAAAAAGTAATCTAATGTTTTTCATAGAAAAATCATACATAATAATAACATTCAAATGTTATGAAAGGGTAAGCAGTGAAGAACAAACTTCTACTGCCTCCTGGACTGCCCTATAAGCAAGTTTCCATGCTATACAACTGTATGCATCTATACACACACATATACCCCCAACCCCACAGACTTAATTTTTATGCAAATGTTAGCATCTGTTCTGCACCTTATTCTTGTCAGTTAATTTATACAGAAGATACTCCATAGAAGTCCAGTAGCGCACATAGATCTACTTCATTCTTTTACAAGGTGCAGGGTATTCCATCATATGAAAGCCCCACAATGTATTTAGCCACTTCCCTATTGAACATTTAAATTTTTCCAATTTCTTGCTAAAATGAATAAATCTATAAACAACACCCTTGTTCACATGTTTGCATATACATAAAAGCATTTTTAGGATCAACTCCTAAAAGCTGAATTGCACGGTCAAATGGTTTATGCATCTTAAACTTGAACAGATAGGGCCAAATGGATGTCCCCAACGGGAGTGCACTGGTTAGGAGTCCCACCAACGATGTATAAGTGTCAGGCTCCCTGCACTCTTTGTGACACCGTGCATGATCAAACTATTTTACGCCTGTATTGCCAAAGAGGTTACTAAAATGAAGTCACATGAAATACTTTGTAAGGAGTTTTTTTTTGAAGTCCTAAAATACTGTTGCTCAAATCACCATCCATGACATCAAAGAGTTTAAAATACATGAAGCTAGAGCTCCGCAGTATTCACGGTGACACAGAGAAATACATTATAAAGGAGCGTATGATCAACTAGAGGACAGCCAGAGAACCCACAGACGTGCGAGAGGAGGAGCAGCCAACGCGGAGAATGACGGGGGACGTGTCTACGGGAGAGGTGAGGGCCCGGGCGGATAGGCAGTGATGCATGCGTAAAGTCTAGAGAGCCAGAAAGGATCAGGGAAGACGCAGCAGATGGTGCACAGACCAGATGAGCGAAGGCAGAGTTCAAAGTCACAACAGACACTTAGGTGGTGTGCTGCTGGTCTGACAGCTCGCTGGGCATGGTCAAAATGCCAAGGGGCCAGTCAGACAAGTGAAGCGAAACGGCCACCAAATAGCACGGTTTCACAAGTGACAGCTGCCGATAAAAATGTCTAAAACTCAACTGTAAGCAGAGGCCAGCAATCCACAAAGGCAGCTTCCTCCACTCTAGGTGATCATATCCTTGAAAAAGGGCTCAGAACCTAGCAAGGCAGAGCTCTCCTCACACATTTTCTACACTCACTCTAGGACCCTCTTGAAAACATCTACTTAATATGATCGTGTTGCTCAAAACAAGTGGATCGAAAGCAACACTACGACTTCACCACTCTGTGTTCCGTAATCTTCCAATAACTGCAATTCAGTCTTTTCAAAACGGAGACAGCAGCAAACACCAACAAAAACAAGAGCTTTGAAAGAAAAAGTCCTGGGTTCAAATTCTAAACCTGTCTTAACCAGCAAGTCATTTAATCTCTTGAAACCACAATGTTGTCATCTGCAAAATGGTTATAAACGCTATGCAAAGTGAGATAACATTATATAGACATATAAATATATCAATATGTATACACATGGCATCTAAGAGGGTGCCTGGCACACAATGGGTGAGTTCTATGCACAAATTTCTTTCTTCTCCCTTCCCACCTGTTTCAAGTAAAATCAAAATACATAGCATCACTTAAATATTGACTCTTCCCAAGCACATGGTTTAGTTTTCTTTAATTTCACTGACAGAATTCCATCAAAACAGAACAAAAGAGTACTTGGTGAAAGAAAATGCCTAGACAATTAAAAGAGCAGAATGGTACATTTTACAAGTTACTAATACCAAAAAAACCCCAAAACAACAACAACAAAAAAACCCCAGGTATTTTGGATTAAATTTTAAAAATCATATCAGAAACTCAATGTTAGTACAGCATTCTTGATTTAACCTATAAACCTGAGAACTGAGTCAACTCAGAATTATTCACTTTGCTGAATAAAAGCAAATCTAATATCTGCTCTCCTATATTCCTTATTACTGAACCACTGTGTTTTTAATCCCTTGTCCTAGTTGGAACCATCTTCCCCTGTGAACACTGACACACCCTTGCCCTTCACACTTTATCACCATGAGCTCAGGCAGGCTCTCACAGGCAGAACACTGATAAATGGTGTTGAAACCACATAAGACTGCCTTTGTTTGCGTTTCCTCTCTGACCCTAAGGCATCTTATACCCAATGTAACACAGCTGCGTGCCCTTCAGGTGCACGAAAGTAAGGTTCTCTGAGGGAGCATGCTTTTGGAGAAAGCACTGCTGGTTAATCTGCGTAGCTCAGCTACTTCAGGTACATCATCAGTCATCAAAACCAGCCAGAAACTGCTAGAGCAGCATCTTCCAAACTTCACATAAATAAATCTGCAGGTTTTCTAACATTCCACGCTTTCAATTAGCCTTTCTATGCTCTGCTCATTTCTGTTTTATAACCATATATTTCTTCCCATTGATTCTTAGCACTTCATATATTGGCAGGAAACCACTGCCAACCTGGTATAATGTCATGCATTTATGCAGTGCTTTTAATTAAGTCACTTTGGCACCTCCTTAGCATTCTGATGAGGACAATGTGTCACCTTTCTTGACGTGGAGGCAGCTTAGTTTTCTGTGCATTTCTGGTGTCTGCCCAGGGCTCTCCACACAGTAGGTGCCCAGGGTCCGTCGGTCACCAGAGTGACACAGTCCTGGGTTTGATTCCTGGCTCTAGTATTTTGCAAACCTAACCTGGAGCCTGACAAATCATGTTACGTCTCGGGACTTTAGTTTCTTGTCTGAAAAATAGGGGTGAAGAATACCCATTTCACAGTTTCTGTGAAAACTAAATGAAATAATGCATTTAAAGTCATTTGCCGAATAGCTGGCACATAAGGTCTGAAGAAATTGTACATGACTTTCACTGAACCACACATACATCCTCACACAAGTTCTGAGACCACAAATTACACTGGTAACAGTGGACAATGGGTTCAGAGTAACGCCCCCTTTAAGACCAGGAACAGGGGTAGAACCTGCCCTGAGAAGCAGCCAATGTTCTGATATTCGCCTGGACCACAGGGAATATTCCCCACACCTTGTTTTGTGGTCCATTTCTGTCCATAGTGATCTCACACTTCCTTTAGACCCAACCCTACTGTGACCCAGTAACAACCAACGTGGGAGTGGGGCAACTAACCCCCAGCTCTCCCTTACATACGTCCTTGTATCTGACCTTCCACTCCTGGTCCTAAGATGCCAAAGTAACATAGAGATGAACGTCCGTCAAGTTAACCTTCAGGGTCAGATAAGAGGAAATCCCAGCCACCAGGACAGCACTATTTTTTGAGCCCTTTTCTGTGCTCAGTGAATCCTAAGGAGTAATACAGGTTCAGCAGGGCAGGCTGGACACGGTGAAAGCAGAGCCATTTAAATGCTCCCAGAAGATATGAAACATGGGCTCCAGTTAACCTCTCATTCTGAGTATCTACGTACAAAGCACTTTAAGACTACAACGCATCCGTCTAATAAAGACACTCTGAAAGAGGAGACATTACAATGCAGACCACCACGATTAATTCAAGTAAACAATACAAGAGAGAAAATTAAATCTTTTATCCAAAGATGGCTGACTGAGGTAGATACCTGAAAACTTCAGAGTTCATTAGAAATGATGGTCCCAAAAATATTCGACAGTCTTTAATAAGATTATCAGCGAACAGTATTGACCTAATAATGCTAACATCTGTACAGTCTTTCAGAAGTTACAACGTATATATGTTCACATGCTCACATGTTCTTACTATTCAAATCTAACGACCTCATCAGAGTTAATGAATGAAGATATCTCTGGGGGAGCCTGGAGGCATAATCCAAAGAGGTCTGTTAATGAACATGAAATTTCTTTGATGCCACGTTTCTGATTTGTTTTCTAACCCACAATATCCCTGTACTTGTTGTAATCATGCCTGCATGATAAAACCTCCATAATAATCTCTAAGTTATGGGGTTCGGAGAGCATACGGGTGGTGAGCACATCGCAGTGGTGGGAGGGTGGAGAGGTCCCACTCTCCCACCCTGCCCCCTTTCCACACATTCTCCTACGCAGCTCTTCCATTTGGCTGTTCCTGAGTTATATCTTTCATCATAAACCCGTAATACTGAGTAAAGCACTTTCTGAGTTCTGTGAGCCAACCTAGCAAATAGTTGAACCTGAGGACGGGGGGTTATGGAAACCAAAGATACAGCTGCTTGGTGAAAGGTACAGGTGGAGACCCAGATCGTGACAAGCACTTGAAGGAGGGGAAGTCTGGTGGGACTTAGCCCTTCACCTACAGGGTTTGAGCTAACGCCAGGTAGTCAGTACAGAATTTAATTTAATTGTAGGACACCCAGCTGGTGTCCAGAAATTTGGAAGAAAAAAATGTATTTGTTATCACAAACGTTATGACTAAAAACAGCTCACAAGCACCTCAACCATGGCAGGACAGCAATTATAGTCAATTTAGAGACACAGGTGAGTTCATTCTAGATGTTCATAATTTTGGAACATCACTCTAATGTTGGGAGAAATTGAACAAGGCAGAGTACATGACTGATTTTGGAAATCGGCATCCTACAGAAACTTAAACATACTGTACCAGCGGGTCTACATCAAATTGCAGAAGAGTTACCCTCTATCAACTTGTTTATGAGGCCGTTGGCCAGGACGGCCCTGTGCAGATGTTCATGATTTGATGGAAGGAAATGAAAAGCATTCCTTCTGACAACATGTCAGGGCCCCTGCTCTAGAATCTGTGATCGTTCTGTCCAGAATAAAAGTCGTTTCAGTCACCAGCACAGCAACTTGGGCTTCCCCTGGGGCTAAGTGTAAGCCCTGGATGCAGAGAGTTGGAGCTCAGAGGAACTGGGCCCAGTAAGCTCCCCACTGATGGTCACGTGACATAAATAATGCCATATTTAGCAATCCTGGACAAAGGTAACCATCATGTCAAAAAAGCATGTGCATCTTCTAAGTTGTCATAATACTTCAAAAAGCATACCTGGGCTTCCCTGGTGGCACAGTGGTTGAGAGTCTGCCTGCTGATGCAGGGGACACGGGTTCGTGCCCCGGTCCAGGAAGATCCCACATGCCGTGGAGCAGCTGGGCCCATGAGCCATGGCCGCTGAGCCTGCACGTCCGGAGCCTGTGCTCCGCAACGGGAGAGGCCACAACAGTGAGAGGCCTGCGTACCGCAAAAAAAAAAAAAAAAAAAAAAAAAAGCATACCTATGATAAGAAAGAAGTCACACTTCCAGTTCCTCCCTGACACTGAGGATTGTTTTTTCACCTCCGCCAATCTGATGCTTTAAAATGTATGCACTTCACGGATTACTCGTGATGTCTATAATGTCTTCATATGTTTATTAAACCTTGGACTTCTTTTTTTAAACTGGCAATTCTTGACATTTTACCACTAGAGCGATGATTGTTTTATAACTAATTCATCCATCACATATACTGCACAAATTAGAAATATTTGCTCATCTGCCTTTCATCTTTCTCATGGTGCTTAATAAGGAAAACATTTTGGAATTTTTGAAATATTTTATCACAAAGCATAAATCGTGAGAGGCACCTTCCTCAACAAGTGGACATTTTTTTTCCATAGGTAACCTGAAAATGTATGCAAAATAGTTGTGACACTAGTTTTTCAGAACCTGTTGCTTGAGCTGCAGGAAGGTCGTGTGCCCTACGATAAGCAAACAGAAACGCCCATGGCCCCCCTGCTCTTCAGCAACTGAGTGACCCTCGTCCTGCTGGATGGAGCTTGGAGGGAGGACACAGCTGAGCGCCCCTGTCCGGGGAGGCAGGCAGAGCGGCTGGGGTCTCGCGAGTCCCCGCCTGCCGCTGGATGGCAGAGGGGGCAGCGCTCAGCGGACCCATCAGGTGCACTTAACATCAGGGAGCAAAATTAACAATGCATGACTCTGGCAATTTCCTTAGTGGTGATATAAAAGCTGGAAACAGAGTTGCTTCAAGCGCTCAGGCACAAGTAGATGTCAGCAATTCCTCTCCCCTTTGACAGAGGGGGAAAAATTCAAAACATCCACCAGAGCTCTGCCAGCTTACGAGGGGATGAGATGTCCAGGAGGACCTGATATGCTAATGTGTCTCTGAAGCATCCAAGCAACACAGAAACATTCTTTGTTAACCTAAAAGGAATAACCAAACTAAAAAGGAGTACTAAGAAAGGTGAAAGCCATTTCTGATAAATGCTCAAACTTCTCGAGCTCTGCGCCTATGAGCTACATCGACGTAGAAGGATGCATACGTTTGCAGTGCTGCTAACAAACGCCCTCCCGCAGCAAGACGGCTTGTCTCTCAACATGACAATCTAAGGAGGCGGGGAAGTGACAAGGGAACACGGGACGTGTTCTCGGTGGACAGCCAGTTGACATTCCTTTCTCCGAACCCATAACCTCAGTGCACATCTTCCCAGAAATGGGACAGCATCCCAGGGGCCGCCAGCCAAGCCCAGAAAGGCAGAGGGAAGGCTGGACTCTGTCGTTCATTTCATTGAAGTGTCAGGGTAAACAGCTACATTTTCTCCAACACTGTGTGTACAGAGTTGTTCATATACCTATGCTTTGGGTCCCGGAAAGTGTGCTCTTCAGACGTTGGCAGAAGGAAATTCATCTCACCAAAATGATTCAAATGTTCCTTCACCGACATGTTCAAAAAACTTACAAGAAACAGAACAAGAACTGAGAAAGGGAAGAAATGATGGTTGCGAGGTGGGAGGATCCACATTTTCACATAATAGCAGAATGCAATGGTGACCAACACACTGATAGAAAATCACAGTCTCTTCTTCCTTGCAATTATCCCTGAAAAGAGCAGTGACTGGCAGGTAAGGGAAGAGAAAGGTGGAATAGATTATAAATTAATTGGTAGAGAGAATAAATCCCAGAGGTAATGTCAGTCAGTTTCAAGCAGGTAAACTGAATATGCGTCATCCTCGCTCTTTTATGAATACATTTACAGGACTGTACAGCAGGAGCTGCTGTCACTGCAGAACAAGGGGCAGCACGAAAGTCCTCGGTGAGGCCAGCTTCCTACCAGCTCTTCCCTAAGGCCCAGCAGTAATGAGCCCTTCACCAAACTGGTCATTCAGCTCTGTCCTCCCAGGTAGCTGGCAGTAAACCCGAAACCCAGGTGAGATTCTGGACGACAGCTGCTTTCCACCCTAAATATTCATAACATAACAGAAACTCATAATTAAAAGTATATGACTGAAAAGTATGACTTGCTACTTGTACAATATGGAGTATAAGGAAAGCAGGAGCAGGTCTTTGGAGCAACTCTAAAGTCATAATGGAAAAATAGCCCCATCTTCATACGGCCAAACCTTGGTATCTCTCTTGGGCAAAGCAGGGCAATTGCAAGATGGCATGAAAGACAGGTTGTATGCAACATCATTCTGTCCATCAGAACTGTATCAGTTTAAATGACCCAGTGGACCTTTAAAATTATAGAAGTTAAAGGGGGAAAAATAAACCTTTCTTGAGAGGGAAAATATTACAGATTGGAGGAAAAACTTCTAGAATTTTCACGTCTTATGACAATTAATTGTATGCCCTATTCTATCTTTATGAGTATTTCATCGGTACCTCCATAGTAAATAAAGTTGTCCCACAGTATGTGCTGGGGACTGGTTCCAGGGCCCCCAGGAATATTGAAATCCAGATGTTCAAGGCCCTTATATAAAATGGTATAGTATTTGCATTTAATCTAAGCACATCCTAACCTACACATTAAGTCAACTCTAGATTGACTTAGCTAGTACTACAATCATCGATCCTATAGAACTACATACTTAGTCAATCGTTTGAAGTCGCCTAGTCATCATTATTTTTATGGGAGACTAAGTCACCCATTTGACAACGCAAAGCCAATAATCTAGTAAAATAGGCAGAATACAAATAATACAACTAATAACAGTAATAAGGTCATAAGTAAGTACTTAAGCTAAGAACTTCCATTAGGTTCAGCCCAGTACATCCCCAGGTAAATTGACCCAGCCTGTTCTATACCAATTGTTATCTTTAAGGGAAATGATACTTTGCATTG
The DNA here is from genome assembly GCF_039906515.1 of Pseudorca crassidens. Classification (NCBI taxonomy): domain Eukaryota; kingdom Metazoa; phylum Chordata; class Mammalia; order Artiodactyla; family Delphinidae; genus Pseudorca; species Pseudorca crassidens. The sequence continues at coordinate 3,542,881 of NC_090305.1, read as the reverse complement.
TACATAAAGTTCACCAAAGATGGGCTTCCCTGGTGGCGCAGTGGTTGGGAGTCCGCCTGCCGATGCAGGGGACGCGGGTTCATGCCCCGGTCCGGGAGGATCCCGCGTGCCGCGGAGCGGCTGGGCCCATGAGCCATGACCGCTGAGCCTGCGCGTCCGGAGCCTGTGCTCCGCAACGGGAGAGGCCACAACAGTGAGAGGCCCGCGTACCGCAAAAAAAAAAAAAAAAAAAAAAAAAAAAAAGTTCACCAAAGATATGTCCAAGTAAAGGCATGGATCATCGTGACCCCATACAGGATTGAGAAATGAATGTTATCTTCTAAGGAGTTACATGGCTGGCACCAGGAGAAGAAAAATTATCTTTATGGCTGAGCAGGCATTTCTGCCATTGGGGTGGGGGTCTGGTTAATGCACACTGCAGACGCACGAGGCACACCAAAGGGGAGGGAGGAGGCCCAAACGATGGGCAGAGAAAAAAAAAACTGTTTAAATTTTTCTTGTCGTGCCTTAAAACATGAATTGTTTTACCAGATCATTTTCCAATTAAATTTATATCTACTTATGTGATTATTTGATGGAAATCTGTCTGACCCACCAGACTGTAAACCCTTTTGTTTGTTTTGGTCACTATTATATCCTAGTTCCATAGCAGTACCTGAACTATACCTGTGTTGGGAAGGAAGAAATTTCCTCTATCCTTCTAGGTTCTTCTGGCTGGTCTAAGAATTAAATTGACATGAAACAGATTAACAGGAAAAAATAAAAAGTTTAAGAACATGTAACATGGGAGAGACCCAGGAAACCTGAGTAACTCACCAAAAGGCTGAGGCGCTCAGCTTAAATGCCGCCTTCAGCTAAAGACAAAAGAGGGTGTCAGGGGTAGTGGTTTGGGGTGTGGACACAGAAAAGCACTGTTTGGTAAATAAATGTTTGCTGGGACATGCACAGACAAAGGGACACAGAGTGGACTCTAATCTCTTGCCTTTTCTGAACCAACTGGACCCTAGGACCTATTTATCACGTGGCACTTATTAATATCCAAGCACCTTGTGTCCTACAGAACATCTATGGAAAGCACTGAGTTCATGCATCTGAAATCTTCTCAGTTAATGTCTATGTTCCGGGCAACCCAGGAAGGCACGTGGAGCTGCTGTGTGCCTCTGCTGGACCCCAGCAGCGCAGAACTTACCTCCACCTACCTTTCCAAGTGAACGGAATACTGTTTTCACCACGCACACAGCTCACTGCTAAATGCACTCCTGACATGTACATTCTGCTCTGTCAGGGCCGGGTCTCCGAAGCTCCCTGCTATCCCGTCCTTCCTCAGCCAGCTCACTTCCACCCACCCACGCACTCAATCCTCACTTCCTTTAGGAAGCCTCACCTTCCCTCCACTCCCTACAACCTCCCAAACCCCCAGGCCGGGTTCAGGGCGCAGCCTCTACACTCATCTGCACCATTCACCAACTAAAAGTAAAGAGACGCTTCTTTATTACTTGCTGGGTGCTGGGCACGTAATAAATACTTGTGACTGAATCTCCAACTAATTACTGCTCCTGGAGGACAAGCACTGTATCTTATCAGCTTTCTAGCTCTAGCACCATCCAAGCACACAGTAGCTGCCCAATAAATACATTTGTTTAACAAATATTTATCATCCGTATTTACGTACCCAGCTCCTAATATTCCCTCAGGAGTCAAAATATTAACGACTTGGATAAATTAACTTGTACAAAATAGGAAAGGACTGGCCAGGGGAAAGGGGCTCTTCCACTTTCACAAGTGACTTTTAAACAGACAGCTCAGGCCGAAGGCATCACTCGTGTCTGCCCTCCAGCTCGTAAGGAGCAGAGAGGAGCAGGGAGGCTGCCCTGAGCCACCGCCCTCCTGTTAGATCTGGATCAGGCTCCTCCTAATGCTGTGACTCCTGGGGCGCTAGTGCACCCCAGGCCTGCAGGGCACTGTCCCCTGAGCTGAACAGGGCTCCGTCATGCTCAGCGATTCCAGCACTCTGGACAGCTCCATTTTTCTTCCAGGTAGAATTTGTGCTTGGGGCCCTGCCCTGCTTGTGCAGAGAAGGACTCAGGGGACTGCAGACAAGTTAATTCACAAGGAACTCTGAAAAGTGCTGCCCACCGTGGCTGCTTGTCTCATCTCTCCCACGACCGAACTGCCCACTCGAGAGACACGGTGTCACCAACCAGAGGCCACAGCCCTGAGCCCGGGAGGCTGTGGAGCCCGAGGTTTAGGGCACAAGCTCACAGGCCGGGGAAGGACTGCGGCTGTGAGTGGGTCGGCTGAGGGCGGGGCTTCATGGGGACGGTGCAGCCCTCCAGCTGGGGTGTCCTGTAGCCCAGGAGCGGACAGGTGGTCGTCACTTCGTCATGCTCAAGCCCATCAGTGCGTCCTGGACCGATTCCCACGTGTAGCCCAGGCACAGCACTGACTCAGTCTGCCGGGTCCTCCAGTAGTCGGGGGGTTCCAGTCCCTCCTCGGGGCCCCATGTATCCATGGGTCCCTCATGATTCCCTCTAACATGCCTCTCACTGGGGTTCAGGGTCAGGAATTGATCAAGCAGGTTTTTACTCTCTATGAACACCAAGAAAAACAAGTCGTATATTCTGCTCAATACCTGCTCACGCAGCCCTCTGAATCCCTTCCCTTAAAAGGCAGGGACCGGATGACCACTGAGGGGCCATGAGAACGTCTGTGGAGGAGCTCCAGGCATAACAAGGGGGATGCCACGGAAGGCACTCAGCTGGCCTCAGCGCTGAATCCCAATTCTCTCACCAACTAGCTGTGGCTTTGGGCCAGGAATGTAACTTCTGTGAGTCTGTAAACAAGGGGAGTCTCTAAGGTCTTTCCCAGTAACATAAGTCTTGGGTCTCTGATCCTACTGGGAAAACAGTCCTTGTCATCACTGATTAGAAACACTGTAAAATTAACAGAGAATGAAGAGAAAAACAGAAAACAGTCCTGCCCAGCGGACACCACCTGGAGGAATCTGCCGAGGCCTCTTTCTCTTCCAGGAGGCCGGAGTCCAGCACGGAGTCAAACATCTCTCCTCCGGTGATGTACCCCATGACCAGGAAGAGTGTCTCCTGGGTCTCAACCACCTCGAACAGTTTCAGGATATTGGTGTGATTCAAGGCCTCATGCTCTGGACTGTGAGGAATAGCCTCTGCAGGCTGGAGGGGCTCTGTGGACTCGTTAATTAAAAAGTAAAAGAATGAAGAAAAAAGGAAAAATGTTAAGGAAGAATAAGAAAAATATAGTAGAGGAGGAAAAAATAACATACAAATTAGACAAAGAGCCAAAAAGGAAAGAAGCTAACTGTGGTTCCAAGTCGCTCAGGTCACCAACAACCAGCTTCCTGGGTTAAAGGACCAAAAACCTAGACCCAGACAGGGACTCACACAGGTACTTGAAATTTCTTAACAGTGGTTCCTGATGAGGTCATAGCAAGAAATGCACGAGGCACAGCTGGGGATAATCCACAGCGATTTTCTTACTTTTTGGTCTCAAGAACGCTTTATTCTTTCTCTTTAAAGGGAGGAGGACTGACCGCAAAGGGTTTTCTGCTTCTGTGGGTGACAGCAATCAATATTTCCCTTATTAAAAGTTAAAACGTATAGGATCCTTCAGTGGCCTTTTCATTTCTAGTTTAAAAAGCGGTAATAATTTTTGGCTTTTAAAGAGCTCATAATGTCTACCCAACATATTCAATTCCTTTTTTTGAAGCTCTGATTGGCCTCAAAATGTTGCTACAATGTAACTGGCAGGATGATACTGTAAGAAAATGTTCTGTGGCGTAAGACACAATGAGGTACATTACCAATGCCTGTAAAGCCATAAGGCCAGGGGAAGGTGGCTTTCATCATATTTCATTCCTTATTTGCAGTGCTGCCCAACAGTCTTTGGAGTAGATTTCTCTCTTCCATGAGCCAGAGAACTTGCTGTGTCCGTTTCAGTTGCAGCTGTGGGCTGAGAAAGCGTCTCTTCCTTTTCTGAACCGACAACGCACTGTTCTTCGTGTCTGTATTGTTCAGCATGGGTGGGAACAGGGGTGCTGGACATGAGGACAGCATCAGGGGTGGGAACCGAGAGGCCCCTTCATTTATTCCTCCTCTCACACTCTTCCTTTCTTTCTGCACATCAGAGTCTCTGACCTACATCATTTTCCTTTTCTCTGAAGAATTTCTCTTAACAACTTCTAGCCAGGCAGATCTGCTGGTGACAAATTCCCTCAATTTTTGTTTGCTTGAGGAAGTCTATTCCTCCTTCACTTTTAACCGATAATTTCACTGATTTGTGAAAAACCAGCTGGAATCTTTATCCTTGTCCCTCTACAAGTAAGGTGCTTATTTCCTCTGGCTTCTTCAAGATGTTCTCTTTGTCTTTGACCTTCTGCAGTTTGAATACAATAGGTCTAAGTGTAGATGTTTTGGAATTTGCCTGCACAATGTTCTCTGAGCTTCCTAGATTAGTGGTTTGATGGCTACCATCAATTTGGTGGAATTTTTCAGCCATTATTACTTCAAATATTTCTTCTTTTCCTTTGTCTTTCTTTTCCTTTCAGCATTCCCGTTACACATGTATTACATCTTTTATAGTTGTCCTACAGTTCACAGGTTTTCTGTTTGGGTATTTTTCATTCTTTTTTCCCTTTGCCTTTCAGTCTGAGAAATTTCAGCTGATGGATCTCACTGACTGTGTCCTTGGCCCAGCTCAGTCTACCCATGAGCCAAAAGGCAGTCTTCATCTCCATAATGGGGTTTTTTTATTTCTAGCATTAACTTTTGATTCTTTCCAGAGTTTCTATCTCTCTGCTTACACCTACCTGTTCTCGCATTTTGTTCACCTTTTCCATTAGAGCCCTAAGCATATCAGAGCCCAAATCATTTCTACTTTAAATGCCCAGTCCGATAACTCAAAAATCTCTGCCGTATCTGACGCTGATTCTGATGCTTCACTCGCCTCTTCAAAGCGTGTTCTGCCTTTTGGTGTGCTTTGTAATTGTTTTGCTGAAAGCCAGCCAGGATGTACTGTGCAGAAGGAACTGGGGGAGACAGGCCTCTAGTGCTAGGTTTTGTGTTTCTCTGGCTGGAGCGGGCTGGGTTTACTGTCGACTGTGGCTGCACGTGTCAGAGACGGAGGGGTCCTTGTCTCGTCTTCCCCGCTGCCTTTGGCTTCCCCTTAAGCAGGGTCTGGGCCTTGCAGTTTTTTCAGCTGTAACGCCTTGTTCTGATCCAGGAGCCTGAGGTTGTAGTAAGGTGTTGGGCGTGGGAAGCCCCCTGCAGTGCTATGCTCAGCTCTCAGTCTTTCACTGAGCCTGTGCCTCTGGACTGTGACTTTCCCAAGTATAAGCTTTCCCCCCGATTAGGTAAGAACAAAAGTCTACAGGGGACTGGAATCAGGTATATCCCATCCCCCCAAATCAGTTAGGTTCTGGTAAACCCAAGTCTGTCAAGCTTTGGTAAAGCAGTTTTAATTTTGGTAAAATGAGAGAACAGAATGCTCTGGCTATATTTCAAACTGGTTCCTCTTCCCTTCCCACTGCCAGAAGCAGGAGAGGATTTTTCTGAGACTCTGGCGGGGCTCCTGGCTTGTGCCAGCCAAGCGCCCAGCCATTCACCCGTTACAGTTTAACTGTTCCTACCAGTCCTGGGGGGCTGGGGGGAGTGGGCGCTTTGCTCCTGGACCTCTGCCTCGAGTAAACTGCGAGTCTCGGTACCCACTTCTCTCTCCATTCCTCGGGGCAGCTGTTTCCCATGGGACGTCAGTTCTCTGATGGCCTAAGAAGAGCTGCTGACTTTCAGTCTGTTGAGCTTGTTTTCTTATTTTGAGGACAGGAGTGTGGCCTTCCAAGCTCTTTACATGTTGTCCTATCAATTTTTTTTCGCCTGTTAATGTGTCGTTTTGGTAGTTTTATAGACTCCTTTACAACGTTCAGAAGAATCTATGTATGTTTCAAACGTTTTGCTTATAACATGTATTCGAAAGTACTATTTACACACAGGAAAAACACACTCAACACAAACAAGTGTTTAGAGAAGGAGCTAATCCCTCCTCCAGTGCCACTCGCCCTAGATGAATCTGGGAGTAGTACATCTGACATCTAAAATTCTCTCTGGCTGTTTTGATTACAGTGATCTTTCCTTTATAAATAACTTCTAAAAGCAGATGTCAGCCAACAGGGATCTGGCTCCATCAGTCAGTTAAGGCTACCAGTTAAGCATCTGGCTAGCCACCAGCACCCCTCTCCGTAATGATGCCCTCACAAGACGACAGAGTGAACACCAGCGGTACACTGCTTTATGTCTCACGCACGACTCATCTGTTGATGCCACGCAAGGTGGCAGGAAGGAAATGACTTCACTGAAATGAAGCAGGTTCCTGTATGGTCATTTGCCTCTGAACATGCATATATGACCAGCCCATCACAAAAGCATTAGGGATTCTGCTGCCCTCTGTTCCCCTTTTCTTTAAAAACCAGTCTACTCTTTAGAAATAAAGCAAACAAATTCATTTCAAAATGATATGTTGCCAACAGTAGATCCTGATGCTTTGGGAAATATATGTTTTATTGCTGGCATGGCAGGCTTCCTTTGAAAGATGGGGGAGAGATATTACTTCACTGCAAACACTTAATGTGCAGGTCTTGTATTTTTCAGATGTGGGGTTTTTTTTCAGATTGTATTATGATAATTTCTCTTTGTTCCTTTTTCTCACTCAAGTGAATTTCCCATCTCCCTCTATGATTTTTGGCTTCAAAACTCATTCATTTACCTAGGTAAATCTATAGTGAATTTCATTACATATAATGTATGACTTTAGAATCATATTTATGTCAACAGACCAAAACGTCACACACAGGGTTAGATTTCACTAGGCAGTTCTGCAGGCGCTACGTGCAAGGAAATAGATGGGACAGCTTTACACAAAAACTACAGTAAAGGGCAAAGGTCAGGCATCACATTCATAAAGATTCTCCTTGTCTGACGGTATCCAGCATTCTGTGGCGGCGAAGGGTCTTAATCCTTAATAATGCTTGCCCAAGATTCTCATAACAATATTAGTTGATTAAATAACAGCCAGGTAGGCCGTTCCTTATTCCAAAAGCTTATTCCTGAAAACCAAGCCATGTAAACATAGAAACCTTACATTACAAACGATTCCTAAAGCACATCTAGTCACAAAGCCAAGAATCCACGAAGCAACATCATCAACCACCAATCATCTCCACCCAGAATCTGCCTGCTTTGCATTTAAGACTTTTCTGTATTGGGTTTTCTTAAAATAAAGCACAACTGAATTTTTGTTTTAATATATTTATTTATTTATTTATTTATTTACTTTTCTGTGGCTGCTTTGGGTCTCCATTGCTGCGCGCGGGCTTTCTCTAGTCACGGAGAGCGGAGGCTACTCTTCGTTGCAGTGTGCAGGCTTCTCATTGCGGTGGCTTCTCTTGTTGCGGAGCACGGGCTCTAGGTACATGGGCTTCAGTAGTTGTGACTCGCAGGCTCAGCAGCTGTGGCACACGAGCTTAGCTGCTCCATGGCATGTGGGATCTTCCCGGACCAGGGCTCAAACCCGTGTCCCCTGCATTGGCAGGTGGATTCTTATCCACTGTGCCACCAGGGAAGTCCCTGAACTTTTGTGACATAGATTTCTTTCTTTCTCAAAAAACTCCAGATTACTATACGAAATTTGACTCAAAAGTCTCCAAAAACTTTTCAGATACAAGTAATGTAAATTTGTAATTCAACTAAACGGAAGAGTAACAGATGTATACTCTTCCCCAACTATGGCTCAATCTTGACGGAAGGGAGCTGCGGATCTTCGATGCCCCTGAGCCACGGGTAAGCCCCATGCCGCCGGGACCTCCACTGATCACAAGTGTGGGGAGAAGCCCCTGAAACTGAGCCCTTATGCAAATGAGACATGCAAGATGATTAATCATTAGAAGAAAAACATGGACCCGCTCAAAGTGCGGTGAAACAAGATATAAGGAGACTCTACCTGAGGAGAAGTCAGACTACAGGCAGTTTATCAAGCGAAGCCAGAGCTTAGCAAACAGCCCAGGGACTTTCCTGAGCTATTGCTTGGAAGGAGAAACCGGCGGGGCCGGCGACCCCTACTGAACACGGAAACAACCCACTCCTTCCCCAACATCATCCCTCCTCTCCCCAGTCCCACCCCCCTCAGTCAACTGGTCACCCTCCTCCGCCCCACACCCGCCCCCATCACAAGCTCTGCTGAATCGAGCTCTTCCATCTGGGATCCACCCACCTCCTTCCATCTCTACTGCCACCCCCTCCATCAGGCCACCTTTATCTACAGGGGCTCCCTAACTGGCTTCACTGCCCCCAGGCTTAGCCTCCCCAATCCATCTTCCCCAAAACCAGCAGCAAGATCTTCCAAATTTATAGGTCTAATCAAGTCACTCTACTGGTCAAAGTCCTTCGGTGGGGTGGCTCGTTAATACCAAAAACATCTCTACAGATAAAATCCACATGCCTCGCATAATTATAAGGCTTGGAGGCTCACAAATTTTGCTGTCCATCGAGATCTGGGAAGCGTTACAATTCCCAGTGCTGCAGCAGACCCCGCACCCGTGGAGCCGTAACGTCTGCGGGCGAGAGCCAGTCTTCAGCACCACCACCTGTCAAACACACACACACACTCACACTCGCCACCCAGAATCCTCAAACCTGGGTTAGAGGCCACGCCTTCATGCTCTATGGCAACTTGTCCTTCCCCTGTTATACCACCAAAGACCAGGCGCCGGGTCTGCTGCTGACCTTCGGTTTCCCCTGCCTAACCCAAGGCTCTGGGAGCAGGGACGTGTCCTCCTGGTGACCACGCATCCCAAGCAGCTCCTAAGGAAAGGGACCGTGATTTCACTGCCCAACACTGGTCTCCAGCACTCACTGGGCACCCAATTTTTTATTCAAGTCCAGGTCAGTAGATCCTATGATGCATGCAAAGTTCCTTAAACTCACTTTTACCCCCAAAGAAACCTACAGCGGGAGAACCACATGGAGCCACAATGGCTATATTACATCAACACGGATCAAAAACGCATCACAGTTACGGGAGAACGCAGTCTGTGGCTGGCTTTTGTCTCTCATCTTTGACAGCCAGACCCCACCACGGGCCCCGCTGCCCATCACCTACAGACCTTCAGGCTCTCACTCACCCTCCACGCCCATGCTTAAAAAGAGGCACAGGGTCCTCTCCCCAGCTGACTAAGCCAGCATGGTCAAAAGCTGAAAAGGTCTCAGTCTTAAGAGGTTCATATATCTAAAGAGGACAGGCTAGAAATAAGTTGATCTGAGTTCAGCACCACAATCTACAAATAAAGAAAACTCCGTGTAAGTCTTTTTTTCCTTAGTAACATTTAGCAGGGTTGCATACATATGTGTACGTCTTAACACACAGAAGTTAAAAGAGAAAGAAAGCCCTGTAGTTAGAGAAAACCCCTTGTTCTGTTGAAAATAATGACACTCGGGGCAGCCAGAGTCCCGTGGATGGACAAGGACGAGTCTCTGGCCCAATGCTGACAGAACGAGCACACATTTCAATAAAGGCCTATCAATGAAAAACTAAACTTCTGTAAAGGTAAGTCTATAATAACGAGGAAATATATAGATGTTAAGTAAAAGGAAAAGGTAAAACTTTCATAAACAGTCTAATTAGAACCACAAAAAAGTTATACAGGAGGAAAGAATGAAAGAAAAAATTTTAACGTTATGAATTGTTTGCATTCAGGTGGAGGGAACTTGAATAAATTTTCTCTCGTCTTTCAATTTTTCCTTATTGTCTAAATTTTTGAGAATAAGCTTCTAGTTCCTATCCTGAAAACAACTTTAATCCCGCCAAGACCGGACAAAGTAAAAGGTGCCAACCCCTGCGTGTTACAGCAGAACGCTATCAGCAGGCCAGCCAGTCTCTCCCAGCTGCTCTGCACTGAATAATAGCCACGTTAGCAGCTACTGCACAGAAGGCAGGACGGAGCTAGCTTCGTGGGGATGTGGAGGAAAGTCATCCTCTCCGCTAGGCCACAAGTGGGCCTAAGCAGATTATCCTGTGCTCTCCTAGGAAGAAAGCGGTTTACACACTGAGCCGGTTTTAAACACTCCAGCACCACACAGAAGAGAGCTATCCAGTCACATCAAGGACAAACGTTTAGACTGGAAAGTTACAGAAACATAGGAAAAGACCTCTTGAAATGTAAAGACCCATCAATTCCAAACCCGATTACCCAGAAGCTATGACCACGGCAGCTTGCGAGGTTGACATCACTTTCAAGGGGCCTGGAGCCGCCAAGGGCTGAGCAGGCTCCAGCTTCCACACACCGTTCAAGTCCCAGGGTGGACACCACACGGCGCCAAGGAAGTGGTGGGCTGATGATTCTCGTGCTCTGACGTTCACCACGAGTGCTTTCTGACTAGTAAAGCCCTGAGCTTCAGAATGTCAATGACCACTGTGCCTGTCCTCTTGCAGGGGACAGGGGGCGCTGGAGGGGAAGCAGCACAGCCCATGCAGGGCTTCTGCTGTCAGATTCCAAAGTTAATGCTCCCTGGAGGACCATAAACCTCTCCTCTGCGCATATGGACCATAATGAGAGTTTTATAAGAATCACAATTGTGGCAAAAACACACTCAAATCATGTACCACAACTAACACTGAACATTCTTCCTCTGAAATGAAAAAACGTTTATATTCAAACTCGGAGATACTGTGCAGCTGTAATTTGGTAGGGAACTGGGTCTTGATCCTGCACTACCGCTTGGCTCTCAGACAAATCTCTAGGCTTTTACTGCTCTGGACCCCAGTCTGACTGTTGCATCGAGGTCACAATCTCCAAATACATTTCTATGCCACCATAAGGGAGAAAAAAAATGTGCACATATAGCAAAGAACACTCCAAATATACATCGGTTGAGGGCATGGGGGCATGGAAGTAGCAAAACAAGCACCCCAAGTTCCCCACACACAGCGTAGTGTAAAGGACAGTGGGCCAGGAGCCAGAAGGTCCAGGTCTGAGCTCCCAGCTGCCATCCACTCTCTGAGGGACCGTGGGGAAGACACTCAGCCTTAAGGGCTCAGCTTCTCTGTCTGTCGAACAAGGAGGTCCCGACAGGTGACTTGGGAAGTGTACATATATATATAAATCAAAGGTCTTTTCCAGCATTACCTTTCCTAAATTTCTCAGCTCAAATTTCCTCTTCCTTTACCCCTGGGGGCATCTGCTGCAGGTTCTACACGTGGGACCCGTCACCTGACCACAGGGCTTCAGTACAACTCCTGGAACCATGAAGACAGAGTATAAATTTCCCTCATTCATTCATCATTCTATTAGCAAGCACAAAACCATCACTTACATCCTAATATACAAAACCATGTGCTAGATACTTTAGGGGACGGATATAAAAATGAACAACTTCAAAAGGTCCAGTCTCTACCTAAAGGCATTTAATGTTTACAATCCAAAGGGAAATATAAAGAATTGAAGAAAATTGCAATGACAAAGATCTAGAACAAACTGCTAATTAATCACAGTACCTTTCCCACGAAGCCTAGATGGGACCTCAAAATCCTTCTCAACACAGCATTCCACTCAGCATCCTAAAGACTGTAGTTAGCAGGTGAGGTTAATTTTGCTGCCAGGTTAGGCTCGCTCCTGAGCACGTGCCCGGGCACTTCCAATGCCCTCCTCCCGCCTGTCCCCCTAACCTCCTCGACTTTCACCTTCACCTCCAAACCGTTAGATACTCCAGAAAAGCCGGGGGCCCCTCAGACCCTCGTCACAGTGGCTGAAAGCCCTTGCTAATTCACCTTTGCCAACTTTTTAAAAATTTCAAATTGCAGGGAAACAGGAAATATATATACTTGCTTGACTCCATGTCTACCACACTGCTATATTAAACTCTGAACCCATGACTTATACTGGCATTGACATCTAGTATATTCCTACTAAGAGGAACAATGCACAGTGTCACTGAGGCTTAAATCAGTGCACATACGAAGCAGCAAGTTTTACAAACACACACACCTCCTCCTGTCCTGCTGTGAGAGGCTGCATCCCTAATCCTAGCTGGCCATCTGGGAAACAAATGACTTTGTGATGGCATTGTAAATTGGTTCTACTCCTCTGGAAAGCAATCTGGCAATACGCTTTAGAAGCCATAAAACTGTTCATACTCTTTGACCTCGTAATACCACTAGGGACTCTATCACAAGAAACTAATTCAAAATATGGAAATAGCTACATGCACAAAGATATACCTTGTGGTGTTATTAATAACTGTGAAAAGCTGGGAGCAAGATACTCATCAACAACAGAGTTAATTACTTAATGGTATAGAATCACAACAGAGAATGCAACCATTAAAACGGTAATGATGAAGATCATGCAGCAGTAAGGGGAAATGCAGATGCAAGACAACATATACAACGATGTAAAAATCATTGAAGAAAAAACTGATAATATTAAAAACTGATAATCATTGTTTTAGGACAGTGAAGGGGGTGTTTTCTCCTGTTCTGTTTCCTAGCTTTTTGTGATACAGCACTGATGCTTCTACCATTTAAAGAGAATCTTTGGAAATATGAACGCAGGCCTTGACCGTGAGGATGAAGAGGCAAAGGACCACATCAGAAAGCCCAGCCGCTACCTTCCACAGCGGGGAGGGGACAGGGCCCTCCACAGCCTGGGGGCCGGGGGCATGTGCACAGAGCAGCTCCACAGAGAGCCAGCGGGCAGTGGTGCGCCTGTCAGTGATTAGGGAAGTATGAGCAGCGCCCATCTGCTAACCCCAGTCAATCCCCTCCATTACCAGCATCCCGAGGCCAAGAGTTCCCTGGGGCACACCACACTTGCTGGCAGCTTAGTTATCTGTTTACCAGATAACTAAGTATCTGTTTAGTAACTAAGTAACTAAGTTTACCAGTTATCTGTTCACCAGGTCACACGGGGCTGTTCGATAATTTATTTAAAGCAAGTAAGCTCAGATTTTCACGTCTGGAGCAACGAGGAATGTCTGCGCCAAGAAACGCCATCATCATAAAGATCGGGGGAGAGAGCAGGAACCACCTGTCGCCTGTGGTGAAACAGAGGAAGCGGCAGCACTGATGCTGCCACTTGGGGGTCAAAGAAACGGGCGCCCGGGCGAGGGCAGGGCTGCCTCTCCAGGGCTGACATGGGGATGGAGGACGCAGGTCAGGAAGAGCGGTCCAGCCTAACAAACATTCATCCAGATGAACACTGATCTCAGCTTGGGGCCACTTAACCCCATCTGCAGGTTCACCCTGTGTCCAGCCGGGGACCAGCCCCGCGCAGGGAGATTTAGGCGCTCCAGCCTGCCTGGACTGCCAGCACTGAGGGGTCTCGCAGGTTCTCTGCTTCCCTGCTCCAGCGTTCCTGCCCTCACCCCTGTGGCCGAGGGCCTCTTTATACTGCAGGGTCAGTGACCAAGCTCTGGTCTCTCCGTGTCTCAATTTCTGCTCCGAGTCCCTGCCAGGGAGGGAGCGGAGCAAAGAAGTCTCAGAAACAGATTTTGCAATTAGACAAAACTGACATAAATTCAAATTATGTTACCCTCCTCCCTGCTGACATTGGGAAAATTTCTTAATCTCTCTAAACGCAGTTTCTTTTTCTACAAAATGTGCACCTACGCCCTCACATCACTGTCAGGATTAAGCGAAGTGAGGACCCCAGCATGTGACGCCACGTAACGCTCGTCAGTCCACGTGCCCTCACGCTCCTCAGCCACCGGCGCCCCGCCTGCCTCTGCACCCCCTCTAATCCTGCCCGCTAACAAGGCCTGCACAGCCCCACCCTGCCGCTCAGCCTCCTATGCTGACCACACACCTGGACTCCACTTGCCTTCTGGAAGCGCCCGCCACCGAAACCCAGACGCTGTCCTCTCTGCACCACGATCTGACGCCAGCGTGGGCGCTTGAGGCCGCACCGCCTGGGCTCACAGCCCTGCCGTTCACTTGTTAGGAAATGTGACTTGGGTCAAGCTATGGAACCTCTCCGTGCCTCAATCGCCCCATCTGTGAAACAGAGACAATGGCAGTGCCTACCTCATACGACTGTGAGGTGGATCCCTGTGTCTGCAGGGGTCTGGGAGCCATGTCCAGCACACGGCAAGCAGGCACTTTTTACATCTTTGACTCCCTGTGAGAGTGCTTCGTCCAGATCACTTGGTTAGCTGCCTGTGCTAGCCCATGTCATCAGATGAGCAAGCATCCCCGCTAGCCTCTGACACCAAGGGAGATGAAGCAGGCTCTTAGAGTGAAGCCTTTCTGGTGCCAGTGTGGTCCACAGGCCAGCATCAGCATCACGTGGGAGATCATTCGAAATGCAGCCTCTCAGCCACCCCCAGCCCGACGCAAATGGAATCTGCATATTAACACATTTTGAATGCACAAGTCCTCTGTCACCTGGGGTTCCTGTTATAACACAGATGGGGGGCGGGGGACCTGAAACTCTGCCATCGTAGGACCCCGCTTGGAGCACCAGGTATGAAAAGACAACACCGAACTCCAAAGAGGAATTGCACCAGGATGTGAGACAACGACTGCCTTGGCACCTGCAGGTGGAAAATGAGGGAGACGGGCGTGACCGATGACTTGGAAGAGTCCATAGCGAAGAAGTCAAATGGCGCAGGGAGCTCCCTGGTAAGTCCTTAGAGGGTAGGGACCATGTCTTACTCATCCTGGTTTTCTCAACAGAGAATGCCTGGCACAGGGGAGGCAAGTCACTGTAACCATCTATCTCCGTCTCAATAAAACCAGAATAGCACTTGCTAGCTTTACAAAAACACAGCTGTTTTATAGCTGTATTAGCAGCCCCTCCCCACCCTACTCTAATATTTGCCTCTACATTTCCTATATGAAGATGACACAACCTATCATTAATCAAAGGGAACCATTTCTAAACTTTTTCTCTCAGAAATGATGCTGGCTTTGAAAACCCACGAGGCGGGGGGTGAAGGTGGGGTGGGGGTAGGAGGAGGGGCCGGCAGAACATCCTACACAAAACAGGGGCTACATTTTTAAAGAGCATTTGCTGGTACCTTGCTGACTCTTTCATTTTAAACATCCAGCATGTTGAAAACTAAGTGAAGGCAGAAGAGGGAGTGCCCCGTTGCTATAACCCTTGACCTTTTCTTAGTGACACACAAAACTAATCAGCCCCTGGAGGTCAACAACCAGGGACTAGTTAGAGGGAAGGAGACAGGGAAAGCAAACGAGAGTAGAGATTAGAAAAATCACACCAACTGACCCAAGAGTCCCTTGAAGTCCCTCCTTCCTGGGGAGCACAGCCCTCATTTTCCAAGACAGCAGCAATGACCAGATGCCCTTGCTTTTGATCTCAGCAATCTGTCCCCTTGTCCAACAGGGCCCTCGCCCTACTGCCCACCTCCACACACACCTGTCACCAAGTTAATTGACTAAGGGGAGAAATCTACACAAATGGGAGAAGAAAGCTATCTTCCCAATCCAATGCCCACAGCTAGCATGAAATTACCTAAATGTGAAAGCACGTCAATCCCAAATGTGCCTCTCTTTGAAAAAACAAAGGAAGATCACTGGCAGATGTCTCCAAGAGAATCTCCTTTACGTCACTCTGAATCAGCAGCTACGTATGAACACAGAGTAACATTTTTACACGCTTATACTACATAGACCTACATGTACACACACACAGGTGTACGTTTCTCTGCTCTGCCTGTATCTGAAGTGGCTCTGGGGTGGGTAAGGCAGCCCTCGTCCTCAGCTCCTGGCGTAAGCCAGCCATCTTCTGCCCTTGGGTGAGGTCTCTAAGCAACTCCATGGATCATACACACCCTTTCTGCTTCAACTACCGATGGAGCGCTCACAGAAAAACAGAATACAAAACAACGACAAAGTTTCAAAATTTTACATCTGAACATTCCTTTTTAAAATGAAATCAAAGCAGGGAGAACACCTGTTTCCCCAAACCTCATCTCTAAACTTTCACGAACTTTCAACCAAATAATCTTAAAGCCACAGTCACACAGGGAGGATGATGCCAGCCCTGTCACTGACTTTTTAAAGAAACTCCGAGGGCCCAGGAGGAGCTGAGGCAAAGCATCCCTCTGAACCGGGGAGCCCTCGGAGGGCCTACGTGGTGTAGCCAAACACGCAGCCACGTTTCCCAAAGTAATGCCACGTTGAGTGTTACAATGCACAGGGGCGGTGAGGCTCTGGACGAGAAGACTTCGGGAACTACAGAAGCGTCAGCTTGAACCCATCACAGTCTTCAGTTTACAGAATGAAACTGCCCTCGGAACGCAGAGTGACTGGGAGCCGGCAGTGAAATCTAGGCGAGCGGATCCCTGTCCTTCCTCCAAGTTCCTGAACTCAAGTCTCCGCAGAGTAAGCGAGACCCGTCCCCTACAGACACCAGCGCTAAGTCGCGTGCATAGAGAGACATACTCCATAAGGACGAGAAAATCATCTTCCAACACAAATAATCAAAACAGAAGACAGTCCCTGTGTGTGTGAGGAATATTTTCCAGCAATCCCTGCTAATAAGGACACCCTGAGAAAAGGCATTTCTGTATCTTTTGTGATGAGAAAAATCTTAATTACAGCCCAAAGAACAAGGTACTCAAGAGGAATTAGACCAATGATCCCATACCTGGACCATACATTTAGAATCACCTGTGAAGCTTTTTAAAAATCCCAGTGGCCAAGGCACACACCAGGCCGGTGACATGGGAATCTCTGGAGGTGGGCTGCAGTGCACAGCCAAAGTTGGGAACCACAGAATTAGGGATTATTCTAAAGATACCGTCCAGAGCAGAGTCAATCTGAGCATGACTGTGGGCCCTTGATACGCTGGGACCTTTGTCTAAATCTCACACCCAGCTATGACAGTGGATGGTACAAGCCACTCACCCTCTACCTTAGGAGGGGCTCGGGGCCATGCACACACAGCCCTCCCCTTAAAATGCAGCACAGACAAGGTCGCCCATCCAGAGGGCCTGCCGGGATGAGCAGGGTCCAGGAGACCCTCGGTCTGTATCTGCAGGGGGCACCTCCCTGGCAGCAATGTGAGGGGCTCCGGAGACGGGCTGGGACATGAGCTGACACACGGGCCCAGCTGAGCCAGTGTCCCCCGGGGAGCACGCTCTTTGCAGGATGCCGCAAAGTCCCTCATGACCCCTCTGTGAGGGAGGATGCAAACCCTCTTAGCAAAATACACACGAGGATTAAAGAAATGGGCACATTTTCTTGCTGTTGCTCCTCTATTGATAAAGATGGAAAATTCACTTTATCTGAATCTTTTTTAAACGTCCTCAGTGTTTACCATTGATACTCTCCAGGTTCCCCCCATTTAAGCTCGGCTTAGATAGTTTTGTTTGGTTTTATTTGAAAGCAAACTTCTGGCAGAGGTACGTAGAGCAGAGATATATACAAAACTCCAGCAGAATCAATTCGTATTTATTCAGAGCATTTAAAAGCAAAATTTGACCAAAGAACTCAAATAAAAAGAAAATCAAACATATTGCATACATCTTGAAAGATATTTTAAATAACAGAACATTTTAAAGCATAAATGTAGAAAGGCAGGGGAAAGACATACAGAGATATTCAACATGTAATATCTTCCTACAGAATGTGGATTTTTTTTAAGTGCACTTTTGTCCAAAAAGAAAAAAAGGAAAAAGAAACACCAAGCCCTGAATCTAATATGCTTACCAACATGAACTGTGGAGGCAGGTGGCCCGGGCCTGAACCCACACGCAGGGCCCTGGACCACGTCTCCGAGCCTCTGTGCCTCCTCTTATCTTTACATCAGAGGCTCTGGAGTCGGACTGCTGGGCTCAGATTCGGGTCTGCACATGAGCTGTGTGAGTGCATGTAACCTCCCCGCCCCTCTCTCCCTCCTCTGTGACACTGAAACAAGAACAGGACCTACCTCCAATCTGCAGAAACTGGAACCTCGTGCACAGCTGACGGGAATGCAAAACGGTGCAGCTGCTGTAGAAAACAGTCTGGCAGTTCCTAAAAATATTTAACATAGAATTACCATAAGATCCAGCGATTCCACTTCTGGGACTCTGCCCCAAAGAGCTGTGAGTAGATACTGGAACAGATATTTGCACACCCATGTTCACAGCAGCATATTCACAATAGCCAAAAGGTGGAAGCAGCCCAAGTGTCCACCAACAGAACAACGGATAAAATGTAGTACATACAGACAATGAAACATTATTCAGCCTTAAAAAGGAAGGAAATTCCGACACAGGCTTCAACATGGATGAACCTTGAAGATAACTATACCAAGTGAAATAAGCCAGTTATATAAAGACAAAATATTCTATGACTTCACGTATATGAGGTACTTAGAGCAGTCAAACTCATAGAAACCGAAAGAATGATGGTTACCAGGGGCTGCGGGGAGGCGGATGGGGAAGTAATGTTTAATGGGTACAGAGTTTCAGTTTGGGAAAATGAAAAAGTTCTGAGATGGAGGCAGGTAATGGTTTACCCAACAATGTGAATGTACTTAATGCCAGTGAACTGTATACTTAAAAAGGTTCAGATAGTAATTTTTATGTTTTGTATATTTTACCACAATAAAAGAATAAAAGTAAATAAGAAAACCTAGTCCCTATACCTCCTAGAGTTGCTGTAAGGATTGGATATGTGTGAAGTGTTTAGAGTACCTGGCAGGGAAGCCCTCCGTAAACACTAGCTACAGCTACTCTCTTATTGTCCTACCTTCGGAGCTCCCTCCAG
Organism: Pseudorca crassidens; assembly: GCF_039906515.1. NCBI lineage: Eukaryota > Metazoa > Chordata > Mammalia > Artiodactyla > Delphinidae > Pseudorca > Pseudorca crassidens. The sequence continues at coordinate 3,524,089 of NC_090305.1, read as the reverse complement.
GCCCCACTACCATGTTCTGCAGAAACAGATGCTCACTGACTAGATTTTGATCCCCCTCCTGGAGCTGTACAGCTTCTGCAATGAGACAGTTCCAGCCCTGGGCTTCCTTCCAGCATAAATGCTCTATTATTGGGACAAAACTTCCACTGCAATCAGATAAAGATGAAGAGACCACCTGGTTCCTGCAGAGTCTTCACACATAGAGCTGAGAAGACCACAACTAAAAAAAAAAAAAAAACTGATTTTATCATCTATTTCCTAAATGGTTTGTTAATAATCTTGCCTCAAAGATAGGTTCATAGGCTAATGCTATCATATAAGTCTGACAGTGGGGAAGAAAGGAAAAACGTTCCCCTACTATTCATAAATATTCTTTCACCTTTTATCACAATCGAGACTATTTTCCTTCTTTGCTTCATCATTTAAAAGTCCTTCTATTATGAAAATTTCCAAACATATACAAAAGCAGAGACCCGACTAGCCCTCATGTACCCAGCTTAAGAGCCAACTTCAACCTCTCTGACACTACCTACAACTCGACATTCTCGCCACCAAAAAACTAGAATAAAAACACCAGGGCAGGGCTTCCCTGGTGGCGCAGTGGTTGAGAGTCCGCCTGCCGATGCAGGGGACATGGGTTCGTGCCCCGGTCCAGGAAGGTCCCACGTGCCGCGGAGCGGCTGGGCCTGTGAGCCACGGCCGCTGAGCCTGCGCGTCTGGAGCCTGTGCTCCGCAACGGGAGAGGCCACAGCAGTGAGAGGCCCGCGTACCGCAAAAAAAAAAAAAAAAAAAAAAACCAGGGCAGCTACATTGAAGCAATGTTCTTTTCTAACAATCATCATCATCATCATCATCATCACCATCACTATTTTACTTTTAGAAGTTCTTTTTGGATATCTTCTCACCTGCTCTCCTTTTTTTCTTTGAAACTACAAATAATTTCCATACCTACTATGCCAAGGTTATTGTGAGGATGTAATACACACGAAAATGCAGAGCTTGGTGTCTGATGTGTATGAAGTTCCGGAGAAATCTTAGTTCTCTACGGACCACCACCCCACCCTTCTCTCCAAGACAACAGATACCAACCACCGCCACCCCTCTCACACACACGCTTCTCCATTAAAGAATGTCCTTGCTTGTCCCTCACTCCTCCCTTCCCTTCCCAAACACTGGTCCTTGCTTCCCTCCTGTCCCCTCGGCCTGCTTCGAAGCCAGGGATCCCAAACACAAATGCCTGACCACAAATCCAATCACCTAGAAGACCCCAAATATAAAGACAAGTACAGAAACTGGATAAACTGAACTGATCAATATATTTAACATTTAGGGTACCAGCCACTAAACTAAAAATTAAAAACATACCCAATCTAGTGCCTGTATATTATTTAACAGAAAAACCAGGCTAGACACTCATGGTAAAAACAGCACAAACTGGAATTCCTATGCAGGTCGTGTGTATGTGTGTGTATTTATATTTTAAACATTAAACCCTTTTTTGATGATCCAAGAAATTTTATCTGCTGATGAGATTCATTTCCTTGCAGTACTTTTCGCCAGTGGCAAACCTGCCACATCTAATTTGTTTTAAAAGGAATTCTAATCACCCAATCAATCATACTCTCGACCTTCAGCCTTCACAGTCACTTCGCTGTGGTCAAAATTGGCTCTAAAAACTCATGTTGTAACAGTTCTGTTGTCCTCAAGCTCCAAAACGCCAATGACAGGAATATAATTTGACCAAACCCTCTGGTAGAAGAAAAAACAGTATCTGAAGTTTCTAATTCGTCTTCTACCAAGATTCTTTAAATAAAAGTGAATGTCTAAGATATTATTAAGGAATAACTTTTCCTCTACTGGGGTTTAAAGACTTATAAATCATCCAAGTGTCTATGCAGTGAATCTGGTCTCTTCATTACAAAAATCACACGTCTCACTTTTGCTTTTAAATAACTTTTCTTATTGCAGAGATATAAGGACCAAGTAATAACCCTTCCAACGCTCCGACCTCCCCTCCTGGCACACGTCCAATCTCAAGCGCGCTGGCATACATCGTTCTGGCTTGGAAAGGCGTCCGCATTTGCTGCCTGCCCTTCCTGTCCCCATCCTCCCTCCTGGCTACCTGGCTTCTCGGGGCCTGGCACACAGCAGGTACTCAATACATGATGCTGCCGGGATCATTAAGAAAACTTCAGGGGTAATAGAGACAGAAGCTGCCACATCAAGTAGAGAAGCTGACTCGGGGTGGGGAGAAGAATGCGGTTATTTTAGACACACTGTTTGAGGGGCGGGCGGGACATGCAGATGGACACATTCAGTGATGTCCACCTCGGCGATGATGTCACACGGGGATGAAGCAGGTCAAGGAGGGAGGCCCTCTGCGGAAAGACTCCATCCGTGAGCAGAGAGCTCAGCTCTGAGCATCACCGAAGCTAAGGAAGAACCGCGTTTCAAGGTGGCTGAAAACACTGGTTGGGGTGTGAAACGCCACAGCTAAACTGAAGAGGATTAAAGACCGTAAATGAGGGGATGGGTGACTTAATCACTAGAAAGTTCTCCAACTTTGAGAAGCTGTTTCAGTGATGAATAAGATACATACTTATAACTATCTGCAAGAATCCCAAATAAAATGTAGGCAAACAGAAACCACTAAGGGAACACTATACCAAGGCCATGGCGGGGGGGGGGGGGGGTGGCCACCATGCACAGCACAAGGATAAATCAAGGCAGGAGATCCAGTCCTCTAATTGACCCCATGATCAAAGGAGAAAAAGCAAATGATCAGCCCCCAGATGCTTGACAAAACAGAACATTCACTCTTCATTAAGACAAACTCTTAATAAGATAGGAATAGATGACTATTGCCTGAATATGATCACAATATATCCACCAAAACTCCAGAATCATGATTTGAGAAACCACTATAGGCATTCCATGAAAGTCCAACTTCTGAATAGAGAAATGGGAATCAGCGAGTGACAGAAGGCTCCCCCAGATGGAATTAGAAATGCCTCTGGAAGGTATGAAAAGATGTTCAATCTCAAAGAAATGCCAATTAAAATGACGATTAGGTTTTAAAATATCTACAGATTGGGGAAGATCATGTTCTTTGATATCACAGTATTATGAGGGTCTAAGAAACAGGCATTGCTGGTAAAACTTCTATGGAAGGCAGTTTGACAATATCTAGCAACATTTAAAATACACACATTTAATTCAGCAATCCCACCTGTAGTGAATTAAATTTATAGATATACTTTTTTTTTTTTTTTTCCTGCGGTACGTGGGCCTCCCACGGTTGCAACCTCTCCCGCTGTGGCCTCTCCCATTGCGGAGCACAGGCTCCGGACGCGCAGGCTCAGCGGCCATGGCTCACGGGCCCAGCCGCTCCGCGGCATGTGGGATCCTCCCGGACTGGGGCACGAACCCGCGTCCCCTGAATCGGCAGGCGGACTCTCAACCACTGCGCCACCAGGGAAGCCCTAGATATACTTCTTATATGTGTGCAAAATGATGCATGAACAAGGGTATTCACTGAACAATTTGTAAGAGCCAAAGACAGGAAATACATTTCCATTAATCGGGGACTAGCTAAGTAAATTAAGAATAAGGCAGCACTACATGTATTGACATAGGATATCTCCAAGATATATTGTTAAATGATAAAAAAGAGGTGTTGATTGGCTGTGCATGGTAGCTACCATTTTTCAACAGGAATATAAATGTAGTTTACGCATATACACACGTATATAAGGAAGTGCAGACACGGTAGGAGCTGAGAGACAGAGACAGTTGAGAGGCTACTATTCATTACATGCTTTTATACCTTTCGATTTTATACGATGAGCATTACAACCTAGTGACTTGAGATCACTCTTGGCTTCCCCTTTCCTTCGTTCCCTCCATCCAGCCAATCGGTAGGGCCTGTGAATTCTGTCTTTACAACATCGCTGCCACTTCAGCCCTCCTTTCCACTCTCACCACAAGTGACATAATTTAGAGACCCTCAGTACCTTCCTCCAGGATAATTAAACAGCCTTTAACACCTTCCACTTCAAACAGTTGCCTCCTGATTCACCTTACGTGCAATGCCGGATTTACCTTCTAAAGCACACACTTACTAAGCTTCCGAAGGCCCGAATTCTGCTCGGCCTATCCAAGTGTCCCGCAGACCCCAATTCCCAGGGACCACACCCCACACTTGGGCTGAACAGAACTGCTGCCAGGGACTAGAACTACAGCTGTTTCCTCTCACCCTGAGCCTCAGCGCCCGGCGGTCTCCTCCCTCAGGAATGCTCCACGTGCACCGGCTGAGATGGGCTGTGGCCCCCAGCACCCACCGTGAAGGCCTTGCCCTCAGGACACTGCCCCTGACGTGCATCCGGGACATGACTACAGAACTGCACGTCTCTCTCAGGGGGGCCCCGACACGCCCACCTGCTTCCTTCTAAGCACCCACACCAGTGGTCAGTCTTCCCCTTGCAGCTGCCCCTCTGCTTCGTTCCTCGGGCTTCTGAGAACAGTGATGTACCCACAGCAATAAATAAAGAGCAAGTCATCTGGTGAGGGTAAGGCTTCCCTTCAGATTCCCCGGATTCCAATTGCTCATTAAAGGGCTAAAAAACCATCCTGAATCTGTAAGTTTAGATGTGCCCAGTGGTCACTATGATATTATACTAAGGTAGGAGGTACTAAAAATGCTAAGTAACTGTTTCTGATTCTTTTTGCCTTTCTCAATGGACACTGGTAAAAAGTTTGGAATCCCAAAGCACATAACACATATGCAAGAAAGTCCATCTTACCTGTCACTTAAAAGTCATTTTCTAGAGTTACTGTTTTTTTAAATGAGAGAAATGATCTTTCTCAGGGTGAGCATGTAAGGTTAGTGATGGCTGGGAGCAGGGACTAAATTGGGTGATTTTGGGTCCTTGACAAGAGGCGTCTACCACTTCCCAAGGTAAGGCAAATTATGCATTAGTTAGGTCAAGGTCATTTTAAAAGAGGCGATTCCTGTAGACACATAGGTGTCAGTAGTCCATATTAGTTTGGACAATAAGCATGGAAAAGAATTTTAAAATTCATCATTGGGGACAATTTGGGAAGATGAAAAAGTTCCAGAGAATGGATGGTGGTGATGGATACACACAATGTGAATGCATTAATGCCACAGAACTGCACACTTTAAAATGGTTTATGGTAAATCTTATTTTATATATATATGTGTGTTTATATATATGTATTTAATGCAACTTTTTAAAATCCACCATGAAGCATGAATTTAAACATTTTATTTTTAATACAGTAAAAGATACGACTACCAGTTCTTTTTCTTTCTCATTTCAAGACCCGCGACAATATGGAGAAAACATCAGCAGTTGAAATCTGACGGCGGCTCTAATAATGCGGTAATTATTCAAGTTTATCCTGATAATTCTTTTTATAATCCTACCTTCACTTGAAAAGCTCTTGGCCTTCAAGGTGAGGTCCATGCCATGCAGACAGAAGGCCACGGTTGCATAAGTACCAGCTGACTGAGGTTAGCCACAGAAGGCAGAAAGAAGGTTGAACTCAAACACCTCCAGGCCCTTGTTCCTGGATGAGTCCTCCCACAAACTACAGCCCAGGAGGGCTCTAGCCTATTGATACAATGCAATCAAAATAATTAAAATTAAAAAATAAAGAATGGAAGGAAAATGCAATGATAATCCGAAATCACAGAAGGTCACTGAGGACATAAGAGCTTCTGCTTCTCAAGGAGACCATAAAACACACCTATTACGCATCATAAAATGAGCTGAATGCAGGTCACTGCTTTTAGAAGGGCTTTTCAGCTGCAGAAATTACCTATGTTTAATGGGTTAGTATTCAGTGGTAATATTTTTCAATGCCAGAAGCTAATAAAATCACATCCTCTGGATCTGTGGTGTCTAATATAGTAGCAGCTAATCACAGGTGGCTATTTAAATTTAAATTAATTAAATAGATAAAAATCCAGCTCCTCGGTTGCACTAGCCACGTTTCCAGTGCTCAAGAGCCTCACGTGGGTGGTGGCTGCCACACTGGACAAAACAGGTAGAAACACTTCAGTCATCCCCGAAGGTCTACTGGACAGAGCTGCTCTAGGGTACTAAGTGTCTTTTCCTGAAGCCATCACAGCATTTCTGTTCGTTCACTCAACAAATGTTTGCTGAGCTCCTACTATGTAACAGGCACAGGGCTGGTTGTCGAGCATGGCAGTGAGTAAAACTAAGAATTTAAGTAGGAGATAAAGAGAAACCTCCAATATACGAATGGAGCCCTGATTTTTAGATAAAGATGAGCAGCCAGGGAAGGGCTGTCTGAGAAAGTAACGTTTAAGTCAACATTAGAAAGATAAGCCATTCAAAGAGACAAAATTTCCAAACAGAGGGACGGAAGCACCCATGTGCTCAGGTGGGGAGGGCTTAGCATGTTCCAGAAACTGATTTTCATGCATCTTGCAGCTGTCTCATTAAACTTGAAACACCAAGCAAAGCATTTAACTGACACCCAAATCTATTCCCATGGGGAAGTCAGACAACAGTCTGTTAATTATCCTCAGCCGTTCCCCTTCTCCCTCTAAATCACCTGCCTTTCTGTCAGTTCATTTCTTGAAGGACTGACTTCTGAGTAGGCAGGCAGAGAAAGCAATTAATTTTGTTACTTCTTAGCAGAGGAAATAGGGGCTTAGGCGAGGTTTCTGAGTGACTGTGGATTGTAACTGGCCGTGCTAACATGGCCACGGAGATGTTCTCATCACAGGTCGAGCAGTTTCCATCTGAGGGTGGTTGTCAGTATTCCTGCCGGGGCAAACCACTCACACCGACTTCGGACAGCAAGACCCAGCCGCTGGGCAGACAGCTCACTGGGTGGATGGCCTCTCCCTGGAAATGCAGCTGGGGGCCACGCGGCGGGGCACCACCGCCCCATCACTGCCCCACACACAGCGCACGAGGGAGACTGAACACACCCACTCGGGCCTTTGAAGCCTCTGCCCCACAACTCACTTGTGCCATTCACACACCTTGTCATTCTCCCGGCTTCTCCTCTTCCCGTCACCTTTGCAACCAGAGTGGCCGTGCCCCTCACAGCCCAGGCTCCTGTCCAGGGGCTGCACAAGGTCTGCAGGACGCACGCCCGGGCCTCTGCACACAGCCCTCTGGTGCACCCAAGGCAGCTGAAGACAGCATCCCTCCTCCTCTGCTCCAGCGGGAGCCAAGCCACCGAGGAAGCCCCTTCCCACCCTCTTTACTTCGGGGACAGAAAAACAGAACCTCTACTGCTGCAAAGAGCTGAAATGCTGGGATTGAAAAAAAAAGGCTGCACTCTCGCACCAAATTAATTAAGAGTCAAATGTGGAAATCATGCTTATCACGTCAGGTTTTGATTTTTCAGTCTTAATGAAGAAAAGGCCCATGCTAATAAACAGAAAACCCCGGTGAGGTGGAACAGTTATGAAAGACAGTGTTAAGGAAGGTACTTTAAGTCCACACATGCCATGGCATCCACTGGTAGAGACATTTCTGCCCAAACATATTTCAGTAACTAAGTATGCCATCAACATTTTGGGTAAAATCTTATAAAAACACTTCATTTTCCTACATTTTGCAGAAAGCATAAGCTTCGGATGTTTGAATACCATGTGAATGTAATACAAAAAAGGAAACAAACAAAAACCCACTGAAACCCACAAACCTGGCAGACCTAGTTCACTCAGGACACCACCACCACACCCTCCCTGCACACTCTCTTTTTCCAGAAAACCAAAGCAGAGTGTCTCAGGGTTAGGGTTAGGGTTAGCTGCTCTAACAAAAATACCACAGACCTGGTGGCTTATAAGCAACAAATACTTATTTCGCAGTTCTGGAGGCTGGGAAGTCCAAGATCAAGCCACCGGCAGATTTGGTGCCAGGTAAGAGCACACTTCCTGGATCTCAAGACTGTGTCCTCACATAGTGAGGGGTGAGGGAGCTCTCTGCGGTCCCTTTTACAAGGACATTAATCCCATCCTGGGGGCTCCACCCTTATGACCTGACCAACTCCCAAAGGCCAACCCAACACATCCCACTGGGGGTTAGGATCTCAACATATTTATCGGAATGGTGGGGAATGGGGGAATGGGGTGGGGAGGACCACAGCCATTCAGCTTACGGCACAAGTAATGAGAATATGTTCTTAATCTTGGAAATGTCCCTAGAAGTAAGGAGAGCACAGCCTATTTCAGTTCCAATTTGGACAGAAGAGAGGAGTTAAGTAGGAAAAAGCAATCTGGTCACAGGTCACACACCTGGGGCAGAGCCTGGCTGACCTCTGACCTTCCAGGGCTATGTTCATTACTTCACCCATTTCAGGATCATACTGCAATCGTTGAAAAAGGTCAGTAATCGAGGGTTGCTTATTTGAAGTTATAATTTAATTACAGATAAAGTGTAACTTTAGAGAAAATATTTGTAAAGAGTAGGCTTCTAGTCCAAATGGAGAGAGATATAAGATACCAACTCACAAGTACCCACTCTGCTCAACTTCCCTCATTTACTATGTGGAGCGATCCACAGTGGGCTGGGCACAAGGACAGCCCTTAAAGTGAAGGGTGGAAACTGACAATGTGATGTTGGGGTTTTACTGAAAAAAATATTTAAGTAACGCTGAGCAAGGGAAAAATGCCTTTCTTCCATATTACAAGTAAATTACGATATATAAATATTTAATTTTTAAAAGTCCATAAATATCTTTCAAATCTTAAACACGTTCACTTCTAAACATGGGATGTCTGATAATATGCCATTACAGAAAAACAAATTTTAGCTTTGGTGTTGCTAGCACCCTTTACACCCTAGAGAGGTTATTTGGGAAATCATCTGACTTTAAGAACAAATGTTTAAGGCATCTGGGAGTTAGTGGTCCTTAACTTTAGCAAGTTTTACTGCATCTTCTTTGCTTCTGAGCTGGTATCTTTCTGGTAAATAAAAAAATGTTTGTTGTAACTAAAAATAAAAAGTACCTACAGCCACCCATTTGGAACTGGTACCCATTTCTCTTTTCCTCAAAAGTATAATTGCAAAGTACAGTCTCCTGGCTTTCTCCTTCCCCCGCGGTATTCCGAGGGTGATTCAGGAGTATAGTGAGCCTGCATCTGAGAAGCACAGGGCATTTCACTTGAAGGTATAACTATGACACGTATTTGTCCCTGTGTTACTTGATGTATAGACAGGAATAGGTGGGCAGAGAGAGCCTTCCGGGTGCTCCCAGCCCACGGGGAGCCTGGACAAAGGGACATCTCCTGTCTCCTACTCCTGATGAGGAAGCCTTTCCCCTCCACCAGCCCATCACTCCCATAACGCTGGGCCTGCCTGCCCTGCTTTAAACCTCCTGAGCACAGCCTGTTTGGTCTTTCATGTGCCTTTGTTTTAGTATTTGTGCACATAGGCCTGTGCTCATCTAAGGGAATAAAATCAGTTTGATCTAGAGAGCAGCTTGAATTCTGGAACACCTTACAAGAACTGAAACTGATTTGCAAATATTCACCATGCACTTAGCAGAGGTGCCGGGGAAAAAAAAGAGTTAGCAAGAAGTCTCTGCCCTCCAAAATTTCAGGAGGCCAGCTTTGCAAGATTCCAAAAAGCCTTATGGGCATGACTGTGCCTTCACCAGTCACTCATCTTGGTGGCAGCACTGGGGCCAGAGGTTCTCAGTCATGGCTGAACATCAGAATGACCTGGGAAGCTACTCAGAGGTTTTTACTTGACAGCTGTGGGAGGAGTCCTGACATCAGCAGTGAGTCTGACATGCACCCCGGATCAAGAGCCACCACTCGGGGCTAACAGCTCGCAAATTCCCACCGCTGCTAAGGCCACAGGTTCTCAAACTGTCAGGGTTGTTCAACTCGGCCTTGAATTTCATGAAATATCTAGCGTCCTACCCATATATATATATATTTTTTGCGTTATGCTCCAAAAGATGACTTGTGTCATCTGAACTTCAACTAGTACATAACCCTGAGGGAAGCTATAAACACCTTTAGATAATCATTTTAAAAATTATTTCAATTTCCTCCACAAAATCACTTTTTTAAAAAAAAGAAATTTATTTATTTATGTGGCTGTGTCAGGTCTTAGTTGCGGCATGTGGGATCTTTTGTTGCGGCACGTGGGCTCTGTAGTTGAAGCACACGGATTCTACAGCGCAAGGGCTTAGTTGCCCCGCAGCATGTGGGATCTTAGTTCCCCGACCAGGGATCTAACCCGTGTCCCCTGCATTAGAAGGCGGATTCTTAACCACCAGACCACCAGGGAAGTCCCCAAAATCACTTTTATTACAAGTACTTCTTCATATGAAAATCTCATCCTTAATGAATTACAAAATGTTATTTTTCATTCAAAATCATCATTCAAAATGTTATTTGATAAACATACTAGTTTGCAAAAAATAAGAAGAAATACTGGCTCTTTTCAAAGGACTCTCCTGAAATTATCTTCACATCTTCCACAGAATGTTTTGCTAAGGCCAGTTCTGATAAGATATATATTCAGGCCTTTGTATATGCAAAATTAGATTTTGATTTATAGATTTACTGTTAGGGTTTGAAAGAATAAGGCACATATGTCAAAAGAAGATGGGCTGGATGGGGCAGGGAAAAGTCTTGGTGGAGGGTCAGCTGTCTCGTATTTCAAGATCAGGGACAGAATCAATGCTAAAAACTGCTTAAGGGGGAAAACGTTCAAGTACAGGATTTATTTTCCCTTAAGACGACGTTCTCCCTCAGTAAAACTGGCGGACAAGGAGAACTTTGCACACACCTGGCCCACGTTCATCTGAGCTGTTCCTGGAACACCGGGATGTGGGGACGGGAGGTGTTCTTCCTGAAGGTACTCACATCGTCCTGCTAAATGAGGGCAGTTCTGGGAAGAACCGGCAATGGGTCACGTGCACAGAGGCAGCAACATGGCTGGACCTTCTGTATTCCAGTCAGCTGTCTGACTTGGGCCGATGGCAGTGGTTCTCCATCCTGATGGCGCCCTGAAACCCCTGACACTTTTTAAAGACATTACTGCTGGGCCCCCAACCCAGAGCTTACGACTGCCTTGATGTGAGTGGAACCAGAACACTGGTATTTGTGAAAGGTTCTCAGGTGTGTGCTGTGAGGCCAGGGTAGAGGACCAGTGGGCTAATGAAACCAGTTCTCCATCTAGCAGCTACTGTGACCTGGGAACAACTAAAGGGACACAAGTTCAGTTGAAAACAGATCTGACCTCTTAGCCTAGTCTCCCTCCTAGACACAGGTAGGAGGGGAAGGCAGCTTTTGAGAGAGATGAGCTTGAACTTACAGACAGGCAGACAGAAGGCAAAGAACTAATTTGTTTAAAAAAAAATTCCTATAAGTGACATCTGATACACTTTATACAAACTCAGTTGTCAATTTTACTGCTGTTTCCCACAAGTAAGGCAATACTTAGTCTCCAAAGAACGGAGCTCCAATATCTGGTTACTTTCTAAAAGTCTCAAGGAAAAGACTTGAAGTATATTTGAAAAGAGCGTCTACAAAAATGTGAATCTCTCACATACACATGAGTAGACAACCTAAAAAAGGCACTAAGTCTTTTCCAAGAGATGTTAATAGAAAAAAAATGTAAATTTATCTTAAAAGACTAGAAAGCTAGTATAAAAATCAACATTTGAGATTCTCTGAATATTTGTAATATTTCCTATATAAAGAAGTTAGCTTTGGAAATAAGTGAGAATCTAACTTAAAATTCAAATATGACTAAAATTTACCCATGTTATCCAAGAAAACTTAATAAACTTCAAACTCCTGAAGCTGGCTCTGAAGACCTTCTGTGAAGCAGTGCAGCGTCACAGCCAGTACTACAGCTATAGACAGAACACACCCCAGGACCATGCCCACCCCCTCGGATTCCTACCTGTACAACTGGCTAAATAACCTAACCTCTCAGGTCCCTTCCTTAACGGGGGTAAGAGCTGTCCTATCATCTGTCCACTGAGATCTTATAACCTAGAAGAAATAGACAGGTTTCGAGAAACATACAGCCCACCAAAACTGAATCAAGAAGAAATAGACAATTTGAATTGACGGATCACTAGAAGTGAAATAGAACCCGTAATTAAAAAAAAACTCCCTGCAAAGAAAAGGACCAAATGGCTTCACTGGAGAATTCTACCACACATACAAAGAAGAACTTATACCCATCCTTCTCAAACTCTTCCACAAGACTGAAGAGGAGAGAACACTCCCAAAGTCATTCTATGAAGCCACCATCACCCCAAAACCAAAACCAGACAAAGACACTATCAAAAAAAAAAAATTACAGGCCAATATCTTTGATGAATATAGATGCAAAACTCCTCAACAATATACTAGTAAACCAAATCCAACAATACACAAAATGGATCATACACCACAACCAAGTTGGATTCACCCCAAGGTCACAAGGATGGTTCAACAATATGCAAATCAATGTGTTACACCACATCAACAGAAGACAAAAACCACATGATCATCTCAATAGATGCAGAAAAAGCATTTGATACAGTTCAACATCCATTCAAATACCCCCCAAAGTGCGTATACAGGGAACATATCTCAACATAATAAACTACTAACTCTTGGAAGACAGGATCAGTATTTGATGTGTAGCCCTCACGTAACCGCAGGAACTGGGACTTGAACCACCAGCTGGTCAACTACTTGTTGAATATGCAGACGTACAGAACCAGGATTTCAGCACTGCTAAAATAGAGGATTCCAAAAATAGGCTTTGAAATAAAAGTCTACCAACACCTGAAAACCTAATCTGTATTTCAATAGCTCAGATGGTAAGTTCTACTTCACTTGCATGAACTAGCCAATGCATCAAAGAAAAAAATGACTTATCCCCAGAACAGAGAAAACATCATTAAAATAAGCCAGGTAGGGACTTCCCTGGTGGTCCAGTGGGTAAAGCTCTGCGATCCCAATGCAGGGGGCCTGGGTTCAATCCCTGGTCGGAGAACTAGATCCCGCATCCATGCTGCAACTAAGAGTTTGCATGCCACAACTAAGGATCCCGCATGTCACAACTAAGACCCGGCACAGAAAATAAATATTTTAAAAATAAATAAATAAAATTTTAAAAAATAATAAAAATAAAGCAGGTACCGGGCTAATCACGTCTGCTCATCGATGGTCCCTCTCCCCACCACACAGCGTTCCCTGAATGGATCCTGCGCCCTCGTGCCTCCCTGCTTTGAATGTACACTACAACCTGTAACTCAACACATTCTCCATGTTCGCCCTCTGGCTCTTACTACTCATTGTGGAAATACCTTCTCTGATGGAATGCTTTCCCTTAAGATCAAAGTCCTAGTTGAATGTCCCTCCTCTGTACTCCCCTAACACTTCGTAATATTACCCCTATCATAGCACCTGTCAAAAATAAATTGTTACTTTGCTTATCTAGTTCACACTGTAACGCCACCATGTTGTATAATGTATGGCTCTTAGGAAGCGTTCACTCAGTGCTGAAGGAATGAATGAGGAAAGGGCCTTCAGTTCCCTGTTCATCTCTGAAAATGAGGGACCTGATGTACAAAGTCTCTTCCAGCTTCCTATTCTATTAGTGTGAAGGACTGATAAAACCAAATGACGATTATGTGTAATAAAGACTTAGATCCACATTTGGAGTCGAATAACTTCTAAATCGTAACATCACAAGTTGCTCACCTATGCAAGATTTCCTTTGCACATCGTTTTAATATTTAAGCTGCAAGACAATAAATTGCTGTTATACTGCTTGTTATGGTTGGAGAAATTTCTCTTCAAAAATCATTCAGTGCTCAACAGCAATCCTAATTTTAATATAAGGTAATGCATGACTTTACATAATGAACTATAGGAATTTCATAACTATGGATAGGTGGATATTAAAGAAATTTTTGCATTTTGAGGCCTAAATGGTAGTAAGTGGGTTACGCCTAGTTTATAGTCGTTATGTAAGAAAATACTCTGCCCAGAACAGAATGCATATTAAAGGACATATGAGTAAGGTCTATCCTCAGCTTCTGGCCCAATCCCACTTTCAACTTCAAATAGAGCTTTTCTTGAAAATAGTCATTGCTGCAATGAAGAAATAAAAAAACGGAGATTTAGCTTTGGAATGTGATTTTTTATTAGGCTTTTAAGGCAATGATATCCAACATACTGGCAAATTATTTCAAGTAAAATAATAAAAGTATTTTTTTGTGAGGACTTAGCTTAGAATCAACTGGGAAGCTACCATTTCTCTAACCTCAGCTATTCCTTGTACTAACAGATGCCTACACTACCCAAACAAACTAAACTTTCGATATTTATTTGGAAAGTTTTATTTGATTACAACAAAGTTAAAATCATTTAGATATGTTAATTGTATACATTAATGATTAAATTGCTTGATAATTAAACAAACAACTGTATATCGTAATTATTCCAACTTCATTTTCTAGATGAAAGCAAAATATAATAAAATAATGCAATCCCCACTGTTTTTAAACAAGCCAAAATAATTCTGTTTTTTCTTCTAACTTTGATAGCTTTCTCTGTTTGTAACTTGCGTTAACGCTGTAGTTTTCCTAGGTGCCACACACCTAATTTACATCATCTGCATTCAACCGTGTTTCATATTAAGAGAAAACAGTCCTGCATCTTTTTCTATAATAATGTACAAGACCCTTGGTCTTGAGTCCTTTGAGTAATACCAAAGGATAAACTCAAAATATTAAAAACCCTTTCAATAAACCTGAAGCAAGATTTGCCCAATGACCTGATCACCCTGCAGGAGTAACAGAAGTTTGGCTACTCTGTAAAAAGCCTTATTTGAGACGTATAGATGTATGAGACGTTAACAAAAATCGAACAGGAAACGTAAATGGATTTTCATAAAAGTATTTTGTCTTTCATGCCTTTAAAAAAAAATACCACTGCATTACAACAGATAACATAACAGATATAACAAGCACATGTGGATGCAAAGACCCGAGGTTACAAGTACGCTAAAGTGCAGTAAGGTCAGAGAAGTGTCTCCTGCCCTTAAAGTTCCTGAAAATACGAGGTTGCTTTGGCATAGAACAAGTTATCACTTCAAAACGAGACAAACTTAAAGAAAGGAAACACAACCAAAACTCAGTGGTTGGAAAAGAGATGGATGTGAACGCCCACTTGTTTCTTACGTATAAAGTTACCCCTCGCAGTGTTTTGGAGGAGAAAACGCTGGCTCTTCCCATTGTTGGTTACATACACAAAGATTCCAAAGACAAGACAAGTGCTTTGCAAACAAAGTAACTAGAACCAGCTCAGGCTTCCCCGCGCCGGGTCCTACGTTCCACGGTCAGAACCACCAACTGTATCCCCCCGGGTAACAAGGTGATTCAGAAAACCTGGCGTCTTCAGAGAAGGGAGAAAACTTAGCCGGGAAGAGAGGAGAAAACTTGCTCAGCTTCTTGCTGGGGTCTGAAACGATCCCAACAGAGTCCTTAAACCCCTCAGGTTTCCCCAATCAAGCACCCTCGCCTCCAACCTGGGCCACCCCAGATCTGACTATCAGACGACAGAAGTCTGCGGACGGACGGAGAGCTGACCACCCCACGAGAGGGACCTACGCGCGGCCGCGCCCACTCACCCGCCGCTCCCCGGGAGACGGGAGACCAGGCCGGGGTCCAAGTCCTGGGCGTGGCAGGCTCGCCCCTCTCCGGGCCCGGCTCCAGCTCACCTCGGCGCGGCCCGCCTGGGCGCCGCCATCTTGACCAGAAAGGGGGCCTCGCGCCGGAGGCCCCTGAGCGGGCGCCCTGAGCGAAGCCGGAGCGCCGGGGAGCCCCAGGTCGGCGCCCTGCGTCCCCCGCGCGCTCGCGCCCCGTTCACGCGCGACAAGCGTCCCGCACGCAGCCCCCGACCCAGGAGTCTGCGGAACCGGCGCCCCGCGCAGCCCGCACCGAAGCTCAGGCGGCGCCGAGGGCAGCCCGGGCGGAAGAGCGGGCGCGGGGCGCGCGCTCGGTAACCTGGCAACGCGGAGCAACCCGGCGTCCCCGGCGAACCCCAGCCCTCCACCGCGAGGAAGCACAGACACCCCGCACCCGCCGCCCAGCCCTCGCCGCCCCTCGGCCGCTCCGCCCGCCGCTGCCCGCAGTACCCCGCGGCGGGGGCGGCCGCCGAGAACACCTCCCGCCGGCGCCGCCCCCTTAGCTGCCCGAAGCCCGCCTGCGCCGCCACACGCGGCCGGAGCTCACCTGGGCCGGGGCGCAGGCCGCTCCCTGCGCCGAGCCCCACGCGCGTGTCCCGCTCGCGCTTCCCGCGGCGGCGGAAGTTTCGGGAGTCGCGTTTAACTCGGGACCTCGGCGGAGAGGACCCCCCTCCCCGGGTTTTTTTCGTTCCAAGATGGCAGCCTCCAGCCGCGCACAGGTGCTGGATTTGTACCGGGCGATGCTGAGGGAGAGCAAGCACTTCTCCGCCTACAACTACAGGTGAGCGGCCCGGGAGGTGCGGGCGCGGGCGCGGCCGGGGTACAGGAGCCCCTGCCCCGCGCGGCCGCCTGGGCGCCCAGAGGGGAGGCTCCCTGCCGGCCGGCGTGGCCCGCGGACCCTCGGGGGGCAGCCGGGGGATGGCCCTTCGTGGGCGGGAGAAGACGTTCGCGTCTGGTGATGTGTCCCCAGGTCGGACGCTCTGCGCCGGGAGCTCCAGGAGGTTCTGCTCCGGGAACGCGGTTAGTGGTGTCTCTGCCTTTAAGCTGGATGCCAAGGTTCAGGTTCTCAAGCCAGGACCAGTTTGTTGCATTTATAAGAACTTTCCGTAGAATCGGAAGACTTGATCGTGGAAATGACCCGTCAGTAGCACTTGTCCACAGCTGAAGGCTCTCTCTGGCCATTCCTTTCATTTCAGAGGTGTCTTAATTAGCCTTTATGTTTGTCAGGATCCGTTCTACTTGTGGCATCGGTGGTGGGGCGGGGTTTGTGAGGAGGAGACGCAGGGTAAGGTCAAGGAAAAAAGGGCTCGCCAGCTTCCAGGAGCTGAAACGTTTATCCTGGCCTCACCAGATGGGGATCCAGCTTTTAGGATCTTAGCAGCAGGAGAATGAGAATCTAAACTCTTATGTCGTTAATGTACCGCCTAGCTTTTCCACGCCTGCCCCATTCTCATGTTTGATCTTGAGTCCCTTATCCTTCCTCTTAATATGTCTTTTGTCTACTCCAGAGCATCTGCGTTCTTTTCTGCTTCCTTGTAAATCATCATGAATGTATGTACCTTATGGATTTTTTCTGTGCCTCCTTGTGGATTGGGTGTCTTCTCCTAACTACCTGACCCTCTGAGTTTGAGCCATATTCCCAAAGCAAGAATATGGTAAGGCCAGCTCATCGCTTCACACCAGGTCTCACCTTCCGTGATTGACAAGGCTGTGGACTGGGTTTCCTAGGAGCAGAGTCTGCGACCTGTGGAACAGACCTGGTTGAGTAGCTGCCCTCACACTGGGTGAATGAGCGGGCAGGCCCTATGATGGGTAGACCCAGTGCAGTGTTGGTTATCAGACACTAAGCCTCTCAAGCAGTGACTTTCTAATTTTTAGATACCTGCATAGAAAAGGTACTCATCCTGTAAATTTGAGAACGTCTGGGTCACACCAATGAAGTCATATCCAACTGGTCAGTAGTTAAAAAAAAAAAAAAACATTTCTGGGAGTGCATTGTTTCACTTAAGGACTTTGGCTTTGGAAGCTGAAGTTTGTAAACAGCAGGTATACTGGTGGAATTTTAAACCAAAAAATTAACCAAGTACTTACTACCAACAATTTAACCAAGTCTGTTGAAAGAGCCCACAAAATACGCTTGTGAGTAAGTAAGTAAAAACCAATCATTTTCACCACAGTCTGGAAGACAAATTTTGTCGTTTAAATTTACTGAAAATAAACAAGAACTGCAGATAAGTCACTCAGGGCTGTACCCTGTGGGCAGGAAGTAGAAATTACATGGTAACATATTTAGAAAATAATGGTTCCGATTATGCTTTGAGTAATCGTTTTGAGTTAAATTTATTATCCACAAATAAATGTATTATCCAAAGGAATCTGGTAATCACTTTACACTGTTGGCTGAAATCATGGCCCTAAAACGTGAGATTTCCCACTATTATCTCCTCAGATAATAAACTGTTACAAAATATGTCCTTCTTTTGTATTAAGCTGTGTTTTGTGGATTCCAAGGATACCCCCTCCCTCTTTACTTCTCTTTGTCTGGTATGCCCGCTAATCACCTCTATCTTGAGTTCCTCTGCTTCCTTTGAGATTCATCTCAGTGTAACCTTTGGAAGGTTTTCCTCATTCTCTTTCTTCTCCATTCCCCACTCCCATTCAGACAGGTCCTACTACTACGTATTCTTTTACTTCGGTGCTCCCAAACACTCCCAAAACTACTTTGCCCAGTGCCATAGCAGCCCCTGGAGATGGAAAGATGAGAGCACTGGGCTCAGCAAGGCACCTGCCACCAGTGGCTTTTTTACGAGCCTCTGTGGGACACAGTTGTAGAGTCATTGTCACAAACTGTGGCAAGTGCCGTGACAGGCATGCACAGGGTGTTGAATCAAGACGCTTCCCAGAAAGCGCTGGATCGAAGGCATGAAGCGGTGTGATCTTCTGGTGTGCTCGGTGATGTCATAGAATACATTTCTGCTGGAGAGTTAAGTGTGATTTGGGGGTGACAGAAGGCAAGACTGGGCCGTGATAAGGAACCTGGACATTATTCTTAGCTAACAGGCAGCCGGTAAAGAGCTTTAAGCCATAAAGTGACATGGCCAGACTTGCCCTTTAGCCAGACCACTCAGGCAGGAAGGTGGAAGGTGTTTGTGAGGGCCAGATACAAGGACCCCAAATGCGAGTTGATTAGGACAGTACTGAGGAGAGATTAGGGCCCTAGTGGGGGCAGGAGTAGTGGAAGAGAGAGGAAAAGATACATACGATCAATAATTAGAAGGTAAAATTGTTAGATTTCAATGAATGATTGGATTCAGGAGTAAAGAAGAGAATCCAAGCAGAGTCTAAAAAGATGTCTAGGTTACTAGGTAAACTGAGGCACAGGTTAAATGTGAAAGTTGCACTATTAAATGACTTAGGAAATATAGAAATACCTGGTCTTGTGGAGAGAAGAGTTTTCAGTTCATTTTTGGAGCATCTTGAGAGAATGTCAGCTGGGGTCCCCAGCAGAGGCAGTTGTTCACATGAGACTAAAGCTGAGAGGAGCAATCAGGCCTGGAGTTGTCATCACCACGCACTTGCTGTGTGACCCTGGGCAAGTCACTTCATCTCTCTGCTCTTCAGTTTCTTAATCTATAAAATGGAGATGATTTATCTGTCTCATAGGGGATGAGGTTTAAGTGAGTGAATACGTATGAAATGCTTAGAGTTGTGCCTGGCGCAGTAGGCACTAAATAAGTAGAATCCTTATCATACGTGGAATTAAAATCTTAATATTTGGTAAAATTTCCAGGAAGAGTATTTAGGGTAGTGGTTCTCAGCCAGGGCCAGTTTTGTTTGACAGTGTCTGGAGACATTTTTGGTTGTCACAATTTTGGTGGAAGGATGCCCCTGGCCTCTAGTAGTTAGAGGCCAGGGATTCCACCAAGCTCAGGACAGTCCCCCATAGAAAGAGTTTTCTGGCCCCAAGTGTCAGTCATGCCAAGATTGAGAAATCCTAGTTTATGGTGAGAAAATTAGTGCGCTTAAGATGCTGTTGTAGAGAACATCAAAATTTGAGGTGTTGGTTGAAGAAGAGCCCCTGAAGGAGGCCAGGAAGACGCAGTCTAAGTGCGTGGTTCTCACTGTACTGGACTCAGGATCCTTTTGAATTCTTAAATGTGACTGAGGGCCCCAGAAGCCTTGTTTATGTGAGGCATAGTTATCAAGATTTTTCATATTAGAAGTTAAAACTAAAACATTTTAAAGCACCTTTTTTTTTTTTTTTTTTTTGCGGTACGCGGGCCTCTCACTGTTGTGGCCTCTCCCGTTGCAGAGCACAGGCTCAGCGACCATGGCTCACGGCCCCAGCCGCTCCTCAGCATGTGGGATCTTCCAGGACCGGGGCACGAACCCGTGTCCCCTGCATCGGC
The DNA here is from genome assembly GCF_039906515.1 of Pseudorca crassidens. Lineage (NCBI taxonomy): Eukaryota > Metazoa > Chordata > Mammalia > Artiodactyla > Delphinidae > Pseudorca > Pseudorca crassidens. The sequence continues at coordinate 3,503,955 of NC_090305.1, read as the reverse complement.
AGGCGGATCTCAACCGCTGCGCCACCAGGGAAGCCCTAAAGCACCTATTTTTAAGTAAACTAATAAACCCATTGCATACTCACCTAAATAACACCTTTATGAAGAATAACCATTTTTCTTCCCATCCCCTCAAAAAAAAACCACTGCTGACAGTGACATTGTTTGACATTTTTGCAAATCTCTTTAGTGTTTGGCTTAATGGAAGACATGTGGATTCTTGTATTTGTTTCCGCCTAAACCTGTTGGTGTATCACAGGTCATCTAGCCTCTGGGAAATTCCTCTGTCCACTTACAAGAGAATGGGACTGAAAAAGGCAAATATCTCTTTGGGATGATAAAAATACGTTTTCCCGATGGATCCCCTGAAAGGTTTCCAAGACCCCAGTGGTCCCCGGGCCACACTTGAATGACCCCTGTGGAGTCTGAGAAGCGGGGAGAGGGCAAGCAGAGAGAGCAGTGTCAGGGAAGCCAGAATAGCTGCATGTTTGGGAAGGTGCTGCGGGCAGGCCACTTGCTTTAGCAATGTCCAGTAAAGGAAGAGGGAAGTGTCCCCAGCGAAGGGACCTCTGGGGACCTCTTCCAGAACAGCATCAGTGAAGTGGTTAAGACAGAGCCAGAGTGTGGGCGCTAAGAAGTGAACCAGAAGGAAGTAGACAGCAGTGAGTGTAGACCGCGTCCCCGCCCGGAGGCCTGGTTAACGTGCGGGAGTGGGGCTGGCTGCTAGAGCACGGCCACTGGAGAAGTGACAAGCCGCGCCTCTGCGGGCCCAGGTGGCGGGCTGGCTCGCAGCAGAAGGCGGAACACTCCCTTCTCCACCGCAGAAGGAGGTGAATTTTTTTTCTTTATTTATTTTGGCTGCGCCAGGTCTTAGTTGCAGCACACGGGATCTTCATTGCGGCATGCGGGATCTTTTAGTTGCAGCAGGCGTCTTCTTAGTTGCAACTCTGCAGGAGGTGAATTTAAGTTGGAATGTAAGAGGACAGGAAGTTGAGGTGATGGATGCCGTGCTGACAGCTCGTTTCTGGATAAAGTGGAAGATAATCGGATGTGGTGTGTTCTCATATTTACTACACGTATCACACCATTAGCGTTGTTGGTTTACTTGTCTTTCAGCCATTTGTCCCTTGAAGGCAGAAATTCCATCTTATCTCTGCATTCCTGGTGCTTAGCACAATACCTACCTACTCTATGCTTATAAATACTTGTTGTTGAAAAGCAGGAGGAAATTGTATTGAGGTAATTTTTATCAGCTGTTTCCCCCTACTGATTAAAAATGTATTTTATTGTAAAATGTGAGAAAAGGCAAAAGCAAAGCCCAATTGCCACCCAACTGAGTGTCAGAACTCCTTCATCCCTCATTAAGTGGTTGAGTCTTTATTATACTTATTGCACACTAAGCGTCGTGTTGAGAGCTGCAAATCAAAATGAGCCTCCCGTTAAGGGTAGAGAGTGGTGAGTAGCATTAGAAGTGTGTGCCGCCTTGAAAGTAGATCTCATTAGGAATGCTGTCGGCTACAAGTAACAGGAAACCTTCGCATGGTGCTTAAATAAGTGGGGGGTTACTCTTCTCACGTGGAAAAGGTCTAGAGTATGAGTATACAGCAGCTGGATGATGTCAAGGTATCTTGAGTCTCAGGTTTCCTCTCATGCTTATGCCTGATGGCTGCAAATGGCTATTAAAGCTCCAAATATCATATCCTTATTGAAGGCAAGACAGACAGACAAGAGCAACCCCAACCGGGCATGAGTAGGCTTTCTTTTCATGAGGAAAGGTAGACTTTCCTGGAAGCTTTCCAGCAGACTTCTGGTTCTATCTTATTGACCAGAACTCAGTTACATTTCTACCACTAGCTGAGCAAGGGGCTGGGGAACTAGGTGCTCATCTAGCGTCTGCAGTGGGAGGTGACAGAGAAGCACCGGGACTGACTGCTGCATCCGCCAACAGCTGGCTTCTATGCAGGAAGGGCACGTGGTTGCGGGTGCAGAGCTCTCCAGGTGCGCATGGCAAGGCACTGGGGAGGTGAAATGCACGGGGCACGAGGGAACCAGGGGCAGGCAGTCGTGGAGCCTCAGCTGGCGCTCCATCCCGGGTGAGCTCGTGCTGGTGAAATAACCGGCTAGTAGTAAAAAAGATCTGACAGAAAGGTGGGGCATAGAAAAGGTGAGCAGTGGGCTAAGTTCGCACAGCTGGTCATCAACAGAACGGGAACTAGAAAGTTCCAGGGCGCTGCTTTTCTACAACTCTACCCTCTTTAGTAGAAATCTCCTACAAGGCATGCATCCTCTGTCTCGGCCGCAGAAATTCTAGAAACATCAACCCAAAGCTATTTATTTTCACAGTTTCTTCTTACAGCTGCAGCAGCTAAATAGGCTCCCTGGTTTCATGGCTGGTAAAATGACTAACTGTTGCTGAGTGTCAGCTCTCAATTACCGCGTGCTGCACAGCTGAATGCAACATCATGGAAGTCTTCGATTGCAGTCTCGTGAATGGACTAAATAATGACTCCTATTTAGGAGTCTGTTCCCTTTTTGAACTGGAAGCTGAGGACCTGGAACCCTGAACTTGTAAAGAAGTCAGGACCCAGGCATGTGTCTCTGTTCACTGTTGCAGGTCTCTTCACACCAGCTACCTCTGCTGCTGATAGATCGAGAATGCTAGGGTGAATAGTCCCAGCCCAGCGGGAATGGTATTAACAGCAAGCACCTTTCCCTTTCTAAAATGGGACAGCTACACTGGAGACCTTAGTGCCAAATATTCCTTTACCCCAGAACAAATGGGCAAATCAGTTTACGCCTAGTATTTCCTGAGAACCCATAGCATATGTATTACAGCACTAGGGCCCAGGGTAGATACAAACACAGGGTGGCCCTGCTGTTACAGGATTGTCGTGTGATGGGCATAGGACGTGGACACACAAGAACAGCTCAAGAAACTGCCTTGTACACAGAGGAAACATGCAAATTGAAATAACGTCCAGACACTGCAGATTTGCACATGTAGTGGCAGAGGCGCTGGTCATGATGTTTTGTCCATCGCGTATTACAATATCGCACAGGTACTATACAAATGACATTGTAGTGATTGTTTCAACCTTCTAGGCCTAACTTCCACTTCAGTTTTAACTTTATACGTCTCTTCTCCTTTAGAAACTTAAAATCCTAAAATATGTTCTTCATTTAATAAATGTAACCCCTACCTCCCCACCGGGAAAATCTTTGCTTTATTCTCAGACTAACCCTGCCTTTAAGCAGAAGTTGCTGATGTGTGAGAAATTCCATCCTCTTGTTCTTTGTCACCTTTTATGCCTTGACTCAATTTAGGGCCTCACAGACCTGTCACCTGGGACAGCTGTCAGGCTGGGGAGCATAAGATGTTGCATTTTGCTTCTTGGCATTCGCAAACACAAGATTATTAGGACTTTTCCCCCCACGATAAAAAGTTTTCCCTCTTTTTAAGTCATGAAATGCCTGTTCATATTGTGAGGATTCGGAGAAACCACAGAATTCTGTAATAAGCAGCCGAGTAAGAGCTTTGCCCACCGTGAAATGTGGGACAAGTCGCACCTCTCTGTGAAAACAGCTCTAACTTACGGCTATGCAAGAGCTCTGAGGAAGTGGGGAGGAATACAAGAGAAGAAGACTACTGTTACATTGTCCAAGTTCTCTGCAAATCAAGTCTTGAATATGTCCTGAATTTATACCAGTGGGTTTCTCTAGGGCCGCCTGCTGTTACCTGACCCCCTTGCTTCCACAGGAATGAGAGGCAGTTTACTTGTGCCTAAGAAAAGCAGTTTCTTAGACTTTTGAAAGATGGATTATTCAGTATCTTTAATTATGTTTGGAATTCCCCTCCCCCCCATTTTTTTTCTCATGGTTGCTAAGTTCTGCCATGTTGAGTGATGATGGTTTTGAAAAGTAAGAAAAAATTATACAGTTAACTTAAAGAAGAATACATTTGAGATATCCAGCAGCCTAAATTTGGAGGGAAGTGTTAAAAAATTATTAGATCGATGTCATTGCTGATTTATTGAGCTTAGTTTATAAGAGTTTCCAGATTGCACTTATTCTATTTATACTTCACCCTGGCCCCTAAAGCATTTTAAAACTTATAAAAATACATACAGTAAAATGCAATAACATGAAATAATTGTTATAATTTTAAAATAATAAATGAGAATCAGGGCAAAGGGGAAATAAAGGTAGAGAATATAACAGTGAGGTGTAAAGTTGGACCACAAAATGCAATTATAAGTCAATAGAACTTCCTTAAAGTCTCTGTATTCTGTATTGTAGTAGGGTAATACTTTTTTTTAATGCAAAGTGTACTTACAAAACATTCTCTTAGGAAATTGCTAGAATGTAATGAGCGTTATAGGAAATTGACTGCGTCTTAAGGCCTCATGTCAATTGCTGTGTGCAGTCTTTGTTGTGGATGAAAGGTACTTAAGGTCCTGTTACTTCTCCTTTGTGACCCCTTTCCTGACAGACTGAATCCCACTTCATTTTGTATAAGCCTTAGCATTTATTTTCTCAATTAACTGGTACCTAACCAATTTAGGAAAATTCTAACCTTTAGAAACCAAATTAAGTGATAAAATTAGATAAATTCCATGAACCAAGCTGTGAATATCTAGGTTTAGCAAGAGTCAGCTAAATTAAGGTGGGTCCTCCTGGCTTTTGTCTGGATTAGTAATAGAAACACCGGGAATAGGGCTCCTCAGCTGATCTCTACCACCCCTGTTTTAAGAAACATTTAAAATTGCCAAAGTTGAGACATAATAATACATCACCGTGACATTTTGATCATCTGTTTGGCTTCATAGCAACTCATTATTGGGGTTCTGTTTGAAAGAATAATTGTTTTTTTAACTCAGAGATTAAAGGCAAACAGCTCACAGAGATGATCCTTCAGGATAAATCGAGGATAGATGGAAGTCATATGGCTTGATGCTATTGCTTCCTGCTTGTTTCCTTTTCCCTGGTATTTCTTCCCCTAATATTGTGATTCCTGAGCTAATTTGCTTGAAGTATTGTTTTCAGTCTCATCAATATGAATGAGAATCATGAGCAAGGCTATCTTGATTTAGAAAGATTCCTGGCCTTCGAACCAAGAAACCTTGGTTCAAGTTTGAGATCAGCTGGCTCCCAGCTCTGTGACCTTGATGCATTTAGTCCGGGTACATCCTCCAGAATGCCAGAGTTGCGAAACTTCCTGGCAGAATGTCTGGTGTATGCAGTAGATACTCCGAGATCCCTTCTGCAGACAGGAGTAAGCTAGTTAATATGCAGTTACCTCTTAAACTAGTAGATCAACTGCCGAATCTGTTAAATTCGTAGTAGCTAGCAGTCATTTAATGAACTCAGTCAAACTTGTTGAGCCACGTTCTGCACAAGGTGTTTATTAGCAATCCAGAGAACCCTGTCACGGTAGTGTGTGGTCTCTGGTGATGCGTGGTCTCCGTGTGATGAGGTTGGTTTGAGTCTTCATTCAGCAGACATTGATTGAGTACCTGCCATGGGCCAGACCCTTGGGCTCCTTGCCGGAAATTCAGAGACAAACACAACAGAACGTGATCTTTTCCCAGGCGGGGCTTGTGGTTCAGTGCCTAGAGTAAGACACTGAGGATTGTACAAAGGCGCAGTGGCAGAGAGCTGGCAGAGCAAATAGGAGGGGCGACGGAGCCCGCCCCGGGGGCCCAAGGTTAAAAAAGTGATGGTGGCTTGCCCGGCTCGCTCGTAAAGACTGCAGGGACTCGCTGGCGAAGGGGGGCAGAAGCCGAGAGGACGGGTGCAGAGGGCGGTGTAGTCGGCGCTGAGTGTGAGGGGCTCCCAGCAGTGCGGCCTCCCTGCTGGGGCCTCAGAGACACTGTGTCGAGTGCCAGGCCTGGTTCTGGACGGCGGAGAGCCGCGCAGGGGCTCAAGCAGGACTGCAGAGAGCACTTCTAGCGAGACCACCCCAAGCGGACGGAGACCGAAGACACAGAGGCCAGGAGGAGGTGACTGCAGAGGAGGGGAGGGTGGCTTGAGATACGCTGAGGAAGAGAATGCGCCAGTCCCAGTGACTGCGTGGATGCCTTGGGTTAGAGAGAACGACCTGACCTGAGGTCAGGAGAATGTAACTGGGAGCAGAAGTCGTTCCAAATGAAACATCGCGTGTCAGGGACAGCGCCTCCTGGGCGTGAGGAAGACGTCTGAGCACCAGGACGGCATCTGGACAATTCAGGCTCAATTCTAAACCGTCTCTTTGGCCCTAGGTTTTGACTTAATTTGCGACACTCTGTATGCTTATCTCACTTTCCTTTCTTCAACTATGTAGCTTTCATATATTAATGTTATTGTCAGTTTATCAGTCATCTGTGTCCCATTAGTTGACTGTATCTGTTCCCAGGGTAATTATTTGTTTTATTTACTAGTTGGCTACTACCTTCATTGGATGTCATTAATGCATCTGTTAGCCTTATATTTATTCTTTTGTTCCTGGGGTAATTTTTTGAGTAGGTTTAGTACCCCACCTTTGGCCTAGTTTATTCAAAATTACTTATATGATCAATTCATTATAATTATAAATATTACTCTGCAGCATAACTATTCATTTAATGTCTCCATACATTTCTTTTTGCCTGCCCATGTTTTGAGAATAAATGCAAAGATGTTCCCTATATAATTATCCCTCTCCTACGTCTGATCTCTAGGAGTAGTGTTGTTTTCACCAGAAATCACTTCCATAGGCAGAAGCATCTCTTAAAACCCTTTTTGCCCTTTACTGAGCAAAAAGCTAAATTAATCGAGGAAATAGTTCCTTGCAGCCAGACTGGAGCCAGAAAAAGCCACTGACCCTGTATCCTGGTCTAATTGTCTCTCATTCATTGATTCACCAAGTCTTCCGGAGCACTCACCGTATGCCAGAGTCGTGCTCTGTGCCTCTCCTTCCCGGACTGCGGAAGAACAGCTTTCAGCCCTGGTTGAAGCGGTAAACAAGCTTTTAGTGGCAACCTAATGCTTTATCCCAGACTTAAAACCCTAAAGGAAGGAAAGCCCTGGTGGGCGTATAACTCAAGGAGAGCAGACCCCGATTGGGCAGCCTCCAAGCAGGGACGTTGCTCACAGGCTCTGGCCTGTGTGGGCCCCGAATCCTGACTGCGACGTTCAGTCCCTGCATCCGGCGCAGGCCCCTCTCCCTCCCCGCGTTGGAGGGACGCCTGTCACCCGGAGACTGTGATATTCAGTTTCTGGGCTCGGTGCTTCCCCTTTTCCCTCTCCACACTTTCCCGGTAACGTTATCCGTCGCCGACTGTGTGTTGACTCCCCCGGCTGTTTGCAGCCCAGGCCCCTGTCCCGAGACCAGACGCCTCACCTGCTCTCGCCTCCTGCACGCCCCCTGCACGCCCCGCAGAGGTGCAGGAGGTGACTCAGCACCCACACCTGCCAGCATGCCTGCTTCCTCCCCGTCCCACCCCTCTGCTCCTCCCTGGGATGGCTGTGCGCATCCTCTGCTGGCGGCCCCCTCTGCACCCTCCTCCTCCCCGTGAGGCCTCTACACGCAGGCGCTAACCTAGCGAGCTAGGTGCCAGACAGCACGGCCTAAATGTGGTGGATGGAAGATTTCTGGGAAGAAGTACGATAGTCCGTCCAACTTAAGGACCTTAAAAGGAATAGCGTCAAGACTTTAACCCGAAACTCTGAGGCCAAAATGTGCACACTCTCACGCAGCCAGTCTCCTCCCCTTGCTTGAAACGCCCCGGAGGCTCTTCTGGCCTTCAGGTAAAATTCCCTCCCGGCTTCACGCGCTCCCCCTAGAGTCCTGCCTTCTCCCCTCCTGTCTACTTCTCACGTTTCCTGATGCCACGCAGCTTTAGGCCTTCGTGTGATCACATAACGAGGCCTGAACTTTCCTCCCCCACACAGCAAGTTCCTACTCATCCTTCACACTTCAGCTAACAGGCCAGCTCTTGGTAAGCTCTCTGAAACCTCCCAACCCCACTGTGCTCCCTTGTTTAAAAATATTAAAAGAAAGAGAAAGGAACATCTTTAGTTGCTTCTCACTTCTTTGGGGATAAAATCCTTACCACAGCCTGCATTTCTCTAGCCTTATGTCCTCTCACCTTCCCATCAAGGGTGGGGGAAGCCCTTGCCTTGGCCTCCTCAGGTGCTCTGCTCCCTCTTCCCCGGGCCGTTCCTCTGTCTGGCAGGGTCCCCTTCCAGTTCACACAGGCCACCTGTCCCTGCTCACTGGCCTGGCCCAGCAAAGACGCTCCCCAGCCCGGTCGGCTCTCGCAGCCCGTGGGCCTCTCCATCGTACACTTACACCGGTTGTAATTTTGCAGTTATTTTGTGATTATTTGAGCAATGTCTCCCCCACTAGTCGGACTGCAGGCTCCAGGAGGGCAAGGACTGTGTTTCCCTCACCACGGTCACCCCAGCCAGCATCCCAGCCAGGCCCCAGTGTGGGCACCAGCACGTGGTGAATGGACGACTCCTGTTCTCGGGGGCCCCTCCCACATCCTCCAGATACCTTGTATAAATCCTGCTGTGATCACTCCCCCATCACTTTGCCCCTTATTTACTAGACTGTCATCCCCAGGGAGTGGGGACCATGTTTGAACCAACTTTGTCTCCTTAGTGACGGCACACCGTAAGCGCGTGAGAAATGTCTGAGCGAGCACTGTGTGTGGGTAACTGCTTATTAACAGGCAGCGGCGGAAAGATTTTGGTGAATGGCCAGGGTGACCGTGTTTAGGACCCAGACGGTTACATCATTTTGTTTTTCTTCCTACCTCTTCATAGATCAGAATACAGAGGAACCACGTTTTCCCAAGCCATATTTAATAGCCATCCTTTTTTCCCCCAGAAATTTACCTATTATATTTTAAAATGACTTTCTGTGAGTGAAATCAGCATCGTATCTTTCTCACTGGGATCAGCCTAATGTAAACGTCTGCAAAGTCCTAACGCATAACCACACAGGAATCCAAGCCCCTTCGCCAGTCTGGGGGAGACCATGAGCCAGTGCGAGCAGTGACAGCAGGAACCAGGGGCCTCAGGGGTCCGTGCTCCCAGCCGGCACCCGTCAGCACCCACTGGCCTCCGCGCCTCGTGTTCGAATTCCCAGGTGCTACTGCCCGTACCGGCTCGCCCGTCCTCATTGCCACCTTTGCTGCGGCCCGTCAGGCATGCAGGGCACCGCTGTCTCCTGGTCTGTCTCCCTCCCTTCCAGGTGGAAGGCCCCTCACATGCACCCCGACCTCTCACACCCGCTTTAACCCCTGTGCTCTGATGATCCGCCCCTCCGTGCATCCTTTCCCCAGCCTGCAAACCAAGGGCCTCCTTCCTGTCCTGGCTGGGCTGCCAAACCGAGCGGGTCCAAGCTAAAAACCTGCATCCCTCCCTATGGCATTCCGGCCCTCCGGGCGAGCGGGCCTCCTGCATGCCCCCTCCTGGGCGATGCTCGGCTCTGAGGCTGGAAGCCACCTTACCTGTTCTCCTGACTGTACCACAGCCAGTCGGTCGTCTTGCCCAGTGGGTCATCTCCTGTGCTTCTCCTACCAGGAAACACTTTGTGTCTGCACAGTGACTGTCTTTGCTGGCCCTCACCAGTTTTTGTTGGGTTTTGTAACAGCCTTCTACTGCTCTCCGCCTCCTGTTCTTGGTTCTTACCAAGCGTCCTTCACATTTGCCGCCAGAATGTTTTTCTAAGTCTCATCACAGCACTCTGACGTCTGTGTTTAAAAGTAACGCAAAGAGTTAACAGTAGTAGACTTCTTCCTTTAGAAGCAAATTGGTCAAGAAACTTTGACTAGGTAGAGCTCAAATGAATAAATGCTGATTGAGAGGCAAGTAAATATAAGCCATAGTGTAGGATTATGAGTACGTCTAAGACATTGTTTATCTACATGAAATATGCTAAATTTACTTGTAAAATTCAGGTATTCAAATAGATTAGTTTTTTTGCTGCTGGAAATATTAAGAATTGACCCTGAGTCAAAATTTGCATCTGCTTCCTATCATATTGAAGCTTTAACAAAATAAATAGGATCATAAAATTAACATTTTATTGTTCTTCAGAGATCTGTATTCACTTCACGACTCTCACTGAATTAAATTACCTTTAGTTATTTGTTTATATAAAGATAAAAGGACAAGTCAACTTGATAGAATAAAATATGGATTATTTACAAGGCCTTTGGACTTTCTCTTATTTAAAGGCATATGAATTTGTTAGCTGACTTAACTTATGTATCTTGTGCTTATGTAAGTTTGGATAATCAGTAATGCCCCTTTACATAGTAATTCTCTAATAAGAAAAAATTCTTTTTTAGCATGAGTATAGAATTACCCTGCAGACCTTGTCTTGAATGACAGTAGCTTCTCAACATTTGTTTTGCTATATTGTGGTTAAATTAAATTTATTTGAACTGGCCTGGGGACCTTACCATCTTTTAGCGCTATTGTTCCAAATTCTCAATTCATAAATAAGAGATTTTGGAACCCCATCCTTTCTCACACTGAAAAGAATCTGCATTTAATTTTATTCTTAATTGAGGAAATCAGGAAAATAAGGGTAAGAAAACCAAAATGAGACCTGGAATGAGGTTAGCAAGCAAACTGAGTTCTTGGAAGACTGAACATTTGGCAGCCATAGTACCGCCTCCGGTCTGGCTCTAAGCTTCCCAGGAGCCAGAGGGGACCACGAGTAGTTACGTGAGTCACAGAGTCATGATACAAAAGCAGCCGTGTGCCTAGAAGTGCAAGTCTTCCTGGTACTAAAACCCAAGAAATTTATCTTGTGGCTCGTATGCAGGGCCACCTTCTTAGCATAAATTCCATAGGGCGGTTTCTTCTGGCATCTCATAATCTTGACTAATGACACAAGCCCCCAGTGAATAAAGCAGTTCTGCAAGAGACCAAGATTGCAAGTGCCTGGTGTAGAGTACCCAGAGGGATAGGTAGAGGGCTTGCCTTTTAGTGAATCCTCCATAAATAGTATTTATTTCTAAGTTTTGATTCATTTTGAATAGCAGTGGGTGTGAAGTTATGCTCCCAGGTAAGATCTAGGCTAAGTAGAAAGCTTTGCCCCTACATTGAGGGATTTACCATGACCAGAACCAGAGACCCCTGAGAATCTCAGATCCCCTCCAGTTCAAAACCTTCCAGTTCTATACCTTAGAGATTTTTTTAAGGGGCTATTATGATCTGTTTAAACAAAAGAACTTTCAGGTGAGACACTCAAGTGAATTAGTTATAAAATGAACCCCTGTGTAACTAAATTGGTTTATTCTATAGAATTAGTGTGAGCTATGAGCCACTTAACATGTGCCCAAAATTAAGACTGATTTCAGAAAATTTTATCTAAAGCTAATTTTTCAAATATCTTGATCTCAGAGCCATTGTCTGTTAAAACCACTTTTGTTTGTTAAAGCTCGATATCTGCATTCAGTAGAATGGCTTTCCCTCTGTGCTGAGAGAGAGAGAGAGAGAGAGAGAGAGAGATTTCACTACACTGTGTTCTTCTCAGGTGGTCATAGTTTTGTTGACATAGAGTCTCCCCCAGAAAGGTAAGAGTTTAGCATTTAGCATACTGATAACATTTCTTCCCATTCCGAGCCAATATATTATATATATTCGTCATCTCAAAACTAGTGAAAACATTTTATATTTTCAGATATTTTCAGTGGCAGTCAGTTAGTAAACACATTTTTTTCTGATGAAACTGCTTTGTAACCGAGTAACCTTGGATCCAGAGGTAAAAGAATGGACCTTGAAGTGTGTTCTTAAGACTAACACAACCAGATTATTTTTCTGTCTAAAGTATTCGAAAGTAACTTACCTCCACATATTTCACGTTTAATGGATCAGAATTGTGATGATCAGTTGTGTGTTCAAATGCTTTATGCCAAACATAGCAAATGTTGAAATGTAACAGTAACTGGAGGTATATGTAAATTCTTTCCAGAACTAATATTACTAATTTGCTATAGTGTGTATTAAATGAATAGTAAAGAAAAGACACAAACATGTAGTTAGTAGGTGAAAGATTAAAATAATATCTAAGATTGCTTGTTAGACTAAAAAAATTCATAACTATCATTTTAGTCTGTTTATATAATTCTTCTGGCTAAATGTAATTGAATTCTTTTTCCTGTTGGAATAGAAATCTTACAGTTATCATTGGGTCACAGGTTTTTGTGGGAGTTTCTCTCCTTGTATTCTAGCTAAATAAAATTTTTCAATTCAACAGTTGTTATAGAGCACCTACTGTGCGCAAAGCGTAGTATGTCCTGTGGGGACACAGAGATGGACAAGGTCTGGGCTCCTGTCAGGTGAGACAAAGAACCTGGAAGATGTGCCCATAAGTCCCAGCATCCCAGGCAGCACGATGCGGGGTAAGGGGGCTGGACAGCAGTGCTGCAGACAGAGTGCCACAGGGGCCAGAGGCCAGGAGATGGCACAGAAGGCAGATGTGCTCATTAGTGGGAACTAAATTCTGCCTGGGAGCTATCACACTGAAACCACAACTTCACCTGGAATATTATCCCACACCCTTAATCTCATCACTACATATTACCAGAGGATTCCATCCTCATACTTTTTAAAAAGTAGTCTTCCTCTTTCCCTCCCTCCTTCCTCCAAGACTCTGTATTCCTTCTTCCATATTTTTCTTTCCTTTCCCGTATGTTTTCCCAGTCATATAGAAATAAGGGACTTTGAATTCTGTATTTGTCTTTGGCCTCCCTTTGCAGAATGGCTCTCCACTCTGGTGAAATTCCTTTCATCCTTCAAGGATGTCAACCTCCCTAGAAAGACTTCCCAGACCCCAGGCTGAGTTACTCCCTCCTTCCTCTCTATTCTCAGAGCACTTCCCATATAGTCCCGTTATAAGATACAGTGATGTATAGTGTGTCCCAACCCCGGGAGCTTTGTGAAACCATGGCTGGTTTCCACTTGGATCCTAAGCACCTCGCGCCGAGTCTGGGGCCTAACAGATGAGTGTGAGCGAATGAGCAAGACCTTCCTTTGAGTAGTAAGTGCATCTCACAAAAGTCTTCTCTTCTCTGCATCTCGGCGATATTCGATACAAACAGAAAGAATATTTTTAAATAATGGTGAAGAGTCCCTCAAAATTAATATTTCAAATATAAAGCAGCCTAAATTTAGTCCTCTTAAGTAATGAGAGTTTTTATTTTGTTGGTTTTTTTTTTTTAACATCATGATAGAAAATATATGGTACAGGCTGTTTTAAGAAATATGGCTTGAAATTAGAGTCAGAATTTTGACCACCCTTCTTTATACAGAGTAAGATGGTTAGTTACAGTGGAGTGAAGGGACAGGCTGAGGAAAGGGCTATAGAATACCAGCCTGACACAGGACACTCAGGTAAGACCAGGTTGCACATCCACGGATCAGCATCTTCTCAAAGCCAGGACTGCCCGCAGTCCTGAGCACTGAGGCTAAGACCACTGTAGGGGAGGAAAAACTTACTCAACTCTCTTATGCTCTGTGCACGGAGCCTGTGAATTAAACTGTCAGAAGACTAACAGGAGAGACCATGTACGAATTTTATTTCATGTTAATATTTTTGCATAGCATGGAAGGAGCTTCATAGAAAAGTGGCAGCCCCAAAGAAGCAGTTAGACTTGGGGGCTTGTATACCATTTTTACAAAGGGCGGTAAATTGTGGAGCAGTGACTAGACAAAGCCAAGGGATTTGGGCAGCTAAGGACAGGATATTGTTGGAAATTGACTAGGAAATATGTGGGGGAAACTAACAGAAGACAGGGTTATTTAGTGTGGTTTGTGTAGACTCATCTCAGCATAAACTCCCCATATCTGGTGGGAAGAATGTTCTCTTCTTCCTGGTACCAGGAGGACACCTTTCTCATGGGAAATTTATGCCCTGCTTTTGGCAGAAAAGAGAAGGGCAGAGAGCCCTTCCTGCATCTGCTGTTTCTCAGTTGCCTTCAGCTCAAAATAACCAAATGCCAAAGTGGCATATTAGGGCGTGGAATGTTCTCCCCTTCATTATCATAATTTGACTTTGGACTTGGCTGTGGGATCTGTATGGTGGGGACCTTTTGGAAGAAGGGGCGGGGAATATATTGACAATCTCTGCTGTGACTCATGGACCTCACACATCTAAGATCAGCTGATGCACTTGGTAGGCTGTGTTGCCAGAGGGTTAGAGGAGATACAGGTGCAGCTGTGCCTGGTTTGCGGCAGGTGCCCTGGATCCATTAGCTGCTGTGAGAGGAGGGTCTGTAAGTAGCCTCTGATGAATGAGCAGGACTTGCCTGTGGGAACTGTTGGCACACGCCTGGGACCGGCCCTTTCAGCCTCCAGCCTCTGAACCTTGAAGGGGCTGCCTGGGTAGCAGTTTTGTCCAGATCAGCATTTCCCAAAATGTAATGGGTGTTACTGGAGGGGGAGAAGCCCTGTGAAGGAATCTAGGTGCCTAACTTTGCTTTCTCACATTTCCAGGCATCTTCACTGCTTTAATGTGTAAATATTCTTTGTGGCTCTTCCTGAGGGAATACTGGTATTTTCACGCAGTGCCTGGTGGGAAGTGTGGGTCCACATGTCAGATCTGACTCTCTCCTGCTTTGGGCTCTTGAAAGCACTTCTAGGCAGTTGGAGGGCTCCCCAAATCTGCCGCATCACTCATTGTCTGCCTGCCATCATTGGTCTTATCCATGAGACCTCCTTATATCTAGAAAACATACGTTGCTCACTTATTCTTGCTGGTGACTAATGGCAGGAGGAAAGGATAAAATAAACAAAAACGCATTTTATTTGGCTTCTTTTTAGCAGCACTGATAGGAAATTTTAATGAAGACATTTGAGTTTAATGACCAAGAGGAATTTTTATTGTTCGTGCTTTATTTTCCCCCATAAAGTGGAAAATCCAAAATTAATTGAATATTCTACCATACATAGTTATTCTCCTCAAATTTAAATCATTTAAAGGTCCTGTCTTACATTGGCATGGTTCACACTGTAATTTTAAAATAAAATTTTTAAAGCTGTATTCTGTAGTCTAACTTTTAACACTTACTACATGATGAAAGCTTGGGTTTGCTTTTTTAATACCAGGTCAAGCTCATCTCAGGTAGATGAGGGGGTCGCAGGGGAAGAAACAGAAAATCCCATCCCTGCACATGGAGCTTTTATGTCGTGGTGACCCTTTTAAAAGAAATATGGCCAGATCCATAAGAAGAGGATGTGTATATGTGAAGACACTTAATACTTGAGCATTATCTTTGTTTTTTCCCTCACAGGAGTAGTTTGAAGGACTCCACAAATGAAGGACATGTTTCTCTTTTGGTCCAGGAACATGTGAGGAGGGGACTGTGGGTCTGAGCTCTTCGAGTCCAGCTAGCGGGGCACCCGTGCTGTCTACACAGCCGTGTCTAAAACCAAGAAACGGGGAAGCCAGGACCCCACCGCTGCTCGATCTGTATGCCTCCCTGCCACAAAGCTAGACAGTGTTTTATAGGTGGCCTTTACTTTGATAAATTGGTTTACATTTTGAAAAATCTTGTTTGCAGCAAAATGTCAGTGGCAATGAGGATAGATCCAAGTGGTAATTAGAAGTTTAATTTTGATGAATTGTAGGTTAAAGATCTTAAATGTTTTTATGCACCAAAAAGGAAGCCTGGACAGAAACACTCCTAAACTTTTCCTCTAGGGCCTGAGGAGAGCATCTGCTACAGGACAGTGGAACTTTTCTTTCTTTCCGTTATTTATTGTTGTTTTTTTTTTAAAGAGACTGTTGCCTTTTTAAAAATCCCCATAGAACTGTACCTAAAATCTGCAGTTATATAAAAATGGTTTTTAGGTCATAGTGTTTTGAATATACTTTTTGTTATATGTACATAATTTTCATATTTATTATTTTAATACATAGAGGCCATTAATTTACCATAATTCCTTACACACACATCTGTCGTTTCCATAACTACACCTGGGCAACTGAACTCAGCTGGACAAAAATCACCCAGTTTGGCAAATGGGTACTGGATGTTACCAACCTCAGCTGGCTCTTCTCATTGCATAGAGAGTTCTGGAAGTTTGGTCAGGCTCTCTGTTTCTGAAATAATTGTTTTAAATTCCTCTTCTCAAACTTCCAGTCCTCCTCACTCTTTTTTTATAATTTTGTTTTCTGATGTATACTCCAGAAGCCGTAACATAAAAGAATAAACTCGTATTGGCACAAAAACAGAAATATAGATCAAAGGAATAGGATAGAAATCCCAGAGATAAACCCACGCACATATGGTCACCTTATTTGTGTGTGTGTGTGTGTGTGATACGCGGGCCTCTCACTGTTGTGGCCTCTCCCGTTGCGGAGCACAGGCTCCGGACGCGCAGGCCCAGCGGCCATGGCTCACGGGCCCAGCCGCTCCGAGGCATGTGGGATCTTCCCAGACCGGGGCACGAACCCGTGTCCCCTGCATCGGCAGGCGGACTCTCAACCACTGTGCCACCAGGGAAGCCCCGGTCACCTTATTATTGATAAAGGAGGCAAGAATATACAATGGAGAAAAGACAGCCTCTTCAAAGTGGTGCTGGGAAAACTGGACAGCTACGTGTAAAAGAATGAAATTAGAACACTCCCTAACACCATATACAAAAATAAACTCAAAATGGATTAAAGACCTAAATGTAAGGCCAGACACTATAAAGCTCTTAGAGGAAAACATAGGCAGAACACTCTATGACATAAATCACAGCAAGATCCTTTTTGACCCACCTCCTAGAGTAATGGAAACAAAAACAAAAATTAACAAATGGGACCTAATGAAACTTAAAAGCTTTTGCACAGTAAAGGAAACCATAAACAAGACAAAAAGACAACCCTCAGAATGGGAGAAAATATTTGCAAATGAAGCAACTGACAAAGGATTAACCTCCAAAATTTATAAGCAGCTCATGCAACTCAATATCAAAACAACAAACAACCCAATCCACAAATGGGCAGAAGACCTAAATAGACATTTCTCCAAAGAAGGTATACACATGGCCAACAAACACATGAAAGGATGCTCAACATCACTAATCATTAGAGAAATGCAAGTCAGAACTACAATGGGGTATCACCTCACACCAGTCAGAATGGCCATCATCAAAAACTCTACAAACAGTAAATGCTGGAGAGGGTGTGGAGAAAAGGGAACCCTCTTGCACTGTTGGTGGGAATGTAAATTGATACAGCCACTGTGAAGAACAGTATGGAGGTTTCTTAAAAAGCTAAAAATAGAACTACCATACGACCCAGCAATCCCACTACTGGGCATATACGCTGAGAAAACCAGAATTCAAAAAGAGTCATGTACCACAATGTTCATTGCAGCTCTATGTACAATAGCCAGGAAGTGGAAGCAACATAAGTGTCCATCGACAGATGAATGGATAAAGAAGATGTGACACATATATACAATGGAATATTACTCAGCCATGAAAAGAAACAAAATTGAGTTATTTGTGGTGAGGTGGATGGACCTAGAGTCTGTCATACAGAGTGAAGTAAGTCAGAAAGAGAAAAACAAATACCGTATGCTAACACATATGTATGGAACCAAAAAAAAAAAAAAAGGTTCTGAAGAACCTAAGGGCAGGACAAGAATAAAGACGCAGACGTAGAGAATGGACTTGAGGATATGGAGGGCTCAGCGGCCATGGCCCACTATTGCCAATTTTTCTTTTATTGTGGTAAATTACTGATTTTGTTATGTCATTAGGCACTTTTAAATAATTCATAAGTAATTATTGTAATAATTTAGAAAGCATAAATTCCAATAACCAAAACTAATTATTGTTAACATGCTGTTTCCTTGTAGTTTTTCTGTACCTATATTTTACCTAATTGAGAGCATCCCGAATGTAAATTTATATCCTTCATTTCAGGAAACTTAACATTAGAGGGTAAAGTTAGATTCCATATTCAACATCTTCCACTAAAATTAATTCCAGGAAGATCAAAGAGTTAAACATAAAAAGATAAATCATAAAAATTTTCAAGAATACATGGGTGAATATTTTTTGTGATTTCACAGTAGAGAAGACTTTTGTACATATATATAACCAGAAGTCATAACATGAAAAATGTTACACTTTACTGCGTAAGAACTGAATGTTTTTACGTGACAAAGCACACACACATAAAGTCAAATGACAGTCCAAGGAGAACATTGCAGCTCACCCCAAAGGGATAGTTTCCTTAACACCTTCCTAAATAGGTCTTACAAATCAATCAAAAAGACAAATCACTCAGTTAAGAAAAGGCAAAGGTTATTAACAGACACAGAGGGCTTTAAACTTGTGAAAAGGTGGTCAGCAGCACTCATAACAAGAAAAATGTAATTAAAAGTGAAATGAGAGGGGCTTCCCTGGTGGCGCAGTGGTTGAGAGTCTGCCTGCCAGTGCAGGGGACGGGGGTTCGTGCCCTGGTCCGGGAGGATCCCACGTGCTGCGGAGCAGCTGGGCCCGTGGGCCATGGCCGCTGAGCCTGCATGTCCGGAGCCTGTGCTCCACAACGGGAGAGGCCGCAACAGTGAGAGGCCCGCATACTGCAAAAAAAAAAAAAAAAAAAAGTGAAATAAGAGACCGTTTTTCATCTGTTAGGTTAGCAAAGATCAGAAAGTTTGATGACACGTGTTGGCAATAGTGTTGAAAACCAGCAACTTACATGTTGGTGGTGGAAGCTTGGACCGGTCCCTCTGCAGAGAGAACTTTGATGATATTTTATCAAATCTACCATATACATATCCTTTGCCCTACCGGTTCCATTTCTACGAATTGTTCCCACAGACACACATGCACGTAATGCTATAGTAATAGCAAGATCAGAAACAACCTAAATACCCATTAATAAGGGGCCCACTAAATGGACTGTAATTCACGCATATGGTGGAACCCTGCACAGCCCATTATGGGTCAACTCATTTGTACTGACAGGAAATGATTGCTCAGATACATTTTTATTCAGGAATTAGAGGTGCGCCATATGTTTAGAACCCCACTACTTATGAAGAGAAGTATACACATAGCGGGTATAATATGAACCCAGTATCTCTGGGAGGCTACACAGGAACCTGGCAACTGCGATTGCATCTCGAGAGAACAGGGTCTGGAGCGGGAGGGAGACTGGTAATTCTCCTTACACCTTTTTATACCTCCGACTTTAGTATCTGCGGCTTTAAGGTTTTTGAAGCATCTCTTTTAAAAGCTGCATGATGTCATCATTTATGAACATTTAAGGTTGTTTCTATTTTTAATGCTTATAAACAATTCTGTAATGCATATCTTTCTGTATACCTCTTTGTACATATTTCAGATTGTTTCTGTAGGATCACTAAGAATAGAATTAGTGGATAAAAGATAATGAACATCATTATACATTATGATGTATGATACTATCTTCCCCACAGGAGATATAGTTCATATCCCACCATCAGGCTGTACATGCCCTTTAGGTTTTTTTATTATTATTATTTCTTTATTTATTTTTGGCTGCGTTGGGTCTTCGTTGCTGTGCTCAGGCTTTTCTCTAGTTGCGGCGAGTGGGGGCTACTCTTCATTGCAGTGCACGGGCTTCTCATCGCGGTGGCTTCTCTTGTTGTGGAGCACGGGCTCTAGGCACCTGGGCTTCAGTGGTTGTGGCACTCGGTCTCAGCAGTTGTAGCTCATGGGCTCTAGAATGCAGGCTCAGTAGTTGAGGTGCACGGGCTTAGTTGCTCTGCGGCATGTGGGGTCTTCCCAGACCAGGGCTCGAACCCGTGTCCCCTGCACTGGCAGGCGGATTCTTAACCACTGCGCCACGAGGGAAGCCCGAAACTCTCTTCGTCTTATTCATGTGCACAAATATGACCTGTCATATTATTGAATCAAGGAGTACGTAAATATCAGCTATGCAGAATTTCCAGGGAATGCATCCTTCTGGGAAGCTGAGTTCCCATAGTTTACTAGACGTTGATGCTGTAAGTATAGGAAACTTTCTTTAAATTTTGTCTCTTCGTTAGATATATTACACATTGATATGTGGACATGTGTCACAGAGTATAACTGTAATCTACTTTTCCTAGTTTATATATATATATATAAAAACTTATTTATTTTTGGCTGCGTTGGGTCTTTGTTGCGGTGCGCGGGCTTCTCATTGCAGTGGCTTCTCGTTGCGGAGCACGGGCTCTAGGCTCACAGACTTCAATAGTTGTGGTACGTGGGCTCAGCAGTTGTGGCTCCGCGGTGTGTGGGATCTTCCCGGACCAGGGCTCGAACCCGTGTCCCCTGCATTGGCAGGCGGATTCTTAACCACTGCGCCATGAGGGAAGTCCCACGCCCTTTACTTTTCAAAAAAATTCTGCTAATTTGATGGACAGAAAATTATACCTTGTTTAAATATACATTTCTTTGATTATGACCAAGGCTGAACACTCATATATTTATATCACCTGTCTCTTTAAATTTAGTCACTTTTGGGGCTCTCTCGTGAATTACTGGTCCGTGCTGCTCACTCATTTATTTACTGTGGTCCTTCTGTCCTTCTGTTCGATTTATATGCGCTACTTACATGCTAAGGATATTAATCTTTGGTCATATTTGTTTCTAACTGGGTCAGGTCTTTAAGGACGAGTAGGAGTTAGCCAAGAGATCAGGCTGGAGGAGGACACACCACATGTGGAGAAACAGCAGGCCTGCCTTCAGGAAGAACTGAGAAAACTCCAAGTCTTCCCGTAAAGCTGCAGGCAGTGTTTCATTCTGGAGGTGGTGCTGGGTGGGGTGGGATTGATGAACAGGAATATAGGTCCGTGCTAATGCACTTGACCCTTATTCTGAAGATAATAGAAAACCGTTAGGGAATTGTAAACAGGGAAGTATGTAATGGGTGTTATTTACAGCTGCTCCCAAAACTGAGAGCCTTTGGTCTCCAGAGTGGGTTTCTAATAGGAAGTTTCTAATAGGAACTTTACCTCCTTACCCATACCCTTCTCGTTGGCCATTGTCCTCCTTCTTAAAATAATTAAACTCGGTTATTTCACTTACGCTTAACTGCCTTTGTCACTAGCTCTTTCCCTCATAATGCTCGCAGCCCAGCCGCTTTTCCTAAGACATACTTGGCACTTGAACTATTTGTAGCAGTACTTGGAGCAGTGCTGGGAGATAAGATGATCTTTTTAAGCTTTGTGATGCCAGAGACAATTTTCTTTAATGCCTTTGCAAATGAATAAGACCTTGGCTCATCCCAAGTACTTGTCAGAGGTTGGATAGTTGGGGTTTATTGGCCCCTGGAGGAGACACAGCTTGGAGTTGAAAATCCCAGACTGTGTTCAGCTGGGTTCAGAATCCAGCTCTGCCACTTACTGGACATTTGATCTTGGCCTTTTTTTTTTTTTTTCCCTAATCTCTGAGTTGTAGTTTGTGCGGATTAAATCAGATAATGTGTATCCAGTCCTGAGCACAGTACCCTGTGCATGGTACCTGTGCCAGAAATCATAGGTATTATTTGTCCCTTTGGACCCTCAAAAGAGCACTGGAAATGACTAGAAAGCGCCCTTTTCTTTGTGGATTTTGAAAATAGAAATCTGAGGTTATACTTATCTCTGTTGCATTCAGTGTTACCTGCTTAAAGTTCTTTTTTTATCCTTTCTTAAAATATTTTTCCTCTGACCTTGGAGTTCAAGGTTTTAAAAGTAAATATCTTGGCATTGTCATTGTCATCTGGTTGTTAAGTCTCAATGAACCGTCTCAATTTTTTTATAATCACTTCTGAAATATTTTCTCCATTAGAACTTTAATTACCTACACAGTCCACTTTGTTCACACTTATTATTCATAAGTTATATACCTTTGCCCTCTTCTGAAGGTTATTTTTTTCTTACATATTTCTCATCAACTTATCTTTCTGTGTTTTAGATTTGATTTCCTAGTTTGTCCTTTCTTCTGGCTTCTGTACTAACTGTTAATTTTTACTTCCTTCAGCTGTGTACATAATTATCCTCTAACATTGCCGTCTTTGTTTTGTGGGGTTTTTTTTTTTCCCTTTTTTTGCTTTTCTTAAAAGTGGGCAAATGTAATGTAGCTCCTATACTATTTATCTTTCAATTTTCTTTAGAAATCAACCTATTGAAGAATAATTTACATACAATAAAGCATCCACTTTAAGTGAGGCTCAACCTTTTGACCAATATACAGTCAAGAACTGTTCCATTGCCCCAGAAAGCCTCCTCAGACCCTCTGAGTTCCCTTTGCCTGGCTCTTATTTCCTCTTTCATGATTTGGGTGTGGATTTCATCCTCCAGCCCCTGAGGCCAGTAACCTTGTTGATCTCCACCTCCCACAGTGCTTACATGATAGGCCTTCTAGACTTCTTCATTGGATTCTCATGGTGAATTTTGTAATCATTCCCTTTCAGAGGTTAATTCAGTCTTTGTGCGACAACCCTTTCCATTCTATTTCTTTATCAGTTTCTTACTCTTTGTTGTGATTTCCTTACTGATTATTAGTATTTTTCTTGAAGGTCTCTTTGATATGATATTTGGATAAGTTTGTATATTTAGTAAATATTTATTAAGCTCTCTCTCTGAGCCAGGCACAAGGAAGATAAAAGTCCATACTGTGTGGGGCTGCCATTCCAGTGGGAACTTAAACGTTCATAGGAAGGAAGCTTTCTGCTCTGTTCCTTACCCAGAGTACTTATGACCTTCAGATGATCCTTGAGCTTCTTCTCTAAAGCTGTTACTATGCATTTTATTATACACAGCATACATACACCATAATCCCAAGACTCTTGCATTAATCTGAGGTAAGAGCCTGAACCAAGATTAGAGCTGAGGGTTTGGAGAAGTGGAAGATGATGCAGAAGACTGTAAGTTGAAACAGTAAGATTTTGTGATTGTCTAAATGTAAGGAATTATGGGAAAGGAGGGAACTTAGGATGAATACCCAAATGCCTGACTTGGACAGTTGGCTGTCTGAGGATCCTCCTACCTAGGAATGAAATACTGGCCATTGGGGAAAAGGGAAAAGAAGATGATAACCTCAGTTTTCAAAGTGTCCAGTGGGAGAATTTGTAATGGGCATAGTGGGCGCCTTTTGTTGGCAAGTCCAAAAGGCAGTTAGGTTCTATGGACTGGTTTTATGGTCCAGAACCAATGGCATATATACATATATGGTAGTTGAAACCTTGGGCATAGACGCGGTTACTGGAAGAAGTGTTATTAAAATGAGGTCCAATATGGAGCCCTAGAGAATACAACATACAAGAGGTAGCAGAGTCAGATAAGCCCGCACGGAAGACTAGGAAGAAACAGCTAGTAGACCTAAAGGATAAGAGGAGAGACTAGCCAGCTGCGGAACTCTCCGTCCGCAGAGCAAAGATAGATACCTCAGTAACGGTTTGCAAACACTATCATCTGTCTCACTATAAAAGTTGACTTTAAAGATCTTACTTTACTACGTATTATGAAAATTTTTGTTACCTAACATGGGTGGCCTATGTACGCACTGAGTGGCCTTTAGATATTAAGGCTCGATGAATCTTAAGACTTGACCTCAAGAAGTGAGCAGACAGCGGTGTCACGGAAGCACACATCATGGTTTCATCAGGCAGTATGGCCTCAAAGGTGTGTAAGGGTGAACAGATGATCCGAAGCAGCAGTAGGCTCCGAGGGCGTAGCAGCACTCTCCTCTCAGCCCCGTGGAGTCTGGAGGCAGGATGAAGCAGCTTGCCCCTAGTGGCTGCGAGGGAAGCCTGTCTTCAGGAGCAGGGCATCTCCGAGTTAAGGCCTGTGGAGGGAGGACGTCCTTCCAGGCAGGTGCAGGAGTTTGCCCCAAAGAGGCCAAGAGAAAGGGTTGAGTCGTTTTGTTACTGGAATACTTGGCTTGGGGCAGTGGGAAGGGGAGAAGGCACAGGTGTTTTTACAGGATGGATAAGCAGAGAAGCCAGCATGTGGGGTGGTGACGAAGGATGACAGAAATGAGGATATTACATCAGCTGGTTGCCAGATGACACCTCTTGCCCGCTGAAGCCAACGTGAGCCTCCAGGTGCTGGGCGGCTGTGATTATTATGGCCTGCATTTGGCTGACAGTGGTTCTGGAAAGAGGTGAAGCAGGACCTCAGGCACCGTAGAGCTGTCGTTCCTGCCGGCCGTATTGCCCTGCGCCAGGGACATTGGAGTGGCTGGAAGAATCTCACAAAGGAGTTCGATCCTTGCAGTGGGGAAAGGATAGCCAGTAGCACCTGTGTATGCTGGAGGTGTGTTGGCACGGAGCAGGGAGAGGGGGTCGAGAAGAAGAGACTCGTGGGAATCTGCTGCACAAAGTAGCCCTAAGAAACTGCAGAGTTTCCGGACGGTAGAGGCAGAGCAGTGCCGTGTTAGCAGAACCACCTGCCGTTTCTGTGGATGCCGTCTACTTTCTCATGGTAGCCGTTGCCATTCTGTTGCCCTTTACGTGTTAATTTTTTGTCTTATTTCAGACAGTCTCCGGCTCCCGCTAGGGTCGCCCCAATGCAGGCCGTTGTGCAGCAGCTGTTGGCTGCCGTCTCCTTGGCAGCATCTCACGTTTTTCTTCGAAATGTTCTTGCTTAGTGATACAGTCAGGGGACTGATGGCAAGAACGTGTTCAAGGATAAATGGGTTCCCTTGGCAGCGGTGAAAAAAACGCAAATGATACAAACCAAGGCGGGGCAGGATTGAAATAATTGGTGGTTAGCCCCTTCCTAGAAAACGGGAAGACTCAGCCCGATTTGTGATTGCCTTCACAGAATGATGACCATTTGAAATAAGAATCATATGAGTAAAAACTGTTCATGCAGTAGTGGTTTTATGGTCCAGAACCAGCGCAGTGTCTTCTCTTGGGGCAAAGGGAAGTACCTGTGCTCTAGACGTGGGCGGGGGGAGCAAGAAAGCGGGGAGGGGACCTTTCCGTGTCACTCGTTCCACAGGTGCAGCCAGAATTGGAATGACAGCTTTTGATCTTGCTTCAGACACATTTAATTGGAAGATCAAGAGCTTCATTCCTTTAGGTATAGACTTTGGGGAGACTAGAATACACAAAGGCACGCTTAGAACGCTGACCTTGAACTCAAATGATACAAATTGTTGAGTGTCTTCAGCGATTATCTAATTTCCTTAAACTTTAGAAGAACTTGGGTCGTTGCGTTCAGAGACATACTCCTTTGCTCCTAGCTCTTCTGGCTAGTTGCTGGCTTTTAGAAGAATGAATTTAGTAATGACCACTATTGCCCATGGTATTTTTCCAAAAAGAAGAATTAAAACACTGGATGATTCCCTGAGGTAAATTCCTGTTGTAAAACCAAGTCTGCATATGGAACGAAATATTAGAATTAAACTATTTTGTTCCTTCTCTATTCCCATCACCACCAGAAAGAAACTGTTTTGGAGGAGCGTGTGGGTGTGAGGGAGAACAGTGATGTTGTGTGACACAAATAACCAGTATGTTGTGCACGAAAGGTGCCAGAGATTGCTTTAGCCACCCAGCTGCTGCCTGCAGTCTTGTTAGATGAGCAGCTGTACATGAGGAAAATCTATATAAATCTATGTATGTATATCCACTTCCAATCCTCGTGACCCTGAGATAGATGCCGAGCGCCCAGAAGCTCCGCGGCAAGCACTCCAGAAGGCTCCCATGGGACTAAGATGCAGGACCCCGCAGCAGCTCGCACCCTGAAGTGCAGGCTCCTGAGCCGTCCACTTCTCTCCCTGTGGTTCTTAACGTTACAAGATTTCATTTTCTCTTGCTTTTAAGTGCAAATGGACTTGATATTTGAATGTTTAATTTTCTTTTACTTTAGGAAAGTTTATCTAAAACAAAATTAGTCCTCTCCAAAGTAAGGTTTCCCAGTTCAGTTGTATCCATCCCCCCGCTCCCGAGGAAATTGCATTCCCCTTCCCTCATTGCTCTGCTGCTTTTTCCGTTCTTCGGTTTCTAAATGGAACTAATGGTTTCACGTGGATTCTTTAGCTGGTGTTTCAAGGTAAGTGCAGAGCAACCGGAGATCATACAAACACTAGAGACAGTCGCGTCTGGTGTGTCTGACTTGGGCGGCGTCTCCTTGGTCCTCGTTTCTGTCTGGTGAGGCTGAGCAGGCGTCGGGGTTAAGGCCATCACTCTCTGAGTGTGGGAGTCCAGAGGTTACCGACCTTTGAGTCGTCTACTGTGGCTAATTATCCACACGACAGCCTGGTGTGACCCCAAGGGTGTAGGGTGAAGCACAGGCTGACGTGAGGAGAGGGGGTACTAATTGCATTAAGGTGTAACAAGAAGAGGAAGAAGAAAAGAATAGCTTTTATTTCTTGAGTTTTTCTACGTACAGGTTTCGTACCAAATTCCAGACACACATTATAAAGCCTAACCTTCCCAACAGCCCTGAGAGGTAGGCAGTATTAGGCCTGTTTGACAGGCGTAAGATGAGGAAACAGGGGCTTATGTTAAGAAGGTTGCCCAGGTTCTCACAAACAGAAGGAACTTGGAAAAGAATTCAAACCCAAGCCTGTCTGATGTGCAAGGCTTGTGCTTAAACCGCTGCCCTGAACTGCATGTGATGTATGTTGGGCGGGGCTGGGGGAGTTTATGTGTGTGCACGTGTGTGCACTTTAGAGATGGAGAAGAGCATTTTGGTGTCATCTCCACTCTCAACTGTGGTAGGGTCGCAGTATGGATCCTTGCCTGTTCTGTTTCACAAGAGAAGGTGGGATGAGACCGGAAAGCTGACCCAAGCGTGGCATCGGTCACCGTCTTGGTACACACACATGCAGTGCGTAGTGGCACCTGTCAATTGTCGTGTTGTCTCTGCACACTGAAGGTTCACTTATCCATGTTAATGGAGGGAGGCCAGTTGTGAATAACCGTAAAAAGCCAATAATCTAAGGAGTGTTTCAGTAGCACTTTACCATTCACACCTGACTCGTTTGGAGTAGATTCATCTCCCCGAATCTTTTTGCTCAGTCATCCCAGGATAGTAATGGGCCTGTTCCAAGAGCAGAGAGCAGAGGTGATTATCCACAGGGGCCTAGCAGACAGCTAATTCCTAAGGAACCACTTGTGGATTCATTTTTAAAAGCATCGTTTCAGACACACTGACACCTTTTCCTTTTTTCCCTGAATTCGTTTAGAAGTTACGCCATCAGGAGGATAAGAGATGCCTTCAGAGAAAATAAGAATGTAAAGGATCCTGTACAAATCCAAGCCCTAATGAATAAAGCCAAAAGAGACCTTGGAATAATCCGTCGACAGGTAAGATGGTTCAGTGATGTACGGTTTTTCGTTAAGAGCTTTAAACTTTGACATGTCCCCCTTGATTGGTGTTTGTGATTCACACCACGGGATCATGAAACTCTCTTTCTCTTTTTTGTTTTTATTTTTGGCTGTGTTGGGTCTTCGTTGCTGTGCGCGGGCTTTCTCTAGTTGTGATGAGAAAGGGGCTATTCTTGGTTGTGGTGCGCAGGCTTCTCATCGCGGTGGCTTCTCTTGTTGTGGAGCACAGGCTCTAGGCGCCTGGGCTTCAGTGGTTGTGACACTCGGGCTCTAGGCGCCTGGGCTTCAGTGGTTGTGACACTCAGGCTCAGTAGTTGTGGCTCGCGGGCTCTAGAGCGCAGGCTCAGTAGTTGTGGTGCGCGGGCTTAGTTGATTCGCAGCATGTGGGATCTTCCCGGACCAGGGCTCGAACCCATGTCCCCTGCACTGGCAGGCGGATTCTTAACCACTGCGCCACGAGGGAAGCCCGAAACTCTCTTCCTCCTATTCATGTGCACAAAGAAAGATGACCTGTCATATTATTGAATCAAGGAGTACGTAAATATCAGCTATGCAGAATTTCCAGGGAATGCATCCTTCTGGGAAGCTGAGTTCTCATAGTTTACTAGACGTTGATGCTGTAAGTATAGGAAACCTTCTTTAAATTTTGTCTCTTCGTTAGATATATTACACATTGATACGTGGACATGTGTCACAGAGTATAAATGTAATCTACTTTTCCTAGTTTATATATATATATATAAAAACTTATTTATTTTTGGCTGCGTTGGGTCTTCGTTGCTGCGCGCAGGCTTTCTCTGGTTGAAGCGAGCAGCAGCTACTCTTCGTTGCGGTGCGCGGGCTTCTCCTTGCGGTGGCTTCTCTTGTTGCAGAGCATGGGCTCTAGGCTCATGGGCTTCAATAGTTGTGGCACGCGAGCTCAGTAGTTGTGGCTCCACGGTGTGTGGGATCTTCCCGGACCAGGGCTCGAACCCGTGTCCCCTGCATTGGCAGGTGAGTTCTTGACCACTGTGCCACCAGGGAAGTCCTTTCCTAGTACTTTGAAGTCATAATTCAAGATAATGTTGCCCTTTTCTGGAAGACACTGCTATGAACCTAAATTTTGTTGCATGTAGAAGGTGTATCTGCAGGTGTAGATGGTGTGAAGCACAGCTGCTTAGGTACTGACCCCAGAAGGACCCGGCGGGGTTTTTATTTTCCTCCTGTAGCAGTGCTGGCGGCTGCCTTGGCTTGTGCTTGCTTTGCTCTTTCTCGTGAGGTGGATGGAGCACCTGCAGCAGCCTGGCCTCCTGGGTGGTGTGACTTGTCCTTCTCTCTGCAAAATTCACCAGGGAGCCGACGGCGAAAGCAGCCTGCTGGCGACTGGTTTTCTCACCCTCTAAAAAATCATCCTTTTCACTCTTTTTCTCTGATTTAGCAGCAGTCACGCCATAAGCTCCATTTCTGCTTCCCTTCGTTTTTCTCTCTTCCTTGCAGTGAATTTGTTTAGGGGTGGAGGGAAACCCCTTACATTTTCCTAAGATCTGTGAGTGTGTTGGAAAGGGCTTCTTTAGCATTGTCAGGAGATGCCAGCTTGGCTGACATTATGTCTTATCACGATACATGACGTGTATCGGGATATATGTTTATATCTCTGACCCTTCTGCATGCTTGACTCTATAAACAGTTCGATAAAGAAGCAGTATTAAAAACTAGTTTTCATTTTATGTCAAAATTAATAGTCTTGTTATGTTGCCTACATAATGGAACAATCCCTTCTAGAATAACATTTCAGATTCAGACAACTCTCCCTGAGCTCTACAGTTATCTAGCAATAGGATAACTTGGCCACATTCAGACAAGCCTAGGAAATGATCTTTAACTAAGAGCATGAAAAGATAATAGGATAGTCAGAAAAAGAAGCTGGTCTGCACGTTTGCATGTGTGTTAATAGAGGCAGAGAAAGGGGTTGCCATTTTAAAAACTCTAGAACAATGGCATTTTCCATGCATCAGTGGTTGAATTTTATGGGATGCTTTAGCACTGGAACTTGGAGAAACAAGCAGCCTGCGTCCTTATTTTGCATAAACTCAGGAAGATTCAGTTCTTTGGCTCTTCCCCATGCAGAAGTTGGCAAGCACCTCCGAAACAGGCTGGTTTTATCTTTTACTGTAAAGTTGCTCGGAGTAGAAAGTGCTTAGAAAAGGGACCTGTAAGTAATTCGTGCCACCATTTCTTTAGTTATGCAATTGTCTGTGTCACTTGGTTTGAAATGCTTTTAGAAAAGAAGAAAAAAAAGAAAGGATAGACTGGCTCTCACCAGACATTCCCAGTGGATCCACACAAAACAGACTCAAGCTCTGGGGCCACGGGTCGGGCCCTCCCCAGGACAGCCTGCCAGGTGCACCTTCCTGGATGGGGGGCAGAGCCTGCGCGGCCCGCTTCCGGGCCCAGGGCGTCTGTGTTAACTAGCAGAGCAGCAGGTGCTTCCCTTTCACGTCAAGATTGCTCCTGAACCCGAGCTTCACGTTGACCCGAGTTAGCTTACGAGATGCAGGCGATTCCCCGAGCCCCCTCGCTCTGAGCTGGCGAAGCTGGCCTTGGCCTAAAGGCCTAAAATAGCATCTGTATTTTCTTCACACTGGTCACTGTGACAGCTTCTAACTCGCCTCCCTGTCTGCCCCAGTGGTGTCTTCTCCACAGGCTGCCAGGGTGAAAAATCAGAGCAGGTTACCACCTGCTCAAAACCCTCCAGGGCCTTCATCCCCGACGACGAGCCTGCAGTCCTCGTGAAGTCGGCAGAGACCCTCCACGGCCTGTCTCCCTCACCTGCGCCATTCCATGACCCCTTGCTGCCCCTGGCACCCCTACCCCCAGCCTGTAACCCTCTGGGAGCCTTTGTCCCCTCGCCTGGAATAGTCTCCCCAGGCCTTCGCAGAGCTGGACCCCCTTTTCACTCAGGCGTTTACTAAGGTTGCTCGCCATCACAGAGGGCTTCCCTGACCACACATGGCTCTGCCCCCTGCCCCCTTACCCCTACCCCCTTACCCTGCTTCAGAGTTCCTCACAGCACTTATCAGCACCAGAAATAGCATCACTTGTTGCCCTGTTTTCTCCTCTTCCGCGAGGACAGGGGTCTCAGCTGTCATGGTCACCACCGCACAGGAGGCAGGAGCGTGGGCTGGGGGCCCGCCTGCCTGTGTTCCAGTCCTGACTCCTGGTCGCAGTGGGACCTAGAAACAGGTATTTAAGCTCTCAGTGCCTAACGGAAAACACAGGTGGAAACAAGCCCAACTTCGTGGGTTACGGTGAGGATAAAGTAGGTTAATATACGTGAAGCTCTTAGAAGGATGCTGGCACGTCATAAATGCTTGTATTATTGTTAATCAGAAGGTCTAGACCAGCCCCGCGTGGAGTTGGCTCTTAATTGTTTGTGGACTAAATGAATCTATGAAGTTTGTCCCCTGGGGTCGAACACCTCAGTCCCGGGGTCTGTGCCACCAAAATCGTGGTATGTTGTTGGCTGCCCACGACCTCGCATGGTTCATGCAAATGATCCGTGAAGGGAAAGTGGAAATCTGATGAGGATCTTGAGACGTTACCCTCAAGAACTACCATATCCTTCACATCAAGTCCCTTTCCACTCGATACTTGGACTCAAAGACCATCCACCAGGATGCACGTCGATCTCAGCATCATTTTCCGTGGATGAGAAAGCCTACAGCCACCTTTCCAGGCGCCAGACACGCACACCCGTAAGGGCAGCACTCAAACTGAAATCGTCCTCTCAACACTGGTCCCTGCCTCCTGCTGTCCAGTCTTTAAAGTGGGTCTCGCTTCAGTCAGCCGTGACACTAATGATACCACTGTAAGCGCAGTAAGATTTTGCATTTTTTAAAGAAGTCTCTGAGAAAAGGTTTTCTTCTGGTTCTCTTGGGGTAGAGAAGCCAAGGTGCAGGAAAGCTGGCTGCCTTGTCTAAGGGCACCTGGCCAGACCTGACCTCAGGTCTCTAATTCCTGAGGGCAAACTCAGAAGTTCAAGGATGTGAGCTCCTGAGTCAGTAGAAACCAAAGGATAGAGATACTCTTAAGTCATCTCCCAGTTTTGTTCCCCAGATATTTAAGGACCACATCATCGTAGCCCAGCCTCTCCTCAGAGGTCATCCTTCCTTTATATCCTTACTGTGCAGAGATATTTAGTCTTCATGTGGCAACCCTGAGGGATTCTAGTAGCATCAGCATTTCTTACTGGCCTTTCACGCTGCTCCTAAGGATTACTCTGATTGTAAGAAGTAGAAGGGCAGGTCGCGTTTCCCCTGCATGAGCCAGTCAGGCTCCTTTCATTCATTCTCCGTAATTATGGCCCATGGACTAGGTGCCGGACATGCGCTTGTGCTCTCTTCGCCGTGGACCACCTCTTCCCTGAGAATTAGAGTCCTCTCTCTTTCCAGCTACGTGCATCCTATCCTGTCCCGTAACTAGCAGAGACATTCTCCCACTTTTCTATAAACTCCCGTTATTTCCATTTAAAATGGTTCTGTAAAGACAGCTAGACCCTGGCAGCTCTTGTGAGTTCTTTCTCTGCTGGAAGCAAGTTCTGGACTAGCCCCCATTAAACCTAGTTTCCCTGTCTGCTTCCCAAGTGGGATCCGAAAAGTGGGAGAGGCCCTTTGTGTGTGTGCCAGCCGGTGCCAGGAAGGATGCACAGATGCCGGACAGACAGCTGTCACAATCTAGGCAGCAAAGAAGTAACTGAGGACTTTCCACCTGAGACAGTAAACAGGGCTCCTTGGGTGTTTCACACCAGAAAGAGAAGCAGGGAAGTCAATCAGACTTTGCTTTCATCTTTGTCCTTTTTTCCATGTTGCTGTTCTGGAGATATTCCTTCTGATTCCCCTCTGTAAGACATTTATTGGACTAACGATCACTTAATCACCCCCACTTATTATAGCTCCGCAGTTTGTCACGCCCCTCAGGATCGTAAACAACCGTAAGCAGGCTTATTTGGAATTGCTGCTTCCGGTGCTCCGTAACCGTGGGGGGAAGAAGGGGTTCCCACCCCAGGTAACTCACAGAGGTGTGTTTATCAAAGAGAAAACATTTTCCAAGCATTTCAAAATACGGTTATATACCTCGCTTAATAGCCCATGTCTGTGAGAGAAAAAGAAGTAGAAGAAACAGTTGGGACTGGGAAACTGCATCTGCAGGAGCCGGGTAGGTGCCGGCCTGTGTTTCTTCACTCTGATGAGACTTTCTTGAATACATGAATTACGATTGTGCCTGCAGCTAACTCTTAAATGTGTGGCCCCTTTTTCTTTAAACCTGGTGAAAACTAAAGTATCTGTACAAAGTTTGGGTTTATTTACAGCTGTGTGACACTCTCAGTGTTCATCAGAGTGTACCCTGGCAAGGCGACCCTTCAGTTCTGGGCTCTGAGAGAGCAGACCTGGGTAACAGAGGTTCCCAACCACTCATTCATGTAGGCTAGTGAGTTGAGCACTGAACTCACACCCAAATAATGTGTTTACTCTACCAGTGATGGTATATACGTGTATCCAGCTATACAAGGGTTGTGTGTAACATAAGTATTTGGATGAAGAAATATATTGTTACTGTAGTACGTAATTTTACACTGAGAAGATCAACTGGATGTCATGTTTTCTGATTCCGGATAACAACAAGGTGTTGGAGTTATACCATTTTTGCCAGCAGCTCTTTAGTGATGACAGGATTCCATACCACATCAGCTATCCTTAAGCTAGTGTTTTTTTTAATGAAGCAATTCAAATAGTGGCTGTGTCAGACCCAGAACTTTGAACCTGCCATTGTAAGCAGTTCAGAGCAGACATTATGTACAACCATCGAAGATACTAGGAAACGGATCGATATTATGGGTAGCAGCCTTTTAGCTAACCTGAGTGTGTGTATATGTGAGATGAAGCATTTTCAGTGTTTAGCTTACACTTATTATTTTTGTGGATCACTAAAAGCAAAGTAATGTGCCCAGTTTATTGGCATTTTGGGTGGTGATAAGTGAGAGTCTCTGAAACCATATTTTTTACTTCATCTGATACTTTATGGTTTAGTTTTTAAATGACCGTTCGAGAGGAACGTCCCGCAATCACTTTCTAAATGTGCCTGTCGTGAGATGAGAAGCCATTGAACAGTGACAGGCCTCTCTCACGTGGGTCTCCGCAGAGCCTGTGCCAGTGCCCCATGGGGTGGTCAGAATTGAGTGAAAGGGATGCCTTACCTGCCCCCAGTGGGCACCCTGTAGAACAGCCTGTGAAAAGGTAGGAGTGTTTTATCTGTATGTCTTGTGGGGAAAAGCAGTAATGCACTTTATCTCTCTTCAAGTACACTTTTAGCTTAAGTACCATTTTGGTAGGTTCAGGGGAATCTCTAAAATTTACTTGGAAATTGTTTTTACGAAGGAGAGGAAAGTCAGTCCGTACATTAGGGGCATTTAAAATACATGGAAAGAATTATACATTATTCACAATATCCAAGAGGTGGAAGCAACCCAAATTTCCACTGACGGATGGATAAACAAAATGTGGCATTTACATACAATGGAATATTATTCAGCCCTTAAAAGGAAGGAAATTCTGACACAGGCTACAACGTGGATGGACCTTGAGGACTGTGCTCAGTGAACTAAGCCAGACACAAAAGGACCAGTACCGTGTGATTCCGCTTATCTGAGGTCCCTAAAGTGGTCAATTCAAGGAGGTCGAAAGTAGGATGTTGGTTGCCAGGGGCTGGGGGAGCAGGAAAGGGGAGTTAGCGTTTAATGGGGACAGTTTCAGTTTTTCAGGATGAAAAAGTTCTAGAGATATGGTTTACAATAATGTGAACGTAGTTAATACTACTGAACTATACGCTTAAAATTGGTTAAAATGGTAACTTTTTGTGGGGGTTTTTTTCACAATAAAAAAAATTCTCCCTTCCCCTAAAAAAGAACTATATAACCAGTCCTCAATTTTTCTCTTAATTGAGAAAAATAAAATTGAATGCCTCAGACATTGATTGATAACTTGAGGCTGGGAAACCTTAGTCATTCAGAGCTGGAACTACAAGCCTTCAGCTTCTTATCTGTAAAATCAAAGGGTTATGCTGTAGTTTCTAAGGCTACTTCCAGTTCTAAAATGCCATGGTTCAACATTTCACATCAGTATCTGCCCCTTCTTGATTATTTGCAGAAATACTGATACATTTTAGAGTAAATTACTCTATGCTCAGCTTCCCTTGACCATTTTTCACCAGGATCTTAACTTTCCAGAGTTTAGGCTATAGGTGAGCAAAGGGGTACGCCAGCCGTGTATTTATGCCATCGTAAATTCCTAAAACTTCTCTTGGTCTAACCTTTCTGCTACGAGGAAGGTCAAAAGATTGAATTATTTTATTGATGTTGCTTACAGCTCTGCGGTTAGCCTTCCTTTCTGGTAGAAGCCATGTTACGGGTACTAAAGCATACCTCTGAGGAGAACACTTTCTTTCAGAGAAAATGGAGTGGCATTTGAAGAGCAATAACGCATGAGTGATGGGAATGCTCTCCCCAGTTCCTCCTCAGCGTTAATGCTCTTTCTGTTTGATTTGACTCCACCCTGCCCCCTGGCCCATCTCAGTCACGTGAAACACAAACGCACTGTGTGCCTTGCAATCCATGCCCACAGTTTCTTTCCCTGTTTATCAAGCACCCCCTCTATGCCATATAATTATGAATTGGTTTTGTAAGTTTTTCGGAGGCAGAGTTGGGGTGGAATGCAGAGGTCTGTCCAGACCTCACAGAAGTTCTCTCTGGCTTGGACTGTTTGGGAGCCAAGCCCACCCTTCCTGTTCTGGATACCAGCTATTCACTCATTCCATGGAACACAACATAGGGCTTACTGGCATATCCCAGCAGTGCTTTCCCCTGTGCCTCTATAGACCAGCTAAGATTAAATCCAAGGATCAATCTACATATTAAAAAAATAGTACTAAAGCAGTCAGAGGCAAAGGAGATTTCTGTGCTCTGTCTCCGACTTGGATAAACATCCTCAGGAAATCAACGTGAATTTATATACAATGACCAGAAAGAATTGCCCCCTAAGTGAACCCTATGTCTTTTGGATATACGAATCCTTTCAATAGGAATAAAAAATTCCCCAACCTCCTCAGAAGGTTTGAGAAAGCAGGGCAATGAGAAGGGTTTGTTGAGTTTTATAGCTTGGCCTGTGTATGACATTTATTTTTTCAGCCTGTTCAATATATAGTTCCTCTGCAGCTACAAATAGACTTCTTCATACAAGAATTTATACTAATTTCCTCTCTGCTTTTTCTGGAAATTCCTTTATTTCCTCAAGTCTGGGACAAGAGTATTTTCGCACAGTTGGCATTCTTCTAGAAGAAATGTCTCTTAGTTGGAGACCACCCATCAAATTTGCTTCATTCCTCCAAGGTTGACACGCACAGAACAAGATTCCACTTCCTTTCTAGAGGAAGCCTGTATCACCCCTGCCTTTTTATGTACACTAATAGTTCTGCATATTTCATGTTCACAAGAGCTCACGTAGTAGTGCCGTTTATAGAAAACTTTGGCACGGGTTTCATTTGGGAATTTTTATCATGGTATCTGTCATTCTCCCATCTAGTCTAGCAGATGAGTCTCCTAGTCTAGTCTGCCAGAGCTGCTCACTCTTGAGTTCTTCGAAAAGCCTTTTTGTTGCTGAAACACCTAAAGTGGAAGCAGATATTAACAATTCCGGAGCAGAAAGTACATTGATCTCAGGGGCAAGAGGTGAACGTGCTCATCGCAGCTCTGATAGTAACTTGCCGTGTGATCTTGGGCAGGTGGTTTGTTCGCCCTGTTTCCTCCATCTGTAAAGGGATGATTTGATAGATTGGGGGGGGGGGCGGTCCTCACCAGTGTCGATTCGTCACGCCCTCTCTGGGCACGGACTCCCTGTATTACATAAGCACTTTGAATGCCTAACAGCAGCCTTGTGAGAAAGATACTAGTATCCTTGTGCGCTCGATGAGGAAATTCAGACTTGGCCTGTTTGAATAATTCTCCCAGGGATGCACAGTTAGGAGAAGGATGGGCCTGCATCTGTTCTCACTTTCTAGCCAGTTCTCAGAAGAGGGGTCACCCTGGGTGGCCTTATCTTCACCGAAGGTAAACAACACGTAGGAGAGGAGGAGGGAAGACGTGTGTTCCTTTTTCTGATGGTCCCTTTAGAGCTCTCATTAGAAGGTAGCAGCTTCCCCTCTGTAGGCTCGTGAATAGTTTATCCCTAGGGGCTGGTCTCCTTTATCATTTATCAGAAAACTCTCTCACCCTCTCTGCCTTCAAAAGGAAAAAACAGTACAAAACCACAGTCTGAAAATGGTAAAGTTCAGCTGCCTTATTTAAGAAGTGCTTGCTCAGAATTTCCCCATAGATCCAGGGTCACAGCTCCAATTGTGCTTTTCCTGACAAGCTATCGCTGAAGTGCCCTTCAGCGGAAACCTTTTGTTGCCTTACTGCCTGGCTTGTCCGTTCAAGTAATCAGAGTTAATTCCAGTCGTGCTTATGCAGAAGATCTTCTCCCAAGCTGACGGGGAAACAATGCCACATCTTCTAGGAAGGGTGACAGAGGGGCTCCCCCGTTTATGTCCATTTGTGTTTCTGTCCCACGTCCTCCGAGGTGGCAGGGAGGTGATGACGCCCAGCCCAGTGTGTGTATGAGAACATGTGCTCATTTCCTGAGCACTGGATATCTGCATTTGATGGGTTTTACAAGCATATGTATGAAGGGTGGTATCACCTACGCTGTTGGAAAGATTTATTTTCTAATTATACATCTATCGGTCTAAAAACTGTTGTTTCATTCAGAAACATGATTGGAGGTTTTGAGTGAGAAACACCTAAATTTAAATCCTAGCCCTTGTTAGGTAGCTCTCTATCCTCATTCATGATATTTAATCTCTCTTAAAACTTTATCATCATTCAGTTTGTCTGCTGAAGCCCAAGGAATACCATTCATAAGTTAAGGTTAGTTTTGTACTTGCTGTGTGTTTGAAATACCAGAGCCAGATGCTGTGTCAGAAACGTTCTCTCTTCCCCAAATCTGGTAATTAGGGTTGTCATTTCGTAGATTGGTTGGTTATAAATAATCGAAAGGCTTTAAAAATTCTCTCAGGTGTGGCACTGTAATAATCTTAGCTTTATTAAGTAATGCTGGTGCACAATCAAATCAGTATTTTAAATATATTCTTTTTCTTCGAGCATTTCCACTTCACGCAGCCTAACAAGTACTTCTCTTTTCCTCGCCCCAAGTCTCATCTCCTTAATGTTGTAACAACACCACCGACCTGCGTCCCATGGACTCCCCTTCACAGTCTGTCACAACTTCGAGATATTAGCATCACCAGAGATCCGTGACCCAATAGGCTTCATCTGTACAAGGTGAGGGATTGGGTGCACTGCTTTCCAACATCCTAATAGCACAAGACTTCTCTTCACGAATCTGCTGTATTTAACAAACCTAAGTTTAACTGCCTTGTGGAGGTTGGGTTGGGGGTTTCTTTCATGGAGTTATCGCACTCACTTAGATGAGCGCGTCCCAGAACTGCCTGCAGAGTCATGGATGTGCCGTCGGAGCCCAGTGCGCACCCATCACTGAACGCTGGCCGGCCAGGGAGCCAGCACAGCCAGGGTCTGCTCCCGGCCCCGGCCAGCTGGCAGGCGGTCGTCGATGCCAGCTCCACATGGGTGTGGAGGGGTGCCCCGTGCCTCCGAGGCCCCCTTTCAGGCCTGACATTTTCTGATTCTGAAAATAATTGACGATGATTGTTAGATCCCAGAAACATACTTGTGAATGTTGGATTTTAACCAAGGGTGAGGCGTGTCACTGACCCTCTGCATTTACTGAATTCACTTTAAAAGGAAAGCTTGGCTGCCGGGATGTCACAGGCAGCCTGTCGCCTTGAGCATGGGGAGTGACTGGTGGCGTAAGCTGAGTTATGCAGCGGTGGTTCTCTGCTGGCAGCCCTTGGCTACACTCTGTAGAAGCTTTTAACCCCCGGTGATGGCAGGGATGTTGCATGGATCACGGCGGCTTCCGGGGACCTGTGAGCTGTGACAGAAGCTGCCCTTTCACACAGGTGACAGGTCGTGGATGCCTCATTACCAACGAGATTTCTTCACTGGGACTCGACAGACCTTCCAAGAAGGAGTGGGATGAGGAAGGGAGACCGGGGGAAAAGAGCCAGAATCAGTTGTCCTGCGGCTTCGATCCAGGTTCTGTCTCCACTGGGCCAAACTCAGCACTTGCTTTTTTCAGTAACTCTCAGCTGTTATTTAAAGTTTGCAGCTGTCTGTATAGCTGTCCACGTTTTTCTTAATATTACATATTTTTCTTACTGGAAGTACTTTTTAAACGGAGCCCATTTTTCCCTACAGGCCAGTGCCCGTCCTTTCTTCTCTCCTGGGCAGTTTAGGGAACCGCTAGGCAGCGGCGTGGCCCCGTGGGTTTCTGGGCCCTGCGAAGCCTGCCCCACTGCAGCCACATCGCGGCTTCAGGACCGGGAGCCGGTGAGCTCGTTGGGCTGAGCACAGGGTGCTCGGGGCTGGATGCGGGGCCAGCGCGGCGCAGGACACCTAGCGCTCCGCCAGGGAGCTCCTTCCCCGCCCGCCAGCTGCCGAGGGCAGGCCTGCCGCGCCCTTGCTCCCCTCTCCTGCCACTGAAACCTGTTGTCCTCGGAGCCACCAGAGCACTCAGGTGTTAACTCCTCAGCATTTCCTGCAGGGCTTTGCCAGGGCCTCTGACTTCCCAGGGAGGCGGGTTGTCTTCTGTGCCCCGAGCTGCCCCCGACCCCGCAGCGTGGTCAGCGCCCAAGCCTTTGCTCTCGACACGTGGGCCTCGCTGTCACGCAGGTCGACCCTCCCAAGTGCTTCTCAGAGGCTTAGGTAGAACTGTGAAGACTGAATTCCAAGGGGCAGTTTCTGTATTAATATTTTTCACACACCGGGAAAAGTTTATCCACCAGAAAGAACGGGGGCACTCACTCACTCTCAGTGAAAGGGGTTTCCACGGCTACAAGAGTATACCTAAATCAAATTTTATAGCATTCATTTTATTAAAATGCAGCTGAAGGACCGTGCTGTGAGGCAATGCAGTGCCGTCACGGAGGCCTCAGCTCACATGCTGCCGGGCAGGCTCAGAGTCAAGGAGGGGCTATGAGGCGCCCACCGCCCCTGACTCCTGACCCCCTGTCCCCGTGCCCTGCCACGTCAGGTGCACACACAGAGGGATGAGGTGCGGACCCCGAGCCCTCGGAGCTCGTGCAGCTCTACTGCTGGAGGGATCTGGAAGGCAGGTACTACCTCTGGCGGCAGTAAGTGTTCGCAGGGAGGTGAGCGGATGTCTGTAAGGGGCTTAGGTCTGGCCAGAGAAGTGACTCAGGGAAGAGCGTGTATGCCTGTCCAGACCTGTGCGCATGGGGCCCTCGAGGCTCTGCGTGAGAATCCCTGGCATTCAGCCGTCCTGTGGCCTCCCAAGCTTTGCTTCCCAGATGGACGAGGGTTGTGTATGCCCTTTCCTAGTGCCTCATAGAGCCCTTTCACACAGCAGGTGAAAGGTTTTTTTTAACTCTGTTTTCCTTCAGAAATGCAACTGCTGTCTCAAAAGCATAGGCCCCGTATCGCTGAGTCAGTTAGTCTCTTTGTGTCCCTATCGCCGAGTCAGTTAGTCTCTTTGTGTCCGTATCGCCGAGTCAGTTAGTCTCTTTGTGTCCGTATCGCCGAGTCAGTTAGTCTCTTTGTGTCCGTATCGCCGAGTCAGTTAGTCTCTTTGTGTCCGTATCGCCGAGTCAGTTAGTCTCTTTGTGTCCGTATCGCCGAGTCAGTTAGTCTCTTTGTGTCCGTATTCTTCTCAGAGGTAGTTCACCACACCTCCTCCTCGAAACTGTATTTGGTCCTGTCTTTTCCTGCAGACTGTTGCCTTCTGTGTCTAGTAGATGCTTGAACTTAGGTGTCTTACCAGCACATGAAACCCATCAGAACCAAACCATGACCAGTGACCTTGTGTTCCTCTTAAACGAAGTTTCCTTCACAAATTCCCGGTACCTCCATTCTCTCAGGACTCAGGCTCAAATCTCCCTCTGCCCTTCACAGGGAGAATGGAACCTGGGCTGTTCATGTCATCCCCTGAAAATAAATCCAAGACTGTTCTCAGTCCTACAAAACGGGATACCTGGGAATGTTAAAATATATTCCAAAGCACTGCCCTGAAGGCCGACTGTTTCTGCAGGTCCTGGCCTGGTGTGCGCCCCTCACGTGCACAGTCGGGGCCGTTGAGCTGCGTCAGTGCGTCTTGGCCCCCAGCTCCTCCTGAGTACCTTCTACGCCTACCTCATCGTGAGTCGCCAGTGAGCACCTTTTTGACGTCGGACTTCACCTGAGGTTCTGTTAGATATTCCTGAGCAGGTGCTCATCTGCTGAGATAGCCTCACTTCTAGCGTGGAAGCACCTTGGGGTCGTGGCAGCCTGACTTCCCACGGCACTTGTGGTGCCTCGATGTGTATTGACAGGCTCAGCTCTAACTGCTTGTGTCAAAGCACTTTGGGAGGCT
Organism: Pseudorca crassidens; assembly: GCF_039906515.1. Lineage (NCBI taxonomy): Eukaryota > Metazoa > Chordata > Mammalia > Artiodactyla > Delphinidae > Pseudorca > Pseudorca crassidens. The sequence goes on along the minus strand of NC_090305.1, from coordinate 3,463,110 downwards.
CAGCAGTCTTGTGCTTTTTTTTTTTTTTTTGCGGTACGCAGGCCTCTCACTGTCGTGGCCTCTCCCGTTGTGGAGCACAGGCTCCGGACGCGCAGGCCCAGCGGCCATGGCTCATGGGCCCAGCCGCTCAGCAGCACGTGGGATCTTCCCGGACCGGGGCACGAACCCGCGTCCCCTGTATCGGCAGGCAGACTCCCAACCACTGCGCCACCAGGGAAGCCCACTTGTGCTTCTGTAATTGACATCAATAATGTGTTTGCATTTATCAATATTTCCTAATTGCCAAGTTATAACAGTGGAGCTTCTGTGATAAATCGTCTCTACAGATATCTTCAGACATTAGGGCTTAAGGTTCCTGTCAATATTTTGATGTGCTATAAATTGTTTTTATGAGGACTTTTTTCCTGTAAGAAAGGAGGAACTGTGCAGCGGGAGACAGAATTGTGTCAGTGTGTCACCATATAAACTTAAGTTAAAGAGCCACATCCCTCCAGTGAAAACAGAAGGAAGTGATGTACAGGCCAGTGCAGTACATTCCCGTAAAGTGCAGCGTCACCATCCGCATGAATGCTAATGTGTCTCCCCGGAGGGTGATATGCTGTGCCAGGGCCCTGGACCAAAGGATAGTGAATATTCCTACGAAGAAGGAAATGTTATCAACTCATTTTTCAGAAGAGGAAACTTGCTCAAGTCAAAGGGTGACTTTGCGAGGCTAGGTCTCACACCCAGGGCTGTTGGAGTCTATGGCTGGACTCTTGACCCTACAGGGACAAACTCGACCAAACCCAAAGAGAGGGAGACCCAGGTGTTGAAGGACTGACTCCACAGTATCTGTTACACAGTTGAAGGCTCTAGAATGTCTGGCTTGGAAAAGAGATGAACGTGGAAGGCTCTGGAGGTCTGTCCTCTCGTCACCTGCAGGGGGCGGTTAGCCCCCGGGTCTGTGCATCCGGATGGCAGCGGTGAGGCCAGTCCTCTGACCTGGCGAGAGGAGGCTTTGTGGAGCAGTTACAGGTGTGACTCAGCAGCCACACTGTTCCCAGCAAATCCCTGCCCAGCCACTCACCAGCTGCCGCCCTTGGGCAAGTCGCTTGGCCGCTCTTTGTCCCAATTTCCTCAGCCAAGATGGCAGTGATGGCAGCACCTGCCTAATAAGGCTGTCGTGAGGATTCAGTGAGTTAACATGTGGAAAGTGCTTACGATGCTGCTTGGCACGTAGTGTGATATAAGGGTTTGCTGTTGTTTCAGTATAAAGCCAGACTAGGCGTGCGGAAGAGTTCTCTAAAAAAATCAGTCAACATTTGTCCGTTATTTCTGCCACTCTGTATGTACTAGACACTGTTCTGGACACTGTTCTAGACACGAGGATACAGTGACGGTAAGACAGCGCTCGTCCCTGCCCCACCCTTGCGCAGCCTACATTCTGCATTAGAGAGGAAGGAAGTTACCCTGTGAATCACGAAACAGCCGATGAGCACATGAACGAGCCGCTTCTGAGAGATGAGCCCCAGCCCTTCCCCTGGTAGCACTGAAGAGGTCAGGCAGGGGCTGCCTGGGGTCCTTATGAGCGGGGCTGCCTACTGTGGGTTTTTATAGTGTCCCTAACATCCCTCTGCAGAGGAGGGTTAATTTAAGGCACCCAGTGATTAAGACACCAACATGAATGCCGCTGTGCTTTAGAACTGCCATCCTCTGGATCACCATGGTGAGCGGGTGCATCTCAGGAATTAGGCAGGACAAGCCTTTGCGGTACAAGCAGGAAGTACAGAGCTTCTGCCCAGATTTTGTATCTCATCTTTTAAAGGGCCTCTACTCTTGGACGTATTTTTAACTGCATAATTTGGTAGCACAGGAGCACATGTTGATGATTTATAAATAACTATAAACATACACTAAGGCTGCATGTGTAAACATCCTTTGCTAATGAGGTGAACAATTTAAAAAGCTTAAGTTGTACCAGAATACTTGAGCATGTTACCCCTGAAGGGCCAGACCCTGCCTTTGGGTCCCCCTCCCTGCGCCCAGCCAACTCCACCATCCTCACCCCAGTCCTTTTCAGCTGGAAGTGACTGCACTTTAAATGGCATTCACTTACAGGCCTTGTGGGAAGCGAACTCCAAGGCTCTCAGCAAAGGAAACAGGCTGACTTTGAGTCTCTGAAGAGGTGGATTATAATAAACTCATTCATCACCTTTGCCCGTCTCAGGCGTCCGTGATCACCTGTGCATCTTGACTCAGGTGGCTTCCTGGTTTCTTAGTGTTGGCGGGGGGCGGGGGGCATCAACACTTCTTTGCATGTTAAAAATCTCCCTTAATTTCGTAACACCTGTAATATTTACTGACAACATTGATGAGGTTTGCAAATTTCACTTTGAAGAAGTTCATTATGCACCCTTCTAGATGTGTGCTCCATTCAGATGCCTTGGGAGGAACCTAAGACAGCTTATGGGCTAACGTTAAAACTCGTCTTTCAGGCATGTTTTCTCTGAAATGAAAAGTAGTGTCTCGTTTTTCTCTGGATGGTGTTCTCCTTTTCTTTTTTTTTTTTTTTTTGGCCGCGCCACATGGCATGTGGGATCTTAGTTCCCCCACCAGGGATAGAACCCACATCCCCCGCGTTAGAAGCGCGGAGTCTTAACCACTGGACTGCCAGGGAAGTCCTGGATGGTTTTCTCCTTTAAAAAATTATTATCTTACTTGAACTTAAGCAGCTTATGTAAGAGAATGACTATTTTGCCCTTTCCTTCATTTCACCAATGTTGACATTAAGTTGCAGGCATAACTCTACCTCTATAGGTGTCAGTTGGATGTCTTCTTAGAACAAGGACGTGCTTCTTGCCTTCTCACAGTTCCGTTTTCACACCTCAGAATTGAGCATCAGTGTGTGCTGGCCGATACCGCAGTCCATCTTCACGTCTCCAGCTGTCCCACCTTTCACAGTTGTTTCTAATCCAGAATCTGTTTAAGGATCAAGTGTTGCATTCCGTAGTCACGTCCCTTAAGTCTCCTTGAATGTAGAAGAGGCCCTCTGCCTTTTTTCTTCAACTTTCATGATATTGGCCTATTTAGTCTAGACTGTTGGCCAGTCTGAATCAGTCAGAGTATATCGGAATAAACCCTTGGGCAGGAACCCTGAGTGGGTAATAAGGCCTCCTCCCTTTCCACCCCATCAGGCGCCCATAATGTCGGTGGTACCATTATTGGTTTGTGCTCAGTTTGATCCTTTATTAAAGTGGAGGCGAGATATTTCCATTATAAACATCCCGTTTCTCTTTGTGATTAATAAGTAAACTGTTCCCCAACAGCCTTATGCCCAGTGGTTTTCAGACCCATTAATGCACCTTGCCTTATTTACTTAGTCGTTGCACAATGGTGATTTTTCTAATTCTCTTATAACCTTGTTGGCTTCTGCATATCACTCGGGGGCCGTTTTTTGTTGTTTTTTTTTTTAATAATAATTTCCTTGCTTTTTTTTTTTTTTTTTTTTTTTTTGCAGTACACGGGCCTCTCACCGTTGTGGCCTCTCCCGTTGTGGAGCACAGGCTCTGGACGCGCAGGCTCAGCGGCCATGGCTCATGGGCCAGCTGCTCCACGGCACGTGGGATCTTCCCCGACCGGGGCACGAACCCATGTCTCCTGCATCAGCAGGTGGACTCTCAACCACTGCGCCACCAGGGAAGCCCGGGGGCCGTTTTTAATGACAGTAAGCCTAAATTACAGTCAGGTATATTTCTCACTAATCTGTCTTAATTCTCCCAGTTTAACAAACTCATGATCTTAGCCCAAGACTGTGAATACTCCCTACTAACCCACTCTGAGGGTTTTATCTTGGAGGTACATTCTACCCAGAGAGTCACATGGCTCCACTGTTTCCACTAGAGGCTTGGGGGGTCGGTCTGATAGCAGAAGGACTTCAGGTTGCTTCCATGAACTGCCTGCTGGCAGCCATTCAGCCTGCTTGGACCATGGACATGAACGAAATGAAGCTGTATCAATAGGTTCACCTTTATAGCACCCTTGGGGAGCACAGCTGCACTCTGGGTTTACAGCTTCTTTTCACCTAACGTATGGTGAACATTCCCCATGTGACTCAATTCTCTTTTGCCTCAGGATTTTTTTTATGGCTTCCAGTATTTTATTGTAGAGCTTACCATGATTTGTTTATCTACCAAATGTTGAAAATTATTTGGTTTCCTTTTTTTTCCCCTCCTATTAGAGACAGTGTGGCCATAAATATCTTTTTTTTTCATAAATATCTTTATGTACATTCCTGACTGGTTTTCTTAAGACAAATTCCTAAAATTAAAATTACTGGGTTAAAATATATGTGTGTGTTTAAGGTATACGAGGCAGGTTTTAAACACAGTGCCTTATATCTGGTATCACCCTTCCCCCAGAAACGTGTCCACCTGTACAGACGAAGTTTTACTTAAGGTGTCTGGGTCTCAGGAAGCCATGGGCTCAGGTTCAGAAGCTTCAGGCTGCAAGACTGAAATCCGAAAATTACCCAGGACCACACTCTTCAGGCAGCTCTCTCTGGCTTCCTCTGATTACTCAAGTCTGCAGTTTCAAACACAGTTTTAATTCTAATAAGTACTTGTGAGACTACTAAGAGCTTTTCCATTACTTGTTGATAAAAATATTTATGATCTCATCTTGGATTTTCATTTTTCAAGAATAGAGCTGGAATCAGTCCTCAGCACACAGTGAGCCCTCCCCCTCTCACAGTGGATGATTCACACGTTTGTGCTCCTGTAACTGAAACAGCAGTGACGGCAGGGTTACAGCAATTTTTAGAATTGCATTTGGGGTTTGAATTCTCCCTGATCAGACACATCGATTCAGGCGTTCTAATTTAACTTATCTGTAATTAGGAAAACTGATTTTAGGACCTCTCACTGACCAAGCCACAGCTCTGATAGATCTTTTCCATTTAAGACCTTAGAGTATACCGTGATACGGGACCCTAATTTTTACTCTTGGGACCCTAACCCAGGAACATCCCCAGTGGGAACTGCAGCCCAGACATTTTTTTTTTAATCTTTCTTTCAGCTTGGATAGAACATATTTGCCGGTAAATTCTCTGGAGCCTCTACTGAGGAAAAGATTGGGATTTTGAGGTTACTTAAATCCACAGCTGTCCTTCTGCCTCGCCATTAAGACATAAGAATTTTAACTTCCACTGTCTGCTTCATTTCCTCCAAGTACTCATTTTGGAGCAGCTGAGACATGGCACAGAGGGGTTTTTTTTTTACTGCATTATGTCCCAGAAAAGAGTCTGACCCAGAATGCTTCCAAAGGTGTCAGAGGAAGATGACTGACTTAAAATGATGTTTTCTGGAATTCGATGTTTTCGGTCACATGAGAAGTGGTCAAGTTATCATACTATGTGTACGTGCATGTGTGTGTTTACGTGTGTATATTTGCAGGAGTGAGGTAACTTTAATTAAACAAATAACATTCCATTAAATTTTCAGTGTCAGAGATTACAGAGCCTTCACATTCAGCTGATTGCTCATTAAGATAGTTCAGAACAGGGATGGCAGTACTACAGATAGATACCAAATGAATTTTCTTCTAAATGGACTTTTCCTAAGTAGAGTTACATTGTGCTAAGATACATCTATATATGAGGAAAGCATTTAAAGTCACAGCTATTTAAAAATGTTGAGCGTTCATAGTTTGAGCCAAACTGTTAAAAAAAAACTCAAGGAAATCAATTACTTTGAGTCAATTCAGGAATTTACTGCAACTCCACTACTATTTATTCCATGTGCTTAGTGTAATACTTCATAATTCCAAGATAAACTCCGAACCGATTCCAGGAAAATCCTATGAAAAAATTAAAGCAAGGAAGAGTGTGATCCCTCCGTGTGGGATCTGAGGCGCATTAGAAAGCTGGAGACTGAACTCGAATCTGATTCTGCCGTTAACTCTCAGAGGACCTTGGAAACATCATGTAGGCGCTCTTTGCTTCTGTCTAGTAAGTGGCGATGTCAGTATCAGTCTACTTTTCTAGCCCAGAAAAAACATTCTTTGGGTCAGATCAACTTCTGTTGTATAAAGAATTCTTGAACACAGTAGCACTATGATGAAAATCCCTCGATTTGGGGACGACAGTGATTAGATTCATAGATTAAATGTAGGAAGTATTGATTTCTTAGGTAGATGATTTAGGCACCTTTGTGGGTTTTTTCTTTTTTGTGCTTTTTGAGTTCTCTGTACTATCACCACTAACCATTGTAGACAAATTTAAAATCTTTTTAAGGAAAGTTGCAATCATCAACAGAATTGAGTTATAAGTAGCACTTTGGTTTGCTCTGTCCGAGGTACCGTACAGAGTAATGTACAGTTTTGTGGTCCCTAACGCCTAGGGCATTACAGTCAACGTACATTCATGTCAAAATATAGGGGCTTGTTGGTCCTGACACAGCTGTGATCGAGGAGGGACTGTTCAAGTCAGAAGATCTGCTTTCAAATCCTAGGTTGTGATCTTAGGCTACCTACTTAATTTCTCTTTAATTTAACCCAGTAAAAATGAGGCTGCTGAGATTGAGATGGGGTAATAATGTTTCATAATCTAAAAAGCGAGAGTCAAGTGATGATTACACGTAATAGGTCGCTGGAAAACTGTAAAATGAACGAGTTCTAATAATGATAATAAATCACATTTATTGAGCACTTATTTTGTACCAAGCTCTATGCTAAATGATTTACGTGCACTGGTTCATTTAGCCTTCCAACCAACACTATGAAACTACAGTTTAGAGCAGTTAATTAACATGCCCGCTGTCACCCTTACAAGTAAGGAGAGCAGGATCCACACTCAGAGCCTAGCTCTTAAGCACCAGTTGGAATGATTTTCAGTATCATATGTTAAGATGAAGGGGAACAGAAAACACAACCAAGAAGCCCCTTGTGATTTACTAGTTAGAGAACTTGGGGTGTTCTCTGTCTTTTTTTTATCCCCAAAATTTACATTGATTTACTGGTCATTTTTTAATCAAGGTAATACATTCTCAAGATAAAAAACTTAAAGGCAGAAAGAAAGTTGTTCTCCTCACCCTCCTCTCCTGGCTCTGAAGCTCACTTTCCACAGTAAGATTCCTATGTGGCCTTCCAGTAATCCCCTGTGCAGTTAGAGGTAGAGTGTGTGTGGCTGTGGACATGGATATGTGCACTCTTTTTTATTCAACACAGATGATGTTACACTATAAATACTCCTTGATAGCCTCTTTTTTCCCACTTAACACAATATAGCTTATAAAATACATTGTCACATATCAGAACACGTTTTTCTTTTTTTTTTTTTTTTTTTTTTTTTTTTGCGGTACGCGGGCCTCTCACTGCTGTGGCCTCTCCCGTTGAGGAGCACAGGCTCCAGACGCGCAGGCTTAGCAGCCATGGCTCACGGGCCCAGCCGCTCCGTGGCACGTGGGATCTTCCCGGACCAGGGCACAAACCCGTGTCCCCTGCATCGGCAGGCAGACTCTCAACCACTACGCCACCAGGGAAGCCCACGTTTTTCTTTTTTAACAGCTGAATAGTATTCCACAATATGGATATGTTGTCATTTAACTAACTGGTCCCCTGCTGGTGGACACTGACATTGGTCTCAGGTTTTTGCCATCATGAGCAGGGCAGGAGTGGACATCCCGGCACCTGTGTCTTTGTTTAGGATAAAGTCAGGGGGTGTGAGCGCTGAAAATGTAGACCTGCATCGCCACGCTGCCGAGCAGCTCACCATCCCAGCGGCCCTGTCCTCGCCCTCACCCTTCAGCCCTGAGAATATCAAACATTTTCATTTTTAGCAATCCAGTTTGTGAAAGATGGTATCTCTTTAGTTATGGGTCAGGCTGGGGATATTTTATGTATATTAGCCATGTGTTTTTCTTTTCTATATTAATCACTGTCTTATTATTTCTTGTTGTATTTGTCACACGTATATTTCCCTCATTTCTCATTTATTTTTTAGCCTTGTTTACCACGTTTTTCATACAGAAGATTTTAATTTTTGTATCGTTGCATTCTATTTCATTGCCTTTGAATTTTATATCATGCTGAAGTCCCAATCCAAGATTTTTTTAATTCTCTTATATTTTCTTCTGGTGCTTTTATAGATGCTCTTCTATGTTTAATTCTTGATGCACTTAGAATTTATCTTGGCATAGGAACAGACTTTGTCCAAAATGATAACCCCTTATCCCAGTGCCGTTTATTGAATAAGTAGACGGTTCTGTCTTCATGGAACTTACCAGGCCACAAAACCCTCTCTCCCTCCTTTTACCTCATAAAGAAGCAGTTACCGGTTCCACTTTGGCTCAGGCCTGGTTTCCTCCTCTGGAGCCCTGCCGACCCTGCTGCTTCAGGCGTCCCCTGAACCTCCTAGAACCTCCCCTCCCTCTCCCCTTAAGACCGTCCAGCCTCCCACCTCCAGAATACCCTTGACTTCCTCGCTCCCCGCCAGCTCTTCCCCTTCCTTCTGCGGGTCCCTCGCTCTCACGGCTCCACCTGCCCCCCGCCCCCCGCCAGGCTGGATCCCAGCGGGGCTGGAGCAGCTCACGCAGAGCCCCAGGTTCCTAACAGCCAGGAGCCCCTTCCCTGCCCGCATCCCGGCCTCTCAGCGGCATCCGACCACTCTGACTGGCGCTCCTCAGGAGCTCCCCCACGGCGTCCATCCCCACCCCCTCCCCTCCCGTCCTGTGGTTCTGGCTCTCCACCTCTGTCCCTCGGGAACAGGCCCCACTCTTCCTGAGGATCGCGCCTCTCAGGTGTGTCTCCAGTCGTTACATCCCACCTGAGCACAGGCGGTGAAACCAAGGGAGCCTGCCCTGAGCTCGCAGCCACTGCTGGCCAGCCTGTGGTCTGTAGGAGGCCCCTTCCCGTCTCCCAGCCTCCACGTGGCTCTGTCTCCTGCTGGACCCTGGGTTTTCATGGGCAGAGACTAGATACTAGCATATTTCGTATTAGACTAGATTTTGCCTTTTTGAGGGCCCTCTTTGCGTCAAGTATTAGACTGTGGACTTTAGCTCATCTCTGACAAAGGAGGTGTGTGTTGGTATTCATTTTTTACTTCGACCCAGAGCTATTCGAAACCAAAACCCATCCCTTCCCAATAAATGTCGGTATGTCTCCAGAAGCTTAGACCATCTGGAAGACAACCTGTGTTCTAGGAAAACACCCTTTGCGGCCGTTTTGGATGCCCGGGCCCTCTCCCTCCACCAGGCCTGCTCCCTGGCTCAGTCAGCCCCTCTGTGCCAGGCTTTCCCAGGACTTAGGAACCCAGGGGTGATCGGACAGACTCAGCCTCAAGGGGCTGCTGTAGGAGACTGTTGTAATGAGGGGACACACGGCAGGAGGGGGAGGGAGGGGCACGGCTCCCAGAAGCACCAGGCAAGGAGCAGGTGGGAGCTGCCCGGTGAAGGCAGGGCCCCCCGTGCTGAGAGGGGGGCTTCGGAGATGAGCCTGCACTTGGGCTTTGCTCTGAGGGAGGGGCCCCCTGGAGGGTTAGCTGGAGCTGGGGCACGACCGCAGTTCTTCTTCGGCACTTGCGCAGCTCCCTGCTTCTCTGCTGATATCTGCGCTGACCCTCTGTTTATTGCCCTTTGGAAGCACCTGGGGAGCAAAGGCTGTTTCTTTACCCCGAGAACTTAAACAGGGCCTGGTCCACAGCAGATGCCCATCAGGGTTTGGTGGGTGAATGAGTGTGTTAGAATGCAGGGAATATGACCAAAGGGTCTCCTTTTCCTTAAAAAAAAAAAAAAAAAAAATGAACTCAAGAGTTATTTATATCTTATTTTCTTTAGAGAACCAGATCCATTTTCCAAACACCAGATGGCTTAAATTAGCTTATTAAAATGGTAATAAGGTTGATCTTTATGAAAAATAGGCAAGTCCTTTTTGTTTTTGTAGGGTTTTTACAGCATCTCCACAGAGTGAAATCAAGCCTTAATAGAAGCATGAACACCAGGTTAATATCTATTGCCTTCTAAAGGGGAAAAATAAAGCTTTCTTTCCTTTAAAGAGAAAAGGAAAGAGGGGAGACTCTCCAGTTATCATTTTGAACCCTTTATGATGAATTGACACGCCACTCACCATTTGTATCCTGCTTTAGTTTTTGGAATTTGTTTATCTTAATACGCAGCACCAATAATGTGGACATTTAAGAATATACATGAAAAAGCATTTGTCTTCGCTTCAGGCCAGTCTGAGACAAGAAAATGGACTAGATTACCCCCTTAGTACCTTCTGTAAAAGCTTCTGATACATAAGTAAATAAGACTTTTGGTTCTTATTATTCTTAACCACTCAAGCAGAGCTTTAAACAAGATCCAGCCTTTCTTATTTAGTTGCCAGATTTGTTTTCCTGCCTCTTCTGTTTATTTCTTCCCACAGAGTCAAAAGATGAGAAGTGACCACTTCTAACCACATACTTAATTTAGCGGCTCTGAGGGGGAAGAGAGGGGTGTGAGGGAGAGAGAAGTGAGCTCTGATGTGCAACGCAGCACAGGAGACTATACAGGCTTAGCAGTTACTCAGCCTAGGCATATTCTCCAGAAACTTCAGCAACCAGGATCTCTTAGGATTATTATATTAGTACATGTTGATCCCTTTTGATGCAAAACCTTTCTTTGCTATATAATTGTTCCAAATATAATAATAATAACAACAAGAATAATAATAATCGCCACCATTTGTTCTGTGTCTTATATGCCTGTGTAGCCTGTTTTCACTAAGGTTAAAAAGGAATGACGCATGCCACCCAGAGCTGCAGACCCCGCAGTTAAGCGTTTAGGATTCCTGCCCAAGGGCAGATGAGATTGCTGTGCAGGGGTGGAAAGCATAGGGAGCCTCTCATCGGTACGTCACAGGAAAGGGCGGAAGCTACACAGCAGCATATTTTATTTTCTCTTTCCTGCAGCCATTAGCCCATAAGCTCTGGATTACCAGATAGAGACCCAATTCCTAGACACCTTCCTAAAAGTCAGGGTACACCAGCTGTGAGTCATCTTTTTCCACGCAGAGACTAAGCCAGGGAGAAAGAGAGGAAGAGAAGCCTTTAATTCTGAACTAACGTGTCCTAGGCACTCACCCTTCAAGTCTAAGATTTATGCTTTCATTATAGTTTCTACAACTGTGTGTGGCAAATGCTAGATTATAAAAATAAAGCATACGTTCAGACTAAATCTTTTTACAATAAAAATCTCTCTATAACATAAAATATTCACCCCTCTCAGGTCATGGCCTCCTTGAAAATTGATGCATTTCAACTAAAGAGTATAGAAGGTCCATTGATGTCAAGCAAAATGCGACCTGACTAGTAATTTAAGGTGTCACACGGCCACACTGGTTACTGTGCTCTACACACAATTGAAAGAAGAACCTAAACTGAGATTCTTCAACGGGGTCACATCTCTAAAATACACACGCTCGGCTTGTAGTTACGAGCACCTCGACGTCCTAGGCAGACCTGCGGCTCCAAACCACTGTCAGGACGAAAGAGACGGGCGCGGCGTGCCTCCGAAGTGTCGGTTGCTGTTTAATATCCGGGCGCTTACGGCCATGGACAAGTTTATCTCCGAGTTAGTGCTCGCTTCAGTAATCTTATACATGCAGTCATTGAAACTTGAAAATGGACTTTTGCTAAACATTTAAGCATTGATTAAAAGCTTAATTATATTTCCTCAACCAATTTAAAAACCAGTTACTAATCTCATATAGTGGCTTCTCTTAAACTCTCCAAACACCTTAAAAAGTAGCTAAAACAACACAGAAATCGTCATTACAAAACCAATTACTACATTTACACCTAAACCTGTTCTAAAATATCAACAGTTTTGGTTTAACTCAAGTCTTCATTATTTCTACACAGCATCCTAGGGTTTCAGAATGTCACATTAATTAATACCTTTCTCAGTTTTAATAGTAAAAGGAATACCTGAGGTTACATTACCTGATGCCCGGTCAGAGCACTGGTCACCAATCTGAGCTGCCCTGTTGTGGGTAAAGTTCACTTGTGTCTTCAGTGTGACTGTGTGTGTACGTGTTTCTGTGTTTCTTTGTTCAGTGGGAATGCTGTTAGCAACAGGGAACCAAGAGGACCCACGTCAAGAAAAAGATGTTCTCTTGGAGATGCCAGCATCCTATCTTCTAGGTATGTCCAGCAAACAGGTGAAAATGCAGACCTAGAGCTCAGAGGCCACGTGGGGCAGGAGGCCTAAGTTTGGAAGGCACCTGCTAAGAGGTGAAAGCCTGATCCCAGGCCATGTTGCCCAGAGGGAGCGAGCAGAGACAAGAGACCAGGAGGGGCATGCAGAGGAGTTTCAGGGCGTGCTGTGCGCCTGTGTCCGGTACTCAGAGCTCAGCAGGAGGCCTTCTGGGAAGAGGCGGGCGGGAGGCCATTCGTAACTCCAAGGGCAGCCTCATGGGAGAGAACGGAATTGGCAGAGCGAGCTAGTGGTCCAGAGGCAGAGGCACCAGATGTAGAAGAGAAGATTGGTAGTAAAGGGCAGGAAGGAACGAGCAACTGTTTGAGAATCTGGGGAACAGGAAGACAGGTCCATCTGGGTTTTTCTGTGAGGATGTAAAGATTTTATTACGTTTGTTGACTAGGAAGAGGGAACCAGTGCAAAAGAAATCATCAAATACACAGTAAAGAGTAGAAAGAACTGAATGGAGCAAGGTGCTAGAGCAACCAGGGGAAAGCGTGTTTTCCTGAAGGAGCCTCAGATACTGCTGGAGAAGCAGGGAGAATAGAATAGATCAGAAGACGTGCAGGACAATTCTGAGGCAAAGAAGGAGGAGTCAAAGAAGCTCATATTTTCTTTTTCCTACTTTGCTATTCATCTTTCAACCTGGTTTGTGTTTGGGGCTATAAAAAAATAATTATGTAATGACATATCAACAATTTCTTTTATACTTTTGTTTTTCTTAGCATGAAAATTCATTCATCTTACATGGCCCTGATTCTTTCAAAAATTTGAAGAGCAAAACTTTGTGTTAAGTTTAGATTATAGGATCAAGATGTATTGCTTGAGAACAGAAAAGTTGAGAAGGTTTTGTTGCAGTAGATGTAGAGAACGTGAGGGGGTTTGTAAAGAATGGGTACGAGGATAATTGTGCAACAGGGAGGACAAATCTAAAATCGAATAACACACTTCAGGAGCAGAAAGGGAAAGAGAGGTTGGTGCCGTCTTCCCCAGGCTGGGCTTGGCAAGGAGAGTGCAGCAGCGGATGTCAGGTGAAGCAAGGGTACCCATGCCGGCATCCCTGCGGTGACTGGTCACCAGGCTCCATCTGGGCAGAGCAGCCCTGAAGTTGGAAGGGCAGCTGGGCCATGAGAATGGGAGGGACCGATCAATGGGAAACTGGGTTGAAGAGGAAGAGCAAGCCCAGGGGTGACAGGTGGAGAAGAGCAGAAGGATGGAGCCTGAATCAGGGTCTGGGGCTTGGAGACGTCAGTGAGATGGTAGGGTGGGGGATGTTAGGGAGACAGTGAGTCATTACATTTGAGGATGATGTGGACAAGCCAGGGTGATATCACAGATGCTGAAAAGCCTACAAACGCTGGCAGAGGAGCAAGTGGACTGGGGAACTGAGCTGGGTACCAAAGGCAGCAATGGAAGGCAATCAGTACACAGCAGCCTCAAGTTTGGGGAGAAGTTGCACTGTCACTGCGTACACCTGCTCGGCCGTACACGGTGCCACAGAGGAAGTGGAGCGAGCAAGTGCTGTAAACTTCAGAAGGATCCAGAGGTTCCACAGGGGCCTCGGGGACTGCGGACTCTTCAGAGGCATCGGTAGCCATCTCCTGGAAGACGCTACTCAATCATCGTTTGTGGTTTTATGTTGAGACTTAGCTTGTTTGTTTCTACCTACAAACCTGTGATGTGTGGCTGGTAGTAAAGGAAACTGATTAGCCTATGTGGCTGGCATCATAAGACTGCATCTGGCATGGTCACATCTCCTGTGATTAAGCACAGTAAGAAGTTAATGGTACACAGAGCCATAGCCAAAAGCCGGCTGTACACATGACGGGGCAAGTTATTGTAAAATTCACCTTGTACGGCTGTTCTTCAAAAACTTTAAACATAGCGTTACTAGGACTTCCCTGGTGGAGCAGTGGTTGGGAATCTGCCTGCCAACGCAGGGGACACGGGTTCGAGCCCTGGTCCAGGAAGATCCCACATGCCGCGGAGCAACTAAGCCCGTGGGCCACAACTACTGAGCCCACGTGTCACAACTACTGAAGCCTGCGCGCCTAGAGCCCGTGCTCCGCAACAAGAGAAGCGACCGCGATGAGAAGCCTGCACACCACAACGAAGAGTAGCCCCCCTGCTCGCCGCAACTAGAGAAAGCCCACGTGCAACAACAAAAGCCCAACGCAGCCATAAATTAATTAATTAAAAAATAAATAAAAGACAAGGTTCTTAGCAAAAAAAAAAACATAGCTTTACCATATGATCCAGCATTTCCGTTTCTGGTTATATGGCCAAAAGAATTGAAAGCAGAGTCTTAAAGAGCTATATATCCCCATGTTCATAGCAACATTATTCACAATAGTCAAAAGGTGGAAACAACACACATGTCAATTGATGGATAAATGGATAAACAAAATATGGTTTATACAGTGGAAAATTATTTGGCATCCGAAAGGAATGGCATTCTGACACATGCTGTAACATGGATGAACCTTGAAGGCATTGTCTAGATGAAATAAGCCAATCACAAAAGGACAGCTCTCATATGATTCCACTTATATGAGGTGTCCAGAGTAGTCAAATTTGTAGACACAGAAGTAGAAGGATGGTTGCCAGGAGAAGGGGAGTTAGTATTTAACAGGTGCAGAGTTTCAGTTTGGGAAGAAGGAAAGTTCTGGAGAGGATGGAGGTGGTGGTTGTACAACAGTGTGAGTGCACTTTACGTCCCTGAACTGGACACATAAAGTTTAAATGGTAAATTTTATGTATAACCACAATTTTATAAAAATGTAATAAATTCTTCTCAATGTATAAATGATAAATTTTACATATGTTTTATCACAGTAAAGGTAAAACCAACTTAGACCCTGACTTTGAGTTACTGAGGGGTTTTTGTCCCCTTTTTTTTTCAGTTGTGCGTTGAATTCTCAGTGAGAAAAAAATCAAGAAGAGCAGGATCTATGTATCGTTTTTAAATCTTTACAAGAATATATAACCGTGTACGGGTGTATGTGTGTGTGTCCACAAATGCAAACACATGCTTCATTCTGCTTCCAAACAGCAAATTTGAGCTGCCAGTAAACTCCCTTCCTGAAAAGGAACTCACCTTATGTTAACTCTTTATAGCAGGGAGGTATAACCAGAGAAAACTGTTCTAACGCCACCCATTTTATTCATTTCCTCTCCTCTTTCTCTTTGGGTCAGAAAAGCTAACGTACGCAAGAAGTCTCCTAAAGCCATGACACTACATAAGTGAAAGGCACCAAACGATGGGTGCTGGTCTTCCAGCCTC
This sequence comes from Pseudorca crassidens, assembly GCF_039906515.1. Taxonomy (NCBI): domain Eukaryota; kingdom Metazoa; phylum Chordata; class Mammalia; order Artiodactyla; family Delphinidae; genus Pseudorca; species Pseudorca crassidens. The sequence goes on along the minus strand of NC_090305.1, from coordinate 3,447,618 downwards.
CCCGCTGGGATCAAGGCCTGATGCCCCCCCAAGACAGGCGAAAGAGGACTGGGGCAGAAGCAGCAGCCTCATCCTTTCTTCTATTCGGAAAATCACTTTGAAAAGGAAACCTTCATTTAAACTAACACCTTTTAATCACTTTAGTAGTCTTTTCTCTTTTTCCTGCTCTGGATCTTAGACGTCCCTGCACAGCCCTGGTCAGAGTGACATCCCACTACATCCTAAGAACAGGCCAACTCTGCATATGAGGCAGCAGTGCAGTCACATCATCCTCGACAACTCTGCAGAGACGTAGCTTCCAGCCCCAGATGCTCCTTGTAGCTTTGCTGCACCCACGCACAGCTTGGGGAAAGCCAGTGTCCTTTGGGGGCTGTAAAGTAGGCATGATGGGCCAGCTGACCCAGGGCTCCTTTGCATCACCAAAACTACCTGTTTCCCGAGCCTGGAATGCACTCACACCCCTCTGTAACCTGTCTGCTCCTCTGTTAGAGTCTTGGCCACATTTCCTGGGTGACAGCAACACGTGTTTTTATTTTATGTTGCACTCAGCATTCCAAGGAAAGACGAGGGATGAAGGGAAGTAGATATTGACTTAAATTTCAGCTAAATCTTCAGTTGGTTGAAGGGTTTCCCTCAGCAAGCCATGACTTTCATAAGGATTGCTAGCAGATCTCATACATTCTCAATTGACCACTTGTTTGGGGATGTTTGGGTGTGTGTGTGTTGGGAAGTGTGTGTGCATTGTAGGTAGGGGGAGAATTCCTCACAGCCCTGCTCTCAGAAGAACTGAACCCCTGTGGACAGGGTCAGGTTTTCATGTGTTATCTATATACATGTGTCCTAACAGGATGTGCTGGTGCCTCTCTTTCCAAGGGGGTTACATAAGCATAAGCAGCAGAGGCTATGGTGCAAGATGTGGAAATACAGGTGTTTAGGACACATTAGACAGGCAGAGCCCTGGAGAGCACAACAGTGAGAAGGTGACTGCAGCAGAACGTCTGAGTAGAATTAGCTGAGCATAGATAATGTCTGTGGCCCCTTTGGTGCTGTTCGACACTGGAGTGGGTCACTGGCTGTCTTTATCGTAGTTTAAAATGGTACCCTGTGTCTGTAATGGACTGAATGTGTGTGTCCCCACCAAAATTCATATGTGGAAACCCCTAATCCCAATGCAGTGATATTAGGTGGGGTCTTTGGGAGGCAGTTAGGATTAGATGAGGTTGTGAGGATGGAGCCCTCGTGAATGTGATTAATGCCCTTATAAGGATTCCGAGAGAGTTTGCTTCCTCTCTCTGCTCTCTGCCATGTAAGGGCACAGAGAGGGGTCTGCACTATGCAGCCTGGAAGAGGACCCCCACCAGAACCCCACTCTGCTGGCACCTGACCTCAGGCTTCCAGCCTCCAGAAGTATGAGAAGTAAGTATCTGTTGTTAGAAGCCACCCAGTCTGTGGTGTTCTCTGAAAGCAGCCCAGTGGACTAAGATAGTTAAGAGGCTCTAAAGGTCACTGACAGGACCACTTCTACTCGATGTAGAATGCAGCTTGCTTTGAGGTGCCCGTCCCTGTCATATCACAGGAACTACATAAAATCTCCTCTGTACATGATCTTTAAAAAAAACAACCCTTTTTTCTGATTTTCAACTTCTTTATTTTGGCTGCATTGGGTCTTCATTGCAGCGCGCAGGGGCACTCTTCTTTGCAGTGCGTGGGCTTCTCATTGCGGTGGCTTCTCTTGTTGCGGAGCATGGGCTCTAGGCGCACGGGCTTCAGTAGTTGTGGCATGTGGGCTCAGTAGTTGTGGCTCGTGGGCTCTAGAGCGTAGGCTCAGTAGTTGTGGCGCACGGGCTTAGTTGTTCTGCGGTGTGTGGGATCTTCCTGGACCAGGGGTTGAACCCGTGTCGCCTGTGTTGGCAGATGGATCCTTAACCACTGCACCACCAGGGAAGTCCCTGATTTTCACCTTCTTTGGGTTTTACTGAAATTAATGTTGGGATTAAATTTGTTTTAGGTTTTTCTTCTCATTCTGAAATGATCGATAGTAATGCTGAAAGTGAATTCATTCGTTTACTTTTCCCTTTTGGAAGTCATCAGAGAAGGGAATTACTTAATTTCAGCCGTTAAGAAGATAATTTGATTCACTAAGGATGTGTGTACTTCATATGTTATACATCAGGTTTAAAAAAAGAAATTCTAGATACATCAGCTTTGGAATTCATTCATTTGGATTAAATATAAATTATTTAAATAAATTAAATATAGCACACTCAGTGAAGAATACCGGATGTAGAGGGAGGCCAGGCTTCAGCCCTGATCGGGTTCAGGATACTGCACAGGGCCCCCAGCTGTCCGCTTCCGGCCCATTTTCAGTGGCGCTTACCCTCAGCACCTGGGACGTCCAGCCGTGTGCCGGCATTGCTCCTTTCTTAGCTGATCCAGGTTGTCTGTTAATGCCATCCCATCATTGCATTTCTTCAGTCCTGCATTCCATGGGCGTTAGGGAAAAGATGACTTACACCAGCACATTATTACTGCCGCAGGAAGATGCAAGCCGGAGGAAGAACAGGGTTGTGCCTTCCTGGCTCTGCCTAGACTGGTGCTTTGCTTCAGACTGAGATGTAGAGAAGCAGCAAGGATGTGGGACAGTAAGCCAGGATGGAAGGCAAAGTGTCTGCTGGTCCCTTTACAACACCATGGATTGCCAAACTATGAAGTCTGTCCATATTTAAATGTCCTTTTTTTTTTTTTTTTGCGGGGGGGTGGTTTTGATAGACGGAGAGTGTTAGAGATCCACTTTTTTTTAATAGTTAGTTAGTTGCGCCATGTGAGCTCTTAGTGGCGGCATGCATGTGAGATCTAGTTCCCTGACTAGGGATCAAACCCGGGCCCCCTGCATTGGGAGCACAGAGTCTTAACCACTGCGCCACCAGGGCAGTCCCTAAATGTCCATTTAAGGAGCATCAGTACAAATCAGTACTCTTCTGCAGAAAAAAAAGAATTTACTTTTAGAAGCTTGGTTTTTCGAAGAAGCTGTGCTTCGAAATCTCGAGCAATGATTTTTAAGAACCATAGGAGAGTTCTACATCCAAGTGTTACTCTTCAAATTACTTGCCTTGAAGGGCCTGTTGACTCCAGTAAGCTTCCTTTTCAGAATCACCTTCAGTTTTACTTTCTAAGGCACATAAGAAAATTGAGTAGTATCTTGGCCTCTTTCTTCATTCTTGACTCTGAATCACTTTTAACTGTTTCCAAATGGTAAATCTACCCTCAAAGGATAAAACTTTGCCGACAAAGACAGTATGCAAAAGAATGTAGAGTTATTCAATAAATATTGAGCACCTTCTGTTGCCAAGTGTTCTGCTAGACACCAGGGATAAAAGATGGACAGACACTTTCAGTCCTTGCTGTCCCGCTGCTGATCATCTTAGGGGAAGACAGACTCTCTCAAAAACAATTAACTACACAGTGAAAAGTGGTGATGTGTGTAGGTCTAGCAGGAGCCCCGGGAGAGGAGTGGCCTTCAGAAGAATTTAGAACAAAGACACCATCCAGGAATGCCTTATCATCTCCTAAAATGACAGTCGTAAGGAAGGTGTGAGGTCTACTGTGTGTCTGGAAAACTGTCTTCATTTCCTGATTTTCACTTCTCATCTCTCTACAAATGCACTTGACCTGGCGTATTTGCAATAATAGGAAACGACACTGCTACCATGTGATAACCTGTCCTTTAGCCCCACAGACTGATCAAAGAAGATAAGTTATAGCATCTTATGACTCTAGTTGGATTTTATATTTTTGTTAGTCATTTAAATAACCTGGTGCCATAAGGACATATTTGACAGCTGTGGCTAAAATGATTGAAGAAAATACTTAATAAACTATTCCTCAAGTCAGAACAGTAGGACGGAAACAGCATGCTGTAGCAAGACAACACAGGAGTGTGGGCCTAGAGGTAAATTAAGCAAGCATCCCTCACTCGGATGATAATTGTGTTGGCACCAGAGCGCTTGTGTATCACTGAATCATGCTCTTAAAGAGGCAGTTGGTACTTAAAAAGAAATCATCTTGGAGAACAGGGCAAGGCTTTTCTGGTCGGGTGATTTTTTTCCAAGCAAGGACATGCTTTACTAGGAAAACTTCTTTCTGAGCTCCTTAATAATCAACTGTGCCATTTAAGGAAAGCCATAAGGAGGTATATTCACTAGCAGAGAAATGTAAAGTTGAAAAATTTCTAAACTCATCTGTGATTTTTGTTTTCTGCCCAAATTAACATTTCAGTAGTGGTCACACCAGTCAAGCGCACAGCTCTCTAAACGCGCAAAGAAATGGAGATCGTGGTGGTCCTCCTTCAGTCATCAAATTAGCACTTTTCCATATTTCTCCTTCATGTTGCCATTCTCAAGTTTTACACACATTTATGGCATTTACACAGTAGGGGATATTTAAGATATTTTCAAAGAGCCAACAGCTCTAAACAAAATGAGTGCTACTGAAATGTGTCCTTTACCGCATTAAAGAAGCATATTCCTCTGTATAGCCCTGCTTATATGTAACTATGTGATGGGAAGCTTGGGAAAATATACAGGAGGTTTCAGGTATAATCCCTCTGCCTCTGTACCAATGGAGATAAAATCGTATTCTCCCACTCTTAGAAATCTGAGCTTCATATTCACCAAACCTTTGAACCACTGTGAAATAGGTGATCAGCTGACATCATCCTTGTTTTCAAGATGAAGATGGACGCCTCATTTTCAAAGGAAGTCCGTCAGATCACAGCATAAGCAAACGCCCTTTGGTGCTTTAGCCCTCAGGCACAGAGCAGCCAAGAATTATTTCCAAACCGCACTGCTTAGAGTGGAGACTGAAAACTGCCCAGCTAACCTCCTTCCCACTGGTTCCTGAGGAGGAGAGGAATGGACGGCAGACCGCTGAGTGTTCAATGTGAAAGTCTTGGATGAGGCTTAGAACCCAGCAGAGGCTAACAGATAGTAGCATTTGCAGCACAAAAGAAGCCATTGCAGAGATTTTCTTAGTATTCCACAGGCCCTGTCCTCCCAATCCATCACTACCACTGACACTTAACCATGTACAACAACCACCATTCTGATTATGCTCACAGCCCCTGTGGGTCAGGAATTCTGATGCTGTGCAGTGGAAGTGGCTTGTCTGATCCATGATGTCGGCCTCAACTGGGAGACTAAAGCTGCTGGGGATGGCACAGTTGGCTGGAGTTGGAGTCACCTGGCGGCTTCTTCTCACAGGTCTGGTGCCTAGGCTGGGACCAGCCATGGCCCTTAAACAGAACAGCTACACGTGGCCAGGCTCCCTGACATCATGGCAGCCTCAGACTTCGTACATTGCACTCAGAACTGCAGAGGATGGTGCTCCAGAGGACAGGACACAACCTTGCCTCCAAATTCACATAGCCTCACTTCTGCCAGATTCCACTGGTCAGAGCAGTCATAAGTTCAGATTCAAGGGATGGGGACATAGCCCCCCACCACCACCAGTTCTCAATGGTAGGAGTGTCACAAAATTGGTGGCGGTATTTTAAAACAACCCCAGGCCCCTTCTCCGTAGAATTGCAACAGCCCTTTGTCCTGGAATCCTCAGAAGAATTATGTTATAATTCGATTATGATTGGATTCTAATTATGTTCTCAGACTTTGCTCCCCACCATCCAGTTCAAGGACAAGGGCTTGGGGCTCCACCTACGTCTCATTACCTCTGAAATCACCGGGTCAGTCAGGAAAGAGAAGAGTGCTGGGGCATATGGAAAACATTCACCCGGTGGGCCCCGGGGCTGTCTGGGAAGCTTGTACGTGTTAAGGGACAGCTGTTAGTTCCAACTGAAGGTAGGAATGAAATCTTTGTATTTTCAGATCTTCCCATTTTAATGTGAAACTGGATTTTTAAATGTTGGTGCACGTTGTTTTAAACACATGCTGTGGCCCACCAAGCACATTTACTGGCTGCATCAGATTTTTGACCTGGAGCCTCCAAGGGTCCAGGCTTGTGCTCCTGTCTGTGCTGGCTCTGAACCCCTCTCATGAAGGCCCAGGACTCATGGAACAAGGCAATATTGAAGATTGCACATTTGTGTTGACACGCAGAAGTCTCCACACTGGGTTCTGGGATGCCCCTCCTTCAGATACTACGAACTTTGAATAGTAGTTGTAGATCCTCTAGCTGAGAATCTACGTTTTTCTCAGTACGTGGAAGGCGTCCTTCTCTATCTGCAGTCAGCGGTACGTGGCCGCATCCTAGTGCATTAATTATATGCGTGATATACGTAAGCCCCGTTGGCTAAGGAGCGGACCTTTAACGCTTAGCTGGATAAAACTGAAGGAGGAGGATTGGCTTGTAGTTTGTATTCTCAGCTCTTCTCAGTATTTGTTAGAATTTAAACTTGTCCTAAGCATGAGATCTGTTTGAAATAGAGGCAGGAAAAATACATATTTATGTATATGTACTTCAGTTTAGTATTTGAGACCTTACAATTACCAATTATTACTATAAAGACAAAATTAAAAGTATAGGAAAATAGAAAGACCAAGAAGAGATTTAAGGAATCTCAAGCTAAAGCTTTGTTTTTCTTTCAGCCTTCCTTGAACTAATCATTGGCTGAGTTTATAAATAACCCCCTCCCACCAAGAAGAAATGTCCTAGTGGCACCGGCCAAACAGGATGAAGCACACTGAATCCTCTTCATTTTCGTTTTTGTAACTTAGGTCTTCGTGAAAACTTTCCTGTGCAGTGTAAGTCTCTCGGGTTCTATTCATTTTCACCTCTGGGGGAAGCCAGGAGTGGGGAGAGATGGGTATATGCCTCATTTTAACCACAGTAATTGATTTTAAAGGTGACACTATCCTGAGTACCTTAGATGCCCTGGAGGGGGTGGGATTAGTTGTTTTTCTCTTGGTGGTGGTGAAATTTCAATGATTTTTTTCAATATGCAGTAGAGCTTTCATTCTTCACGGTAAAGATGCATGGTAAGATCTAAACACAGGCAGCTGCTGGTGGGACACTCTTTATTTCTCCTTTGTCCTACCTTTAAAAAACAAAAGAGAGAGAGAGAGAGAAATCAAGAATATTTCCAGAGAATCTCTTCTGGAAAACCTCAGGTCTGACAGTAGGGAAGTGAGGGGGAGGGGCTTTGTCCAGATGGTGTCCTGGGTCACGGTTCTCTTCTTACAGAACCCTGGAAGTGGTCACCCGGCCTTCCCCCGTGGGCCCCACCTTGGAATAGGTCTTTCAGTCTGTAGCTTCGCATATCACTTCACAGGCCTCCCTACTCTACAGCACCCAGGCCTGCCAGGATCTGCCCGCCACCTCTAGGACAACTTCCTGTTGAAAGAGACTCTGGAAGCAGGCTGCTGTGTCTTGAAAGCTGGTTCGTTACTTTAAGATATACCTCTTCATCAGATGAATTTCTCTTTTGCATACATATTTAAACATGAGCCGTGCACTCAGAAAAACTAACCATAGAAGGTGACTAGCCCATAATAAGCACTCAGTGAAGAGTAAATCTATAAATTAAAAAAAGCTTAAAATATGGCATGATATATTATTGAAGGAAAGGATTGCAATTATAAACATCACATTTAACTCTCTAAAGTGCAGCGCCTGTGATGCAGCTAGTTGTTCTTGTTCTGTGACTGATTCAAACTTGTGACACATTAGCCCGGCACATCTTGGGTACGTACCTGCATGTGCTGCCACGCAGGCTGGGACTTAGGGCAGCTCGAGGAGTAGCCTAAGAGGATCTTGGAGACAGAACGTTCCAGTTCCTTGAGCAATGCCCAGAGCATGGCTCCATGTAGAGCGTGTGACAGCGTTGCTACATCTAATTGCTGTATCATATTTATAAGCGTGTGATGGCACAGAGCACAAGAAATTTCATTATGTCTCTGGCAAATTCATATTGAAAGGAAGGACAGATGGTTGAAAACAGCCATAAAATATTCTATTACATGTCTGAAAATCATTAGACAGTAGTTAAAGAGATGTTATTAATGGATCAGATTCACTTGGGGAGTCATGTTTCTGTAATGCACATTAAAGCAATGATGCTTCTGGTGGTATTTTTAATGTAATCAGGGCCAAAGACAAACATGTCTTCCTGTGTAATTAGAAAATGGATTTATCGACAGTTAAGGAGCTGCTGTGCAGCTCAGCTCTCCATCATCTGGGAGGTTATTGTTTTAATCTCCTACCACCAAGGAGGAAAGCGTAACAGTGCTACAGCCCTGGAGGTCACAGAAACAATGCCATGTTGTTTTATTGATATATTCTGAGGAGATGGGGAAGAGGTCCAATTATTATTTCTGAAAATCATCAAAAGCCCCTTTTTAAAAACCCATAGATAACTAACCAATTTGTGAACTATGAATGAATAATTTGAACCCCCCGAGTGCTTTAACATGTCCTTTAGAATTAATACAAACATCAGCATTTTGACTCTGTGAGCGTGAGAATGATTTTGGTGTCCGTTTTATGGCTGAGTGACAAACAGCATATCTATAAGATGTTGGGGAGCCCTTTAGGCCAGGTATAGCCACGTGATGTGGTCCCCACTCTGCAGAGCAGAACATGCAGCCCTGTGGGTCCATATGTCAGAATCACAGGTTGTTCAGTGCTTGGGGAGTGAGGCTTTCCTTAGGGCATCTCACATTGCAAAACAGGATGGGGCAGTGAAATGAATCCAGCAACAGAACAAAAGGACTGGAGGAGTTCAAAGAGCTGGGATCGTTGTTCTCACGGGTCCAGGGCCTCCTGCCACTCAGAGTTGTCTGCAAATGCTCTCTCCTCCGCTCTTTCTTTTCCTGGGCGTTCTGAACTTGCTGCCCTTCAGACTATGCTCTTCCCTACAGGAGCAGCGTGAGTTTCAGCCTGCTTTCCCAGAACATGGGAGAGCCTGGGTTTGTAGCACGTTTTCACTTGTTCCCTTTTACATCAGCTGCCGACCTGTGGCTTCCAGGTAGGCCTGTAATCACATAGTTGGTGGGTCGCCAGAACCCCTTGGGGAGTGGGCAGGAGTTCCTTCATGCAGCCCGTAAGCTCACGCTGTGTGGATCAGGAGTGCCTCTCCTGTAGCATTCGACCTGGAGCTACAGATGCTGGCAGCAGTCCTGGCAATGTCCCCACATGGCTGCGTGGGCCTCACAGGTAGATTTGTGCACTTGTTCCAGTGGCATGGCGATTTTTGTGTCCTGGACTAGGAACTGATAACCTCTAAGTAGGTTTCCCCCCATGTTACTGTAAGGAAAGGACCCGCAGCTCTCTTCTTTTTGGTGATGCAGCAGAATGAGGGTAGAATTATAAATGAAGAATGGAAGTGGGATCAGTTGAACTCACATGCAATTGTGACCACTTAATCACTTGAGATAATTTTTAATTACTTATGCAAATATATGTGAGATTGAATCCAGATGTCAAATAAATATTTAGTTATCAAAAAAAAAAAATCATCTCCCAACAAAGTAAAGCCCAGGACCACGTGGCTTCTCTGGTGAATTTTACCAAACATTTAAAGAAGAATTAACACCAGTCCTTCTCAAACTCTTCCCAAAATTTGAAGAAGACAGAACACTCCCAAACTCATTTTATAAGACCAGTATTACCCTGATACCAAAGCCAGATGAGGACACTATAAGACAATAAAACTACAGAGACTTCCCTGGTGGTCCAGTGGCTAAGACTCTGCGCTTCCAATGCAGGGGGCCCAGGTTCAATCCCTGGTCAGTGAAAAGGATCCCACATGCCGCAACAAAGATCCACGTGCCACAACTGACATGGCGCAGCCAAATAAATAAGTAAATATTAAAAACAAGAAACTACAGACTAATATCCCTGATGAATATAAATGCAAAAATTCTCAGTAAAATACTAGCAAACCAAATTCAGCAGCACATTAAAAGGATCATTCACCATGATCAAGTGGGATTTAATCCAAGGATGCAGGGATGGTTCACCATATGCAAATCAATCAATGTGATACATCACATTAATAGAATGAAAGAAAAAATCATATGATCATGATAAGAGACACAGAGAAGGCATTTAACAAAATTCAGCATCTGTTCATGATAAAAATTTAACAAATTAGGCATAGAAGGAACATACTTCAACATAATAAAGGCCATATATGATAAGCCCACAGCTAACATCATACTCAATGGTGAAGGTTTGCAAGCTTTTCCTCTGAGATCAGGAGGAAGACAAGGATGCCCACTTTCACCACTCCTTTTCAGCACAGTAGTAGAAATCCTTGCCAGTGCACTCAGGCAAGAAAAGGAAATAAAGAGGCATCAGAATTGGAAAGGAAGAAATAAAATTGTCTCTATTTGCAGATTTTATATATAGAAAATACTGTAGACTCCACCAAAGAACTGTTAGATCTAGTCAGTGAATTAAATAAAGTTGCAGGATAAAAAATTAGCATGTAAAAATCAGTAGCATTTCTAAACACTAAGAACAGGTTATCTGAAAAAGAAATGAAATGATCCCATTCACAATAGCATCAAAAAGCAATAAAATACTTAGGAATAATATTAACCAAGAAGGTGAAAGATCTCTACTCTGAAAACTACAAGACACTGATGAAAGAAATCAAAGAAGACACAAATAAGTGGAAAGGTATCCCATGTTCATGGACTAGAAGAATTAATATTGCTAAAGTGTCAGTACTACCAAAAGCCATCTATGAATTCAGTGTAATCCCTATCAAGATTCCAGTGGCATTTTTTTACAGACGTAGGAAAAATAATCCTGCAATGTGTATAGAGCCACAGAAGACCCTATATAGTCAAAGCAATCTTGAGAAAGAAGAACAAAGATAGAGGCATCACACTTTATGGTTCCAAGCTATACTGTAAAGCTATAGAAATTAGAACAGTACAGTACTGATGTAAAAACCAACAAATAGATCAACAGAATAGAATCCAGAGCCCAGAAATAAACTCAGGGATATAGGGCCGACTAATATTTGACAAGGGAACCAAGAATACTCAATGGAGAAAAGTCTCTTCAATAAATGGTACTGGGAGAATTGACTATTCACATGTAAAAGAATGAAACTAAACCCCTATCTTACACCACTCACAAAAATTAATTCAAAATGGGTTAGACAAAAATGTAAGACCTTGGGCTTCCCTGGTGGCGCAGTGGTTGAGAGTCCACCTGCCGATGCAGGGGACATGGGTTTGTGCCCCAGTCCGGGAGGGTCCCACATGCTGCGGAGCGGCTGGGCCCATGAGCCATGGCCACTGGGTCTGCGCGTCCAGAGCCTGTGCTCCGCAGTGGGAGAGGCCACAACAGTGAGAGGCCCACGTACCGCCAAAAAAAAAAAAAAAAAAAAAGTAAGACCTGAAACCATGAAACTTTTAGAAATAAGCATAGGAAAAATGCTCCTTGACATGGGTCTTTTTTTTTTTTCTTCTGGATATGCCACCTAAAACACAAACAACAAAATAATAAATAAATAAGTGGGACTACATCAAACTAAAAAGGTTTTGCACAGCAAAAGAAACAATCAACAAAGTGAAAAGACAGCCTACAGAATGGGAGAATATATTTGCAAGCCATACATCTGATAAGGGGTTAATATCCAAAATATATAAAGAACTCATATAGCTCAATAGCAGAAAAGCAAATAATTCAGTTTAAAAGTGAATAGACAAATAGTCAAAAGACCTGAATAGACATTTTTCCAAAGAAGACAAATGGCCAACAAGTACGTGAAAAGATGCTCAACATCACTAATCATTAGGGAAATGTAAATCAAAACGACAGTGAGATATCATCTTACGCCTATTAGAATGGCCATCATCAAAGAAACAAGATGAGTGCTGGAGAGGATGTGGAGAAAAGGGAACCCTTGTGCACTGTTGGTGGGAATGTGAATTGGTGCAGCCACTATGGAAAACAGTATGGAGGTTCCTCAAAAAATTAAAATAGAACTACCATATGATCCAGCAATTCCACTTCTGGGAATATATCCAAATGAGACAAAAACACTAACTCGAAAAGGTACCTGCACCCCCATGTTCATTGCAGCATTATTTACAATAGCCAAGACGTGGAAACAGCGTAAGTGTCCATTGACAAATGAACGGGTGAGAAAATGTGGGGTGGGTGGATGGATATACATATATATATATATATAATTCAGCCATGAAAAACAAGGAAATGATGCTGTTGGCAACAACATGGATGGACCTAGAGAATCCTCTCCTGAAATTCTGCTCCATAACCACTATTGAGTCCCTTAAACTGGAGCTCCTTCAGCCTGCCCAGCTGTCGTTTTCTGCTTCTCCCGTCCCCGGCCCTGGACGGTGGTCACATTTGTCCATCATCCCTGAGTACCTTCCCCCCCAGCGCCCTGGCTGGCCACTCCTTCAGAGCTTCTCTCACCATGTCGGGAGTTGCTTCACCTTGGAGCTTCCCCTCTCTCACCGGTCATCCCTCCTCTGAACCCGCAGAAGTCACACAACAGATGCAGAGAGCCAGAAATACATTGGTCTTGGTTTTTCTTGTCATTTATGTTGAATTTTTTTTAAATACTGAAAATTTTTGAAAAAATAATATAATGGAAACCCATATGCCTGTATCATGATTGACCAGGTGTTAGCATTTGCCATGTTCACTCCCTCTCGCTCACTTGCACGTCCTCTTGCCCTGCTCCTCTCTTTCTCTGTCACTATTACTGTCGCTTTGTATATTTTTTCCTGACCCATTTGAACATCAGTTGCACACTTGACACCTTGCCCCTAAATTTTTCAACATGTGCCTCCCAAGAACAAGCACGTTCTCCTTCATGCACGCCGTGCCGGCATCACACCCACGACGTTTACCAAGGATACGGTGATGATGGTACCCATTGACGTGACACACAGTCCGACACAGGTTTCTCCACACTACCCAGTCATACTCCTCCCTCCCCTCCCACTCAGGATCCAATGCAGGCTCCACCCCTGGCTCTGGCCCTATCACCCCTTGCCCCTCCACACCTTTCTTTTGGTCTTTTGTGACCTTTCAGTGTTGAAGAGGCCAAGCCAGTTGTCTTGGATGGTGCCCTGCAATCTGGATTTGTCACTTCACCCTCCTGCTCGGGTTCAAGGGAAACATTTCTGGCAGGAAGAGTGCAGGCACGATGCTGCTGCGTGCTTCCCTCGTCCCCACCTCGGGGGACGCGCGCTGTGGGTTTGTCCCACTGTTAGGGTCGCTATTGATCGTTTGCCTGAGATCTGCTCTTCTCCTTATAATTAGGAAGTGATACTTGAGACCCAAGAAGTGGTTTCCTGTTCTGCAGCAACTTTCCATACAGGCTTAGCCTTCACAGGTAAGGACCCCACCTGAACTAATTATTGCATCAGTGGTTGCACAGGTGATTTCCTGACTAGCTGGCCTTCTAGAAAGAAGGGCTTTTTCTTTCCTCCTCCTCCCTCTTCTCCCCTAATTTTTTGAGTATCACTGTAGACTCAGGTTCTTTTTTATTGGAAACGTTGTGATCTGTTGCCGTCATCGTTCTTCTGGATGCTCACACAGTCCCACACTTGCCAGTGGGAGCCCTTTCCAGCCAAGTCCTCCTCCCTCTGATGCGACCCCGTTAGTCTCTGGGCACTGCCTTGCTCTCTGACACAAGGAGGTTTTTTTGTTTGTTTCTTCCCAATAACACAATACAATTACCTGTTACTTTCTATCCATAGCTGTGTTTTGTCAGGAGAGCCAACTATTTTTAAAAAGCAAACAAAAACTGTGTGCCCCATTCACAGCTAAAAATAAAATGCAGTGTATTTCTCCAGAAATGGATTTCTGGATCAAAGCCCAGCTACTAATAACCCAGATAAACTGGCACTGCCTCTCGGGGAAGAGTAGACCGTTATGGAATATCTGACTCGGCCTTGTTGGTGTGCGACAAGCTCTTCCAGGACAGCAGAGAAAGGCAGATGAGTTGTATGTGTAACTCGGCATGTAACACATTCACCAGTGGCGCTCTGATAAGGTCCACTGTGTGCCAGACACCGTGCAGGTGCTTTTGCAGAGGTCAGAGGAGATGCGACCAGCTGAAAAGGAGAAATGAGCCGATACACGACAGTGTGCTTATTGGTGTTACAGGAATTAATAGGGGAAGAGGAAGTGCCGAGCAGAATACAGGGGAGTTGGTCTATGAAGGAGCGCAGAGTGAAGGGGAACTTTGCATGGATGGGTATTTGTGTGTTACTGCAGGCCAGACAGTTCCCACACGTCCAGCTGTTAAGTGATTGATTGTCTCTGTGCCTCGGTGTGGGGAAGGGGGCGGCGCGGGGGGAGGCGTGGGCAGAGGGATTAGAGAGGAGGAAATTCAAGAAGTTATGAAACTCAGACCAGCCTTTTGCTTTACCTGTGCTCCAGTCTCATCTGGTGGTTGTGATGCTAGCGGGTATCCTAATAGGGGTTACTTCTGGGGTAAGAGAACTTGTTTTTCTCCCTTCTGTGTGGCAGATATCCTGGAACAAAGAGGGCAAATAGGAAACCCCACTTGCTACCCCACCCCAAGTCAACAAAGATAATAGAACACTGTGAAAGAAAATGAGGAGTAACTGCATGATAGGTTCGGCTTGAAATCACGACATGGCTTCTTTAAACAACCATCATTTGTCTCAGTGCCGCACTGTTTAGATCATGATATGATTAGCTTGGGTAACTTCTTTGCTTTTAAATGAAACCTTTAAATGTTTAATGTGGTTTAAAAAGTTTTTCCACAGACAGCTCTCAACGCCATCAGGAATCTCTGTTTGGTGATGGTAGTTGTGTTGTATTCCTTTAAAATTCTTTTTTTTTTTTAATGTATTACCAAAGCTGAACGAAATATTCTTCAGGTAGCTCTTTCATAGCACTGGATATTCTAGCGTATGAGAATTTATTTTCTTCCACTCTAAGGAATGCTGTTATTTTTATTGAAACTTGAATTATAATTGTATTATAATTTTACAATTAAGAAAGAAAACTAAAACTGTCCATCTAGCCTTTCAGCTTACTGCTTTTGTTAGCAGTTTCAGCTTTTTCCATAACTCTCAGTTTCATTTTAAAATTTCGTTTAGTGGATTATAGAAATGTGAGCCTCAGTCACAGTAGCATATTTCCTGGTTATAAGAGACTAAAAGGAAACAAGCTAGCATTCTAAGTTTTGGGGAAATTTTGTGATGTCATGTGTAAAAATGAATGTCCTGGAATTCTGTACTTGCATCCACTGATTAGTTTAGTACTGACACAAAAGTAGAGAAAAACAAATTAGTACAATCAGATATTAACATAATTAATCTGCAAAATGATAGCTAAAGGGATACTTAAAGATGCCGTTCATTTTTCATGATATCACATTTCTTTGAAAAATAAACACAGACATACGCTTGTGTCCATAGTAAAGCTACTGCTGAATCACTGTAACAGGTAGGAATAATAAGTGGTGATTTGAATGGGAAATTAAGACAAACTCATTGAAACCAGTGCCTCATATCTTTTATTTCTCCATTTTCACATCTAAAATACAGGTAAAGAAAGTGCTTCTAATTAGATGCTTACAGAGTTCAACATGCTTGGTCGAAAGATAAAAATGCCCGGGGAGTTCCCTGGTGGCCTAGTGGTTAGGATTCTGGGCTTTCACTACCGTGGCCTGGGTTCAATCCCTGGTCAGGCAACTGAGATCTCGCAAGCTGTGCGGTGCAACCAAAAAAAAAAAAAAGTAAAAAAGAAAGATAAAAATGCCCAAAGGTGCTGCATTTAAACTGATCTCCAAATCTGAAAGCTTCTGTAGAGCAGTTCCCTTTTCTTGTTGTTTTTTTTTAAGATGAAGGAGATTAAGAGGGACAAACCTCCAGTGATAGAATAAATAAGCCATGGGGATATGACACACAGCATAAGAAATATGGTGAGTAATTTTTAAGAACTTTGTATGGTGACAGATGGTTAGTAGATTTTCCGTGGTAATCACTGCATAATACATGCAAATGCCAAATCACTGTGTAGTATACCTGAAACTAACATAATACTGTATGTCAGCAATATTTCAGTGTAAAGAAAAAAGAACTCCCTTTAGATTGTTGGTCATATAAATGCCATGGGAGTGGGGAGGGGCGAACAAGGGAGAGGGAATTATTCAAAAGTGAATCCGTTTTTAAGTGAAAAACTCCAATTATATATTCCTTTTAAAATAATTTTTGTTAAAACATATGTATGTATATAAACAGTCCAGTGTCATAAGAGTGCAGCTCAGTGTGTTTTTATCAACTGAAGACATCCTGTGCTCAGAGCGCAACCAATGCAGGCATATTACCAGCACTCCAGAAGCCCCTCATATTTCCTTGCAGTCACCACATCCCACCAGGGATATAACCACTATCCTGACTCCTCACGTGGATTGGTTTTCCTGCTTTTATACTCTCTGTAATGGAATCTAGCTGCTCTTGCTCAATATTGTTTGAGATCTCTTCATATTCTTGTATTCTGGTATGGATGGTTCCTCCTCCAGGCTGTATATTTTTTCATTTGTGAAGACACCACCAAATGTATTTATCCTTTCTTTTTCTCTTTTTTTAAAGATTAGTGACTCATTGACAGAATTTTTTTTTAATACAGTAGTTTTTATTTTATTTTTTTAATTTTTGGCCACGTCGGGTCTTAGTTGCGGCACATGGGATCTTCGTTGCGGCTCTCAGGCTTCTCTCCAGTTATGGCATGTGGGTTTCCTCTCTCTAGTCGTGGAGTGCGGGGTCCAGGGCGCGTGGGCTCTGTAGTTGTGGTGTGCGGGTTCCAGAGCATATGGCTCTGTAGTTGTGGAGCACGGCCTCCAGAGCACGTGGGTTCTGAAGTTTGCGGCACATGGGCTCTCTAGTTGAGGCGTGCGGGCTCAGTACTTGTAGCATGTGGGCTTAGTTGCCCTGCGGCATGTGGGATCCTAAGTTTTCCGACCAGGGATCGAACCCACGTCCCCTGCATCGGAAGGCGGATTCTTTACCCCTGGACCACCCAGGAAGTCCCTGTTTATCCTTTCTCCTACTGATGGACATTTGGGTAGTTTCCAGTTTGGGGCTCTTTTGAACAGTGCTGTTATGAATGTTCTGGCACTTGTCTGTTGGTGAATGGTCGTTCTAGGAATGGAATTGCTGGGTCATCAGTTTGCATGTGTTCAGCCTTAGAAGGCACTGTCGAGCCTCCACAGTGGATGCCCCAAATTGCATTCCCATCAATCAACAACATATATTCCAGTGGTAGTTCCACGTCCTCTGCAATACTTGGTATTTCTGTGTATTTTCATTTTAGCCAGTCTAATGGATATGGTAGTTTTAATTTTAATTTCTCTAGTGACTCGTGAAGATGAGTACCTTCTCATGTATTTGTGCATGGAGGGATATTTCGTGTTTACAGATTGGAATACCCAAAATTATAAAGGTGTTGGTGTTCTCCAAATTCACGTATAGAGGTGATGCAGTCCCAATCATATTACTAGCAATGGTTTTTTTGTAGAAACTGAGATGTTCATTAAAAAATTCTCATGGAAATTCAGAAGACCAGGGATAGCTAGTGCATACGTAAAGAAAAAGAACTGGCATATTTCCACTACCACATGTAAAACCCCTTCTAAAGCTCTGTTAACTAAGATTGCGTGGCATTGGTACGTGGCTAGGCTACCTGATCAGTGGAACAGAACAGAGTCCAGGAAGAGACCCACTTACATACAGTCACCTGGTTTATGGCAAAGAGGTAACTGCAGTGCACTGGGAAAGGGATAGCCTTTTCAATCAGTGGTGTTCGGTCTGTTGGATAACCATTTGGGGGTGAAAGTATCCTGACCTCTTCCCCATTCATACATAAGAACGGATTGTAGAAAAAAAATGGACTGTAGATTTAAGTGGGAAAGGAAAGACAAGTTTAGAGGTGTTAAAGAAACAAAATTCAACTGAGTAAATTTTAAAGGTTTTATTGCCTTTATTGAAGGACTCATGAATCAGACAGCATTCAGTGTAGCAGACAGAAAAGAGCTCCAAGGGGCTGTACAGAATGAAAGACGTTTATAGGCAGAAGGCAGTGGGAAGAGGGAGCACAGAGTGGTTCGGTTGTGGCAAGGTCACTTCCCTTTAGAGGTGACGGGTCTGTCGGGCAGGCGACCTAATGAGTGCTGATCGGGTGATTCCTGATTGGCTGGTTTAAGATTCCGTTTCTGGGAGAGACCGAAACTATAGCTAAGTCTCCGTTTGGTGGTGTGTGGCTTAGCATAACCAACTCCATTTTGGACCTGTTGTTTTTAACAGAGGAAAACAAAAGAAAACAGCTGCATTACTTTGGAATAGGCAAAGATTTCTTAACTAGGACACAAAAAGTGTGAGCCATAAAAGAAAAAAAATTGAGCTCTACTAAAATTACGGTGTCAAGAGCAATAGTAAGAGAATAAAAAAGCAGAGAAATGGGAGGAAATATCTGGAAAGAGATTCGCATACAGGATATATAAAGAACCCCTACAAATCAGTTTTTAAAAGACTGAAACCAACTCCTAAAAATGGGTAAAAAATGTGAACATTCACTTCACAAAGGTGATATCCAGATGGCCGATTAACTTGGGAGGATTCCCCTTTTGCCACGGGCGGGGGTGTGGTGTTCTACTTCTGATAAGAGAACGTGTGTGTCATTCACATATTCAAATACTTCTTTACTACTGACAGCCTACAGCAGTATGCTTATGCAACATCAAGAATGTGTGTGATTACGTTAACATACAATGTCCTTTAAATATTACTGTTTTAGGCTCATGATGTTTTGATGCTATGGACATGTAAACATGCAGGATCTAAAGGATGCAACAGCAGGAGACACCAGATGGTTTCACACTTACTTATAACCCTAAAGAGAAATTAGCTTTTCCATTAGCATGAACGTGAGCAAAGAGATCCCCCCCTGGGCTTCCCTGGTGGCGCAGTGGTTGAGAGTCCGCCTGCCAATCAGTGCAGGGGACACGGGTTCGTGCCCCGGTCCGAGAGGATCCCACATGCCGCGGAGCGGCTGGGCCCGTGAGCCATGGCCGCTGAGCCTGCGCGTCCAGAGCCTGTGCTCCACAACGGGGGAGGCCACGCAGTGAGAGGCCCGTGTACCGCAAAAAAAAAAAAAAAAAAAAACCGGTTCCCCCGTGCCGCTTGCTCCCCAACTCTCACCCACCCTGCTTCTCTCCCTCTTTCCCTCTCTCCCTCTCTCCCTCTCTCCCTCTCTCCCTCTCTCCCTCTCTCCCTCCCTCCCCCCTCCCCCCTCCCCCTCTCTCCCTCCCTCCCTCCCTCTTTCTCTCTCTCCCTCCCTCTCCCTCCCCCAACTCTGTCTCCCCCCCCCCCCCGCCCCCCAGTCTCTAAGCTATCCCTGACCCACTGCTGGTCACTCATGTCATCTTTAGGGAAATAACGAAAGGACACGGAAGTGGCAGGATAGAGGAGTTAGGAGGCCTGTTGTGTGCTCTGCGTGAACATTTTTTAAAGCTGAAGATTTAATGGTTTGTGTTTTAGGTAAATGAAGTAGGTGTGACCTTGATAGGAGACCAAGTTAAAACCACCTGTTCTAATTCATACTGATGAGGTAGAATCATATGGAGAGCTCCACAGACTTGCTGACCCAGGGGGGTCCGGTGCAGCCTGGACCACGGGAGGCCCAGAAACTCCCTGGGTGATCTGATGTGCAGACGAGGCTGGGATCTGTCCTGGCCAGGAGTCAGGGCACAGTTAACCTGAGACACCTTGACTGTGTTTTGGCTTTACTGGGGGAGGGGGCCTTGTTCTTTCTACGGCTCCTCTCCAGGGAGGATGAGCCCTGGGAATGACTAGCAGGAAGGGGTAAAACTGATACTCTGTAGAGAAGGATTTCCCTCCTTTCCTGATTATCCTGTGAGCAGCGCTAGCTCAGCAGCGAGGCTCTGGCCCAAGAGAGGCCTGGGTTGCTGCTGCATCTGAGAATCCGGCAGTCCTCCCTCCTTGCTTCCCTGCCGCCCACCACGCGGATGAAGGAGTCGTGATTGTAAATCAAGCGCGTCAGTGTTGTGAAAGCACGCAGCTCTGCTGCAGCTTCTTCCTGTGAGAAGCACGACGGTGGTGGCTGTTTTCATTTTTATTTTTAAAATCCCATTGTGAATACAACTATCCTGTAATGAAAATACATCACTAAAATTTTACATAATTCATACAGCCTTTTGTGACTGCTTTTCTCAGTAATTAATATCTTATTTGCTTTCCTCTTCAGTAACCAAAAATCATTGATGTACTGTATTTTAATATTTTATATTACACTGTTTTAACTAATTCCATAAGTTATTCCAAACACTGACCATAAAGGTACTTTGAGAAGGTTATAGACAACAGTTTGAAGACAATGCCATAGAAAAGTCTAAATAAAAGCAAATAAAGGAGGGCTTCCCTGGTGGCGCAGTGGTTGAGAGTCTGCCTGCCGATGTGGGGGATACGGGTTCGTGCCCCGGTCCGGGAAGATCCCACATGCCGCAGAGCGGCTGGGCCCATGAGCCATGGCCGCTGAGCCTGCGTGTCCGGAGCCTGTGCTCCGTAACGGGAGAGGCCACAGCGGTGAGAGGCCCGCGTACCGAAAAAGCAAATAAAGGAAAACTTTTAAAGGTAAATTATACTAATTTATCATTTATCCAGCAGGTTTTTTTTCATATCTTATATTTCTTCTGTTCCTTTACCTGTCTCTTTTGCCAACCAAAAGAAAATGGGAAATAAACTTTTAACCTACAGCCCCTAATCTGATTCTTATTCTTAATATAGCTTTTCACTCACTAGATCAAAATGGCATTCTTTAATAAAAGATATAAATTTATATACCACAAACAATAATTTAGAATGTTTTGATTACCCCATAATTGAGCAGTTTCTTCTAGTTTTAGACATACTGTGTGTATTATCCGATGCAGATTCCCAGCATTTTCACTATGTTGGATAAGACCAGTCGCGTTATAGTCTTCATTTGTCTCCTGGGAGATGTGACTTTCCGTATTGTAAATACAGGATGTAACCATTACTGGATGCCATTTTTCTGATCTGTATCACTTGCTCTGTTTGTTTTGGGAGCATCTTCATCTCTATAAATGTATGACCCAGGTGACGTGGAGGCAGAGGAGGGAAAGGGAAAAGGGAAGAAAATATCTCATGGGCATCAAGCAGATGCCACTTCACAGCTCTGCCTGGTCGAGAACCACGCCCCTGCCAAGCCAGCGTCTGGCCTTGCCCTTCATCTGAGGAAATGGCTGGTGCCCAGCCCAAGAGAGCGGAGCCCAGCTCTGCCAGACGTTGCGGCTCCTGCAGTTTGTGCTTCTCCAGGAGCTCAGAACCTGGTCGGGAAGGGGGGAAAGTTACACACACAGTGGAGCCCAGCTCTGCCAGACGTTGCAGCTCCTGCAGTTTGTACTTCTCCAGGAGCTCAGAATCTGGTCGGGAAGGGGGGAAAGTTACACACACAGGGGGACACGCCTGAAATTAAAGTTCCACTTACTACTGTGAGTTCCAGAAATAGCCGTGCACTAAAGGAGACCAGAGAAAGCACAGAGCACTTCTGGATGGCTGGTCGGCAGACGGCTCCTTCATGGGAAAGGTCAGCCCTAAACTGGAGAGAGGGGATTTCAGAAGGAAAAACAGAAAACAAGATTCCAGGAAAGGCTGATGGCTTAGAATGAGAAGGCCACAGGGAAGATGAGGATATGGGGAAGCAGATGAGCGGCAGGAAAAGTAGATTCCAAGACCTGGCACACGTGCCAGGCGAGCAGGGCCATGTCGATAAATGCCCCACGTCGAGTATTAAGAACTTCGGACTGAGGGGGTCCCGTAAGGCTTCACAGCAGAGGTATGATCTGAGGTGGCTGTAAAGAGAGGTATGGATTTTAAGGAACATTCTTGAGCAGAATGTCAAGGTGAGAAGGCCTGATGCATGTTGGCCTGCCGATGGCGGAATGACAGCTTTCCCCTAGAGGGGCCTTGAGATGGTTTTGGGTGGTGGCAGTGCAGAACCATTAAAAGTGTTCCGTTTCAAAGGCTCCTCTCACCAAGGTCGCCAGCGACCTCTTCGTTATAAATACTGAATAAATTATAATAAAATAATAATTTCCGTCCCGCATCTCGCATGATCTTTCTCGGCTTTTGAGCATGTGTTGACCTCTTTCTCCTGAAAACTCTCTTGCCCTGGTGTCTGAGTTGCCCCCACTTCCCTGGCTCCCCCGTTCACCACCCTCGGTCCCCGCCGTGGCCGCCCTTCTCCGCACGCATCTCCTCATCCACATTCCCACAGCCTGGCCCTCCGCCCGCCCCCCTCCTTCACCCTCTCCAGCCCCGCACTGACCCACCTTCCTACTCAGGTTTCCACCCGTGAGTGCGAGTGCAAACGCCTGCTGTCAGCCTGCCCCAGACCCGGGTCTTCGTGACTGTCCCATGCTGCGACGCCAGGGGTCACGACGACCCCTCTGCTCCCCATTGCTGCACGTCCTGTTCTACACCTGCCTGCACAGTGAGGTGCCGGGACCTTCTTACCACCCACATCTCACTAAAACTGTGAACATGTAAAAAACTCCCACCCCACCTGATGGGCACGTTGCCTCTAGAAATCTTCCCTCCTTCTAGACTTGACCCTCTTCCAACCTAGCAAAGGCAATGACGGTGACTGTATAGACTTGTGCTTGACGGGTGTAACCTCAAATGCCGCATACCAGAGGAAAGAACCTTCCATACGGCCACCTTACCTCACTGTAGCAAGTGCTTTGGAAAAGAATATTGTTATTAATACTGGCTGTGAGCACCTACCAAAGGTTTTTCTGCCCGTATTTGCTTATGCTTCTTGAAATACTTTGAAATATTGATTAATCTTAAATCTACATAAATACGTATGAATATAAGTACGTACATACATAAATACATATGTGGGCATACATGCAGATGGATGGATAGATAAACAGATAAGAATAAAACCTTTGGGGGGATTAGGACTCATTTTTCTTCCTTTTTTTCCTTCTGTCTGAGTCTGTCCCAGTAATAAGCAGAGTGGGACATGCTTTGTGTTGCTGCTGACTTGGAGTCGAGAGCTGCTCCTCTTTTCAAAGACCCGCAGCCTCTTTCCGTCGAATCAGGAGTCATGGCGGCAGCAGGGCCTCTCGCTGCTGTCTTTCCCGTGGGCTTGATTTAGTCCAGCCGGTACCCTCCTCCGGCTCAGGCGCTGTTAAGATGGAGAGATACGTTCAGTTTTAAACGAGCGAACCAAATCTGTCTTCTAAAGAAAAGGAGGAACAGCCTTCTGTGGCATGTCTTTAAATGGATTAATATGTTGATCTTAGAGAAAACGGGAGCCTCCCTCATGTTTTCATTATTGAGCCAGGTGAAATGAAACGCGGAACTCACTGCTAAATGCCACCTCTGGGGTTTTGCTGTGTTGCTTCTGTTTTACAGTACCCCGCAGGATTCCTCCTTTAGCTAAAGCAGACTGTTGTAAGTGTACAGCCTCAGCATTCTTTTTGAAACACCAGACACTACTTAGTTGCCTCATACCAAGAACTCTGCAGTGTTAACTGGCCATGAACGTCTAATCGTGCGAGTGTGTCTACCTTCACAAGTGAAGGAAGCGGCAGCCTGAGTCTGGTAATAAGGTACCGGTTACCAGAGTACTGCCTCTTAGTCCTCGGCAGGCAGCTAGTCCTTATTCATATAAACGTTTGCTTTTAAGTGAAATTATCAGTCATAAAATAAAATGTAGGCATTAAGTGGAAACTCTTGCCATACTAGTTTATTCTTGATGATTCATGAGAAAATACTTTTCCGTATTGTAGGCTTTCATTCAATATCGATTTATAAGTGAGCGAATATCCGTATGATTTTAAGGGGTGGAAGAACGCTTTCTCTATTTTGTAAGGCTCACAAACCTCTGAACCTGCCGTTCTGTGCCGTTTATCTGAGTGTAAGGGGAAAGTTCTAGAAGGTGGACTTAGCATTGCTTTACCCTTATTCATCAGGCAAAATTCAAAACGCTGGAAGAGGTGCTTTTTTCTTTCTTTCTTTCTCTCGAAAAGATGGAATCAGTCTGAATGGGAGGATAGGGGAAAGTCTTGGAATAATACTGTGATGTTTGCTGTGATTGGAGACCCTAACGGGTTTGCAGGCTGCTTCGGGGAAGTCAGGGCCAGCTCCGGTGGTCACGATTTCTCTCCCCGAGGGGACCCGAACGTCTCCTTGTGTTGAGCCCTTTCTGTTGGCATGAAACAGATAGGAAGAGGTTCAGAGGTTTGGTTGCATGGAACAGATCTGGGATGGGATTTATTCTAAGGACACCTAGGGAAACAAGGCCTCTCGGCCACGAGCCCCCGCAGATCACCCATCCTGCCTCACCGAGACTGGAAGCCCTGCAAGGATGTGGCAGCAGCTCCCACCATTCCCCTTTCCCATCTCCTTGCTGTCTCCTTGCTTATACTTTCTGCTACCAGTGGGCTGACTCTGTTTCAAACAATTGCTTGGATCCTTTCAGATTGGACGCCCCACCCTTATGGGCAGAGTCCCTGCCCCTGGCCCCTTACAGGCCTGGCCCTTAGCAGGCACCTGGGCTCCCAACACGTCCCCCAGGTGCTCCGCTGCTGCCGGGGCTTCTGGGGCCACTGTAGAGACCGGCTGGGGGCCTCGGCTTGTGGACGGCTGCCTTTCATCTTGAGATGAGGCTGCGCCTCTAGGACAGCCTCCCTCTACAGAGCTAGTGGCAATGCGCCTTGTTATCTGGGGTTTGATAAGGGGTTATTCATTGTTTACCTTTGCCACCTGTTTTGGCAAACACTGTACAAGATAGATGATACAGTCCTATAGAAGAATTTGATGTTGAGTGACCAGGTTATAAATCTATATGGGCGCCTCTGGAAGATGTCCGGTCTGCCCAGCCTGCTTCCAAAGACATCTCAAGACTTTCCTCTCTGCCCTTTCCTCTTAACCATAGAAATCAGCTGGTAGTTGTTTCTTGGGGAGCGTGTGTGATGCCTGGAATACACACAACCTGAGAGCTGCACCAAACCAAAGATCTTTGCTTAATGTTTTACTTTTTTTTTAAGTGCTCCCCATGCATTATCATTTTAACCTTCAGAGTGGCTGGGAGAGGCTGTATTCACCTGCTGCTGCTGAGAAAACAGACCTAACACTGCACGACAAGCTTAATGGCAGAACCAGTATTAGAATCCCCATTTTCTGGTAGGTTCCAAGACATCCTGATACAAATGTGTCTGATCACTAAATATGTGTGTGCATGGTTCCCCCAACACAGACACACACGTGTGCACACACATGCATACACACTTGTGTAGACTCAGTTATTGGAAAATGACAGAATTTACCAGCATCAATCATTTCTTCTGTTTGTGGTTATGGTAGCTGAGAATTATTAGCCTAGTGAAGATGGAGTCTGAAAACCTGTCCTGTGTTTCTCTAGTATTGTTGAGCCATTAGTCTAGCAATAGGCAGTGCAGGGGGCTCCGTGATTTTGAACAGAAGAGGGTTTCTGTATCCCTCTTCTTCCTGCCAACCACCCTCTTAGAGTGACATCGTTTGTAAAAATTCCCAGACCTGGGGTGAAGGGACTTGAATTGTGATGCCCCTCCACCGGCACTTAGTATGTAGTTGGGTTTAGTTACTGTGAATTTGTGAATCAGATTTTGAAATCTGTAGAATGAGGTACCGGAGTTTTGTTTCCCAGTGTTTCGTGTACATGCTGCATGACCTTAGGTCCTCCACTCCACTCTCTCTACTACGTCACCCACTTTGTAACTCCTTTCCCGTCCAGGCCAGGGCTTGGGGACTGGGAGTGGGGTGTCAGAATATATTAAAACTCTTCCTTACATAGACCCAGTTTGCAGGTGTTACAGGAAATTCCCTCTGCCGTCTAATTCCGCTCAGTTGCATTTTTTATGTTAATAGGCTAATGTTTTATGAACTTATAAGACTGAATGTATGGAGTGAGATGAGTATTTCTGATAATTACTTGATGGGGGTGGGGAAGTTCCACAGAAAGCCATTGAAAACTTCCAGACTGATATTGATTAAAATTAGTGGCTCAAAGACTTAGAGTATCTAATTTACAGGATTTTTTTCACAGGTTATTCTATGACTTAGGCAAAAATTGTAGCGCATCATTTATGATAACATATATCAGGTAATTTTCTGTGCTGAATTTAAAGGAGAGCCAGTAATTTAGAATCAGAGCATTCTGTGTGTCCCTGTATAGGGTGTTCTCAGGCTTAATTGCTGCAATTAAGTATTTTTATCTGGGATGTTCTACTTCTAAGGGGCAAGCTCTGTTTTCTCTTTTGGAATTATCAGGGTCTTCCTTTTGTATCTTTCTGTACTTCTTTCTACCAAAGAAGACACAGTGGGATGTGCTTTGTTTAGCTTAGAAGGACGCAAGGTGATTAGAAGCTCTGGCCCCTTGTTCAGTCCGTCGTGCCCGGCACCGAGATACTCACTACGGACGTGTTGCTGGATTACAAGTTGTTTATTTCCTATGGATATTTCCCCGAGTGGCATAAGTTATATGGGTGGTAACATCCTCCTAAGAAATACTCTGGGCATCACATACCTCCCAGCCTTGTCGCGTTGATCAGGGAACAGCATGGTGGGTGATGGAGCTCGGAGCTGAGTGTGTGCATGTTGACTTGTGTGCCAACCTCAGGCAAGTCACTTGCCTTCTCTGGCTTATGGTGCCCTTATCTATAAAATGAAGTTGAGTTGGTGGTTTATTTCTAAGGTCCTTTCCAGTTCTCATACTCAGTGATTCCAGTGATTCATGTTAGCAAGAATATTATCATCATACTTTCATTCATTCATTCAGCATGTGTGTATCACCCTCTGTGTCCAAGGGGCTGTGCTGTCTGCTGTGGTGACTCCAGCAGTGAGTCACCCAAAGGCCCTGCCCTCCTGGGCCCCCATCCAGCCAAGGAGGGGAAACAGCCACGCAAGTGAAAGGAAGTAAAAGTGAAAAATAGCAGTTGAGAACGACAAGGGAAACTAAACTTACATTTAGTTAGCCTCTCTGTGTGCCGTAGGGACTCCACTTTGTACATTATGTACATTTTATTTTAATTATCATGATAATCCTGTGAGCTAGGTGTTATTATCCCATTTTATAAATAAGGGATCAGCGGTCGTGCAGCTAGAATATTGTGCCAGGATTTAGAAGCAATGTTTTGTGTTTTCGAAGCCCCTGCTTCTCCTATGAAATCATGTTGCCTCCTGATAAAATGCTAGAACTGATAACAGGAGATCGTGTATGCTATTGGGGGCAAGACAAGCACTTTCTAGTAGAGGAGTCATTGGCTCAAGGACTTAAAATGGGTGGAACTGGCACGTGTGACCTGGGGAGGATGTTTCCAGCAAGGAGCCAGGCTAGAAAGGTGGGTGGGCCAGGCTGAGTTATTGAAAAGGCATTTTGGAACCGCTCCGGATTTGGCTAGGAGGTTAAGTGAGCAGAGGTCACCTCGAGCCAGGTCTGTAGGGCACCCCTGTGGACGGGGATGGGAGGGGAGCCCTCTGGTCTGGCTGGGGAGCAAGAATGCAGGAAGGAGCTGATAGGGGCTCCAATATAAGGTCAAAATGAGGGGAGGGCATATGCAGAGATGGCTGTGGCTGCTCACAGGGGTCCTGTCACTGGGAAACCAAACCAGGCTCGGGAGCAATCCTGAGAGACACAACGAGGACGAGGACGCGGATTTTGGCGAACCTGAGATGCACGTGATTCCTTCAGCTGAAGTCCCGGGACTCGGGAAGCCGCCAGAGCCTGATCCTGAGGGAGGAGGGGAGCCCGGAGGTGTGGGAGTCAAGGGGGACCGGTGAGGGTCGGGCCCCCTCCAGTTTACAGAGCACGCGTGCATTTGGCGTCTCCCACGCTGTTGGCCATGTGGCCGGAGGAGAGGCCGCAGAGCAGGGATCCCTCTGCTTCTGGCCAACTGTTACCAAGTGCCGGCTGCGGCCAGGCACTGTGCCCGGGTCTCACATCCCTCTGCGCTCCGTACGAGGCGGGCAGCATCGTTATCTCCACCTCACCCAGGAGCCCGCTGAGACAAGGTGACGCAGCAACTGACTAGGAAATGGCAAAGCTGGTCCCCAGACTTGGTTAAACAGAGAGGAGAAAGAAGTGCTGTCATCAGGGAAAATCAGGCTCAAAGAAAGAATTGCAAGGAGGGCAGATGAGGTTGATTCCTCTGTGTCGTTTGCCATTAGCGCCTTGGAGAGTAACGTGGAGAGTGGAGTGGTGGCACGTCCACCCCCACTGACATCACCCGCAAAGCGTGTGCATCACCCGCAAAGCGTGCGTGCTTGGATTCTTTTGCTGACGTGCTGGGATTGTCCAGACTCAGGGACAGACAGGCCACAGCACAGAGCTGCCTCTCAGTGCCCTGTCCTACTCCGCCTGAGAGAAGAGTGTCTGAAAGTTAGCAAGGGCTCAGGGGGGCTTCTGTGCATGAAGGTTGGATGGCTTTTTTATACCCATCCTAGAGTTGTTGACATATTTTTAAGTGATGTTTTACTCGTAGGAAATCACTTACTGGAGTGACCAACTAGTGACCAACTAGTGACCATCACACCAACTAGTACTGTGATGAGCTAGTAGGATGGCATATCCTTGAAATGGCTCATACACCGTGTGTGTGTGTGTGTTTGTGTACGTACGTATGTACCTGCACATGTATGATTTATCTGATATTTACATTTACAAATATTCATATTTAACTTTAGGGGAACATTGGCTTCAAATTTGCGATTATCTCATAGTTTCACTATTCCACTCATAGCTCAGGGGGGAGCTTATCTGAAGCTCTGACCACTCACCCAGACGTATTTTAAGATACAAGAAGCCCTTTGATATCCTGATCACAGCAATGGAAGATTTTGGGGCTGTTTTGTTTCCCGTAAGACATGCCAAGATTTTTAGATTACTTTTCCCACCGACTTTAGTGCATCATCTTCTAATCCTAGAGTATTCAGTAGCCAAAGAGATTAGGTAAATCGGGCAGCTGAGGGTTACTGTGCAGTTTCTGGTTCTTTCCTCCCTGCCCCCACCAAGAACACTTGGAGGATGTCCAGAAAAGCCATAAGGATCCACCAGTGGTTTGAGCTGTGACTTTGAAACCCAGCATGTAAGAGAGCTGTTGTGACACGCTGTGTGGCCTCGGTTAAGCATCTGATGTTTCCCTCACCTCCATTTCAGTGTCTGAAATAATGAACCACACAGCATCCCTGCTACCTGTGTCCCCAGAACCTCTGAGAACTAATGAGCTGGTGGCCGTAAGATGCTCTTTATGAGAGTCTTGGGCTGCAGGGCCTCTCGTAGGAAAGCTTACGGTCGAGTGCTTTTTTTGTGAGCATGGTTTCCTTTAGGTCCTCGTTTTGTTATCCTCATTTTATATATGCTTATAATATTGCTTAATATCACCCCATGAATACCTGTTTCTCTTATATTTTTGAAAACCTGAAAATATCACGCATATTAATGAAGTTTCACTGAGTTGTTGCTGAGCACTCAGGACTGTACATCCAACAGAAAGCTAAATTGGCTAAATATTACTCAGCTGATTGTCTATCTTATGGTGTCATCCTGCCAGCCTAAAAAGTGTAATAATTAATACAAAATTTCAATTTTAAAGTACAGTTTTGTTGTCCCAAGCATGTCAAAAAATAAAATTTTGTTAAAGGAGCTGTTCTAGATGATTAAAAAAATGAAACTTAAGCTCTGAAAAAAATCCAAAACTCACACTTTATTTTATAGTTGGAAGTACATTTTAAAGGTACTTTGTAAACGTACACGGTTCAGGTCCTTCCCAGACGCTGTTCAGTGGGCCTTGCAGGGAAGCATGCTTCGGGCTTCCGGGCCGGCGGCAGGCGGGTGACGAGGCACGCTCGGTGCCCCAGCAGCTTGCTGTCTCACCGGGAAGCAGGTGTGAACGTGGGTGACGAGCACCGCATGCGCGGAGAGCGTATTAGAGAATGTAAGCAGTCAAGGGACAGCATGGCGTGTGTGCGCCGAGGGGCTGCAGTAAATGAAAAGCTTAATCGGTTGTGGAGCGCTGCTGGTGGAGGCATCGTGTCCAGGCCGCGAGCTCGTGGAGGGTGCGGGAGAGGCGGCAGGGACGGGAAGGAACGGAGGAGCCTGGAGGTCACGGAGGGAGCCACCGTGCTGCTCGGGGGTGCGGGGGGGGGGGGCCGGGGGAGAAGTCTGGGCTAGCGATGCGGGGTGGGCAGTCAGTAGGACCGCAGCACCGGTGCCGAGGGCCTGGGAGCACGCGTCTGTTACAGACACACTGCGGGCCTTCCTGACGTTCATGCCGTGTCACATCAGCGTGTGCGAGGAATGAGGGCTGAAGCGTTACTCTTCTGCTCCGTGGCAGCCACGTCCCGTGTGCGTCTCCCCCGCAGCGACGAGGGTCGCGCGGCTTTGCGTCACCCAAGCCCTCACCATCGCAGCTCGGGGGCCGCGGGCAGCCTGACTCTTCGCCCTGGCGCCGCACACCTAAGCCGTGGGGAGCTGAGCGCGTTAGGTAGAGGGGAGGCAGCCTGAGGAGGGGCGGGAAGGGCTTGCCTGGCGCGGCGGCTGGCATGCCGGGCGGCGGGCAAGGCCGCAGGACGGCCCAGCTTCGCGCCTGACACGGCAGGCGGTGCTGCCCGCCGGGCTCGGCCCGTCCCTCGGCTCCGCCCTCCGCCCCGCCGCACGCCCTCCATGATGGGCGCTTCCGGCCCGGGCCGCCCCGCCAGGCCCGGCCACCCCTCGGCCGTGCCGGCAGCTCCGCGGCTCGCGCCCTCCTCTCGCGGCCCGTTCGGCAACGCCCCGCACGGCGCCTCGGCCCCGGGGGCCTCGGGAGGCAGCGGGCAGCCTGGGCCGAGAAACCACGAGAGCAGGGAGGGCAGCCGCTCGGCCCCAAACGGCCCGGCAGCCCTCGGGGGTGCGGGGTCTCTGGGAAAGCGGGAGGGAAACCCCATCACTTAATACCCTGTGGGAGGATTTCTTCTTTCTTATGTTCTTGACATATTCCTTACGAATAAGCCGCTCCTCCCGGCCTGAGCCGAGGCTGCACCCGCGCCCCGCCCAGCAGGCGGCCAGGGATGGAGAAGATGCAGGCACCCGGTGGCAGCACAGGGGGCCCTGGACGGGTTGCCCCCAGGAAAGCTGACAGAAGTCGGCCGTCCCGGTGGGGCGGTCACCCCAGACCTCTCTCACCCCCCCTCTAAGCATTTCTTTTTCTGGGGTATGAAACGGCTTTTCTGGGAGGAAAGCAATTTGATGTCAGGGGCTCTTTGGAGCCTTGGGAATTAGGACTCAGAGCCTTGGGGACTGGAGCTCAGCTGCTGGTGGAAAATACACTGTGAATGTTTTATTCAGTAATGCATGTATAACATTGAGCAGAATCCAAACACATAAATCACTTATACAATAGCCGCTAAAAGCTCCCTTCCCGCGTTTCAGACCGGCTGCCAGAATAGCTCACAAAGTCCTCTGTTGCCATCTGCTGGTGGAACGTCTTATTACGATGTTAAGTCTTGCTCTGTTTTTAGTTCTCCCGAGCCTCTTCGTATCCTCTTGCACTCGAGTTTCCCGAGGGTGACATCTGCCTCCACAAAACCAAAATGCCTTGTGTGTCTGAGGACTGCAGAAGAGAACAGCGGCACCTTTAGAATCCTGCTGGGACAGAGAGAACAGGGCAGATAATAAAGCCATTTTTTTCTCTTGGCTTTTAGCCGGGTCTCTGTGCATATCCAGGCGGCCAGAAGCCAGCCTGCATCTCCGGGTCGAGGACTCAGTGCTCAGTCGTCCTCAGAATAACAGGGTCCTGTTGTCATGGCTGTCTGCTTCTCACTGTCTGTCACAGTCCCCAACATATTACATCAGAGAAATAGGAATTATTAGTATCACCAGTGAAACCTGCCCGTAAGTCAGCAAGAGCTCACATGATTCCCGGTTGAGAAACCTTACCCCAGAGGAGACAGTTCATCACCTGCATAAGACATGGCTGAAAATTACTGGGTAACTTTTTGACATCAGTTCAAAACAGCTGTTGTATCCTGAATGACCGAGGTGCACCAACCCAAGCACCAGGCTGAAGATCTTCAGAGCAGCCCTGGGTCTTGAAGCACTGACAGATGTCACTTGCCCTTCTCAGGTGCGTCTTCAGCAACATCCGTGAGCCGTTCGGGACCTGCAGTGGCATGACTGAGGTTGCACCTGCTCTGAGACAATGCATCTAGCATCTCAGCTCTCTGAAGTTTCACAAAGGGCTGGATGGAGGATATCCAGAGTGCAGCCACTTGGTGACTCGGGGTGTGGGGCAGGGACACAACGGTGCCGACGGGCCTGGGGACGCCGCAGCGTGATGCGGGCAAGCTCAGGGGCTACGACTGCAGGTGACAGTGCTCTTGTTAGGCAACGGTTATCCAAAAACCGAAATTAAGAGGCAGAGTCGCTAAAGCATACTGGGCTCTTCACATCTGGGCAAGGCTGTAAGCCCCAAAAAGATGCTGTCTACTGACATTATCTCCTTAAAGAAACGTTAGGTCATGGATGAAAAAAATCATGTTTCAAAGTTAGAGGGAAAAACTAAAAAGCAGGTTGTCTTTCACTTTAACATAACCTGCAGAAAGGAGAGTGGGGTGGTAGGTAGAACAGAAGTGAGAATCGTCCTTTTCATAGAAAATACGGAGCTGTGTGAACCCGGGGTCACAGCACCACCCATATCCCCATCTCCACCCTTCCCATGAAGGGCCTGTGCCCTAGACAGTGCCATCTTCTTTTCAATTCCACAAATGTGACAAATGTTCAGTTACTTTTTATAAAGTATAGATTTGGGGCTTCCCTGGTGGCACAGTGGTTAAGAGTCCGCCTGCCGATGCAGGGGACACGGGTTCGTGCCCCGGTCCGGGAAGATCCCACATGCCGCGGAGCGGCTGGGCCCGTGAGCCATGGCTGCTGAGCCTGCGCGTCCGGAGCCTGTGCTCCGCAACGGGAGAGGCCACGACAGTGAGAGGCCCGTGTACTGCAAAAAAAAAAAAAAAATTGGTCAAAGTTTAGTTAAACTTTATTTTTTAAAAACATCTTGCATAATATTAGACACAATGACATCAAAAGTGTCAAAAACCAGTAAAGAGGTACTGTTTTATAATAAAACAAAACATTTACTTTTACATAATACTCCGCATCCGCTTAACCCCAGCTGCAGCAAATACAGCGTGGCCTGTGTTGTGAATTGGGCTTGATATTCTCTTGCCTGACTTTGAAGTGTATTGTCGATCAGAGTTGTGATGCGTTATCCATGTTGATAGAGTCGCGCTGATGAGATGGTGTGAACTTTGACTGTTTCTCCATGGGCCTTGGCCTAGGAGCCTGGACGAGTCACAGCTCTCAACCCACCAGCTCCTGTCATTTAGAATAGGCTGCCTGCCCTCTCCAGACCTCTGTCTTCTCGCCCCTACAACAGAGACTTTAATAGCTGTTTCCTAGGGGTGTTAACAAGGGTGACATTCAGTTCTGTGTATAGAGTGCCCAGCATAAGTGCCTGGAACTTAGTAGGTGTTCAGTGAACATTAATATGACGCTTCTGTGGGGATTAACTTTATCTACAGCAACCACTTAGAAGTCCTCTGATTTTAAGAAAGACTATTTGTTTTTAAGGCTTTAAAGTATTAACGTGTTTGTGGAGAGCAAAACTTCTCTGTCTAAAGGATTAAGCTCATTTTTAACTTTTCTTAAAGATCTCTAGCACTTGCTTCTATTTAAAATCCGAAAGAACTTCTCCTTTCTATTAACCCTAACCCGTCACTTTCTTTTACTTTTTTCTCTTTCTTACCCCCCAGTCTTAAGTCCAAAGTCATTTCTGTCACCAGGTTTGTTTTCTGTTGCATCTTTGTGTTTTCTTGGGTTTTGAGCAGGGGATGTATTAGGGTTCCTTATGTAATGCTCAAAAGTCATAATATGTAAGGTTTTTTGTGACATACTCTGGAAATCACTCATAAGAACACTCATTGTCCTTATTGGCTACTTATTCAAAATTCTTTAACTAAGGGAAACTACTTAGTATCATTTTTCTGTATATAAAACTTTGGCAGACATTTTTTCTTTTGTCATCATGAAACTTAATTTGATAATAGCCTCTCAGAGCCCCTTCTCTACCGTTAGTCTGGAACCCTTTTTCAGCTCCTGGAAGACAGCACAGTCGTTTTTATCTTTGTGAGTTGTAGAGCCCTACAATGCCCCATACATTTTGACCAAGGGCAGAGGTGAGTTTGCAGCACGTCAACTATATGTAACACGGTTGGGAGAGGTCAGATACTGGACAGAAGGCGTGACTTTTTCTGCAGCTCATGTGAGCTCAGAGCCTCTTTTGCAGGTTGATGCTGGAAGGAGAAGCAGACCAGAAATGGGGATTTGCAGAACTGCAGGAGACATGCGCCATATCCCCCCTCAAACTATATTCTGATGAGGATAACTTCATTGGTGGTTCCCAGGTAACTTGCAAGGAAGAGCCTATCAACTCTGCCTCTGCTTTGTGACTGGAGCTATCTAGAAAAAAGCAGGAATTCTGTCTTTTTGGAGAGTGGGTCAACAAAATAATAAGTAGTTTTAATTAGAGTAATAGGACATTAAGTGCGGAATATTAAAATGTCCATCATCCAGGGAAAGTGATTTTAAATACAGGTGGACATACAGGGAAATATATTCGCCAGCCAGGTAGCAAAGTCAATATTTAAAGGACACTGGAGTTCTTATAAGAAGGGACTCAAAGAAGATGCTCGGTATCAACGCAGTGAGATTACAAACTTCAACAGCTTTCTAAGGCTCTCTCTGAGTGGAGCCAACCCCAGGAGTTTGGTTTCTGCTGGTCTGGTACCCTCCTGACAGATTCTGGAAGCAACAGTTCTATACTGGTCCTCAAAAGAAGAAGCTGTACAATCCAAGAATTCCACCCCTAGGTACAGACTCAAGAGAAATGAAGACGTATGTCCACACAAAACAGTGTACAAGAATGTTCGCAGAAGCCCTGTTCACTCTAGCCAAAAAGTGGAAACAACCCAGTGGCCATTAAGTGATGAATGGATAAACCAAACATGGTCCATCCACATGATGGAAGATTATTCAGCCCTAATAAGGAATGAAGTACTGATACCTGCTCCAATGTGGATGACCCTTGAAAACATTATATTAAGGAAAAGAAGCCAGACACAAAAGGATGTATTTTGTATGGTTCCATTTTTATGAAATGACCAGAGTAGGCAAAGCCACAGAGACAGAAAGTAGATGAGAGTTGCCATAGGCTGGGAAGGATGGGCGGCTTGGAGTGGGTAACAGTTCATCGGTACAGAGCTTCCTTTGGGGGTGATGAAAATTGATTGTGATGATGGGCACACAAGTATGAAACCATTGAATTGTACACTTTTTGTTTGTTTGTTTGTTTGCGGTACGCAGGCCTCTCACTGTTGTGGCCTCTCCCGTTGCGGAGCACAGGCTCCGGATGCGCATGCTCAGTGGCCATGGCTCACGCGGCATGTGGGATCTTCCCAGACTGGGGCACGAACCCGTGTCCCCTGCATCGGCAGGCGGACTCTCAACCACTGCGCCACCAGGGAAGCCCAATTGTACACTTTAAGTGGATAGGTTTTACAGTATGTAAACTATATCTCCATAAGGCTGTTAAGAAGAAGAGGAGGCGCCAGGAAGAGAGCAGAGTTCTTTCTATGCACAGCTCTGCTCAGTAAGAAATGAAGAAAGTCTAACAGTCTTCCTGCGGTGTCAACTCCTAGGGCAGCTCAGCGCGCCATGAGCAGAGGCTGTGATTAGAACCTGTGGGCCTCGCCTTGGTGCAGGTGCCCTTCCCTAACCACCACCTGGGGCTGTGGAGACGGAAGTGCTCTAGTTAAGAGAAGCCGTTCGTGGAATGCTGTGCGCCAAGCACTGTACTAACACATTATCAACACTATCTAAGTTATATAAGATTGGCATTCTCCCATGCTATAGGTGAGGAAACAGGATTCAAGTTTAGGTAGTATACCCAAGGTTTCAGAGCTGATGAATGGCAGAGCGAGGTTGTATACCAGGTCTGTCTGAGGACAAAGCCCAGGATCTGAACTGTAGATTATCCTGCCTGCCCACTTTTCCACTCCCAGCCCAGCCCATTCTGAAAGACAGCAGGAAACTGGACAGGTTATTTAGAATATTGACTTGGTTTTAAAAGTATTGAATAGAATTGCTCTATGATCCACTTCTGGGTGTATGCCCAAAAGAATTGAAAGCAGGGACTCAAACAGATATATGTATACAGTGTTCATTGCATTATTCACAATAGCCAAATGGTAGAAGCAACTCAAGTGTCCATTGACAGATGACTGGATAAACAAAATGCAGTATATACATGCAATGGAATATTATTCACCCTTGAAAAGGAAGGAAATTCTGATACAGGTCACAACATGGATGACCCTTGAAGGCATTATGCTCAGTAAAGTAAGCCCGTCGCAAAGGGGCAAGTACAGTATGACTCCACTTATATGAATAGGTCCCTAGAGTGTCAGATTCATAGAGACAGAAAGTAGAATGGTGGTTACCAGGGACTGGGGGAGGGGGAAGCTAGTGCTAATGGAGACAGTTTCAGTCTGGGAGGATGAGAACGCTAAGGTGGGTGGTGGTGATGGCTACACAGAAATGTGAATGTACTTAATGCTGCAGAACTGTACGCTTTAAAACGGCTAAAATGGCAAATCTTACGTTGTGTATATTTTACCACCATAAAAAACCATATTGGGTTTGTTTCAAATTCTAGAGCCGGGAAGACTTGTTGAATGGATTCAGCAGGAAAACTTCAAAGAAAACCCTTGTCTTTGGAGGAGACAAGGCCCTTGGCATCCCCGCCTAGGGAGCTAATTCCATTACATGAAAGCACATCTGGCGGGAATGTGCACTGTGGTCACAGTCCCCGGGAGGGCAGTTAGCCAGCAGCGGAGGGGAGTGAGCAGAGATGAGGTCACAGTCCCAGGGAGGGCAGTTAGCCAGCAGCGGAGGGGAGTGAGCAGAGATGAGGTTTCTTAAACAAATAAACATTTGCTTCCGTCTTCCGTCAATGTTAGTTTGCAATGGCTGGACTTCTTGTTTGTTTTTTAACTTTTTTCCCTTCTAGCCTTATTGAGGTATGATTTGCAATAAAAACTGTGTATATTTAAGTGTATGACACATATACACTGTGGAATGATTATCACAGTTGAGCTGATTAAAGCATCTATCCCCTTACGGTCACCTTTTGTATGTGTGGTGGGAATACTTGAGATTTACTTTCTTAGCAAATTTCACGTATACAGTACATGGATATGAACTGTAGTCACCATTAGATGGGGACCCCTGGGTCTCCAGAACGAACTTTCTTATCTGATAAGTCAAAGTTTGTACCCTTGGAGAAATATCCACCTCCCCTCCCCCATCTGGTAAACACCATTCATTCTAGTACTCTTCTTTACTGTGAGTCTGACTTTTTTTCTTTATATTTCTACATACACGTGAGATCATGCAATATTTGTCTTTTGTGTCTGTCTCATTTCACTTATCCCGATGTCCTACAGGTTCATTCATGTTTTCACAATTGGAGGGATTTTCTTCTTTTTATGGGTGAATAATATTCCTGTGTGTGTGTGTCTCTGTTTGCGTGCACATGCGTGCATGTATATATACATAACGTTTTCTTTATCCATTCGTCTGTTGACAGACACGTAAGTTGTTTCTGTATCTTGGCTGTCAAGAGTAATGCTGCATTGAACATGGGGGTGCAGAGATCTCTTCAAGATACTGGTTTCATTTCCTTTGGGTATATATACCCAGAAATGGGAATGCTAGATCATATGATAGTTCTGTTTTTAATTTCTTCGAACCTCCATACTGATTGTCATGATACCTATACCAATTTATTGCTTAACTTTTTATTATGGAAAAATATGAACAAATAGAAAAGTCGAGAGAACAGTATAATGAGTCTCATCCTTTTGTGATTACATACTCACGGCCAGTGGCATTCTATCTGTATGCCCACCCATGCCCGCCCACATTATCTGAGAAAATTCATATTTTTTTTTCTTTTTTTTTTGGCTGTACGCGGGCCTCTCACTGTTGTGGCCTCCCCCGTTGTGGAGTGCAGGCTCCGGACACGCAGGCTCAGCGGCCATGGCTCACGGGCCAGCTGCTCTGCAGCATGTGGGATCTTCCCGGACCAGGGCACGAACCCGTGTCCCCTGCATCGGCAGGCGGACTCTCAACCACTGCGCCACCAGGGAAGCCCAAAATTTATATTTTTTATGAAACTATTTTAGTACCTATTTGAAAAGATAGATTCTTTTTTTTTTTTTTTTTTTCCTGCGGTACGCTGGCCTCTCACTGCTGTGGCCTCTCCCGTTGCGGAGCACAGGCTCTGGACACGCAGGCTCAGCGGCCATGGCTCACGGGCCCAGCCGCTCCGCAGCACGTGGGATCTTCCCAGACCGGGGCATGAACCCGTGTCCCCTGCATCGGCAGGTGGACTCTCAACCGCTGCGCCACCAGGGAAGCCCCGTTCCCTGACTCTTGATAGGCTTACTTAGCTCTGATAAAGTAGCAAAGTGTGGTTATGAATATATATAGACAGAGATGTTTTGAAAAGGTCATAGGTTTTGGAGTCAGAAGACCTGGATTGGATTAATCCAGCTGCATAATTCATGTACCAGCTGTGAAGATGTAGGCAGGTCACTAAACTTCTCTGATTCTCTTTACTCATCCATAACATGTATGTATCGTGTAGTGTTAGGATATTTGTAAAAATTAAGTGAGAAACTAAGTAATGAAGCCGCTCAGCCTGGTACCTGCCCAGTAAACGTGACTTTCCGAAAGACGCATTGCTCAGCAGGTAGAGCAGGCGATCCTCAACCTTAACCCCAGAGAGGCGGGATGTTGAGGAATGGGATGCAGAAATGCCTTCTCTCCTCACTCTGGGGGGTGTCCCAAAGCCACGAGAGTTGGGTACAGTCATAGAAACTTGCCTGGGGTTAAGCCAGGTCAGAATTTCCGATCTGATGATGCATCTTGATCTGTCAGCTGGGGATCCAGGACTGCATGAAGAAAAAGGTATAAGTTCGGGACAGAGTTATGAAGCCAAGGCATGTGATGATTGCCTCTCGATTATGATTTGCATCCTGCTTTTTCCTTTCCACTCAAATTATATTTGCCAGGTCATTAAATATTCTTCTACAATGTCATTTTTTTTATAACAGTCATTTTTAAAGTGGAAATGTACACGCCAATTAAACCACTTCCGTGGTGTTTAACAGTACCTCTTATCACAATAACACATTTTCAATTTTCTATTTTTAATACTATGGAAAATTTTAAGTTACCCTCAAAAACATCTTAGAACATTACTACAGGGAATGTTTAAGTGGTCTTTTAAGTTTAATACATACCAAAGAAAATAAATAAAACAATTAAAACCTGGAAAACCTGGACTGCTAGTTTAGAGTTTAATAAGAATTGGTTATGAGAAGTTGACATTGCAGAATTCTGAAAAAGATATATACTTTTTAAGAGTACAGATACATCTGAGATGTTGTGAACTTATACTGTACAATTAAGGCTTTTTTTTCATTTATTGATTTTTTATTTTTTTAACAACTTTATTGGAGTATCATTGCTTTACAGTGTTGTTAGTTTCTGCTGTATAAGAAAATGAATCAGCTATACGTATACATATATCCCCATATCCCCTCCCTCTTGCCTCTCCCTCCCACCCTCCCTACCCCACCACTCTAGATGGTCACAAAGCATGGAGCTGATCTCCCTGTGCTATGCAGCTGCTTCCCACTAGCTATCTGTTTTCAGTTTGGTAGTGTATATATGTCCATGCCACTCTCTCACTTCATCCCAGCTTACCCTTCCCCCTCCCCGTGTCCTCAAGTCCATTCTCTACGTCTGCATCTTTATTCCTATCCTGCCCCTAGGTTCATTAGAACCTTTTTTTTTTTTTTTTAGATTCCATATATATGTGTTAGCATATGGTATTTGTTTTTCTCTTTCTGACTTACTTCACTCTGTATGACAGACTCTAGGTCCATCCACCTCACTACAAATAACGTGATTTCGTTTCTTTTTATGGCTGAGTTCATCTATCGATAAACACTTGGGTTGTTCTATGTCCTGGCTATTGTAAATAGTGCTGCAGTGAACATTGTGGTACATGTTGCTTTTTGAATTATGGTTTTCTCAGGGTATATGCCCAGTAGTGGGATTGCTGTGTCATATGGTAGTTCTATTTTTAGTTTTTTAAGGAACCTCCATACTGCTCTCCATAGTGGCTGTATCAATTTACATTCCCACCAACAGTGCAAGAGGGTTCCCTTTTCTCCACACCCTCTCCAGCATTTATTGTTTGTAGAGTTTTTGATGATGGCCATTCTGACTGGCGTGAGATGATATCTCATTGTAGTTTTGATTTGCATTTCTCTAATGATCAGTGATGTTGAGCATCCTTTCATGTGTTTGTTGGCCATCTGTATATCTTCTT
Source organism: Pseudorca crassidens (assembly GCF_039906515.1). Taxonomy (NCBI): domain Eukaryota; kingdom Metazoa; phylum Chordata; class Mammalia; order Artiodactyla; family Delphinidae; genus Pseudorca; species Pseudorca crassidens. The sequence goes on along the minus strand of NC_090305.1, from coordinate 3,407,048 downwards.
TGGAGAAATGTCTATTTAGGTCTTCTGCCCATTTGTGGATTGGGTGGGTTGTTTTCTTGATATTGAGCTGCATGAGCTTCTTGTATATTTTGGAGATTAATCCTTTGTCAGTTGCTTCATTTGGAAATATTTTCTCCCATTCTGAGGGTTGTCTTTTCGTCTTGTTTATGGTTTCCTTTGCTGTGCAAAAGCTTTTAAGTTTCATTAGGTCCCATTTATTTATTTTTGTTTTTATTTCCCTTTCTCTAGGAGGTGGGTCAAAAAGGATCTTGCTGTGACTTAGGTCATAGAGTGGTCTGCCTATGTTTTCCTCTGAGAGTTTTATAGTGTCTGGTCTTACATTTAGGTCTTTAATCCATTTTGAGTTTATTTTTGTGTATGGTGTTAGGGAGTGTTCTAATTTCATTCTTTTACATGTAGCTGTCCAGTTTTCCCAGCACCACTTATTGAAGAGGCTGTCTTCTCTCCGTTGTATACTCTTGCCTCCCTTATCAAAGATAAGGTGACCATATGTGCGTGGGCTTATCTCTGGGCTTTTCTATCGTGTTCCATTGATCTATAGTTCTGTTTTTGTGCCAGTTCCGTACTGTCTTGATTACTGTAGCTTTGTAGTATAGTCTGAAGTCAGGGAGCCTGATTGCTGCAGCTCCTTTTTTCTTTCTCAAGATTGCTTTGCCTGTTCTGGGTCTTTTGTGTTTCCATACAAATTGTGAAATTTTTTGTTCTAGTTCTGTGAAAAATGCCATTGGTAGTTTGATAGGGATTGCACTGCATCTGTAGATTGCTTTGGGTAGTAGAGTCATTTTCACAATGTTGATTCTTCCAATCCAAGAACATGGTATATCTCTCCATCTGTTTGTATCAGCTTTAATTTCTTTCATCAGTGTCTTATAGTTTTCTGCATACAGGTCTTTTGTGTCCTTAGGTAGGTTTTTTTAATATACATATAAATTTATTTTTTTTATTTATTTATTTCTGGTTGCGTTGGTTCTTCGTCGCTGCACGCGGGCTTTCTCTAGTTGCGGTGAGTAGGGGCTACTCTTCGTTGCAGTATGCGGGCTTCTCATTGCAGTGGTGTCTCTTGTTGCCGAGCATGGGCTCTAGGTTTGCAGGCTTCAGTAGTTGTGGCATGTAGGCTCTAGAGCACAGGCTCAGTAGTTGTGGCACATGGGCTTAGTTGCTCCGCGGCATGTGGGATCTTCCCAGACCAGGGCTCGAACCCGTGTACCCTGCATTGGCAGGTGGATTCTTAAGCACTGTGCCACCAGGGAAGCCCCTTGGGTAGGTTTATTCCTAGGTATTTTATTCTTTTTGTTGCAGTGGTAAATGGGAGTGTTTCCTTAATTTCTCTTTCAGGTTTTTCATCAGTAGTGTATAGGAATGCAAGAAATTTCTGTGCATTAATTTTGTATCCTGCTACTTTACCAGATTCATTGATTAGCTCTAGTACCTTTCTGGTAGCATCTTTAGGATTCTCTATGTATGGTATCATGTCATCTGCAAACAGTGACAGTTTTACTTCTTTTCTGATTTGGATTCCTTTTATTTCGTTTTCTTCTCTGATTGCTATGGCTAAAAATTCCAAAACTATGTTGAATAATAGTGGTGATAATGGGCAACCTTGTGTTTTTTTCCTTCAATTTGTTAATATGGTGTATCACGTTGATTGATTTGCATATACTGGAGAATTCTTGCATTCCTGGGATAAACCCCACTTGATCGTGCTGTATGATCCTTTTAATGTGCTGTTGGATTCTGTTTGCTAGTATTTTGTTGAGGATTTTTGCATCTATGTTCATCAGTGATATTGGCCTGTAGTTTTCTTTCTTTGTGACATCCTTGTCTGGTTTTGGTATCAGGGTGATGGTGGCCTTGTAGAATGAGTTCGGGAGTGTTCCTCCCTCTGCTATATTTTGGAAGAGTTTGAGAAGGATAGGTGTTAGCTCTTCTCTAAATGTTTGATAGAATTCGCCTGTGAAGCCATCTGGTCTGGGGCTTTTGTTTGTTGGAAGATTTTTAATCACACTTTCAATTTCAGTGCTTGTGATTGGTGTGTTTATGATATCTATTTCTTCCTGGTTCAGTCTCGGAAGGTTGTGCTTTTCTAAGAATTCCTTTTCTTCCAGGTTGTCCATTCTATTGGCATATAGTTGCTTGTAGTAGTCTCTCATGATCGTTTGTATTTCTGCAGTGTCATTTGTTCTCCTTTTTCATTTCTAATTCTGTTGATTTGAGTCTTTTCCCTTTTTTTCTTGATGAGTCTGGCTAATAGTTTATCAATTTTGTTTATCTTCTCAAAGTACAATATCATTTTTAATGACTACATATTAAGGATATGCTTTAAGAGAAAGTTATGGGCACCTCTCTGGCAGCTAAATCAAAAATCGAATAAAAAGTAAATTAACCTGAGAAATGAAAACTCTTAAGATTTTCTTTGGCCAAGTGCTTGAATGTACTGGCTTTGCTCTGTTTTGGAGGGAGAATATCAGAGTTGCCCCCTAGAATCTTATTTTTATGCATTTCTCCTTTCATTTCTAATGGTTTTGGCTTCGTACGCTCAGCTGCTGTCTATTTAGAGCATATACAAGTTTACATCTTGTAAACTGCTGCTACATCTTTCTTGTAAATGTTGCTCATTATTCAATTTAGTGCTTTTTAGACTCATCTCTACCTTGTCTACTGTTAATATAAACTGGTAGATTTTTCCCCCAGAATATGCCTAGTGTATCTTTATTCATCCCTCGATTTTCAGTCTTTATTGCTTGTGTTTTAGGAGTTTTGTCTTGTTTTGTTGCCAATCCCAGCTAGTCCTTTCACATTTCGTGTAACAGCTGATGGAGTTGACTTTGTTCCTTTCATCTCGTTCTGTTATTTATCATGACTGGTTTTCTCTTCTCCGCTTCTTTATTTGTGTTGGTTTTATCAGGTAGCGCCTCATGCCGTTTTCCCCTCTTTTACTAGTTTGGGAATTCTGTCCTACTTTTACATGTCGTTAATGATTGTCTTCTGTAGCCTGACGCTGAGAATTAGAAGCATACGTTTTTTACTGTTATTTGAAAAAGGATACCTGGTTTTTCCATCAAGACATCCTGTCTCCCTACCTGTGTAAATTTCACAAGCAAGTCCATTCTTCCCAGTTGTTTCTTCCTGAGTCCAAGTGCGCGAACTGTGCACTGCTGGTCCTCCGCCTCTCCCAGCAGCTTTATGTTATAGGCGGCCATTTGGGTCAGGTTTCGTCCATCTGGCTCCTAGATTCCCTTAGGTGTTCTGTTATTTTCCTGTGTCCTCTCACTGAGCTTCAGGTCTGGTCGTTAGCCTACCCTGCATGGCTGCAGTTCCATACGTGACAAAAGGGAAGTGTTCCCCCCTCCCAGGGACTGGTGCCGTAGTGGTGGCACCAGAAGGCCACGCCCACCGCAGGGTTCTCCAGAACCCTCAGGCCGCATCCCAGGTCTGCTCCTTTGTGCCTGTGGGAGAGCCCCGCCGGGACCTCGCTGGGCTTGAGCAATGCCTACAGAGCCTACTGGCAGAGCCGGGCTGGGACGTGGGGCAGGGGGCGCTTCCTAGGCAGGGACGCTGATCTCAGGACAAAGTCCGCCAGCTGCTCTTTCCTGCAGTCGTGCTGGTTACTCAGTGGGGTCGTTATCTCAGCCCATCTGTGAGAGATGGACATTTCTGAGGTCATACTTTTAGTCCAATTGGATGCGTAAGTAAAGGGGGGGAGGAACAAGTGGAAAAGAGAAAAAAGGCAAAAAACATGTGGACTCATTAAAGTAATATATCTTCCAGGAAAAACACTATTTTCCAAAATCTTGAAAAGGGGTGGGCGGGTAGACGAACCCTACCCTGGAATTGATCGTGTTTTCAGCTGAGCTACTGGAAATGAGACCGAACCTAGAGCTATGGAAACACGCTGTTGGCCGTTTACAGTTGTGCAGGCTGCGTGGACACGTGGGGACACGTGTGTGGTATGAGGGTTCTAGGTTAGGAACACAGACTGTATGTGCACGTGATCATTTGTGAACAGTGTCTTCCAGCTTTTCAAATGTAAACGTGACGAAATTGGTACGCAGAAATAAAAATAAAGTTGATTTGGGGTGGTGGGATTATGGTTGATTTTTTTTTTTATTATTTCTTTTCATGCTGGGTTTATAAACCACCATGTATTCATAGAATTAACTGAGATTGAAAGGATTAGAATTTAGAGACTTGCTTCAAGTCAGAGTACTACATATTAACCCTGTGATGTTGGGTAAAGTAACTTTACCTCGTAGACCCTCATCTCTTTAACTGTAAAAGAGACATGAGGACGACACCCACCTGCTCTACGCACCTTGTAAGAATCAGGTGAGCCGATAGAGTGCATACAACCATGTAAACCATCAAGTGCTAGAGAGAGTTTAGCTATTACTGTGTCACACACAGAAGTATGAAGCTGTCCTATTCCTAGCAAAATGACCGTAGTCCAAGTTCTCCAAAGCAGTGGCAGTGAAGAAGGCCTGTCTGCTGGATTGCAGGTGCCTTAACAGAACAGAACGGTCCCAGGCTCTTTTTAAAATCAGCCGTGGCAAAAAGTTGGGGCAGGAAGATTCATTTCCGCGCACTTTCCCCTTCGCAGTTCAAGGTGAGCACGTTTAAGAGACAGTCTGTGTGCTTCAGAGAAAAGCCGTGTGCACCGAGGCCATCTCCCCGAGGTGGGGGGAGGAGGCTGCCGCAGTGGCGAGAAGCTCCTCTGGGCTTCCTTCTCCCCGGGGAGCCAGGGGGGCACGGAAGGAGGTAGGTGGAGGTGGCCCTGTGCAGGCTCGCCCGGGCAATCTGGCCTGTGCACCGTGTCGCCCGCTGCTGCAGCCTGTCCTGCTCTGGGGCAAGTGAAAGCCGGCCCAGGGGAGGAGAGCCGCATGGCCTGGCCACTGCTGAGTGCTGGCCGGGCGTCTGAGCTTGTGGTTCAGAGGCCTGGTTCTTTCCCCTGTTGTGGAGTCAGCCTGGCAGTTGGCCTCTTGATGCCGCTGCCCACAGCAGGTTATTCGGGGGCCAGTTAGTTCATCCACCGGGACAGCATCCACCTCGCAGTAGGTCTCCAAGGTCTGTACTGTCGGTTACGTAGAGGAGACCAGTAGTGGGCACAGCAGCCCACGGCCCTGACGTTGAAGTTGATGCTTCCGTTTGGGCATCAGTAGGGTCCCTCTGGTATCAATTCTTTGCTTCCTGGGTGTCTAATTGGAGAGTGTGTTCAGTAGCCGGGCTCCAGGGACAGAGCTAAGGCTGTGTACGGTGAGTCCTCATGTCCTACAAGGGCCTGGGAGGTGAGATTGTTAAGAGAAAGCCCCCCGCCCTCTCCTTGACCCTGTGAGCACTGAGGATACCCAGGGGCCGCCGCCCTGGGCTGGCACTGAAAGGGAAGGCCCAGCTTACTGTCCCGTCAGACCCGTGGCATCATTTCAGGCTCTGGCTCTGGCCTTCCCTTTCTCTCTCATCCAGAATCACTTCCTGATGGCCCGAAATCTGGCCGTTCTGTCCAGCTGTCTTCACATCCCCTCTGCGGAATACTGGGAGGAAAGCAGACGTGGGCCTCACGGTCAGTAGCCTGTCGCTGAAAACTCTGCATCCCTTTTCAGTAACAGCCCAAATCTATACCCCAGAGTCCCGGCCCCAGAGCTGATGGTCAGATGTTTACCCACCAGGGCAGCACAGGCATTGGCCCATCAGAATGAAAGCTGGCCAAGCTGGATCTGGAAAGTAGTCCACCAAGCCAGATGGGGACCCCAGCGCGAGACCCAAGCCTCCTGGAAGGGGGAGACCGGGTGGCAGAGGGGGGGTCGGAGCAGCAGTCAGGTGCCGGGTGTGGAAGTAGTTCAGCGTTTTCACAAGTGTGGCCCTTACCAGCTGAAAGTCAGCCTTGCCCTGTCTCCCGGCCAGCAGGGACCCTGTGCTTCGAGGGGTCTCCTTCCTCCAGACATCCCTGAGAATCCCCAAGTGTCCTTTCACATACGCTGAAGTGTCTCCTAGACCCTGCCAAGTTGGGGCCTGTGGAAGACGGCGGCTCTCTGGGTCTGAGTCACGTCGAGCAGGGGCACAACTTCACTGCCCGGCACTGTTGGCGGCCCTTGTCCCAACTCCCTCCCACCGTCCAGGACCAGCTCCTCAGGGGCTTCCAGGAGCTCGTGGGCTTCTCAGGGCTGGGGATGGATGGGGGCGTGTGTGCTAGGTTGGGGCCCGGTCTGGCATCGCTTCTTAGCATCTGGGCCCACTGCTCCCTCTGTGAGTCTGCCGGGCACTTTGGTTCGTGATGGTGTTTGTCTCTCGGTGTCCACTGGGCTGCTCTTTCAACCTAACTTCGGAGTGAGGAAGACAGAAGGGAGCCCAGTTAATCAGATGTGCTGGGGTATGTCGGCCCCAGTGTTGTTTAAGGAAGCTCCCAAGCCCTGGGAAAGTGAGGGCGTTGCTCACCGTCTGTTCCAGTGTCCCTGCATATTACCCAGCAGGTCCCAGCGGGGCTGGGAGCAAAGGAAGACAAGGCAGCTGTTCGAAAGAAAGAAGGAGGTCTGTGCGTCCGGACACGGAAGGATGCTGAGCTTGAAAAGTAGGTTGCGGGAGAACGCACGGACTGTGATTCCTCATTTGTTTGTTTCTGTTGTTTGCTTCCCACTTCGCGCGTGAGGGTCCTGGCCTGGCCGCTGGCTGTGGTGGCCTGAGGCCCGCGTGCAGGGCTGAGGGGCACCGAGCCAGGCAGCAGCGCGACCTCTGACGGACTTGTCTCTGGCAGCTTGCCGGGGCTCTCGTTGTCGCCGTCCCGGGGAAGTGCCGCTTTCACTCTGACGTGACGCTCGGGCCCTGGGCTCTGCCCGCTTCCAAGAAGGGCTTGGTGACCGAGTTGCTGGTGCTGACCTGCCGCTGGGTGGCTTTCGCCTGCAGAGCTTCCCCACCCACGCCGGGGGACTGCAGGCCACTGGCCAGCAGACTGTCTCTGGTGTCCCCTCGTGGCCAGCGAGTGTGAGTGTGGAGGGGGACGGCCAGCACCCGTCTCCTGCTTCACCCCGAGCAGTGCCCGGCAGCTGCAGAGAGCAGGTGCGGAGGGGGACGGAGGACACAGCCCCGGCCCTCGCTGACAGTGTGGCGTTTAGAGCGACACTGTGGGCTGCGGGGACGCTTCCTCCCCCACCTGGTCTCACAGCCTCTGCTCCACCTTCTGGAAGAGCTGGGCCCAAAGTGCACCTGGCGGGGAAGTATCAACCCTGGGTTTTGTTTGGTTTTGGGGGTCGTATTCACTCACTGGGGGAAAAAATCTGACCGTAATTTTAGAATAATAATGATGAAGCCCTTAGATCAGCAGTCCTGCTCGCTCAGGGGAGCGAGTCAGTAGCAAGAGAGAGGTGACTGCACCGTCACCCTGTGTCCCTCCTGAGAAACTCAACAGTGGCCCAGGCCGCTTGTGTCCTGGAAAGCTGGCCCTGCGATTCGGGGCCTCGTCCTTGTTGGGACCCGCTGCCTCACGTGCGTGTCTGTTCCTGCAGAGGGGACCCCTGCCGGCTGCCCTGCCTTCAGGCTCCTTTGTGGCCACAGTCCTCTGAGACCCGTTAAAATGGTCTGATTGCCTTTACTCTCGTGGCCTGGAAAACGAAAGAAGCCGTCGCATTATAGCCTGCTTTTTTCTTCTAACTGAACATCAGCCGTGCAGAAAAGCAACAGAATGGCCCAGAAATCTGACAACAGTTGATAAGAGGGCAACCATGTAATTCATCATCCAGACTGGGCCCCTTGAGGCGAAAGAGACCCCGTTAGCAATCAGGCTGGGATCCTCTGTGTGAACCGGACGTGTGGCCACGCCAGTGAGAGTGCACACACCTGCACCTGTGTTCTCTCTTGTCCCAACAAGCAACGACGAAACACAGTAGCTATTAAACGGAACATGGGATTTAGGGAAGAGATATGAATTTGTTCATCACTCTGCCAGGAGCATCACAGAGGAAATAAGAGTTCAGCTGCTCACCACCGCCCTCTACAATAGGCATAGCCAGTATCTGAACTTCAAGGCCCACAGAGCAGAGTGGAAGGGGGTTGGGGGGAGCACAGAGACCCTTCCCTGGGTTCTTTGAACGGACCTCCTTTCTAGTTGTCGGCTGAATTTTCACACATCTAGTTTGAGTGCTTCACGTGTTCTCCCATTGCACAAGACCATAGCAAAATTACAAGTAGCAAAGTTATGTTACTATATGTGAGCATTTTTAGAGGAAGACCATGCAACCTATATTCTTAAGTTTTGGTTTCATAATATCTCTTGTTGCTAAACAGAAAAGACTGGGAAAAATTATATATAAGGTTCAGGAATCTCTTTCATTTTGCTCTTTAAAAATTATTAGGAAGCACGAAGTATGATAAAAATGGGTTATTTGAAAAATGTTTGTTAGGGCACGTGACTTGACTAAGGCTGTGACAGTGACTCTCTGCACTGGGATCTCACTGGAGAGAATTACTGTGTGAATTGCAGGCAGCGTGGAAAGCTGTCTGACGTTGTTATGAAACAGAGGGGGCTATAGGGGCCACAGACGGACGACCTGCTCACCTTCACGGCACGGGCAGGCAGACGGCAGAACCTGCAGGCTGACAAAGATTCATTATCTTGGTGGCTTAAAGGTTGCGGGGGAGGCTTCCAGAGCCCCGATCAAGTGTAGCTACCCTAGGAAGGTGTAATATCATTAAAACACGCCTCACAGTCTGGGTGTGTCAGGAGGCACTCAAAGGCACAGGACAGATACAGTGCATCTTCGTGAAGAGCCTGAGCTGCTGGACAACGTGGGAAACATATTAAAATGAGCATAAACACAGCGTAGAGCAGAATACACCAGTTCCGTGAAAGTCACCAGGAGACTTTCCAAGGACTGCTCCAGTTGCTGCAGCCGCTTCAGTAAGCCCCAGACCCCCATGAGTACGATTTTGTGAACAAAATGCTACTTCTGGACGACAGGGTCTGTTTTCTAACTCTCCTGTTCTGTTCATTTCTCTCTTTTAACTGAATCCCCAAAATGCTTTAATGTCTTCCTTTTCAAAATGTTCTTTTTTATTCTTGACTTCATATTCAGTCAAATAAACATTTCGTTTTCTCAAGTAATTCAAAAAAAATCCTGTTGGGATTTTTATTATCATTGTGTTAAATATAATTTGGCAAAAGGTTGGCATTTTTGTATGACTCAGTCTCTCCGTGAACATGGTGTGTCATTTTATTCAAACTTATTTTGTATTTCTAAGGTGTGCAGTGTTCTCTCTAAGAACCACAAACATTTCTTACTAAGGTTGTATCCAGGCGTGTCGGGTTTCTTGTGTGACGGTTGCTGCTGCCTTTTCTCATTATATTTTCAGTGTGATCCACTGCAAAATGGAAGGGCATGTCCATTTGAGCAATTACAGGCCTTCCAAGTACAGAAATTAAACACCAAGGGTGGAGTTTGCCTATAAAAGCCTTTAAATCGATGGTGATAGTGTTATATTGTCCTCGTAAGTTTGTCCTGAGAGCAAAAGAATCAAATACTTTTTTTTTTTTTTTTTGGCTGTATCGGGTCTTCATTGCTGCACGTGGGCTTTCTCTAGTTGCGGCGAGCGGGGGCTACTCTTCCTTGCGGTGCGCGGGCTTTTCACTGCGGTGGCTTCTCTTGTTGCGGAGCACAGGCTCCAGGCGCGCGGGCTTCAGTAGTTGTGGCACACAGGCTCAGTAGTTGTGGCTCGCGGGCCCTAGAGCGCAGGCTCAGTAATCATGGCTTAGTTGCTCCGTGGCATGTGGGATCTTCCCGGACCAGGGCTCGAACCCGTGTCCTCTGCATTGGCAGGCGGACTCTTAACCACTGGACCACCAGGGAAGCCCCCCACATGCTGTTCTTATTTAATCCTCCCAACAGCATGAAGGCATCTGATAGATTTGGGCCTAGCAAGTGTCTGGGGCCGTCGATACCTTTTCTTCAAGTCCAGTCGTGTGATTCTCACAACAGCCCCGTGACATAGGCAGTGAGCATCAGACGCCCACACTGAGCCCCGCCGCTCCGAGTCTAAGCCAGGTTGAGATGTGCTGCACGGGAGACGCTCCTGGCTTCAGAGGAGAAAGCAGGGAGGACCTGAGAGCCTGGACTACGTTTCGTTCCCTGGATCGTGCTCCTCCCTCCCCAGCAGGTTATTGGTCTGATGAGTCCCAGAGCTCATACGTGTTTCAGGGCCATCCAGTCATCCCATCTACGTGCGGTTGAGTCATCTGTCTGTTTCTCTAATGGAGTCTAATGCCATCTCCCAGAGTTCATAGGGCAAACGTGTGATTGGCTCTAATGGCCCATTTGTGCGTGGTGATAGTCTGGCGTGGGGTGGAGTCAGCTCGGTCCTGGAGGGGCCGTAGACTGCAGCTGTGATCGCACTTGCTCGCCTCCTGGCCACTTCCCCTCACCCGCTGCTGGAGCGACTTGCTCCGTCATTAGCACTGCAGGCTGCCCGCCCCCGGTGTGGGCTGACACAGCCCGAACAAGTGTGACAGAACTGTTACACCCACGTTCATTGCCTCATCTCAACAGCCCTTGTGGAGATGACTTTAATGCTTACTCCCTGTGTGAACTGAGTCTTTCCCTTACCCCTCCTGTTACTGCTCTGGATTAATCCCCGTAGCCCTGGATTACAGCTTTAAACCCCTGCTGAGCCACGTTTAAATCGTGTGGTTTTGTTAATGGTGAGTGAGCATTCTCGTTACAGTAAACGGCCCGTCGCTATTTTTATTGACGTGCCTTTTATCAATTCTGTATTTCCACTAGTAGCTCTTCCACCAAAGCATGTCACAATCACTTACTGACCAGATTTTAGAGCGAGTGGACACGTAGAGCCTTATAACCAGGGGTACCAGACCCCGGTGTTGTTAGTTACCACGTCCCTACTGAGCAGGCCGGCGGGCCTGGCGCTGCCCTGGACTCTGCTGGGAAGGCAGCCGAGCCAAGCGGAGCGCGAGCCCCTGCTTCCTCCCACTCCGCCAGTCTCCATGCCGAGGAGCTGACACAGGCACACAAGTCGTGATGGGACAAGGCCGCGTGAGTGCCCCCCGGGTGGCGCAGACATTGCAATAAGTGTTCCCAGGAGAGAGAGAGAGCCCCTTCTGCAGAGGGGACCCAGGGGAGCTTCAGCGGCCGACTCAAAGGGTGGGTGGGCTTCTGCGCGGTGGGCGTGGGTCCACATGAGCCTGAGGGACAGACAGATGGGACCAAGGTCTCCTGGCGCCAGTGAGAAGCTCGTGATCACAAGAGGGTGCCGGCCATGCGAGGAGTGTGCATAGCAGACCAGGGGGCCTGCACAGATAGAAACATGTTCATCTTCGTGCTCTCTTAAAACCATTAAGATCTGTTTTCATGCAGTTTTTTCCCCCAAAGGCCATAGAAGTGTTGTTTCTGAGTGGAATTTTTAAAATCTTATTCATACTTTGGTCAAAGTGGACTCTACATTTGAAGGTTTGTTTTGACCTAAAAGTTTCCTAAAACTTGAGCTCTTTGGATCGCCCCAGTGCAGCTTTCGTGGAGCTGACTGGGACCAGGTCACCTCATACAGCTGTGTTTCTTGCGAGTGCACCTACCCGCCAGAGGTTCCACCCTTTAGATGGCCGACCATGAGAAACACATGCTGCGTTGACTGTGCTGGTGGGGCCTCTGTTAGGGGGGCCGCACAGGAGAGCCATCGAGACGGCGGCCGTGGGCGCTCATGGTGTCCACAATGAGTTGGGTGGGAAGACACGTGTTTGTTCTGGGACGCGATCAACACACTGCCGAACCTGCAAACAGTCCACCAAAGGGAGTGTCAGTTGTCGAGCAGATGCACACTTTTGGGAAGTTGTTTTGCTAGATCCATCAAGATCCATAAAAGTAATCGTACCTGTTTACCCACTAATTCCACTTCCAGAAACCTTTTATAAGAAAAGAAAATCGGAGATGCTGTGCAAGGTTTATACATAAGAATGGTAATCCCAGGACTAAGCAGAAACTCTGCAAGTGCTCATCACATGAGAATGATCACATAAATTACCATGCATCTCTACAATGCACTTTATCAGTTTCTAAAGATACCCTTTCAAAGACTATTTAATGACATAAGGATATAAAGTTTTGAAAAGCGAGTTATGATTACAAATTTAAATATTCTGTTTATATATACACACACATACAGTTTAAATGTATAAGTGAATTAAAAGACCAGACAGAAAAAATGCTAAAATATTAATAGCCACATACTCTAAAGCAAATATTGCGGGACAAAAGAAGACCTTTATAAGTCCCAGTGTGGTTTTCTTTAAACTTTAGAAATTCACAGGCTGTCTGTTAATGGTGCCTTCCCAGGTGACAGGGACATTGTTTCCACTTATCCTAGGGCACAGCACACCTTCTTGTCTGCAGTGACCTTTTTATCAATAGTCATATAGTCTACACTTAAAATTCACAATATACATTCACATCAGTTACGGTTTGGTTTAGTTGTATATAACAAGAAACCCAAATAACAGTAGCTTTAAAAATATGGCAGTTTATTTTACTCTCGTGTAAAAGAAAAGTTGGCATTAAGCCAGTAAGTTGGCTGGTGTGATGGCTCCATGGCCATCAAGAACCCAGGCACCTCCCTCCTGCCTCTCATCTTCCGCGTGTGGCCCCATATCCCACTTGCCTCATAGTGCTAGACGGCTGCTGATGTTCCAGCCATCAGGTTACAGTTGCCTCCCTCCTTGTCTGTCTCCCTCCTGGACTCTGAGCTTCCTGAGGGCAGGGATGGGTCTCCAGCCTCACCCAAGCACAGTCCCAGTACAGGAAGTGCCTGCCATTCATCTGTGGCCCAGCCGGGGCTGGGCTGCCCTTCACACCTCCTCCAGGGCTTGCCGGGGCTTTCATTCAACAAATGCCTGTACATCGTCTCTGCTGCAGAGCCCTCTGCTCTCCGCTTCCTTTTCTCAATCCTTTGTCAGTGGTCGCAGGACTGCAGGACCCAGGGCCACAGCATGCCTGGGTCACCTGCCCTACCTTTGAGGGGCTCCCAGGCAGATCTGAATGAGCACATGACCTCACACAGGCCCTGGGCACAGACCACCCAGGTGGTCCAGGCAGGCTGCAAGGTGGGGACAGCGGGCTTCACAGCCTCCCTCATGGCTGCTGCCGGCTGTAAGACACGTAGGAGTCAGAGAGCCGGCCCCTCAGGAGGTGACAGGAAGCCCTTTACACCTTCCACCGCTGCAGCACAGGCATCCTCGCCTCTGTGTCCACAGTGACGTCCCCTGGCAGGTTCCCCAGCTGCCTCCAGGGCTCTTGTACCACGTAGGTGCCAACTGTGTTGAGGGTCCAAAGGCTGTTGGAGCAGCAAAGGACGTGAAGATCAGCTGGGAGTAGCCCTGTAGCCCTCATCCCACAGGTGAGGATGCTGAGACCAGAGGGAGGAGGTGGACAGCGTGACAGGTGAGTGGCAGAGCAGGGGTACAGCTGTGCTTCCTCTGCCCCAGCGTGGACAGAGCTCACTAGTGCCTTACGGTGAAAGTCCATCCTTGCGGAAGAAACAGTCCTAAAGGCCAGAAATCCTGTTGGGTGAGGAGCTGCTGTGCACAGGTCTGGCTGGGTCTCACCTGGCTCAGGACAGCCCGCGGTCGGGACCATCCCATGGGCGAGCAGGAACAAGTGGGAATCTCCCACTGTTCCCACAGTGCGGGAAGTGGGGTGGGACAGTGCCGGGAATTAGCAGAAGCAAAGCTGGTGACTGCACTCCGCCCCACAGTGCCGTTTCCAGAACGACGTCCTGTGACGGTGCACATCTGCACCTAAATGTAGAAACGCACTTCTGAGTTTCACGGCTAACGGAGCCCGTGGTTCTTGATCTGTGTCTTCTCTTTGCCTCCAGGTACACATTGGCCAAATGTATTCGACTGACAAGCTCATCATTGAGAATCAAGAGAAGCCCAGGACCTAGGGAGCCGGGACCAGCCACCAGCAGCAGCCGTGGACCACTTTCAGCATCCATCCTGCTTGGCAAGGGCACTCCCAGCAGACCACAAGTGGCCTCCCACATCAGCTTTAAACAGCTTCTCACTCTGCCTGATGAACTGAGCAAGGTTCCCGTTCTCCTGCAGCCTTAGCGACAAGGGGCGGCTGTCTCTCCTCGGTTCAAGTGTTAGAGTGAAGAGCTGGAGCTCCTCAGGAGAATGCCGTGTATTACTGCGTCTCCTCCAGCCCAGCCCTCCTGGTAGCTCCTCAGCACTTGTATACAGCATTCCCAGAGTTTGTTTCTTGGTCCTTGACAATAAAAAGAAGGTCCCTAGGCCTCTGTACCGGACGCGCCCATCACGGTTAATGCCCTTCTGTTTCCTGCTGGGTGGCCGGTCAGTGGGGAGACCAACAGGGAGGACCCAGCCTGAGCTGAGTCCCCCCTTTGCAAAGGCAAGTCCAAGCACAAGTAGAGATTTGGGGGCAGCGTGGAGTAGGGCAGAGCTGAAACGGTAAAGGGTGCGCCCTGCAATTCAGACCTGGGCCCAGTGCAACAGCAGAGGTGGTCTGTGTGTGGATGCACACCTGGGGACAGGTACGTACAACCTGCTGTCAGACTGTGGTCTCGGGATTGGCGACGTCAGCCCCACCGGGGAGCTTGCTGGAAGCGCAGAATCTCAAGCCCCACCCCCAAACCTTTTGAATCAGAATCTTCAGTCTGACACACCCTAGGAGACTCCAGTATACACCGAGGTTTGAGACATGCATCCCAAAGCTCACTTACTGAGTCAGAATCACCTGGAGAGACAGAGAGTTTTTTTGTTTTGTTTTGTTTTGAGGTACGCGGGCCTCTCACTGTCGTGGCCTCTCCCGTTGCGGAGCACAGGCTCCGGACGCGCAGGCTCAGCGGCCATGGCTCACGGGCCCAGCCGCTCCGCGGCATGTGGGATATTCCCGGACCGGGGCACGAACCCGTGTCCCCTGCATCGGCAGGCGGACTCTCAACCACTGCGCCACCAGGGAAGCCCCAGAGAGTTTTTAAAAAGGAATTTCTCAGTGCTTCATACTCTGACTCGATAAGTGAGAGGTGAGGCACAATGATTTATAAATACATTTTAAAGCTCTCCTGGTCTTTCTAATGTTGAGCCAGTTTGGGAAACTGCCCTTTGAGGATGTTACAGGTGAAAACAGTAGTATGTATTTATCCTTGGAAACACATCAGTTAAAAACAGGGAAATAAGGTAGTAAATAACTTACTTGACTTCTGGGAATTTTGTGAGGGACCTGGACACTGGGAGGTTTCTTGGCTTACCTCCATAAACAGTACTGAGTGAATTCATTACTCACGTGTTTGGGTTTGGAACAGGCTCATATAAATAGTTACAGGTCCTAAAATAGCTTTGACTATCACTGACCTGCCACTGAACCGCTCCCTGCGTCTTAATTCTCACAGTCATGTGAGCCAAGCGCGAGTGGCCTGGGTCCATGTCCTCCCTCCCGTGTTAAAGACTGTGAGTGCCCACCTTATCTATGGATCGTAGATATTGTTGTGATGGTGCCTTCCAAATAGGTGAAACGTGTAGTCATTCTGTTTGGCAATATAACGTGTGATTTCAGGATGCTTTGACCCGTGGTTAAAGTCTTGTGTGCCCGTGAGACCAACCCTTGGTTGGTCCCAGATCTATTACCCCTATAAACCCGGATCCTTGCACATCTTAGGGCCGAGGTGTGAGAATGAAGGGAGACAGTGAAGGGAATGGGAGTGTGCGCCCCCCTCAGCTGACTGTCACGGGGCAGCATCTCAGCCGGGGGTGTGGCTCTGGGGCACGTTCCCTTCTGCACCAGGCAGGCGTGTGGTCACTCAGAAACAACTACATCCGACCACTGTGCCAGCCAGCGGAAGTCACCTCTGATTTACACTTAATTAAAGCAGCTGCTACTTGGAAACCTAAGTCCAGAGTTGAGCCTCTCCCCAGAAATTCTGCTGGAATTGCCAGCAGGATAGCAGCTCCACGGGAGATCCCCCCAGGTTTTACTCACAGAGAAAGTGGAGCAAGCAAACGGAGCTCTGTCCTGCAGGCCTTCAACAGCGGGTGGCTCTTACGTTAATTAAAGCGCACGGATGGGTCTGAACGTGCCCCAAGCCTTAATAAACAGAGCTAACTTTTGCAGCTCAGATAAAATTAACTATGCATTTGGAATTTGGAAAGGCGTGAAGGAGAATTCTGTGACAAAAGCCACAAACGGGGGCTTCCCTGGTGGCGCAGCGGTTGAGAGTCCGCCTGCCGATGCAGGGGACACAGGTTCGTGCCCCGGTCCGGGAAGATCCCACATGCCGCGGAGCGGCTGGGCCCGTGAGCCATGGCCGCTGAGCCTGCGCGTCCGGAGCCTGTGCTCTGCAACGGGAGAGGCCACAACAGTGAGAAGCCCGCGTACCGCAAAAAGAAAAAAAAAAAAGCCACAAACGGATCCCTCAACTTGGCGGTGCAGGTACGGCAGGCAGCACCTTGCACTGGGTGTCCCCCGGTTCAGAGGACCCAAGGGGATGTCCCTGTGGGGAGGGCCGCTTGTGTAAAGCACTCCATTTGCTCGACGAGGCCCCACCTGAGGCCTTAGGGTGAGGACGCTCCCTCCGTCCCGGCCGCCTCCAGCCTCCGGAATGTGAGGCTGTCCTAGAGGCGGGATCCCAGCTGAGGATGCTTTCCAGCGTCAGCGCTGAGAAAATAAGAAATACCACAGTGTAAGCCAACTTGTCCTGAGACAGGAACCAAGCGTGCTGGTGTCTAGACCTTCAGAGGTAACACGTGCTTGGTCTGGCTGTAACGCTTCGATGCTGGGAGACCAAGCACATGGCTTTCGTTCTCCAGGTGGAGCTGGCGGAGCTCGCTTTACCTCTGCCTGCTGCCACCAAGCAGCTGTCACCTCCGTCCCTCCATCCCCAGCCTCACCCAACATCTCAAGTCCCTGGGCACAGCAAACGTGCCACCCAGCATCCAGGAGCAAAGGCGACAGGCTGGAAGGAGCCACAAAGATGACAAACCTCGGACCAGCAGACACTGGAGCTCAGCGAGCTCAACCCCTGAGCCCACAGGTATGAAAACTGAGACCCTGAGCAGCGTCTCCAGTCGGTCATGCGCAGGCCCAGCCCCCTCCCACCCCCCGTCGCTCATCTCATCTGTTCAGTGTTGGCTGGGAGCCAGGAGCCGGGGACATACCAGCGACCAAGCCCCGGCCCTGCCTTCAGAGCCCGCAGCCTCGCAAGAGGGTTACGTGAGAAAACGGTGGGTCTGCCGAGTGCAACAGATGGGGAAACAGGTGCTGCAGGAGGGGACAGTGAGGGTCAGGGGAGGCCTCCCCAGGAAGGGGGCTTTCAGATGAAATGAGAGGCGGGTGGGCTGGGCAGAGGGCAGGGAGAGGAGCTCTCCAGGCAGGAGCGGCAGCACATGCGAAGCCCTGAATCAGGAAAAACAGTGCAACCCAAGGAACTAAAGGAAGCCCAGGATGGCTGGTGGCGAAGCTGGGTTGGGAGGCGGGGACCCAAGGACTGCAAGAAGCTAGTGGGGTTTTTAAGCAGGATCTTGTCTGTATTTTTAAAAGGTCACATTGCTATAGCGGGAATAGGATGCAGGGCGACCAGCTTTTGGTGGGAGAAATGGGGGGTCAGACTGAACACTTGTAATCCAGGCAAGAGATGGTGGTGACTTCACCGAGGCCGGTGATGTTGGAAACAGTCAGCATCACCCTGAGAAGAACTTGCCTCGGCCAGGGCTCTCCTCCCAGCGGGCAGGAGACACGTGGGGCAGAGACGCCCTGCAGAGCCCCCCAGGCCAGTCTAGCTTAGGTGAGCTGGCTTTAGCCACCCCTTAGCTCTGTGGTCAATAATCAACTACTGTCTAAGGCACTGAGCTTTGGGGTGGTTTGCTATGAAGCAGTGACAAACTAATACAGAGAACTAGTAGAAAACCTTAATTTATTACTTACTCAGGGCCACAGAGCAAACTTTGAAGAGTAGGCAGGCAACCTCAGCCCAAACTGGGGGTCTCCTGGGCAGGGCCGTTTCCACGAGTATCTTCAGGGCACAGGTGTCACGTGTCTTACAGACAGAAGGGCTTGCTAACTACTGGACCCCACTGGGGGGCACATTAGGAACAAAACAGGACGAAAAAAAGAAAGAAGAAAATAGAGTCAACAGGACTACCGACTGGGTGGGTGTGAGGTGTACGGGGCGTAAGGGGCACCTGGAGCGCCAGGTTTGGGGCCACGGTGGCTGAGCAGACGTAGGCCACCACCTGAGAGAGAACAGGAGGGGACACTGTCTGCGCTTTCTCCCCCTGCTAGGTCCAATCAACTTCAAGTTCAAACAGAAAGTCTAGCGCCTACAAATGTGTCTTTTACCTCCAAATGTTGAAAATATCATTTCTGTAGATTCGTTTTATTTTTTTAAAAAAATCCACTGGAATAAAGCAGCTGGAAAGACCCTTATAAAGAGACTTCCCCTTAGCTCTCTGAAGAACAGATATTCTCCTTCTATAGGTTAAAGCCTATAGATGTATATCATCATTGGGAACAGGACGAGTAGGGGAAATTTTTCCATATTTAGCAAAAGGTGACACGAGATTAAAAAAACAAAGGGCTGAGGAAAGTTGGTCGACATATTCTGAGAATGTGCTTCCAAGAATGAAACTAAAAGGCACAGTAAAACCTCAGCAGGTACATACAGAAAGTGCGCAAGTACATTTTAGAACAGAAGGGGCTGCTTTCTTATGAGGCACTTCCTGCAAACTGTTGCCCACTTTCTAGATGAAAGGATTGCTCAGGTATTGAGGCCGGGCTACACTTGTAGCAACAGCTGAAGAAATGACAAGCACTCAGAAGGCAGAAGGAGAAAGCGTTTCCTACACCGAGGATCATGTCCTCTGAGCTTGGGACGGTGTCTTCTGAACCCACCACGGTATGGACACAAAGTGCCTTGATAAATATGGTCAGAACCCAGATGACCAAATCTTGATTGCAGACAACCACGGGAACGGTTTGGAGAACATTTTAAAAGTTCTGCCTTTTAAATTGTGCAGTGGCCTCATGACGGTGGTCATCGCGTGACTCAGAAGCCACGGGAAGCAGCCACGCCATCTGGGTCATGGGCACGGACACAGCTAGTGAGGTCGGCAGACAAAGGCGGAACCCTGTGCTGATGCTCATTCTTACAAACAAAGGGAACAGCCCACAAGGACTCGTGCTCCGTGCGTCCCAGGAGCTCGTCTCATGTTTGCTTTGTTACAAGAAAGCTGGAACTTGGTGGAGAAAGCGTGCTTTTCCTCTGAGCATTTGCCCAGGATCTCTATGGACAAAGGTTCACCTCACCCCGAGAACAAATAGGATTTTCCCTTTCCAGTCTGTCTGCAGCCCTTATTAGTCCTTCAGGGACCCTTTCACGAAAACGGCTTCTCGTGCTGAAATCTGTTTGGGGGGTAAGATAGATGCTCTTGCTTTTGCTCAAGGGCAAAGCTTTAAGTCCAAAGACCCTCAAGAGAGAACCCAGAGGAGAACTCTGAGATGAATCTGTGTGTGTCTCTACCTGGAGGGACCACTGCACCGTAAGAGCGACAGCAAAGAAAGTCGTTGCCTTATTGTCTCGAAATTAGACCATGAGCAAGCGTTGACACCAGTGGAGCTGGAATTGAGCTTGTTCTCAGACTCCACATCCCTGTGCTGACCCAAGGGCCGTGTCAGTCATTGGACATGCTGGATGCCCCTTCCAGAGGAGCTGGACTTCCAGGGGTCTAGTCTCGGCAGGAAAACAAATGACTTGCATCCTTTTCCTACTAAAGTGATGAGCTTTCAAAGGAAGTTCAGTGGTACAAAATAGAAACGCTTGCCTCTCATCAGCCAGAAAGTTACGGAGGGTAT
Organism: Pseudorca crassidens; assembly: GCF_039906515.1. Lineage (NCBI taxonomy): Eukaryota > Metazoa > Chordata > Mammalia > Artiodactyla > Delphinidae > Pseudorca > Pseudorca crassidens. Next base: position 3,387,180 of record NC_090305.1, on the reverse strand, counting down.
CACCTAAATGTCAACTAAACATTGTTAAAATATTTCAGTAGAACTTGCCATCAGTTACTAAGTGAATTCATGTGGCTTCATCTGTCTGGAATACAGAGACAGTTCCATAACAGTATAACTGGTTCTTAGTTCTTAAAGGAGTATTTCATTTAGGTGCATATGTGTGGTATACGAGGCACATAGAGGCTATATGATGAAGGACTCCAGTATTAACGCTAAGAGTCTTACCAAGATTTGCCAGATAGACTCTTCCACTCACACTTCAAACAGGTAACATATTTAGGATTATTAATTTGCCAAATTTTATCATGTATTTTCACTTTAAAAACACAGCCTTGAGGGCTTCCCTGGTGGCGCAGTGGTTGAGAGTCCGCCTGCCGATGCAGGGGACGCGGGTTCGTGCCCCGGTCCGGGAAGATCCCACGTGCCGCGGAGCGGCTGGGCCCGTGAGCCATGGCCGCTGAGCCTGCGCGTCCGGAGCCTGTGCTCCGCAACGGGAGAGGCCACAACAGTGAGAGGCCCGCGTACCGCAAAAAAAAAAAAAAAAAAAAACCCCACAGCCTTACACTTCCTAATGGGACTCTACAAACAGAAGCTGATTCAAAGAGGTGAAACAATATATCCGTAACTCAGACTGCAAAAATAAATAAAACAATTCTTTAAAAAAAAAATTTGGAAGACAGGAATATGGTGTGATGGGAGGAATGCAGGTGGTGGGAGGAAAAAAAAAAAAGCCACTGGGCGGGACAGCCCGAGACCTGGGGATGCTGTTGCGTTTGTGTTCGAGGGGGTCAGCACTGGCCAGACCCCTAATGACCTTTCTAGCTCTAAAAGCTTGCAATTAATCAAAACGAAAGAAACCATCCTCGAGACCATCTGAAAGCTAGGAGTTTGGTTTGGTTTGGTTTTTGTTTTTCCTTTGGCCACACCGCCGGACTTGCGGGATCTTAGTTCCCTGACCAGGGATCGAACCCGGGCCCCGGCAGTGAACGTGCTGAGTCCCCACCACTGGACCGCCAGGGAAGTCCCTGAGTGCTAGTTTTTGGCACAATTCAGCAAGAAATCTTCAGGATCCATCCCCAGCTTCATGTGGAACTTTGGTGCTGCCTGGGGTTGGCCAGAACATTCAGCCCAGCCCATGGTCCATAAGAATATGAATTTGGGATTAACTGGACAGTGAAGCCAGCTGGCCCTCTGCAAAGGCACAGGGAACTCATGGATGGGCTGGGGGGCCGGGGGGAGGGGGGCCCTTGGCCCCTCGGAATCCTCACCAGCCACCAGGCCAGTGTCTGACCCAACAAGTGTGTTTCCAGCTTCTTCTGAACTAAAAACTTTTTCTCCCTGGCTTCTGCTGGCTTCTGCGATTCCTAAAGCAGAATTTGGACCCAGCTGAAAAAGAAAGGGACATCTGGCTCCTGCTCACCCAGCAACAACTGTTCCCTCACATGTCTTCCCAACAGGCACAGGCTTAAAAAGAAAGCTCTGAATGCACTCAAGGCAGAGCAAGCAGTTTGGGGTGGAGGCACATGTGGGCCAGGGGCCCCTGCCCCCGAGAATCTGACTTCATTGTTGGGGGGCCCAACACGTGGAGAACAACCAGAAAACGACCGAGTGCTGGCCAGGCCGCAAGAGCAAGAGAGCAGCATATGGGCCAGACAGAACTCACAGAGATCCTGGGGCTGGAATAAGCCTCGGCGGAGAGTGGAGAGTCGGTGCCAGTGGGTGGAGAGCGTATCAGTTAGCGGGCAGGGGGACTTCCCTGGCGGTCCAGTGGTTAGGGCTCTGTGCTTTCACTGCAGGGCCCAGGTTCAATCCCTGGCCAGGGAACCGAGATCCCACAAGCCTCATGGCGCGGCCAAAAAAAGGAAAGAAAAAGGGAGGCAGCACGCCGGTGAGTGTTCACTGGGACGGGGCAAATCCTGGTTCCTCGTGGGCTTCCTATGGAGAAAGTAGGGACAGGGCCTCAAGGTCGCCCGAGCTACAGACACCCCAGAAAGTCGTCCCTTCCTTCATCCTCCAGCTCTGCCTCTTCCTCATGGCATCTCTAAACTTCTGTTTCCTCATCTATGAAATGGAGCTGGTCACATCCTGGACGCACAGGGTTGCTGTCAGGATTGTAAACACATAAGGCACGTAAAGTTCTCCTCCTGTGTTTGCTACCGAGTAAGCCAGCAGTAACTGGTAGCCGCTTTATCGTTCATTTAGAAACTGTGTCAGACGCCCTAGGGGATGTAGAGATGGACCAGATGTGGAGCCTTCCCTTAATTACAGTACATTTAGCACCGTAGTGAAGACGTGTGTAAATGGCTAAGGGGATAAGTTACCTGGGAGAGTCAGAGATCAGGTAGTGCTGGAAGCGGGGAGGAGGTGAGATACAAAAGGAGAAATTGCTTCCTTCTGAGCCACAGGTTCTGGGCTGAGCAGTCTGAGCCTTACTCAGTGGGAGAGGGAGCATTTAAGCAGGGAATGGTGTCTGCAGCAGATTGACTGGACGGCAATGCAGAGAACGCCCGTGAGTGAAGAGCTGGCCAGGAAACTGATGCCATAACGTAGATCTGAGGGGGCTGCAGCCTGGCTGAGGACAGTGGTGGTGTGGACGGGATACAGGGGAAAGAATGAATCCAAGTGACAGGCTTGATGAGAGACTGGAGACACAGAAGAAAGAAGGGAGTGAAGGAACTCCAGTGCTTCAATCCTGAGACGCCGGCAGGGTGGCTGCCCCTCGCTGAGATGCTGAGATTCAGGGCAGCGTTGCAGCCCCTTAAGGCAAACGCATGTCCACGTGCACACACTGCACGGCTGTACGTCGACATTTCACATCATCGTGTGTGTGTCTTATTTGCAGTGGGGCCACTGGGGTATCCGCTGTCTCACGAGAGCCCTGCCTGCCCCCTCACAGCAGGAATCGGGGGCTCCCGGCAACCATTCTGCATCGTGATCCTTCCCCCACTTCCAGCCACAGCTCATGGAACAGGGATGGACCCCTCACCCACAGTGGACCAAATTTTTTCCCTTAGAAACTCAGCACTGGGAGTGAGAGTTCTGTTTCTACCTGAGCTGTGTGCTGGGACTCAAGTGACAGACTCGGGAGGGACAGAGCAGACTTCGATCTCTCCTGGAGACAGAGGCAAGGAGAAATCCAGTCTGCAGGGAGAGAAGACGGCAGCACACACAGCAGAGACAGTGAGGCAGAGACCCTCCAGGTTCCAGGAGCGTCGCATGGGCCTCCAGGCCCGGAGAGGCCCAGCTGCCTTTTGGTTGGTTGGTTGGTTGGTTGGTTTATTTTTTGCTGCGTTAGGTCTTCGTTGCTGTGCACGGGCTTTCTCTAGTTGCAGTGAGCGGGGGCTACTCTTCGTTGTGGTGCGCAGGCTTCTCATTGCGGTGGCTTCTCGTGTTGCGGAGCACAGGCTCTAGGCACGCGGGGCTCAGTAGTCGTGGTTCGCAGGCTCAGTAGTTGTGGCGCACGGGCCTAGTTGCTCCGCGGCCTTCCTTCCAGGAAGATTCCTTCCGGATCTTCCCGGACCAGGGCTCGAACCTGTGTCCCCTGCATTAGCAGGTGGATTCTTAACCACCAGGGAAGCCCCCCAGCCGCCTTTAGATGCCACAGGAGAGCCCGGGATCCAGCACACCAGTGCCCCACTTGCTCAAGATGGCTTGACGTTTCTGTAACTTGCAGTTTGGAACACTGACTAATGCTGTGTTTTATTGAAATATGGGGCCTGCAAGAAGTTAGTTCACATTTTTTAGTAGGTAATTTCCCCAGTAAAAAGGGAACTTGGTCCCAGTGTCAGTCCCCCAGAAGAAGCAGGGAACAGGAACTCTGATGACAGGACCGAGGTAGGAGGCAGAGGGAGGTTGCCCTCTTGTCCAGATATGAAGTCTAGCTGTGTAGGGCCGCACCACTGAGAGGCCCAAGGAGGAAAGGAGGAGCAAGGGCACCCTCCTCCCTCTTCTGTGGCCGAGCTGCGGAGACGCGGTCTCTTCTGTGTCTGTGTCTGTTGCAGCAACAGTGGGTCTGGGTCAGACAGTCTCCTGGGTTCAAATCCAAACTCAGCCCCTCTCTCTTTTCTTTATTGAATTTTTGTTTTATAGTGGAGTATAGTTAACGTGCAGTGTTGTGTTAGTCTCAGGTGTGCAGCAAAGTGACTCAGTTATGCATATATATATATATCGATTCTTTTCCAGATTCTTTTCCCATATAGGTTATTACAGAGTATTGAGTAGAGTGCCCTGTAGTACACAGCAGGTCCTTGTTGATTATCTATTTTATATATAGTAGTGTGTACAAGTCAATCCCAAACTCCTAATTTATCCCTCCCCCCGCCCCCCGCCTTTCCCCTTTGGTAACCTTTGGTTTGTTGTCTGTGAGTCTGTTTCTATTTTGTAAATAAGTTCATTTGTATCATTTTTTGAGAGTCCACATGTAAGTGACGTCATACTCTGCCTTAGTACGGTCATCTCTGGGTCCATCCGTGTTGCTGCGAACGGCACCGTTTCGTTCTTTTTTGTGGCTGAGGAATAGTCCGTCGTCTGGATGTAGAAGCCCAGCCTCTTACCCGCTAGGCACATTGCCCAGCCCCTCCGAGCTCAGCTTCTCCAGCTGTAACATGGGAGTAACGCCCGTCTCCTAGAGTTGCGTTGGCGTCTCTGAGGTCCCCTGTAAATGGCACCCAGCCTCCCAACCCAAGTCTTGCGCCATCTAAGAAACAAGGAAAACAAGGTCAGTAGAGACAGAATCGTCTTTCTTGCCGGTGTGGGCCACAGGGAGCAGTACTGCCGAGTGTGAGAGCCAGCATGGGTTAAGTAAATCCGTTTTCCCAAGGAGACCCTCCCAGCAGGAGAGTACACACGCCCTAGCTGTGGCCTCCCACCCTCAGACGGATGGGTGACGGATGAGCTCACACACGCAAGCAGGATCCGTCGAGCAGGCCACTGTGGGCAGCAGTGAGGGGCGGGCGGGAGGAATCCCTCAGCGTCCATCCCTGACTGATGGCTGTTAGGACTGGGTGAAATCTTCCCAGCCAACAGCACCACATCTTGGGGGGATCTAACCAAATCTCAATCAGCCATTCCCCCGCAGCAAGAGGGAGACATAACTGCGGAGCAAACGGCGGGTTTGCGCACCACTGCACTAACGGGCTCTGGGCGTGTGGACCTGGGTCTCCCTCCTCTGTGCCGTCCACGCCGTCTCAGACGCTGCGTGAAGATCTCCAGGTGCCGGTCAGGGCTGTAGCACATGCTTCCTGCATCTCAGGGAGCTGTGACGTGGGGCGTGTGGACCTGGGTCTCCCTCCTCTGTGCCGTCCACGCCGTCTCAGACGCTGCGTGAAGATCTCCAGGTGCCGGTCAGGGCTGTAGCACACGTTTCCTGCTTTTGACTGTTACAAACAACACTGCTGTAAACCTCCTGCACGTGTCTCTTGGTGCCCACGTGTACACACTGATGTTCGAGTGTGGAGTTTCTGACCGGGGGTTATGTGTATGGTCAGCTTCAGTAGATGCCGCCAAACAGGTTTTCACCGTGACAGTCTCACTCCCTGGATGTCTGGACATATTTGCTCGTGAAACGGGTTTGATGTAAAGGGTGGATGGACAGACCAGGCTGTAGGCTGAGAAGCAGCTCCCTGCGGTAGAAGGCAGCAGCCTTTGTCCAAAGACCACCCGCACCCTCCACCACGAGGAAGACCCACCTGAGGGAAGCAGGCAGGGCCACGTGGCCTCCCAGCCCTCCCCTAACAGAGATTCTCACAGCACCCACCCGGGGATGCTGAGTGCCAGAGTTATGGGGGGAAATGGCATTTCCTTAACGTGCGTGGAGCTAGCTCGCTGGGGCTCGGAGAGGAAAGGAAGGTGGAAGTGTGAGCGTAGACGCAGCTTGGGAGTTGTCCACACACAGCCCCAACCATCCCGGATGCGAGCTTCATGACGGCCATGCCCTGCATGTCTTAATCCCCACATGTCCCAGGGCCACGGCTGTGCCTGCCACGTGGGCAGTGCCCCGTCGACACTTGCAGAGACAGTGAATGGATTCTGACAAGCTGACTCAGGGCATGCTGGCCACTGCCGGGGGCACAAAAAGAACTAGACACAGTTCCCCCACACACACACCCCGTGGAATTCGTAGCCTCTTTATAAGAGAACAGAATGTTGAAAAATGTTTGGAGGACAGGGTGATGGGAGAATCAGCCCCAACAGAGACTGAAAAGGAGCAGCTTGAGGGGAAGGGGGTGAGTCAGGAGTGGGCGGCCACAGAACCAAAACAGGCCACAAAGAATGGGTGTTCAACAATGTCAGACAGCAGTCGACAAACAGGAGGCCCCCAAACGTAGCTGCTTAACACAGGGCAGATGATCTCTGAAGAAGCTGTTGCAAGGAAGTGCAAAGATAGAAGTCAGATGAACGTATGTACATTGTACATATATATGTGTAATATACATGTAATATACATCCCATCCTGCGAACAGCAGAAACAAATGGCCGTCTGCCCAGGTACCAAGAACAGTCTGTCAGGTTCGCACAGTGGGAGCCCCTACAATTTGTTCCCCAAGTTAGAAGATTCATTCACTCTTCCTCTATTCAGATGAAGTCAGACGGTTTTCATCCTCAGAACGGAGCCAGTAGAAACCAGCCGGCAGAGGCCAGAGAGAAAGAGGAAGATGCTGAGAACAAGGTGTGTGCTTGGCACTCCACAAATAACTTCCCTTCACGCTCACAGCTATGTGGTAAGGCAAGAATTACTGCCCCCATTTGGCAGACGTGAAAACTCCTGCTCCCTAGGGAAGGGACGTATCTGAGAGCACACGGCCAGCCAGTGCCGAGCTGTGTCCGCTGCCAGCCTGGCTCACCTGGAGCAGGTGCATCTGTCCCACGTCAGGCCACCTCCCCGGTGGCTAAGCGCGCTTCCCCACTAGCACAGCGCCTCACGACGCTGTACACGCTTCACAATGGCAGGTTTTCTTTTTTAAAAAAAAGTTTAATTGGACGTTGTTGTTGTTAACTTTTTATTTGAAATGGTTTGAAGCTCACAGGAATTTGCAGAAAAGGCAGAGAATTCCCCTATATACTTCACATAGCTTTCCACAGTGATAGTGTCTTCTGTAACCTTAGTACATTATCAAAACCAGGAAATCAAAGCTGGGACAATATTATCAGCTCAGGGTTCTCCAGCCTCAGCACTGAGATTTCAGGACCCCTTTGCTGGGGGCCGTCCTGTGCCTCGTAGGGTGCTGGCAGCACCCCCAGCCTCTGCCCACTAGGTGCCGGTGGCCACCTCGACCCCCCGCCCCCATCCCAGTGTGACCACCAGATACGTCCGCAGACTCAATGACAGCTTTCAAAGTCCCAAATTGCTTTACATTCTTTATTCAAATCAGGACTTTGGGTTCAGTATTTTTTTAGGTGCAACACATACAGAAATATCACCATACAGCAGAGCAGCAAGCAAAATTTCCCAAAAAATCCTTAGAATTGAAAAGACATTTTCAAACCACAAAAATATAATCATCCTTTTAAAAACCAAGGAGAAACACAAGGGCTGTGTTTGGACTACAGTAGTTCTCAGTTTAAATAAACAGTATCAAAAATCACATTCACAGAAATCTGTTACTCACCCCAGACATTCCACGGGGCACATTTCTCAGGCAGATCTCAAAAGGGAGGGTAATGAGGTTATTTTCTCTCACGTTGTTAGAAGGAACTGTACAAAATTCCACATAATCGCATTAAAATATCCTGTCTGGAAGAGTGCCCACTCTTGCCACTGCTGCCTGGCTGATAAAGGACCACTTGGGCCCCCTGGTTCCGGCTCGCGAGGGCAGGCTCTGTGCCCCCAACAGCCATGGTCATCTTGGACCCTGAGATCCGCCCCTACCCCACACAGGGCTGGGAGCCTCTGTCGAGTCAGAGCTGTCACAGGCAGTCCGCTGAGAGAGCTCGGGGATCCCAGACACACCTGGGTGAGCTACATTGCACTTTCAGACCCTGGAGGAGTGACGTGGGTGTTTGGTGATATTGCAATGGCCGTGGACCTCAACCACGCCGGGCTCTGGGCTCACCCGCAGAAGTCAGACCATCGCTCACAAAGGGAAGGCCTTCACAGAAGCTGGAACTTACTGCCAGACGATGCCCAGCCTCCGCTGTCACCTACAGGTAACACGTCACAGATGTCTGCCAGGGCCCCTCATGCCTGTACCCACAGAGGATGGTGCCGTGCCGATGGCTTCAGAAACCCTTGGCTCTAACAGATTCATCTGGTGAGGTCTCCTGAACCACCTGGATGTGGCAGAGTCGAAAACAAAGGCCCAAGATGCTATGCCTTGGCCTTCACGGCAGCCCAGGTCCGGGCCTCGGGGCAGGGGAGGCTGCCGCAGGCAGGCCCAGGCCCAAAGCAGCGCTTCCTCCCCTGCACCTTCTCCTGGCTCCCTTCTGGTGGGCCGTGCAGGGCAGGGCCGCCCCCAGCTTCAGAACTCAACACCTTACAGCCGTTTTGAAGGTGTTTCCTTAGCCAGAAAATCTACTCTTTCAGGGCAGTCACACCAATAGAGAAATTCATTTTAATGACTATCTGGTCAACAGCAAAGTCCAAAATCACTCAGGATCTGGTAACAAAAGCAACCTCTAGTTCAGATTTGGGGGTCAGGGGGCGGGGAGGTTGGGAGTTAAGCAGGGGACTCACAGATTTTTCTAAATGTGGACTATTTTTTTTTCCAAAAGAACATATTGTGTATTTCATTGTTAAGGACTTGCCTGCAATTTAGTATCCATTTATATCTGTACTTATCCACACTATCGATTTTTAGATATCCCAGGGACCTTCAAACCGAATTCGATTTATATTTCCAATCCTAATACAACAAACAGACTCACTAATTCCAGGGTCGGCGCTTCACTGTGACATGGGCAACACACAGGCTTAGGGGTTTTCTGGCCGAAAAATATAATTTTATAAACAACATGCCTTAAGTCTGTACGTAAAAACACAACAACTTAACCAGACTGAAAAGGACATACAAATGGAATCCTCTAGGCCATTTAAAGTGGTTCTGAATATAAACACACATTTCCTCTTATATAACGTAAAAATGAGGCAAAGCCTAACTCCCTCCGAGAAAGAGTAGCCTCTTCCGCCTACTTAGGGTATACAAGGTCCTGCTTCAGCTGCCCCAGAACAGCCTCCTGATAACGGGTTCTTCACCCAAAGCTGTCCAGAGAGGCGCTGGACCCACAAACACTAGAGAGCCCTGCCAGGGGCCCCTATAAAGACCATGAGTTTCCCATAACCATAAACTTCTTATCTTTTGGAGTGGATGCTTCCTTGACATAACACATGTAGCTATTTGTAGAAAGGCCTTCTGTGGGATGTGCTCATGAATTTTTCAACTTGGAGATTAAATGTTCCAAGCTTAGTTCACAAAACCCACCTGCTTTCAATCTTTATTCAGTTCAGATTTTCAGAACGAGTTTCCCGTTCTGGGATACTTCAGGGTGCTGTCGGTTCTCCTGGGGCAGTGACTCGAGCCAACAAGTTTCAGAGAACCTGAGCTGTGCCAACAATATGAACGGGATGAGTAGTTACACTGCTCTAATGTTTTTAAGTGTCTGTAAGTGTCTCTAAAATGCCTTTGCTTTACCAGAGGTGTTTGTGTATCTGAAGATTTTCCGGGTTGAAGTGGCTCTGAACTCATGACCTAAATAGACTTCTGCTCTCCTATTAGATCCACGAGGCACATCTCACTAGCGCGTCTTAAAAGCAAGCCCTTGATCTTCGCCATCTCAAAAACTCTCCATTCAGCCCAAATGTCACTCACTTCTTTCCTTGCCAAAATGTGTCTGCTCACAGAGGGCAAAGCCAAAGAACTAAACTCTACAAGATGCAAATACAACGTGTCCCAAAAAGATTTAAAGGAGTTTAGGTCCTAATGAACCGAAAGTTACAGTGTTAGCTCTCTAGCAACCAGCCCTTGGAGGGTTAACGGACCATTTAGGGCTGCATCCTGACAGCCTCCCCGATCAGAGGGAGTCCAGAGGGGAACAAGGAAACACAGCAGGTCACCTAGTGGAAAGTGTCCATCACTAGTCCCGAGGAGAAGCCAGGGTCAGCCTCTTCCGGGGGTTTCCAGGCACCGGCCCGCTTATCGACAATAAGGCCAGGATGGCCCTGTAGGAGGACAGGTGGGGTCACGGGGCTGGGCCCAGGTTGTCAGTTTCTGCCCTGCTCCCAGCCCCTTGCCGCTGTGACCGTACAAAACACAAACCCCATCCTGAAGACCGTCCAGGCCTGGCATCACGGGGACTGACCGGGCAAAGCTGGACAGCAAACAGCTCACCATTTGCCAGGGCTGCCTGTTAAGTTACCACATGCCACGGTGCCCTCTTTTAACCTATAAACCCGTGTCCATTGCATGAGCCGAAAAGGCACGTCTGTCAGTTCCATGATGTCACACGAAGGCAAAGCCTGCCATTTCCTCCTGAAGGCTGTTCCTTGCACTCCTGACACAGTACACATGACACAGACCACAATTCCCCAAGTGCTCCAAGCCACATGCTCCTACGAAACAAGCAAATGAGTCGGGGAATGAGAAAACTTAGCACACTAAAATGTACAAAACCCGTTGGACCAGAAAGCAGAAATATGGACAACTCGTAAAATGATATAGCCAGAGTCCAACACAAATCTCCAAAAATGAAATGAGCAGGTTCTGCGTGGCCCAAAACCCACAGCATCACCGGGGAAGCCGTCCCCGACTCAGGGCAGAAGGAGGGCCCGGGAGGCGAGGGCGCGGCCAGGTGGAAAACGCACTGCGCACCTGTCAGAAGGTTCCCGTCCCTGCAGCCCAGGCTCTGGATGACAAATGCCCACTCCCTGGTGCCTCAGGAGAGCTGCCTGAGCTGTGGCCCTGCTGCCTGGACAGAGACACTTGGTGGCCCCAGAGCTCGACCAGCTCCCAGGCTCCACTGCCCACACCCTGGAGCGGGGTCCCGTCCTCCCCAGTTAGGTCTTGGAAGCGACTGGTCACCTTGCTTCATAAACCTGGGGCTTATCAGGGGACATTTGTTCCGTACAGAAGGCCACATTTCCAGCCACTGCTTCTGACACGTGTTTGGTTTTTTGTTGTTTTTTTGTTTTTCCACACCACGCAGCTGGCAGGATCTTAGTTCCCACACCAGCGATTGAACCCGCGCCCGCAGCAGTGAAAGCGCAGAGTCCTAACCACTGGACCGCAGGGAATTCTCTTCTGACACTGTTTAGATTGGGACACTGACTTCATTCAACATCCCCTGACCCAGTGATCCATGGACCCCCTTGCTTATAGAGAAGAAACTGGAGTCTGTCTGGTGGAGGTCAGGACCATTAGCTGAGCTAAGCAGAACTTAGTTTTTGATCACTAGAGCCGGGTCAGATGTTGAAGCTATTACATTTTCAAGTAGGATGACTCTCACTTATCAAGTTGATAAATATTACCACAAAAAAGCCAAGCTGCATTGTGGGAATTTTGCTCTGGAGATAAGTGTGTGTGTGTTCATTCCATTCAGGAAATACAGTCGTAAATACTTCCTCAGTATTGCCTCTTCCTTTGAAACTTTTCAAAAACAAACAAAAAGACCTATTTTAACGTCCCTACATTTCTTCACAAAGTGAAGCCTACGATAAAACGTTGGCGCTTCATAAAATAAAACTGACACTTAGGAGACTGCCGGTTCCAGGACTTTGAAAGGCTATAACCACATGCAGAAAGACTGGGCTGTTGAAAATATTTTACAAATTTCTGAACCTTAGAAGAGCTTTTCTCCAAGATTTATGGGAGAGCAAAACTAGATTTCCTTTCCTAACAGCCACGTTTGAAGTTCTTACATTATTAAATAAGTACTCTTAAAATTGTTTGAATTCCAAAATATACTTTTGAAAATCAGTAATGGTTTTTATAAGAATAAAATTTTTGCTGTAAACACCTCTTAAAAATCCATTTCTTATTTATTTTATTCTAGATTTAATGGGTTACCATTTTAAAAGATACCAGACAAGAGGCTCTCTATTTTGATCATTATACTGTGTTCCTAATTTAATTTTAAATAATCTAAAACAATTCAAAAGAGTGCATTACTACCATATAAACTAGCATTTCAAACTGTGTTATAGGCCATATACACTATCAGTACTTTTCAACTAAAATGTATTCCTAAGTACATAAGAAAAATACAAAATGTATTTAGGTGTTTTTATTATGCAACAATGTGCTTTTAAAAAGGAAGTGATATACCAGACCCCATACCAGACATAGAATGAAAAGGCTTGATTGTGTTTGTATTTAGTAGCAGAAAAATTATGTAATTCTAATAAATGCTTATTGATTTTTATAAGCACATGTGAATTAGGTAGTGTTTCATCCACATGACCATTGTTTAGTCCGCTTTACTCCAAGAGTAAATTGTAATTCATTAACTTGATGGCTTTCCACTAAGAAATTAGTACTTAAATTTTTTTCCCATGATCAGTTACCCCTGGCAAACACTGCTGTAGTCAAAAAGGATGTCCACAAACCGGAGTTCAATCTAAATATTCCTATAGCTTGAGACACATCCCATTTTGAAGCATCGACATACCTGGCAGTTTTCTGTAGCCTGATGTGAATTCGGATGGTGCTATATTTTAGCTACCTTGACTTTCTGTTATTTCTTAGAAGTAAGAAGCAGGTAGATGCCCCTCCCCAGTACAGTAATAACTGTACATTTGGTGTCTTAGTGTTTACTGTAACCAACCAAGATTCCTGAGAGTAATGTAACCAGTTTTACCTTTACTCAGAGGAGGTTTACTTCAAGTGACAAATTTTACTAAAAGTTTAACTGATTTATTAAGTATGACTCTCAACATATAGTTTTAAAAAAATACTACTTCTCTAGAGCAGGGGTTGGCAGACTTTCTATGAAGAGCCAGATAGTAAATATTTTAGACTTTGCCATATGGTCTCTGTTGCATCTGCTCAACTCTACTCTTGTAGCAGGAAAGCAATCATGGATAGTATGTGAACGAATGTGCATGGCTGTGTTCCTATAAAACTTTATTTATGGACACTGAAATTTGAATTTCATACAATTCTCATGTGTCACAAAAATAGTATTCTTCTTTTGAATTTTTCCAAATCTTTAAAAAATGTAAAAAACATTCTTAGCTCTCAGGCCCTACAAGCACAGGATTAAGGCTGAATGTGGCCCATGGGCTGATTGTACTAGCCACGTGCTCGAACGTATGAGAACAAAAGACAGACAAGTTACCAAGGCAGGACCAAGGTATGAAGAAATCCAGTCCTCAGGAGGCTCACCAGCCCTGATCTTGGCATCCACAGCCATCAGCAGTGAATGAAGGAGGCCAGCCAGGCTGGTGCCCACCGGATTCGGAGCAGGATTTTCTTGCTGGGCATGCTTCATCATTCAAGCCACTGCTCCCTGCTGTGGCTCCAGGAGGGACAGAAAGCCACCCTTCCATCCCTCATCTCCCCGGCTTGGAGTCCAGCCACCGAGAGTCAGGCGTCTCTGACTGCTAATGGCCCAGGAGTCTAGCAGCTACGATGTGCTTTGCCTACACATCGCGGCTGGAGGCCCAAGACCGGCTCTGACGGCTCACCGCCAAGGCCTGCCGCCGGCATTTCAACTCACCAAGCATCTTATTTTGCCCGGGGAAAGAACGACTTCTACAAAACACTTTTAAGAACACTCTAGCCCATTATGGGAAATCTGGGCCTTTCCACATCAGACAGGAGGGATGAAAGAAGGGAAATTTGAAAATATTGTTGTTTGACCACTTTAAAGTGTAGCATCATCCGCTGAAGAAGACGACCCGACTGCCAAGGTCTCCCAAACTTCCGGGAGCTGAAATATCAAGTAACAGACGTGCACGTGACCTTTACTTTTCAAAAGGACATTTGTACGCAAGCGCACGAGTCAGCAAACATTTCCCAGATCCCAGGTAAGAGAAAAGGACTGCCCGGCCAAGGCCCCACCTGGTTTTCTCGAGAAACAGGCCGCGGGCTCCCGCGGGCCCGCAGTTCACGCCGTCCCTCGGCGCGAGGCGGAGGGATGCTTCGACCGCTCCCTGAGACCCGAGGGGACGTCCACAGTTAAAGACAAATCCCAACGGTTTGCAGCCTCGCTCAGGAGTTAGGAGTCTTTTTCGTGGAGAAAGCCACTGCTCGGAATCTTGAGGATTTCTTCCCATTCGACGCGCGGCGAGAACTCCAGAGGCCAAAGCGACGGGAAAGAGGCCGGGAAGGTAGGGCGCTTCGCCGGGTAGGGCTCCGTGCTTGCAGGCGGGTTCTGTCTGGGGCGCGAGCTTGCGGGGAGCGGCTTCTTCTCTCCAGAAAGATGACGCTCCGCAAAGCGTCGCGGCTGCCTGGGCTCCGCGCGCCGTCGGCCCCTTCCCGCGTCCCTGCGAGCGCTGCGGTGCCGAGGACTGCGGGCTCAGCGCGCGTCGGCAGGGCGCACGTAGCGCAGCGTGTAGTTGGCCCCCGAGTTGTTGTCCCAATACTCGCCCTGGGCGCAGCGGTAGCAGACGGCGAAGTGGACGGCGACGTCCGGAGCGTCCGCGTCCTCCCCCTCCTTGGGCTGCAGGCCCGGGGGCAGGCACAGGGCGAAGTGGAAGCGCTCGGCGCTCGGCTCCTCCTCGGCCTCCCCCGGCCCCCAGGACGGCGCCTCTGGCGGCGGAGGCTTCCCTGGCTCGGGCCGCAGCTCAGCCGGCACGTCCAGGAAGGAGCGCCACTCGGTGAAGGTGTAGCGCACGGCCACGACGCGCGGCCCCGGGCAGCCCAGCACCCGGCCGGAGCCTGTCACCTCCGCGCCCCAGGGTGCCGAGCACTGCACGCGCTCCAGGCACACGCGCTGTCGCCGCAGGCGCTCGTCTGCGGCGCTCGGCCCGGGGAGCTCGAAGAGAGGCTGCAGTCGGGGAGGCTGTTCGCGGAGGGGCGCGGCCGCCGCCGCCGCCGCGGCCAGCAGGCCCGGGAGCTGCTCCAGGTTCTCGGCGCGCGCCGGGAGGCTGCGCAGGCGAGAGAGCACGGCGGGCGGCACCTGCGGCTCCTCGGCCACGCTGAAGTGCTTCACGCTGGCCAGGCTCAGCCCCAGCGCGTCCGCGAACTGCACCCGCTTCTGGCACTTGGCGCAGCAGCCCGGGCTGTGCGGCGCGTCCTCGACCCTCTCGCCGCCCTCCGCGCCCGGCCCCGGGGCAGGCGGCCGCTGCCGCTGCGGGAACTTGGCCGCCTGCAGGATCGAGTCGGCGGGCAGAGGGAAGGAGCGCGCGCCGCAGCGGCGGCGGCGACGGCTTTCCAGCAGCTCCTCCTGCTCCCAGGGGGCAGTCTCTTCCTGCGGGGACGGGCCCTCGGCGTCGGAGCTCGGGGCCGCCGACGTGCCGCCGCCGTCCCCGCCACCCTCGGTGCAGAGGACTCCCGGGGCGGGCGGCTCCTCGGCAGGCGGGGGGTCTTCAAAAGGCGCAGGTCCCGGCGCCTCCAAACTTAGCAGCTGCGGCCCCGGGGGTTCCATGACGCCGTCTGACCCCGGGACTTGTTCTCTGGAGACTTGATGCCTGGGGTGGTGGAAAGAGCGCGCAGCGCCCGCCCCGGCCCGAGCGGAGAAGGCAGTCCCAGTCGGCAGGCTCCGGGTTTCAGCCGGGGTGCTCAGGCCGGAGCGGGAGGAGGATGCGGGCCGGACCGGGGCCGGACGCTGCCGCTCGGTGATGCGCCTGCCCGCGGCGCGGGAGGGCCCGGCGCCCGGAGGCGCGGCCGCTGGGCCCGGGCGGGCGGGGTCCGAGGGCTCCGCGGAGAGGGGGGACGGCGCGGAAGTCGGGGCTCCCTTTCACCCCCTCCTGCCCAGCGGGCCCGCGCCCGCCCTGCCTCCGGAGCTCCGGGGTGAACTCGCGCTCAGCTTCCGTCGTCCTCCAGTCCGCAAAGTTGGCCCCGCGGGTCCCGACGGGCCTGCCCTCTGGAGGGTCGCAGAGGGTCTCCTCCCGGCGGTCGCATCGGCCCAGGAGGTCCCCGGGGCAGACGCACAACTGCGGAAAATCGCCTGCGGGGACGGTCTTTTCCTTCCTCCCCAAGTTCTGGGCTCTCGGAAGCGGGCCCGGCCCGGCCCAGCGCGGGGGGCACTCCGACCAGTTGTGGGGCGGAGGCGGTGCGGGGACGCGCGGGGCCGGGGCCGGGGGGGAGGGGGGCCGCCGCCAGCCGAGAGCGACCGGAGGCCATTCGCGCGGGGCCCGGGGGCACGTCCCCGCTCCTCCCCTCGTCCCGCCCGCCGCGCTCCGAGCTCGTGCCCGAGCAGAGGGGCCCGCCGCTCGCTGCCGGCCTTCCAGGGACGCGAACCCGGGGGCGGGGGAGGAGACTGCCCGAAGTGTTTTCTCGCTGTTGGTTTTGCTTTGCTTCGTTTCTAGGGCTGACTCCACCTGCCGCTAAGTAGGGGCTTCTCAAACTCTGGCGCGCGTCAGCGTCATCTGGCGGGGGTGTGCGAGCTCACGGCTGGGCCCTACCCTAGGGCTTCGGAGTCAGTAGGCCCGGGATGGGCCCCAAAGTATTTCTAGCAAGAACGCCCCCTTGCTGGGATCTTTCGGGCCCGCCCGTGCCCGGCGTGGAATGCCGTGACGGCATCTCAACTTGGGGACTTACAAGAGGCCCCAGATACACCTGGCTTGTCTGCCTGTTGGAACAACATCAAGATTTGGGGAAGAAGATGGCAACTCCCTGGCGGTCCAGTGGTTAGGACTCCGCGCTCTCCCTGCGGAGGTAAGCCGGGAGGTGTGGGGGGAAAAAAAAGATTTGGAAAAGAAGATCACTGTTTTTACATTAACGTAAACATTGATGTATTATGGAGTGAAGTACAAAATTTGCCAACTATCTTAAGGATGAAATAGGACTTCACAGAGACTGTGAGGTTGTGGTGAGCCTCTTGGGCTCCAACCTCATTGCGGCTGGAGCTGCTCCAGGGCGGGGACAGGAGGGAGCCGAACTTACTTAAGGAGGCCCCCCCTCTCAGGGCCCTCGGGCCCTGGTCGCAGCCCTGTCCCACTCTTGTTTGGTGGGAACGTCGGAGGTCCCACCCTCGGGGCCCTCTCCATATATCTATCGGAGGAGACCAAGGTTAACCAGAAAGCCACACGGGTACAGAGAGAGTCAGCCCCTGCAGCAGATGCTAAGAAGGTGGGATCCGACCTGGTCAGGGAGGCCAGGGAGCCTCTGTGAGGGAGGAGACTGGGGGCAGCAGCAAGGCTGCAGGGGGCACCTTTCAGCCCTACAGAGGCCCTGGGGGAAGGGGAGGGGAATGCGCAAGCGTGGCTGCAGGCGGCACCTCCTTCCAAGATCCTTAAGGCAGCCTCTATTGTAGCCGGCCTAGGGCTGGTACCCACCTTGCTCGCAGGTGTCCCACCCCTCCCCCACGCGGCCGGCCCCCTCCTCCAGAAGAGCTCCTGTCTCATCCGACCCTAGGAGGCGTTCAGGAATGAGCAAGTGACCCAGCCAGTAAGACGGGGGGAGGGCGGGACGTCCAAGGGGAAGCTTCCATCCTTTTGCCAAGAGGGGGCGCTATAGCGCCCACGACAGTCGAGGCCACCTTGCCAACCGTCAGAGTGTTGGGATTCCTGAGCGTGGGAAACACAGGGTCCTTGAGGCGCTCGGGTTTCTCAGTGTGAACGCTGCTGGCATTGTGAGCAGGACAGTTCTTTGTTGTGACCGTCCGCTGCAAACAGTCTGAGCCCAAACTCCATGAGCCCTACCCTCAGAGCGCCACCAGCAGCCCCAGGAATCGCGACAACGGAGAAATCCGTACCCCTGTTTGCAAACACGCCAGCTTGGGGGGTGGCACGGCCCCTCCGTCACTGAGAACCAAGGAGCTTGGTCTTTGGACCTCCCACCACGTGAGGTTTTAAAAATAAATAAATAAATACAACCTTCTGGTTCAGTCAGCGTGACTGGACCTTCTGCTGCTTGCAGACCAGTGTCCGAACAGGAAGGCATTATTATCAGAATCTTGAAAGAAAGAGTAAATGGAGCCTCACAGAGGTCAAGGGATGTGCTCTCAACTCATAGGGGATAGAGCGGGATCTGGCTCCAGGTGTAACGCCAGAGCTTGGCCGTTTCCTCGCTGTCTGCTTGCCCTCCAGCCACGTGGAACTTTCTTTGAACTTTCCTGTTCTGAGTTTTCTCCTTCCCACCAACTTCCCCCAAAAGAACAAAACTGGTTGATTTGTTTGGTTGGGGGGAAAAAGAATGAACGAGCAAAAAAACAAAGGATATTTATATGGACAAAAACTGATATATACAGAACACATCTCTGTGTATGCCTGGCGTATCTCTGGAAAGATCTTGACAGAGGAATGGCTCTGGGGAGTCGTACCAAGGGACTGGGGGCGAGAGGTGGGAGGGAAACTCGCTTTTCATGGAATTCTTTGTCTCGTGTAGATGTCTTCTGCGCAGCCCCAATGGAGGAATCGTAGCCTGCTGTGACACCACTGTGCACATCTGCTACGTATGCTCCAGACCCCTCACCCGACAACATGTAACTCCATCTGCTTTCACATCCTCCTGTCTAGTCCCCTTCAGATGACATTTTCTGCACAGCTCCCCTAGGAACCCCCTGGGCTGATGTGAGCCGAGGCAGCAGGGCCCCAGGCCTGCCTGAGACAGGGCAATCCTACCTGGCTTACACACTGGGCTTCGCCAAGCTTTGGTTTGGGCAAAGCATTCCACAGCAGAGCCACAATGTCACCATCACCATCCTCACCATCATATTAAACCAGCACTCTAGAGGACGCTCTTCCCTTGAAAGCACCGGTGCTCTCCTCGTTGCCTGGAGTGTCCTGCCCCCCACCTCCACTTACTGAACTTGCCTGGTCTTTAAGGCAATTTCCAAATGTTTGCCTCCTTTGGGACGTTTTTCGGGAGCAGCCCAGTTAGTAATGACGACTTCCGCTCAGAGGCAGATTTATGATGAAACTACAGAAGCTTGAGTATTCTCGGGCCCCTTCTGATGTGTTCACGTAGTCATGCAATGAAATAAAATACATATTTTATGGCAAGATAAGAAAAGTTTAAACATGCATTTTTTTCTCTGCTCATGTGGGCCTCCTCGCTACCCCTTAGGGTGTATTTCGCCCCTGCGGTAACCAGACCTCCTTGGGAGATACCATGCCTCTTAATCTTACAAATCCACTACTTGCTTTGTATATGCAGATCAGGATTGTATAAACTGTAAATAATACATCATTTGACGTATAACCGTTTGTCTCAAAAACTTATAGGACTGTGCTTTGACAGTCCTCAGAGCTTTCTGAAAGACTGTCTCCCCAGTTAAAATCGTCAGCTTGGCTTGAATAAAATTTTCCATTTCTTTATTAGATCAACTAACCGTTTTTTTCCTCAACATAGTTTTTTTCATCGACAATACCATCTTAACAAACAACCATATATATGTAGAGAAGAGACAAGGAAGGGGGGTTTATAGTTTTAGGAGTGGCAAACCCAGGAAGATAAATATATGAGAGAAACTCATGGAGGATAAGGGTTGTCTAGTAAGGTTTGTTGTGTAGATTCGTCTGGTGCTGTCTCTGGGCTGATAAGAGCCTGGAGTCAATGAGTCTATGAGTTCTCTTCCTCCTGGTATGAGGGAGGGAGACAGCTTCGCAAATGGAAATTACGTCCAGCTTTTAGCCAGATTCGGGGAGGGCAGAGAGGGGTTTTTTTCTTGATTTTCTCAGTGTTGTGTCTTGATTTTCTTCAGCTCAAAATAATCCTTATGCCAAAGCGGTGGCCTGTTCTGATGCCCTCCAGTGTTCGGTGTGATGCCTTGTCCTTTAGCATGGGCAGGGCCTAGAGATGCCTTCCTACTCAACAGTGATGGGGTGTCGCTTCTGTGATAAGGTCTCTTGCTGGCACTGAAGAAGCCAGCTGCCGTGTTGTGAGATGCTCTGGGGAGACTCGTGGGGAAAGGAACATTTTTTGATGGTTATCGTGTGAAATAGAATTGATCAGAGCTCTGGGGACTTCCCTGGCGGTCCAGTGGTTGAGACTTCGACTTCCAATGCAGGGGGTGCGGGCTCAATCCCTGGTCGGGGAGCTAAGATCCCAGACGCCTCGCAGCCATAAAACTAAAACATAGAACAGAAGCAATAGGGGCTTCCCTGGTGGCACAGTGGTTGGGAGTCCGCCTGCCGATGCCGGGGACGCGGGTTCGTGCCCCGGTCCGGGAAGATCCCACATACCGCAGAGCGGCTGGGCCCGTGAGCCATGGCCACTGAGCCTGCGCGTCTGGAGCCTGTGCTCCGCAACGGGAGAGGCCACAGCAGTGAGAGGCCCGCGTACTGCAAAAAAAAAAAAAAAAAAAAACCAGAAGCAATATTGTAACAAATTCAATAAAAACTTTAAAAATGGTCCACATCAAAAAAAAAAATCTAAAAAAAATTAAAAAGTTGATCAGAGTCCTGTGTTCGGGGGCACAAACCTATAATACAACTTTTACAGCTGATATATGAAGGAAACTTGAAGGGGATTTTCCAAAATGTTCCTACAAAACTATAGGGGGAAAACATATGATAGAAGCATTTTAGGCAGTTAAAAAATTATGTTTTCTGGATTTTGTGATGTTTGTGGTATAGGTTAGGTTTTTAATAATTTATACTTCGTTGTTACTTATTTCCTCATTCTAAATATTCATACTTACCTAATTTTTACTTGTGATTTTGTAATCTTTTTCTTAAAGAAGCCTCCCTTCTCCCCTGTCCACAATTATATGTTCCAGCCTCCATATAACCGGGATCTGCCCTTTTTTTTTTTTTTCCTAGTTCTGTTTTTATTTAAAATTTCAGGGACTTCCCTGGCGGTCCAGTGGTTAGAACTCCACACTCTCACTGCCGAGGGCCCGGGGTTCAATCCCTGGGCGGGGAACTAAGATTCCACAAGACACACGGCACAGCCAAGAAAACAAAAATAACAATTTAGATGTTTTGTTTCTGGTGGATTTTTTTGCACTGATTTGGATTTTTTAAATATTGAATTAAAATATTATTTATCTTGATTGCTGAGGTTTTGGTGCCCCTTAAATTTTGTGCCCAAAGCAGGTGTGCATCTTGCCTCACCTGAGTCCTGGCCCTGTTTCTTGGAGGTAGGTGAAGCAAAAGCTGAGATATGTTTTCTTCCTCAGCAGCCCATCCTGGCTCCTTGGGTTAAGGTTTTAGTTTTGTGTTGGCCACACTGCGTGGCTTGCAGGATCTCAGTTCCCCGAGGGGGGATTGAACCTGGGCCACAGCAGTGATAGCACTGAATCCTAACCATTAGACCACCAGGGAACTCCCGGCTTAAGGTTTAATTTAATGTGGTCCTGAAAAAAAAATCTTTTTAAGTATATAGAGCATATGCCTGTACGTGCACAGAGTATATTTGAAAAGTTATTTTAATTAATTAATTTATTTATTTTTGGCTGTTGTGTCTTCGTTGCTGCGCGCAGGCTTTCTCAAGTTGTGGCGAGCGGGGGCTACTCTTCGTTGCTCTGCGCGGGCTTCTCATCGCGGTGGCTCCTCTTGTTGCAGAGCACGGGCTCTAGGCGCAGGGGCTTCAGCAGTTGTGGCTCGCGGGCTCTAGAGTGCAGGCTCAGTAGTTGCAACGCACGGGCTTAGTTGCTCCGTGGCATGTGGGATCTTCCCGGACCAGGGCTCGAACCCGTGTCCCCTGCATTGGTAGGCGGATTCTCAACCACTGCACCACCAGGGAAGCCCTGAAAAGTTATTTTAAAAACAGTAATATAGCGTGCTTTGTGGGAGGGCAAAGGAAATGACAGGGAGGGAGCTTGCTTTGGAGACTTGCCTTAGAACGTGTATTTTTAAATTTTTAAGGGAAAAATTTCTTAAGATAAATATTTTTTTTCTTATTACAAAAGCAGTACTTATTCACTATGGGAAAATTAGGCAATACAGATAAAGTAGGAAACAGAAAGCATAACCATTCATAATCCCATCACTCAACAAGAATCCTGTTAATATCTTTTCCTATCTGCCCCATTCGCGTCTGCAAACCCATAGCATCACTGCCTGCTTCGCTGAGATGCTTCTTACCACTTACTGCTTTGGCTGGTTCTGACTTGTTTCCAAATTTTATCTCCAATTAGCACATCTTTGCTTGCAGAACAGGGACTGTGTCTAACTGGTCTTTGTTACTTTCCAGAGTGTAGAATGGGAGGCTTGGTCGGACCTAAAGACCCAAGAGACAGAATAGCTGAGTTCAGACCTCAGCACCATCATTTCTACAAGTTATGTGACCTCTCTGAGCTGCAGTCTCCTCATCTGTAAAATGGGACCAGGTGACTGCCCGTGCAGAGGAAAGAGGGAAAAGCCTCGCAGAATGCTTTGCACAGAGCCCACCGTGCTGATGCACAGTAGTTGTTTTCCGTTATTACCTGCTGGCACAACGTCTTCATTCGTTAATTCACCGTGTATTTATCGCATGCCTGCTCTGTGCCACACACTTCTCAGTGCCGGGGACACAACAGTCAACCAAATGCGAGGCTCTGCCTCCCGTGAGCTCACATTTTATACATTTATTTATTTTATTTATTTATTTTTGGCTGCGTTGGGTCATTGTTGGTGCACGCGGGCTTTTCTCTAGTTGCTGCGAGCTGGAACTACTCTTTGTTGCGGTGCGCGGGCTTCTCATTGCGGTGGCTTCTCTTGTTGTGGAGCATGGTCTCTAGGTGCGCGGGCTTCAGTAGTTGTGGCGCGTGGGCTTGGTAGTTGTGGCTCGCGGGCTCTAGAGCACAGGCTCAGTAGTTGTGGCGCGTGGACTTAGTTGCTCCGTGGCATGTGGGATCTCCCCGGACCAGGGCTCGAACCCGTGTCCCCTGCATTGGCAGGCGAATTCTTAACCACTGCACCACCAGGCAAGTCCCATCACATTTTAATGTTGGGATCGGAGACAAACAACACACAAGTACGTGAAATATACATCATCCCTGATAATGATACCTGCTACGCAATATAAATCTTTGCATGTAGTAGTTACTCATTAGACATGTTGGTTGAGTTGATTTCTTTTCCCTACCCTCCCGTCCCACATCTTCTCTCGGTCCCGAGATCCCGTTTCCAGTGTGGTTACATAACATGAGGCCTAAACTCTCGAGACGGACAGTTGCAGACATGGCCCTGGGCGTATGCCTGGGAAGGGCTGCAGCACCCAAGAACGAAGCCCAGAGGTCACACGACATCCGTACCTGTGACATCGGGAGACGCCAGCAGGTGTCTTGACGTGCATTTTCCTCTGGGTGATCACACTGTTGTACTCCTAAGTTTGCACTCCTCGGCGATCGATGGTCACTGTTCTGTGAAGTCAGGACAGTAAACAGCGGACTGTGCACCGTGCAGGGTGAGAGGTCGGGAGGCGCTGGCTGGACAGTGTGTATGACCCTGTGTGCCTGTCTCCAGGGGTGTCGCCTGGCCTCGTGTTTCTGCTGCAGGAACCACCACGTGTTTACCTTTCCTCTGCTCCCTCCTGACCCTGGCATCCAGGAGCCCAGCTTGGACCTCCCACTGTGTCAGGGCCAACAGACAACACCACTGTAGGGCAAACACCTGCTTGTCCATAGCAGAATACCGAAGGCCCAGGGTCAAAATGTATGAGCCCAAGCCCAAAGCAGATGGGAGTGTGGAGACCTGGGATCCTTTTCAAAGGAAATATAAAACCTAGGGTGTATCCTTACACTGTGACAATGTTGGGTTCTTGGATTAAATGCGTGAAAGTTAGATTATTCCTGCCATATGCCCATAACCCAGCATTAACATATTAGTTCACATAAATTTTAAACCTTCATACTATATATTAATATTTAATCATTATGATTCCATTATTATGATGGTTGAAATTCCTCAGCCATCATAATGGACCTTGGGGAATTGGAACAATAATAAAGGAGAGGTAACTGCACTGGAGCCTAAGGTAGAGGGGTGTCCCCCAAACCACTGAACGAAGACAAGTAGGTGTGTCATCCAGAGTGAGAGAACTTGGAGCTCGACAGCTAGAGCCCCTGGGTCTCCCCCATGGACCTCTTTGGTCTCAAGGTTGGGACAGAGGATGGACAGGGGAGGTGGGGGGGAGACTGGGGAGGCCTTGAGCCCCCGCTTTAGGTTCAAGCATGTGCCAGGCTCTCAGTCGCTGCCGGGCTGGGCAGCAGGGTCACTGCGCATCCGGAGCAGGGCGTGTGATGTCAAAATACTTTCGTAGCAATATTAAGACATTACTTGCCTTTTGCACTTTACAGACGTCCGCACTGCGCAAAAGCAGTGGTGGGTAAAACCGTGCCAGCATCCTTTAAGAATATCCTAGATAAACCAGTGAAAATTATAAATTTTATTAAATCTCAACACTAGTACCTGACTTTCAATATTCTATGTGACGAAATGGGAAATACGCACAGAGCACTTCTACTACTGACATGTGATGACTGCCCAGAGGAAGAGCACTTGGGAAACTGTTGTGAGTTGAACCAGCTGCTTTTTTTCGTGAAACACCATTTTTTCTTAAAAGAATGATGGATAAACCACGGACATTCACATTTGGGCATGTAGAAGACATTTTCTTAAAAATCGCTGAAGCGAGTCTCTGACTTCAAGGAAAACAACAAAAAGAATGTGTTGCCGATTCTGAAATCTGAACTTTGAAGGAAAAATTGTAATTTGAAATACTTGCATCTACCACGGGATTGACAGCTTCCCAGCACTTGCAGCCTTCTCTGATGAGATCAGCAGTGAAACAAATGTGATCTTTTTTAATTTATTTATTTTATTTATTCATTTTTGGCTGTATTGGGTCTTCGTTGCTGCACGCGGGCTTTCTCTAGCTGCGGCGAGCGGGGGCTACTCTTCATTGCGGTGCGCGGGCTTCTCATAGCAGCAGCTTCTCTTGTGGAGCATGGGCTCTAGGCACGCGGGCTTCAGTAGTTGTGGCATGTGGGCTCAGTAGTTGTGGCTCATAGGCTCTAGGGCTCAGGCTCAGTTGTTGTGGCACACGGGCTTAATTGCTCCACGGTGTGTGGGATCTTCCTGGACCAGGGCTCGAACCCGTGTCCCCTGCATTGGCAGACAGATTCTTAACCACTGCGCCACCAGGGAAGCCCACAAATGTGATTTTTGATAGTGGCTGATGAAAGATGGTGATGTTTGGAAGATCTGCATTTCTCAGTAAATCAGTATTTTCCAAACAGCCAATGTATGATGTTACAGAATGGCGTGTGGGCCACTGTATATAAAATAGATGAACAACAAGGATCTACTGTAGAGCACAGGGAACTATATTCAATATCTTGTAATAACCTATACTGGAAAAGAATCTGAAAAAGGAGATATATATGTATCTGAGTCACCTTGCTGTAACCTTGAAACTAACACAGCATTGTAAATTAACTATACTTCAATTTTTAAAATGGTGGGGAAAAAATTTTTAATTATCATTATAGGGCATCTCTGTGCTGGAGATCGACGAGAGGAATAAACTTAAGGTCTTCCCAGGGCTTTTCTGAGCCTGCACCCTTCCTAAGGTATGTGCTGGGATTTTCTACATTTCTCTGTATATGTGGTTTCTTTTGAACGTTTTAGTCCTTTAATGTCTGACTCCCAAAGGGGAAAAAAACCAGAACGTAAAAACAAGCACCAGTTCTTTAAATTCTCTAGAAGTCGTTTCAGCTGGAGGCTGCAGGGTTTGTAGCAAAAACAGTGAAGGCTGCAGCAACGCTGCCCATCTCTGTGTCTGCACCTCTGTGATCAGAGCAGCAATCAGTGACCATAGCACAGATCCCTGTTATTGGAGCACAGGGTCCTTCTTGCCTACCCCAGCTCCTGCAAGCTGCATGCAACCTGTTCTCAGAAATTGTGCTCAGCTGCTTGCCGGGTTGGGGGTGGGGGCTGGAGGATACGGAGTGCTACTGTGATAAGAGCTGAAATTGACCAAACTTAACAACTATGAGAAGTGGTCACAGAGTGTGGTTTTCAACCACCAGTTTTTTCCTTTTTAATTTTATTACTATTTTTTTAAGAATTTTTTATTGAGGTAGCAATGGTTTATAACATTATATAGATGTGTCGAAATTTTTTTGTTTAAAAAAATTGTGATAAAATAAGACACATTAAATTTACCATCCTAATCTTTTTAAAGCGTGCACTTCAATGGCGTTAAGTACATTCACATTGTTGTGCAACCATCACCACTAGAACTCTTTTCTTCTTCCCAAACTGAAACTCTTCACTCATTAAACAATAATTCCTCATTCCCCCTGCAACCCAGCCACTGACAACCACCATTCTCCTTTCTGCATCTATGAATTTGATGACTCTATGTACTTCCTGTGAGTGGACTCATACTATGACTGGCTTATTTCACTCAGCATAATATCTTCAAGGTTCATCCCTGCTGTAGCTCATATCAGAATTTCCTTCCTTGGGCTTCCCTGGTGGCGCAGTGGTTAAGAATCCGCCTGCTAATGCAGGGGACACGGGTTGAAGCCCTGGTCCGGGAAGATCCCACATGCCGTACAGCAACTAAGCCCGTGCGCCACAACTACTGAACCTGCGCTCTAGAGCCCGCGAGCCACAACTACTGAGCCTGCGTGCTGCAACAACTGAAGCCCGCGCGCCTAGAGCCCGTGTTCTGCATGCAAGAGAAGCCACCGCAATGAGAAGCCCGCGCACAGCAACAAAGAGCAGCCCCCGCTCGCTGCAGCTAGAGAAAAGCCTGCGCGCAGCAATGAAGACCCAACGCAGCCCAAAATAAAATAAATTAAAAGAAGAAAAGAATTTCCTTCCTTTTAAAGGCTGAATAATATTCCATCGTGTGTTTATGCCAAAGTTTGTATATCCATTCATCCACTGATGGACACTAGGGCTGCTTCCACCTTTTGGCTACTGTGAATAACGCTGCTGTGAACATGGGTGGGCAGATCTCTCTCTGAGATCCTGCTTTTGATCCAAGCTACAGAATTCTGAGGTGCTTCATCACATAGCAGTAGACAACCAGCACGTTGAGCTGTGATTAGACCTCACCAGCTGAAATGGTGGGAGGATGATGGTTGCTGAAGCAGAGAAGCACATTGTCTGTGTCAGAGCATGGGGTCCAGCTTTAGAGACTGGTCGCTGACTGGGTGCCACCAGGTCCTCCGCTTAGGCGGTGGAAGCTCTCACTTCCCTGGCTGTTCGGTAGAGAGGATGAAGCAGGTTACCGAACAGCAGCAGTTTATAAAAGGATTCATGACAGTCGTCAATAAGGAGGAGAGACTACTCTGTCTGTATTCAGGCTGGACCGGCTGCTAACATGTCCCCTCCACCAGGACGATACTAGAGCCAAGTGTGGAAAATCAGAGGTGATTTGGTCAGGCCAGTGCTGGGGAGTTGAGAACCAAGAATTAAATCAACCTTGGCTTTCTCTCTTCTTTTTCTGTGGGGGGGGCGGGGGGCTGCGCTGCACGGCTTGCGGGATCTCAGTTCCCAGATCAAGGATTGAACTTGGGCCACGGCAGTGAAAGCCTGGAATCCTAACCGCTAGGCCACCCGGGAACTCCCTCAACCTTGGATTTCATCACAGACCTGACGGGATGGACTGTCACTGTCAAAGTTCACCAAGGCTGACAAAGGAAAGGAAGGAACCACGGCCACCTTCCTGGAGCAAGTCCAGTGGAGGTCAGCTCCAGGCACCAGGGAGCACCTGGGGATCCTGCTCTGAGGAGGTGAGCCTCACCCTCTTGACGTTGGTAGTGGGGAATGAGAGGTTCCCCAGCTGTTTTTAAAAATAGTGTATTAGGGCTTCCCTGGTGGCGCAGTGGTTGAGAGTCCGCCTGCCGATGCAGGGGACGCGGGTTCGTGCCCCGGTCCGGGAGGATCCCACATGCTACGGAGCGGCTGGGCCCGTGAGCCATGGCCGCTGAGCCTGCGCGTCCGGAGCCTGTGCTCCGCAACGGGAGAGGCCACAACAGTGAGAGGCCCGCGTACCGCAAAAATAAAAAAAATTTAAAATTTTTTTAAAAAATAGTGTATTAATAGAAAATTTGGGTTATACTAAGGCCAACAGATCAGGAGACAATGGCTATTGAAAAGATGTTTTATAATCACAGCTCCCGAGAGGAGGGGGCGTGCCATGCCATGGGGGGGGGGGTGGGGCACACGGGGAAGCACCAGGGTTGGTCAGGAGGCAAGCCTCTATTGTGGTTTCCATGACAACAAGCCAGGGACACTCCCCGCCTCCTCAGACCTTCAGGGTTTGGAGCTGCCCCCATGTTGGCTCTGGTTGTAGCCACCTGGGTTGTTTCGTGGCCAAAGGCCCCTGTGAAAGAAATAACAAAATGAGTGAACTTTCCTTCCTCTTGCTGGACACAGTGACCCAGAGGAGGGAGGAATTAAGTCCTTAAACCAGCGTCATTGCTCCTGGTTTGCAAAGAGAAATGCTGGGAATCCCCAGGGAGTGTCTTCAGCAGGCTGGTTGGGGAGGAGTGTATCCTGATCCACGTGAGGGGGAAGGACGGAGGGGGGCTGAGGGCTGAGGCAGCACCTCTGGGAAGCACAGTGGTACACTTTCCTTCCCATCAGAGGCCCACAAAGATGAGGCAAGGGAAAAGCACAGTCGTCTGTGTTCACCTCTGGACCTTTCCTCCGGCTCCTGCCACCTCCCACCTCCTGGTTAGATCAGTTCCTGGTCCCTAGGGTCAGCTCTGCGCAGAATCCAGGTGCTAAGATAAGAACGTTAGAAACTTACAGAATCCAGAAAGGCTGAGTTGATGGAGTAAACAGACAGAGAGGAGAGGAGGTGGGGCGGGCGGACCCTGTGGACTGGCTATCAGGTGGTCGAGCAAAGCAGAGGTAAGGTCTCCGGGGGCTGTGATGAAGGCTGTGGGGTTGAGGGGCAAGAGGGAGATGAAGAAATATAACTTCCTGGGACTTCCCGGCGGTCCAGTGGTTAGGACTCCGTGCTCCCACGGCAGGGGGCACGGGTTCCATCCCTGGTCCAGGAACTAAGATCCCGCGTGCAGGCACGACCGAAAAAAAAAAAGAAGAAATATAATCTTTTATAGATGTCTTCCTGGGTTTTAAGAAAAAAGAATGTTTCCTCTTTAAATTTCTCTCCAGATTTGCACGGCTTTCAGTCCTGCTTTTATGTCAGGCTGTTATTTCCTGGAAGGTGACACCATGCCGGGACTGGGCCACGTGGAGGTCCCACGTTTATGTGGGTTACCTTGAATTGAGATGTGTGTTTTCATCAGCTACATCCAGGGATGATTTTGCTGCTGCCCGATTTTTATAGAAAAGCAGAAAAAGCATCCCTGGCTTGCATGTTTTGGGAGAGAGAGAAGCCTGGGTGTGGGCCCTAAGGCCCACAGATGCTCTGATTTCATCTCCCTTCCCAAGCGCCCTGTTCTGATCTCAGGCTCGGAGGTAAAGTGGGTCTGTTTTCTGAGGGAGCGTCTACGCAATGCCAGACAAACTGGAGGAAAAGTAAACAGTTAACAGACAGCGGTTTGGTCTCCGGATTGCAGAGCGGTCAGAAGGGGTGGTTCGGCTCACGGTCTATGGTTTATTTCACAGTTTTCCCTTCCCTCAACGGTCTTATCCGAGTGACTGTTTCAGGTTTAAGCAGGGGAACCAGGGCTCTGCAACTTTTCTCAGCCAGAGAGATCTGGGCTTCTTTGTTTTGGAAAGCAGTAATGTCACGCCCAGTGTCACTTACTTCTGGCAAGTGGGACAGCTGATGGATGACTTCAGGACGGGGACCTGAAGCAGGAGAGCGCGAATGGGAAGAAAAACGTGCTGCCGGCGGGCTGCCGCTCTCTGGCGCCTCGGATGGTAAACCTCTGTGGCAAGAGACACCCCCGACCTCCGCCCCCTGCGGCAGTGTAAAGTCAAGAGTAGTGGCTTGCTACTTGTTATTTTTAACTCTGAGGGAACGATTAGGGCCTTGCGAGCTTGTCCCCAGAGGCCCCGGTCCGAGCTGCTGACTCAGAAGACACAGACACACTCCCTCCCGGGGGCAGTAACAGGGCTCCTTAATTGGTTTGAAAAATGGCAGCTGGATCCCAACAGCTGCTGCTCTCTGGCTGCGGCGGGGGAGGGAGGAGGACGCCAGCTCCGCTGCAGCCTGCAGAGCCCCGCCTCGGCTTACCCTCACGCACCGCCTTTCCGTTCCTTCTCCGTGTTGTTCATTTCTGGCGCCCCTCCCCCAACGCTCTTTCCGAGCCTGGTCACGTGACCAGGCCTCTGCTCATCCTCTGCGCTGACGCTGCTGGAGGCAGCACTTCCTGCCTGTGCTGCCGGGCTGGTAAGTCCTTAGTGAGAGGTTCCTCTTCTGTCCCTCTGGCCCTAGGCAGCCCTCGTCTGCTCGTACCTCGGATGGAAAACTTGCGTCTTATTTTCTCTCGAGCATTTGTCCGTCTGTCCTTAACTGCTCCCTTTGCTGCCTCTGAGTTCCGAAGTGTGCTCACTGTCCGGCAGGGCTCCAGGCGTCCTTCTCGGGAAGCAGGGACACTGGAACACACCGGCCCCCCACGGGTGAGAGCAGGTTCCCCACTCTGGCTGGGAGGAGAGCTGAGTTTTCTTTTGCCTTGGTTTCCTCATCTGTCAATGAAGAGGGTTGGGTTCAATCAATTTGTTCTCAAATTCCTTTTTTCTTTCAGCGGTTTTATTCAAACAAAAACTAGCAGGAAACACATCCTGCAGAGCCCTGTCCACTCAGCTTCACGCCCTCTGTCCCCGGCTGACCTCTCTCCCCTGGGGCTCCGCAGAGCACAGCTCGGAGATCACCAGACTGGACTCTCCCCAAGGCTCCTTTCAGCTCTAACAGGCTGGGATCTTGGGGCTGGAGTTTTCAGGCAGGACCCCAGGAGAGGAGAGGGGTCTGCAGTGGGGCAGCCTGGCCCCTCCCATCTAAGTGCTCCGGGACAAGAAAGCCCCGATGACAACTGCTCGTGCTAGTGGCCCCGCAGCCTCTAGCCTCACTTTACCTAAAATCCAGTTGGGGAAACGGATGGGCATTTGCAAGCACCCTGGCCCACCCTGGGCGGTTGAAGAGGCAGGCCACGTGGAGGTTTTTGCACTTTTTTTTCAGTACAGTGGAAAGTTGTTGAAAGGTTTTAAATACAGGCTCAGCAAGATCTGATTTACACACTTAAAAGATTTACATGCTTAAAAAGCTCTAGTATTAGGTTGGAAAGTGGATTGCGAGGATAAACCTGATAGCAGGAAAATCTGCAAACGTATTAGTTTATTCATTAGTCTTACTGAGAGATGACAGGATACCCAGGAGAAGGGAACCTCATGTCTACACAAAAGCCTGCACAGCAATGTTCAAGCAGCACTATTCATAATAGCCCAAAAGTGGAAACAACCCTAATGGCCACCAGCTGCCCAATGGATAGACAAAATATGGGGTATCCATACGGTAAAAAATTAATGAATGGAAACCTCAGTTAAATAGAGTCGGGAGACCATCCGGGGGAGGTCTCACCCCTGCGTGGACAGCAGAGCCCAAGGGGGAAAGAAGAAAGATTCCCCTTCTTTCTGGCCAAGACTCAGCCAATAAGAAACAGGGGCTCTGTTTACTAAGCCCGCCCACCATCCTCTCCCCTCTATAAAAGCGGCTCCTTCCCTCGCCTCACAGGGGTTTGCACGTGGCCGCCACGGTTGAAACCTCGAGTTGCAGTTCTCTGCTGATCCCGAGTAAACCCGTCCTTGCTGGGGAATAGCTGGCGGTCTTTTCACTTTAGGTCAACATTTTGGCGACCCATCTGGGAACCAGAGAAGACCCCTGACAGCTCCTGGGCTGCTGAGCAAACAGGTGCGGTGCCCACCTGGAGCTCATTGTCACTGCTTTTCTCACCGACCCTGGATTTTGAAGGTACATCTTTCTCCTGGGTCCAGCTTCTTTGCGTTTGGAAGCTCTGCAGGTTCTATTCAGGATGGACGTTAAAGTCTGGTCCTTTCTGGTCCAGGCCTTGTTCTGTGTGCACGTACTCATTCGGCACTTCCTGTTCCAACTGGCATAGGCTTGCCTTTTGGGTGGATTCATGGAACGCGGTCTGTTCTAGGGAGCCAGGCTGAGGAGCCTTTGCCCAGGCTCCTCTGGGACCAGACTGTCGCCTTAGAACTGGCTGGTGTTAGGCCTGTGGGCTGTTTGAGCTGTTTTGGCTGTTTGAAAATTAGTCTTGGGAGTTCCCTGGTGGTCTAGTGGTTAGGATTTGGCGCTCTCACTGCCGAGAGCCCGGGTTCAACCCCTAGTCGGGGAACTGAGATCCCGCGAGCCACGCGGCCAAAAAAAGAAAAGTCACTTACTCCTGCCAAACAAACAAAAAATCACCTCTGAGAAACGAGATCCCAGTTATTCAAATATTTTGAGGGTGCTCCTCTGCGCTACTAACAGCCTCCTGATATCTGTCTGATGTTATGTTTTAAAATCGTGGTCCTTCCTCATTCACTTTTCTAACTAAACGGACTCACCTGACCAAAGGCAATTTAGAATCTCAGCAGCCGTTATGCGGAACTTCTGAAATCCCCGAACGTTCTTTTCTTAAAACTGAATTGGACAACCACAGTTTTCAAATTTCCAGAACTGACTGGAACACCTACTTCTGTTGGTATTTTGAGGCTTCCACATGTTGTTAGGAGCCTAAAGTTGCCTCTCTGCAAAATAAGATGTTAAGATTAACCGAGGCCAACAGACAATTAAAGCTAAAGTGGTTCCTGAAGCGCAGGCTCTTCCTCGGCGTCTTTGCCTCAGGCGCGGCCCCCAGCACTGTCTTCCTTCTGCCCTTCTCTGCCGCCTGCCCCTCCTCTACACCCTCAGCTCCCCCCAGACTAATTCTCTTGCCCAACTTCCCTTTTTCTCTGAAATTCTTTCCACTCCCTTTTCCTCTAAACTGGTCAGAACCTGTCCCTTTAAAATTCAGCCTTTTGAGAATTCAGAGGCTAAACCCTTAATTTCTTTTATTTTCTCGCAATAAAGCAGGATTTTTAATACTCATTTTACTGGTGAAGAAACTTAGGCACAGAGAATATTAAAGGTTTTTTTGCCCATACTCAACTAACAGGAACTCTTCGGAGTTACTGCATGAGTGTGAACGCATGTACACTAAACCGTAATGAATTACAGAAAGAGTTACCGTGTCTGGGCATTCCCAACAAACGTTATAGGTTGAATTTTTATGGAATGCAGGTGGCGTTTCTGTAGTTGTCTCCTATCTTGAGAGATACTCAATGGGAGTCACTGCCTGGTGCAACAAGTGTTTATGTCTTTGAAACCCTCAATTTCTTATACTCCCTGGACTAGAGCTGAACTGTGAGCCACAGTCACAGATATTCCTGAAGTAACCAAGGATCCTCACACATTTGCTGAGGGATTTCACACAGTCATTCAAACCTAGCAACCTGGATTCTCCAGCTTATCTCAACTAGTTCATATGCTTGTCAGGGAAGCCAGGCCCAGCATTCAGTTTGCCGCTAATTGGCAGAGTCCTGAAGGATTTCTAGAATTACAACTGGGAGACCTGGCCATTTACTTATATGATCAGACTCAGGCAATCACTCAGTGACTTTATCAGGCCATTCCTAGGACTTTTCCAAAGACTGTTGATGGGAACAAAATTCAGGCTTGCACACAAAAATCTGATGAATCTGTTCATGACTATTACAATCAACTTCAGATTATTTTAAAGGAAAATTCTGGTCTTCTTTAGATGTTGATTCCACCTGGGTAGCTTTTAACTCTGCTTCTTAATGGGCTGAAGCGGGACCTTTCCCTTCTAGTAAAAAGCACCAGGATGGAGTGGGAAACCCTCCACTGCAGACTTAGTAAATCTGGCCAACCAGCTGTCTCATGCTGGATGCGTCTCCTCAAAGAAAGGCCGCCAGAAGTCTTAATCTTCAACTGAAGCAAACAAAGGCCCCTAAACAAAACCAAAACCCTCCTAGTTTCTGCTGTTATTGCAAAGAGCCAGGACATTGGGAAAGAGACTGTTACAAATGTAAGTGCTTCAGGCGCCTTCAGCCTTCTAAGGTGCCTTTCCAACATCCTCCTGATTCTGAATGACCCAAGGAACTACAGGGGCTCTTCCCAATCTTCCCTCTTAATTGGCTTGGAGAAACAGTTCTCCAGATTGGGGTTGAATCTCTTCCAGTCCTAACTGACACTGGAGCCAGAGTGCTCAACCCCACTACTACGAAACAGCCCCTGCCTCAGAGTGCTGAAACCGTTCCAATAGTGGGGATCTGTGATGCACCTCAAAAGGTTCCTGTCTCTGAACCTATTCCCTTTTGTTTAGGCCCTTTGAGAGATAGACACGCCTTCTGCTTAGTTCCTCTGCCCCTACCCACTTATGAGCCTGAGATTCCTTAGAGAAGTATCACGGCAGAATTTCTTTCTCCAAGAGGGGGAAATAACTCTAGAACTTGACGGCAGTCATCAAAGCAGCCAACCAGGTGAATTAAATGACCCTTTGACATCTTTTATTTGCTCCACCTCTGTTGGTGCTAGAGCTGATTCTGGAAACACTGATCGTTTGTCCCCTTTGAATCAGCTACCACCCTCCTTGTGGGCAAAATCTCAAACTGATATTGGCAAAATTCACAGCGCACCTCCCATCAAGATTCAAATAGATCCCTCAGAACTTCTTCCTGGAATTACTCAATACTTGCAAGTAAAGAAGCCCTTCAAGTCATGCAGCCCATAATGGAAGACTGCAAGGCTCCGTGTCCCCTCTGTTAGTCCCTGTAACTTTCCCATTTTACTGGTGAGAAAACCTAAGGGCCGAGGGTGGAGGCTAGTCAAGGCCCTCAGAACAATAAACAACGTTGTTTTCCTTCGACACCCTGCGGTCCCTAACCCTCACACATTACTAACGTCCATCCCCAGGGAAGGCATTCTTCACTGTAACTGGCTTATGCAGTGCATTCTTCAGTATCCCAGCTGAGGAAGCTAGCCAACACTTTTTTGCCTTCACTTGGGAAGAAAAACAACTCACCTGGACAGTAATCCCTCAGGATCTTACTGAGAGCCCTTCTTATCTTTTGCAAATCCTAAAGGTTGATCTGAGTGACACAGAGTTCCCCAGAGGTTCTGCTTTGCTGCAGTACGTGGAATGATTGGCTTCTTCACTTTCCTCAAGCCTCCTCACGGGATGACTACATCCACTTGCTAAAGCTTTTAGCCTTAAAGGGACATAACGTTGACAAGGAAAACTGCAGTTTGCCCAAAACCAGATTCCATATTTAGGGCATCTGATATCAGAACAAGGGCTAAACCAAGGTCCAGCTAGACTTCATCATGTCCTAAGTTTCCCAAAACCCAAAACTAAGTGCCAACTGTGAGGTTTTCTTGGGCTAGTTGGTTATTGCTCTAATTGGATTCCAAATTTCTCTTTTATGGCCAAACTTCCGTATGTTTTACTAAAGAATAACAAGCCTGACCTAATTTTATGGGAAGAATAGGACTACATAGGCTCTAAGGCCTTAAAGGAGAGTTTGATGAACCCACCTGCCCTTGGCCATCACTTTTATCAGGTTCCCTCTTTCCTTTTTGTATGTGAAAAGGAAGGGAATGCCCTTGGGGTGTTTATCCCAAAACACAGAGGCCACCATTGACCCATAGGGCATTATAGCCAGCAACTGCCCTGTAAGGGGGGGGGATACCCTCTGTTGCCTGAGGGGCATTACTGCCACTACCCTTTTGATTCTAGAGCTCTCAAAGAAAAGGAATAGAAATTAGTGACAGGTTGGATCTCAGGCATGAGAGAGAGAGGAGTCTGGTTCTTAGGCTCCAGAAGTGTTAGCCTGCGTGGACGGGAGTGCCACTGAGCAGGGCGAGTACAGAAGATGAGAAGCAGATTGAGTGGGAGCCGTGGGGTGAGAGGGGGCGTCTGTGCAGGGAGGGCTGCCTTGAGGTGGGACTTCCACGGGGGGTGTGGCCAGCGGACAGAGGCAGCAGTCTGTCCTGAGATGTAGATGTGGGCGCTGTCACAGAAACAGCCCAGCCCACCATGCTGTCTGGTCCTCCGTGTCTTAGGCACGCAGCTCCCTCCGTCCTGAGCACCTTCCCACCTTCTCTGCTCTGATGCCACCTCCATCCTAACCACTCTTCCCCTCCCATCCCAGGCAGGGCCCTGTGCTTACATTTACCTATGTTCTGACTACTTGGTACTGATGCTGAGTGGGTTTCAGTCTGTGTCCCCCGCTGGGACAGGGTTCCTAGTACATGGCAGGCAGACAGGCATGTGGTTATTGAACTGGAGTAAAACTTTAGCGTTGGTCCATCCTCTTAACTATTTGCGATTGTTTTCCCCACCGACCCCCGTTTTTAAGCCACAAGACCAGAACCTCATGAGGCATTCCAGGTCTGGACCTATGGTGAGGCGGCACGCGGGAAAGGGCCCAGGAGTGAATTTCACTGGTCTGGTCGCCAGTGTTGGTTCTGCCCTGAGCTCACGGCTTCTCTTTAGGTAGATTATTTTATACATCCTCTAGGACCTAGTGGCTCAGCTATAAAATAAAATAACGCCGTGACCTAGCTATTCTCTGAGACAGTACATCTGACAGCTTGCTGTGGTGATAGGGATTCTCCATGTCTGCGCTTCCAGTGTGACACCAATCGCCCCAGGTGCAGCCACCGAGACTGAAATGTGTGTGATTGTGTTGGAAGCTCAGCCCTGAGACCCCTTCCGGCTTGGTGATATCACTTCCTTTGTTGCTCTGTGCATTCAGTCTAATTTTCAAGTTCTGTCCATATGAAAATAGAAAACTCAAAGATAGGCTATCTTTTATCAGGTTTTTGTTTGTTCAGCAAAATGTCAACATGTTTATAATATTAACTAATCATAGAGAAAACTTTTTATATAATTAGTTTGAGGAGCTGAGGGACAAACAAAAGGCTGTTCCAGCTGCAGGGCATAGGGAGGTGAGTCAAGGGTCCTGGGAGGAGGGACAGTGCCTTGAACAGACCAGACTTGCCCATGACCCCAGCTCCTGACAGGTGCCATGCAAACAGCCCCACCTGTGCCTCCGCTTCTGCCTGGGGAAGGGGAGGGGGTCCAAGCACTGAGGAGCTGCTGCATCTGCCCACCTATTGGGAGGTGCCAGTTTGGGCACAGACTCACTGCTGTCTATGGACCTGTGGCCCCCCAGCCCAGAAACGCTGTCGTGGGAGCGGTCCTCGCTAGGGGCCATTTGGCAATGTCTGGAGATGCTTTTGGTTGTCACCAGTTGGGGTAGGGAGTGCCACTGGCTTCTAGCGAGTAGAGGCCAGGGGTGCTGCAAACATCATACAATGCACAGGACGGCCCCACAGCAAAGAATGATCCAGATGCCCTGAGTCTCAGTAGTGCTGAGACTGCGGAGCCCTGACTCGTAGCTGTGTGGACTCTAGAAATGCAAAGATCCGTCACGGCAACTCCTGGATTCCTGAAGCAGAGTGACTTTTGAATAAATGACGTGGCGTATCTTCAGGACAATTTCATCATTTGGTTCTCCTTATTCTGTAGACAAAAGCCAGCAGTTGTTACAGTTTCCTACTATTTACATCACGTTCAATTTTATATGAGTTAGGTAGAGCCCAGATGACATTAAACAATGAAGTGAAAAAAGATCAGTTGCAAAATTTTTTTATTATTTTGATCGATCGCAATCATTTTCTATGAAAGAGATTTTCTCTCTTTGTTCATTGATAATTGTGGCTTTTTCTCCCTACTGGTATATATTGATACATGCATAAATTTGTATATACTTTCAAATGGGCTATAATTTGTTATTCCAACTTGCCTGTTATTTATAAATGTGGTTAGATAATATTCACCAGACAATAATCAGTATTTAATACTTTTATTCAGGAATTTCATGTGTGTTATAAACCATGAGCAAGATGAGATTCCTGCTTCACGGTGAGGGAAAGCAAAAGCCAGAATGCGGCATAAGTGGTTTCCTAAAAGCTGCAAGAAGAACCGAGTTCCAGATATTCAGTATTTCTATCCCTTGGGTCTCTGTATACAAAACACCTTAGAAAATAATTACTTTTTTGTTTAAACAGCTAAACTTTTCATTTGCTCTGTCTTAAAACTGTGTTTTATTGAGGTATAATTTACATATATTAAAATACACAGTTTAGGGCTTCCCTGGTGGCGCAGTGGTTGAGAGTCCTCCTGCTGATGCAGGGGACATGGGTTCGTGCCCCGGTCCGGGAAGATCCCACATGCCGCGGAGCGGCTGGGCCCGTGAGCCACGGCCGCTGAGCCTGCGCGTCCGGAGCCTGTGCTCGGCAACGGGAGAGGCCACAACAGTGAGAGGCCTGCGTATCGCCACACACACAAAAAAAAATACACAGTTTGAGTGTTAAAAAACAGAATTAAACAGAATTCAATTCAATTCAACAGAATTATTCCATGATTCATGGATTGGGCATCATCCAGTCCAGCAGACAGAAAGGAGCTCTGAGGAGCTGCACAAAATGAGATTTTCAAGGCAGAAGGGAGCGGGAACCAGGAAAGTATACCAGGCCAAAAGTACGGTTGCTAATTGTAAGGTTACTTTCCTTTAGGGAATGGCGGGGGTCTATCAGGCAGATGACCTAAGTGGTGCTGGCCAGGTGATTTCTGATTGGTCGAAATTCCATTTCTGGGAGAGGGGGCAACTGTGATTAAGTCTCTGTTTGGTGATGTGGGGCTTGGCATAAGTAACTCCATTTTGGATCTGTTGTCTGATTTTTAACATGAGTTATGACTTTAAATTTTTTTTTTTTTTTTTTTGTGATACACGGGCCTCTCACTGCTGTGGCCTCTCCCGTTGCGGAGCACAGGTTCCGGACGCGCAGGCTCGGTGGCCATGGCTCACGGGCCCAGCCGCTCCGCGGCATGTGGGATCTTCCCGGACCGGGGCACGAACCCGTGTCCCCTGCGTTGGCAGGCGGACTCTCAACCACTGCGCACCAGGGAAGCCCTGACTCCGATTTTTTTTTAAACTTTTTAGAGCGTGATTTGTTAAATGTACACTGTGAATAGATCTAAGAGGCACAGTTTGGTTGACTATACGGCTCCTTGGTGCATGGAG
The DNA here is from genome assembly GCF_039906515.1 of Pseudorca crassidens. Classification (NCBI taxonomy): domain Eukaryota; kingdom Metazoa; phylum Chordata; class Mammalia; order Artiodactyla; family Delphinidae; genus Pseudorca; species Pseudorca crassidens. The sequence goes on along the minus strand of NC_090305.1, from coordinate 3,348,122 downwards.
AGGTCAATAGCTGTTCTCATGTCAATAACATCTCACTAATTTTGTCAAATTGGGAGAAAGTACAGTGTGACTTAACAGGAACAATTTTTTTTTTTTTGGCTGTGTTGGGTCTTTGTTGCTGCGCGTGTGCTTTCTCTAGTTGCGGCGAGCGGGGGCTACTCTTCATTGTGGTGCACGGGCCTCTCATTGCGGTGGCTTCTCTTGTTGCAGAGCACGGGCTCTAGGAGCATGGGCTTCAGTAGTTGTGGCACACGGGCTCAGTAGTTGTGGCTCATGAGCTCTAGAGTGCAGGCTCAGTAGTTGTGGCTCGCAGGGTCTAGAGCGCAGGCTCAGTAGTTGTGACGCACGGGCTTAGCTGCTCCACAGCATGTGGGATCTTCCTGGACCAGGGCTCGAACCCATGTCCCCTGCATTGGTAGACGGATGCTTAACCACTGCGCCACCAAGGAAGCCCAACAGGAACAATTTTGAATTCAGAATATTTGTTAAAGAAAAGTATTTTATTATTCCTTAGGAATTAGGGTCTCCTGCTACAAAATCACAGTGTGACCTCAAGCAACTCACTTCACTTCTCTGGATCTCGATTTCTTCATCAGGATAGATTAGGGGATTCAACTGCAAGAGCTCGCGGGTCCCTCCCGGCTCGAAAGCGCTGTCCTGCGCGGAGCCCTGACTCAGCACCCTTCCTCCCGGAGCTCTTCCCTCCTGCCTCCCGTTGCCCAGCGTCCCCTGGCTCTTCTGCTTCTGCTGCTCTTTCTCCGGCTCTGTCGGGCGCTCCTCTTAAATGTCGGCTTGGACCTGTGATGCTGGAGCTACCCAGTCTTCATGGCGGTAGCAGCTACCTACCTGCTAACCACTGCCCGCTGCCATCTCTGCTTCAGGGTCATGTCACCGGCCAACCGGGTGTGGCACACAGATGCCCACAGGCACGTCCAGCTACCGTGTCCAGCGGGAGTCCCCCCCCCACCCCAAATGCGGCCCCTTCGCCTACTTTCCTTATTTAAGTGAAAAGCACCTGCGGTCATTTCAACCTCAGAGCAGCTCCGAGCGGTGCTATTGTCCCATCACACAGAAGCTGTACACGAGAGGTGAAAGCAGTGAAGTGCAGAGAAATTAGGGAGAGATCTAAGGCAACACGGCAGTGAGCGGTGCATTGGACGTGCGCCCAACGTCTCTGCTCCAAGGCCAGAGCTCTCGCCCCCTGCCCTACGTGCTCTCTTGCCCAGTGCAGGAGCCTGGGGGTGGTCCTCAACCCTCAATCCCTCCCTCACCCCCCATGCCCAGCCCCATGCCAGGGCCTGCGGACCAGAATGGCCCTCGGGCAGCTCCTCAGACCTCACAGCTCATGCTGTGAACAGCTGTCCTTTCTACTGTCTAGCCAGCGCCGTGTGTTTTGTATTTTTGTGCTTTTAGTGGGTGATTTTGCTGTTTAAATGGCCCCCAGGCCTAGGGCTGGAGTCCTGTCCAGTGCCCCTAAGAGCAGGGAGGCTGTGACCTGCCTTATGGGGAAAATGGGTGTGTGAGGTGAGCTTCGATCAGCGTGAGCTGCAGTGCTGTTGGCTGTGAGGTCAGGCTGGTGAGGCAACAGCACAGCACACCCACAGAGACGAAGAGGGGCTTCCTGTCATGACGCTCCTCCAGAAAGCACTAAAGGCAGCGCACGATGAAGTGACGGAAAAGGTGGAAAGGCGGCTAAATCTGTGGATTCGTGAGGTGACAACTGATTAAAAAATTCATCGTGAGCATCATCGTGAGGAAAGCCGAAGACGTCCACGGCCACGGGGACACGGCTGTGGGCGTCTGTGTGCCACAGCCTTCGGAGCTGGGTGGCTGACTCATGTTTCCAGGTGACCTGGCAGAAACGTGACACCTGCGGATGGAAGTACCCGCTGAGTGTCATCCAGGCGAAGGAGCAGGCGGTCCACGCCGCCCCAGGCTTGTTGTTTGAAGACCTGGCGCACGAGCCTGGAGAACACAAACCAGGTCTTGGTTGACAAAATGTGACCAGAGGCTCCCAGGAGGCAGACTCCACACTTCCCAGGAGCAGCAGGTCCAGCCTTCACCCTCCAGGAACCAGACTCCACACTTCCCAGGAGCAGCAGGTCCAGGCTTCACCCTCCAGGAACCAGACTCCACACTTCCCAGGAGCAGCAGGTCCAGCCTTCACCCTCCAGGGTTGGCAGCAAGTTCACGGAACACGACTGCGGTACTGAGAGCCGACCGTGCCTCTCACTGTTCCTGCCACGTGGGCTCCAGGCCCGCTGAACTCTTTGTGGTTGCCTGGTGCCCTCTCCTCTCCACCAGGCCACCTAGACTCACCCTGGAGGCTCAGCTCCAGTCACCCCCAGGGGCTCTCTCTGGATCCCACCCTGGAGATGCTCCTCCCCCGGGCTTGTTAACACACCACGTCCACCTCTGTCTCAGCAGCATCTCAGCAGGGTGGTCATGCACGTGTTTGACTGTCTCCCCCACCAGTGTCTAAGCTGCTGCAGGGCGAGGCCCTTTTACCTCTGTGTGTGTGTGTGTGTGTGTGTGTGTGTGTGTGTGTGTGTGTGTGAGAGAGAGAGAGAGAGAGAGAGAGAGAGATGGGCGGCCAAAACCAACAATCAAAGATATTTTTTATGGTGTACTTTTACTTTATTTTTAAAAGTAACACACGCTACCATGCTGTACTTGATTGATTTCACGCTTCTGTGCTCTGGTTCTTAGCACAGAGCCTGGCCCATAGGGAGGATCAGTACACATTCATTGAAAAGAAAAGCATAAAGGTTAACAATATCTATTCGTTCTACCTAATTGAAGTTCCCGGGTCATAAATTTTTAATAAACAGATAAAATAGTTTGAAATTAACATATTAAATTAATGGCTTGTTCTCTGAAATATTTAAAATAATTGCTCTGCCCTCTCTTTTCAATTTGAGCTCTGTGTAATAAAATTTTGCTGAGCAAAAATAAACTTCAGCTTAATCCAAATGGAATAAGTAGAAGTTTGGAGCAGTCAGTCTGAGTTAGCAAGTTTTTACGGTGCTCAGTATAACTCTGGAATATTGAAGCCAGGGAGGGCTCAACGTACACCTGTGTTAATTAGGCTCTTCCAGGTGAGCTAAGGAAGCTGGAAGGGGAGGAACAGAAACAGCCTCATCAGGCTGTCGGGGCCAGGAAGGAAGACTGTCTGTGCACAGCCAGCTCTGGCCTTGGACAGCGCCTCCGGGACTCAGCGACTGGCTGTCTCCCCGTGAGCGGGCATCTGCTGCTCCAGGAGCTGCTGTCGTGGGGACTTGGCTCCTGCAGCCTCTGCTTGGTCATGGGCCGTCCTGACCTGTCACTGCTGCCCCTCTGCTCCTTGCCTCCTTCATGCTCCTGCAGACTGGCAAGTGCTGAGGGTCCCTATAGGTCTCACATTCAGGTCCCCACAAAGAAGGGATGCGATTGCTTCAGATAGTTACTCTCCTTCCTACTGGGCAGAGACCTCGCCCCAGTCCACCTCCTAAGACGGAGGTCATCCTATAAGTTAGCTGCCCGTGGGCCCAGCACCTCCCCTGTGAGCCAGAGTGGTGGGAAGGCACGGCTGCTTCCTCAGAAGGCCTGTGGGCATGCGACGCTCCTCTCTGAGGCCACAGAGGCAGCGCTGACACCTGGAAGGTTAGGTGATCGTTCCAAGGAGCGTCCTTTCAAAGCCCCTGCGGTCCAGGTCTCTGGAGCACATCACCTCCCCAGTTTTGAGAAGACTTGCCTACTTGGCTTGTTTATTTTGAGCTGCTCTAAATGTTTGGGTGAAGCCTTCAGGGATTAACAGACAGATCTCATGTATGCAACCTCTAACTGCACCGCCAGTGGGTCCTTTATCAGAATTACTTGTGGATGAACATTAAGGACGTCTGATATCACTGAACACTGAATAAGAGGGTCTGCAACATTCTGCTTATTTTCATTTATTTTCCTTAATCTAAATAAATGAGTTGCTGCTTTAAAAATATATATGTGAGGGACTTCCCTGGTGGCGCAGTGGTTAAGAATCCGCCTGCCAGTGCAGGGGACACAGGTTTGAGCCCTGGTCCAGGAAGATCCCACATGCCGCGGAGCAACTAAGCCCGTGCACCACAACTACTGAGCCCACACGCCTAGAGCCCATGCTCTGCAACAAGAGAAGCCACTGCGATGAGAAGCCCACGCACCACAACGAAGAGTAGCCCCCGCTCGCCGCAACTAGAGAAAGCCCGCGCGCAGCAATGAAGACCCAACGCAGCCAAAAATAAATTAATTAAATAAATTAATTTTAAAAACAGAGAGCTTATAAACCTCGGCCTGTGCCCAGACATTGCACTCATTGGTATCACTTCGTTTAAAGTGGGCAGATTCACGCCTCTGAGCCGTCCCCGATTCTGCTTCTGTATGTGACCCAGTTTGTTTACTCTGCTTCCTCATCCCGTCTCCCCCATCCTTGGCCCCTGACGCTTCTCTGTGTAATTAGGAGATACAGCCCCTCCCCACTCCCACCCCAACTGCTCCCAGTGTAGACGGGTCGTGATCCCCACAGTGAGGGTGGGCACCCGGGCTATTGGGCCACAGGGCAGCTCCATGGGGAGAAGAGGCGTCTGACCCCCTGTCCCCCTGGAAGTGAACCAGCAGGCAGAGTCTCCAGGAGGCCACTCCTGTGTCCAGCTCAACCTTGGACCCTGATGGGCTCACAGGCCGAGTGCAGTGTGTGGGCAGCTTCACGCCTGCTCTGGTAGACGGTTGTGGTGGTCTCAGGAAACACACTTATTATGAAGAAATTAAAATATTTGTCATACTTGTACATTTGTGAGACTGGAAGCCATATTTTACTCTTATATTGCGGTAATCTACCCTCGTATTTAAAATAATGACAATGTCAACCACTATTAAAGTCTGGTAGGTGATTCTGCAGCTCACTGAGACAGAAAACACTGGGAGACTTGAAGCCCCATCCAGTAGTTATCTCAGGTCAGCCAGGTGGAGTGAGGTTCACTGGATTTTGGTGAATCTGTGACTCTTGATAAGGAAACATCAAAACCTTTACATACGGATTTCTGGATTTCCTTGTTATAATTTTGGGCATAGAAATTACGTGACTTGGTTATGAAAATAAAGGTCACCTAAAAGATCCAGAATATATACATCTCAATTTGTTTAGATTATCATCTGAAATAAGACATTTAAAAGTATTTTTGAGGAACCTGGGCTCATTGAGAACATGTCCACAGACCTCTGGGAGTTTGAGAATCCTGCTGTCGTTGTTTCAGTGAAAATAATCAAGAGCTCCATCCCTCCCTCCCAGGGTTTGGAGATTCCCGTAAAATGTCAAATTGACCCACCAATCTTGATTGGATGGTTAGCCTAACAAATCTATTGTAATGACCAGCTACAAACGTTATCTGAAAGGACTTTCTTCTTGTAGGACACGTTTAACACTTAAAAGATTATACAAAATACTGTCCCGGCTTTCTGATAGCTTGTAATCCTGCTGTCATCACCTACTAAATGTCAAAATTATAATAGTAAAAATCAGAAACAGAGGAAAGGACCATTGTGAAAATAAAATTCAGTTAAAAATTTATACGAAATAAATGAAAATCCCAGCAATGTTTTAAAAACAGAAGTTGACAGTCTGATTCTAAAATCTCTATGAGCTGCAAAGGGCCAGAAAAAGCCAAGACATTGTTAGAGAAGAACAAGTAAATAAGAGAAACTACTCCATAGAAGCAAAATGCAATACAAAACTACAGCAATTAGGGCAGTAATAATGAAACAAGAATAAAAAATAGACCTGTGGAAAAGACCAGAGCCCCCAAACCAACCCACACGTGTGCCTATATGATACATGACAAAGGAAGTACTGTAGATCAGTGACAAAAATACATTAAAACAAAATAAAGGTGCTGGGTCATTTGGATAGCCACATGTAAAAAGGCAAGTCTTGATATTGATCTTATATCATCCACAAAAATTAATTCCAGAAAATGTAGCTGTTTGTTGGGGGTTTTTTTGGCCACAACGTGCAGCTTGTGGGATCTTAGTTCCCCAACCAGGGATCGAACCTGCGCCCCCTGCATTGGAAGTATGGCATCTTAACCACTGGACCGCCAGGGAAGTCCCTGGAAAGAATGTAGCTTTAAATGTGAATGTTAGAAAATAAACTTTCTTAACATCAATTTTTTTTATGATCTAGAGGTAGGGAAAGAATTCTTAAACAGATCACACACACACAAAAAACAACCCAGCAGCTATATGGGAAGAGATTGATAATTTGTTTCTTTTTTTTTTTAATATTTATTTATTTTGGCTGCACTGGGTCTTCATTGCGGCATGCGGGATCTTTGTTGCAGCACGCGGACTCTTAATTGTGGCATGCATGCAGGATCTAGTTCCCCAACCAGGGATGGAACCCGGGCCCCCTGCATTGGGAGCATGGAGTCTTACCCACTAGACCACCAGGGAAGTCCCCTAGACTGATAATTTGGATCACGCTCAAATTAAAAATTTGTTTATTAAAAGATATCATTAAGAGAGTGAAGAGGCAATCACCAAGTGGGAGTAGATAGAGGCAACACAAAACTGACAAAGGGCTCATGTCCACAATATGTAATGAACTCCTATAAATCAATAAGTAGAAGGCACAATTTAATAGAAAAATGGGTAGAAGACCTGACCATGTAATTTACAAAAGAAGCTATCCAAATGGTCTTCAACTTCCTTAAAAATCATGTAAATTCTAAATCTCACTAAAATCACAGTGAGATTTTATACACACCCTCTAGAACAGCTGAGATGAGAAAGACTGGCAGCAGCAAGTGTTGGGGAGCAGTGGGGTCTCAGTGGCAGCTGGGGGAGTCTACTGTGTTTGGCACTGTGTGGTAGATCTGAAAGTCAGCATATCCTAGGACCAGGTATTTCACTCCTGGTGTAACGGAACTGCAGGCCCATGTGCCTCAAAAGACATATGTAAGGATGCAGCAGCATTTGTCATAGAAAAAAAAAAAAAAAAAACTTGGGAAAAAACTAAATGAGACTCCTGGTTTCCAGCCTGACCTGTCCCTCTTGTCCTCACAACAGGAAAAAAGTGGAACAAACTGAAAATCAATAGCTTTTCTTGGATTCCTCAGAGAACTGAAGTCCAGGGCAAACTGCTACCTCCAAAACTGGGGACAGGGGACTACCAGGAATCGTAGCTCAGCACAGAAGCTAGCACCAGAGCCAGTACTGGAGAAGGAAAATGTTAATTGGCAAGTTGCTGGAGGCTCAGTGCGCACAAGCTTGAAGATTAAAAATTAAGAGAGGCAAGCCTTACGTAAGGCGCCCCACACTTTTGTGAGCCCACCTCCAGGAGCCCCACTGGCTGTTCAGGCTGAGCGTTAGAGAAAAACTCTCTCCTGCTTTCCACGTTTCCACAGGGGAGGGGAGGGGTAGCCCTTTGGAAATAAGCCCAGAGCATTCTGTTCTTTTTTTTAAATTTTTATTGGAGTATAGTTGATTTACAATGTTGCCTTAGTTTCTGGTCTACCGCCAAGTGTATCAGTTATACATATACATATATCCACTCTTTTTTTAATTAATTAATTAATTTATTCATTTTCTTGGCCGTGCCGCATGGCATGCGGGATCTTAGTTCCCCGACCAGGGATCGAACCTGTGCCCCCTGCAGTGGAAGCGAGGAGTTTTAACCACTGGACCGCCAGGCAAGTCCCTATCCACTCTTTATTAGATTATTTTCCCATATAAATCATTACAGAATATTGAGAAGAGTTCCCTGTGCTATACAGTAGGTCCTTATTATCTTTTATTTTATTTTTTTAAATTATTTATTTATTTTTGGCTGCGTTGGGCCTTCATTGCTGCGCACGGGCTTTCTCTATTTGTGGCGAGCAGGGGCTACTCTTCGTTGCAGTGTGCGGGCTTCTCATTGCGGTGGCTTCTCGTTGTGGAGCACGGGCTCTAGGTGCGTGGGCTTCGGTAGTTGTGGCATGTGGGCTTAGTAGTTGTGGCTCGCAGGCTCTAGAGCGCAGGCTCAGTAGTTGTGGCATGTGGGCTTCAGTAGTTGTGGTTCGCGGGCTCTAGAGCACAGGCTCAGTAGTTGTGGCACACAGGCTTAGTTGCTCCGCAGCATGTGGGATTTTCCCAGGCCAGGGCTCGAACCTGTGTCCCCTGCATTGGCAGGCGGATTCTTAACCACTGCACTACCGGGGAAGCCCCTAGTTATCTATTTTATATACAGTGGTGTGCATGTGTCAATCCCAGTCTCCCAATTTATCCCTCCCCCACCCCCACTTCCCCCCCAGTAACCAAAAGTTTGTTTTCTACATCTGTGACTCGTGTTTTGTAAATAAGTTCACTTGTACCTTTTTTTTTTTTTAATATAAGCCATATCATAAGCCCTTCCTCAAGGAAACTTTCACCAGAGCCCAACCACCTTGGGAATTACCAGAGCCTCAGAGTCCTGGGGGACGGGAAATGCCCAACTGCAGCCCCCTCTACCCTCCTGTGTCCCCTGAGTGGGGACAGGGGAGTGGAGTGGTCGGCTGAGAAGCACTCTGGCAGGTCACAGCCCTAGGCACAGGCTCACTGCATGGTGAGGTCTGATAGACACCTGTAGATAGGCTCTGACATCTGTAGATAGGCTCCTATGAGGTCTGATAGGCTCCTGTAGAATCACAGGAGATTACAGTAGAAAGAACTGCAAACCACATTTAAGAAAAAGACTCTAGGAAACCCCAGAGATGATGGGGAGACAAAAACAAGGGCACAGGAAATTTCAGCCCCTAACACCTACAACTACAGCAAAGAGCAAACACAGCTTAACTTCTAGCCGTACAAACAGAGCTTCTCACTAAAAGCGTATTTACTTTTACCCAGGACATCATGTCTACCTTTCAACAAAAAGTTGCAAAGTGTACTATACGGCAAAAAACGCAGCTTGAAGAGACAGAGCAGGCATTAGAACCAGACTCAGATATGGTGGGAAATTTGGCATTATTGGACCAGGAATTAAAATAACTATGATTAATAAGCTAAGGGTTCTAATGGAGATAGTGGACACTTGTGAGAACAGGTGGGTAATGTAAGCAGAGAGATGGAAACTCTAAGAAAGAATCAAAAGAAAATGCTAGAAATCAAGAACAATGTAACAGAAATGAAGAATGCCTTTGATGGGTTCATTATCACCTAGACATGGCAGAGGAAAGAATCAGTGACCCTGAAGATACATCAACAGAAAAGTCCCAAACTGAAAATCGAAGAGAAAAAATGTCACCGAGTCCAAGCTTGCACTGCTCACCGCACGAAAGGCCAATCGATCGAGAGACGAGGTGTTGGGACCACGAATAGTGGCTTTGTTTGGAAAGCCAGCAGACGGGGAATTTCTTCTTTCCTGCAGGCATTCACAGGTGGGCCTGGTCAGGATGTTTCCTGTGAGCTAAACAGTCAGGCACGGGAGGCCAGGTTCCAGGAAATGGGCCATTCTGTATACTTTAAGTTATAGGCAACATCCCTTTAGTAGTTAACTTGTGGCAAAAGCAATAGAACCACAAAGGATAAAGTAAAAGAAACAGGTCTAATATGGAGTCAGAGTTGTTCTTCCCTATTACAAAAAGCAGGAAAGAGACAGAACAGAATATCCACGAACTGTGGGAGAATTACAAAAGGTGTAACATACACATGATGGGAACACCAGAAGGAGAAGAGAGAAAGGAACAGAGGAAGTATTTGAAGTAATAAAGGCTGAGAATTTCCCCAAATTAGTGATAAACACCAAACCACAGATTCAGGAAACTCAGAGAACACTGTGCAGGCAAATACCAAAAAGATCTACACTAAGACATATTCTAACCACAGAAAAATCAAGGACAAAGAAAATCTTGAAGAAAACAGGAAATAAAGACCTTACCTCTAGTGGGACAAGGTAAAATTCCATCTGTCTCACGAATCATGCAAGCAAAATAGAAAAAACTCACCAACTTAGAATTCTGTATCCAGTGAAATTGTCCTTCAAAAGTAAAGGGGAGGGGCTTCCCTGGTGACGCAGTGGTTGAGACTCCGCCTGCCGATGCAGGGGATACGGGTTTGTGCCCCGGTCCGGGAAGATCCCACGTGCCGCGGAGCGGCTGGGCCCGTGAGCCATGGCCGCTGAGCCTGTGCGTCCGGAGCCTGTGCTCTGCAATGGGAGAGGCCACGACAGTGAGAGGCCCGTGTACCACAAGAAAAAAAAAAAAGTAAAGGGGAAATAGACATTCTCGGACACACAACATTGAGGGAGACACCCCCCGACTACTGGAGGACCCGGCAGACTGAGTCAGTGCTGTGCCTGGGCTACACGTGGGAATCGGTCCAGGACGCACTGATGGGCTTGAGCATGACGAAGTGACGACCACCTGTCCGCTCCTGGGCTACAGGACACCCCAGCTGGAGGGCTGCACCGTCCCCATGAAGCCCCGCCCTCAGCCGACCCACTCACAGTTGCAGTCGTTCCCCGGCCTGTGAGCTTGTGCCCTAAACCTCGGGCTCCACAGCCTCCCGGGCTCAGGGCTGTGGCCTCTGGTTGGTGACACCGTGTCTCTCGAGTGGCCAGTTCGGTCGTGGGAGAGATGAGACAAGCAGCCACGGTGGGCAGCACTTTTCAGAGTTCCTTGTGAATTAACTTGTCTGCAGTCCCCTGAGTCCTTCTCTGCACAAGCAGGGCAGGGCCCTGAGCACAAATTCTACCTGGAAGAAAAATGGAGCTGTCCAGAGTGCTGGAATCGCTGAGCATGACGGAGCCCTGTTCAGCTCAGGGGACAGTGCCCTGCAGGCCTGGGGTGCACTAGCGCCCCAGGAGTCACAGCATTAGGAGGAGCCTGATCCAGATCTAACAGGAGGGCGGTGGCTCAGGGCAGCCTCCCTGCTCCTCTCTGCTCCTTACGAGCTGGAGGGCAGACACGGAGTGATGCCTTCGGCCTGAGCTGTCTGTTTAAAAGTCACTTGTGAAAGTGGAAGAGCCCCTTTCCCCTGGCCAGTCCTTTCCTATTTTGTACAAGTTAATTTATCCAAGACGTTAATATTTTGACTCCTGAGGGAATATTAGGAGCTGGGTACGTAAATACGGATGATAAATATTTGTTAAACAAATGTATTTATTGGGCAGCTACTGTGTGCTTGGATGGTGCTAGAGCTAGAAAGCTGATAAGATACAGTGCTTGTCCTCCAGGAGCAGTAATTAGTTGGAGATTCAGTCACAAGTATTTATTACGTGCCCAGCACCCAGCAAGTAATAAAGAAGCGTCTCTTTACTTTTAGTTGGTGAATGGTGCAGATGAGTGTAGAGGCTGCGCCCTGAACCCGGCCTGGGGGTTTGGGAGGTTGTGGGGAGTGGAGGGAAGGTGAGGCTTCCTAAAGGAAGTGAGGATTGAGTGCGTGGGTGGGTGGAAGTGAGCTGGCTGAGGAAGGACGGGATAGCAGGGAGCTTCGGAGACCCGGCCCTGACAGAGCAGAATGTACCTGTCAGGAGTGCATTTAGCAGTGAGCTGTGTGCGTGGTGAAAACAGTATTCCGTTCACTTGGAAAGGTAGGTGGAGGTAAGTTCTGCGCTGCTGGGGTCCAGCAGAGGCACACAGCAGCTCCACGTGCCTTCCTGGGTTGCCCGGAACATAGACATTAACTGAGAAGATTTCAGATGCATGAACTCAGTGCTTTCCATAGATGTTCTGTAGGACACAAGGTGCTTGGATATTAATAAGTGCCACGTGATAAATAGGTCCTAGGGTCAAACTGGTTCAGAAGATGCAAATACCCACTGTGAATCTCTAGAGAGGGTAAAGCCTTCAATTTTCCAGATGGTCTGGGGAGATTTTCACCTGAGCATCTTGAGAAGCAAGTGCTCAGAGTACACGCTGGGGATGGCCGTGTCGGCACCCAAGTGGCAGGGATGCTGCATGGCAGGTCTCGTAGTTCTGATTCTCCCTGAAGATGCACTGCTCCCCAAGATCTGCACAGCTAGAGGCAGGCTGGAGGGAGGTAGCTGCAAAGCACTAATGATGAGAAGACCCACAAATGGAGAGTGAAAGAAGGTGACCGGTTGACAACTTCAGTGTTACCCACAGCTCCTCTGTTGTGTGCTGGGTGTTGAAAGCCCTTCAGCTCTCAAAGTACCAGCTCAACCTGATGGCTGGAAAGCATCTGCCCTTTCTTCTCGCGTTTCTTTGCATTCTTCTGACCTCTTAAGGCAGTGCAGAGACTGGCATGGCTATTAAAGTCAACAACTATTTTTATAGGTGGGACGTTGGTTGGGAGAAAGGACTTCTTGATTGGAATAGGAAACACTGACTGGCAAGTAATTGTACATCTTTTGGTCCCTCGACACTTGAGAAACTTGTGCTTTCTAAGAATGGTGGTTTTCAGAGGAAAACTAGCTAAATTTTTTAGTGAAAGCTACTTAAGGGTCATTTCTCATCCATATTATAAATGTCAGGGTTATCAGATCTTTCCTGGAGGATCTGACCCACGCTTGGGCTTCAAAGGGAGGAAAAGGAACAGATTTCTCCTGATTTCATAGAGCATCTGTTCTTGGGTCACCTGTACAAAATCATCGTTGCCCCAGTTACTCTTCTGACGTCAGTATTGATTTCAATGTCATGTGATTTGCAGTTTTCATGATGCTCATGTCTTTTTAAGATCCTGTATGAGAAAAGGTTCTTACAGATCACATAGGATTGTGCATCAGTCTCCATGTGTTCTTGCTGAGTTTGTAGACGTCGCCTTTAAGGGACGTCTCTCAGGATGGGGAGGACTTGGACTTGAGCAGAAGGGAGGTAACCCTGTGAGCAAATGGAGGTGGGAGTGTGGGGTGGGTTTGGGGTGGAGTTCTTGTGTTTATTTATCGTTCCCTCTTATCACAATTGATCCCGGCCTCGGTGCCTTGAAGGAGCCAAGGTTAGGACAGTGCAGGGGTGGTGGGTGACAGCATTCAGAAAGGGAAATGTACAGAGAGCAAATTTTGTACTAACCTTTGTTGTATCTACTTCATCTCCATTAGGTAGATGTCTTCTGCGTTCCACGTATACTCCAGAATCATTCTTCATCCATATGGAAGTCTCTCGTGTAAATTGCTTAAATTTTGAAAGTTATCCTATCTCTAAAATCAAATCTGGTTGGATGTTGCAACCTCCAGCCACCACCTTTCCTCTCCCGCCTAAGTCTTTCACACGCTCATCCTTAGGAAGTTCTATATCATTTTCCTAAAATCATTAATAAAATGTAATTAAATACTTGCTCATCTGCTTAAAGATGTGCATTATTGCACCAAAAAATAGAGCTACTCAAAATTTACGATGTGAAGGGAAGTAAAATCTTGCATTATTTTCGATTAACTCTTAGTGTTGAAACCTTGTGTCTCCCATGTGTGAGGTGAAAAATCTGAGAAACTCACTAGTTTTAAAAGTGTCATTTGGGAATTCCCTGGCAGTCCCGTGGTTAGGACTCGGTGCTTGCACTGCCGTGGGCCCAGGTTGGATCCCTGGTCGGGGAACTAAGATCCCACAAGCCACATGGCACGGCCAAAAAAAAAAAAAAATGTCATTTAAGGGGGAAGGAAATGAAGGCCTGTGTTGATCTGGGCGTGTGATGATTCACACCTCTCTTTCTGCCTTGCAGTTTGAGGACTGGGGAGTGATGCTTTTATTCTGGGCAGGTCTCTCTGAGAATAAGCACAGTATGTTAGCAAGGCAAGAAAGTCTCAGAATACCGCTTTCTTCTTCTCCCTTTCTCCAAATGAGCTAATGACTTATCATTCATGCATTCCTCCTTCACATTTTCCCTCTCTTTGCAGATGCTGTCACAAAGTTCTTCTAACGCCCCCTTCAATAAAGTCATACTGTTGGCATCCACTCCTGAGATGCCAGCTCACATCTCCCTGACCAGGGCTCAGCCACCACAGCCAATCCCCTGAGCCCCGTGTGCTTGGCCTCTGTCCTCTCAGACCGTCCCCAGGCACAGGGGACAGATCTCAGGTGGGGTGGACCTGAGCTTTGTCCAGAGTCAGACTGCTTGGTGAGGCCACCAGAGAGTTCTGGAAGGTCCCTTGATTGAAGATTTTGTGGTGGGTTTTGTTTGGTTTTTTAAATTAATTTATTTGTTTTTATTTTTGGCTGTGTTGGATCTTCGTTGCTGTGCGCAGGCTTTCTCTAGTTGCAGCGAGCAGGGGCTATTGTTCATTGCGGTGCACGGGCTTCTCATTGTCGTGGCTTCTAGTATTGCAGAGCACGGGCTCTAGGTGCACAGGTTTCAGTAGTTGTGGCGCACGGGCTCAGTAGTTGTGGCATGAGGGCTCGGTAGTTGTGGCTTGCGGGCCCGAGAGCGCAGGCTCAGTAGTTGTGGCGCACGGGTTTAGTTACTCTGCAGCATGTGGGATCTTCCCAGACCAGGGCTCGAACCCGTGTCTCCTGCATTGGCAGGCAGATTCTTAACCACTGCACCACCAGGGAAGCCCCTCGTGGTGGGTTTTTCAGCATGCCCTCTAGGCTGAGGTGCTACCCTTTGGGGGCATGGACTTTCTCCTTGAGTATGGCCAGCACGGTGCCCAGCACGTAACACTGCTCATGAAACAGCATTTCCCTCTTTTTCCTGCAAGGGAGTTCCAGAAAAAGAACCACAAGGAAATTTCAGAAGAGAGACCACAATGTACAATTGAGGTAGATCAGGAATGTTTTGTGGTTGAGGGTGATTTGAACCAAGAATCGAAGCATAGGCACCTTCGTTCACCAGATTCTATAGTCTCCCTGGTATAGTTCAGGTACTGCTACAGGATAAGAATGTAATAGTGACGAAACAAACACAAGAGTTTGCAGTCTGGTGAGTCAGACAAATGTTCACCAAATAATTGCGTAAATAAATATAAATTTAATTGGAAAGTGACCTAAATGTCCAGTGAATATGGGGAAGTAAAGTATAACATGTTTTTATATTTTTTTCTTGAAATACAGTTGATTTACAATATTGTGTTAGTTTCAGGTGTAGAGCAGAGTGATTTTTTTTTGCAGATTATATTCCATTATAGGTTAGTACAAGATACTGGGTATATTATAAGATATTGGGTTATTATAAGATATTAGGTATAATTCCCTGTGCTCTACAGTAGATCCTTGTTGTTTATTTTATGCATAGTAGTGTGTTACTGTTAATCCCGTGCTCCTAATTTGCCCCTCCCTTCTCCTTCTCCCCTTTGGTAACCATAAGTTTGTTTCCTATGATACGACATGTTCTTTGGATTTAATGTTATATAGCCATTGAAATTGTTTCAAAGAATTCTGAAGTGATTGCAGTAACACTGGTTATTTAAAAAGGGGTGTATAAAAGCATAGAGTGTAATCTCTATTTTACAAAAACAAACGCATGATTGCCTCTGCACGGGAAAGTTGGTTATAGCACATTTTTCTTGTTTCTAGAGGTAGGCTTGTAGTGATATAAACTTCCTTCTTAGAACTGCTTTTGCTGCATCCCATACATTTTGAGTCATTGTATTTCCATTTTTATTTGTCTCCAGGTATTTCTTGATTTCTTCAGTGACCCACTCGTTGTTTAGTAGCATGTTCAGACTCCACACGTTTGTGTTTTTGCAGTTCAAACACACTCTAACCACCCTACATTTCACTCCCCAGGGGAGTCCCAGTTGGCCCCTGCCTCTCGGGGAGGCTCTCCAAGATCAGGTAGTGAGTCTGACCCAGGCTCCTTTCCGATTACTGCCTCTGCACTGGGACTTGGAGTGTGTGAGGTTTTGCACATGCCCTTTAAGAGGGGAGTCTCTGTTTGCTACAGCCCTTTGGCTCTCCTGAACATAAGTGCCACTGGTTATCAAAATCAGATGTTCTGGGGGCTCATCTTCCCCAAGCAGGAACCCCAGGCTGGGAAGCCTTATATGGAGCTTGGACCCCTTTCTCCTTGGGGAGAACCTCTGCAGTTCTGAAAATCTTCCCATTCTCCCTTGTGGGAGAACCTCTGCAATTCTGAAAACTGGGGCATGTGTCTGACTGTACTGCATCTCCTCCTATCCATCTCACCATGGTTCTTTCTTTATGTCTTTAGTCGTGGGAAATCTTTTCTACTGGTCTTCAGCTCATTCTCATAGATAGTTGCTCTGTAAGTAGTTGTAATTTTGATGTGTCTGTGGGAGGAGGTGAGTTCAAGGTCTTCCTACTCAGCCACCTGGGCCACCCTCTCTGGTGGGTGTCTCAAAATCTGGGGGTTTTTTTCCCCTCCATCAAAGGGGACAGGAATTGTTGACGTACTGCTTTCTGGAGTACTTAAAGCAAATATGTTTCCAGTTTGAATATTACGGCTAATGAAATTACCAGAGTGATGCGTTCTTAATTTTGCTCCTTGATGCTAAGTGCACGTGACAGGTCTGCTGAGTGTTGCCCCTTTGCCATCCAGCGGCAGGCGGGGACTCACGGGGACTCGCGTGACCCCAGCTGCTCTGCCTGCCTCCCTGGGAAGGGGCTGCGTTCAGCTGTGTCCTCCCTCCAAGCTTCAGGAGCCCAAGACTCACTCTGTTGCTGAAAAATAGGAACCACAAGCGTTTCTGGTGGTTTACTGTGGGGTGCAGTGATCTTCCTACAGCTTAAGGAACAGGTTCTAAAAAACAAGTATCAGGTAGAACTGTTTTGCACACATTTTCAGGTTAACCATGAAAAAAAAATGTCCACTTGTTTAAGAAAATGCCACGATTTATGCTTTGTGATAAAAATTGTTTAATGATTATTAATTGTCAAGCACCATGACCAAATATTTCCGATATACGCAATGTATGTGATGGACAAATTAGTAACGGAACAATCAGTACTCTAATACAAAAATATCAAGAACAGGCAGTTTTAAAAAAAAAATTTAAACTCTAATTAAAATATGAAAAGATTTTAAACATCACTAATAAGAAATAAATATAAAAGCATACATATTAAAGGATCAGATTGGCAGAGATCAAAAAACTCACAATACTCAGCATCAGGAAGGAACTGGAAATGTGACTTCTTACTATCAGTGGGAATACCCGTAGATACATTTCTGTAAGGCTGCTTTCCAAAATATTATGACAACTTAGAAGATGCACATGCTTTTTTGACATGACGGTTACCTTCGTCCAGGATTGCTAAGTACGGCATTAGTTATTTCACATGACCATGAGTGGGGAGCTTACTGGGCCTGGTCCCTCTGAGCTGTAACTCACTGGATTCAGGGCTTACACTTAGCCCCAGGGGAAGCCCAAGTTGCTGTGCTGGTGACCGAAAGGACATTTATTCTGGACAGAACGATCACAGATTCTAGAGCAGGGGCCCTGACATGTTGTCAGAAGGGACACTTTTCACTTCCATCAGATCACTAACATCTGTGCAGGGCCACCCTGGCAACTCTGCAGATGAAGGCTCACCCACGTGGCTCCCTCTCCAGGGCTCAAACGGCTGCTCTGAAATCTTCCTGCAGATCCTTATCTAGGGCAAATCCCATTTCTCCACCCTGTCTGGACTAGAGATCGG
Source organism: Pseudorca crassidens (assembly GCF_039906515.1). Lineage (NCBI taxonomy): Eukaryota > Metazoa > Chordata > Mammalia > Artiodactyla > Delphinidae > Pseudorca > Pseudorca crassidens. The sequence goes on along the minus strand of NC_090305.1, from coordinate 3,330,609 downwards.
CTGGGCCTGAGGCTGTGAGGAAACAGCAGGTTCCTCCTTTTCTCCCTTCTTTACCACCTTTGTTAAAGCTTTGAGTTCCAGGGACAGCAGCCTTGTCACCCCACTCCGTTTTGGAACCTGGGCCACATGGACACCCCGAGTGTGTCCCGCCCCACCAAGAACGCTGTTTGCTCTGCTGATGTGAGTGTCTCTATACACAAGTGCCCTCAGATGCTCAGAGTAGCGAGTGTGGTTATTGTGGTGTGGACTGTGTTGTCACGAGGCAGAATTTGGGCCTGGAGACCTACCTACATACACTTGGCACTGACTTACATACCAGCCCCTGACAAGTCCCTCCAAATACTTGTCTACGAATTCAGCTATATGGTGCAGCCAGCCACTGTCGTAGCCAGATCTGCTATTACGGGCTTCACACACACGAAGTACTGAGTAGATCTGTCAAAACGTAATCGTGATAATAATAAATTAGGGCTTCCCTGGTGGCGCTGTGGTTAAGAATCCGCCTCAGGGGACACGGGTTCGAGCCCTGGTCCGGGAAGACCCCACATGCCGCAGAGCAACTAAACCCGTGCGCCACAGCTACTGAGCCTGCGCTCTAGAGCCCGCGAGCCACAACTACTGAAGCCCACGTGCCTAGAGCCCGTGCTCTGCAACAAGAGAAGCCACCACAATGAGAAGCCCACAGACCGCAATGAAGACCCAACACAGCCAAAAATGAATAAATAACTTTAAATAAAATAATAAATCAGCTCAGGCAGCTCACAAATACAGCTGCCAGTAGCTGCTCCTTAGCCCTGGTTCCTTGTGCTGGAGCGACGTCTCAGTCAACATTCTCTAGGGAAACTGCCTTTCTAACCCACCGCAGAAAAACAGAGAAGGAAAGGAAACTACCATTTCTTTACTGTCTTTCATCTGGTAGGCACTGTCCTAGTGCTGCGGTTATTTCCCATTTCTTTCTATTATTTAATGTGAAATCTGCATAGTTTGTGTAGTTGGTTGGAGAAGAGAACACACAGGAAAGATCACGTGGACTTTGAAGCCTGCCTGTAGGGCTTGCAGTGCAGCTCTTCGCTGACCTGAAACCACAGATACTACTGAACCCTATATATACGTTATGATTTCTTTCCTATACCTACACACCTATGACAAAGTTTAATGTATAAGTTAGGCATGGTAAGATATTAACAGCAATAACCAATAATAAAATAGAACAATTATAACAGTATACTGTAAAAATGTTACATGGATGTGGTCTCTCTCTCAATATATCTTATCATACTGTACTCACCCTTCTTCTTGTGTCTGGGTGACGAGATGAAGTGAGGTGAATGGCGTAGGCATTGTGACATAGCATTAGGCTACTACTGACCTTCTGACCATATGTCAGAAGGAGGATAGTCTGCTTCCAGTGATCCTGGATTCTCAGCCGTGATGACGTGGGTGGTTGGGTGCCGGGAGCAGACGATGTCCATGGCGGGGGAACCCAGGCGGAACAGAGCCGGACAGGAGAGATTTCATCACGTTACCCAGAATGGTGCCCAGTTTAAAACATGAATTTTTTATTCCTGGAATTTTTCACTTAATATTTTTGGACCGTGCTTGGCCATGGGTAACTGAAGCTGCTGAAAGCGAAACCACAGCTAAGCGGGGGGGGGGGGGGAGGGGGGGGACTACTGTACCATTTTCCAATAAAAAGAGTCAGGGTTTCTTGGAGAAAAGGCTAATTCTGGCACTGAGGTGGAAGATACAAGATGAGCCTGGAGCATCTTAATAATGCCAGAAACTAAGAAACTGCTTTTTTAAAAAAAGTATGGAAATGTCAAAAAAAAGCTGACCTGGAAGAGCTCCCAATGGCTCAAACTGGAACAATGTGAGCCAGCATTGGATTATTACCCAGAGGGCGCAGTCCTCACCTGATACGCCAACAATGATGACCGTAGGCGAGATTTGGTCCTGAATGCAAACATTCCCAGGGAAACTTAAAGGAGACACAGTATATTGGCCTCAGATATTTCCTCCAAATATTTATTAGTAAATTTTTATCTTATTTTCTTTAAAAGACCTATGAGTATTCAAAGCAAAAATTATAACATTGTATCGTGGGGTTTATAACGTGCAGGTGTAAGATGTATGTCAACAGTAGCACAAAGGATACAGAGAGGTTTTTATAATGTCCACGTCTGACAATAGTACACTCTTAGTTCTAAGTGGATTGTAATATGTGAAAGATGCATATTGTAACCCCTGGAACGACCACTAAAACAATGCAAAGAGGTGTCGCTTAAATGCTAGTAAAGGAATTAAATGGAATAAAAAAGTGTTTGTACAAGCATGCTCATAGACCCTTGGGCCAGAGTAGCCCAAACCAGCAAGTAACCCAAATATCCATACACAGAAAAATGTATCAACAAACGGTGATATGTTTACACAGGAGAATACAACTCAGAACTTAAAGGAGCAAACTACAGGGGCACACACTGCGGATGAATCTATAAACACGCTGCTGAGTGAGACAAGCTGGCCGTGACACATGATTGTAGGATGACAGGCAAAATGAACCCGTGGTGATTGTAGGATGACAGGCAAAATGAACCCGTGGTGAAAAAAAATCACAAGAGCGTTTGCTTGTGCGGGGAGAAAAAAATTGCCTGGGAAGGAACTTGAGGGAATTTTCTGGAGGTGATGAAAATATTCTGTTCTTGAAAGGGGTGACGTATACATGGGTGCATTTATTTCTCACAGTTAATGTCTGTGCCTTTCAATGTATGTACCTCTTACCTCATGAAAAAGAAAAACAATTGAAAAAAAAGTGAAGGGTGGGTAGTAGCTTGAGGTATTGATGAAAGAGAAATAGCAGGTAATTAGGAGTCACTGAAGCTGGGTGACAGGTTTCTTATAGCTTTTTGCTATTCTGTAAATGCTTAAAATTTTCTGTAACAAACTGCTTTTATCAAAAACGGAAATTGGTCTACAGTGTTAGCTGGTGAGGTGTTGGTTTCTTCGTGGAGGAGAGAGGGAGAAGTGATGGCGGGGTGTGTCGGGGAGGCCGGAGCGAAGCTGATGTTGCTTTTGGCCACACAAGCGTGTCCACTCTGCAATGACCCATCGAGGTGCCCGTGAATGCTTCCTGCATACATCTCTGTATGCATGTTACATGCCGATAATATTTAAATGCTGCATATTTACACAAAAATCCTAACTCAGTATCTCAGAATAACAGCAGGGTTTTGTCTTGTTTTTTTTTTTTTTTTGCGGTACGCGGGCCTCTCACTGTTGTGGTCTCTCCCGTTGCGGAGCACAGGCTCCGGACGCGCAGGCTCAGCGGCCATGGCTCACGGGCCCACCAGCTCCGCGACATGTGGGATCTTCCCGGACCGGGGCACGAACCCGTGTCCCCTGCATCGGCAGGCGGACTCTCAACCACTGTGCCACCAGGGAAGCCCTGTCTTGTTTTGAAGCAGGACACGTTCACTGATGGTCTCATCAGGTGGATTTTAATATCCCAAAGTATTCACGTCCTAACCCTCAGGTGACCCCTTAGAGTCTTCCAGTTTTTCCCTCCATTTGGTAGGTGCCGTGATTTTTATTTTTTATGATGCGATACTTTTTCCAGAGCAGCTCATCAGGACCACGACTCTTAGCACAGCACCCCGTGCACAGTGGGCACTCAGAACCTGCAGAACTGGGCTGAATCAGGAATAAAACTAGTGGAAGGGATGCCGAGGGTGGTAAGTAGGCTGTGCAGGTGAGGCTGGAAGACCACGACCCAGCAGCGAATGCTTTTACTTGATGAACCATTTGGAACAAGTTCACCCAAAGATGTGGGTTTAAAGCGATGGTCTTCAGCCTTGACCAGGCCCCGTAATCACCTGGAGAGCCATAAAAAATACCGATGCCTGGGCCTCACTCTAGGGATTCTGATTTAATTGGTCTGTTGCACTCGGGTTTAAGGAATTTTAAAAGCCCCCCAGGTGATGGTCCTGTGCAGCCAGAGGTGAGAACCACTGACTCAGGGCTGTCGAGGCATTAGCTGCAAGTGATTTCCACGTGTGCTCCGGGGTCTCCGAAAACAGCTTTGCCCTGTTAAAAGCAAAGGACTACTTCTTACTCAGCAGCAGGAGGAAATGTCTTCTTAGCAGATCTATTTCTGTGTCACTTGCTGTCAGATTCAGAGGTGGTTTTAGACACGGTAGTTTGATTTAGTCTGTGTTGAAAATCATAAATAGCCTACCAGTACCAAAAAAAGATGAGAAGAATTTGCCAACACGTGGAGTGCATTATGTATTTTTCAAATTTCTCCTGTGATTAGTAATGAAAACGGTATTGCTGGGGCCTGATTTCCTCAACTCAGCCCTTGGCCATTTCCCCAAGTTATTCCAAGTCTTTCCAAGACACTTCACCACTCTCTCAAGGGGATTATTCCCAAAGGTGAGGAGTACTAGACACTGAAATCTCTGCACAGTCTGTTCCTACTGCAGAAGTGTCCACCTCCAGAACCTCGAATGACTAGGAAGGCTGCATCAGCAGTGGGTCCAGTGGCAGTGGGTGGGCTCTGAAGACAGGTGGACTTGATTCCCAGTCTCAGCCCAGCCACTCAGTAGCTGTGAGGCTTTGGACAAGTTGCTGGGCTTGGAACAGCTACAGAAACCTCGTTTTCGAGAAGAGGCTTCCTTACACCGAGTGCACAAACGGCAGCGACTCTTCATCCCTCCCTGTATCCAGGCCCTTTGAAATGTGCTTTTACAGCTGCTCCCACTGAGAGGTAGAATCTATTCCTCCAAACCTCGCATCAGGGCTGGCCAGTAGAGTGCAGCGGGCATGCCAGTGGGCCAGCTTGGGACCTCGGCCTAAAAGGTCTTTCAGAACCCTGCCGTCTCCACGACAACAAGCCCATGTTAGCCTGCTGGAGGGTGAGATACTTCAGGGAGGAGAACCAAGGTGCCCAGTCAACAGCCAGCTCCTCACCAGAAGCAGAGCCCCCAATCAACCTGCAGCTGACCACACGTGCATGAAGGAGCCCAGCTGAGACCAGAAGAATTGTCTCGCTGAGCCCAGCCTGAGCTAGGTGAGTACTGGGGTGGCTTGTTATGCAGCAGTAGCTAACTAAGACATAGGCCCACTGCAGACAGGATGCCAGGATTCAATGATATGTTCATCACAAGGGACTTGGCAAACAGTAGGCACCCAATAGGCGCTGGTTTCCCTTTCCCCTTGTTTAAAGTTGGATCTCTTGAGTTATACAGAAATTCTTGTCATCATGTATGCTTGTAATTGGTTCTTAAATGCACTCAGTGCCCCACCTGACAGGAGGAAAGAGGCAACCAGAGTCTGACCACTAGGGCCCAAGGCCAGATTGCAAAATAAGAAGTTTGTCTTTAATCTCTCCAAATCTAAACTCTGGAGGTCAAGGTTGTGGACAGATTTGAAGACATTGGGCTCCACCCTGTGGGGGCCCCATCTTCCTTCCTTTGCTGTCTGATCTCTGGAAAGGGGGAACGGGCCCACACCAAGAAGCAGCTGGGGCGCAGTGGTTGAGCTTCGGAAGCTTTCTGCTTGCACCCCTCTGCTCCCTCCCTGGACTTGACACCGTCTCTCCCCACCCTGGGTCTGAGGAGAGATGTTGGTAGTACTTTCAGCTCTAGAAACCAGAAAAGCTGACACAATGGTATGAACAAGCAAGGGCAGATGAGGCCGCAGAGGTTGGCAGGGGCCAGGTTAACTAAACTTTTATTCAACTGCAACGAGAAGCCAGTGATAGGGTTTAAGTGGGGGCGGGGTTTGCATATATCATGTTGTTGACATTTTCCAGAGATCAGTCTGGATGCTGAGTGGAGGATGGACTGTAGGAGGACGAGATGGCTGGGAGGCTGTGACTGGCAGTGGACCAGAAAGAGAGGAAGGTTACCGGCAGTGGTTGTAGGGTGGAGACAGTGGGGAGGGGCTGCAGAGCCATTTCAGTGAAGCATTGTGGAGAAAAGCTGGAATGAAACGGGTTCAGTAGAGAATGTGAGGAGAAGCAGCCCTAATGGAGCAGAGAAACAGCGGCAACGCAGAGCGACCTGTGGTCAAAGGAGGTCTGCTTGTTTAATGCACAACACGAAGGCATGTTTGTCCGCTGACACAAACCACCCAGTGGGGAGGGATGGGGGGAGGAATGTGATCGGCAAGGGACATTACACACGCAGAACTCTGGGGAGGGAGGCAGAAAGGACTCCTCAGCCCCAAACTGACTTGAAGTTGCAGCTTTCATCTTTGAAATAAATAGGATTTTGGCCTTCTATTTCATAACACAGGACACCCCGCAGATCATATCCTCGTCACGCTTCCCTGTAAGAACACCTCTGAGTTCTCAACACCCAAAATGCACAGCAGCTACTTATCTCGCCATACATTTTCCAGCTGAAGTTCATACGTATAGAATTTACACCAAGCCTTCAAAACTTAATACAATATTTTGGGCTTCCCTGGTGGCGCAGTGGTTGAGAGTCTGCCTGCTGATGCAGGGGACACGGGCTCGTGCCCCGGTCCGGGAAGATCCCACATGCCGCGGAGCGGCTGGGCCCGTGAGCCATGGCCGCTGAGCCTGCGCGTCTGGAGCCTGTGCGCCGCAAAGGGAGAGGCCACAAAACTTAATACAATATTTTAACCTAAACGGCATGCTAGAAAAGCTTCATGTTGCTTTCACACATAATTGATAGACGGTCAGAATCACGCTAGTCACTTTGCAAAGCTTTGGAATACCAACCAAGGAGATGTACATATTTGATGTTGCTGGTCTGAGAGGCCACTGCTGTTGAATTGTGTGGTGACCAAGAAGCAATGCTTTGGGCTTCCCTGGTGGCGCAGTGGTTGAGAGTCCGCCTGCCGATGCAGGAGACACGGGTTCGTGCCCCGGTCCAAGAAGATCCCACATGCCGCGGAGCGTCTGGGCCCGTGAGCCATGGCCGCTGAGCCTGCGCGTCCGGAGCCTGTGCTCCGCAACGAGAGAGGCCACAACAGTGAGAGGCCCGCGTACCGCAAAAAAAAAAACAAAACAAAAAAGAAGCAATGCTTTAAGCATTCTACATTCTAATACAATATTTATAAGGTATATCTAGGTGCTATACTGTGATTTAGGAAATCGGTAGTTTTTCGATTAACTTGCTAGGCCTTATCATTTTTCTTATTTAAAATAATGGAAACAGGTTTTCCTTCGAGTATTCACAGAGATAATATGACATCTAAGGCACAGGATACTGACATTAATGGCAGAGGACTTCCCAGTCTGTCTTAGTTTTAGATTTGTAAATACCTTCCAAATTACTTAAGTTCTATTCTTCCAAATCTTATAGTAAAACTGATGCTCCATCAGGTTGTACTACAAATATTCTGCTGTTTTGTGTCCTCTCTGCATAGAATTGGGGCTGTGCGTACTCCAGTTTGAGAAGCATGTAGTAGTACGGCACTTGGAGTTGATCAGAAAACTTAGATGGAAAAACGCATTATCACTATAACCTCCAATAGCAAGAAATTAAAATCGGTTCCAAAAGGATATTTTTAAAAGCATCTTGAAAGTGGTTCTGAAGGAGTCTTAAGGAGCCCTATTAAAGGTATTATGTATTAACTTTAGACACAAATTTCCTTAACAATTTGGGAAGGAGCAACCTGGGGCCTAGAGGAAGGATTCTGGCAAGAGAACTAATTTCAGGTAGGGTACCTTGCAGGTAACCATCAGCGAGCTTCTGCGTAGGCCCCCCAGAAGCCTAGGCCCGCTCCCAGCACTAGCCCCGCCCCTACCCGGGACCGCCTCAACACGTGCGGCGTGCCTGCACTGCGCATGCCCGCGGGGAAGGGGCGGGGCGAGCCGAACGTTGGCAGGACCTGCGTGGGGAAGACCATGGCCATGCTGTGTCGGCTGCGAGAGGTGCCCCGGCACTTGCTGGTCTGCGAAAAGTCCAACTTCGGCCACGAGAAGTCGCGCCACCGGCACCTCGTGGAGACGCACTATCACAACTACAGGGTGAGTCCACATCCCGGGCCCGCGGACCGCACACCATCCCGCCGGCGGTGGAGGCTTGGGGAAAGCCGCGCTCTGCTCCCCCGCCCTCGGCGCGCGGAGGGGGCGGGGCCCTCCCCAGGCATGCTGAGAACCGTACTCTCTAGCCGTTCCGGGCCTGTGGTTTGCTCCGCCTCAGGACTACAAGTCCCAAGATGCATCGGCGCGGGGCGGTGTTCCGCCTTAGGAGGGAGAAGCAGGTTGGCGTGCGCCTGACAGAGTTCGCCGCGCCTCTGGCCACTTACTCCTGCCCAGCCCCGCTGCGGGTGGGGTGCGTCCCGGAGAGGGGCGAGGCCGGGACCAGGCCCTGGCGGGTGTGCCCCGCAGCCCGGGACGGACCCGCCCCTTCCCCATCCCGGCTTCCTTCCCCCGCCGCGCGCCGGAGGGTCTTTGCAGAGCCTCGTGCGGAGTCCGGGAAGCTGCTTGCCCTTCTGAACCGCTTATGGGCGCTAGTTTGATACCTGAGAAATCTCCCCCTTTGCCTGCTGCCTTCTGCGTTGTCCAGCCAGAGTGCACCATTTCGGCAGCTTTTGCAGAAATTCGCCGAGGCTTCCCTGCTCGCATGCGCAACTTCAGAGCGATTTTCGCTGTTGCTCCGTGAAAATGTCACCCTCTCGGGCGCCTTTTTCGCGAATGTGGTGGTTGAAGCATCGGTGAGGTTAATTATCAGTTTATCCAGGATCTGCTGAGAGTAGAAGAAAACATTCCTAATTCCCAGGTAGTGTATGCTGGGCGGGCTTCACCAACCCATTTAAGTGAAGGGGCTTCAGAATAAACCTTACAATGAAAATGCTTTAAGCCTTTTCCACTTTAAATAGACCAGCCTAATCTCAACTCAGGCCTGACTGGCTAGTTTCTCAGACACAACTGGTGACCCTGGTCCTTCAGGGACAAACTGGTGTCCCAGCTTCGGGAGAGTGATTTTTCAAGGTGTGGAGCACCTGGGCGACGTTTGAAACCTGTCAGGTTGATTATCTCTGCTTTGGATGGAAAGCTCATCACAGACAGCAGTCGGGGATGTGTACCTTATCTCTCCCGTCCCATCTGTAGAATTTTTCTATCTGTAAAGTGTAAACATCCAGCAGACTTCTGCTTCCATGTAACCTCTTAATAATTGGTGTCCCTAAATTCCTTATGCCCTAAGGAACAGTTCCTTTGATTCCAGCCTGGTACTAGGATACACAGATCTAGGGATATTCAATTGTACTATATTTCCCTAAAAATTAATTAATGTAGTGATAGGAACGGGACATAAAATATATTGCTCATTTGTAAAAGATGAAACACAAGCAAGGGCTTCCCTGGTGGCACAGTGGTTAAGAATCCACCTGCCAGTGCAGGGGACACAGGTTCAAGCCCTGGTCCGGGAAGATCCCACGTGCTGCGGAGCAGCTAAGCCCGTGCGCCACAGCTACTGAGCCTGCGCTCTAGAGCCCGCGAGCCACAACTACTGAGCCCGTGTGCTACAACTACTGAAGCCTGCACGCCTAGAGCCCGTGCTCTGCAACAAGAGAAGTCACCGCATGAGAAGCCACACACGGCAACAAAGAGTAGCCCCCGCTCACCGCAACTAGAGAAAGCACGCGTGCAGCAAGGAAGACCCAACGCAGCCAAAAATAAATAAAATTAATTTTAAAAAATTATTTTAAAAAAACCCACAAGCAAGAGCTTCCCATTAAAATTGTTTTGCTCAGGCTTCCCTGGTGGCGCAGTGGTTGAGAGTCCTCCTGCTGATGCAGGGGACACGGGTTCGTGCCCCAGTCCGGGAGGATCCCACATGCCGCGGAGCGGCTGGGCCCGTGAGCCATGGCCGCTGAGCCTGCGCGTCTGGAGCCTGTGCTCCCGCAGCGGGAGAGGCCACAACAGTGAGAGGCCCGCGTACGGGGGGGGGGGGGGGGAATTGTTTTGCTCATTCACCTTTCCTGTACTGTAAGCTCGAATACAGAAATGGAAAACTTGAGTTGTCAAATTTCTCTTTTCCTGAGATTAGTAAGTTTTTTTGTTTTGTTATTTTTATTTTTAAAATTTTTATTGGAGCATAGTTGCTTTACAATATCGTGTTAATTTCTACTGTACAGCAAAGTGAGTCAGCTATACGTATACATATAGCCCCTCTTTTTGCATTTCCTTCCCATTTAGGTCACCACAGAGCAGAGCAGAGTTCCCTGTGCTATGCAGTAGGTTCTCATTAGTCATCTATTTTATACATAGTATCAATAGTGTATATATGTCGATCCCCATCTCCCACTCTGAGATTGATAAGTTAATTTCAGAGTTTTTTTGAAAGCTGTGGAGGAATGGTTAGCAGCCTTCATGATGTATCATCCCTAAAAACCTGGGTGTTGATCTACATGAAAATAAGACTTGTTTAAACTTATAATGGAGTATAATCTGCAAACATACTGAATCACTATGCTGTACACATGAAACTAATGTAATATTGTAAGTCAGCAATGCTTCAATGAATAAGACTTGTTTCTGTTGCACATTCCAATAGGTTTCCTTTCTGATTCCTGAATGTGGGATACTATCAAAAGAGCTGAAGGACCTGGTCATGGACTCTGGACCCTATTACTTTGTGAAGGATTTACCTCTTCATGAGTTAATCGCACACGAATTCATCAATACTTTCGTCAAGAAAGGTAAGGAAAGCCGTGTAGTGTCTATGAACGCGGTGAGGTGAGGAAGTCCAGGGAGATCGCATAGCAATACCAGGGTCCTTCTCTTGTTCTGAATAGGACTGCTGGAGATCGCCTGTGTGGTCAGGTGTGTGCATCCCTCCCTGCGTCCCGCAGTAGCTCAGCCGACTCTGTGTGCCCTCATTAGGTGCTGGTTTCTGATTGCGCTGGTCCACAGGTGTTGTGTGGGAGTGTGTCGTATGAGGGTTAATGGAAAGGAAAATCTTCGACCGCTGTGTTCAGATGCGCTGCCATTGGGTGTGTGGCTGCAGAGACAGACCGCTGTTCTCCCCGCAGCCCCCATGACAGCTGTCTGGAGAGGGTGGTCTCCTGATGCAGCCACAGCTGCTGGCCCCGGAGTCAGGTGCTGATTGGGGTTCAGCATCTTCCGCTTAGACGTTGTGGCTCTCAGCCTCGCCTGCGCACCTCATTCCCATCCGTGTCAGCTGGCTGGATTGGCTTGTTCCAGTTATATCCTAGGAGCCACTTGTTTGAAACTATTTCAGCGTGTCTTTAGGGATCCACCCTCACTATATACATCACTGCACAAGGGCCACTGACATCTTGTCTTTGGTCACACGGACATGATTCCTTTCTTCGGTTCTGAAGCTTGATGCTGGGGGATTCCCTGGCGGTCCAGTGGTTAGGATTCCTCGCTTTCACTGCTGAGGACCCGGGTTCGATCCCTGCTCGGGCAGCTAGCATCCCACAAGCTGTGTGGTGTGGTCAAAAAAAAAAAAAAGAAGTCTGAGCTATTTTGATAACAGTGTATTTTGGACACTGGCCACGGCAGGGACTTTTACATAGCTGAGCCGACTTAACCCTGGCAACAACACTATGAAATAGGCCTGCAACGCCCATTTTACAGGTGAGAAAATGAGACTCAGAGAGATTGAGTCGCTTTCTTGACTTCACACAAGTTTGTGGCACATGTTGAGTCTTCATCTGGAGCTCTGCCTTTCAGGTGTGTACGCTCACCCGCTTTTCCACTTTGTGCCCCTCTGCCAGCATCCCCGGAGGTGTGTGCTCCATCCTGAGTCCACTTTCTGCTCGTTGGTAGCCAGCTTGCACAGCTGGGCCCGAGGCAGGGGCGTCAGCTAGCTGTGCTCGGCCTTGCGTGTCCTCCAGCTTGGCTGAGTGAGCTGGAGCAGTGACCGGGAAGGTCTGTTATCCTGTGAAAATAATCCACTAACTTCTTGCAGGTGTGATTTTTTTCTTGTCTTAATTTCTCCTCTGGGTTTTCTCTTACAGGTGCGTGCTATGCACTAACGTACAACACAAATATTGACGAGGATAATACTGTGGCCCTGCTACCAAACGGTAACCACACTCATTTTTTCTTCTTTCTTAATTATGGAGGAAACACAAACGGTAAAAAAGAAAGAGTCAAGTCATTCGGATGTGTGTAAAGTGAAAGTCCCCCCTTTCATCCCCGTCCCTCCAAACTCACTGCCATTCTCAGCAGGCATTCTTTTTTTTTCAAAGAATCAATTTTATTTATTTATTTATTTTTGGCTGCATTGGGTCTTCGTTGCTGCGCGCCGGTTTTCTCTAGTTGCGGCGAGCGGGGGCTACTCTTCATTGCGATGCGCGGGCTTCTCATTGCTGTGGCTTCTCTTGTTGTGGAGCACAGGCTCTAGGCATGCGGGCTTCAGTAGTTGTGGCTTGCGGGCTCAGTAGTTGTGGTGAACGGGCTGTAGAGCGCAGGCTCAGTAGGTGTGGCGCATGGGCTTTGTTGCTCTGCAGCACATGGGGTCTTCCTGGACCAGGGCTCGAACCCGTGTCCCCTGCATTGGCAGGCGGATTCTTAACCCCTGCGCCACCGGGGAAGCCCCTCAGCAGGCACTCTTGTTAGCAGGTAGGTGTTCATTCTTCTAGACATTTTCTATGAGTTTATAAACACAGGTTCTTTTTTAAAAATATATATGTATTATGTCATAGTCCATTGTTTCTCAGTTTGCTTTTTTCCCAGGCTGTATATCCTAGACATCTTTCCCTATTAGTACATACAGTCTTTTGGGGGTTTGTGTTGTTTTTTTATTTTATTTATTTTTGGCTGTGTTGGGTCCTGGTTGCTGCGCACAGGCTTTCTCTAGTTGCGGCGAGCCGGGGGCTACTCTTTGTTGCGGTGTGCGGGCTTATTGCAGTGGCTTCTCTTGTTGCGGAGCATGGACTCTAGGCGCGCGGGCTTCAGTAGTTGTGGCTTGCGGGCTCTAGAGCGCAGGCTCAGTAGTTGTGGTGCACGCAGGCCCAGTTGCTCCGCAGCATGTGGGATCTTCTTGAACCAGGGCTCAAGCTGTGTCCCCTGCTTTGGCAAGCGGATTCTTAACCACTGCACCACCAGGGAAGCCTAGTACATACAGTTTTAATTTATTCTTTTTAATGTCTTGAAAATATTCCAAAGAAGAAGTATACCATAATTTGTTTACTCTTTCTTTAATAAAAACTTCGATAGTTTCTAGTTTCACTCTAATAAATGATGTCTTTGTACATATAATGTATTATAAATAAGATACATGTATGAATAAATAAGACCCTTGTGTGCACTGGTATTTAACTGCCCAATTTGTCTTGCTTTCTCTTAGTCAGAGAACACATGATATTTTTAACATCTCTTATGGGAATTATTTGATTTATAGGGAAATTAATTTTATCACTGGATAAAGACACTTACGAAGAAACTGGACTTCAAGGTCGTCCGTCTCAGTATTCTGGCAGGAAGACCATGAAGTTTAGTAAGTATTACGCTCACTCCGTCAGTTTCTAACAAGGTAGTAGTCTTCCTGTAACAATTTGAATTTAAATGTTTGAATTGCCTCTGTTCTCTTTGTTCAGAAGAAGTGTGGCTTTTTCTTGTCTTTAAAACTCCTTACTCCGGGGACTCTCGGGTGGGCATCAGATAGGATGAGATAGATACTGCTGTGCATCTGTTTGTCTTCAGCTGTCGGCTGCATCTTGAAAAGATCACAGACTTGGACATGTTCCATTAGATACATATGTTTTGGGTCACAAATTAAAAGTGATGAACCCACTTGTTCTTTTTTTTTTTAAATTGAAGTATAGTTGATTTACAGTGTGTTAATTACTGCTGTACAGCAAAATGATTCAGTTATACATATATGTACATTCTTTTCCATATTCTTTTCCATTATGGTTTATCACAGGGTATTGAATATAGTTCTTTCTGCTATACAATAGAACCTTGTTGTTTAACCAGCCTATATATACCAGTTTGCATCTGTTCCAACTTGCTCTTAGTAAAGAATTTCCTTTAATTTTCCCAAGTTTTATGATGACTAGTAGAAATTCACCCATGAGTGAAGAGATGTAGTTCTGTTGATGGTCTGGCTTGAACATCAGTAGTTACGGCTGCCACCTCCACAGCTAGGTTAGAGTTGATCTCTGCCCTTGGTCTTTGACTACGAAAAATGTGAATTTAAAACACCTGTTGTGGGACTTCCCTGGTGGCCCAGTGGTTAAGAATCTGCCTGCCAGTGCAGGGGACACAGGCTTGAGCCCTGGTCCGGGAAGATCCCACATGCCGCAGAGCAACTAAGCCCGTGCGCCACAACTACTGAGCCTGCACTCTGGAGCCCGTGAGCCACAACTACTGAGCCCACATGCCTAGAGCCCATGCTCTGCAACAAGAGAAGCCACCGCAGTGAGAAGCCCGTGCACCACAACGAAGAGTAGCCCCCGCTCACTGCAACTAGAGAAAGCCCACGTGCAGCAACAAAGACCCAACGCAGCCAAAAATAAATAAAAATAAAAATAAATAAATTTTAAAAATAAATAAAAAATAAAACACCTGTTGTAATTATCTGTCAATGCCAGAAATGTCCATCAGAGGCAGAGTTTTGGTTTGGGAACCCAAAGGGAGGGCAAGAAATACAAAATAACTTTTTTTATCCATAAAACTTCTAAAACTCCTGATGTTTTTAATCTAGCATGTTTTGCACAGTGCAAGCTGTGTGTATATGAATGAACTGTTTATTCCTCTCCATTTTTTTAAGTTGTTTCCATTGATTTGATGGATTTATCCTCTAAACTGGACTCTAAGAAGTATAAAAGAATATCTTGGGCTTTCAAAGAAAAGAAACCATTGAAATTTGATTTTCTTTTGGCGTGGCATCAAACAGGTATGAAAAATAAAATGTGTAACGATGGAGTGGTTTTGAAATCTAATGGTTAATTAAAGGGGAGTAGTGAGGAGAGAATGGTGATTCACCCCAGTGGTCAGGGATGTTGTGCACGTAGATGGATACAGGTGTCCCCCGCTTTTTGAAAGTTCACTTTATGCTCCTTTACTTTTTACAAAAGCAAAAAGTGAAAATGATGTTCAGCGTGTGTTTTGCAGTGAGCTGCTATAGAGGCAGTGTGCACCCCAGCAGCGAGAGTGGCACCCCCAGCTCCCTCCCCCAGAACTGCACTCAGCATCTTAGCCTCTAGCCGGCAGAGCTTTGAACTGTGTCTTTGAGCGTTTATTTCATGCATCTGTTAGCAAGATGTGTCTAAGGTAATTGCTTCTTCGCTTTATGCCATTTCGACTTAATGAAAGGTTTTGTAGGAACACTACTTTGGGATGGGGGGAAACCTGTAAACGTTGTTAAGGAAACTGCTTTGACCCCTCTGGCATCCCTGAGAGCCGTAGTCCGGGATCATCTCGGCATGCAGCTGTCTGTCTCCACCTCCTTGGGTTGTGTGTCGATCAGCAGCTCCTGAGGGTGGGGTCTCGGGCAACTAACCTTTGTCCATTTCTCCCTTTCCCTCCTCCAGCTTCCCTCCAACAGCCTTGGCTGGAGTGTTTTAAAATAACACCAGTTGTACTGCTAGACACAAACTGTTTATTCGTTATTGCAGGGTAGTAATCATGCATATCATTAAATGTCAGATTAAATTTGTTGTACCTTTTAATTGATTAGAATAATACATTTAGTTCAGAGTTTCATGTTCACCAAACATTTTAATCGGCTCACAACTACCATGTACCTCGCTCCTTTTAGAAGTGTATGTATCTTTGGCCCAAAACAAGATTAAATGAATCAAATCATCACAATTACAATGGTGTAGTTCTCTCTTGGAGAAGAGGGAAGCCCCTAGGTCCATTTTGGAAATAGGTCCATCCGCTCCTCCTGGAAAGTTCGTGGTCACTGGGTGCTACAGGGTTGCCTGGGTGAGGCCTCGGTCTGTAACACTTGGGTGCTTCTTCTGTGTGTGGTGCAGACACAGAGGGCAGAGGGGCTGACATCTCAGTTGTAGGAAGTCTTTACTGAGGGCCTCCTATGCAGTGGGTTCTGGAGACCACTGTGTTCCTAAGACTCCGAAGTATTTTAAGGGCTTGTCAAGACCTGTGAAGCACCTGAGATTTTACCCACTTAGCAAGCTAAGAAGTTAGCCAGCACGTTCTCGTGCGCTCTGGCCGGAGACACGAGGCCCCTGGGTCAGAGACAGAAAACCTCATGATTCCCAGCAGTAGCAGTGGGCAGAGCGCAGCGTTTGCTCCAGTTCACCAAGTCCTGGTTCCTGCAGGGTGATGCATGGTGGGCCGGTGATGCTGGTGCAAGCAGGGGGTTGCATTACAGGAGCGGAGCCTGGAGCCTGAGGAATTCAGATCTTTTATATTGGGCGGGGTGAGCCTGCTGACCTTTGCCCTGGAGGGAGGGAGGAGGTGGAGGGAGACATTATTTCTAATACACTGGGCAGTAAGCAGGCCTGCCCTCTGCTCCAAGAGGGCCACTATTTCCGTCTTCAAGGGAAAATCCTTCAGGATACACTGGATCTTACTGGGGTTTAAAGACAAGCTGGACTGAGATTCTGTCTTCAGCTCCTCTTCTGTTTCCTTCTTCGAGAGTGTGCAAATACGCTTTCTCTGTAGAGTTCACTAATTTTATCTAAACATAAGTAATGCTTTGATTAAGTCAGAAGTTTCTTAGTAGAGCAGATGTGGAGACTAGTATGGCTTGAATCTGAAAGCCTTATGACTTTCCAGGAAAAGTGTGACGGAAGATGAACGTTGACAGAACTTTGGCACAAGGAGGCGAAGGCAACTTAAATGATTTTAATTTGAGTAAAGCTTTGTACAACCTCCTCTGGCCTTACTTCATCCTGCTTGCTTCCTGAAACCCTCCAGTGGGAATGGGGCGGACTCAGGGATTCACTGAACTTGTTTACACTATTCACGTGGCCTTATTTGGTGTGTTTGAAGGTGCGGAAGGATCAACGATGATGTCATACTTTTCCAATTACCGGATTCAGGAGCGTCAGCCAAAAATAGCGCTGAGCACGGTGACAGATCTGCCGTGCCCCGTGCTGCGGAGCGGCGAGCTCAGGGGCGAGCCGGAGGCGGCCTGCAGCGCCCAGGAGCTCTTCGAGTGGCTGGGCGCCGTCTTCAGTGATGCCGAGCTGTGCGTATGAGGGTTCCCGGGTCCTGGAGGGCTTGGGCTGGCTTCTCGTTTTCAGCAGGGGTTTAGTACTTTGAAAGTTGATCGTGTAGTGGATATAGATGCGTTTTCTTTCCCTTTTTTGGTTACAGAAATAATGAGCCTGATAATTTCATATCAACCTACTGCTGTCCCCAGCCAAGCACAGTGGTGGCGAGAGCTTACCTGTGTACAATCACTGGTTTCATCCTTCCAGAGAAGATACGTCTTCTGTTGGAACAGCTGTGGTGAGAAAAAAGAACAGCCTTTTTTGCCATTTGTGCCTTGCTTGTCTCCGCTAATGATTCAGGTTCCAGGGTCCTCTCACAACGTGTCCCCCTTTTCCCTTGCTTGGGCTCACGTGCAGTAACGTTATCATCTCACATGATGTAATTATCCCTGGTGATATTTCCAGGGTCCTCCCACAGCGTGTCCCCCTTTTCCCTTGCTTGGGCTCACGTGCAGTAACGTTATCATCTCACATGATGTAATCATCCCTGGTGATATTGCCAGGTCCTTGTCCTTTGAAAAGAGCGGAGCTTTACTGCGCTTCTTGGGAACAAACTGCTCATTGTTCTTGTTCTGCTCCCCCAGACCATTTCGGTGCAGTTGAAGTTACAGTATCACTTAAGAAAACGGCAGTGCTCTATGGAACACATTATGATCTGTCTTAAATGCTGGATTTCTGCAAAATGCTTCACTTTGAAATGGGTGGGAAAAGGAGCTGGCCACCTCTGAATCCAAATCATATCCAAAATCTGCCCTGGCTCTAACATCCGTGAATCGCTGGGCACCGGTAACATGCCACGGGCTGTATAGAGTAGTACTGGATTTTCACTGTGGGAGGTGTTCTGTAAATAAAATGTTAGGAAGCTCAAATCCCGTATTGAAAATGAGCACCACGCCTTCTGAGTCTTCGCTTGAAAAATGTCTAAGATGTAAGTGTTGAGGGTTTTCCTTTTTATATCCAACATCCTCTTTCACATTTATTAGCTTTGTACTTTTATTTTCCTCAGTAAGAAGGTCGAAGTTTTAAAAATTGGATGGATTTTAAAAAAGAAATTCGATAAATTATTCTGCAGTGTTTCAGTTTACAGAGCCTCCGTAAGCAGCACTGTTCAGGGGAGGGAAACGATTCTTACACACTTGGTGGGGAATTTTTTGTTCTTTAAATCTTATATGCTCTTCCACGATAAGGGTAGGAACCGCTGAAGTTTGTTGTGTGCGCTGCATGTTGGTGAGCCTTTACTGAATTCACACTATAGCACCAGGAATTTAATTTCTGTCTCCTAATTTTTATAAATGAAAGCTAAGGTCAAAGCTTCATGGGAGCATCAGAAATACCGCTTATCCTGAATAAGTAAAAAAAAATATATGGGACCGTTCCTAACTCTTCCTGTTTGTTAAGAAGTGTCTGTCTTTTTCAGTCGCTACTTTGATGAACCAAAGTTGGCCCCGTGGGTGACGTTGTCGGTTCAAGGTTTTGCAGACAGCCCTGTTTCCTGGAGAGAAAACGAACACGGTTTTCGAAAAGGAGGAGAACATTTATACAACTTTGTGGTTTTTAGTAATCGGGACTACTGGCTTCAGTTGGCTGTTGGGGCAAATGATGACTGTCCACCATGACAAGCACAGAGTTTAAAGTCATGTTTGTTTACGTTTATGCTCGTTTTCCGTATTTCTCGGCAGTATAAGGACTGTGTTCACTCAGACTTGGGTGATGAGGACATTTCTCAGATCAGCATCTGTTAGCATCTGCCCTGGACTCGGGCCCATCCTGTGACAGGCTTGCCGTCAGGTGGAAGCTCATAGTTGATTTCTCCCTGTCACTATGAGCCCAGGGCGTGGGCTACTGCGTCGTAACTTGGGCCACGATGGCCAGGGACTGGGGGTTATGGGACCACTGGGTAAGATGTGTGCTGTGATTGTGAGTTTCTCACATCATAATAACAAGAAATCCTTAACATCGTACTTACCAGAGCCAGTTCCTGCATTAGTGCTGTTCATCTATTGCCTCATTTAATTCTCACATCAGTCCTGGGAGGGAACAGAGTGTACATAAGCTACTGAAGTCACCTGCTTGTGGATTCAAGACTTGATCTCAGATCAGCTGGTTCCTGAGTGTGTGCTGAGTGTGTGCTCACTCTCCTGCTTCTGGGTCAGGAGGGATGTTTGGATACTGTATATTCATAAAGAACAAGTTGAATTTTGCAGTAACCTATAAGGGAAAAGAATCTGAAAAACATATATATATGTGTGTGTGTGTATATGTAAAACCGAATCACTGGGGCTTCCCCGGTGGCACAAGTGGTTGAGAATCCGCCTGCCAATGCAGAGGACACGGGTTCGATCCCTGGTCTGGGAAGATCCCACATGCCACGGAGCAACTAAGCCCGTGTGCCACAACTACTGAGCCTGTGCTCTAGAGCCCGTGAGCCACAACTACTGAGCTCGTGTGCCGCAACTACTGAAGCCCACGCGCCTAGAGCCCGTGCTCCACAATGAGAGAAGCCACTGCGATGAGAGGCCCGCGCACTGCAACAAAGAGTAGCCCCCGCTCACCGCAACTAGAGAAAGCCTGCGCACAGCAACAAAGACCCAACACAGCCAAAAATAAATAAATAAATTAAATAAATTTAAAAAAAAAACCGAATCACTGTGCTGTACACCTGAAACTGACATGACATCATAAATCAACTATACTTAAAAAAAAAGTGACTTACCTGGCGGTATAGTGGTTAGAACTCGTGCTTCCACCGCAGGGGGACGTGGGTTCGATCCCTGGTTGGGGAACTAAGATCCCACATGCCACACAGCGTGGCCAAAAAATAAAAGTAAAAAACAAAGTTGAAAGAATTTTTTTTCTCCCAGCAATATGGCTGATAAGGACCAACTGAAAACTACTTAAATTTTTGGAATACCTATCAAGAACCATTTTTTAAAAATGTTTCAATGAGCTGCAGAATAAGAATTCTCAAAAGCTAAATAATTTATTTGGTCACATGGAATTAAATTAGAAATCAGTAACAGAAAGATCCTTGAAAATCCCAAGTATTTGGAAACAAAATAACTCACAAGTCAAAGAACAAATCTAAAGAGAAATTAGAAAGTAATTTGAAATGACTTTAAAAAAAAACTAGAATTTGTGGGTTCTTGCTAAAGCAGTACTTAGAGGGAAACTTGCAGCATTAAATGCTGCAAGGAAAGGAAGAAAGGAAAACAGATCTCAAATCAGTGACCTCAGTTTCCACTTTAAGAAACAGTAAAAGAAGAGCAAATTAAATCCAAAGTCAGCAGAAGAAAAGGAATAATAAAGATCAAAGTGGTAACCAATGAAATAAAATAGAGAAAAATTAATCCAAAAGCTTGTTCTTTGGGAGAATCAATAAAATTGTTAAATCTCCAGCCAGATTGGTGAGGGGAAAAAAAAGAGACCAATTACCAATATAAGGAATGGGAGAGGTAATGTGAGTGAAGATCCCACAGATGTTAAAATAATAGGAACACCTTTATACCAATAAATTCAAGAATGTAGGTGAAATTGACAAATTCCTTGAAAGACACAAATTACCAGAGCTCACTCAAGAAGAAACAGGTAAAACCTTCCTATAACCCCAATGGGATGGCTTCAGTCATGAGTTTTACCGAACATTTGAAGAAATAATACCAATTCTACACAAATACTGCCACTCATTCTATGGGGTCAGCATTACCCTGGTAGCAAAATTACCGAGGCATCCTGGCTGGGCAAACACATTGCAAGGAAAGAAAACACTACAAAACAAACATTCCTCATGAACATAGGTGCAAAAACTAGCAAAAGTTTTAGTAAATTGAAACCTACGATATGGTAAAAAGGTAATATGGCCATGGGATTTATCCTGGGATTGCAGGATTGATTTAACATTCACATAATCATTTCAATCAATACTAGAAACGTATTTAACACAATCCACCATCTAGTCCTGTTAAAAACTCTGGCAAACTGGGAATAAAGGGGACTTCCCCAATCTGATTAAAAGACATCTGCAAAAGCCCTACAGCTAACATCAGACTTAATTGTGAAGGGCTGAATACTTTTCTCCTAACATCAGGAAGAAATCAGGGATATCTCTGTTCATCGTTGTACTGGAGATTCTAGACTGCAGTCAGGCAAGAAACAGAACATCCAGATAGGAAAGAAAAAAATAAGATTGTCCTTTTTTCACAGATGACATGATCATCTATGTAGAAAATTCAGCGGAATCTATAAACAAGATATTAGAACTAATAAGTGAGTTTATCAAGGTTGCAGGATACAAAGCAGTGTACAAAAATCAATTATATTTCTATATGAACAATTAGAAAGTGAAATTAAAAATCATTTACAATAGCATAAAAATACTAGGTAGTTAGGAATAAATGACAAAAAATGTGAAAGACATACACTGAAAACTGTTAAATATTGCTATGATCAATTAAAGAAGACCTAAATAACTTGGGGTATATACTTTGTTCATGGGTCAGAAGACTCAGTATTGTTAAGATGTCATTTCAGGACTTCCCTGGTGGTGCAGGGGTTAAGAATCTGCCTGCCAATGCAGGGGACACGGGTTCGAGCCCTGGTCCAGGAAGATCCCACATGCCGCAGAGCAACTAAGCCCATGCACCACAACTACTGAGCCTGCACTCTAGAGCCTGTGTGCCGCAACTACTGAGCCTGTGCCCTAGAACCCGCGAGCCACAACTGCTGAGCCTGTGCTCTAGAGCTCACGAGCCACAACTAATGAGCCCGTGTGCCACAACTACTGAAGCCCACGCACCTAGAGCCCATGCTCTGCAACAAGAGAAGCCATCGCGATGAGAAGCCCGCACACCACAAAGAAGAGTAGCCCTCGCTCGCCACAACTAGAGAAAGCCTGCGCGCAGCAACAAAGACCCAACACAGCCAAAAATAAAAGTAAAATAAAATAAATACATTCATAAAAAAAGAAAAAAAGATGTCATTCCAAAATCCAGATTCAATATAGTCCCAGCAGGCTACTTTCTGTGTGTGTACATAAGTCGACAAGCTGGTTCTAAAATTTTTGTAGCCTCCAGGGCTGTCTTGGAACTTGACAACACAGCACCAAAAGCCTCCAGCCGCCCCATTCTTTGTCCCTCAGCATGATGTAAACCCAGCCCAAGTAGGAAGTCAGGAGGTGTTTTTCAGTGTGTCCCCCTTGTGATCTGTAAGGGCGCCTGCCAACTGCGAAGAAGTTTCATAATAAGGGACTTAATTGAGGAGGTGCCAGTTGACGTTGGAAATAAGATTTATTGCTGTTAATCCTTTGGAGTAATCCGGGGTTGACTAGTTTTTTTTCAAACTATATATTCCGGTTAATACCATGTTCAACTATTTTCCATATAAAATTAAAAAATAAAAATCCGGTATACAAGAGGGGTTGTAGAAGACTGAGTTGAGGAATTTATGTGAATAGGAAAACAGACTTGTAGATCTTTAGGGAACAAGTGTCAAGAGGTTTCTGGAAAAAAAGAAAGACCTACAAATTACCAAGGCAGTTTTCTTAAGTTTGAAGCAGGGGAAACGGTAACACAGCAACCGACCAAAGAAGCTATGCCAGAACCCTCCCTTTTAAGGAGCTAAGATTGTGCTCAAATTCTGTTTGTGTAATTTACTGGGACTTGGGGACCAGAAAGACCACTGCAAGCATATTCTTCAGAATCCAGATTAGGGGAAAAGTTCTATTCCTTGGGTGCAAAGTTACTGCTATATTCATCTTAATAAATCAAACTAAATGACTTGGCAGGAAGCCAAGTGTGACCCACATTTCTAAAGAAATGACCAGAGATCGAAGATGATTATTTTCATCTCTTATAATTGAAGAAATATTTGTCTTGTTTTCCTGTTGCCCAAGGTTAGAGTTCTTTTCCTCCTTCTGGTATGTTGCCTCGAAACCCATGTGCTATTTTCACCACAAAGCTCCCTGGATTCTCCAGAGACAGAACTAATAGGAGATATATATATATATATATATACACACACACACACAGTATTTATATCAATCTTAAATATATGAATACATAGTCATATATAGTATTTATTATATAATATAAATATTTGCATATTTATTATATATAATGAAGATAATTATGTTGTATATTATATATAATATATTGTGTGTATACATATTAATATATATTGTAAATACAGCTCTTCCTTGACTTATGATACTGTTACATCCTGATAAACCCATTACAATTTGAAATTATTTTAAGTCGAAGAGGCATTTAACACACCTGACCTGCCAAGCATCATAGCTTAGCCTAGCCTACCTTAAACATGCTCAGGACACTGACATTAGCCTACAGTCAGGCAGAATTATCTAACACAAAGCCTGTTGTATAATACAGTGTTGAATATCTCATGTGATTTATTAAATTCTGTACTGAAAGTGAAACAGAGTGTCTGGGCAGAGGATGGTTGTCCGTGTATCAGTTGTTCATCCTGGTGGTGGCATGGCACCTGGGAGCAGCCCAGCATCGCGAGAGAACATCTTACCGTGTGCACATCGCTAGCCCTGGGAAAGATCAAGGTTTCTACTGAATGTGTGTCACTTTCACACCATCGTAAAGTTGAAAAATGCTAAGTGGAACCCCGGGGGACCATCTGCATTTATCATGATGAATTGGCTCATGCAGTGGTGGAGGAGAAGAAGTCCTGCTACAGCTGCCCTCCGTGAGCCGTAGACCCAGGAGAACCGCTGGTGTCGTTCCGTCCAAGTCAGAAGCCCTGGGGACCAGGAGAGCCAATGGTGTGAGTCCCATCCAAGGGCAGAAGACACATGTCCTAGGTCAGCCGTCAGGCAGAGAGAGTAGAATTGTTCCTTTCTCGGCCTTTTTGTTCTGGTCAGGCCCTCAAGGAGCGGGTGAGGCCCACCCACACTGAGGAGGTTAATCTGCTCTGCTGAGTCTGCTGATTCAAATGCTAATCTCATCCAGAAACCCCTTCCCAGACACCCCCAGAAATCACGTTTGACCATAATATCTGGACACCCCATGATGCAGTCAAGTTGGCACGTCACACTCCATCGTGAGTTACTTTGGTCTGTTGTCATGTTTGTGGAGCCCCTGGTTTCCACTCAGTGGTTACTGGTGCTGAACAGGGAAGAACAAATCTGACTCCATATTGGGTCTGTTTCTTTACCCTTTGTATTCTGTTGCTTTTGCTACAAGTTAATCACCAAAGGGGTTGCTGCCTGTAAGCTTAGATTATGCATCATGGCCCATCTCTGGGAACCCTGCCTCCCAGGTCATGAGCATTAAGCTAACGTACCTTTGTTTAGCTCACAGGAAACATCCTGACCAGGCCCACCTGTGAAGGACTGCAGGGAGGAAGAAATGAGCACCCCCCCTCTGGAGGCTGATGAGAGCCAGGAAGTGCTTGGCTTTGCTCCGTCCCCCTTTTAGTATAAAAGAGGCCTGTGTTCTAACTCAGGGAAGATGGGTCTTTGGGGCACACGGCCACCACCTTCTCAGTCTGCTGGCTTTCCAGATGAAGTCTCTCTTTCTCACCTCAGCAGCTCATCTCTCCGTATCTTGGACGCGGCGACAATGGGGGGCTGTGAGAGCAGAACAGATTGATGACAGATTTCTCCTTTTGAGGAAGAGACACTTCAGGAGGACAACGGTCTCTGCCTGGACCAGCTCTCCGCTCAAGCTGACATGGTAACTATGACAGCTGATGGAGCTGGATGGGCACCCTGAAGATAGCTGGGACCTTCCGGGGAGGAAAGCCTGCAGGGGACCTCCTGGGCTTGGGGCTACTCTCCTTCACCCCCTCACCTGCTGGGCCCCAGCTGACCAGTTTGTGAAGCCACTGCCTGGCAGGACACCAGCTGTCTTTGAAAAGATCTTGCTACGAACCATTTTCCTCCAGTGATGAAAGGTAAACTTTTCTCAGGAGAATGCACTGCTTTATGGAAATAACCGTTTTCGTAAATATAGCCCACGCCCCATCTGTGAACAGCGGCTGGTGCATTACTGCAATGGAGTGACTCTCCTTAGTTTAGGACGGGGAAGACTCGTGGGGAAAAGTGGTTGGACTTGGGGTGGGACTGGATTTCCTTCTTTCTCTTTAACTATCTGTATCAGCTGGCTGAGTGCGAGAAGCTGTCGAAATCCGTCACCATCACCTGAGCCCCGTTAGCAGGTACGGCCTCAGTGAGAAGGTATAAATGGTCAGAAATTCGGGGTCTGGAAATCGGAGCTATCAGTCTTAGCATCTGTGAGCTCTTTCTGAGAAAACAACAGGCACAGAGAAAGGTACTATTCCTGGAGACTTTCTTTGTTTCCCTCAACTAATGAGGAAAGTTGGAGCCCTTTCCTTTTACTGATGAAGCGCTCACATCTGGGTCTTATTTCAGATCACAATTGCCAGCCTCCAGGTATCACGTTCTGTAAATCTTAGTGAGTCTCTCGGCTTTTAGGCCAAAGTGCCTGACAGTCTTCCGGGTGAGGGACCCAGATAAGACTGGAGAGAATGTAGGGCAATCTTTCGGCTTCACAAGCAGCCGGAATTTGTCATGTTTCTTTTAGCCTCTAACGGGCCTCAGTGTCTTTGTTCCTGAGGGAGAGTTGTGGGCATATAACGCCTACTGAGCTTCCCCAACTTGTCTCTGTGTCTCAGCTGGTAAACTTTGCCCGTTTCATTTTGAATCCATTCTGAAGTTCTCAGAATAAAAGTACCAGCCGGTATATTTGATTTCATAATAATAGCCGACATTCACTAAACACTAATTGTGTGTTCAGGCAGGCTAAGCATTCTGTATGCGTTCCATCAGCAAATGCCCGCTAAAGGCTTTTTTAAAAATTGACGTATAGTGGATTTACAATGTTGTGTTAGTTTCAGGTGTACAGCAGTGATTCAGTTATACATATATATCTATTTTTCAGATTCTTTCCCCTTGTCGGTTATTACAAAAAATTGAATATAGTTCCCTGTGCTGTACCGTAGGTCCTTGCTGGTTACCTATTTTATATACAGTAGTGTGTATATGTTAATCCCAAACTCCTAAGTTATCCCTCCGCCCTTTCCCCTTTGGTAACCATAGTTTGTTTTCTATGTCTGGCCCACTAAAGACTCTTACAGCAGGTGTTACTCACATGCTGCTGATAAGGCTAGAGAAATCTTCCCTAGGCCAGGTAGCTACGTAAGCAGGGAAATCAAAGTTGTGAATTACGTTTGTGTAGCTGGAGATTTTAAACAAACTCCCTTATTCATGTTTGAGATTTGGGAGGACACAAAGGAACTGCTTCAGTTATCCATCGTGAGGTCGCAAATCTCCCCCAAACCTAGTGGCTTATAACAATAGTAATTTATTATTTCTCATGACACTGCCAGTTGACCAGGAGGTCTTGTCTCCCCTGATGGTGAGTTGGCTGGAAGGTCCAACATGGGCTCACTCCCGTGGCCGGCTGTCGGTCCTGGAGGCCAACGGGTGCTGTTAGCTGGACACCTCAGTTCTCTCCTACATGAACCTCTCATGTGGCTGCTAGGGTTTCCTCACAGCAAGGTGACTGGGCTTTAAGAAGGAACGTTCCAAGAAGACAAGCCCCATTGTGAAAGTGCTTAGGAAAACTTCACTTGCTCACGGCCCATGGGCCAAAGTTGGTCTCGTGGCCAAGCCCTGGGTCGATGTGGGAAGCTTTACAAGGACATGGATCCTGAGAGCTGGGGTTCACTGGGGTGGGGGTCATCAGTAACAGCTGGACTACAGGCATGACGGGATATTATTATTATTATTATTCTGCTTGAAAAGCATCCTTCTTTCCCCTTCAGGCTAATAGCAAAGCTCACCAATTAGCATTTCATGTTGCGTTTACAGCCCTTCGCATATAAGTTCTGAAATTTTGAGCAGTGATGTTTAGGCTGTTAAACTGACCAGTAGTTGGCTAATTCATTTATTAATTTAGTGAGAGTCTAGTGAGAGTTAACTTATTAACACACTTGATAGCTTGTGTAATAATCACAGAACCCTAGCAAGAGGTGTTATTGTCTCTGCTTTACAGGTGAGGAGGTGCAGTCACCTGGCCCAGGTCGCACACCTGGTTCTCAGCAGATCTGGTCAGAGTGTCTGCTGGGCCCCAGAGCCGCGCTCCTTGTTGTGTCCCCCCCCCGCCCCCCCCCCCACCCGTGCTGAACACACACTGGGGAGCTGAGGAATCAACAGCACAGGCCGCCTGAAGGCTGCGGGGAGGAGTAAAGATCTTTTAAAAGTGAATCGCAGTTAAGTTGAGGAGGAAGCTCATGGCAGCAAACGTCTGTAGCCTTTGGCTAATTTCTTGCTGATGTGTTAGACTCGTGGGCCTGGTCTTAACCCTTCTGCATCTCTGTTTTTAAAAACAACATATAAAAAGGGACTTCCCTGGCGGTCCAGTGGTTAAGACTCCACGCTTCCACTGCAGGGGGCGAGGGTGCAGTCCCTGGTCGGGGAACTAAGATCCCACATGCCGTGTAGTGCGGCCAAAAAAATTTGAAAAAAGAACAACTACACATAAAATATACGCAGCATAGGGCTTCCCTGGTGGCGCAGTAGTTGAGAGTCCGCCTGCTGATGCAGGGGACACGGGTTCGTGCCCCGGTCCAGGAAGATCCCACATGCCACGGAGCGGCTGGGCCCGTGAGCCATGGCCGCTGAGCCAGCGCGTCCGGAGCCTGTGCTCCGCAACGGGAGAGGCCACAACAGTGAGAGGCCCGCGTACAGCAAAAATATACATATATATATATATATATATGTATATATATATATACGCAGCATAAAATGTACCAGCTTAACCAGTGATAGGCATCCAGCTCAGGGCATTACGTACACGGGCACTGTTGTGTGACCACCACCACTGATCCGCGAACTCTTTCATCATCCCAGATGGAAACGCCTGGCCCTCCAAGACTTCTGAGCAGAAGAATTATTGGTGGCTTTTGAGACTTTATTTGGAAGGGAAGTGCTGGGTAAGTGCCCTTCGTCTGGGTGTCCTGGGCTGGTCAGGAATGGGCACCTCAAAATCCCATCAGGTTGCCTCTGGAAGTCTTCCTAAAGTTCAGAGGTGCCCCGTGGGGTTCAAGGTCAGTGAAAAGGAAGCCACGGTCGGGGGTGTCAGGAGGTCGCTGGAGGGAGGTGCTCGTTATGGGCCGAATGGCGTCTCCCAAAATTCACATGTTGAAGTCCTAACTCACCAACTCCACTACCACCACCTGCACCTCAGAAGGTGCATGTGCTTGGAGATTAGGCCTTTAAAGAGGTGATTAAGGTAAAATGATGTCACGTGGGTGGCACCTAAAGCCAGTGTAACTGGCATCCTCGTTAAAAAGGGAAATTAGGACTGACATACACAGAGGGAGGACCCTGTGAGGACACAGGAGACGGCCGTGTCCTGTGACAAGCCCAGGAGAGAGGCCTCAGAGAAACCAGCCCTGTGACACCTTGATCTTGGACGTCCGGGCTCCAGAACTGTGAGCACGTAAATTCTGTGGATTGAGCCACGCCGTCTGGTGGTGCTTTGTTTTGGTCCACGCAGACTAACGTAGTGGGGAAGGACCCGGAGGCTTGGGGGCCGGCAAAGCCGTGGACCTCAGTCCTAAGAGGGGCCGAGGGGGAGGCACCTGGTGGTCACTTGGTGAGCAGTGGTTTCAGGGAAAGCGGTGGAGGTCATTCTTAAACTCTCCTACTGCGTGGTTCACTTGCTCTCGGTCAAAAGACCAGGATGTGATTCCAAAACCTGGATGCAGACCCGGCGGGCCATGGATTTCTGAGAGAGGCAAACTCTGAACTGTGGTCCCCCCGACAAGGACAGAAAGACGGAGCAGTGACTGTCAGCCCCGAGTCCACCAGCTGGGCTGCAGCCCCTCGGATTTTTTAAAAATAATTTTAAATTGTGGCAAAAAAACACAGCATAAAATCTACCTTCTTAACCATTTTCAAGTGTACAGTTCAGTTACGTTAGCTACGTTCACATTGCTGGGCAGCACATCTCCAGGAAGTCGTCATCTTGCAAAACGGAAACTCTGTACCCACTGAACAACAGCTGTCCTTCCCCTCCCACAGCCCCTCAGGTTTTAAAGGGCGAACCCGTTGAGCGTGGAATTCTGCCAGCCTGGAGAGGCTTGGCTTCGGGGCTGCTGAGTGTCCTGGACTTTTCTTCTGTACGTCGTGCGGGTCCACGTGTGATATCTAAGGACCGAATTCTGACCAGTGCCTGCAGTGAGGGAGATTAAAATCACAGTGGTTTACCTGCAGGCGTCGCTCACTTGGTTCCCAGCGACCCCCTGCGTAGAGACAGGAATGGGGTCCCTGTTCAGCAAGTCTGTGCATCGACTGAGCTTCTCTTTACCTGTCATCCCGAGGCCGCAGGCCCCAGGCCCTCGCCCTCGCCGGAACCGGAGGCACATCGCGCTGCCTTCCTGACTCCCAGGAACCTGCCTCGGTGTCAGTGAGACAGAACCTGGCAGCGGCCGAGCGCGGGGCTTGGTCCTTAGCTCAAGATGCAATCACGCACGCCCGTGTGATGGGGTAAAAAAAAAAACAAAACGGGGGTCACTTCCCTGGCAATAAATGAAGCAGAGACCCAGTGGCCGCAGGTCTCCGCTTCCCACTCCTGAGGGAAGCACAATGTGCAGGAGGATGGGGGAGAAAGGAGCGTGTTGGGGATCAGAGCTCCTGGATCAGAGCCCCTCGAAGGGTCGTCTGGCCAGGCCCGTCGTGGGAGGGGTCTCCAGTCCTCAGCGGGGCAATAGGGGAGCAGCTGGGATGGCGGGAGCGAGGGGACCACTGGGCCCTTCTTGGATGCCATCCCAGAAGTCCCACCTGCTCTTTCAGGGCTGGGCTTTGGCCATCGGGCTCCTGGGATTCGTGGGAGGGAAGTGGACGAATCCACACCTGCCCGGGGATGCACTTCCATCGGCCACTTGTCCATGGTGTTGGCAGCAACTGGCCGGAACAGACACTCGCGGTGCAGGCCCAGATGCCAGGACGGGTTGTGGGGAAAGCAGCTTCACGTTTCTCGACCCTCTGTAGGTAAAGCAGAGGGCGGAAGGGGAGCCACTTGAAACACCTGAAATATCTGAGGTAGGTTTATGGGTAAAAGTTTCTTTCACAAGATGCAGTTTTTCAAGAGGAAGCAGTTTCTATTCTCACCACGAGGGAGACTTCCCAGCACTTGGGGAAGGTCGTGGTCACCTCCTTGCTGTCCTTTAGCCTAGGAAACTGACAAAGGGGCAGAAGGGGATTGTCGGCCGCCTCCTTCCCTAGAGACAGCAAGTTGCCACTTGGCCTGAACCCAAGGCCTGTGTGACCAACAGCTTAGACCCAAGCGAAGCCGGCAGGACAAGAATTGTTCCTGCACGAGTTCGCTTTCAGCCGTGGGGTCGGGGGCTGCACCCCCCTTCTCTGGGGCCTTTCAAAGCAGCTACCTTCCTGCCTCAGGCACTTTCGGGAGGAAAGAAATGCATATTTAAAGGAGGCTGAATTTCATGCAAAAACAAGGCACAGGCCCAGCTGTGAGGGCCCAGCCGGAGAGGGAAAACATCCATTTAAATATTTGGTTTGCATCCAAAATCCACTCCATCGGAGACCTGGCACTCACCACAGCCTGCTGACCTGCCTGAGAAATAACGCAGACGTTTCTGGAGTGCCTGAGAGGAAGCCTCGACTCCTCGGGACCCCAGAGCCAGAAGAACCCGTCCGGCCCAGGATCCGGTCAGCCAAGTTCAGCCGAAGCCAGAGCTACCCCAGCCGGCGCTTTCGCTGCTCTGTGGCCGGAGCTTCCTCGGTCACAGCCAAGTAGGGCCCTGAGGCTTCAGGGGGTGGGGCAGAGCTTCCCCATTGTTTTCTGATGCTCCCTTTGGATCCCCGAGCAGCAGATTTCTGAGTTTTCCTGCCCAAACCCAAGACCACCCGTGAAGAATCAGCCGCAGTGTGCAAAGCCATTCCATTTTGCAACTGCTGTTTTCATTCAGAGTTTTCTGGAATTCCAGCGGCTGCCGCCAGTAGGTTCGTGCCTTTTGTCCTCAGGCTTGAAGGGCACTGGGACCTCTGAGGTGAGGATATGGGGGAGAAGGGCCTGACTGTATCAGAGATCAGGGCAGCACCCCAAAGTGGAGCCTCCCAGACACTCAGCTGCCCCTCAGGGGCCAAGGTACCATTTGTGAAAAAGCAAAGCACGAGAACTGCAGATAATACAAACCTCCTCCCTCCTCCCGTGCCTGGCAATAACAGGTGCCCAGTAAATGGCAGCTGAACTGAATTTTTTGTTGGAAAGAACCGCTTCACCGACTGCAAACTCCTTCCCCCTCCCTGCAGGGTTCAGGAAGGCCAGGTCACTCTCGCCTCCTAGACTGAGCGCTACCAAGTCCCTGCCACGTGCATTTTAAGAAACATTTTGCTAATCAAGAGTGCTGGAGACATTTTGTCCCCGATATTCAAATATGCGTGTCAAGGAGGAAAACAAACTCTACAGAAGTCTTTTTAAACTATTTATTTATTTTCATTGTGGTAAAATACACAACATAAGACTTTCCATCTTAACCAATTTCAGGTGCACAGTTCAGTGGCATTAGGTACATTCACACTGCTGTGCACACGTCACCACCATCCACGTGCAGAACTTTTTTCTTCTGGCAAAACTGGAATTCTGTCCCCATTAAACCACACACGCCCTCCTCCCCCAGCCCCCCGCCACCACCCTTCTTCTTTCTTCTCAGTGAATCTAATGGCTCTGGCAATGTCATATACGCGGAAAGAAAACTTTTTTTTTAATTTAGAAAAGATCTTGAGGCTAAGGAGAGGATAATCTTTTCAGGCACAAAATCAAAATTTCTGTTAAATCACAGTGACGGAGTCCTGTGGTGCGCCTCCCAGGCGCCAGCCTTTCTCTTGGTCACAGGAGAGGCGGGAGTGAGGGTGACCGTGGTCTGTGTTTCTGGGGCCTCTGGGCCCTTGTCTCAGAGCCTGAGTCTCTCCGCTGGAGTGCTCTCACCCAGTCCACCTGCTCCACACACGGTGACCCCGTGGCCCTGACCTTTCGCTCCCTCCCTCCCTCCCTCCCTCCCTCCCTCCGGCCCGCATACTGCAAAAACAAAACAAAACAAATCCCATCCGTGTTTCCCTGTCACAGGATGGAACTCTAGCTCATTAACTTGGTGCCAAGGCCCTCCAAGACCCCACTGCATGTCCCTTCACCTCAGCTCCAAGCTCCACACTCCAGCCCCTCCTGGGACCCTGGGGGCTGCCCGCTCCTCCTGCGCTGTCTCACAGTCCTGGGACTCTCTTGTCTGTCCCGACTGCTCTTCTGCTTTTCTGTCATATCCTTTTTTTTTTTTTTTTTTTTGCGGTACGCAGGCCTCTAACTGCTGTGGCCTCTCCCGTTGCGGAGCACAGGCTCCGGATGCGCAGGCTCAGCGGCCATGGCTCACGGTCCTAGCCACTCCGTGGCATGTAGGATCTTCCCGGACCGGGGCATGAACCCGTGTCCCCTGCATTGGCAGGCGGACTCTCAACCACTGCGCCACCAGGGAAGCCCCCAGACTGGGTCTTGATGCCTCCATCGCATCCTGGGCGCTCTGGTTACAGTCATGCAGCAGAGCCGTGTACTGAGCAGTTCCTCAGTGCTGGGCGCCTGGCTGACTGGCTGGTCTCATTTCATCCTTACAACCCTGGGAGGCGGGTACTGTCTTTGCCCCCAGGTCACAGATGAGGAACTGGAGGGCTATTTGAAGCATTGTCCAGAGCGTTCGTATCATCACCTTGTATTCTAATCTGTTGCTGTAGCGTCCTGCCTTGAGAATAGGAGCCGTATCTAATTTATTTTCGGATTCCCAAGGCTTAGCATTGACCCTGATAAGAAGTAGTTGCTGCATAGAACAGAGCAGAATAGAACAGGACATCTCACCAGGCCAACTGGCCCAGCAAAAGCAGACATCTCAGCCTCCGGGCCTGCATTCTGCCCTTGTCCTGCCCAGGGCTGGCCCTAGGGGTAAACTCAGAACTGGGGTCCGTATGGGGTCAGTTCTGGCTCTACTAAAGGAACCCTCCCACGATACAAAGCATCTTTCCTATCGTCTCTAGCAAGCTTTACAGCTATCTCTTTAACTGGATGAACACCTTCATTCCATGAGTAAAAGTAAAGATTTAAAAGAAAATATAACCATGTCCCCCCTTTCTCTGCTTGGTATTTCCCAATTTTACCCACTGTTGAATTTGTTGATTTGGAGACTGACCCTTCCCTTTACCCATGTATTCCAGAATCCATAGTGCTCTGGGTTTGTTTTAAAGCCACGAAGAAAGCGTATATCTTTGAAAGATGTGTGTATACACACTACCTGGGGACCAGCGTACTGAAAGCATTTTATTATTTTATTATTTTATATGGTGCACGAAGAGGCAGTGAGGCTAATTACGAGGGTTTGTTTTACATACAGTGCTTCTTAGTAAGAAGCACTATAGGAGTAGGAGGTTTTTACAATAAACTTAAAAAGTGGAAGTGTAATGTACATACAGAAAAGCCCCAGATAGAGTACAGCCTGATGTCTTGTACGAAGTGAGCATATCTGGATCACCGGCACCTAGGTCAGGAGATGGAGTATTACCACAGCCCCTCCCCCCAGGCACCCACCTCCAAGCACTAAGGTAATCGCTCTGCTGACTTCTAACACCATAGGTTCGTTTTGCCTGGTTTGAACGTCCTGTAAATGGAATCATGCAGTATATGCATTCCTCTGACTCTGGCTTCTTTTGCTCAACATTATGCTGGTGAGAGTCATCAGCTATGCACAGCTGTTGTTAATCCGTTTCCATTACTGTAAGAATCCCTTTCATAGATATATTATGATGTATGCATCCACCATTCTGTCGATGGACATTTGAGGCTATTGGAAAGAGCGCTGCTGTAGATGTCCTAGTACACATCATTGGTGGCAGTCCGTACACACTCCTGTTGGGTCTATGCCCAGGAGTGGGTTTCTGGGTAGGAGGGTGTGCCCGGCCTTACTGGATACTGCCAAAGAGTTTTCCAAAGTGGTTGTGCTATTTTACATTCCCACCAGCAGTGGATGAGCGTTTCGGTTACTCCAGATTCTCCCCAGCACTTGGCATGAACGGTCTTTTTCATTTTAGCCATTCTGGTAGGTGTGCATTGATTTCTGGCTGTGGTTTAAATTTGTCTGATGACTTGTGAGGTTGGGCATTTTTTGTATATTTCTTGGCCATTTGTATTTCTTTCTTTTTTGGTGAATTCCCTGCTCTTTTCTTTCTTTAATTAACTTGACTATGTTACTTTACTGTGGTAACATATACATAACATCAAGTTTGTCACTGCTAAGCGTACAGTTCAGTGGTATTAGTATATTCATATTATGCTGTAACCATCACCACCATCCGTTTCCAGCTGTTTGTCTCTTATGCCCTTTTTTCAACTGGGTTACCAGCCTTTTTCTTATTAATTTGTAGGAATCCTTTACATATCCTGGATACCAGTTCTTTGTCTGTTTTATATATATTATGAATATGCTTCTTCCTCTGAATCACCTTTTCACTCTCTTATGGATGAAAAGAATTCCTAATTTTACAATTGGAAAGCTTCTGCACAGCAAAAGAAATGATCAACCAATGAAAAGGCAACCTATGGAATGGGAGAAAATATCTGCAAAACACACATCTGATAAGGGACTAATATCCAAAATATATAAGGAGGACTTCCCTGGTGGCACAGTGGTTAAGACTCTGCCTGCCAATGCAGGGGACACGGGTTCGAGCCCTGGTCCAGGAAGATCCCACATGCTGGGGAGCAACTAAGCCCGTGCGCCACAACTACTGAACCTGCGCTCTAGACCCCACGAGCCACAACTACTGAGCCTGCGTGCCACAACTACTGAAGCCCGTGCGCCTAGAGCCTGTGCTCCGCAACAAGAGAAGCCACTGCAAAGAGAAGCCCACACACCGCAACACAGTAGCCCCCGCTCACCACAACCAGAGAAAGCCTGCAAATAGCAATGAAGACCCAACACAGCCAAAAATAAATTAATTAAAAAATATATAAGGAACTCATACAACTCAACAGCAGAAGGACAAATAATTCATTTAAAAAATGGGCAGAGAATCTGAATAGACTTTTTTTTTCAAAGAAAACATACAGATTCCAACAGGTACAGGGGAAAGGGTGCTCAACATCACTCATTGTCAGGAAATGCAAATTAAAACCACAATGAACTATCACCTCACACCTGTTAGAATGGCTATTATCAAAAGACAAGAGATAACAAGTGCTGGAGAGGGTGTGGAGAAAAGGGAACCCTCCCGCACTGCTGGTGGGAATGTAAATTGGTGTAGCCAATATGGAGAACAGTATGGAGGTTCCTCAAAAAATTTAAATAGAACTACCATATCATCTAGCAATTCTACTTCTCAGTATTTATCTTAAGGAAATAAAAACACTAACTGAAAAAGATATCTGCACCCCCATGTTCATTGCAGCATTATTTACAATAGCCAAGACATGGAAACAACCTAAGTGTCCATCAGTGAATTAATGTGTAAAGAAGATGTCATAAACAAACAAACATACAATGGAATATCATTCAGTCATAAAAAAGAAGAAACCCTGCCATTTGTAACAACATGGATGGACCCTGCGGGCATGCTAAGTGAAAGATGTCAGACAGAGAAAGACAAATACTGCATGATCTCTCTTATACGTGGAATCTAAAAAAAAACAAAACAGCAAAGCCAAGTTCATAGCTACAAGGAACAGATTGGTGGTTGCTAGAGGTGAGGGAGGTGGGTAGTGTGTGGGGAGGAGAAAGGGGTAAAGAGATTCAAAAGGTGCATGTTTCCAGTATAAAATAACTAACTCCTGGGGATGTAATGTGCGGCATGGTGACTATAGTTAACAGTACTGTATTGCATATATGAAAGTTGCTAAGAGACTAGATCTTTAAAATTCTCATCACAAGGAAAAAAATAACTGTGGTGACGGATGTTAACTTAACGTGGTGATCATTTCATAACGTGCATATATCAAATCATTACGCTGTGTACCATAAGCTTATACAATGTTATATCTCAATCATATCTCAATCAAACTGGGGGAAAAAAGAAATTTTTATTGATCTTTTCCTTTTGGGTTAGTCTTTTTTGTGTCCTGTTGAAGAAATCCTTACCTGTCTCCTAAGGAGTTTTTAAAATCTGCACATGCCTATTAAGCCCTACTTTGTTTCTTTCTTTTCTTTTCTAAGTGAAAGCAGGTTTATTGAGAGAGATACCCATTCCATAGGCAGAATGTTGTCCGTCTAAGAAGGTGACAGCCGTCAAACCCTACTTTTCTGATGCTTTTTTTTTTCCCCCTTGGGTTTCCCAGTGTGGACCAGGAAACCTGCTTGACATCTTCTAAAAGAGCTGTAACGCTCTGATGCTTATTTGTGTCAGAAGCGAACTAGGCCTTTCACAGGTGTAATTTCTTATTTTGCGGGAAAACACTATGTTCCTCATCATTAGCCCAAACCCGGGCACGAACCATATGCTGGACCATTTCCACGGCCACCACACGTCCGGACAGGCTTCCTGCATTGGAGGGGACGGGCCTGGGTACAGCAGGGAGAGAGCCAGGCGGTACCCGTTCCCGGCCCCACCTGCATCCTGCAAGCGTGGGGCGCCGGTGGGAACAGGCGTGATGTCCTCGGGACACAGCCAAGCCAGAGACATCCTTGTGCAAACAGATTGAGGGTGGAGAAGAATCTGTTTACGCTGACCTGGAGCTCCAGGGGCCGCGTGGACTGGAAAAGGGGTGAAACCGCAGGTGATGAGTCAAACCCATTTCACCTGCCGCCGTTGCTAATCAAGGTCGCTTGAAGACTTGCGTGTTCTCCACGCAGCACGTAGCCTTAAAAAAAAAGATGTTGGCCTGAGTTTTCCAGAATCTTGGAGTCACCTGTGTCTAGTTTGAGCTCAGCTGGTTAAGGCTGGATGGGACCACCGGCCCTCCAGGTGGGCATGCGCGAGTGTCCGCTCGATGACCTCTTGAACGTGCAGAGGCCTGTAGCTTAGTTACGCCTGCGCAGAACCTCGGTTCCGCAGCTCTTTCCAATCACCTTTCCCCACGCTCCCCGCCCTCTACCGCCCGGGCTTCTTTATTCCGCATCCCATAAATACCCCAGCCGCTAGCCCTTCAGGAGGCGCGTTTGAGGTTTGTCCTGCTGTCTCCTCGCTCGGCTGCTGTGTGAGTGAATCCTCGCTTTGCTGCAGGCCTCGGCGTCTCAGCGTCTTGCCTTGCTGCGCCTCGGGCCAGGCGGACTTGGTGCGGTAACAGGGGCAGATGGAGGGAAAGGTCCAGCAAGTGGAGGGGCAGAGCTGCCAGGATTGAAGCTCTGGGGGAGAAGGGAATGGACGTCCTGTTAAGCAGCTAAGTGATGTAGGAGCGAGAGGCAGGTTGCAGCGGCGGCTCCCAGCGTCCTCTCGCTGAGGTTGGTTGGTTGGGTGCCAGAACCGGCCGGGAGTCCCACGCGGCCGGGAGCCTGCTGGGAAAGGAGGGGAGGGTTGCCGCCACGTGGGTAGAGGCTGGTCGGGCTGGCCTGCAGATAGGGCTGTTCTGGGGGGGAGACTCCCGGGAGCCTGGCCCCACCTGCATCCTGCAAGCGTGGGGCGCCGGGGGGAACAGGCGTGATGTCCTCGGGACAGAGGCAAGCTAGAGACATCCTCGTGCAAACAGATTGAGGGTGGAGAAGAATCTGTTTACGCTGACCTGGAGCTCCAGGGGCCGCATCGTGGACTGGGAAAGGGGTGAAACCGCGGGTGACGAGTCAAACCCATTTCACCTGCCGCCGTTGCTAATCAAGGTCGCTTGAAGACTTGCGTGTTCTCCACGCAGCACGTAGCCTAAAAAAAAAAAAGTTGGCCTGAGTTGTTTTCCAGAATCTTGGAGTCACCTGTGTCTAGTTTGAGCTCAGCTGGTTAAGGCTGGCTGGGACCACCGGCCCTCCAGGTGGGCATGCACGAGTGTCCGCTCGATGACCTCTTGAACGTGCAGAGGCCTGTAGCTTAGTTACGCCTGCGCAGAACCTCGGTTCCGCAGCTCTTTCCAATCACCTTTCCCCACGCTCCCCGCCCTCTACCGCCCGGGCTTCTTTATTCCGCATCCCATAAATACCCCAGCCGCTAGCCTTTCGGGAGGCGCGTTTGAGGTTTGTCCTGCTGTCTCCTCGCTCGGCTGCTGTGTGAGTGAATCCTCGCTTTGCTGCAGGCCTCGGCGTCTCAGCGTCTTGCCTTGCTGCGCCTCGGGCCAGACGGACTTGGTGCAGTAACGGGGGCAGATGGAGGAAAAGGTCCAGCAAGTGGAGGGGCAGAGCTGCCAGGATTGAAGCTCTGGGGGAGAAGGGAATGGACGTCCTGTTAAGCAGCTAAGTGATGCAGGAGCGAGAGGCAGGTTGCAGCGGCGGCTCCTAGCGTCCTCTTGCTGCGGTTGGTTGTTTGGGTGCCAGAACCGGCCAGGAGCCCCACGCGGCCGGGAGCCTGCCGGGAAAGGAGGGGAGGGTTGCCGCCACGTGGGCAGAGGCTGGTCGGGCTGGCCTGCAGGTAGGGCTGTTCTGGGGGAGACTTCCGGGAGGTGGCCCCGCACTAGCCTTTCACCTGCATCTGTCTCTTGTTTCTGTCGCTCTCCGGGAATTGAGAATTTTAAACACGCCACGCAAGGCCCAACCTACAAAGAGAAAGTACGTATTTGCTCGCTGGGCTGGGAACTGGTATGAGACGTGGTTGCAAATCTTATTTGTGATAAAAAGCGCATCGGTGGCTTCTGGGGGAGAGGTAGGGTGGGGAGGGGCAGGAGGGTGGGTTACAAGGAGGCTCGAGGAAACTTTGCGGTGATGGAGACGGTCACACTTGATTAAGGTGATGTCGTCCCTGGCGTACATGCTGAGGGAAATATGTCAGAGAAAGACGAATACTGTATGATCTCACTTATTTGTGGAATCTAAAAGAAAAACAACAAACCAAAGCTGGTGTGAAAACGTATCAAGTCGTACACTTGAAAGGTGCTGTTTATTGCGTGTAAATTACCCCTTGAAGCTGGTAAACCTCCTAACACAGGTGTGGGTAGTTTGCGATGAAGTGGTTCAAGTTACAGTTCAGTCACTTGGGTACACGCTTTTCTCCCCAAACCTGCTCCCTTCCAGGAGCTGTAGGTTCTTCCAAGTGTCCTGGTCACAAGAGACCAACACCTAGAGGCTGATTCAGGCGCTTCAGTGTGATTGCCGACACCTGCCGACACCGCTTTTATGTGTTAGGATTCCAGGAAGGTCCGAGTTAAGGCGAGGCCTTGCCGGACGTACATGGTAGGAAAGACACAATCCCGCGTCTCCCGCGCACCTCCAGCTACTACGCACGCAGTCGCCGGAGCCTGTGGCTTGAACTTTAAAATCTGTAGGGCCCACGACCAGCATTTCCGTCCTCCTCACAGGTAATGGGATGGTCTTTCCTCCTTCCTGGGAAAATTGGAAATTGAGAGATGGGGGATGGGAGTGAAAACCCTATGGAACGAAGCACACCTGAGTCCCTGGGCAGCTGAGGGCTGGTGCTGTGATAACCACACACTTTGACTGAATAAGAATTACAGGTCATTTCTCCTCTCCAAACTGTGTTTATATGATAGTTTCTCACTCCAGGATGCTGTAAACTCCAGAGTAATAAAGCTTTCTAGTAACAAAGGAAGTAAGTGGTAACTGTCGCAACTAACAGACTGCTCCTAACAAAAATTTACAGCAAAGTGTAAATCAACGGACTTTTTTTCTTTTTACCCAAATTGTGTGGGTCTGGGAGAGTGCTTGGGAGGGTCCCTGATGGGCTGAACTGCTGCCGTGGGGGGTTTGCCCCAGTCTATTTGAGCTGTGCTCTCCATCTTTCTGTTGATTAACAGTTGCTACCAGGCAGCCGGCCCAGGCCTTTGGCAAAGGCTCAGAGGCAGGCAGACGGGTCCCCACGTCAGGATCAGAGCCTCATCAGCGCAGCCCTCAACCATCTGAGCTTCACCCCCAGAGCAAAAGGAGGGAGAATGCTGAGCCCCCAAGCAAGACACTAGAAAGGTCCCCCCCATCCCCAAACACCCAGCGGTGAACTCCAGCTGACCAAGAGCCTGAGGTGTGAACTGTCTGCTTCACAGTGAAATCTGAAAAGGTTACGTGGTATGCCGGTGGCTCATGCCCCAACATGAGGACGTCTAGCCCAGCAAACTGGAGGCCGTTCTAAGGAAGGACCCACTGGAGCCGTGAGTAGGAACGAGGCTGGTACTCGTATTTCTGAGGGCATGGGTTTCCAAATATTCAGGCAGGTGCCCTTTGGGAATCTGGGTGACGTTTCTCAAGATGGGGACAAAAGGGGCATTCCACCAGCAGGTGTATTTTATAAGAACAGGTTATATACACACTCCTGTAAAATTGAAACCACTTAACGCTAATTTGAGAAGTAAGTTTCTCAGTGGCACCTACTAGAGATAACAAGTGACAGCAAAACCAAAAGGTTGTATGTTCTGTGCTTTTGTTGTGGGTTTTTCTGGCTGCACCGCGTGGCATGTGGGATCTTAGTTCCCTGCCCAGGGATTGAACCACAGCCCTTGGTAGTGAAAGCGCGGAGTCCTAGCCCCTGGAGCGCCGGGGAATTCCCTTGTGCATTTGTAACTATCCCTCACCCCCCACATCGCCTTGGTTCTTGGTTTGGGTAATGGGAGTGAGATGCCAGGCTGGAGTCAGGAGGGAGGGTGCATATTCCAAATGAGCTTGGTTCCTGAGTTTAAGACGGTGAGTAGCAGAAGTTTATGTAACAAAAGATCTAAAAACTGACTGGCTTCTGAGCTCTTGAGAGCAAGGACACCTGTAACGGCATATGAGTAACACATGTACAAACGCTTTTAAATTCAAGAGGCAACATCACGTTCACATCTGTTTCCAGGTAGAATCAAGTCTAGTTCTCAGCTGCTTGTTTGCAGAGGGCGTGAAAGTGCAGGTGCTCCTGGCTCCTTCCCCAGCTACATGCACCTGGCCCCTGGGGTGTGCGGAGCCCAGGAGACAGTGTGGGGCAGAGGACCCTGGGGTATCTGGAGCCCAGGCGACAGTGCGGGGCAGAGCTACGCTCCTGGGTGTGATTTGGTTGCTGTCAAATATCTGCTCCAACCCTTACTAGGCGGTGACTTTAGGGAAATCACGTAACCTCCCTAAGCCTGTTTTCTCACCTGAAAAATGGAATAGGTTGATTCTAATATAATTAGAGATGGCTGAATGATTCCTACTGTAAGTAGTAAACACTCATTATATGAATATACACTATATCACTGTCACTGATAACATCTCGAGTTGCACCAATGTCCGTTGTACAGGCATAAAACCATCTATGTATCCAGTCCCTTATAAAGTGATGTGTGGTTTTTTGGTTTTTTTTTTTTTGCTTGCTTTTTGGGGTTTTTTTTGGCCGTGCAGCATGGCTTGCAGGATCTTAATTCCCCGACCAGGGATCGAACCTGTGCCCCGTGCAGTGGAAGCACCGAGTCCTAACTACTGGACCGCCTGGGAATTCCCCAAAGTGATGTTAAAATGCAGAGAATAAACAGGGCCTCTCTCCTCACTGGCTCCAGTGGTGAACGACCCTCAGTTCCCTGGTTCGTGGGTGGCTCTTCAGGGCCACCACAGCTCGGCAGCAGGCTTCCCCAGAGTGAGCAGGGACAGGCAGAAAGAGCAAGTCCCAGTATCTCAGTCTGATCTCAGGAGCGACACCCTTTCACTTCTGCCGTTTTCCACTTGTCTTAAAAAGTCGTTGGGTCCAGTTGCCACGGAAGAGGAGGGTGCGAGTCCCCAGAGGCGCGATCAGTAGGAGGAAATTTAGGAGTTTCCGTATTCACACTTAGAAACTCGAAAAAATAAAACACAAAACCAGTTACGTGACTGAATATCCCACCTCCGTTGAAAACGCAAGAAGGTCAGATGCTATCCATTGCGGAGACGTGCCAGCATCTCCCTTGATGGTTTTGCACTTGTCTGTTTTCTGGAGTAGCAACGTCAGTTTTTGCTTTATGTGTTGAGGATAGATGAGTAGGTACACACTTGGAATTGTTTTGTCTTTTAGTAGAACTCAGCTGTCATTTCGCAGTAAAGCTTTTTTTCTAACATGCTTTTTTAACAGATATTTTGGTGTTAATGCGGCTACACCAGTTGTTTTGGGGTTTTTTGGTTAGTATTTACACAGTATATATTTTCCACGTTACCTTCAACTCTTCAGTTGTAGATGTTTGTAAAGAGCGTGTACGTATATCTAGACTTCTTCACACAAGCATTTAGGCTCCCTTCACTTAACATATTGATACTTTGAGCTAAAAGCCACATCAACTATGTTTATTATTTGTCCATTTTCATTATTTTGGATCAATTAAATATTTTCCCACTTTTTCCCTATGTTGAGAGGATGTGTACATTTTAAAAAAGAGAGGGTTTCCCTGGTGGTGCAGTGGTTGAGGGTCCGCCTGCCGCTTCAGGGGACACGGGTTTGTGCCCCGGTTCGGGAGGATCCCACATGCTGTGGAGCGGCTGGGCCCGTGA
Organism: Pseudorca crassidens; assembly: GCF_039906515.1. Classification (NCBI taxonomy): domain Eukaryota; kingdom Metazoa; phylum Chordata; class Mammalia; order Artiodactyla; family Delphinidae; genus Pseudorca; species Pseudorca crassidens. The sequence continues at coordinate 3,287,877 of NC_090305.1, read as the reverse complement.
GCCATGGCCGCTGAGCCTGCGTGTCTGGAGCCTGTGTTCTGCAACGGGAGAGGCCACAGCAGTGAGAGGCCTGCTTACTGCAAAAAATAAATAAAAATAAATAAAATAAAAAATGGAGAATCCAAATACCATAAAATTAACTATTTTAAAGTGTAATATTCAATGGTTTTTAGTGTATTCATAAGGTTGTGCAAAAATCGCTAATTTCAGAACGTTTTCACTCCCCAGTTAAAACCCTGTACTTGCTAGTAGTCACCCCTCTTGCTCTCGCCCGCTTCGGTCCCTGGCAACTACCAATCTTCTGTCTGTTTCTATGGACTTGTCTGTTCGGGCATCTCATCTAAGTGGAGTCATGTAACACGTGGCCTCTTGTGTCTGCTTTTTCCATTTAGCATGATGCTTTTGAGGCTCAGCCACATCGTGGCGTGTATCAATACTTCATTCCTTTTTATTGCCAACTAGCTTTCCATTACTTGGCTATACCGTATTCTGTTTATCCATTCATCTGTTAATGGACATCTCAGTTGTTTCTACTTTTTGACTAATGAATAATGGTGCTAAGAACATTTGTGAACAAGTATTTGAGTATTTGTTTTTAGTTTTCTTGGTTATATAATTGGGAATGGAATTGCAGAATTATATAGTAACTGTGTTTAACTTTTTTTGTGGAACTATTGAGCTATTTTTCCACAGTGGCTGCACCATTTTATATTCCTGCGAGCAGTATGGGTTTCCAGTTTTTCCACATTTTCATCAATGTTGGGTATTTTCCATTATAGCTATCCTAGTATATTGAAGTGGTATGTGATTATGGTTTTTTTAAAAGATGTTTATTTATTTGGCTGTGCTGGGTCTTTAGTTGCAGCATGCAGGATCTTTGGTTGCGACATGCAGATCTAGTTTCCTGACCACGGATCGAACTTGGGCCCCCTGCGTTGGGAGCATGGAGTCTTAACTGCTGGACCACCAGGGAAGTCCCTCATTAAGGTTTTGATTCGCATTTCCCTAATGATTAATGATACATTGAATATCTTTTCATGTGCTTACTGGCCATTTGTTGTATATCCTTGGAGAAATGTCTACTTAGATCCTTTGCCCATTTTTAAATTGTGTTGTCTCCTTACTGTTGAATTGTAAGAGTTCTTCATATAATCTGGACACTAGACCCTCGTAACATAATTTGCAAAAACTTTCTCTAGTCTGTGAGTTGTCTTTTCACTTTCTTGGTAGTGTTATTTGAAGTACAAAGTTAAAAAAAATTTTTTTTGACGAAGTCCAACTTACTTTTTTCTTTGGTTTTGCTTTTAGTGTCATACCTAAAAAATTATTGCCTAATCCAAGATCATGAGAAGTTATACCTATGTCTTCTGAAAGTTTTATATTTGTAGGTCTTAGATTTAGTTTTGTTTTTAATCCATTTTGAGTTTTGTTTATGGTGAGTCCAGTTGATGCTTTTGCATGTAGATATCCAGTTGTCCCAGAATCATTTCTGAAAAAGACTATTCTATCCCCATCGAGTGATCTTGGCATCCTTGTTGAAAATCAATTGATTATAGATGTAAGGGTTTACTTCTGGACTCTGTTTTATTCCATTGATCCATATGTCTTTCCTTATGCTAGTACCACACTGTCTTGATTGCTGTAGCCCTGCAGTTAAGTTTTGAAATTGGGAAGTGTGAGACCTCCAACTTTGTCTTCACTTTCAAGATTGAATTGGCTCTCCTGGATCCCTTGCACTTTCATATGAATTTTAGGACTAGCGCATCCATTTCTGCAAAAAAAAGGCAGTTGGAATTTTGATAGGGATTTCACTGAATCTGTAGACAAATTTAGTTTTGCCAGTTTAACAATGTTAAGTCTCCCACTCCATGTGAATGTCTATTTATTTAGGTCGCCTTTAATTCTTTCAGCAGTGTTTTGTAGTTTCCAGTGTATAGGTCTTGCACTTCTTTGGTTTATTCCTAATAATTTTATTATTTTTGATTCTTTTGTAGATGGAATTGTTTTCTTAATTTCATTTTCAGATTTATTGCTAGTGTATACAATAGTTAGCGATACAATTGATTTTTGTATATTGATCTCGTATCCTGCAACCTTATCTACTCTCTTGGCAACTTACAGATGTACAACATAGCATTAACTATAAGTTGTTGCTGTACATCACATCCCCGTGACTTATTTATTTTATAACTGAAATTCATACCTCTTGATCCCTTTCATCCATTTCACCCACCCCTCCCACCCCCATCTCTGGCAACCACCCATCTGTTTTCTGTATCTGTGAGCTTGGTGGGTTTGTTTTATTTTGAATTTCACACGTAAGTGAGATCATACAGTGTTTGTCTTTCTCTGACTCATCTCACTTAGCATAATGCTCTCAAGGTTTATCCAAATTGTCACAAATGGCAAGATCTCATTGTTTTTTCTGGCTGAGTAATATTCCATTTTTCTTGTGTAATTGTCCTGGCTAGAACCTTCAATAAAATGTTGGATAGAAGTGGCAAGAGCAAACATCTTTCTCTTGTTCCTGATTTTCGGGTGAAAGTTATCACACTGTTAAGTATGATGTTAGCTATGGGTTGTTCATAGATGCCCTTTATAAAGTTAAGGATATCCCTTATATCCCTGTTATTTTTTTTTAATTTTATTTTTTTGGCTGTGTTGGGTCTTTGTTGCTATGCGCGGGCTTTCTCTAGTTGCAGCGAGCAGGGGGCTACTCTTTGTTGTGGTGCACGGGCTTCTCATTGTGGTGGCTTCTCTTGTTTTGGACCACAGGCTCTAGTGAGTGGGCTTCAGTAGTTGTGGTACGTGGGCTCAGTAGTTGTGGCTCGCGGGCTCTAGAGCGCAGCAGGCTCGGTAGTTGTGGCGCACAGGCTTAGTTGCTTCACGGCATGTGGGATCTTCCCAGACCAGGGCTCGAACCCATGTCCCCTGCATTGGCAAGGAGGATTCTTAACCACTGAGCCACCAGGGAAGTCCCTATCCCTGTTTGCTGAGTGTTCTTTATTGTGATGACTGTCAGATTTTTCAAGTGCTTTTTCTGCATTTGAGATGATCATGTAGTTCTGTCCTTCATTTTTATCAATATTGTATATCGATTTGTGTGTGTGTGTGTTGAACTGAGCTTGCATTCATGAAATAAATCACACTTGGTCATGGTGTGTGATTTTTATATGGTGCCAGATAATTTTGTAGAGAATTTTTGCTCTTATATTAATGTTGATTTGTAGTTTCCTTCTCTTGTGATGTCTTTGTGTGATTTTGGTATTAGGATAATATTGGCCTCATAGAATAAGTTAAAAAGTGTTCTATTTCTTGGAAGCATTTACAAAGGAACTGATTCCTCCTTTTTCTTTAATTTTATTTTTTATATAGCAGGTTCTTATTACTTAATCTATTTCATACATATTAGACAATACATGTCAATCCCAACCTCCCAATTCATCCCACCACCACCCCCCCGCACCCCACTTTCCCTCCTTGCTGTCAATACGTTGGTCCTCTACATCTGTGTCTCTATCTCTGCCTTGCAAACCGGTTCATCTGTACCATTTTTCTAGATTCCACATATATACGTTAATGTACGATATTTGTTTTTCTCTTTCTGACTTACTTCACTCTGTATGACAGTCTTTAGGTCAGTCCATGTCTCAATAAATGACTCAATTTCGTTCCTCCTTATGGCTGAGTAATATTCCATTGTATATATGTGCCACATCTTCTTTATCCATTCATCTGTCGAGGGGTATTTAGGCTGCTTCCATGACCTGGCTATTGTAAATAGTGCTGCAACGAACATTGGGGTGCATGTGTCTTTTTGAATTGCGGTTTTCTCTGGGTTTATGCCCAGTAGTGGGATTGCTGGGTCATATGATAATTCTATTTTTAGTTTAGTTTTTTTTTTTTTTTTTTTCCAGTATGCGGGTCTCTCACTGTTGTGGCCTCTCCCATTGCGGAGCACAGGCTCCGGACGCGCAGGCTCAGCGGCCATGGCCCACGGGCCCAGCTGCTCTGCGGCACGTGGGATCTTCCCGGACTGGGGCATGAACCCGTGTCCCCTGCATCGGCAGGCGGACTCTCAACCACTGCGCCACCAGGGAAGCCCTATTTTTAGTTTTTTAAGGAACCTCCATACTGTGCTCCATTGTGGCTGTATCAATTTACATTCCCACCAACAGTGCAAGAGGGTTCCCTTTTCTCCACACCCTCTCCAGCATTTGTTGTTGGTAGGTTTTCTGATGATGCCCATTCTAACTGGTGTGAGGTGAAACCTCATTGTAGTTTTGATTTGCATTTTTCTAATAATTAGTGATGTTGAGTAGGTTTTCATGTGCCTCTTGGCCATCTGTATGTCTTCTTTGGAGAAATGGCTATTTAGATCTTCTGCCCATCTTTGCATTGGGTTGTTTGTTTCTTTAATATTGAGCTGCATGAACTTCCTTGTATATTTGGAGATTAATCCTTTGTCCGTTGATTTGTTTGCAAATATTTTCTCTTATTCTGAGGGTTGTCTTTTCGTCTTGTTTGTGTTTTCCTTTGCTGTGCAAAAACTTTGAAGTTTCATTAGGTCCTATTTGATTATTTTTATTTCCATTACTCTAGGAGGTGGATCAAAAAAGATCTTGCTGTGATTTCTATCACAGTGTTCTTCCTATGTTTTCCTCTAAGAGTTTTATAGTGTCCAGTCTTACATTTAGGTCTCGAATCCATTTTGAGTTTATTTTTGTGTATGGTGTTAGGGAGTATTCTAATTTCATTCTTTTACATGTAGCTGTCCAGTTTTCCCATCCCAGCACCACTTATTGAAGAGACTGTCTTTTCTCCATTGTATATCTTTGCTTCCTTTGTCATAGATTAGTTGACCATAGGTGCATGGGTTTATCTCTGGGCTTTCTATCTTGCTCCATTGATCTATGTTTCTGTTTTTGAGCCAGTACCATATTGTCTTGATTACTGTAGCTTTGTAGTATACTCTGAAGTCAGGGAGTCTGATTCCTCCAGCTCTGTTTTTGTCCCTCAAGACTGCTTTGGCTCTTCGGGTTCTTTTGTGTCTCCATACAAATTTTAAGATGATTTGTTCTAGTCCCGTAAAAAAATGCCATTGGTAATTTGATAGGAATTGCATTGAATCTGTAGATTGCTTTGGGTAGTATAGTCATTTTCACAATATTGATTCTTCCAATCCAAGAACATGGTATATCACTCCATCTGTTGGTATCAACTTTAATTTCTTTCATCAGTGTCTTATAGTTTTCTGCATACAGGTCTTTTGTTGCCCTAGGTAGGTTTATTCCTAGGTATTTTATTCTTTTTGTTGCAATGGTAAATGGGAGTGTTTCCCTAATTTCTCTATCAGATTTTTCATCATTAGTGTATAGGAATGCATGAGATCTCTGTGCATTAATTTTGTCTCCTGCTACTTTACCAAATTCATTGATTAGCTCTAGTGGTTTTCTGGTAGCAGAATCTTTAGGATTCTCTATGTGTAGTATCATGTCATCTGCAGACAGTGACAATTTTACTTCTTCTTTTCCAATTTGTATTCCTTTTACTTTTTTTTCTCTGATTGCCATGGCTAGGACTTCCAAAACTATGTTGAATAACAGTGGTGAGAGTGGACATCCTTGTCTTGTTCCTGATCTTAGAGGAAATGCATTCAGTTTTTCACCACTGAGAATGATGTTTGCTGTGGGTTTGTCATATATGGCCTTTATTATGTTGAGGTAGGTTCCCTCTATGCCCACTTTCTGGAGAGTTTTTTTTTTTTTTATCATAAGTGGGTGTTGAATTTTGTCAAAAGCTTTTTCTGCATCTGTTGAGATGATCATATGGTTTTTATTCTTCAATTTGTTAATATGGTGTATCACATTGATTTGCGTATGTTGAAGAATCCTTGCATCCCTGGGATAAATCCCACTTGATCGTGGTGTATGATCCTTTTAATGTGTTGTTGGATTTTGTTTGCTAGTATTTTGTTGAGGATTTCTGCATCTATATTCATCAGTGATATTGGTCTGTAATTTTCTTTTTTTGTACTATCTTTGTCTAGCTTTGGTATCAGGGTGATGGTGGCCTTATAGAATGAATTTGGGAGTGTTCCTTCCTCTGCAATTTTTTGGGATAGTTTGAGAAGGATGGGTATTAGCTCTTCTCTAAATGTTTGATAGAATTCACCTGTGAAGCCATCTGGTCCTGGACTTTTGTTTGTTGGAAGATTTTTAATCACACTTTCAATTTCATTACTTGTGATTGCTCTGTTCATATTTTGTTTCTTCCTGGTTCAGTCTGGGAAGGTTATACCTTTTAAGAATTTGTCCATCTCTTCTAGATTGTCCATTTTATTGGCATAGAGATGCTTGTAGTAGTCTCTTAGGATGCAATTCTACAAATACAAATACAGATTCTACAAATACAGATTCTACAAATACAGATTCTACAAATACAGATTCTGTGGTGTCTGGTGTAACTTCTTTTTCATTTCTAATTTTATTGATTTGAGTCCTCTCCCTCTTTTTCTTGATGAGTCTGGCTAATGGTTTATCAATTTTATCTTAAAGAACCAGCTTTTAGTTTTATTGATCTTTGCTATTGTTTTCTTTGTTTCTCTTTTATTTCTGCTCTGATCTTTAGGATTTCTTTGCTTCTGCTAACCTTGGGTTTTGTTTGTTCTTCTTTCTCTAGTTCCTTTAGGTGTAAGGTTAGATTGTTTACTTGAGATTTTTCTTGTTTCTTGAGGTAGGCTTGTATAGCTATAAACTTCCCTCTTAGAACTGCTTTTGCTGCATCCCATAGGTTTTGGATTGTCGTGTTTTCATTGTCATTTGTCTGTAGGTATTTTCTGATTTCCTCTTTGACTTCTTCAGTGATCTCTTAGTTATTTAGTAACATGTTGTTTAGCCTCCACGTGTTTGTGGTTTTTACATTTTTTTCCCTGTAATGCATTTCTAATCTCATAGCATTGTGGTCAGAAAGATGCTTGATGTGATTTCAATTTTCTTAAAGTTACTGAGGCTTGATTTGTCACCCAAGACGTGATCTATCCTGGAGAATGTTCCATGTGCACTTGAGAAGAAAGTGTAATCTGCTGTTTTTGGATGGAATGTCCTATCAATATCAATTAAATCTCTGGTCTATTGTGTCATTTAAAGCTTCTGTTTCCTTATTTATTTTCATTTTGGATGATCTGTCCATTGGTGTGAGGTGTTAAAGTTCTCCACTATTATTGTGTTACTGTCAATTTCCTTTTTTATAGCTGTTAGCAGTTGCTTTATGTATTGAGGTGCTCCTATGTTGGGTGCATATATATTTATAATTGTTATATCTTCTTCTTGGATTGATCCCTAGATCATTATGTAGTGTTCTTCCTTGTCTCTTGTAACATTCTTTATTGGAAAGTCTATTTTATCTGATATGAGTATAGCTACTCCAGCTTTCTTTTGATTTCCATTTGCATGGAATATCTTTCCATCCCCTCACTTTCAGTCTGTATGTGTCCCTAGGTCTGAAGTGGGTCTCTTGTAGTCAGTATATATATGGGTCTTGTTTTTGTATCCATTCAGCAAGCCTGTGTCTTTTGGTTGGAGCATTTAATGCATTCACGTTTAAGGTAATTATTGATATGTATGTTCTTATGGCCATTTTCTTAATTGTTTTGGGTTTGTTTTTGTAGGTCCTTTTCTTCTCTTGTGTTTCCCACTTAGAGAAGTTCCTTTAAATTTGTTGTAGAGCTGGTTGGTGGTGCTGAATTCTCTTAGCTTTTGCTTGTCTGTGAAGCTTTTGATTTCTCCATCGAATCTAAATGAGATCCTTGCTGGGTAGAGTAATCTTGGTTGTAGGTTCTTCCCTTTCATCACTTTAAGGATTATCATGCCACTCCCTTCTGGCTTGTAGAGTTTCTGCTGAGAAATCAGCTGTTTAACCTTATGGGAGTTCCCTTGTATGTTATTTGTCATTTTTCCCTTTGCTGCTTTCAGTAATTTTTCTTTCTTTAATTTTTGCCAGTTTGATTACTATGTGTCTCGGCGTATTTTTCCTTGGGTTTATCCTGTATGGGACTCTCTGCGCTTCTTGGACCTGGGTGGCTATTTCCTTTCCCATGTTAGGGAAGTTTTCAACTATAATCTCTTCATATATTTTCTCGGGTCCTTTCTCTCTCTCTTCTCCTTCTGGGACCCCTATAATGCGAATGTTGTTGCATTTAATGTTGTTCCAGAGGTCTCTTAGTCTGTCTTCATTTCTTTTCATTCTTTTTACTTTAGTCTGTTCCGCAGCAGTAAATTCCACCATTCTGTCTTTAGGTCACTTATCTGTTCTTCTGCCTCAGTTATTCTGCTATTGATTCCTTCTAGTGTAGTTTCCATTTCAGTTATTGTATTGTTCATGTCTGTTTGTTCTTTAATTCTTCTAGGTCTTTGTTAAACATTTCTTGCAACTTCTTGATCTTTGCCTCCATTCTTTTTCCGAGCTCCTGGCTCATCTTCACTATCATTATTCTGAGTTCTTTTTCTGGAAGGTTGCCTGTCTCCACTTCATTAGGTTTTCTGGGGTTTTATCTTGTTTCTTCTTCTGGTACATAGGTCTCTGCCTTTTCATTTTGTCTGTCTTTCTGTGAATGTGGTACTGATTCCTCCTTGAGTGTTTGATAGAATTCATGAGTGGAGCCATTTGGTCCAGGGCTTTTCTTTGTGGGAAGTTTTTGATTACTGACTCAGTCTCTTTACTTGTTACAGGTGTATTCAAGTTGTCTATTGCTTGAGTCAGTTTCAGTAGTTTCTTTCTAGGAATTAGCCCGTCTCATGTCACTTACCTAGTTTGTTGGCATACAATTGCTCATAGTGCTGCCTTATGTTTTTATTTCTGTAAGTTAGGTAGTACTGTTCTCTCTCTCCTGCTATTAGTAATTTGAGTATTTTTTCCTTAATCAGTCTAATTTTTTCTAAGAACTAACATTTGGTTTCCTTGATTTTTCTCTACTATTTTTATATTCTCCATTTTACTTATTTCTGCTCTAATCTTTTTTTCATTTCCTTCCTTCTGCTTCCTATGGGTTTAGTATGCTCTTTTTTCTAGTTTCTTAAGGTCTAATGTTATTAACTTAATATCTGTTTACTTTTCTTTTTAACAGGTGTTTTGTTATATAATTTATTGAATGTGTTTTTCACTTTCATTTATCTCTGAATATTTTCTAATTTCTCTTGTAAAAGTTTATTCTTTGTTTAGGAATTTAATCTTTTAATGTCCTCATATATTTTACTTTCCTAAATTTGTTATTGATATCTAATTTCATTCCATTGTGGTTGAAGGACATAGTTTGTATGACTTCAATCCTTTTAAGTTCAGTTTTAGAATATGACATAAAATTTAGGGAAATAGGAATTAATGTTAAAACTCATTAGACCTTAGCCTTTGTTTAGTACAGGCATTTGTTAAAAAAAAAAAAGAAAAAGTCACCTAAGGACATAATATGGCTCTAAGATCAGAAAGTCAACTTTTAGAACAGTTTAGTCTTTCAATCACAGCAAAAAGTAACTTTTAAACCAATGTTCAAATCACCCACTGCCATTGTTACCAAGCAGATATTTGTCTGCATCTTCAGAGACACCATCATAATGTTCCCTGGAGGACAGGGAGTTTTCTGGAATGTTGCCAGCCCTTCCTCTGTTGCCAAGCAGTGAAGCTGTTTATTTTTTTTTATAGAGGGGTGATTTTTTAAAAAATTAATGAATTTTTTTTTTTTTTTTGGCTGTGTTGGGTCTTTGTGTGTGATCTTCCTCTAATTGTGACAAGCGGGGGCTACTCTTTGTCACGGTGCGTGGGCTTCTCATTGCAGTGGCTTCTCTTTTTTTTTAACATCTTTATTGGGGTATAATTGCTTTACAGTGGTGTGTTAGTTTCTGCTTTATAACAAAGTGAATCAGTCATACATAAACATATGTTCCCATATGTCTTCCCTCTTGCGTCTCCCTCCCTCCCACCCTCCCTATCCCACCCCTCCAGGCTGTCACAAAGCACGGAGCCAATCCCTGTGCCATGCGGCTGCTTCCAATTAGCTATCTACCTTACTATGTTTGTTAGTGTGTATATGCCCATGACACTCTCTCGCCCTGTCACAGCTCACCCTTCCCCCTCCCCATAACCTGAAGTCCGTTCTCTAGGAGGTCTGCGTCTTTATTCCTGCCTTACCCCAGGTACTTCATGACATTTTTTTTCTTAAATTCCATATATATATGTTAGCATACGGTATTTGTCTTTTTCTTTCTGACTTACTTCACTCTGTATATGACAGACTCTAGGTCTATCCACCTCATTACAAATAGCTCAATTTCGTTTCTTTTTATGGCTAAGTAATATTCCATTGTATATATGTGCCACATCTTCTTTATCCATTCATCCGATGATGGACACTTAGGTTGTTTCCATCTCCGGGCTATTGTAAATAGAGCTGCAATGAACATTTTGGTACATGACTCTTTGAATTTTGGTTTTCTCAGGGTATATGCCCAGTAGTGGGATTGCTGGGTCATATGGTAGTTCTATTTGTAGTTTTTTAAGGAACCTCCATACTGTTCTCCATAGTGGCTGAACCAATTCACATTCCCACCAGCAGTGCAAGAGGGTTCCCTTTTCTCCACACCCTCTCCAGCATTTATTGTTTCTAGATTTTTTGATGATGGCCATTCTGACTGGTGTGAGATGATATCTCATTGTACTTTTGATTTGCATTTCTCTAATGATTAATGATGTTGAGCATTCTTTCATGTGTTTGTTGGCACTCTGTATATCTTCTTTGGAGAAATGTCTATTTAGGTCTTCTGCCCATTTTTGGATTGGGTTGTTTGTTTTTTTGTTATTGAGCTGCATGAGCTGCTTGTAAATTTTGGAGATTAGTCCTTTGTCGGTTGCTTCATTTGCAAATATTTTCTCCCATTCTGAGGGTTGTCTTTTGGTCTTGTTTATGGTTTCCTTTGCTGTGCAAAAGCTTTGAAGTTTCATTAGGTCCCATTTGTTTATTTTTGTTTTTATTTCCATTTCTCTAGGAGGTGGGTCAAAAAGGATCTTGCTCTGATTTATGTCATAGAGTGTTCTGCCTATGTTTTCCTCTAAGAGTTTGATAGTTTCTGGCCTTACATTTAGGTCTTTAATCCATTTTGAGCTTATTTTTGTGTATGGTGTTAGGGAGTGATCTAATCTCATACTTCTACATGTACCTGTCCAGTTTTCCCAGCAGCAGTGGCTTCTCTTGTGGAGCACGGGCTCTAGGCATGTGGGCTCAGTAGTTGTGGCTCATGGGCTCTAGAGCGCAGGCTCAGTAGTTGTGGCGCATGGGCTTAGTTGCTTCATGGCATGTGGGATCTTGCTGGACCAGTGCTCGAACCCGTGTCCCCTGCATTGGCAGGTGGATTCTTAACCACGGTGCCACCAGGGAAGCCCCGAGGGGTGATATTTTATTTTCATTTTTTAAATTGAGGTATAGTTGATTTACAGTATCATATAAGTTTCATGTATACGACATAGTTATTCACAAATTTTAAACCTTTAAATAACTTCACTTATAGTTATTATAAAATATTGGCTATATTCCCTGCACTGTACAATATATCCTTGTAGTTTATTTTATACATAATTTGTGCCTCTTAATCCCCTACTCCTATCTTGCCCCTCTCCACACTGGTAACCGCTAGTTCTCTACATGTGTGAGTTTGTTTCTTTTGATATATTAACTAATTTGTTTTATTTTTTAGATTCCACATATAAGTGATATCCTATAGCATTTGTCTTTCTGTCTTATTTCACTAAGCATAATGATCTCCAAGTTGTTGCAAATGGCAAAATTTCATTCTTTTTATGGCTGAGTAGTATTCCATTATATGCTGCTACCACATCTTCTTTATCCATTCACCTGTTGATGGACACTTAAGTTGCTTTCATATCTTGGCTATTATAAACAATACTGCTGTGAACATTGGAGTGCATGTGTCTTTTCCAGTTAGTGTTTTCATTTTCTTTGGATCTATACCCAGGAGTGGAATTGCTAGATCATATGGTGGTTCTATTTTTAGTTATTTGAGGAACCTCCATACTTTTTTCTGTGGTGGCTGTACCAATTTACATTCCCACCAGCAGTGTACCAGGGTTCCCTTTTCTCCACATCTTCACCAACATTTTTTATTAGTCTTTTTTTATTTTTGGTTGTGCCACGCGGCATGTGAGATCTTAGTTCCCCGACCAAGGATTGTGCCCTCTGCAGTGGAAGTGTGGAGTCTTTTAACCACTGGACTGCCAGGGAAATCCCTTAATGGTCTTTTTGATGATAGCCATTCTGACAGGTGTGAGATAGCTCATTATGGTTTTGATTTGCATTTTTCTGATTAACAATATTGAGCATCTTATGTGCCTGTTGGTCATCTGTATGTCTTCTTTGGAAAAATGTCTACTCAGGTCTTCTGCCTATGTTTTAAGTTGTTCATATATATATATATATATATATATATATATATTTTGCGTGTGTGGTACACGGGCCTCTCACTGTTGTGGCCTCTCCTATTGCGGAGCTCAGGCTCCGGACGCGCAGGCTCAGCGGCCATGGCTCACGGGCCCAGCCGCTCCATGGCATGTAGGATCTTCCCAGACAGGGGCATGAACCCGTGTCCCCTGCATCGGCAGGCGGACTCTCAACCACTGTGCCACCAGGGAAGCCCTAAGTTGTTTATATTTTTGATGTTGAGTTGTATGAACTTTTTATGTATTTTGGACATTAACCCTTTATCGATCATATCATTTACAATTAATTTCTCTCATTCCTTTAGGTTGTCTTTTCATTTTGTCAGTGGTTTCCTTTGCTCTGCAAAAGCTTTTAAGTTTATTTAGGTTCCATTTGTTTACTTTTGCTTTTGTTTCCTTTGCCTTAGGAGACAGATCCAAAAAATATATTGCTATGATTTATGTCAGTGTTCTGCCTGTGTTTTCTTCTAAGAGCTTTATGGTTTGTGATCTTACATTTAGGTCTTCAATCCATTTTGAGTTTATTTTTGTATATGGTGTTAGGAAATGTACTAATTTCATTCTTTTACGTGTAGCTGTCCAGTTTTCCCTGCACCAGTTATGGAAGAGACTGTCTTTTCTCCACTGTATATTGTCTCCTTTGTCATAGGTTAATTGACTGTAAGTGCATGGGTTTATTTCTGGGCTCTCTGTTCTGCTCCATTGATCTAGGTGTCTGTTTCTGTGCCAGTACCATACTGTTTTGATTACTACAGCACTGTATAGTCTTAAGTCTATACAATTCTTCCAATTCTGTTCTTTCTCAAGATCGTTTGGGCTATTCAGGGTCTCTTGTGTTTCTGTACAAATTTTAAAATTATTTGTTCTAGTTCTGTGAAAAATACCATTGGTATTTTGATAGGGATAGCATTGAATATGTAGATTGCCTTGGGTAATTGGTCATTATAACAATATTAATGCTTTAAATCCATGAATATGATGTATCTTTCCATACGTTTGTGTCATCTGCAGTTTTTTCATCAGTGTCTTATAGTTTTCTGAGTACAGGTCTTTAGCTTCCTTAGGTAGGTTTATTACTAGGTATTTTATTCTTTCCTGATGCAATTGTACATGGAATTATTTCCTTAATTTCTCTTCCTGAGTGTATAGAAATTCAACAGATTTCTGTATATTAATTTTGTATTACAAATTTACTGAATCATTGATGAGTGCTAGTAGTTTTCTGGTGGTGTCCTTAGGATTTTCTGTGTATAGTATCATGTCATCTGCAAACAATGACAATTTAACTCCTTCCTTTCCAGTTTGGATTCCTTTTACTTTTTCTTTCTTGTGTGAGTGCTGTGGCTAGGACTTCCAATACTGTGTTGAATAAAAGTGGCAAGAGTGGGCATCCTTGTCTTGTTCCTGATCTTAGAGAAAATGCTTTCAACATTTTACCACTGAATATAATGTTAGCTGTGGGCTTATCATATATGGCCTTTATTATGTTGAGGTATGTTCCCTCTATACCCACTTCTGGAGAGTTTTTATCATAAATGGATGTTGAATTGTATCAAGTGCTTTTTCTGCATCTATTGAGATGATCATATGGTTTTTATTCTTTAGCTTAATGTGGTGCATAACATTGATTAATTTGTGGATATCGAAAAATACTCGTATCCCTGGGTTAAATCCCACTTGATCATGGTATGATCCTTTTTTTGTGTGTGTGTGTGTGTGTGTGTGCGGTACGCGGGCCTCTCACTGCTGCGGCCCCTCCCGCCGTGGAGCACAGGCTCTGGACGCGCAGGCCCAGCGGCTCCGCGGCATGTGGGATCCTCGTGGACCGGGGCACGAACCCGTGTCCCCTGCATCCGGACTCTCAACCACTGCGCCACCAGGGAAGCCCGGTATGATCCTTTTAATGTAGTTGCGTTTGGTTTGCTAATATTTTGTTTAGGATTTTTCCATGTATGTTAATCAGTGATATTGGCATGTAATTTTTTTTGTGGTATCTTTGTCTGGTTTTGGTATCAAGGTGATGCTGGACTCACAGAATGAGTTCAAAAGTGTTCCTTCCTCTGCAGTTGTTTTGGAATAGTAGGAGGATGGGTGTTAAGTGTTTTTCAATGTGGAAGAATTCGCCTGTGAGGCCATTTGGTCCTGGACTTCTGTTTGGGAGGCTTTTTAAAAGTTACTGATTCAGTTTCATTACTGGTAATTGGTCTGTTCATATTTTCTATTTCTTCCTGGTTCAGTCTTGGGAGGTTGTACATTTCTAGGAATTTGTCAATTTCCTCAAGGTTGTCCATTTTATTGGGATATAACTATACAGTATAGTATATACTATAGTTTGTAGTAGTCTCTTATCCTTTATTGAAGGGCAGCAGGGCTGCCCTTTACGGTGTAGGTTTACGGTTTCTGTTGTAACTTCTCCTTTTTCATATCTGATCTTCTTGATTTGGGCCCTGTCTTTTTTTTCTTAATGAGTCTGCCTAAAGGTTTATGAATTTTCTTTTCAAAGAACTAGCTCTTAGTTTCACTGATCTTTTCTATTGTTTTTTTCTGTACTTCATTTATTTTTGCTCTGATCTTTATGATTTCTTTCCTTCTGCTAACTTTGGGTCTTCTTTGTTCTTTTTCTAGTTCCTTTAGGTGTAAGGTTTGGCTGTTTGAGATTTCTCGTTTCCTGATGTAAGGTTGTATTACTGTGAACTTCCCTCTTAGAGCTGTGACCCATAGATTTTTGGATCATTGTTATTTTCATTTGCTAGTGGGCAGAACCGGGGCCCAGCTGGTCCCAGGACAGGTGCTGGTCTGCTGGTTGAGGGGCTTTGGATGTCCTGTGGCTGGGTCTGCCTGCCAGTGGGTGGTCCTGAGGCTTGCTGGTGCGCGGGGCTGGGGATTCTGGGGCTGGTACCCACTGATGGGTAGAGATGGGCCGAGATGGGCCTTGGGGTCTCTGGCCGCAGGGCCCTGGGTGTCCGTGGTGTAGTGCATGTGTGCTGGTGTGTGGGGCTGGGTCCTGGGCCCTCTGGAGGGGCAGGACCATGTCCAGGGATGGCTGTGGGCTCAGGGGGGTCTTAAGGCAGCTTGTGTGTGCACCCAGTTAGTCGCGTGGCCTGACACACCTCAGTCCTGGTGCCTACAGGCTGGTGGGGGGGGGAGGGGCTGGGTCCTGAGGCCAGTAAGCTGGAGGGAGATCCAAAGTGTCACTTGCCGTCACCAGGGTCCTCGTGAGGTTTCGTGTGTTCCGTTAAAAGAGTGAAGTCTATTTCCCCCCACCCCGGGACTCCTGAGAGCCCTGCTGCCCTTCAAAGCCAAATGTCCTGGGGGCTTGTGTTCCCGCCACAGACTCGCAGAGTGAGGAGTCTGACGTGGGGCTCAGACCCTGTGTCCTCTGGGAGTCTCTGCAGTTGCAGTGACTCTCACGTCTGTGGGTTGCCCACCTGGGTGATGGGACTCGGCTACGTTGCGGCTCTGCCCTTCCTACCCACGTCGCTCGTTCTTTGTATCTTTAGTTGTAGAAGATACTTTCTGGTAGATTCCGGGCTTTTTCATGGACGGTGGTTCTGCAAATAGTGTTGATTTTAGGCCTGCCTGTGAGAGGTGAGCTCAGGGTCTCTCTACTCCACTGCCCTGGCTGACCTCCTTGAAGATGTTTACTTCTGTGTGTTAGCATAGAGATCGCTTGTTGGACTGGTCCAGCTCCTGCAGATGCAGAAGAGTTTGTAGACCATCAAAATTCTAGGGTGGTAGGTCCAGCCTCTGCTTGAAAAAGCCCTAAATCCCGAGCTGCCAGGCAGCCTCAATCAACACCCCCCGCCCCCGCCTCCACCCACCACTTCCATGCACAGGACTGTGGGCTCACAGGGTGCAGAATGGACTGGATTCTCCAGGCCACCCTCTGCCCATCCGCACTCCAGGCGTAGAAAAGCCAAGCTACTTGTCCTGGGCCAAATACCCTAGATGTTTGAGTCTCAGCCCTGAGGTGCTGATTTAAATGGTTTTGTGGGCATCCAGAGTTTTCCAGGCTCTCCAGATGATTCTAATACGCAACAAAGTCCAGCAACCACCGCTTTGCACTCCCCATGGCCAGTTTCTATCTGTTTGGTTTTGGTGAGTCAGGGTGCTGGGGGGAGGAGCGGTGGCATCTGGGGAGCATAACTGCTCCTGGGCCCAGACACTCACAGGCTCTGTGATGATGAGCAGGCCCTTGGCCCCTCTGAGCCTGTTTCCTCACGTATAAAGCTGAACAAGTGGGCTTCCCTGGTGGCGCAGTGGTTGGGAGTCCGCCTGCCGATGCAGGGGACACGGGTTCGAGCCCTGGTCCGGGAAGATCCCACAGGCTGCGGAGCAACTAAGCCCGTGTGCCACAACTACTGAGCCCATGTGTCACAACTACTGAAGCCCATGTGCTTAGAGCCCATGCTCTGCAACAAGGGAAGCCACTGCAATGAGAGGCCCACGCACTGCAATGAAGACCCAATGCAGCCCAAAATAAATTAAAAAAAAAAAAAAGCTAAACAGGTACATGCAATGTCACAGTCACGATGTCACTCAAGTTCCGGGCTTTGCTCCAGGGCCTAAAGGCACTTGGAGGACTGTTTAATCTGCCTGGAGTCTCTCCCTTACCGTGGAGGGTAGGGCCCCCCTGGCACGTTCTGGAGGTCACCAGAGCATCTAGGACAGTAAGGGCAGGGCTGGGGAAAGCCAGTTGCGGAAGGGACAGAAAGGTCAGTGACAAGAGGCCACCAGAGGGGCTGAAGCAGATGAGGGCAGTGACAGACCCAGCAGCCAGGAGCCCCATGCCATGCATTGTCTCTCTCGTGATGTGTCACTACTTGGTAGAGCCAGTTCTCTAACACAGTTTCTGTCTTTTGCATCCATTTGTTCGTATTAGTATAAGCCAACTGAAGGACGAGGAGGTTGGACCCCTGAGGTGGCCGGGAGGCGAGCCCCTGGCCCTGGCCCTCTGGGCTCCTGCCGGGCCCAGAGGCTTTCCCCTTTTTCCGCTCTCTGGCCAAGAGGGGCAGTGGGGTGGTCCTAGTCGGCTGCCTTCCACCTGCTTCTGGTTACATTGTGGGTGTGGGTTTCCCTTAAGCTGTCAAATGTGATATGCCCGTGTGTATATTTCACACAAAATGTAAACGTCTCATGAGGAACTAGAGAAGTGAAGAATTATCAGAGAAACATTTCGAATGTGTTAAGAAATATTAGTTTTATTTAACCAGTTTTCACAGCTGAATATTTATTCTATAAAAACTTTACAGATTGTACAGTTTATATATAGTTCAAACTACTGAACGAAAAAAGTAGGTCCCACAGATGCAAAAATACTGCACCAGCCAATCCATGGTAAAGGCAGATTTACACGCTGTACAGCTCTCCACGAGGCCGGGAGGTGGTCGGTTCTAAGTATAAACTTCAAAACTGTACAAAAATAAGGTTTTGATTTTATTTCATTCTTCATACATTCAATATGATTGCAAGCTCAGAAGCCTACCGAATGATAGGCGTCTGGAATCAGGAATCAGTCCTCACTCCTGGCGGGAATGCGGACGTCTATTTACACAGGGCACTCTTGGACAGCATCCTGTACTTGGTATATTGTGTAGACATGAAAGCAGAGACCAAGAACATTAAACGTCGATATAAGGTAGTTCTTTCTCTTAAAAAGGAGTTTCTGCATTTAATAGTGTGCCAAAAGAATTTTAACTTATTAAATAAAATATATTCTAAGTGAACCTAAAAATTACACTTTATAAACATAAAAATACTTTATTTTTGGTGTAATACATCAATCATATCTGCAAATAGAAAACCAAACCTGTATATAAAGGAGTTTTCACCCAGTAACAAGAAGCGCTTACACAGTTATTTTTTCAAATGGGTCAGAAAAATTAATTATAAACCCCTGTAACTTAGAGATCATACTTAGCTATTCAGTGATTCGCTAACTGCAACACAAGCTTTCCCCTAGAGAGAGTGGTTTCTTTCTGTTAACTGGGTAAGAATCGGACATATTTAAGAAAGAGGGCAGAATTAACTGATTTCTCAGCGTGAATCCTAGGCGTGTTTTAGTCTGAGGGTATATTCAGCAGTGGGTGTTTAATCAGAAATACTTATTCTTTTAGGATAAGTCTTCCTTTTGATTGAGAATTTTCCATCTCTGAGGTTTTGTACCTTCCTGGAGACAAGGGCATGCCTCGGATCTTTCCGTATTTCTATTTGGGGTGGGGTGGGGGTGAGGCGGGCTAACACCTCTTTAGATTCTGTTTTCTAGAAGGAAAAAACAAGGAAAACAAACAATATTCCAGACTTTTCTGACACCCAAACCAGGAAAACACACTTCTTTTTTATACAGTACTAGCCAAAGATAACAAAAAGTAGAGCCTCAAAGAGCAGCCCAGAGCTCACAATTTATACTTTTATACTTGTGTGTGTATTAAGTATAAAATAATGACGTTTGGACAAAGGAGCTTTGTAGTTATTTATTTTAAAGTTACAGTACTTAAAAACTCCTTGGTAATAAATAGCTTGGCTGTTTCAAGTCCTGCTCCCAAGCGTGAGCTCCACGTGAACCTGTTTCAGGCTGTGAGGGTGGGTCCGCGCCCCGGGGAGCCCCAGCCGGCCTGCGCGATGCGACTCCAGGGTCGTCTGGGGCAGCCCGGCCGTCAGAACTCGTCGATCTTCCTCTGCAGGTACTTGAGCATGGAGTCCATGCCCTGGGCCGAGCCCCAGATCTTCTTCAGCACCTCGCACTCCCGCTCGTTGGCCTGCTCCAGCTCCAGCTTCATGTTGCAGCGCACCAGGGCCTTGGATTCCTCGAGCACCTGTGCCAGACAATGAGCTGTGATTAGCGGGGACTGTGGCTGCAAGCGCTGGCTCCTCGCTGCCCCCAAGCTTACGGAGGCAGTTAGCAAACCCGACAAGCCACCTGGTAAGAAGGTGACCAAACATCTCACGATACGTGTCAGGCCGGATATAGGTATAATGTGTATCTCATTCACTGTGGATACTGGACAAATTGTTCACTTCAAAGGGCTGTTAAGCTAATTCACAACAGAGCTGTGCTGCTTTCCATGCCCTGGTCCTGCCCCAGCAGTGTGACCAGGCTCGGGCCTGAGCTACGGCTGTGGGGCCCCTGCCCCCAGCGTGGACCCTGTCCACGCCTGTGATACTCACTGAGAATACCCGCCCCGGGAGTTTTCTAACCGGAATTTAATTTCGGTAACGAGTTGTGGGAGGCCTGGGACAGCCTAGATGGGAGTTGTGTCAGTTAGTATTGAAATAACATTTCACCCAATGCAGTTTTGTTATAAGACTGTTACCCAGCACACTTACTAAACAAAAACCAAAGTCCACTGAGGGAGAAGTAAGTGCGGTTGTGCGAAAAGGGCTTTGGAAACAGTAAAGAACTTTAGAAACGTTGCTTTTTGCAGACTTGCACAGGACACTGAGGTGACTGACTCTCAGCTTGACCTGCACTCCTCGGCTCCCGGGTATCTGCAGAGGGAGGGCAAGGTCAGCAGCGGCCCGAGCCCAGCCTCCGGTGCCCCCTGTGCGTGCCCTGCAGGGAAAGGTCGCGGTGAGAGCACTGACACGCGGAAGAGAAGGAACTGGACGTACGACCGGGTTACAGGAGGCGAGCTCCTTAATGCGGACCATGACTTCCTGGGTGAAGGTCCCGGGCCAGAACACCTGGGAGACGAGGCCTTTGCCGCATGCCTCCTGCGCCGTCAGCTTCCGTCCACTGAGCAGCATTTCGTTCGCCTGAAGGAAGAAAGAGCAGAGGGCGCGTGAGACGCGGGAGGGCACGGCAGGGAGGACACAGCCCGAAAACTCAGCCCTGAAATTTCAGACTGTGCGCGAGTAACACACGGGAGATGCCATCAACGGGGGACGCAACTACCGGCCGGAGAGTTTCAAGATGTAAAAGGCTTATTTTGTGACGTAGAACAGAACCAAGGAATCTAAATTAAAGAAGGTCTCTCTGCTATAGATCTGAAGTTACTGGCATGTCCCTCCCCGCCTGCCGCCGCCCAGTGCCAGCCATTCCCACGTGTGGACTCATTCAGCACACGAACCGGTTTCCCAGGCAACAGGCGTAAGCAAGGCTAATGGCAATTGGTGGTTTTAAGGATTTGCACCAGGCACAGAACTGCTACCCAACGTTTTCTATGTCAGAGAGGCCAACGGTCAGAGCAAGGTTCTAAGGGCAGGGATGTTTCTGCTGCAGGGTAACTCGGCAGCCATGGTTAACATCCACACGGTAAAAATAAACTCTGTGGGACCTGGATGACCACTTAGTCTGCTTAAGAGGGTCTGATCACAGTTACTTCATGGAAGAAGTTCACATCTGCAGATGTGAAAATCAATTTCATACACACTTTTTTTTAAAACTTGGTCCTGGACTTAGGTCACTTTTCAGGTCTCAACACAAGTATGGGTTTTATCTCATTCGAACGACAGGCTCAGGTACTCCAATAAGGAGAAAGGAGAGAATCTATCTGACAAAGAAACCTCACCCTATTCTGCTGTGACAATTTCCTCTCCGTAGTTTATCCTGAAGACTCATGAAGACTTGACAACGAGCTTCTAGGCTCCGGTAAAACATACTTTTTTCCAAAAGAGGTAAAACCCTTGTTACGAAAGGCCCTGCTGGTACTGAGACGTCTCAGCTGACAGACCTGTGCACCTCCTGGAACCCACCGGTGCGGCTGGAAAGCAGATGCCTGCGCATCTACTGGCCTTTCAGCGTAGGGCGGGGAGCCAGGTCCCGTCTCCTAGCTCGTGTTTCTATGCATTCCACTGCATCGTGCAGACAGGACCACAAGCCAGGCACTGAGCGTGGAGCACGTTCTCAAGACCGACGTGAACGCCAGGGTCTGAGCTCGGATGGTGGACGTAGACACTGCCGGCCCTGGGCCGTCTGGAGTGCGAGTGACGGGGCAGGCGTCCTCAGCCCCTCGCCGTCACTTCCTTGAACATCGTTTTCTGCCACGTGGAGGTCACTTACTGCTCCCCCTACCCCGTCTCTCCTTCCCTTTTCTGGATGCTGAGGCCTGGGGCCAGTGACGGCCAGTCGTGAGCTGTCCTTGCTGCCTGGCTTCCTTCACGAGAACCGGCTCGCCCCTACCTGCTGTTACGGGAAAGCCGGCCCCTACTCGGCCTTCCTACTCCAGGTGGGGGGATGCACAGGGCAACGCGGGGCAGGTCTGCACAGACCCCAGAAAGTGCAGTGCCTGGCTGTACGCGGCTCCCCCGGGCAGGCCTGGTATGGGGGGGGCGGCAGGGGGCATCCACCACGTGAACCTAGTGGCCGGTGCAGCTGCTGTCTCTCTGCAGCTCCAGCCGGACACCAGGGCCAAGCTGGCAGGTCCTGAGGAGCCCAGCCGCTGGCCACGCTGCTCCTCACTCCGGCCTCGGACTGTGCCCTGCCTGCAGGGCCCCGGGGTCCCCGGCCCAGAGACCCTTCCCGTGCTGGCCTGCGGAGCAGCGGGTGGACACGCACCCTGGGAGGATGGGCGCTGGCCTCTGCGTCCCTGCGGGCTGGGAAACAAGGGGCAGAGGCCAGCACGGCCCCGGCAACCCTCCTTCCCCCTGATCCGAAGGGGTGCTGTCTCCCCTCCTCACAGCTCCGGGCGTGGCGGTCCCAGAGGGGCCACAGCTGCCAGCAAGGGTCCCACTGGCCTTCAAGCCACGACTGCTGCCTGGGCAGGCCAGGGGGGCAGGGGGCCCCCAGAGCCATGCAGTCCTCCCGCCTGACTGCAGCCATCCACGGACCAGGGCAGCTGGCAGGGGGCTACAGCAGGAAGGGAGACGAGGGGGAGCGGCCCTGAGACCAGATGCGGCCACGGGCGCTGCGGCTTGTCCCACGTCACTCCTTTTACGTTTCTTTAAACCCTTTAAACGTTCTGTTTGGGAGTGAGTAGACTTACGGAGAGATGATAAAAGCAGCACAGAGAGCTCCTGGGCCCCGTCCCCCAGCTGGCCCTCACGGTAACACCTTACGGAACACCTCGCGATGACCCAAACCAGAAAATCAACATGATGCTCTTACGACTGAGCCGCGAACTGTCTGCCAATCTTGCCAGGTTTCCCAGCGACGTCCTTTCTCTGACCCAGGCCCCCTGCCCTGAGCCGTCAGGCCCCCTCCAGGCCGCGATGGTTCCTCGGCCTTTCGGTGAGTCGTCCGACCGGGTGCCCTAGAGGGCGCTGTGCGGTGTTTGCGGGCAGTGCCAGCCGCCAGGGCTGCTCCAGTGTTACCTGGGTGCCCAGGACGCCTACTTCTCTCAACTGCACTTACTCTTTTTCCACCATCAATAACGAGCGCATGCAAACATCCTTTTCCTCGTGAGCTGGGGGCCCCCGCCTGAGGCAGCACCCTCTGTCTTGTTGTCCTCTGTGTCTCCCCCAGGAACGGGGGGGGGGGGGGAGTCCTGCACCCAGGTGCGCGGCCCCACACACGGGCAGGAGGAGGTGGCGCCCACGGGACAAGGGCGACGGCTGGACACGGCTGTGCCGCCCAGATCTAGCTGCCCGGCCGCTGGAGACGGTCAGCACAGACGCCAGGAGCCCTGGGGACCCTCTGCTGCGGGGTGACACCACAGCCCGAGCTGAGACGACAGCCATGGCAGCCAGCCACTCCAGCCCACGGCAGGGTGCGTGTCCCAGGCCACAGGTGCCCCAGGGCTCCCCGCGGGGGCGGGGGTGAAGCTCCACAGGGCCTGCCATACAGCTCGGCTCCTGCCGCCGCGTGCCGGCCTCCCCTTCAGCGTCTGTGCCTGCAGCCCCAGGCCAGGACCCCAGCCCGTACCAGATTACGGCTCAAGGAGTGAGGAACGTCAACGTGAACTTTCTACAACCCACAAGCTGCAACACAAACAGACTCTCGTTACGGGTGGATTTAACAGGTAAGACGAAAGCCCCCCAATCCTGGGGGGAAAGGCCCAGCTTTGCTCCTTAGTGCTTTCCCCTAAAAGGGCAGCTTTCAGGTTATGAGGGCAAGAATCTGTTGATTGCAAACTCTGGTTCGTTTGGGTCACACTGGGTGTTTACTACTCGTGGGCGTCGGTGTTAATCACGCAGAGACAGAGATTCCTCATGGCAGGAGGGCCTCTTCCCTAAACAGTCTATGAACCAAACCGTGAAAACCTTCCACGAGCTCCTGAACTAAGAGTGTGATTCATGATTTAAGAACAAGAACTGAATTACAAGTGCATTTGATGCAAAGTCCCCCCAGAATGACACCTTGTCTGTATTTAGAAAAACACTAACTAAACTAGACTTCTGCAGGACGTTTTCTAAGATGATTTTTTAAAAAGAGGTACTCACAGATGCTCCTCCCATAATCCTGGGAAACATCACGGTGGAACAGCCATCTGGACTCTGTCCGAAGGTAGTGTAGGGTGTTTGGAACCAAGCCTTCTCATTGGCCCAAACCACGTCACAGAGAGGCAGGATGGACGCTCCTAGCCCAATGGCTGGGCCATTTACGGCTACAATAATAGGCTTCTTAAACTGAATGAAAGTATTCACGAAGTTTCTAAAATGGAAAATAAATGAGGGAGTTACTCAAAACACTGCATGGTTGAGCAACAGAAAAATCTACTCCTACGGAATTCAATACACCAAGATGTGATCTCTGGGGGCATCACCGTGACTTGGAATTCGCTAATGGCCTTCTCCCCACTGCCAGGGGCCCTGGCTTTATGTACCGTGTGCTGCAAAGGCTTAATGGTGCCTTGGACACCAGGCCAGGGTGGCTGTCGCCACAGGACCTGTGAATTCTGCGGGAACAACACAGCGGAAGGTGCTCTCGGCTTGGGCTCCAGGGCCAACCTGTCTTCCCCTGACGGCAGGAGGAGCCCAGGAACCACGATGGGCTTCGGAGGGCCAGTCCCGCAGCTCTCCCGGAGGAGGCCTGGCGTCACTGCGGTAGCCTGTGCTGGGCAGGGACATGGGGCCTGGGGTCAGGAACCCCAGGGTTCCAGTCCCTAGGTCTGGACTTGGTCTGTGATTTCAGACGGCTTACTGATTAACTCGAAACACAGAAATTTCCTGAGTTTATATAGAACTAGATGGAATGAGTTGGGGGACATAGGGACAAGAAGCTCACAGGCTCGTGTGAGATGTGAGACCTGACGAGAGCATCACACCGCTGGGACCTGCTGGAGGGTCAGGCTGGGAAGGCGGGCTGCTCTGCTCTTCGGTTCAGGGCCAGATGGTGCATCTCCCTCCCCTGCACGGTGAAGCTAACGATGATCAGAGGTCGCGTCGTGTGAAGACTTAACGTGGTGAAGAAAAGGACAAACCCACCCAAAATGAATATAAGATAATGCCTTTAAGGCCAGCTATGTTCTCGATCAGAAGTCCAGAACTCCAAATTCTCAACCTGACGCCCCCCAGCTTTGGGGCCAAAAATACCAGTCTGGGTCCTGCTCCCTACAATTCAGCAATTTAAAAATAAGGCAAATCTGTGCAGATCGTCTCTATCATCTAGTCTCTCCTCCTCCCCAAATACTGACAGGAAGGGTTGTGTCTTCTTTGGATGGTGGGGGGGGGGGTTTTGGAGGGAGGGAGTGTGTGTAGGGTGTGTGTGTGCGTGTGGGGGGGAGGGGACCCTAGAGTTTGGCAGCCTGCAGGCCTCACTCTGGGAACTCTTCTCAAAAGCCCCTGTAGTCAGCACAGACCTCAGCCTGCCCCGGGGTCCCCAAAGGTTGGGGGGATTGAGAATTAGGTCACTCGAATGAGCTGCAGAGACTTTTAAATGAGAGCCTGGGGCACTGTTAGGAAGATCACACTGGGTTTTAAGGACGCAGAGAGCCAGACACCCTTTACAATAGGTCCTTGAAATAATCCTAGACCAGTACGTGAAGCTACTTCAGTTCCGCCACTGTTTGAGGATTCTGGGTCAACGAGTCGTGACGGAAATGCATTTTCTATGCTCAGTTACCAACGACCCTTGAGAAGGTAACTGCTGTCTCCCTGGTTTAAAGCAGACGTTTTCCCCGAGTAGCCCCACATTCATCTGCTCACGTGAACAGGGGCAAAGTGGAAGCTCTTTCAGTGCTGACATCTGGAAACCATGGATGGGATGGTAGCTTAACATGAAAGAGGTGATCAAAACAGTGTAATAAAGGGATTCTATAGAGAAACGGTACAAGGAATGAATCCTTCTCATATGTCAGTATAAAAGAAAAAAAATCTGCTTCTAAAGTACATATTGCAAAATCAGGCTGGAGAAATTGGAACTGAATTTTTCCCCCCTAAGAAGATTTTTATTTTTGCTTGGATTGATCATCTAAACCCGGGGCTCTTTCTGGGCGGAGTATGAATTAACCGACTCCCTCTGGAGTGAAGGCCATCGCCCCTTCTTGGAGGACTCCACCACGCCATCTGATGAGCTCTGAGACGCCAGAGCGAGCACGGTCCACAGAGAAACCCCTCTCGTGTGAAAATTAAAAAAAAACAAAACCCCCCAAAAACCCCCAACGGAAGTTCACAAAACCGCTTTTCTGTTTTGCAGGAACTTCCCCGAGCCAAGCAGGCTTAGCCACACGGCAGCCAGAGGCGGGAGGTGCCTTCGGGCCCCGGGATGGCTCTCGGGGGCCTGGCAGCCAGGGACTGTCTGTCCACTGCTTTGCGGGACGTAAAGTAAGTGTAGTTTAGAACTTACAATGCATGAACGTTCAAATGTGCTCAGTGCAACATACTGAACTTAAACTTCGCTTTCCTCTGGATTGCCTGTGAAGTGAGTGAGAGGCTGTGCTGGGAACAGCAGGGAAGGAAAGAGATCATATTTGCCACAAAAAGACTTAAAACCGAAATTCTCTCCATTCTTTTGAAGTACATTTACTACCCCACAGACCTCACCAAGGTAGAAAATCACCTAAGAACAACAGTCCAGGAATTGTTTGGGGGAAACCAATAACTGACCTGTTAAGGGCCAGTTCACTGCCATTTCTCAACTGATCTCCCCCTTCACGAGAGTGCCTGGAACGGGAGTGAATGCGGAAGAGGTCAGGTTCCAGGGGACGTTTCCTCTCTGGCTTTGCTCCCTCCCCAAATCTCTGCTCCTCTCGCCTCCTTTTGGGGGGAGGAGGCTCCTGGTCCTTCAGACACAAAGCAGCAGCTACTGGTCCCCACAGACTGCAAAAGCCTAACGTTATAAATTGATCCCTAATAACTGTTTTTATCACTAATGTGCTGAGTATTTTTATTACAATTAATCTGCAAACTGGTTACTGCCATCCCAGCAACGGAATTAGCCCCTACAGATACTTAAGAAGCTAACAGTTCAGACCTGACCTTCCTATTTCCCACCTTTCTTTCGGAAACTTGCTGCGATTGATGTTCGTTGCCCAAAGTTTTAAGGAATTTGAGACGAGACACCACAGAAACAAAAGATACACGTAGTAATAGCTTTATGTGTATAAGCCAACCTTACACACATAAACATGAATTTCAATGCAAATGAGCAAAAGTAAAGGTTAAGTCAATCTGGTGGAACTATTTTTGGATCCTGCCTGAGTGCATTCACAAAAATTCACATTGACAAAAACATATCATTTAAAGAAGAACTGATTTCCTAAAGCAAGATTCGGCTTTCCCCTAGGATACCAATTCGGCCTTTTGTGGGGAGTGAGGAGAGCCTGGAGTTTCTGAAATGGAGCGGGTGGCTGAAGAAAATTAGCATTTAAAATTACCCAGAAGTTCCAACACATGAGATAGCGCTTGATCTATCCTTCCTCTACTTTGTCTAATCCCAACAATACGAGCCTTTGCGCCCGTCAAGGGCAAACCCACCCTGGAGAAGCGGCCCAGAACGTTCATTGGTGGAACTCAGGGAACCGTCTACGGGGGAGTGAGCCAGAACCCTGGCTTCTCACTCAGCAGAGCCCCCAGATCACACAGGTGGAAAGTCAGTGTGATCTTACAGAGAATACACAGTCACCACCTGAGGCATAAGCATCTGTATTTTAAAAATGAACATTAAGTCCCTATAATTCATCCTGAAAGGGTGGGATGGGTCAATAATTAGGAATATCTACAAGTTATCCTAAAGTTACTGATGACTTGTCAAGGAATTACGTGCATTGATCAAGCAGTTTACTTTGAATAACAAGATGGTCCCGTCTAGTACACTGCAAGTTTGAAATTATTTAGGAAGCCAGAAGCAATGCTTAATAAAATCAGATTATAAAATTTCAAACTAGTTTTGGAGAAACAACTACCCTACGATAGCCTAAAAAATAGTAATGTTCGAAAAGATCAACGAACAGATAATGCCTTGTATACATGCACACGTGTATATAGTGTGAGAAAACATTAATTGAGAATTATTAAAAATATTCTGAAAGGCCAAGGCAATGCCCGATAGTCCCAAGGTGTGGGGTTCCAGGGCTCCTCTGACGGGCTGTTTGGGGCTGTGCCCATCGGAACCACCTGGGGAGATCTTTTGGAGAGAGATGCCCTGCCTACTCCAGGCCAAGACAGGAAAAAGGCTTCCACCATCCTGCTGTGTGGCTGGAACTCAGGATGAACTTGTGTGTACTGCTTGTACTGAAAAAACCTGCTCGTGTGATGTTACGGAACTAGTGTGTCATGAAGTCCAGCCGATTTAGAGTCAAGCAAACGGTAAGTTACCACATGAAAAAGTGTCTTTATCCCAGGGCTGGCGGCAGAGCACACGGAGCGTGGACGGCCGAAGCCCCCGCCACGTGCTACCCTGCGCTCTGCCCCTGGAGTGCCCCCCATCGAGCGTGCTGGGCTCCAGCCAACCTTGACATGCGTCATCTGCTCAAGGCAAGTGGCCCACAGCAGAGACAGAAGGTCCGATCAACTCTGCTACCAGCGAGTCTCAGGGGCGGAGACGCACGCCCTGCTCGCAGGCCCGTCCAGACCCGCCCCGCGGGGCCTGGGTCACGCCGGCGTTCACGGCGGACCAGGTGTGCGTACCTGATGGCCTCGGCCATCTTCGTGCTCTCTCTCTTCCGGTCATCCGTCAGGCGCCGGATGAAGTAGATGAAGTCAAGGCCGCAGCAGAAGACGCTGCCCACGGCGCTGAAGAGCACCAGCTTGCTGTCGTCGGCGGCGGCCGTGCTCAGGGCGCTCTGCACTTCCTTCATCACCTGAAAGGCACCGGGAGTCACGGGCGCGAAGGGAACGCTAAGAGCATCTCATTACTGGACCATCTCGATCCACGCAAAGTGAATTTACAGCCTGATACTGTTGCCTGTACCTACCAAGTAACTCACAAGTTTCTTATTTTGTGAAACCAGGGATTGGGAATAATGGGGACAGAGTCTCATCACATAACAAATTACGAACAGAGTATCATAACTAGAGAGATGTGTGAATCTGAGTTACTCAACGGTCCCGTCCTTGCGGCTCTCGGTGGGTGAGTTACGTATTATATCCCCTTGGCATTTCTACAGTGTGGACAGCAGGTGGCGCGTGCAACCAGTCCAAACAAACTACTAGTCTGGTTTCATTTGACACCAGCCTCCGTCCTTGGGACAGAAACCCCAAGTTTAGTGCGTACGGGTAACGAGTACAAGCACATCAGCATGGAGGCATTTTAGAAGGGCACAAACTACTTAAAATGGTCTCTCTGAAGGACTTACAAATAACCAACGGTCTAACGATGTACCGGGGACCAGCCGCCCTGAGCTGGTCTGTCCCGTGATCCTGGCCAGACACACTAGCTTTCTGTGGTTTTCTCGTCCAGAAAAGGCGTGACCTAGCTGTTCACAAGCAGGAAACAAGAGTGCAGGTTCAAACACTTCCGATTTTAGATACTTCACAGAACTAAGTTTCGAGCCTTTGCGAGCACCAGTCTCCCTCGATCCTGGGAAGCTACCTTTACCGGGTACGATCAGTAACAACTGCACTGGCATCACTGCAGCTGTAAGTTCCACTACGTGGAGTGCTGGGACCGACTGGGAAGGATGGTGAGATATTCAGAAGGCTGGACCTGGGGCTCTTTAATCTTGTCT
Organism: Pseudorca crassidens; assembly: GCF_039906515.1. Taxonomy (NCBI): domain Eukaryota; kingdom Metazoa; phylum Chordata; class Mammalia; order Artiodactyla; family Delphinidae; genus Pseudorca; species Pseudorca crassidens. The sequence goes on along the minus strand of NC_090305.1, from coordinate 3,258,391 downwards.
GAACAGAGAGCTCTGGGACCTGACGAAAGCTACAGGATGGCGTGTGCACACGCTTTACGTGCGACTTCAGGGAGGCCCTCCGTCCCCCCCGGTGGATGAAGAGCTCCTGGCCGGGAGATGGAAGCACAGGGGCACCACCGCCACCTCCCTGTTCACAGCCAGAGCCCCGAGCAGGAAGCCGGGTCCTCGCCGGACCACACTGTCCCCACGTATAACGGGGAGCAGGCCTGCCGTGCTGCGCTGGCTTCCACCGTCGGGTGAAACAGCCCGGGGTGGGGATGGGGGATGAGAAAGGGCGCAGGAGAGCAGGGACCGGGCCCCGCAGGCCCAGAGAGACAGGCGGCCCCGAGCAGCCCCAGGGACGGTGCTCACCTCTGGGTTGAGAGAGTTGTTCTCGGACGACTTCGTAGACAGCAGGATGTGGGTGAAGCCGTCCTGCTTCCGGACGACGATATCCCTGTACCTGTAGGCACTTTCCGTCTGCCTCACGCTGAAACGCAGCCGCTTGTCAAAGGGCTGGTCTCGTCTGTCATCGATGAATTTCCTCTTCCCGGCCGTCACGCCCGTGACTGACGTCTGCAGGTTGGTCGTCCCGTTGGCCGTCAGCGCATCCATGAATGGAGAGGAACCTGCCAGGGGTCCGAAAGCACAGCAGTCGGTGAGGTCTTGCCATCAACTCGCCTTTGAATTAGGGAAAAATGCTTGCGACAGACCCAGGATCGACTGTGTTAATTTAAGAAGCTTAAAAAGTAGAACCTTTGGAGAGGATAGGCGTTTGTTTGCCTCCCAAGTCTGACGGGGAAATCGCCCTCGCACTGATCCCGCCTAATAAAACGAGAGATGGGAAGGAACGTGCTGAAAGGAAACTGCGAAATTTGAGACTTTTGAGGAACGGAACTGAACTAGAACGGGTCTCATGAAGAGGACATATTCCGGGCTTGAGAAGTTGAAAGAAAAATGGAAACTGATTCAAAGAAATGTTATTAGAGCCGAGCTATCTGCCGTTTTAGCCGAAATTTCTTCTGGATGAAGAGCCGCTCACACAGGCTCACGAAGCAGCCCCGCCCCGTTTCTGCGGGTCCGCCACGCCCTCGGGCCACTCTGCCCCCTGGTCCCAGTTCTACTACATTTTCAAACAGCCTTTTCAATGGCTGGAGACGGCGCTCTCTCCTGCCACCGAAAGTTAGTCCCGCTGATTCTCCCTTCTCTGTCGGCTGTTCTGTGTCAGGCTAGCTGCTGTGTTTCACTCAGCCTTAAAGACACGGCCTTCCGAACTTGGTGTTTCTTACTACGATAAAGTCAAGAGTTTGATACTTTCTTAGAGTTACCAGGAAATGTCAGGCTAAGGGTTCAAGTGTTAAAGCAAATAATTATGCTCCTATGGGTGTGAACTGTCTAAATATCATCTAACCTGGTAATGAATGTATAGAGCCTTTGGGTGGAGGAAGAAAGGGAAAGAAATGCAAGGAACTGGATCGGGCTTTACTGATAAAATGAGCAAGGAGAGAAGTTCCCTGAGGAGAAGAGCTGGAGGAATTACGAGTCAGAACTGCTTCCTGCAAAGTGAAAGAAGATGAGCTGAAGCCGCTGGAGACGACTTGTGAAGGGACGTTTAGAGAAGTCAGATCGTCTCCCTGGTTAAACAGGTTGACTTCCATTCAGTTAGTAGAACTACTTTGGAGGTTTTTAGAATTGAAAATTCATTTTTGGGAAAATCTGGGAGAGGTTCTAATACATAAATGGTACAAGACTCTGAGACTATAAAAAGGTCCATGGTACAAGGCCTCCCCCATCAGCCCACGACCCCCTGCCCTCCACAGCCAGTGTGTCTGGTTTCCAGGTGTCTTACAGCGTGCCCTATGTGTATATCAGCAAATATGAATTTAAATGCTTCTCTCTCACCCGCCTTTAACAAACACACATGGCAGCACATTAGACACAGCGTTGTGGATTTCTATAATGCATTTTACCAGCAATTTTTGATACTACAAATGATGCTGCAACGCATAACCTTGGCTTGTGTTGTCCCTTCCAATGTGTGTTGTCCCTTCCAATGTGCTGGCCAACCTGTAGGATAAGTTTCTAAAGGATCTGTAATGGAAAGAGCATTTGATAAGCTGTTACCAATGAGACAGGGCACTGCTGAATCTTTCTGAGGAAGCCAGCAGGGATCCTCGCACTGCCCTCTCTTCTCAGGCCTGTCACAGGCCCGCCTGGGCTGTCCTTGCTGTCCCCACTTCTCCCTCTGCCCATCGTTCCTCCACCCATCTGCCCTGAGCTGGAGTCTACGCGAACGGACAACTTCTCGGGTGCAGGGAGGAACGGGCCATGGATGAGGCTAAGCCACTGAGCCTGGTGCCCAGGAGACGGGGCATCTGCAGGGGAGTGTCACAGGGAACTGTGGTTTTCTCCAGTCACTGCTGAAGTGAAGAGTGAAGAGGCTCCGGAGCCCAGAAGCGGGGCCTGTGGTAAGCGGAGTGGGTGTCCAGAAACGACAGCAGAGCTGAGAAGTAGAAGCAGTGAAGGAGAGGGGGAGCCGCGAGCCTGCCTGGGTGCGGGGAGGGTCACGCGCAGGGCCAGGGGGCTGCCCAAGGGAGGGAGCGGAGCCACGCAACGAGGCTGTGTCAACAGTGGCGTGTGCCACAGAGAGGAGGGGAATGGAGAGGTCGTGGGGCGGGGGGGTGGGGCACGAGGGGCCGCTCTTAAACCCGGGAAGTTGTCTCACTGGAGGGCAGAAGCCAGAATGGAGAATTCAATGTACGACCGACAAAAACTGTCACATGCAAAAAACATACATGTTCAAACCAGGAATCTCTTAAAATGTGGCGGTAAGGGCCCCAGAAGAGCAACTGCAGCTGAGCGGGACCGGTATTTACGGGACTGACAATGATTCCCCTGCCTAAAAAGAGGTCCCGTCAGAAATAAGCCCACGCAGAGGCAGGCAGGGAGGCCGCCCGCCCCGGGTGAAGGGGGAGGGCGATGAAGGGCCACGGGCGGCCCGGCTGGGGCTCCGGCACATTCCGGAGGAGCAGGTTCTCGGGGAGGCGCTTGCTGGTGTGTCTGGACCTTGATGTTACCAACCCTGAGTGAGTTAACAGGTGCTGTGTCAAAGCAGCAGAAATTACTCTGGTGACACGGGGAAGCCCTCTGCGTGCTGGGTGCCCGCCGCCCACCAGGGTGAAGTCGCCGGCTTCGGATCAGCCCTTCCACCCGACCTGCTCCTGCTTCGCAGGGTAAGTAAAGCCACACATTCCTCAACGCTCCAGGAGTTTCCCTGGTGGCTTCCTTCCGCAAAGGCAGAGGGTTTCTAGGCTATGTAGAAGCCTAGATACGTACGTATCTACGTAGCCTTGATACGTGAGCTCTGGAAGCAGCTCAGCCTACTGGAGGCAGCGCGTCCCCCGGAGCTCTCCGTGGTTCTGCAAATGTAGCCGTGGATTTCTGTTGCCTCACGCCAACCAGCACTGCTGGCTTTGGCCTTCGCGTCCCTGTTAGAGCTCTGCTGATTGCAGAGCCTGTGATCTTGCCAGTGGCTCAACCCCCAAGCCCAATATGAGCCCCACCTGCAGGACCCTGTTCAGGTGGAGAAGTGCTCACGGCGGGACTGCCCTCAGACTCGCAGGCGCCAGCGCTGGGCCACGCCCCTCGTGACGTGCGTCCCCCCGTTCAGGTCTGTGCTCCCCCAGGGCCTCTGGACTCGCCGTTCCCTCTGCCTAGAACGTTCTGGCCCTAGAGCTCCAGACGGCTGCTTGTTTCTGCTCATCTGAGCGGCAGCTCCTCGGGAAGCCTCGGTCCCCACGCGTGCGGCCCTCCCGGCAGCACCCACGCGGCCCAGTCTGTCTCCCTCGCAGCGTGCCTCACCCGGCTCACCCTGTCCCACCCGACTTTTACTTACGCTCCGTGGCTGGACGTCACCAAGCTCCCCGTCTGTCTCATTCACTGCCGCACCCCCAGTGCTTGGAACACGCGGTCGCCACTGACCAAGCAGATGAGGGGCGGGGATCCCAACGCCCCTTCAGCCCAGCCCCCTGCACCCAGAGGAGGAGGCCTGCAGCCCACCCAGCCTCGTGACAATCGGGGGCAGCAGTGCCACACTTCAGAGCAGAAGCCACTGCTAAGGACTCAACTAAAAGGCAAACACTGAGATTCAGGAAAAGACGTCCTCCACGATGGAAACCATCGTGCGACACGCAGTGTGACCCAGGCTCTGAGGGAAACACAGGAGGCAAAAGCTCCAGGGAACCGGTATGAAATCCAGCTAGGAAAACCTCACTCAGCGTCTCCGAAAAACGGTTTTCTTTTAAAACATTCTAAGAGCAAAAAAGTTACTCTCAGGGGCCTCCCTGGTGGCGCAGTAGTTAAGAGTCGCCTGCCAATGCAGGGGGACACGGGTTCAAGCCCTGGTCCGGGAAGATCCCACATTCTGTGGAGCAACTAAGCCCGTGCGCCACAACTACTAAGCCTGCGCTCTAGAGCCTGTGTGCTGCAACTACTGAAGCCCACGCTCCGCAACAAGGGAAGCCACCACAATGAGAAGCCCGCGCACCGCAACGAAGAGTAGCCCCCGCTCGCCACAACTAGAGAAAGCCCGCGTGCAGCAACGAAGACCCAACGCAGCCCCCCCCCCAAAAAAAAGATACCCTCAAACATGTACTGCTAACCTGTTAAAATTCACGGCTTCAAGGGACTTCCCTGGTGGTGCAGTGGTTAAGACTCTGTGCTCCCAATGCAGGGGGCCTGGGTTCGATCCCCGGTCAGGGAACTAGATCCCACATGCATGCCGCCACTAAGAGTTTGCATGCTGCAACTAAGGAGCCTGTGAGCCGCAACTAAGACCCGGTGCAACCAAATAAACAAAATTTAAAAATTCACTGCTTCAAAAAGCATGTCTCTAACGTGAAATGTGCTTCCAACCATGATAGAGAAACGGTGTCTGGATTTCCTCATTGGCCAGTGAGACCCAGAAAACAGAACAAACCACCACATGACCATTTCAGACACCAGACAACAGGCAGGGCACGACCGTGTTGCCAGCATGAAGGGGGCAGGTGAGCCCAATGACACACTGGGCGTTCTGCCTGGAGGTGACTTCCACGCTGTGGGGAAATGCTGACCTGGGAACGAAGACTGAAGGTGAGGAGGCCCAGGAGGCTGGAAGAAGAAAAGGACCCGGGCCTCCTGGATGTTCATGGCCATTACTTTCTTTAGTCTGAAGTCAGAGCGCAAGCACTACAGTGTCTACAGAATCATCCGTCCTCCTTTATGGAGTCTAACGTTTCAAAACGCTGTCATCCACACTCACTGAACCTAATCCTGTTTAATGATATAAAAGCCGACCATTTTATTCAGATTATATAATCTGCAAACTGAATTCATTAACAGAAAACTCTTCAAATGAACGTGGAACTAAAGGTAGGCTTTAAACATTAGCATCCCTGGTTTCCATAACACATTCAATGACTCCTCTGTAAGTCATTATAAAAGTCTCTGCTGCAACTCCTTCAATTACACTTCCCTGTCCATGGGGATCTCTGGATTTAAAGTTTATAGGCTCACTCTTGGCTGTCTCCATAAGAGACATTAACATATCATCGGTGCTCCTATAATGCTTTGCTCCAACACGACTGATACGTCAGGAACGATCTGAGCACCTGTGCACGCAGCGCCCACTGTGAGAAAGCGTGGGCTGTGCCTCTGGGCCCCAACCCGGACTTGGTCCCCCCCTTCACCCCCGCTGAGCCCCCTGGACGCTCGCCACCTTGGGATGTAAGACGTGACTCCCCAGAGCAGGAGGGCACCCAGCACTGCCTCTGACACTTGGGATACACCTGACCCAATAAATAAGCCTGAGATTCGAGCCCTCGCCACCCGGTCAGCATGCCTCCTGCTTTCTCAGCAGCATCAGCAGGGTGTCCCTCGCTGGCTGGTGCCACCCTGGGAGGTGGGTGGCTGGAGAGGAGAGCAGGCTGCCGGGTCACTGTCCTGACTCTTGGCTGAAGACCTGTGGGGTGGGAGCGGGCAGGGACAGACCCGTGATCACTGCCCTGCACGCTCACGTCACGTCCGGTCCCTGGCCCCTCCCTGCCCTGCTTTCTCCACCAGCCCGCTTTCCAGTCTTTCACCTCTAGCTTGACCTCCATCAGCCTCACTGCTTCTCTGCCTTCTAGTTTTGACAACACACTGGCTGTGACCAAGGCCACAACCACAAAAGCTCTCCTCTAACCTTTCATGAAAGTATTTTCCCTACAAAACAAGAACCAAAAACAACAACCCCCCCCCCCCAACTTAAATAAAAATGCATCAGGTGAATAACCAAGATTTTCCATAGTTGGGTCTCTTTCATGTCTCTGACATCCCCTCTTGGGAATCAATCAGGTACCACCATCTGCTCCAGGATCCAGGCAGGACCACCTGCATCCCAGCTTCCTAAGCTGAGCTGGAGCCTCACTGAGCCAGGGCCAGGGCGCTCCACAACTCTGTACCGAGTAGCCACTGGCACAGAATCTGCACTGGGGAAAACATACTGCGAACAACTCATTCTTTAAAGAGCAAAAGAATGCCTAAGGATGGAGGGTGTATAAAAGCCATTTTAGTGCATGAAGCCCACACAGAGTTCCTTGACACCACGAAACAGCTCATGAACGCTAGAAGTATACTGAAAGCAGATGAGTGGAAAATAGTGAAATGAATTAGTTAACAAATCTAAGAGTACCTAGAATTAGGAAGCATTCTGAAAACTGACCAAAAAACGGACACAAGCTATGATTTCTTCATTTGAAATCATTCTGTTAAATAACTAAGTTTCCAGAGGGAACCAATCTAGGAATATTAAGTATGAAAAAGCAATGAGGAGACTTAAAAAGAAAAATAACATTTTGAGATAAAAGTGGCAATTAATGAGACTATGCAATTTAAAATAAAGTTTAGCTAATTAATTATAATTTCCTAAAACCTATGTAAGATTAGCCCCCCCAATTAAACCAAAGATTATGAACCAAGAGGTATACAGTAGTGTAATATCTGACACGATAAGTGCAATGTTCTGCCGTCCACAGATTCTCAAACTGACTCACAACAGCATCACTGAGCAGCTTAAAAACAAATGCTCCTGGGGCTACATTCCCAGCCACCTGGGGTTTCCGGGGTTTCTGGGAGGGGAGCGGGGCCCCTCTCACGCGACTCTGTTGCGCACTGACAGATGCAGCACAACTGCTGTCTGAAAAGAATGCTCACGATTCCCAGAGGGAAAAGCTTAGGTCAGAGGACCAAGACCCGGTCAGCAGGAACAGTTCCTCCCAAGCAGAAGAGGGTCCTTAAAGTCCAAATGACTGAAAGAGACAAATAAGGAAATGAAAAGAAGAGAAAGAATACGTGATACAAGAAGTGATGACCACTGGAGAGATGACAGGGAGATGCTAGAACAGTCAATCAGGGTATCAGAAATGCAGAGAAACTCGAAATACTCAAAGACAGTCAACACGATTGCTTTTCTCCATTAACAAATTTAGCGAGTGAATCAAAGGAGACAGCAGGGACGTCCCTGGTGGCGCAGTGGTTAAGACTCTGTGCTCCCAATACAGGGGACTGGGGTTCGATCCCTGGTCGGGGAACTAGATCCCACATGCATGCTGCAACTAAGGAGCCCACATGCCGCAACTGAGACCCGGCGCGGCCAAATAAATAAATATTTGGCGGGGGGGGGGGGGGGGGGAAGAGGAGACAGCAAAGGCTCAAGGTCTGGGAACCTGCAGGGAGTCTGGAAGTTAAGACGGATGAGATCTCACCGCTGACCTTGTTAAGAGCTGCATTACATTAGAGGAGACAGGCCCACACGTTCACAGCTAAGTAGCCCAATGGTTGTGTTTATAATTTTGTAACTGTTTGCAGTTAGTATCATTAAGGAGAGTAAATACTTCCACATCCTGAAGATTTCCACACCTCCCCTCAGAAGGGCTTCCCATTCAGTGACAACCCTCCCTCACTTTTTCCCTTATTCTTCCCCCAAAGCAAGGGGGTAGATGCCAGCGAGCAATCATACTGGTTTCTGAGGAGGCGCTCAGAGGTTGGGACGCGGAGGCCAAGGCAGGACAACGGACACCACAGGCGCATCGGCACTTGGGGTCCTGGCATCTCACTGAATCTGTTCCACAAGATGAAAGCCGAGGTCCAGAGCTCAGCTGCCCTCCTGGGGTCATGGAGCCCCCAACCAGCAGGCCAGGGGGCCGCTTGCAACTCCCCTCCCCCACCTGCCTGTCCTATGAAAACAAACCACAGAGCTATCTGTCACCTCGTAACTCCTGCCACCAGGCCAGGCATGGGGAAGGGGCAGTCTAGTACCCCCGAAACTGCTTCAGCTTAGCTTTGCTTCACACACACACATGCATGTATTTTGCGGGGGGAACAAAAGTCCTAAATAAAACATTAGCAAACAGATTTGGGAACATAATTTTTATTATGGTAAAAACACATAAAACTTGCCATTTTAACCACTTCTAAGTGTCCAGTTCAGTGGCGTTAAGCACATCCACACTGCTGTGCAAACATCACCACCATCCATCCACAGAGCTTTCCACCTTCCGACCTGCAACGCCGACCCCGTGAAACACTAACTCCTCATTCGCTTGGCAACCACCCTTCTACTTTCTGTGTCCGTGAATTTGATGACTCTAGCAACCTCATGTAAGTAGAATCATATGACATCTGTCCTTCTGTGTCTGGTTTATTTCATTTAGCGTAATGCCTGAGGTTCACCCATGTTGTATGTACCCTGTGCAAGAACGTCATTCTTTTTTAAAGGTGAATAATATTCCATTCCAGTATTTTTTTTTAAAAACACCACTTTTGTTTATCCATTCATTCCCCAATGGACATTTGGGTTATTTCCACCTTTTGGGTGTTGTGAATAATGCTGTATGGACATTCGTATTCACATGAGCGTACAAATACCTGAGTCCCTACTTTCAATTCTTTGGATGTATACCTAGAAGTGGAATTGGTAATTCTGTGGATTCTATACAAACCTGTACATATACAAGTCTGTATCTGTTGATATAGAAAGGGATCATATGGTAATTCTATGTTTAATTTTTTGAAGTTATATTTAGTATTTTCCCAAATTAGCTAGAATGTGTTTAGTTAGAAATTATAATCAAACTCTTGGAGAAGATCTGAATCATGGCCTGGACTGTGATTACTTCCATCTTCTTGCTAAATTTCTTTGGTTTTCCTGGGATACGGAAGCAGAGGAGACAAATGTTGGATGAGTTAATACAATCAAGACGAATTGCACAAGGATTTGTAGCTGATTCCGAGGCTTAGTCTAGAGATAAAATCTTCATCAAACACATTATTTGTTTCTCTTTTTATTGCTGGGAATCGCTTTCTCCTGGCCAGTCTTCCAGCTTGAAGATACACGTGAGGCCACAGGCTTCCCCAACGGTGGGACCCAGGCCTCCCCAAGCCTGTGCCTTTGGCCCTGAGAACTAGCCTTTTTTTTTTTTTTGGGCTGTGTCTCATGGCATGTGGGATCCTATTTCCCTGACCCGGGATCGAACTCGTGCCCCCTGCAGTGGAAGCAGCGCAGAGTCCCAACCACTGGACCGCCAGGGAATTCCCTAGCCTTGCTTTTACTCAGAGGGTTTCCTGATGACATTTTGACAGGAGGAGAGTAAAAGGAGCTTAAAGATTTTTGTTCTTTGGAATAAAAACACTCCAATTAGCAACGTCACCATAAACTATGCAAACGTCTACAGTCAGTTCAAGGCACAACCAGAAACCACTGAGAGTCCCTGCCTGTGTTGTGAAGTTTCCTGGTACAAAGGTCATTCCTCCACATCCCCGTCATGTATAGAAGAGCCCTCTGTCAGCTCCAATCTTCACTGTGAGTTGAGCTGAGCTCCTCAGGAAGCACTAATCCCTAAGGGGATTTGGATTCCTAGATCCAGAAAAGCACAGGAGTCCTCAGTAGACTAAAGGAAATTTAAGCGTCATCTTTACTGAGTTCAACAGAATTGGCAGTAAAGCAGGTGCAAAGCTATTGGCACCAACAATTCAGAATCAAAGTTAGGAACACGGAGGAAATGGAAACCCTTACAAGTGAAGTGTATTCTTTGAAGAGGTTAATGGAAAACTTTCAAGTGTGATTCAAGATTTAGTTATAGATGCAAATTCAAGCTATTAAGTTTAGTTTTACTTATGACAAACTAAAATAAAAAATTACTAGCGATATAAATCCTATCATTCTAAATAAGCATATCAGGATAAGTTCCCAAAGTAAATCTAATAAGACAGGTGATGCTTTAAATGTAGTGCATTTTATTTCCTCACTAACAGCCTTGAAACTAAGTCAAATATTGGAGAGAAAAAAACCTAGCAAAAACCTTTATACTATGTCACTTTAAGAACAAAAAAAAGGAACAGAAAATGATCAGACCCACATTCCTCTTTAGTGCTGAGAAGAAGGATTAACACAAATATATACATATAAGAAGGATAACAATAACTACCTACATGGTATGATTCCTCAGCAGTGGAATCTTATTATTCATCTACAAAAATTTTATTTCCCTCAAAAATGATTCTACCTTATTTGACACAGGACTGAATTCTCTCAACATTTTCCTTTTTCTTTTTTAAAGTAATTTTATTTAATTAATTAAGTTGTTTGGTTATTTTTTTGGCTGTGTTGGGTCTTCGTTGCTACGCACAGGCTTTCTCTAGTTGCGGCGAGCAGGTTTCTCATTGTGGTGGCTTCTCTTGTTGCAGAGCACAGGCTCTAGGCGCGCAGGCTCCAGTAGTTGTAGCACATGGGCTCAGTAGCTGTGGCTCGTGGGCTCCAAGGTGCATGGGCTTCAGCAGTTGTGGTGTGCAGGCTCAGTAGTTGTGGTGCATGGGGTTAGTTACTCCGCGTCATGTGGGATCTTCCCGGATCGGGAAACAAACCCAATCCCCTGCACTGGCAGACAGATTCTTAACCACTGCACCACCAGGGAAGTCCCTCAACACTTTTCTTTATAATGCTTATTTTGACTTTTAGAACCAACCAGTTTTTGCAACTATTGCTTTAGTAAGAGAACTAATCAATTACAAGCTGATTTCCCCATTTCATTTTAACAGTGCATGCCCATTAATTTCAAGTCCTCCATATTACAGGAAGACACGCTCGTGGTTAGGTACATGTAGAGTACAACCAAACTTCTACTCCAAATAAAATTAATTCACAGTCTATATTTATTGTGCGTAGCACAGTCTAGGCTAAAATGTTCAAGTGCTAATTTCCTAGCGCTGGTGCAGGGGCGCCTCACAGAGCGCAAGACTTCAAACCCCTTCTTGGGACGCACATTATCACCCAGAGTAAGGATAAGTTCAAGGTGTTTGCTGATATTCACAGTGAGGTCTTCTTCGGTCTTCCATCTGCAATGTCAACAGCAACAGGCCAGGGATGAAAACCTGTCATCTAAACTTTTAATCTTTTCCACGTGCTCCCAGCACAGTCAGTGTCTTACGTATTCAAACGTCAGAGCACTGCAGAGGAGAGTACTCTTAACTTCTTCATGTGAACCGTCACTGTAAAGCAGCCCTCCTTTCCACGCCTCACCTCATCTCTAAATGAGCGACAGCTTCAACCAGAAGAGCACCTGTGTTCATTCTAACTGTGTTCTCAAATGCTGCCATGACTCTCTAGGTTCGTAGTTCCACACCAGCGTATGTTCTAGACCCTGACTGGCAGGAGAGACCACTAGAGCCACGAAGGCAAGGTCTGCTGGAAGCACACCGTTCGCCCTCAACAAGATGAAGCCGAGGTGACAGCACCGCAGGAAAAAGGAGGTCCTGCGGCCGGTCACTAAAAGCGGAACACAGACTTCGTTCTGGCTTTCTGGAGGCCAGAGCAAGGCTGGAAACCCCAGTAAAAGAAGATTCTAAATAAAAAAAACAAACTTACCGCTTAAGACGACAACCTGCTACTTCTAAGACGCAAGAGAAGTTACTCCCTGAGGGTCTTTGAAAGACCAAGAGACCCACACACACAGACACTCGGCCTCCCCAAACCAGAAGCAACGAAAACAATAAAGGCAAAGGACAACACACACAGAACAGACTGCGAACTCAGCGGGGCCCCCCAGTGCATAAAGGCCACGGCTTTCCTAACATTTCCCCACGCACGGATTGCCTTCCCTACCTAAACGAGATCTAACATGGAGCCTAAAACGCAAAGCTGATCAAAGCAGAGGTGCTCAGTGGGGAGGGGTGGGGGGCACTCACTGGCCCCTTATCAGCCCTCAGACCAGCCTGGTGCAGACGTGGGGCTGGACGTCCATCCAGACAGCTCACCCAGCAGACGGAGAAACACCAAGCTTCCTTGCATTCAGGAAGCGCCATAAGAAAATGAGAAAAAATGATTTTATTTTAAAAGGAAAGAGGCTGTGAGGACTTGAGAGGCGCCTGTCCTCAGAGCTCAGCCGCTGGCCTAGAATGAAGCCAGAGGAAGGTGAGGTCAGACTGGCGGCAGGAGCAGAGGCTGGCCTGGGGAAAAGAGACGGCCACCTAGAGCTCGTCATCCGCCCTTCCAGACACGCTTTAACTGGACTTTCAGTTAGTTTTCAGACCATGAGAACAAGGTCAAAATTCAACCCAGAGTGAACTTCCAGGAACTGTTCTAAGTATTTGTGATGCTCACTCAGAATTACGTTTAGGGGCTTCCCTGGTGGTGCAGTGGTTGGGAGTCCGCCTGCCGATGCAGGGGACGCGGGTTCGTGCCCCGGTCCGGGAAGATCCCACATGCCGCGGAGCGGCTGGGCCCGTGAGCCATGGCCGCTGAGCCTGCGCGTCCGGGCCTGTGCTCCGCAACGGGAGAGGCCACAACAGTGAGAGGCCCGCGTACCGCAAAAAAAAAAAAAAAAGAATTACGTTTAGTTCTTTTTGGTCAAAATTTCTTTATCTCACGACTACTTAAAGGAAATTTACTCACAGGAACATAGAGTAGCTTTAAAGTTCAAAAAATCTGGTGTGAAGAATCACCTCCTCAGAGAAAAGTACGCAGTTTGTGCTAAAAAGGCAGTTACCCCAAACACGTCTGTGGTTTTATTTTCTCAACAGAATTTAAAATTAATGTCCACACATTGGAAATTTGAAGCAATCAAGTTAAGCATTCTAATATGAAGAGAAACACATGAGACTAACTTCCAAAATAGCAAAACCCCTACCATCAGGCCCACACAAAGCATGTCCTCTTGAGAGCAGAGTGGTAACATGCTTTCGCAAGGCAGTTTGACAGCTTGTATCAAAAACATTAAAACCTCTGATGAACCCAAATCTAGGAATTAATCTTAGAAAAGTAATCATCGATATCCATTAGAATTTGACCAAATGCAAGTTCTTCAAAAAGAAGTAGGGAGTTTGCTGTAATTAAGGACGGTGTGATTATGCCCCATGACACGGAAAGGTACGCGTGACCTATGAGGAACCAGGCCTGGCACACGGAACAGGGAGGTGTGTTCTTACACACCACACGCAGAGCCCATGTAGCATCTTCTTGACCTCTCACCTCCTGACCCCTTTCCTGGTCTCCCAGCTACAAGGTCGATCTGCCCTCTTCCCACTCTGGATGCAGTGGTTCAGCTGCCGGGCTTCAGTGCTGCAGTGAAACGCTTCTACACCTGAGCAGGCGCTGACCGTCCCGGGAAGGTCAGTGGACCACGTGGCTGGTGGTACGGCCCGGCTCGGGCTCAGCACGGGCGGGGCCCTCTGTGGACCTTGCTCTAAGAAAGCACGTCAGAACCCGCTCCCGTTAAGCACCAACTCTGCAAACGCTGCGCTCTATCATACACAAAAGCCAATGGGGAAAAGAGATCAACAGCTCAGAACGAAGAACGACCTGTCCGCGGCTGAAAGGTTGGTTAAAGAGCTGGACAAACTACACAGTGGCAACTTTCCTTGAGCTCATCAGAGACCTGAGGTTGTAACTGGCAACCAAATACACTGAAATTCTAGGAAAGACAAGCCTGTCAGGGGAAAGATGGGGTGCGCGGGCTGCGTCATTTGCGGCAGGGGAAGGCAGGGCCTCTAGAAACGAGTCAGAAGCCATCAGCTGAAACTCTCAAGAACTGCTGACAGCTGAGCGTGAGCTCGCAGGACAGTACAGCAGCTCATTCGTGAGACAGACCCAGGCGAAGCGGGAGGTCAGACACAGCCTCGCTCACAGCAACACAGGCACAGAGCAAGAGGTCTGCCACCCCCAGGGGAAAGGTATGGAGACTGACCTGCCTGCCCTGACCTCTCAGGCTTCTGGAGAGGGGCAGCAAACACTGTGGGCCCTTAGACCTGAGGGAAGGAGGGTGTGGGGAGAAAACCCCTTTTTACCCCTTGGGTAGGAGAAAGAATCCTGAGAAAGCTCCACCCCCAGGGCTGAGGCACATGGGGCCCAAGGCGGAGGTGACACGGGAACCAAGAACACCCTGACCCCACTCCCCTTGCAGCTTCCCCACTTCCCACGACCCCAGCCTAGAAAAGAACTAAAAAGTCACCAGCACTCTGCTCCTAGGGGAGGGGCAACAGCACGTGAGAGAGGTCCTCCCTGACTCAGGCATGGGGACAGCTGAAAGCTGGTAGCAGAGCACACACACTGAGAAGAACCTTCCAGTAACCACAGCAAAGGAAAAGCCACACCCAGCTCAACCACTGACAAGCACGACTCAACCTCTGACACCAGCTGCCTGAGAAAAACCACGCCCATTTCTAGGCACAAATATTACTTTTCTTAGACTCTCGTGTTCCATACAAGATGTCTGGCAGTCAATCAAAAATTATGAAATACAGAAAAGATCAAGAAAATAGAATACAACTCATTGTCAAGAAACAAGGCGATCAACGGAATGAGACTCAGAGATGACCCAGGAACGACACTATCATACAGGGACATTAAAATAACCATGACACATGTAAAAGGAACTAACAGAAAAGGTGACCAACCTGCACTACTAGATGGGGCATTTAGGCAAAGACCCAGAAACTATGAAAAGTCAAATGGTAGAGCTAGAAATAACAAAAAACCCTGGGGAGGGGAAGAATCTGATTCCTAGAGTTGCCACATTTTTCTAAAAAGTCCTGTTTTCAATAAAAATAACGAATCAGAAGACAGGCAAAGACACAAGAAGGAATGACCCCACACATGGGGGAAAAAGTAGTCAACAGAAACTGTCACTGAGGAGGCCCAGACAAGAATGCACTTTCCTACGGTCTTTAATCAGCTATTTCAAATACGTTCAAGAATTAAAGGAAATAATGTCAAAAGAACTAAAGAGAAGTATGAGAACAACATGCCTCACTAAATACTATCAATAGCAACAGACTACTTAAAGAAACAGAAGTCTCTGAGTTGAAAAGTGTAATAACTGAAACGAAAATTTCCCTACAGCAGTTCAGCCGCTGTAGACTGGCGAAAGAAACGATCACCAACCATGAAGAGAAGTCAGTTGAAATTACCCAGCCTGAGGAACAGAGAAGGAAGGAAAAAAGTAAAACAGAACTTCAGAGACCTCTGGGCCACCATTAAGAACACCAACACACCGTGTGGGAGTCCCAAAAGGAGAGGAGATAAAGGGAGAAGAATATTTGAAGAAATAATGACCAAAAACTTGCAAAATTTGATGGACAACATGAATCTTCATATCCAAGAAGCTCAAGGGACTCCAAACAAAACAAATGTAAAGAGAGCCTCATGGAGGCACATCATAAGCAAAATGCTGACAGCCAAAGACAAAGAGAAGCTTGAAAGCAGCAAGAAGGACCAACACGTCATGTTCCAGGACCCCTGGTAAGATTAACAGCTTATTTCTCAGCAGAAACCGTGCAGGTAAGAAGGCAGCGGAATGACATATTTAAAGTGCTAAAAGAAAGACTACAGCCAAGAATTCTAAATCCAGCATAACTATCCCTTGACAATGAAGGAGAAATTAAGACATTCCCAAGTCAAACAAACAAAAAACCAAGGAATCGGTGGCGAGTTGACTTACTTTACAATAAATACTAAAGAGAATCCTTTAGGCTAAAATGAGAGGACACATTAGATAGTAACTTAAGTCCACATGAAGAAATAAAAGACACTGGTAAAGGTAAGTACATAGCTAATTATAAACAACAGAGTAGAGGGGAAGATGGCGGAGGAGTAAGATGCGGAGATCACCTTCCTCCCCACAGATACACCAGAAATACATCTACACGGGGAACAACTCCTACAGAACACCCACTGAACGCTGGCAGAAGACCTCAGACCTCCCAAAAGGCAAGAAAGTCCTCACGTACCTGGGTAGGGCAAAAGAAAAAAGAATAAACAGAGACAAAAGCACAGGGACGGGACCTGCACCAGTGGGAGGGAGCCGTGAAGGAGGAAAAGTTTCCACACGCTAGGAAGCCCCTTCGCGGGCGGAGACTGCGGGTGGCGGCGGAGGGGAGCTTCGAAGCCGCGGAGGAGAGCACAGCAACGGGTGCGGAGGGCAAAGCGGGGAGATTCCCGCACAGAGGATCAGGGCCGACCGGCACTCACCAGCCCGAGATGCTTGTCTGCTCACCCGCCGGGGCGGGCGGGGCTGCGAGCTGAGGCTCGGGCTTCGGTCGGAGGCAGGGAGAGGACTGGGGTTGGCGGCGTGAATACAGCCTGCAGGGGCTAGTGCGCCACGGCTGGCCGGGAGGGAGTCGGGGGAAAGTCTGGACCTGCCGAAGAGGCAGGAGACTTTTTCTTCCCTCTTTGTTTCCTGGTGCGCGAGGAGAGGGGATTGAGAGCGCTGCTTAAAGGAGCTCCAGAGACGGGGGCGAGCCGCGGCTAACAGCGCGGACCCCAGAGACGGGCAGGAGACGCTAAGGCTGCTTGGTGCCGCCACCAAGAAGCCTGTGTGCGAGCACAGGTCACTCTCCACACCTCCCTTCCGGGAAGCCTGTGCAGCCCGCCACCGCCAGGGTCCCGGGATCCAGGGACAACTTCCCCGGGAGAACGCACGGCGCGCCTCAGGCTGGTGCAACGTCACGCCGGCCTCTGCCGCCGCAGGCCCGCCCCGCACTCCGTGCCCCTCCCTCCCCCAGCCTGAGTGAGCCAGAGCCTCCGAATCAGCGGCTCCTTTAACCTTATCCTGTGTGAGTGAAGAACAGACGCCCTCCTGCGACCTAAACGCAGAGGCGGGGCCAGACCCAAAGCTGGACACCGGGAGCTGTGCGAACAAAGAGGAGAATGGAAATCTATCGCAGCAGCCTCAGAAGCAGCGGATTAAAGCACCACAATCAACCTGATGTACCTGCATCTGTGGAATACCTGAATAGATAACGAATCATCCCAAATTGAGGAGGTGGACTTTGAGAGCAAGATTTATTATCTTTCCCTCTTTTCCTCTTTTTGTGAGTGTATAAATGTATGCTTCTGTGTGAGACATTGTCTGTATAGCTTTGCTTCCACCATTTCTCCTAGGGTTCTATCCGTCCGTTTTTTTTCTTAAAAATTATTTTTTATTCTAAGAACTTTATTATATTTTATCTTATTTTATATTACTTTTTTTCTTTCTTCCTTTCTTTTTTCCTTCCTCCCTCCCTCCCTCCTTCCTTTCTTCCTTCTTCTAAATCTTTCTTTCTACTTTTGCTCCCTTTTATTCTGAGCCGTGTGGATGAAAGGCTCTTGGTGCTGCAGCCAGGAGTCAGTGCTCTGCCTCTGAGCTGGGAGAGCCAACTACAGGACACTGGTCCACAAGAGACCTCCCAGCTCCACATAATATAAAACAGCGAAAATCTCCCAGAGATCCCCATCTCAACACCAGCACCCAGCTTCACTCAACGACCAGCAAGCTACAGTGCTGGACACCCTATGCCAAAAAACTAGCAAGACAGGAACACAACCCCACCCATTAGCAGAGAGGCTGCCTAAAATCATAATAAGTCCACAGACACCCCAAAACATACCACCAGACATGGACCTGCCCATCAGAAAGACAAGATCCAGCCTCATCCACCAGAACACAGGCATTAGTCCCCATCCACCAGGAAGCCTACACAACCCACTGAACCAACCTTAGCCACTGGGGACAGACACCAAAAACAATGGGAACTACGAACCTGCAGGCTGCAAAAAGGAGACCCCAAACACAGTAAGATAAGCAAAATGAGAGGACAGAAAAACACACAGCAGACGAAGGAGCAAGATAAAAACCCACCAGACCTAACAAATGAAGAGGAAACAGGCAGTCTACCTGAAAAAGAATTCAGAGTAATGATAGTAAAGATGATCCAAAATCATGGAAATAGAACAGAGAAAATGCAAGACACATTTAACAAGGACCTAGAAGAACTAAAGATGAAACAAGCCATGATGAACAACACAATAAATGAAATTAAAAATACTCTAGATGGGCTCAATAGCAGAATAACTGAGGCAGAAGAACGGATAAGTGATCTGGAAGATAAAATAGTGGAAATAACTACTGCAGAGCAGAATAAAGAAAAAAGAATGAAAAGAACTGAGGACAGTCTCAGAGACCTCTGGGACAACATTAAATGCACCAACATTCGAATTATAGGGGTTCCAGAAGAGAAGAGAAAAAGAAAGGGACTGAGAAAATATTTGAAGAGATCATAGTTGAAAACTTCCCTAATATGGGAAAGGAAATAGTTAATCAAGTCCAGGAAGCACAGAGAGTCCCATACAGGATAAATCCAAGGAGAAATACGCCAAGACACATATTAATCAAACTGTCAAAAATTAAATACAAAGAAAACATATTAAAAGCAGCAAGGGAAAAACAACAAATAACACACAAGGGAATCCCCATAAGGTTAACAGCTGATCTTTCAGCAGAAACTCTGCAAGCCAGAAGGGACTGGCAGGACATATATAAAGTGATGAAGGAGAAACACCTGCAACCAAGATTACTCTACCCAGCAAGGATCTCATTCAGATTTGACAGAGAAATTAAAACCTTTACAAACAAGCAAAAGCTGAGAAATTTCAGCACCACCAAACCAGCGTTACAACAAATGCTAAAGGAACTTCTCTAGGCAAGAAACACAAGAGAAGGAAAAGACCTACAATAACAAACCCAAAACCATTAGGAAAATGGGAACAGGAACATACATATCAATAATTACCTTAAATGTAAATGGACTAAATGCTCCCACCAAAAGACACAGATTGGCTGAATGGATACAAAAACAAGACCCATGTATATGCTGTCTACAAGAGACCCACTTCAGACCTAGAGACACATACAGACTGAAAGTAAGGGGATGAAAAAAGATATTCCATGCAAATGGAAACCAGAAGAAAGCTGGAGTAGCAATTCTCATATCAGACAAAACAGACTTTAAAATAAAGACTATTACAAGGGACAAAGAAGGACACTACATAATGATCAAGGGATCGATCCAAGAAGAAGATATAACAATTGTAAATATTTATGCACCCAACATAGGAGCACCTCAATACATAAGGCAAATACTAACAGCCATAAAAGGGGAAATCGACAGTAACACATTCATAGTAGGGGACTTTAACACCCCACTTTCACCAATGGACAGATCATCCAAAATGAAAATAAATAAGGAAACACAAGCTTTAAATGATACATTAAACAAGATGGACTTAATTGATAGTTATAGGACATTCCATCCAAAAACAACAGAATACACATTTTTCTCAAGTGCTCATGGAACATTCTCCAGGATAGATCATATCTTGGGTCACAAATCAAGCCTTGGTAAATTTAAGAAATTTGAAATTGTATCAAGTATCTTTTCTGACCACAACGCTATGAGACCAGATATCAATTACAGGAAAAGATCTGTAAAAAATACAAACACATGGAGGTTAAACCACTACTTAATAACGAAGTGATCACTGAAGAAATCCAAGAGGAAATTAAAAAATACCTGGAAACAAATGACAATGGAGACACGATGACCCAAAACCTATGGGATGCAGCAAAAGCAGCTCTAAGAGGGAAGCTTACAGCAATACAATCCTACCTTAAGAAACAGGAAATATCTCGAATAAACCACCTAACCTTGCACCTAAAGCAATTAGAGAAAGAAGAACAAAAAAACCCCAAAGTTAGCAGAAGGAAAGAAATCATAAAAATCAGATCAGAAATAAATGAAAAAGAAATGAAGGAAACGATAGCAAAGATCAATAAAAGTAAAAGCCGGTTCTTCGAGAAGATAAACAAAATTGATAAACCACTAGCCAGACTCATCAAGAAAAAAAGGGAGAAGACTCAAATCAATAGAATCAGAAATGAAAAAGGAGAAGTAACAACTGACACTGCAGAAATACAAAAGATCATGAGAGATTACTACAAGCAACTCTATGCCAATAAAATGGACAACCTGGAAGAAATGGACAAATTCTTAGAAATGCACAACCTGCCAAGACAGAATCAGGAAGAAATAGAAACTATGAACAGACCAATCACAAGCACTGAAATTGAAACTGTGATTAAAAACCTTCCAACAAACAAAAGCCCAGGATCAGATGGCTTCACAGGCGAATTCTATCAAACATTTAGAGAAGAGCTAACACCTATCCTTCTCAAACTCTTCCAAAATATAGCAGAGGGAGGAACACTCCCAAACTCATTCTACGAGGCCACCATCACGTTGATACCAAAACCAGACAAGGATGTCACAAAGAAAGAAAACTACCAATATCACTGATGAACATAGATGCAAAAATCCTCAACAAAATACTAGCAAACAGAATCCAACAGCACATTAAAAGGATCACACACCACGATCAAGTGGGGTTTACTCCAGGAATGCAAGGATTCTACAACATATGCAAATCAATCAACGTGATAAACCATATTAACAAACTGAAGGAGAAAAACCATATGATCATCTCAATAGATGCAGAGAAAGCTTTCAACAAAATTCAACACCCATTTATGATAAAAACCCTGCAGAAAGTAGGCACAGAGGGAACTTTCCTCAACATAATAAAGGCCATATATGACAAACCCACAGCCAACATCATCCTCAATGGTGAAAAACTGAAAGCATTTCCACTAAGATCAGAAACAAGACAAGGTTGCCCACTCTCACCACTCTTACTCAACATAGTTTTGGAAGTTTTAGCCACAGCAATCAGAGAAGAGAAGGAAATGAAAGGAATCCAAATCGGAAAAGAAGAAGTAAAGCTGTCACTGTTTGCAGATGACATGATCCTATACACAGAGAATCCTAAAGATGCTACCAGAAAACTACTAGAGCTAAGCAATGAATCTGGTAAAGTAGCAGGATACAAAATTAATGCACAGAAATCTCTGGCATTCCTATACACTAATGATGAAAAATCTGAAAGTGAAATCAAGAAAACACTCCCATTTACCACTGCAACAAAAAGAATTAAAATATCTAGGAATAAACCTACCTAAGGAGACAAAAGACCTGTATGTAGAAAATTATAAGACACTGATGAAAGAAATTAAAGATGATACAAATAGATGGAGAGATATACCATGTTCTTGGATTGGAAGAATCAACATTGTGAAAATGACTCTACTACCCAAAGCAATCTACAGATTCAATGCAATCCCTATCAAACTACCACTGGCATTTTTCACAGAACTAGAACAAAAAATTTCACAATTTGTATGGAAACACAGAAGACTCCGAATAGACAAAGCAATCTTGAGAACGAAAAACGGAGCCGGAGGAATCAGGCTCCCTGACTTCAGACTATACTACAAAGCTACAGTAATCAAGACAGTATGGTACTGGCACAAAAACAGAAAGATAGATCAATGGAACAGGATAGAAAGCCCAGAGATAAACCCATGCACATATGGTCACCTTATCTTTGATAAAGGAGGCAGGAATGTACAGTGGAGAAAGGACAGCCTCTTCAATAAGTGGTGCTGGGAAAACTGGACAGGTACATGTAAAAGTACGAGATTAGATCACTCCCTAACACCATACACAAAAATAAGCTCAAAATGGATTAAAGACCTAAATTTAAGGCCAGAAACTATCAAACTCTTAGAGGAAAACATAGGCAGAACACTCTATGACATAAATCACAGCAAGATCCTTTTTGACCCACCTCCTAGAGAAATGGAAATAAAAATAAACAAATCGGACCTAATGAAACTTCAAAGCTTTTGCACAGCAAAGGAAACCATAAACAGGACCAGAAGACAACCCTGAGAATGGGAGAAAATATTTGCAAATGAAGCAACTGACAAAGGATTAATCTCCAAAATTTATAAGCAGCTCATGCAGCTCAATAACAACCCAATAACAACCCAATCTAAAAATGGGCAGAAGACCTAAATAGACATTTCTCCAAAGAAGATATACAGACTGCCAACAAACACATGAAAGAATGCTCAACATCATTAATCATTAGAGAAATGCAAATCAAAAGTACAATGAGATATCATCTCACACCAGTCAGAATGGCCATCATCAAAAAATCTAGAAACAATAAATGCTGGAGAAGGTGTGGAGAAAAGGGTACACTCTTGTACTGCTGGTGGGAATGTGAACTGGTACAGCCACTATGGAGAACAGTATGGAGGTTCCTTAAAAAACTACAAGTAGAACTACCATATGACCCAGCAATCCCACTACTGGGCATATACCCTGAGAAAACTGTAATTCAAAAAGAGTCATGTACCAAAATGTTCATTGCAGCTCTATTTACAATAGCCCGGAGATGGAAACAACCCAAGTGTCCATCATCGGATGAATGGATAAAGAAGATGTGGCACATATATACAATGGAATATTACTCAGCCATAAAAAGAAACAAAATTGAGCTATTTGTAATGAGGTGGATGGACCTAGAGTCTGTCATACAGAGTGAAGTAAGTCAGAAAGAGAAAGACAAATACCGTATGCTAACACATATATATGGAACTTAAGAAAAAAAATGTCATGAAGAACCTGGGGTAAGACAGGAATAAAGACACAGACCTACTAGAGAATGGACTTGAGGATATGGGGAGGGGGAACGGTAAGCTGTGACAAAGCGAGAGAGTGGCATGGACATATATACACTACCAAACGTAAGGTATACAGCTAGTGGGAAGCAGCCGCATAGCACAGGGAGATCAGCTCGGTGCTTTGTGACCGCCTGGAGGGGTGGGATAGGGAGGGTGGGAGGGAGGGAGATGCAAGAGGGAAGAGATATGGGAACATATGTATATGTATAACTGATTCACTTTGTTATAAAGCAGAAACTAACACACCATTGTAAAGCAATTATACTCCAATAAAGCTGTAAAAAAACAAAACAAAAAGAGTAAATTTATTTTGGTTCACAATTCTCTTCTCTTGTCCGATTTAAAAAGATAACTATGCAGTGCAATAATTATAAATCTGTTGATGGGTACATAAAACAAAATGACTGTGTATGACAACAACTGCACAAAGAGGGGGGAGGGAATAAAGTTACATAAGAGCAAATTGCATAATACTGAACTTAACATTTTCATAGATAAAATGTGAATTGTAATCCCTGGGACAACAACTAAGAGCTAAAATTATATAGCAAAAAGAAACAACAAAGGAATTAAAATGGAACATTAGGAAATACCTATTTAACCTGAATGACAGAAGGCAGTAACAGAGTAATGGAGTGGGTGGGTGGGGGAGGGATAAGGTATCAGTGATTACAAACACTCCGTTTAAAAGGCAGAGATGGGCAGAAGGAATAAAAAGACCTAGTTCAACTGTATTTTGTCTATAAGAGAAACACTTTGGATATAAAGATACAAACAGGGTGAAAGTAAAAGATCAGAAAAGATAGATGGTTCATAAACCACCACCAAAAGAGACCTGGAACAGTTACACCATATGAGGCAAAACAGACTTTAAAACAAAAGTTACCAGAGAAAAAGAACGTTTTATAATAGTAAAAGTGCTAAATCATGAGGAAGACATGACAATTATAAATATACATGTACCTAACGGGACAGCCCTAAAATGAAGCAAATCAGATAGAACTGAAAGGAGAAACAGGCAATTCAACAGTAATGGTTGAAGGCTTCAATATCCAACTTCCAATGTGGATGCTGTGCTAGAGCGAATGGATAGGACTAGGCAGAAGATCGGCACCAAGGGAAGCCCTGAACAGCACTGCAAACCAACTAGACCTAAAAGACATCTCCAGAACAACCTACTGCACAACACTGTGACCTCTGAACACAGTGGAATGAAATTAGAAATCAATAACAAAAGGAAATCTCACATTAAAAAAGAAGATCTCAAATTATTAGCCTAAGCATCCTCCCTAAGAAACTGGAAATCAAAAAGTAAACTACACTCAAAGCAAGCAGAAAGAAGGAAACAATAAAAATGAGAGCAAAAAATCAATGAAGTAGAGACTAGGAAAACAATAGCAAAAATCCAAGCAATCAAAAGTTGCTTCTTTGAAAAAATCCACCAACCTTTCAGACTGACCAGGAAAAAAGAGAACAGTCAAGTAATTGGGAATGAAAATGGGAACAGCGTCAATGACCTTACAGAAATGAAAGGACTATAAGGGGATCCTGTGCCGACAAATTAGATAACCTACATGAAATGCACACATTCCCAGAACGATATAAATTCATGAAACTAAACCCCCCCAAAATAAAAAATACAAATAGACTTATGATAAGAGATTAAATTAGTAATCAAAACACTTCCTGCAAAGAAAAGTTGAGGACCAGAGGGCTTCACTGGTGAATTCTCCCGAACATTTAAAGACTTAAAACTAATACTTTAGGGCTTCCCTGGTGGTGCAGTGGTTAAGAATCCACCTGCCAATGCAGGGGACATGGGTTCGAGCCCTGGTCGGGGAAGATCTCACATGCCGCGAAGCAACTAAGCCCGTGCACTACAACTACTGAGCCTGTGCTCTAGAGCCTGCGAGCCACAACTACTGAGCCCGCGCTCTGCAACAAGAGAAGCCACCGCAGTGAGAAGCCTGCTCTCTGCAACTAGAGAAAGCCCACTTGCAGCAACGAAGACCCAACACAGCCAAAAATAAAATAAATAAATTTATCAAAAAACAAAAGAACTAATACTTTACAAAGTCTTACAACAGGAAGGGAGAAAACACCTCCACACTCATTCTATGAGACTGCTCTTACCCTGATGCCAAAACCACATGAAGGTATCACAAGAAAACTACAGACCAATATCGCTTATGAACGTAGGTCCAAAATTCCTAACAAAATGTTAGCAAAATGAATCCAACGGCTTATACAGTGGATTTCCAGGCCACGGCCAAGTGGGATTTCTCTCAGGAGGCAAGGCTGGGTTGGCATATAAAAATAAATCCACATAATAAACCACATGAGAAGAATGCAGGATAAACCACATAATCATCTCAATA
The DNA here is from genome assembly GCF_039906515.1 of Pseudorca crassidens. Lineage (NCBI taxonomy): Eukaryota > Metazoa > Chordata > Mammalia > Artiodactyla > Delphinidae > Pseudorca > Pseudorca crassidens. Next base: position 3,233,040 of record NC_090305.1, on the reverse strand, counting down.
AATACAGAACATGTATATGATGAAACCCAACAGCCTTTCAGGATAAAAACACTCAAAAACCTAGGAATAGAGGGGAACTTCCTCTATCTGATTTTTCTATGAAAACTCCTCAGCAAGTATCACACTTAATAGCGAAAGACTGAAAACTTTCCCTCGAAGATCAGGAACAAGACAAAGATGTTCACTCTAGTCACTTCTATTCAACACTGATTGCAGGTTCTAGCCAGGGCTATTAGGAAAAAATGAAACAAAACATTAGAAAGGAAGAAGTAAACGATCTATTTGCAGATGACATAACTGCAATTATAGAAAACCTTAAGGAATATCACAAATATAAACACATTAGAATGAATGAATGAGTTCAGCAAGGTAGCAGGATACAAGATCAATATAGAGAAATCAGTTGTATTTCTATAAAGCAGCAACAAGAAACTGAAATGAAATTAAGAAAAGCTACATTTACAATAGCATGAAAAAGAATAAAACATGTAGGAATAAATTTAGCCAAAGCGTAAGCTCTGTACACTGAAAATAACAAAACCTCATTGAAGAAATTAAAGACCTAAATAAATGGAGAGAGAGTCCATGTTCGTGTATTGAAAGACTTAATATTGTTACGGTGGCAGTTTTCTCAAAATTGATTTTCTTTTTAAACATCTTTATTGGAGTATAATTGCTTTACAATGTTGTTAGTTTCTGCTGTATAACAAAGTGAATCAGCTATATGTATACGTATATCCCCATATCCCCTCCCTCTTGCGTCTCCCTCCCACCCTCCCTATCCCACCCCTCTAAGTGGTCACAAAGCACTGAGTTGATCTCCCTGTGCTATGCAGCTGCTTCCCACTAGCTAGTGTATATATGTCCATGCCACTCTCTCACTTTGTCCCAGCTTACCCTTTCCCCTCCCACTGTCCTCAAGTCCATCCTCTACATCTGCGTCTTTATTCCTGTCCTGCCCTTAGGTTCATCAGAACCTTTTTTTCTTTGTTTTTTTTTTTAGATTCCATACATATATGTAAGCATACGGTATTTGTTTTTCTCTTTCTGACTTACTTCACTCTGTATGACAGAATGTAGGTCCATCCGCCTCACTACAAATAACTCAATTTCATTTCTTTTTATGGCTGAGTAATATTCCATTGTATATATGTGCCACATCTTCTTTATCCATTCATCTGTCGATGGACACTTAGGTTGGTTCCATGTCCTGGCTATTGTAAATAGAGCTGCAATGAACATTGTGGTACATGACTCTTTTTGAATTATGGCTTTCTCAGGGTATATACCCAGTAGTGGGATTGCTGGGTCGTATGGTAGTTCTATTTGTAGTTTTTTAAGGAACCTCCATACTGTTCTCCATAGTGGCTGTATCAATTTACATTCCCACCAACAGTGCGAGAGGGTTCCCTTTTCTCCACACCCTCTCCAGAATTTACTGTCTGTAGATTTTTTGATGATGGCCATTCTGACTGGTGTGAGGTGATACCTCATTGTGGTTTTGATCTGCGTTTCTCTAATGATTAGTGATGTTGAGCAACCTTTCATGTGTTTGTTGGCAATCTGTATGTCTTCAAATGTCTGTTTAGGTCTTCCGCCCATTTCTGGATTGGGGTGTTTGTTTTTTTGATATTGAGCTGCATGGGCGGCTTGTATATTTTGGAGATTAATCCTCTGTCAGCTGCTTTGTTTGCAAATATTTTCTCCCATCCTGAGGGTTGCCTTTTCGTCTTGTTTATGGTTCCCTTTGCTGTGCAAAAGCTTTCAAGTTTCATTAGGTCCCATTTGTTTATTTTTCCAAAATTGATTAACACAACGTTTATCAGAATCCCAGCTCATGTTTTATAGAAATGGACAAGCTGATTCTACAATTCATCTGGAACTGCAAAGAACCCAGACTAGCAAAACCACCTTGAAAAATAAGAACAAAGTAGGACTCACATGTCCTGATTTCAAAACTTACTACAAAGCTTCAGTCATCAAGGCAATGTGGCACTGGCACGTGAAGAGACATAGAGACCAAGGGGAACAGATTCAAGAACCCAGAAATAAACGCATGTCTATGGCAACTGATCTCTGAAAAGGGTACCAAGACCATTCAACGTGGGAAAGACGACTCTTCCATAAATGGTGTTGGGACATCAGGATATCCATATGCAAAAGATTGAAGCTTGATACCTACTGTATACCAGACATAAAAATTAACTCAAAATGGATCGATGACCTAAATGTAAAGGAAAAAACTACAAAATTCTTAGAAGAAAGACAGGCAGAAATCTTAGTGACCATGGATTAAGGCACGGGTTTCTTAGTTATGACACTAAGAGCACAATAAACCAAAAATAAATAAATAAATACATTAAATATCACTGAAATTAAAAACTTTTTTGCCTCAAAGGACCCTATCAAGAAGGTAAAAAGACAACCAACAGAATGCGAGGAAATGCTTGGAAATCCCGTTTTAGAAGGGTGTAATATCCAAAATATACAATGAGCTCGCACAACTCAACAATAAAAAACAATGCAACTTAAAAATGGGCAGGGGGCTTCCCTGGTGGCGCAGTGGCTGAGAGTCCGCCTGCCGATGCAGGGGACGCGGGTTCGTGCCCCGGTCCGGGAAGATCCCACATGCCGCGGGGCGGCTGGGCCCGTAAGCCACAACTACTGAGCCTGCGCGTCTGGAGCCTGTGCTCCGCAACGAGAGGCGGTGACAGTGAGAGGCCTGCGCACCGTGATGAACAGTGGCCCCTGCTCGCCGCATCTGGAGAAAGCCCTCGCACAGAAACGAGGACCCAACACAGCCAAAAATAATAAATTAAAAAAAAAGCTGACGCAGCCACAGATAAAATAAAAATAAATTTTAAAAAATGGGCAAAGGATCTGAATAAACGTATCTAGAAAGATATGCAGATGGAAAACAGGCACATGAAAAGATGCTCAACATCATTAGTCATTAGGGAAACACAAACCAAAACCACAACGAGATACTACTTCACACCCACTACGATGGCAATAATGAAAAGGACAGCCTTAATAACAATGACGAGTGTTGGTGAGAATGTGGAGAACCTGGAACGCTCCTACAGTGCTGGTGGGGTACAGAATGGTATAGACGCTTTGGAAAAGCTTTGCAGTTTCTCAAATATTAAACAAAGAGTTACTATATGACCCAGCAATTCCACTCCGAGGGATATAACCAAGAACACTGAAAACACGTCCACACGAGAGCAGGTACGCAAATGTTCACAGCAGCATTGCTCTTAGTAGCTAAATGTGGAAGTAACCCAAACGCCCATCAACTTTGGGATGAATAAATAAAATGTGGTATATTCATACAATGGAGTATTATTCAGTCATAAAAAGGGATGAAGTACTCATTCATGCTATAACATGGATGAACTTTGAAAACATGCTAAGTAAAAAACGGAGACACAAAAGCTGCACATTTATATGAACTTATATGAATTGTTTAGAATAGGCAAATCCATAGAGAAAAGAAGTAAAATTTTTAGTTGCCAGGGGCTGGGAGGAAGGTGGAGAGGAGAGTGACTGCAGTGGGTACAGGGTTTCCTTTGGAAGTGAAGACAATGCTCTGGAATTAAACAAATATAAAATATAAAATCTGAATTGTACAACACTTTCAAAGGGTGAATTTTATGGTATGAGATGTAGATCTCATTTATATTCAATGCAAAAAAAGTACCTACCAAATAATAGAACCTCAGGAGATAGCTGTTGATACAAATAATTAATATAAATGTTTACATTCAAATTATATAAGGTATCACCAGATTAAAAACAGTGAAATTAAAAAAAATTTAATAGTCAGATTACTATTACAAGAAGGGAACATTACAGGTCAATGTCTACAGTACGTTAGGCTCTTGTGTCTACAGCACAATTTAGGGAAGCAAGTCCAGCCATGTATAAAAAGCATAAAACATCACCAGTAAGTTGGGTGTATTCCAGGAATGCAAGGCTGACTTGGTGTTTGGGGGGAGGGGGTGAGGAAGGAAGAGAACCCAGTGTAACTGAGCTGCTTAAAGAAATAAATAAGAAAGAAAAATCTCAGTAGATGTAAGTAATTCAATATTAACAAATGATAAAATACTTTGCAACACATTAGGAATAGAGTGAAACTCCCTTAACTAGCCATGGTCCTAATTCTTAACTTCTTTGTACCCACACCCTTTGCTGTGGAACTTTACATTTTCCTCCCATTGTGGACTGGCAGACTCTTGCAGCCCTTGAATCCGGAAATAGAGGTTTGAGATGGGCTTTGGACAGGAGCTTGCCCTCTGTGTCCCTGACATCGCTAAAAGAATGCAATCAGATTGGCCGGCTGCAGGAAGAAAGAACCAATCCGAGTCAGTCGGGCTGTTCCAGCTGAGGCCATTCCAGACCCGATGGAGATTTTAAATATTTACCCTCATCTGAAGCACTTATAGGTCAGGCTCCTGAGTCCTTTTCTGGCCCGGCTGCTCACTAGTAGCTACCCCACAGGGCTATCGTGGGGTCAAGTGACTAACGTGTAGAGCACTTACAACAGGTCCGACGTGCCTCGGACACTCGATGGATTCACGCTACAGTTACTACACACACGACATTTCAGCCTGCTCCCTTCAAACCTCCCTTGGAACTGGTGTTATTTCTCATCTTCTCAACTATCTTTCAGTAACAAGTATGTTCGTCTTTTCTAATTCTAGAATTAGAAAAAAGAATAACTTTAAAAAGACTGTTACTGTGGGTTTTTTGTTTGTTTGTTTTGCGGTACGCGGGCCTCTCACCGTTGTGGCCTCTCCCGTTGCGGAGCACAGGCTCCGGACGCGCAGGCTCAGCGGCCATGGCTCACGGGCCCAGCCGCTCCGCGGCACGTGGGATCCTCCCGGACCAGGGCACGGACCCGTGTCCCCTGCATTGGCAGGCGGACTCCCAAACACTGAGCCACCAGGGAAGCCCTCTCACCTTTTTGATAAGAGCCCATTCATGAGGTGGTATCTCACTGTCGTTTTAATTTGCATTTCCCTAGTAATTAGTGATGTTGAACATCTTTTCATGTATCACTTTAATTTTTACCCTTGGGTTACACCTTTTAAAATAAGGATCAACCACCCCTGCTAGAGAAATGGAAATAAAAACAAACAGAAAAAAATGGGACCAAATGAAACTTAAAAGCTTTTGCACAGCAAAGGAAACCATAAACAAGACGAAAAGACAACCCTCAGAATGGGAGAAAATATTTGCAAGTGAAGCAACTGACAAAGAATTAATCTCCAAAATACACAAGCAGCTCAGTATCAAAAAAACAAACAACCCAAATCCAAAAATGGGCAGAAGACCTAAATAGACATTTCTCCAAAGAAGATATACAGACTGCCAACAAACACATGAAAGAATGCTCAACATCACTAATCATTAGAGAAATGCAAATCAAAACTACAATGAGGTATCACCTCACACCAGTCAGAATGGCCATCATCAAAAAATCTACAAACAATAAATGCTGGAGAGGGTGTGGAGAAAAGGGTACACTCTTGTACTGCTGGTGGGAATGTAAACTGATATAGCCACTATGGAGAACAGTATGGAGGTTCCTTAAAAAACTACAAATAGAACTACCATATGACCCAGCAATCCCACTACTGGGCATATACCCTGAGAAAACCATAATTCAAAGAGTCATGTACCACAATGTTCACTGCAGCTCTATGTACAATAGCCAGGAGGTGGAAACCTAAGTGTCCATCAACAGATGAATGGATAAAGAAGATGTGGTACATATATACAATGGAATATTACTCAGCCATAAAAAGAAACGAAATTGAGTTATTTGTAGTGAGGTGGATGGACCGACAGTCTGTCATACAGAGTGAAGTAAGTCAGAAAGAGAAAAACAAATACTGTATGCTAACACATATATATGGAATCTGAAAAAAAAAAAAAGGTTCTGATGAACCTAAGGGCAGGACAGGAATAAAGATGCAGGTGTAGAGTATGGACTTGAGGACAGTGGGAGGGGGAAGGGTAAGCTGGGACAAAGCGAGAGGGTGGCATGGACATATATACACTACCAAACCTAAAAGAGATAGCTAGTGGGAAGCAGCTGCATAGCACAGGCAGATCAGCTTGGTGCTCTGTGACCACCTAGAGGGGTGGGATAGGGAAGGTGGAAGGGAGACGCAAGAGGGAGGGGATATGGGGATATACGTATACATATAGCTGATTCACTTTGTTATACAGCAGAAACTAACACACCATTGTAAAGCAATTATACTCCAATAAAGATGCTTAAAAAATAAATAAGGGTCAAATTTAATACTAATATGTCCCTCTATAAAAGAGGCAGGTGCTAAGAGAATAGGTCCCGTGGAAGTGTGCAGTGCTTCACAGACTTGTGGATCTTAGACAGGCAGGCAAACCTAGACCTGGAAGGAAGCCCACTCAAGACCACAACTGCCCACCCAACAACCCCAGATGCGTAAACAATAAACGCTATACGCCATGAGGTTGTGAGCTCGCTTTTTACAGCAGTATATGGTGATAACGGATAATGGATACGTCCGATACACAGTACTTTTAAACGCTACAGCAACCATTCTTAATGGTGAAATCTTGAAATTTTTCTTCAGAAGATTAGGACAAAGAGAACAACAAACAGAACGTGAAAACAAAAATTTAAATGATACCAATTATAATTTAAACCCCCAAAGGAATCAACTAATGAAAGACATGCAAGGTCTCTACTCAGAAAATCGTAAAACACATGTACTAACTGTAAAGATGCCAATTTCCCTAAACGGTCAGAGTGAATGCAATCTCAATCCAGATCCCAGTGGGGTTCTGTTCTCCTGGGGAGTGAAAACTGAAAGCTGACTCTATACTCTATGTGGACATGGACGTGCAAAGGGCCAAGGGTAAACGAGGCAACTCCTGAACAAGAACAAGGGGGAGGACTTTCTCTACCAGATACCAGGACTTCAAGTCACTGCAATTAAGACAATGTGTGACTGGCAGGATAACAGAACAGAAACCTGGAGACTGACCTGTATAGAGACAGTCCCTGGGCTTACACCAAAGGCGGTTATGCAGCAGGCGTGGAAGTGGTATAGAACTTGACAGTTACACATCCTCCGAGGCAAATTAGAGATGTCAACATGAAAGCTTCTAGAAGATAACATAAGGGCATGGGGTTGGAGATCAAGAAAAGATTTGTTAAACAGCACAAAAAGCAAAAGCAAGAAAAGATGGATAAATTGGAGTACATTAACAGCTTCTGATCATCAAAACACCATCAGAGAAAAAAAAAATCAATCACAGATTGGGAAAAGGCCTTTCCAACACCCCTGACAGAGGGACTGTCTCAGGGGCTGTGTACAGAGCACGCAGGGCTTGTACGTAGAATACAGAGAGAATTTTTCAAATCACTAAGAATAAGCCATTGGAATATCACTACATGTCCTGTTCCTACAGATGAGAGACTGCAGGGGAAGTGAGGGCAGGGGTCAGAGGTGAGGGCCCTCGTTCTATGACACCAGACTGCACCCCTCCAGGTGAAGGGGTGGTGAGGACACAGGAGGAAAGGACTTGGCGACCAGCCCACGGGCAAGACCAGGGACCTGCAAACAGTGTCCAAGGGCCAAAATCTGGATCAGAACCCAGCTACAATGCCTGATCCCTGCTGTTGGTGGCAACTTTCATGCTCAACGGTACAGCTGGGCATTGTAGCAGAGACTGTCTGGCCCCAAAGCCTACAATACCATCTGGCTCTTTCCAGAAAAAAATGTGCTGACCCCGAAGCTGGAGTGCCCTCCTCTGTCCCTGTATTCGCCTAGTGAGGAACTGAAGAGAGAATTCCCTGGAAGACTTGAAGGGGATCATTGTTCAGCATCAGGCATATTTCAGAGCCGAGAATTATTTTTCAAAGTGTAAATCTGTTTTGTCAGTTGTGCAACCAGACTTTGTGTTCTCTGTTAAAAGCAAGAAGTATGGCAATGTCACAGAATCACCAAAGCAAACTACTTAAGACACAGAATCATGGCTTGTGTTTAAAAACTCTTCGCTGCTTGAAAGAAACCACATTTGCTCCGAAACAGATGCCTGTAACTGATCTCTTTTCTTAATCAAAGCAGAGCCAACAAAGTCAGGTGCCGGCAAGGTTGAGGGATGAAGCACCTCCAGCTCGGCAGGTAATTCGGTGGTGTGTACCTTGACATGATGCTGGCTATACTCTGCACACACGCCTATCTGAGGGCAGGTATAAAGTTCTCGTTAAGAACAGTCCCCAGTCTCCTCCACAGCCCCGCACCAAGGAAGTCATTCCTTCTGACGCCCCCCACCGCTATTCCTCATTCTTTTTTTAAAAAAAACAATCCAGGCTCCCCTCTGAGTTGTCTCTTTCTTGATTGTATTTGAAACTTCAAAATTAATATCATGATTAAAAACTAATGAAAGCAATGGTAAACTTAGGAGAAAAAAATGTATCTTGAAAACCATGTAATTTTGACTTTGATCATTATCAGTGCCAATACTGGGTCTGCTTATTTTCCACAAACTTAGACAAAAAGAAAAACACAAAACAAACAAACAAAAAACCTGGCTCATGGGCAGCATTACACAGGCAGTTTTCGAAATCAAATACAATTTTGCTGCTTCTCCCCAACAAGATTCTGATGTCTCCTGGGAATGGAATAACTTCTATGCACTCAAATGATGAAAACTAACTTCATACTCCTCAAGACTCCTATACATCTTCTGGAAAGCTTCTTCTTGTATTTCAGCTTTCTACCCACACTGTATGTATCTTCAGAGCCCTCAGCACCCAGATGTCCACTCCAGCAATCTTACGACACGTCATACCTTCCAAAACACACTGCAGAAGAGCCAGCCTTCCTTTTTGTACACATGGAAGTGAGACAAATCAAATCAGTGATTGCTTACCTCTTGATATTAACAGGCATGTAATCTTTGAAGATACAAAACCACTTCCTGAAAACTGAAACTATGAGTCTGTTTGATGCTTAGAAGAGGCTCTCCCACACTGATTACTAATAAGGACTTCTAAGAAATTAGGTACATGTCAACATACTTTATATAGGTGGCTCTAAAGCCCACTATGACTGGATCCTTTGATGGCAGAGTTCTAAAATCAACAACTTTGATAGATAGACATGGCCACTATGGAAAACCACACGGAGGTTCCTCAAAAATTTTAAAACACAACTACCATATGATCCAGCAATTCCACTTCTAGGTATTTACCTGAAGAAAATAAAAACACTAACTCAAAAAGATACATGCACCCTTGTGTTCACAGCAGCATGGTTTACAATAGCCAAGACAGGGAAACAACCTAAGAGTCTACGGATGAATGGATAAAGAAGATGTGGTACATATATAAAATGGAATACTACTCAGCCATAAAAAGGAGGGAAATCTTGCTGTTTTCAACAACATGGATGGACCTTGAGGGCACTATGCTCACGAAATAAGAGAAGGACAAATACCATACGATCTCTCTTATATGTGGAATCTAAAAATAAACACATACATACATAACCCAGCTCACAGGTACAGAGAACTGATTGGTGGTTACCAGAGACCACGGGTAGAAGGTGGAAGAAACGGGTGAACTGTTTTTGTTTTGTTAAGTTTAAATAAATTGGCTTAAAAAAATACAGATGACCCTTGAACAACATGGGTTTGAACTGCTCTGGTCCACTTAGATGCAGACTTTTTTTTTTTTTTTTTTGCGGTACGTGGGCCTCTCACTGTTGTGGCCTCTCCCGTTGCGGAGCACAGGCTCCGGACGCGCAGGCTCAGCGGCCATGGCTCACGGGCCCAGCCGCTCCGCGGCATGTGGGATCTTCCCGGACCGGGGCACGAACCCACGTCCCCTGCATTGGCAGGCAGTCGACTCTCAACCACTGCGCCACCAGGGAAGCCCAGATGCAGACTGTTTTCAATAGTAAAGTCTACAGTATTACACTATCTGCAGTGTAATCCTGTAGAATTTACTATTCGCAGATACAGAAGAATCGCGAATATGGAGGAACTGTGGACACAGAGGGCCGAGTACAAGCTACAGGTGGATTTTCAACTGTGCAGAGGGTCGGCGCCCCTAACCCCCATGTTGTTCAAGGATCAACTGTGAATAAAAATAAATATCAACCACCTTGAGATACAAATGCGTCTCTGTCATTGTTAGATTTGAAAAGGTGATTTAAATTTTTACGTAAGATGTTTTTATGTTAAAAGCACACATCTAAACAATATCTTTAAAACTAGCCAACTTTAGGCCGAGGAGCATGGCAGGCAGCCACCCAGCATTTGTTACTTGATTCCACAGCCCCCCAGGTCTCACGGTTCCCTCCCCCACACATTTACTCTCCCCCAATTTCACGCCACGCCACGTTTTTGGAAGGGATTATATCGTTTCTACTTTATGGTTTCCAAAACCCCACCAAGTCCTGTACTAAAGGGAAATGCCTGCAGTTGAGCCAACTTTTCATTCATAAAACAGAGCAGCACAGTTAACGTGTCATCCTCCGTGGCAACAGGAATCAGGCATAATGCTGAGAGCCTGGAAACGGGGAAACAAAGATAAGCCTCGCTCCTGCCCCACTTCCCTTCTCCTTTACTCCGTCATGGTTTCGTGAAGGCCAGTGCCAGCTGGACTCCGGTGGTGCCCCGTGTGTATAAACGCCGTGTTGACTGTCGCAGTCTGGCCACCCATGTGTGACATGCTCCTGCTTCTTGTATTTCTTGGCTCCCAGGACCAGGGTCTGCTCTGAAACGCGGGCTTCCTGTTTGGGTCGGGGAGGCTCCTGGTGAACCCCGACCCACCGAGGCAGGCGGACCCCTGCCGTCTTACTCAGAGCGCTTTGGCCCTGGTGGCGGAGGACCTGGCCTCAAGCCTAGTTCTGTCATTTACCAGCTCTGTGACCTCAGACACCTAAGGGGCAGTAGCATTTATAACATTTGCATCACAGGGAAACTAAGAGTTAAACAACAAAACAAAAGTGATTGAAACCATACAAACGTCAGTAACTATCACCAATATTATTAATAGATGCGCTCTTCCACAGAACAAGGCCAAGGGCAGAGACGTGGTGATACAGGTCTGCATGGGCACAACGGACCCCAGCCCACCCCGCCCGTCACTCTGCACGCTCCCCACGTGCACAGCATTTCTAGTCCACCTTCCTGTGTGACACAAAGACACTGAAGAGCTGCGTGAGAATCCTTGAAACCACGGACTTATGTACAAACGTGACAGTCCGCCGAGAGACACGCTCACTCCTCTTAAAAACCACCCACAGCAACGAACACAAAACCTGCCACCCTGCCGGGCTCGGCTCAAGCTCCTTTGCCACCATGGGAAACTGCTCTGGTTGGGACTTAGGACCTGCTTCTTCCCAACACAGTGACTTCCTTTCGTCACATCAGTGAAATGGAACCTGGGTGCAGCTGTCGCTTGGTTTTTCAAAACGTGAAATCACGAAAAAGGCCGGGCTGGACACCGGCCCTTCGCGCAGGTTCAGGCCAACCTGAAGTGTCCTCAGATCCTCCCAGCAGCGCAGACGCTGACGCGGGCCGCTCCCGCCCCCGCCCCCAGCTGCAGGGCCAGCGCTGCTTCCGTCGCGGTGGGGCTTCATGTCTCGCCGGGGGCTCCCCAGAGGGTGTGGGCTGGCCCGGCGTGCACCTGCGCTAAAGCTCAGGGACCTACGGTCTACGTACAGAAAACCCTGGGGGGCGAGGCTCTCTCCTTGGGAAGGCAGATACCGGAGGCACACCACCGCTGAAAGAAGAGAATTCACTTCACCACCCTTCCACCCAAGACCACAATGACCCTGCAGGGTCTTTTGATGACACAGAATACGGCTGTCAATTTGTATTATTTGCATAATGAACACTGTACTTCTGCATATGTCATCCGTGAGACGTCTTACCTGGCGCTTTGCTCAACAGAAAGCTTCACAAGACGGCACTTGAGAACAGCTCTCAAATAAACAACCCTAATTAACAAATGAGGAAACGTGTCAGGGACTGCAGCCACAGTGAAGAGACTTATTCACTCAGAGGTGTCTGAAGCTCTGGGGGCGACAGGCCTCCAAAGACACGACCAGGGCTCTCCCAAGTCACTCTCGAGGACAGGCAGAAACGTCTTTCCTCTCGGATGGCCCATGACGCCTGTCCCCATGTCCAGCCACCACTGTCAACAGCCCGGGCCCTGCTGGCCCACCTCCTCCGCAGTCACTGTCCTTGGGGCAGTCAGCGATCAAGGTCAAGATGTGAGACAGTCCACAGGCTTCCGCTCCAACCCCCACTGGAAAGGGGAGGATCCAGCCTCCCCGCCCTGCCCGTCAAAGCCGCACCGGATCCAACTTCAGCTCCTCCGCCGGCACCCCCGGTCCCTTTCTGGGTCAGCAGGATGCTACCCGCCCTCCCTCCCAAGTGGAGCTGCAGATGAGAGAAGACCCTCAAGGCCACATGTGGGTGATGACGGCGTGGAGCTGTCTGAACAAACGAGGAGTGGCCCTGCTATCATCCACCCCAGAAAGGATGGGCTGGATAAAATTCACCCAAACCAAAGCCAACACTTTTTCCTAACGGTCAGGGGAAAAAAAAATCTCCAACTTGGAAACAGGCTAAAGGATGCCCACGTACCATCCCCAAAGCCACAGTGGAGCTCTGTGGGGTGTACCCGAGGGTGCTGGCACTCATGACCTACTATCCAGCAATGATTAAGTATCTTATCACTCCATCAGGGCAGATGTCAGCTTTAGAAAACTGAGAGCAACAAAAAGGAATAGCGTTGTGGCTCTATGTACAAATGAGGCCTGTTCAGGACAAGAGGCGACAGTCTCGCGGCCCGGGGGACGTTAACCAGCCCTGTAATTTCCCTCTATTCCGGCGCTCCTCCAGTGCCTCCACGTACTCAATCTCTTGAATTTTCTTTGAATCAACTTGACCATCCTTTGATTGCTTGACTGAGTTAAATATCTGACATGTATTCATTCTGTATTTATGATTTTACTTTTTGAAAATGGTAACTTGACGGGAGACGTCCTGTAGCACCCACCAGTTTAAAGCTAACAACCCTGCACGGTAAATCACTGCAGCTGGGAAGCTGCTTAGACATCACCTAACGCTAAACGGATTCTTCCCTAAGACTGTATTTATGTCTGAGGTGGGCTTTTAGGGGCACCGTCCTCTATGACACAGAACTTTGCTGCCTTGAGCTCTCGTGTATCTTACGTGTCCAGGCACAAACAAACAGCCCCATGACCCTCACATTTATTGTGAAGAAGGTGGTATGGAGAGATTTTGTTGACTTAGCCAAAATTAAGGATTTTGATGACAATCCAGGGGAAAATTCCCTTTTATGTCTCATCACTGTGGCTACCTGCCCTTTTACCGGGCAACGTGTGTGTGCGTGTACACGCGTGTGCCGTCACCGTGGATCTGACTCATTGGTTCCTAGGATGTGCTAAGAGCCTGACGCCAACCTTGTGGTCCAGCGGCATCACTGACGTCACGGTGGGCACCCTCTGCATCACCACACCCGTGGCTTCATCAAGCTTCAGTTTCCACGTGTCTTGATGTCTTCACTTGGGAAAAACCAACCAACCCACCAACTCTGTAGTTCCAGACTGTAATCTGCCTCCAGTCCTTGGTCACGTAAGGTCTGAGAGCGTACAACCCATGAGGAACGGTCCGCTGTTGCCTCCTGGACCTCTGCTCTGCTCTTTCCACCCAGACCATCTCCTGCGGCTGCCGAGCCAATCCTGCTAAGCCTCCAGGCCCACGGAGACGCTGTCTCGCTCTTCACAAAGCCAGATGTGCTCTCCCCTAGACCCTCTGGGCCCCTGCGCTAAGCCGCTCGAGGCACTGCACATCACTGCGCGTTCCAGCTTCTTCTGTAACTGGGTTGTCCTCATCCTGGCAAACACCAGGCCTTGCGGAACGGAGACTAGCCACATGTGTATGTGTCACCGGCTGGACCTCCTGACACTCAGCACACAGTGTGCAGTGTGCTTATCAATCAAACTGAAGGAAGAAAGGATAAAGGTAAATGGTCATTAAATGCCAAGCATCTGTTCATCACTGAGCAGCTCCTCTGACCAGGAGCACAGAGACAGAACCATGGAGTCTGCCCTAAAGGTACTTCATCTGGGAGGAAGATGGAAAGTCAGAAGCACCATTTAACAAACCTGAGTGCAGGTGGCCACAGCCGGGCACTGTCCAGGTGCTGAAGACACAGGGGTGAATAAACATATGTGGTGCCTGACCCCCTGCAACTTACATTAATAAACACACTGAGTGTGCAACTAGGCCAGGGCGTGTGCTGGAAAGTCAGAGAACAGACTGTATTTCAGATGGTGGGGGAAGGAGCGGGGAGGAACTGCCATGTAGGTTGAGACCAGGCAGATAAGGAATCAACCAGGTAAAACATAGAAGTACACGTGCAAAACCCTGCGAAAGGAGAGAACTTGGCAAATTCTAGCAACTGGAAGAACCCCCTGTGTCTGAAACAGAGTAATGAAGAGCCGGCCCTGCAGGTCACAGTTGAGAAGTCTGAATCTCATCTCAACCTTCAGAAGGACGGTACTATATGGATTACAACATCTACAAAAAAAACCCGGTAGCCAAGTGAAAATGAACTGAGAAAAGACAATAAAGACGACGTGGGGTGCTTGGTCTAGGTGGTGGCATGGCCAGAGGCTGGGGAGCAGAGGGACACGGGCACACTTCGGAGTGGAATGAAGGGCCTGGCGGCATGCTGGATGGTCAGGGTGAGGGAGGGGCGGGCCCAGACGACGCTTAGAGGCAACACTCACTGGGGTGGGGAGCCTGGAGCCCCTGCCAGGATGGAGGGGGCGATGATGAACCCGGAGTCCGCAATGCCCATGACGAAAATGACCACTTTAAGAAGTCCAGGGTTTCCCTGGTGGCGCAGTGGTTGAGAATCTGCCTGCCAATGGAGGGGACACGGGTTCGAGCCCTGGTCTGGGAAGATCCCACATGCCGCGGAGCAACTGGGCCCGTGAGCCACAACTACTGAGCCTGCGCGTCTGGAGCCTGTGCTCCGCCACAAGAGAGGCCGTGATAGTGAGAGGCTCGCGTACCGTGATGAAGGGTGGCCCCGGCTTGCCACAACTAGAGAAAGCCCTGGCACGGAAACGAAGACCCAACACAGCCAAAAATAAATAAATAAAGCAAACTGTCAACAAGTAAAAATAAATAAACACTATTATATTAAAAAAAAAAATTCCAGTCCAAGGACAGAGGCGACGACGTGACAAATGACCTTCTCTCCCACTCGTGCACTCGCGTCCCCTCTTTCTCGGCAGCTTCCTTGAAAAGGTTTCTCTGTCTCACGGAACCACAACACAAACGTTTTCAGATGGCAGAGGGCACCAGCTCCCAGCTGGGAATCACGAGGAGCGCAGCCTGCGTCTGGGAGGGCGATGCTCCTGCATGCTCGAACCCTGTACCTCTGTGCACGGGCGGGGACACTCAAACCCACATCTAGCCTAAGCACAGAACCTTTTGTACATTAACCAGGGAAGCAGAACCCAGCAAAGAATAGAGCATCTAGACAGACACAGGATGGGACCACGTGCCCTGAAGGTGACCTCCAGTTAGTACGTGTCACGGTCTTAATGATGCGCAGCACACTTCTACGTGGATGTAAAAAGCTGCTGGTTGGAGGATTTATAGTGAGTCAAAATGTCAAAGGACTACGTGTGGGCTACCTGGAGACCGTGATGGGAGTTAAAGTTTCATTTTTTCAAGGATTGAGGGGAGAAAATGAGGAAAGACAGTGGTAACCCCACAGGCCAGGCACTGTCATAACAATACTTATAAGTAGCACAAGGTTTTGTGCTTAAGAAAACACAGCCCAGGGACTTCCCTGGTGGCGCAGTGGTTAAGAATCCACCTGCCAATGCAGGGGACACGGGTTCGAGCCCTGGTCCGGGAAGATCCCACATGCCACAGAACAACTAAGCCTGTGCGCCACAACTACTGAGCCCGTGCTCTAGAGCCCGCGAGCCACAACTACTGAAGCCCACGCGCCTAGAGCCCTCACGCCACAACTACAGAACCTCGTGTGCCACAACTACTGAAGCTCACGCACCTAGAGCCCGCGCTCTGCAACGAGAAGCCACCACACCGCAACGAAGAGTAGCCCCTGCTCGCCTCAAGGAGAGAAAGCCCGTGCAGCAACAAAGACCCAACGCAGCCAAAAATAAATAAATAAATAAATTTATTAAAAAAAAAAAAGAGGGGCTTCCCTGGTGGTGCAGTGGTTGAGAGTCCGCCTGCCGATGCAGGGGACGCGGGTTCGTGCCCCGGTCTGGGAGGATCCCACGTGCCGCGGAGCGGCTGGGCCCGTGGGCCATGGCCGCTGAGCCTGCGCGTCTGGAGCCTGTGCCCCGCAACGGGAGAGGCCACAAAAGTGAGAGGCCCGCGTACCGGAAAAAACAAAAACAAACAAAAAAAAGAAAACACAGCCCAGATCCTTGGAGAGCCAGGGCTGAAGGCCAGCTGACCCGTCACTCCGGCCTGCCGTTAGCAGACTACCTCGGGGAGAGAAGCCCCAAAGCCGTGTGAGGCTGGGCCACAGGAGGACAGCTGTTGGGAGCCCCGGGGCCGGCCCGCAGTCACCGAGCAGCCAGCTTGGGCTGCAGAGCTGCAGGCTGAGCAAGCCAGCATCTCCTAGAGCACGCTTCTAAGGCAGAGGTCTAGCTTTGGCCAGGCACTAGATGAGTGCTTCTCAAACTAGGGTCCAAGGCCGCACTATTCGAGTCTGTGAGGTGAAAGCCGAGCTGTGAATCCTGTGCTTTCACCCCGGTGACCACCTGCAGGGCCGATGGCCTGCCTGCCGTGGGGCTCACAGGCCCCTTTCCCATCCGGCTGGATCAGGCTGTTGCCAAGGAGCCCCTCTGGCTGCGATGCTTAACCCGCTTCCAGGGCAATGCCGGAGGCGGGACCACACCCACCTTTGCGAGAGACCCAGGTATTCACCGCGCGTGGCTGGGCACGCGCCTGCCCTTTAGAGGGGGCCGCCGGTGCACACTGAAGAGGGCGGCCCAGAGCCCCTGACTGCGGGCAGGCGTGTGCATCTCTTCACTGTGGACCCCCAGGAGGGAGGCCTGGAACACGGAACTCAAGGGCGAGCCAGACTCAGAACTGCGTGCTCACCTTACACAGACCAGAACCACAGGCTGAAAAGCAAGAGATCAAGAGAGAAGGTTTAACCTGACACATCATTTCACAGATGAGGACAAGAGCTACTCAAGGGTCAAGAAGGAAAACTGACCTCAGCACAACAGACTCAAAATACAAAGCAAACACCTGCTCAGTTACATAAACACTGTATAAAAAATAACAGCAATTTCAGAGTCCAGCTTTGAACATTAAGACTACGTACTTCGAAACTGTACTAGGGCCAAACTCCCACAGTCAGCTTTTCTCTCCGTTCTCCCCCGAATCGGGGAAACAGACACCACAACTGCCGTGGCTTGTTCTGCATTTTCCAGCGGCTCCTCTTTTTGCAGCAGGACATCTGGGCAACATCCCAGCTCTCGGGCGGCACCCACCTGACCCACTAGAGCCCCGGGTTCTAACGTGGACCGGATACGCGGTCATGGCTGTGGCTCTGAAGACCCTGCCAGCATCTCCCCAGCCGGCCCAGGACCACCCAGGGGCAGACCCCAGGACACCCAGTGTCCCCCTGCTCGTGAAACGCACAGCAGGGGCCCCCCGTGAAAACTGGATTACTCTGCAAGCGGGGAATTTACTGGGGTAACTCCTCCTTCCCCACAGGAAGCCAACAAAGCAAAACTCAGATGCAGACTGTTCACGCCACTCCCGCTCGCGGCTGCCGGCAAGCTGGGGCGACTGGGGCCCATCAGGTGAGGCTGGGCTGCAAAAGCGAAGCACGGAAGTCAACCTTCTGACAGCAGGACGGAATGCTTCCACTCTCCCTCTGAAGTCCACAAGGTAGTGTGAGCGCCAGGCAACGGAAACGCTGCAGCTGCAGTCACACCCCGCGTAAGACGTCACCCGTCCCAAGGCTGGTGTGGGCTGTGGGCTGTCCTCTTCCTACAACCTTTACACTCGTGCTGTGGCCGGTGAGACCAGAAGCCATGTGAGCAGAGTACTGGCGACACGTTAATTAAACAGCATGCGCTTCCGTAATCCCCCGATCATGTTCACGTTATCATAGGATTCCCTCAAAACCAAGATGTCGTGTAACCTTCAGAGCTAATGCCAAGTACAGGAAACAGCTGTCCAGCTTTGCTGAAAGTGTTGTCCGGAGAAGAAACGCTACAATCAGGATGCTGATTTAACTGTACCAGCAAGATCGCAGTGCAGCGCGAGAGCTTCAGGTGGTAACGTGTTACATTTCATGAAAATCACATCATACGTCCGTGGGACGGGTGGACCCACTGGATGAAAGGCGAAACCTTCACCCCCCGTTACCAACATGAAACTTAATTAAAACTGTGGGCAGGCCTCCTCACATACCACATCTTGTTACTTTGACTTTAAGATTTAATTAGAACCAGCGACTTTTTTTTAAGGCTCCAACCCCTGTAGAGTTGCAGGAATTGCCACGAGAATGACCTAGAAATGGTCCTGTGGGCTGGAGAGGAAAGGTCTCCATCGTAAGGGGCCCAGCACTTGAGCTGCCAGCCCTGGGGAAGTGAGGGGCTTCCAGACACGAGACGTGGTTCAGGCTCCAGGGTCTTTGCCCCCAACCCAGACGGAGCCAAAGCCTTCACTGATTTAATTCTCGAAAACAAACCTTATGACTCCCTTTATTACCTCCAGATAATACAGCGGTTCACCCTCCCACAGGTGGCTCCCAACTGCACGTGCCCTGGATGAAGCACGTGCTGAGATTCTGTCCTCCTTGGTGACAAATCCTGTTTTTCAAAATCGGCGACTAGTTTAGGAGACAATCCAGGCTCGTCTCGGGCAACGGGGGAGGCCAGCACCCACACTGGCATCAGATCCCAAGGACTAAGACCTGGGACCGACGCTGACACACGGGCAGGGAGCTGCCAGAGACCAATCAGGACGGTGCCGTCCAGCAGCAAGGATGCCTCAGTGGGCTTCACATTCCTCGTCTGGTCTTGGGGTTGCAGAGGACGAGCCCACCACGCAGACTCAGGGTAGTCAATCTCCTAATCATGTGAGCCCAGAGTCAGCGAGACCGGGATGCACCAGCATTTCCACAACTGTCCTCACAGGGGCGCACTATCTGCTTGACCCCGTTTGACTTCTGGAATTCAGGTGAGGCTGGCGGTGGGCTGGGCTGGGACAGTGGTAAAGCCTTAAAAGTGCAGCTGAGGACGGGGTGGGCCCTGACCTCCTGGTGCAGCGGACGACACAGGGACTGTGAGGTCCGCTGGGGACCCAACGTCTCGCTTCTCGCGTGTGGACTTTGTGATGGTGACCTCAGCACGGAGCTGGGAGAGCTGCGTTTCGCAGTGGCTGACGTGGCCCTAAGGCATCTACCTCTTTTCTCCTGACGTAAGAAAGAACTGCCCTCCCCTGGCCCTCCTCGTGTCACCCACACGTAAAAAAGAACTTGAACTGCAGACAGAAATGAGAGATAACTGTGACTGAGATAACCGGCCAGAAAGGGGGTTGTTTTAAGGTATTCTGAGAACTTACTATGTCCCCACTAGAAAATATTTTTAAGCACAAACAACTCTTCACGAATGAAGCAGGGGAGGCAGACGAGACGTTATCATAAAGAAACCTGATTATGACATGCATCTTCCCAAAGGCGGGGGCTGGAGGCTGGGGGAGTTGTGCCCGGTGAACAGAGGAAGGGCTAACAAAGCCCCTTGCCTTGAGGAGCACGTACACAGTTCAGAACACAACCTGGAACAAAAAAATCTTTCCGACGTCTCGGCAGGTCCCGTTTATGGTTCTAGACTGAGAGGCAGTTACATTAGCTCCTTATCACTAGGGGAGATGGGTATTTGCTATAGGAGGGTAACTGCTTTTTTTTTGCGGTACGCGGGCCTCTCACTGTTGCGGCCTCTCCCGCTGCAGAGCACAGGCTCCAGATACGCAGGCTCAGCGGCCATGGCTCACGGGCCCAGCCGCTCCGCGGCATGTGGGATCTTCCCGGACCGGGGCACGAACCCATGTCCCCTGCATCGGCAGGCGGACTCTCATCCACTGCGCCACCACGGAAGCCCGGTAACTGCTTTTTAAACAGAGACAGTTTATCTCATTAGGTGTCATCATTTCAGCAAGAGCAGGTCTGCACAAGGGTAAGTTTATTACCATCTCCTTATCGATAGTCTGGTTTACTGCTCTTGCCTTGAGGAACACCGCCTAGACCCCAGGGCTCAACTTTGAACACTGCGGCCTGGAGGTGGCCGTGCTCTGGCTCCATCCGTCCTGGACCAGGGACGGAGCTACTTTCTCTGTCAACCACCGCGCCATTCAACGGAGCCCCGTAGTCAGAAACGAGGGCTCTTTCACCAACAACTGTCCCTCCGGGCTACGCGCCCCTGGAAGTCAGGGGCTGTGTTTTATTGAGCTCTGTGAACTCCCAGCATCCAGCACGGAGTCTGCACACGGGAGACGCTCGCCACGCGTGTGATGAGGACGCACGGAGCTTCCAGGACCCCCTGCCCCCCGCCCCCGTGTGGAGACAGCTGACCGTCAGCACGGAACACCTTCAACCAGAAACCATGTCTGAAGCCTAGTGAGACGAACCCAGCACAGCCAGCTCCAGCTTCAGGGCCCACAGCAGCCACGGAGAGGGGGAGGGGCAGGCGAGCCAGGAGCCCCCGGAACCAGGCCCCGGGAGAAAGCACGCAGAAGCCTTCTTCTCCCCGGAGCACCCAGATGATGGCAAGCACTTTACAGCTAGAGGGAGTGCTCTGTCCTCACTGCGTTTGTTTGCTGAAGTTGAATGAATTCTTTAATTAGATTTTTGCCCAGACAAAACAATACTCTATTAATATTCAGTAAAACGCTAGTAATGAGAAGCCATGTTAAGATGAACCAGGAAAGAAAATGCTTTTATCCACTCCACACATTCAGCTCCCACCATGAGGCCAGGCAGGTGGTAGAAAAAGTAGGACGGGAGTCTTGGTTCTTACTCCCCAGAAGGCCCCTGTCCACCGGGTACACCTATGAAGAGGAGGGTGTCACCTCCATCTCAGGGGACCGGAGCTCGGCCTGCTACCTTGGCCCCTGAGTGTGCAGGCAGCAGGGAGTGCCCAGGCATCGGAACCCGAAGCAATGCTCCCAGCACCAGCAGCTGCTCCGCGAGGGTCACCTTGACGGCCCGGCACACCAAACATCCCTCTGCGAACAGGTGCCACGGCGAACAGCCCCGGGGACCGTGCCACTCAAGGGGGGCAGAAGAAGAGCACGAAGCAACCGAAAAGAGAACGAGAGGTAAAAGGCGAACGGGGAACAGCAGCGCTCCAGAACAAGTGTTTTAAAAACAAAGATGCAACAAGCGTTGGCAAGGACGTGGAGAAATGGAAACCCTTGTGCACTGCTGGTGGGATGTCAAATGCTGTGGTCCTCAAAAAATCAAAACCAGAATCACCACGTGAGGCGGCAATCCCACCTCTGGGTATTTAGCCAAAAGAATTCAAAGCAGGGTCTTGAAGAGATGTCTGTACATCCATGTTCACCGTAGCACCATTCACAACAGCCAAGAGGTGGAAGCACCCAAGCGTCCATCGACAGATGAATGAAGGAAAAAACACATACATACCATGGAATAGTACGCAGTCTTAAAAAAGGAGGAAATTCTGACAGGCTATAACACGGATGAACTTGAGGACATTACGCTCAGTGAAATAGGCAGACGCAAAAGGACAAATGCTGTGTGACTGCACTATATGAGGTCCCTAAAGCAGTCAGTATCATAGAAACAGACAGTAGGATGGTGTTGCCAAAGGCTGGGGGGAGGGGCATCCGTGTTTAGTGGGGACAGAGCGTCACTCTGTAAGAGGAAGAAGTTCTAGAGCTCCGCTGTGTGACAAGGTGAACGCACTTAACGTTTCTGAACTACACGCTTAACGATGTCTCAGATGGTAAACTTAGTGTTTGTTACCACACCTGAAAATGAAAACAAAACTAAAAGACGTGATAAGCCATACGAAACATGTCCTCCGCTCCACATAAAACACTAAAAGGCTGGAGCCCCGACTCCGTGGCTGGGGTGGCCAGAGGTCCGGGTGCCGAGAGCCAGACCGAGGGCAGAGGAGGAAAGGAGAGGACCAAGAAGGTGGCCCAAGAGGGAAGCGAGGATCAGGGTGGCAACAAGATCGTTTTTAAGAGATCAAACCCCGAGGAAAAGGGGTTGTGAATCCTGACGTTCTCCATCAGTCCAACGCTGGGACAAGTGCCAGCCACTGCGTCGTGAGGACCAGTGACGGGTGGGTGGGATGAAGCGGGGGACTGGCCGCAGAACGCCGGGCCGGTGCTCTCCCGGGGTCAGAAGTGAGATGTCAGGCCGAGTCCTAGGGTGGGAATAAAGGTGTGAAGCCCGTCTCTGAGGGATGCTGGAGCACCACCGGGAGGTCGGAGCATCAGTCAGTGACAGGGGAGAAGACACAGACCCGGAGGAAGCTGCCTGGCACCACGGGCCCCAGAGCCTGGGGGTCAGCACCTCCACCCCAGAGCCGAGGGCAGGAGGCCCGGGGGCAGGAAGGCGGGCGGGACATCCCCTCCCAGGAGGTTGAGGACATCGGGGAATCTGACGAGGACACAGCAATGAACGCTGCTAAGCTGGGGGCAGATGAGAAGGGAGAAGCCAGCTCCACGGCGGAAACGCACAGAACTGAACGCCGAGGTCATTTCCACCTCGAAAGGACCTGGGCCCGAGGCCCGGGACAGGCTCCACTGGTCTGAAGCTCATTCTGGCGACCCGGGGTTCTGGAAGTGGGTGCATCTCGGGAGAGGCCCGAGTCATTACCTATCAAGTTGCCTCCTGCACGCTGTCATACAAAGTGAAATTATTCACTGGTGTTTTAAAAAAGATGTTCTACACCACATTAACCTACAGATGTTTTCTTCCGCTTTTCCAGCTCGAAGAATCACCTCTCACTCCATATTTGCACGCGGGCTCCAAACCTGCCCTGGCTCTCACTTCCTTGGCAATCTCTCCCATCTCCCCCGACAGATCTGCTGTTGCTTTTTCACCCACACTCTTTTTAGAAGACAAACACTAAGGGTGAAAGCAGAAGAGACAAAAATTCCTCCGGCAACTCGTCCACTCATACAAATGTTCATCAAGCACCTACTCTAAGTAAACAACCGGACTGGACGATACAGAAGGTTCCAGAGGAGACTGAAATGCTTTCACATCCCACCGTCTACGGTGTTATCGAATTCGTCCACCTGTTCTGGATCTTCCCCACCAGACTTTCCTCTCAGAGATTCCTCTAGGGAATCGGCTCTCCTCCACCCAGTCCAGGTTCCCGGGCCACTGCAGACCTCTCCGCCCACAGCGAGGGCATCCTGGGGAACTCGACTCCTAATAAGGGTCTTCCTTCAGGTGGTACCTGATAACCTGACTTATGAAAATCACCTTCTCTCATGTGTAATTAAAAATGTGACCGACTTTTAAAAGGTGACATCAAATTAGGAGGAGATAAACACAGTGGCAGCCCCCAAGACAGGACCGCGAGGGCCACAGCAGGCAGAAGAGCACCCAAGTTACGCACAAAGCTAGGAAGTGAAAGGGCAGCTCAGGTCCACTTTCACGGCGAGCACCGTGGCGGCCGACGGGGCGAGGAGGACCATGTCCGCGCGAGAGGGCCACCCAGAGGCCGGAACGGGACAGTCACTGGAGCTGTTATTATTCAATGATCAATATTTAACACACACGATTTTCTGTAACTGAGGAGAGCAGAGTTATATTTTAAATGTACTCAGTAACCTTAAATGTGTCGAGACTCTCGGGGGCTCAGCCCAGCTCCCATTTCTACTGCTCGTCGGCTGGGGTGTTCCCTGGGGAGCCAGACTCTGGGTGAGCTGTTCTCACCCACTGGAACTTCTGGGAAGGAGGAGACTCTTCTCTGCCCGGTTTGCTGAGAGGGTCGGCACGCCAGCCCTCACCCTCTGAACGAAGCAGAGACAGCCTGTGGCGGGGAGACGGGGTTCTGGGGGTGGCTGGATCCAACTCTGACCCAATGGAGGCATTTTTGTTTGCTCGTTTAAACCAATTTGAGTCATTTCACTCACTAGAGACAGAAAAAAGTCTCGACTATTATAGTACGGTCAGTATTGTGAACCATGCTTATAAAAAGTCCCTTGTCGCCCGTGTGACACAGAAGAACCAAACAGGAGTCAGGAGCAGGTTCTACCATGGACCCTCCTGTCCCACCAACTCTACCAAATCACCTTCTCTTTCAGAACCAGCCTCGTCTGTAACACGAGATGCTCTGGAAGCAGCAGCAGCAGCAGGTTGGAGAACTTACGACAGAACAAAGGCAACAGAAGGGCAGGCTCGGAGGTGAGACTGGGTGGGTGTCCACACACAGCTGTGGACAGCTGTCTATCAAGGATGTCACTGGTGGCATATCCCAGAAGCCCAGCCTCCCGCTGCAGGTGACAGCAATAAGAATACAAGATACAGAAGATGCGTGGGGTTTGGAACAGGTGTTCAGCCCCACTAGTCGGCAGCAACAGGAGCAAACGTTAAAAAAAAAAAAGGAATTTCACCTGAATATGTGGTTGTTCTTCTGCCCGTGTACCACTCAGTTACAAAGTTCAAAAGGAGCAGGAACTGTAGTCGGAAAGGTTCTTTCTTTGCATATGACGACCTAAGGAATCCAAATTCTTTTAAAATTATAAAATTCAAAGTTAATAAAATAACACACTTCGGCATATTCAAACCTGGGCAAGAACCATAAAATTAATGCAAATTAATTTGGGCTGTTCTCTTTAAACTGCTGTAAATATCCCTTAAGGCAGAGACCAGACAGGCCCGTTCACTCCACCCCCTGGCGTGGGAGCCAGGAGGACGGGCACACACGGTGGCTCAGACACGAGACGAGTGTGGCCCCCGGGGAAGGGTGACATGCACGTTCATGAAGTCTTCACACTTTGGAAGAGCTGAACCGCCCACCCCTCCCTCCACACACGGCCAACACCCCCCCTCCCCGCCCACTGCAAAATAGGCAAGGGCTATATAAAGGGGACTAAGAAAAATAAATGCAAACCAGCAATTATAACCTGTAAAAACAGAGTTTTCATGTTTTAAAATTAAAACAATGATACCATTTTCTACCTTCTCGTTGGGCAGATTTTTTTTTTTTTTTTTTTTTTGCGGTACGCGGGCCTCTCACTGTTGTGGCCTCTCCCGTTGCGGAGCACAGGCTCCGGACGCGCAGGCTCAGCGGCCTTGGCTCCGCGGCATGTGGGATCTTCCCGGACCGGGGCACGAACCCAGTGGACTCTCAACCACTGCACCACCAGGGAAGCCCCTGGGCAGATACTTAAAGGTTGATTAAGAACAGATCGATGGGCACCCAGCCTTCAAGCTTGTTTAGAGAGCAATTTGCTAACATCTGAATCTTAGGTCAGTCGTAGCCCTTGCATTTACTCTTGTTCACAGCAGCAAGCGTGCCGCCTCAAATGATGCAGGATAACAGCAGTGTCTATGCACGCACGTACGTGCGGGTATAAATACACACGTGCACGGGGCGGAGGGGGGAGAGAGCAAATGAGGCAAAACGCAGACCGTCGGTGAACATGGATACAACGGTAGACGGGTTTTTCTTGTACTGTCCCCCAACCTCTCCATAAGTTTGAAATAGTATCAAAAAAAAAAATCAAGTTTATGACTTCAAAAGAAGTGAGGTAGAGATGTGAGTCTTAAAATACAAAGTTCTCCAAGACAGGATGTCAAATGAAAAAGACAAATCCAAGAACATTTATGGAGTATGATTCCATACCGAAGAGTACAGACACCCAGAAAAACGTCTGAAATGACACACGTCAAACTATTGATGTTCCCTCTGGGGAAGGAAATGGTATTCTGAGGGGAGGTGGCGATGGTCAACTTTCCTGTTTCACTCGATGTACCTGAAAATTACTTGTGCCAAAAATCACAGTATTTCTGGATTACCTGTGTTTAAGGCAGGAGGTACGTTACCATGTCTGCTGCTGTAGCATCAATTAAATGTATTCATTTACGGGGAAAAACTCACAGTGCCTATTGTGGTTCTCACCTAAAGGATGAGGCCAGACACAGGCCCCTGCGGGAACACGACACACTATGCCTGAGGCCACTCTAGCGCCTTAAGGGCAGGACCAGGGACACTAAACGAGGGGAGCACCCAGGCCCAGGCGCCACAGTGCCCCCTGCTGAGAAGCACTGACATGAAGTCACTGAGGCCGTGCGATAAGTAACCACGACATCTCTGAAAGAATGGAGGAGGGCTGTTCATGTGCATCTGAAACGTACATCCAAGACGCATCATGAAAGTAAAAAAGAAACCTAGCTGGCAGAGCCACACGACAAGTATGAGCCCACGGATGTACTGAAAAGATGTACTGTTTGTACAATTTCTGGAAGGAAAGAACTGTCAGCAGCAGCTCTCTCTGGGGCGGGCGGGCTTTTACTTTTCTTTTTGTTCTTTTTTTTTTTCTTTTCGGTACACGGGCCTCTCACTGCTGTGGCCTCTCCCGTTGCGGAGCACACGCTCCGGACGCGCAGGCCCAGCGGCCATGGCTCACGGGCCCAGCCGCTCCGCGGCATGTGGGATCTTCCCGGACCGGGGCACGAACCCGTGTCCGCCACATCGGCAGGAGGACTCTCAACCACTGCGCCACCAGGGAAGTCTTTTTGTTCTTTGAGATGTTTTAATTATTTTATGTTTTCCTGTCATTAAAAATGTTGAATTATTAAAGTATTTATTTAAAAATAATTTACAAATGCCTAAAGACAATTTCAAATCAAGATCTCAAGAGCGAATAGGAACTAAATCTGTCTAACTGTAAGAACGTAAAATATACTACAAACAGAAGGATTTAGTAGCAGATAGTTCGTTCACATCTTGCTCTACAAAACCACAAACTTACAAGGGAACACAGCACAGGATGGCCTGAGAACCACCTGGAGGGTGTGCTGAGAGAGAGTCCGGCTCGAGAGGCGGGATGGGGCCCAGGGGTGTGCGTTCCTAGCAGGTGCCCGGGTGCTGACGCTGCTCTGGGCACCGCACTCCGAGAACCACTGGAATAGACAGAGACACCAAGACAGTGGAAACGAAGAGAGAAAACCAAACAGTCACAAGGGCTCTGAAGTGGGCTCACTGGGTTAAGGCTGCCCCGAGTCCCAAGCACTCCTGAGCGTCCCTAAAACCTCGCAGAGGAGCGAGGAGGCGAGTCTCCCAGAAGCAGAGGTCGGAGCTCGGCAGTCAGGTCGGGTTCCTCCTGCTGGGACTCGGGCTGGTCCAGAGCTGGCTGGGTGACTCCCTAAAATGTCTTAGGCCCGTTGAATGTGTCATGATCACACTTAGTTCATTTTACACAGGATAGGAGATGTGATTACAAACGGTGAGCTGATGCTTCAAAGAGAACAGTGATGCTCTGGAAAGTATACACAGCGCACGGGTGAAAGGATGGTCAGATCAGGTGTCAGTGAGAAAGTGGAAAGAAAGAAAAATGCTAGGGCTGTGCACCCAGGCAGACTGCTAAGTACCTAAGATCGTGTCCACTTTAATGAAGTCCAAACTGGAAACAGGAGAAGAGGGTTTAAGGGTGTGCGCCACACAAAACCAGTGGGTCCACGTGTAAAGAAAGAGGCTCGCTCTTCAAACAAGTGGCGAGTGAAAGCACCCCTTTAAAGGCCTGGGCTCCCCATCGGGGACTGGCAAAGAGCCGCCCATTTGTAAGTTTTCAAGTAAAATGATGACGGTCTGTATGTTTTCAGAGACTCCTGGGGGTGACCGACTTCACCCCACAGGCTGCTGCCGCAGGGCAAAAACCTCTTCTCCGTGGGGCCTTGTGCCTAAAACTCCACTGGAATCTGAAGCACATCCAGATTTGGGGGCCGCCGAGCTCAGCTCAGGAAGGAAACGGGGCGACTGCACCGGTCTGCGGGGCCATCTACCGTGTGCTCAGGGCGGGCAAAGCTGAGTGCCCACGAGCCGCTGGCAGGTCATCTCCCCCCGGGAGACTACGACAAATGACAAACGCTTGTTGGTTTCAAATGGAAATCCTTCGTGGTGAGCCCTCGTACACACATTTAACTGACGGTCTGCTACAGTGCGGCTTCAAATGTCCTCTTGTCCAGTGGACACTTCCTGCTGGGGCCCCGCTGACCGGCGACTGCCTCTGGGCACTGGTCTCCTGGCCTCCTAACCTTCCCTGGAGGTAAGTTCCGATGTCAGCGCCTACACAGCAAGTGGCCCCAGGGCTCCTCCTGCAGAGGAGCCCTGGACCGGGATCCCCGGCATCATCTGCTTCTTATTCTTACTGGGAGGAACTTATGCTGCAGCTTCTCCAAAGAAGCAGCCCACTTTTCCTGAAAATTTCTCCCGGGAGCTTCCTTCAACTGAAATGCTCACGGGGTGGAAGACATGTGGTGTGTTAAGGTATTTCCTCCATCATTTTCCTCCTAAATCTGTTAGCTTTGACTTAAAATCCAGCAGCCAACCCTACATGGTAACACTGATAAGGTTTAGACCTCATTTCAAAAAACGTTTGCTACTAGTATTTTCTCAAATGTCATACTTGTGGAATGGTGATCAACTATATATTTGAATTCACGAAAGAACAAAGTAACAATGATACAGTTTTTAAAAGCAATTGCTTCTTTTGTAGGATTAGTTCATCAGGCAATTAAAAGAGCATGAAAACAGTAACGTATTAATAAAAAAAGAGTGGAAACACAGCTGCATTGCCTACATTTAAAATTTTTTCTATTTCTGAGTGAAGCAATATATCATCTTTTAAACCTGTGTCATACTTAAAACAGTCAAAAACCAAACACACATATGGTTAGTCTGTAAAAGTCACTGTGTGTGTGTGTTAAAATTCTCCAGAAACATTTACTCTTTTGGGTAACAGGCATTTAAGTATCTGCCGTGCTTGGTGGCAAAAATATACCCCCTACTCGATTAATGTTTTGAATAGGAGACCGTTCATTTCCCGATGACTCCGCAAGTATCTGCTCCAATTAGTTTTAGAAAAACAAATCAGGGTTCTGGTGCGGCTCTAAAATTACCGTGGAAGGTAGAAACAAACATCTGTGTTAAGAATGTACGAACGTGGACCAACCACCCAAGAGGGCCTCGGTCCTGCTCGTCAGGAAAGAGACACGCTGAAGGCGAGGATGTGGTTTTCCGGAAGGTTCCATGCTCTGGACCACAGACCTTGTCTTTCCAACAGCACCCCCTCTCGTTTAGTGTGACCCAGCGACAGGGCGAAAAGGATGTGTCACACAGCCTCTTCTCCAGCGAGCACTGTCCTACCCATATCACTCCCGCCACACGCAGGCCCTGCTCTGGCCGCGGGGAGGCTCAGCCCTGCAAGACAACATCCCTCCCGCAGCCCACAGTCCAGTGGCAGCAAGAACGAAGGCATCTTCCATGCAGGAGGGTGACACGAAGCAAAGGCACCCAGTGACCCTGACAAGCGTCTGGGACACCACTGCAAGCCTGGTTCACCACGGCCTTAGAGACATTCCCGAGGGGCTGCCAGACTTGCCGCCATCTAAGTGGCGAGGAGATTCCGACCTGTATGGGACCGGGGTGGGCAGAAGAGAAGGGCGGTCACAGGGGCCTTGGAAACGCATGTTACCCGCACCCCAATCAACTACCTCCGCAGAACAAGATAAAATAATTTAAGATTTTACGCTCACACGCCCCCTGTGGTTTTAACCACAGACACCCTTTATAGACACTGAAAAAATTCTGAAATGGCTACGAGTGATAAAAAAAAGGAAGTCACCCACTTTTTATTTGAATAGAAGCCACAACCCTCCTTATATACGAAATTGAGGGCTTCTGCTGCGGGCAGCCAACCCTGCAGGACTGTGCTGAGAGCAGAATGTGGGAACTTAAGAGTCAATAGTTTTGAAAATTAGGGGTCCCCTCTGGCCAGAAAACGTACGTACACACAAGCTCTGTGCACAATCAAAGGGGAGCCCCAGGACCTGAGGCCCCTGTGCCCGACTCCCAGGACCAAGGCTTCCCAGAGCAGGTGAGCAAACTTCTTCTGTTAAAAGCCAAGCGGCCCACCTTCAGCCGGCAGGCTACACAGTCTCGTCACAGTGATTCAACTCTGTCCCTGCAGCTGGAAAGCAGCCAGACCGTAGGTGAACGAACGAACGTGCCTGGGTTCCAGTAACCCTCTGTGGAACAGAAATCTGAATTTCTTCTATTGTCACGGATCGTGAAATATTATTCCTCTTGATTTTTTCAAACATCAGAAAATGCGACAACCATTCTTAGCTCCTGGGCCACACAGGGCTGGGCCCGCGGGCTGTAGTATGGCAGCTCGGGCCCAGGCCTCGTCTGCAGCACCAGAGCCCAGGCGGCACCTGGCCCAAGTGAGCGGTGAAGCAGGAGACGTTTCTTTCCCTGGTGAAGGTGGCCGGCAGTGGCGAGGAGAACACAGGGTGGGAACTAAGAGACGTGCTGATTCCCGCCCGGCCCGAGCACCCAGCCTCTCCGGACCTGACCCCCGTCTGCAGAGTGGAGCCTCCTATCAGCGGGCTGTCGGGCCTCGTCTGCCTCCGAGCCTCTACGCTCCTTCCTTGCGCCGAGGTCAGAGGGCTGTGTCTGTGGGCAAGTCAGCCACACGAGAGGTCAGCTCTGCGGACGCGCTCCAGGCGAAGGCCAAAGGCAGGGCAGGGCAGCGGCGTCGGGGCGAAGCGCGTGTCTGGGAAACACTGGCGAGAGGCCCCTTTACTGTGCGAAGGGGACCCTGACTTCAGTCACATCCCCCCAAGCCTGCGGGACGCACCACAGCAAGATGGCAGAGCGCTGTCTCAGGGGAACACGTCTCTGGAGGAAAAGGGCGCCCCAGACAAACCAACAGCACTTCTCCTCGTTTTGTATTATTCTAAGCGTGGGCTGAGGGAGATGCGCACAGGTACAGAGACCGTCCCACTCCTGCAACACGGAGGGCGAGGGCGCACGAGGGACAAAGGGACATGGGAGCGGGTGGCTCTTGGACCAGAGGAAGAGCAGTGTCCACGAGGTGGAGAAGGAGCAGGGCAGAGAAGAGCAGGCGCCCCGACGTGGAGAAAGAGCTGGACAGGCAGGGGAGGGCCGCGGAGAGACTGGGGGCTGCCTGCCCACGAGGTGCAGCAGCTGGCGACCAGGGATAGCGCCCCCGTCCAAGAATCACAGTGAATGGACAGGAGCTGCCAAGAGGCGGTGGAGCGGGGGGCCGGTAAGACAGCAGGCAGGTACCGTGAGGTGAGGCATATGTTAGAGAAGATGTAACAGAATATTCTAGAAGAAGTGGCGGCTCGCCAGGCACACGAAAAGGGCAGGGAAGGTAGCTGTCCGTGCTGATCCCCAGGTGTGCTGTCCTGGGGTCGGGGAGGCCACAGGATGACCACCCAAGCTGCAGCGTCCGGCTCAGGAACAGGGTAAAAGCGGAACAGAAAAGAGCACCCACGCTGAACGGCCTCCTGCTCTGAAAAAGGGACCCGAACAGCGGACTGTCTTAGACCAGTCGAGGTCCCGAAGGCTCTTAGGTCATCAATATCCTCCTTGAAAGGCACTTCCGGTTACTTAGATGGGTTAGCACAACAAGAACCATGACTTCTCATCAATACCGGTCACACTAAGAGAATTCAGATGGATTCCTAACATGAGACCCGGTGCCTAAGAGATGCGTAAAGTAGAAACTAGCTGCAAAAAACCCACCAACCAACCGACCGAACAAAAAACCCAGCCATCACCTACTCAGAGTGGGACACTGTCTAAATCAAGTCAACGTGGGGGTCCAGTCTGCGGACGGCCAATGAAACAGAGACAGCCAGTGCTGACTTCAGACGTCACTGTCAAAGGCTTCAAGGAAAGAAAGCGGGGGCTGGCGAAACCTCTCCAGGGTTCCCGCAGACAGACATCTGTCAGAAGCGGAGCCCGCAGGAGCCCCCGGGCCCACACCAGACTGCCCTCCGGGGCAGGGACCCCACGCCCCTCCAAGACCATCACTCACCTTTCCCGTTCACGGCCAGCCCCGTGGCCATGGTCGCGGTCACGGGGCTGGACACCTGCGGCACCAGCGGGTGTATCCGGGGCCGGCTCCCCATCCGTGCCCGCTCGGCTCCGGGGCCCAGCAGGGCTCCGACCGGCTTTTCGGCCGCCACCTCCGGCGCCACCGTGTCCTCCTGCCCCTGCTCGACGGGGTCCAGCTTCTCGGGGCTCTCGCTCTGAAAGCCGTCCACCGCGGTCCTGCTCTTGATGGGACTCTTGGGCACGAGGATCTTTATACCTGACTTGGCCAGGTCCATGTTCTTCCGGTTCGAGAGCGACGGGGCTGGGTTCTTCCTGAACTTCTGGCTGGCGGCAAACAGCGGGCTGGCCTTGGGCTCGTGCTCTTTGCCGACCACTAGCGATTTAGGAGAGGCCTTGGAAAAGCTGCTGTTGGTGGACCTGGAAATCTGCTTCCTAGCGTTGTTCGGGGAGGCCCGGTTGGCCCTGGTGAAGGGGCCCTCCCGCTGCTTCTCGGTGTGGCGCCTGTTGAAGTCGTGGATGTACTCCTCGCAGTTTACCAGGTGCTGCTCCGGTTCCCAGGTGTCGTCCTCGCTGTCGTAGCCCTTCCACCGGACCAAATATTCCGTCTTCCCTTTTTTGTTCTTCCTTTTGTCAACGATTCTTTCAACCTGATTATAGGGGAAAAGAGAAAAGTATAAACGCACTATCTGAAAAATAAGGTGCAAGTGTAGTAATAATGGATCATCGAAAATAATAAAAACCGCAACAGGTGATGCACGCGATCGTCTCTTCCCGAGCCAAACGGTCTGAAAACAGAACAGTAACAGAGCATTCGGGGTTTTAGCGATTTCCTTGAAATTAAGTCAAACAAAATGCTAAAATTTCATGCTCAGAATATATGGACGTGTTAGGTAGCTTGTTTTTTTGTGATTCAAGAGGGGCTCTCCTTCTATTTTTTATACTGAACGCCGACCACCTGAGCTGGTTTTCACGGTCACAACTGGACCACAGTGCTGGGCATCTCCAGCCTTCTGCCTGGTGATCCTGTCACCAACAGCAGGCGCCCAAGAAACAGCACGGCTGTGGTCCAGGCACCAAGGAAACAGGGTCGGTACCGACAGCGTCACTTAGAAGCACTCGGTTAAAATGAAAAAGGTCAGCAGAGGACTTAACGCTTTATTGGTAATAAGATGGTGTAGAATGGTCAGGTTATTTACGTTTAAAACTTGGTTTTAACTAGTGCGAACCAACATCTTTAAAGGAAGATGCTGTCAGTCTTTGAATTTGATGATCAACACATCCCGTATCAAATTTATGAATTTACACAACCTTGGCATGAAACGTACTGTTATTACCGTGACAAATTCCACTGCCTTAATTGACATCCTAAGTGTAGGTGGGAGAGCGTCTATGACTCGTGGGAACGAACCTGTTTCACATAATGTCCCCCAAGTTATTGGGGAAATACAATCTGTGGCTACCTCTCCAGTCAACAGAGAAACCACCAGCCTGCTTCCCCAGTGGCAGCAGGTACCTCGTCCCTCGTACGCAGAGGCCTGGGCCCCACGGCAGGCAGCTCTTTAACTAAGGAGACAGGGTCTCCTAGGCCGTTATCAGGGTCTTCAGCAAACTTCTGGCAAAGCTACAGGTTAGGCCAGCTGACACAACGGTGTACCTAGTTCCCTAACATGCCAAAGTAGCAGAAGCCGAGTACAGCTGCAGACACTGGAGGGGAGTGGGGAACACCCTACACCCCAGCATCTGCCCTACTGTCGAAATACCCCCCAAACTCGCCAGTATACCTACCTGGGGTGTAGAGAACGAAAGCCCTGAACTACAGAAAAGCCTAAAGTTAAATGCACATGACTGCCTCTGGGCGACAAGGATTAGGGGAAGGAAAGCCAGGTTTCAGCAGAAGGCGGGTCTCACGCCAGGCAGACCCCGCATCACAGCGGCGTCAGGCCTGCACGGTGGGCCCCTGTGGCCCAGGCTACAGCGCGGGGAGCTTTCAAAGTGATTTCCTCCCATTCCTCTGCTTGTGAAGAGCTGCGTTTAAGGGTGTGAGTATTTCCATTTAAAACACATGTGTCTGGACAATTCCACGCCACTCAATTTCATGGCGGAAATAACTTAAAAGTTTTAGATACAAGCGGTAAAGAGATTCTCTCTTGACAGCTAACAATGTTGTTTAATAGTTGGTTTCTTTCTAAATCAACTTCCACCCCAGCAGCATAAGGGAGGCTGGACCAGGGCGGCCCATCTTCCTTTCGCCTGTTTCCTTCAAGCTGCACAGGGCTCTGGTCAGGGAGGACAGGTCTCCTCCCCCGACCCCCGTGAACGGCTGGCGCTCCCTGCAGGCCGGCCCCCCAAGGGCTGCACCGCGTGTGCACCTGGCGGCCACACTCCGCTCGGACACTGAGAGGGGCGGGGACAGGGCACGCACAGGAGACCGGGGCTCGGAAGGAGCCACGTGGGGCCCGACCACGCCACTACACCGCTGGGCACGAGAGCAGCCACAGGCGCCACGGAAACAATACTTCCGCGCCCTGAAGTGAGGGTTTTGTCATTTTCACGTGTTCTAAAATAGGGAACTTCCGATTTTCTTCAACTATTTAAAACCTGTGGAAACCATTCTTCCGGCTGGCCTGCAGGTCCCAGCTCACAACCCCACAGTAGACGGGGAAGGAGCAGTGGGCCCTCGGGGCGCACGTGCTGCTCTAACTCTCGCGGGGACGTGACTGCAAGCTGACAACACGTGTGGCTGACACGGGGACACAGACACGAAGTGGCGGGTCTACGCGAGCCACACCGGGCATGGGACACACAGCGTGGGAGGTTCAGGCCCCTAACACCAACCTCACACCATTATACTGGACACCCTAAACTTACAGCGCTAGAGCCACCTACCCTGCTGTACCAAGTCCCCACTCACCTCCCAGGGGAACCACTCAAGTTCCTAACAACCTGCCTGCCTTCTGCCCAAGGGAGTTGTGACCTTCCTCCTTTCACCCTGAGAAACACCGGGCCACGTGCCACCAAACTGGGGAGCACACCCTCCTGCCCAGAGAAGAGTCGGCCATCAAGGGGGCCGTGTCTGGCAGATGAGTCCACACAGGACCGCGTGGTGAGCAGTCAGTCTGTAACCATCTCCATTTCTCCTCGTCGTCAGGCCACAAAGCGGGGAACCATTTACTGCCAGGCCCATGAGCTGGTCAACACAGCGAGCCATCGATCTCCACGGATTTTCCTCCTATCTCACCAAGCGACCCGTGAGGCTTTCATCCTCTCCTCTGAGAAAACCACATCCTTGTCAGTTTCCCATCATCCTAAGCGAAACTCAAGAACCGAGACGTGTCTGTGATTTCACCCCATCTGCAAGCGATCACGCGAGTCTGCACTGTTTCATAGATGTGGCAAAGGCAAGACCCCTGATCACAGACAGAGGACTCTGTTCCTCAGCAGCTGCAGCAGCCAGAGGACCAGCATCTCCTTGCTCCAGTCCCCACAGGATGACACAGACGGCCAGGTGAGACCCATGCACACAATGGGTGATGTTACAGGACAGGAAGCCAGTCTTTTATGATGGGCCGTGAGCACGCCTGCCCCGACCTCTGGCAGGAGAAACTATGGCTGTCTTCTAAACAAACATCCTTGGACAGCCCTGAAAGATGTTCAAGGGTGGGGGAGCGGGGGCAGAGGGAAGGAGCAACTGGATGAAGGTGATCAAAGGGCACAGACTTCCAGTTATAAAATGAATAAGTTCCGGCGACGTACGGCATGGCAACTGTAGTTAACGCTGCCCTATGGTATATCTGAAGTTGCTAAGAAAGCAGACCCTAAACGTTCTCATCACAAGGAAAAAACACTTCTCTCTCTTTTAGTCGTATGAGATGGTGGATGTGAACTAAACTCATTATGTGAGCATCTGGCAACGTATGTTAAGTCAAGTCATTACACTGTGCACCCTAAACTTACATGGTGCTGTGTGTCCATCATATATGATAAACCTTGAAGGAAAAAACCATGTTCATGAATTCAGAGTAAATGCTGTTAAAAATGAAAATTTCCCAAATGTACTATAGATACAAGACAATCCCAATAATCATCCCAGCACGATTTTATGTGGAAACTGCTGAGATCTGATCGTTTACGTGGAAAGGCAACAAACCTGAAGAGCAACCCAGAGCAATCCTGAAGAAGAACTCACTGGAAGACTCAGAGCCGTACTTCAAGACCCTCTCCCAAGAACCAAGAGATTCCCAACAGTGTGGTACTCACACAGGACGTACAAGGGCATCAGTGGAATAGAGGAGACAGCGAGCCCAGAAGTAGACCCTCACTTAAACTGGCCACATGATTGAGTGAGTGACTGATTTTTGGTGACAAAGGCTTCCAAAGCAATCCACTTGCCTTTTCAATAAATACTGCTGGAATACTGGCTATCCATACGTAAAAAAAGTGAACCACAACCTTATCCCAACCTTTACACACAGAAATTAATTCAAGATGTATTTTAGGCCCAATTATAAAAGTTTTTATATGAAGCTTCCACAGCAAAACACAGGACATCATCTTTGTGACTTAGGGGCAGGCAAAGGTTCTTTAGGTCACAAAAAGCAATAACCATGAAAGAAAGAAAATTAATAAATGAGACTTCATCAAAAAACAATGTCGAGAAAACGTATAAACACACCACAGATTGGGAGATAATATCCATAAAAAATATCTTCAAGGACTGGTCCCTAAGACTGATAAAGAATTCCTAGAATTCAATAATGAAAGGACCAAAATGTAATTTAAAAGCAGGCAAAGGATTTAAGCACACAGTCCCAAAAGAAGATAGACAAACGGCCAGTACACACATTAAAAAGTGATGAACATCATTGCTCAGGAGGAAATAAATACACAATGAGATACTACTACATACCCATTAGAATGGCTAAAATGAAAACACACCAGGGATGTACAACGGGCATATTCATACAGTGTTGGTAGGATTTTCAAATGGTACAGCCATTTTGGTAAAAGGTCTGACAGCATTTCATAAAACTAAACAAATAACTACACTATGACGCAGCAATTCCAACCTCATTACTTACCCAAAAGGAATGAAAACATACATCTACAAAAAGACTTGCACAAAACTATTTATAGCAACTCTGTTCATAATGGACCCAAACTAGAAACAGTCCAAGTTTCTGGGCGACTGGACAAACTGTAGTACGTACGTATAGTAATCTCAACAAGAAGTCAACTGGTGATACATACAAACACATGGGTGAGTCTCAAAACATCACACTGAATGAAAAAGCCCTACTCCAAAGACTACTCATTGTATGATTCTATTTAAATGAAAATTCTTGAACAAGCAAAAAAAAAAAAAAAAAAAAACCCACCCCGAACTATTATTGAAAAAATACCCAAAAGCAAAGGTTGGTAGGGAATTAACTGGGAGGGGCATCAGTGAACTTTCTAGCTCAATAAGCCTTTGGGTTGCAAAGGTACATGCTTTTGTTAAGGCTGGCAACCTGTATAGTACTTAAGACCTGTGCAGTGCATCGTTAGAAAATGTTACATCATTAACAAATGATGTATAAACAAACATGGAATTCAAGTTCATGAACTGCATGCTAAATGAAGTTTACTAGGGGGAAGTGTCCTGATGTGGCCACTTACTATAAACTGTGTCAACAAGCGAGATGGATGGATGGATGGATGGATGGATGGATGGCAGGACGACAAACGGAAGAATCTGCGGGGGCCTGCGAATGCTCACTGTAAAATCCTTCCGACTTAGACGTTTA
Organism: Pseudorca crassidens; assembly: GCF_039906515.1. Lineage (NCBI taxonomy): Eukaryota > Metazoa > Chordata > Mammalia > Artiodactyla > Delphinidae > Pseudorca > Pseudorca crassidens. The sequence continues at coordinate 3,195,047 of NC_090305.1, read as the reverse complement.
AAATTTTCCATAATTAAAAAATGTTGAGGAAAAGTCAATATTTATTCTTGATTTTAAAAACTCAGAAATAAAGGAAGCTACAATAACTACTAGGAAAAATAAGCAAGTTCAGTAAAGTCACAGGATTAATAGTAGTATTAAATAATTAAAATGAAAAATTTTAAATCTCCATTTACAGTATAATCAAAAAGCAAAATATTAGCGATAAATTTAAGCAAAATGTCTAAAACATCTATGCTGAAAATGACAAAACATGGCTGAGAGAAATTAAAGAATACCTATAAACCGAAACACCATGTTTATAAATCGGCGCTCAGTTTTATTTAGTTGTCAATTTTTCCTCAGTTGATACATAGATGCAACAGAATCCCAATCAAAAATCCCAAAGCTCTTTTTTATAAATTGACAAATTAACTCTAAGGTTTTGTATGTCAAAGTTAAGAATCTAGAATAGCCAAAACAACACTGAAAGAGAAGCACAAAGTTGGAGGGCTTATATTACCTAACTTTAAGACTTACTATAATGGCTAAAATTCAGACAACAAGAGTAAATGCTGACGAGGATGCAGGACTAGTGGAACTCTCATACACGCTGGTGTAAAACATTACTGAACAGAAACCCCAATTAAACAGAAGACCAGCAGGGGGAGCTCTCACCCCTGTGACAACAGCCAAGCCCAACAGGAAGAAGAAAGACTCCCGTTCTTTCCTGCCAGGACTCAGCCAATGAAAAGTCAGGCTCTGTTTACTAAGCCCGCCCCCTCCCCTGTCCCCTCTATAAAAGCGTCTCCTTCCCTTGCAGTGGGGGGACTTGCACATGGTTGCTTCGTATGAGACCCTGAATTGCAATTCTCTGCTGATCCCGAATAAACCCATCTCTGCTGGAGAAAACCTGGCCGTCTATTTGCTTCAGGTCAACACTGGCGAGTATGGAAAATTGTGTGACAGTTCCTTAAACATACACCTACCTCAGCAATTCTACTCCTAGGTATTTACCCAAGACAACCGGGAACAAACGTCCACAGAAAGACCTGTACGAGAATGTTCACGGCAGCTTTACCCTAACGGTCAGAGACTGAGTCGGCCCAGGTGTCCATCAACAGGAAAGCAGATGAAGTATATTCACACCCTGAACTGCTGCCCACAATGAGACAGCACCAGGACTGACCCCTGCAACATGAGTGAATGTTCATCATCACGGCGCTGAGTCAGTGGAACGAGACACAGACCGTACACTACGTGACTCCACTTGTTGGAGGGCCCACCAGAGGCAAAACCAACCTGTGGTGAGAAATCAGAGCGGGGAGTCTGTGGATGGGGTTGGGGGGCACAAGGAGACTGAAGCGGTGAAAATGCCCCATCTCTGTCAAGATGGTAGTTACAGAACTGAACACATTTGTCAAAACTACCGCACACTTAACATCTATGCACTTTCTGTATGTAAGTCACACCTCACTCAGCAAACTCAACAGAAAAACTCCTAAGCAGCTCTGAGGCTGGAATGAACCAGGGGATGAAGAGATGCTCCTGGCAGATGACATCTAAACCGGAGCTGGGTCCTCAGAGACCTGCGTCCTCCCTGAGGGCCAAGCTCCCTGCAGCACACGACCCAGCGGTTCCCCTGGCCACAGTGCTGGGGAGCCGAGTGCCAAAGCCGAGCGAGGTGGGCTGGAATGGAAACACAGAGAACGTGTGATAAATGTAAAAACAGGACCAGCACAAAGGAAGACTGACAAGCTGTGGAAAGTATGGACCAAGAGGCTACTCGTCTTACCACATTAAAACCTCTTTTAAAGGTACAACAGAGCAGGGCAAGAACTGTGAGTAAGCAATTCATGATAGAAAGTACAAGCCACCACCACCCCATGAATAAGGTTTAACTCACCAAAGGGAGACACCACTTTCCATCTGGAAGGCTCATGAGGGTGAGGAAACAGCCTGACTACTGAAGGTGGGAGCTGTGTTATGTTATGGAGGGCGATTCAACAAAGAACATCGAAAGGTTTAAAACACTCTTACTCTGTATTCGAGAATTCAGCTGAGGAATAAACTCAAGGAAATAACCGAGTGGATGCTCAAAGACGGTGGCAGGTGCAAATGGAGAGACGGTGCGGAGAAATCCAGGAGCCTGGAGAAGGCACCCGCTCCACTGCTCGGAGCCTCGCTCCCCCTCACACGCGTAACCACAGGCACAGAGTATCAGTTCTGAATCCCTTCAGTAGTGACTGAATTCTGCCCTATTATATGTTCATCAATTTATTCTTGAAGCAGGCTGGTAAAATGAAAGGATAACAAGTTTCAATGGCCATGTTTTCCAAAGTGTTAAACGCTAAGTGAACTTTCTAACCCAAAACAAAAGAGAAATGTTATGATTTAGGTTATCAGCAAATGTGGATTTCCATCTGTCCCATGAAAAATGCACAGAACGGTACCATCGTTATTCCCGTTTCCTCCTTCCATGAGACCGCCAGCTACTCGAGCAGTGATATGCCTCTCGGTATATATGCAGGAAGGTAGGGAGACTGTATATATTGTTACTGCCTCCCTTCTCAGTATGTGACCAGAAATTCTATATGCATACACATTAAATGGATCCTGTTTGCTACAAGTCCTAACACTCACCCTCTCCATCCACTTTCTCTTACATGACTTAAACAAGTAAAAATGGATTCAAGCTGTTTAAAGGGTAAAAGGCGCTTAGAAATTTCACCAGTAAGTCACATTTCTGGCATTTCGTTCTGAATAAGAGTAGGATGGTATCTGGTACCAATGAAACCACTTGCTTCTTGCATACTTGACAGACAAATCGCAAACAGTCGAATCTATGTATGTGTATTGTATAAACAAGGGTGAATCAGAACTTTTCCCGCACAGCTGCTACAACTGAAAAACTACAAAAACATATTTCATAACAACTATATTTTTCTTTAGATACCTCAAAATAGAAAAAAGCATTTGTTACTTTTCATTGACAACACAAACCAAAAATGCCAAATAGAGAGCTTGAAGAAATAATAAATTCCTGTTCTGAGTCAGAATGCTTTACTGTCTGGCTTTATTAAATGGATGGAGACAAAGATGGAATTGTTCAGGAAGTGAGAACAGATAAACTAGGATTTCTGACTTTGAGAATTTTCTTTTTAGCTCTATTTTCATAACAAAATAGCAAAGTTAGAAGCTACGGTCCTACAGGCAAGGTTCCATATATCTACAATTATAAAAACTTGGCCAACGTATTCACTTTTAAACCTCAGTGTTCCACAAAGAAAGCCAAACCTAAATACCAAGACACGCCAAAATTAAGTTAAACAAGAACGTACCATACCAGGCGCACACGAAAGACGCGGTAAAGTGACGTTTGTGACAGACTTCACCGATGCCGTTTGATGAGAATCCTTCTCATGAATGACAAGCTGACTCATGCAGAGAGTACCTTTGTGTGGAAAACCCCCCAAGTGCTCTGCGAACAGGAATGAGTACATCCACCAGGGGAGTAACACCCACTCTGGGGTGAAATGTGGCTGTTCTACAGCCCATGCAAATGCACTTGCACACACAGACTCAGACCGATGGCAAACAAATCATTTAGGAGCCAGGATACAATTGCTTTTGGCCAGAAAATCAAATCTCAGCTCCTGCGTGGAGATGCGGGATTGAGGCCACGAAGGTGATCCTCCACCGTCATCTGTCCCAACTCCACGGAGGGACGCTAGGGGGCAGCGCAGAGGCGGAACGGGAACCCATTTCTTCCATGGAAACAGGAACCTTAGGGACAGTGGGAGCCCGAGCAGCGGTGCAGAGTAGTCTTTGTGGGAAAGCGCCCCTCTCTATTTCCTCCAGATGCCATCTCGGGGAGAACGCTTAGGGCGGAGAGGCACTGCCAAATGCGATTTCTACACAGAGCCCCGGCGACATGGAGACGGCCATGGAAGTGCTAAGTGGGGTCAGTATGTGCAGACTCTAAGTCTGACGAACCAGCTCGGAGATCTGCCAGGTAGGAAGCTCTGATAGAGACCCTCAGGGTCTCTAAGATGCACCCTGAGAATCCATCTGAAGCAGATGGATGCTAAAACCCAGTTCTGCTAAGCACACTCACCAACTCCACCAATACGTGCCAAGTCCCTGTGACATGTCAGGTCTCTGCTTTTTCTGAGGTTATAGGAAGAAACAAAAACAGTATTGCTTTCCTCTATTTTGGAAGTTATACTCAAGTGAAAGGAGTCAGACAAATTAATAAATGTGAAATACATTAAATATATGTGATTGCTAAGAAGAGAAAAACCCCAGGAAGAGGACAGGGTAACGGCAGAGAGCTTGGTCAGGAGGAGCTGAGCAAGGACACCCAGAAGGACGTCCAGCCAGAGCGCACGGCTGATCCAAACCCAGAGGGCAGGGGTGAGCCTGGAGTGCGAGAGGAACAGGAGGCAGGCGGGGGCTCGAGTGGAGGTGACAGGGGAAAACGGAAAAGACGAGGTCAAGGAGGCCGGGGGCAGGGGGAGAGTTAAACTGAGTGCCTGTAGCCAAGCTTTATTCGGGGTTTGCTCTCAGTAAGACGGAAGCCGGGCAACGGCTCTGGGCACAAGAATGGTGTCTGCTTTGCATTTCAGAATCACAACTCCAGCGACTCTGTGGAATTAAGAACGGGCAGGCGACTGTGACGACCTCAGCAAGAGGAGGTGTGACTTGGACTCTAGGGTGGTGGAGGTGGAAGACATGCTGAGAAGTGGCTGGATTTGGGGTCTATTTTAACGGGGTGCTGATAAGATTTCCTGATGGACTGAATGCAGGATAGGAGAGAAAAATGAAGAATGAAAGCTAACCAAGATATTTGGCCTGAGTAACTGGAAAGATGGAGTTGACATTTACTGGGATGTGAGAAGATACAAGAGTTCAGTTTCAAACACATTAAGAGGAGACGTGGAAGAGGCCATGTGACTCACACATCTGGAATTTGGGCTAAAGATAGAAATTTGGAATTTGTAGGCATTATAAGTGATTAAATCCATGAGATCATGAAGGGAGTTAAGTATGGATAAAGAGAAGGAGTTTGGGGACTGGGCCCTGAGAGACACAAACATTTAGAAGAGGGAACGAACAGGAGAACCCAGCAGAGACTGCAAAGAGCAGGAGTGACACTGGAGGAGGCCTCGGAAGCAGCGCCCAGAAGCCAGGTGCCCTAAAGGGGGCTCAGTCATTACGTCCAATGATCCTACTAGATCAAATTAGACCCGGAAGAGAGGAAAGAAGAGGCTGACAAATCCTTTCCACTGAAAAAACAACTATAAAACTTGGCAAAGTTGAAGAACAACTACTTCAGGGCCCCAGAATTCCGACAAAAGGCAACCAATAGATGGACAAGCATTTACTCGTGAAAACCCACTGAATTCTGAGTAAGAAGAGAGGAAGCTGGTGACCTTGCTGCCTGGGGCTGTCTCCCACCACGGCTCTGACACACTGGTGGCTCTACCGTTGTGGGGCTGGCCTGGAAGCCTGCAGCTTAGCCGTCAAGGGGACTGACTTGATCTGAAGCAGAGGGCAGAAAGCCCATGCTGGGAACGGGCTGCAGCTCTCCCAGCCAGAGGTTGAGGTCCCAGCAGTGGTGACTGACAGTGGAGGAAACAGGCAGAAATTTATAGGGAGAGCCTGGAAATGAGACAGCCATTGAGGGGAGAGATGACCGCTCCACACACCCCACATACAGTGGACACTCAAGGGGGCTAGCACAGAGCAAACCCACTGCAGCCCTGAAAGCTGTCTGAGCTTTGAATGCAACAGAAACACAAACCCAGTGCAGAGACTGGAAGCCTTATGGGCTCAGGGTGTCTGACCATGACCTCTGACCAAAACTTGACTCACAAACTACACAGACACAGGAGTGACCTCTAGCAAGTCAGGCCGAAAATCAAGGTAAAAACTGGGATGGAGGGAGCTGAGCAGAGCAATCCGCGGCCACACACCTAGGGCCACGAGGTTCCTTGGATTACATCCGGGCAAGTGACTTAAAACACGCACACGCTTGCAAAACAAAAGCAACAACAAAAAACTCAGGGAAAAAGTTAAAATTCTGAAATACACATAAAACACCAGGAAAGTATGAGTCATACTCAGGAAATAAAACAATGAAAACTGTCTCTCAGTTTACTCATAGCTTGGATTCAGCAGAAAAAGACTTCAGGTCAACCCTTACAAATACATTCAAAGAAACTGGATAAAAAAAAGACTCCATGTTTAAAGAATTCAAGGAAAACATGATGAAAATTATTCAAATAGGAAATAACAAAGAAATAGACCCTACCAAAATAGAACAAAAACTCTAGAGGTGAAAAACACAGTAAGTGAAATTAAAAATTCACTAGATGGACTCAACAGCAGATTTGGGAAGGGAGAAGAATCAGTGAAATTTTCGAGAGACTGATAGACTTTACCCAAACTGAACAACAGCGAGAAAAAATATTAAGAGGACATATATAATAAAGAGGACATAAAGAGAGAGAAGGCAGAAAAAAAGATACTTTAAGAAATATGGCTGAAAACATTCCAAATATGATGAAAAGCAATTATTGACAGATTCAAGAAGCTCGACAAAGCCCAATTAATATAAATCCAAGGAGATCCTTAGTTAGAGATACAGTTGTTAAACCTTTGGAAGCTAAAGACAGAGAAAATCTTGAAACCAGTAGAAAAATAACAAGTTAACATATACAGGGGAACAACAATACAATTAATGGTTGCCTTTTCATCAGAAACAATGGAAAGTAAAAAGCAGGAGAATGACATATTCAAAGCACTGAAAGAAAACCAACCAAGAATTCTATATCCAGCTAAACTATCCTTTAAAAATGAAGGTAAAATAAAAACATTCCCAAATAAATGATACTGAGAAAACACATGGCCAGCAAAGCTGCCCAATAAAAAACACGAAAGGAAGTTCTCAAGTTAAAAGAAAATGATTCCAGGCAGTAAATGCAAAAGCAGGGGAAGAAAGGAAGAGCAGTGGGGGCAGTAAATATGTGGGTACACATAAAGACTGGTTGAATATTGTTTCTTTTTCCTTCTCAATTTCTTAAATGAAACAAGATTATACACAGCAAAAATTATAGCACTGTACATGCTTGACAATTTAGATATAATGTGTATAACTATATCACAAAGAAAGGGGGAGAAAAGAGAGATATACTGGAGTAAAGGTGATACATTGACTTGAATTAAGGTAATATTAACCTGAAGTACATTGTGATAAATTAAAATGCCTATCATAATCCTTAGAGCAATCACTAAGAAAATAATTCAAATATATCATTTTAAAAAATCACAGAAATTAATATGATAAAGGCAAAAAATGTTTAACATAAAAGAAAGCAGGAAAGAAGAAACAAGAACAAAAACAATGAGATAAACAGAAAACAACTAGCAAACTGACAAAGCAAAACTATTCCAATAATTACATGAGAAATGAAAGAACTAAATACTCCCAACGAAGAGCAGAGAATGGCAGAACAGATTTAACAAAGCAGCTATATGCTCTACAAGAGACTCAAGTTTAGATTCAAAGATACAAATAGGATAAGAGTAGAAGGACAGAAAAGATACACCATGCCCAGAGTAACCACTTGAGAGTGACTATATTCATATTAGACAAGACAGACTTTCAGCCAACAAATATCATTAGAGACAGAGAGGAACACTCCATAATGATAAAAAGGTCAGTATTTCAGGAAGATACAATGACTATAAATGTATGCATATACCTAAGAGTCCCAATATATGAAGCAAAGTCTGACAGAAATGAAAGGTGAAATAGACAAGCCTACATTTACAGTTGAAGATTTCAAAATAATACTATCAATAACTGATAGAATAAAACAGAAAATCAGCAATGATATAGAAAACTTGATGGCTATCATCCAACTCACCCTCCCTGACATTTACAGAACACTCCATCCTGTAACAGCAGAATACACATTCTTTTCAAGTGTACACACAACATTTACCACCACAGACCATATTCTAGGCCATAAAACAAGTTTCAGTTAATTTGAAAGGATTCAAGACATACAAAGAGATCCTGACCTAGACACATCATAGTCAAACTATCAAAACCTGAGGACAAAGAGAAAACTTGTTCAATGACCACAAGGAATTAAATTAGAAACCAACAATTTTGAAAAATTTCCAAAACTTGCCATTAAACCACACATTTCTAAATATTTCCCACTGGAATTCCCTGGCGATCCAGTGGTTAAGACTCCACGCTTCCACTGCAGGGGGCACGGGCTCGATCCCTGATCAGGGAAGTTCGGCATGCCGTGTGGTTTGACCAAAAAAAAAAAAAAGTTAAATATTTCCCACTGGTCAAAGAAAAAAAGTACAGGAGAAATTAGAAAGCATTTGGAAGTAAATGAAAATGAAAACGTATCAAAATTTATGGGATGCAGTCGAAGTAGTGCTTAGAGGAAATTTTATAGCATTAAACACGTATTCAGAAAAGAAGTTAAAAAAAATCAATAATCTAAGCTTTCCACCTTGGGAAACACGAACATAAGAGCAAATTAAACCCAAAGCAAGCAGAAGGTAGTAAGTAATGAAGATCTGAGCAGAAATCAATGCAACAGCAAAACAACAAAACCACCCAGAAAAATAATAAAACCAAAAGTTGGTTCTTTGAAAAGATCAACAAACCTGATAAACCGTTAGCTAGCCTGACCACAAGAAGAAGAGAGAGCACACAAATTATCAACAACAGAAATCAAAGGGGGACATCGCTATCCATGTGGCAGAAACGTAAAGGACACGGGAACGGTACGTAACATGAACAACCCTACGCTAACAAATCAGGCAACTCTGATGAAATGGAGACATGCCTAGGAAAATATCAGTTATCACAATGGACCCCAGAAGACACGGAAAATCTATACAGATTTACAAGTAAACAAATACACTCGGTCATTTAAAGTCCTCCCACAAAGAAAAGTACAGGCTCAGACGGCTTCGCTCATGAAATGTACAAAACACTTAATGAAGAAAAAAACAATACTATACAAACACTGTCAGAGAATAGGAAAGACCACTTCTCAAATCATTCTGTGAGGCCAGTATTACTCTGACAGCAAAGCCAAACAAGGACATCCTAAAAAAATTTTAAAAAACCCTACAGAACAGTATTTCCCGTAAGCACAGACACAAAAATCCCAAGCCAAGTTCACCAACATGTAAACAGGGTTATACCCCATGTCCAAGTAGGATCTCTCCCAAAAATGCAAGGTCGGTGTCACATCTGAAAATCAATTAATGTAACACCTTATTAATATAGACCAAAAGCTACACGATCATCTTGATGGTCACAGATAAAGCATTTGACAAAATATAAATTTATGGCCAAAACTCTTAAACTAGAAATAGAAACTTTCTCAACTGGATAAGGAAATCTACAAAACCCTACAGCTACTATCACACTTAATGTGAAAGGCTGAAGACATTCCCCTAAATATCCTAGAAACTATAAGCAAGATGTTAGTGCTCAGCACCCCTACTGACCATCACACTATAGGTTCTACATAGCCCCAAAAGGCAAACACATATAGATCGGAAAGAAAGAAAAACTGTCTTTATTTGCAAATGATATGATGCAGGGAAAAACTAAGGAATCAAAAAGTAACTGTGAGAACTAATAGGTGGGTTTAGCTAGCTTGAAAGATACAAGACCAACATACAAAAATCTTGTATTTCTATATAAGAGCAATGGATAATCCAAAAGTGAAAATAAGAAATAAGAAAGCAATTCCATTCAACATATCAAGAAGAATAACATACTTGGGAATCAACTTAATGAAAGAAGTTCAAGAGTTTTACACCGAAAACTTCAAAATGTTACTGGATGAAATTAAAGCTGTAAATAAATAGGGCCCATGGGCTTCTGTTTGCAGGAACTGGGTAGATCTGTGAAGTGGTGGGTCCTGACATGCCTGGCTGGGGAGACAACTGGTACTCAGGGTGTGTCCCCACAGGGTAGGCGCTGGGAGAGGAGAGTTTAAGGCTGGGGATTAAGGTGATATGAAAGACTCTCTAATACTTTATATGCACATACAATGTGGTGTGGGGTTATGGTGCTGCTTGAAATGTGTGACTAGTTGCTAAGTGCAGGGCTACTGATTCTGGAAGAGCAAGCCACGGTGCTCTGCGTCCTTAAATGTTTCTTCAGACCCTTTGTCTCCAGATGTCTTCTCACGGATCAGATCCACAAGTAACACTCTGGGGCAGAAGAACGCCCCACATCAGTACCAACAGTTAGGGTCACTCAGAAGACAAGCGTAAAGCACGCAAGCACAAGTCTGGCGGTAAAACTGGGGAATAACGTCATTCGATTTTATAAAACCAGCATGCTGACACAGGCGCAGAACCTGTCCATTCACCAGCCTTCAATTTTCTCTTTGAGGTGAATTCATCTGAGTTTGCTTACTTAGTTTGCCAACTTCAGGACCGAAGCCAACAGCACCGTAAGACTGGCTCTTGCTCTAATAGCACAGAGGATATATTCTCAAAGGGACCAAAAGAGAGTCTGAGTATTTTCATTTTCGCTTACGTCCAGGAACCATTCCTAGCTGTGGAACCCTGCTTTCCCATTATCCGCCCCTTAGCCCTCGTACCAACGACGTACTGGCGTATAACTTTCCGGTTGCAAACAGACTTATACGCCCAGCGCTTGCTTTTCAATAATGTTTTAAAGTCTGTATTTCATAAGGAGTATTTTCTACCAGAGAGATTGTCCTTGCTTCATGTGAAAGCAATGCTTTCTCTGGCCTCCCCAACAGAAACATTTCAATTACACAAAAAAGTAGGGGAAAAAAGAGAGAATTATCTGTATTCTGCTTGACCACCTAGCTAATCAACCCTAACATACTGCCATAACTGATTTGGGTATTTCTAAATAAAAAAGCAGTAAGATACAGTTGAAACCCACTGAGTACCCCCAGTCTTCAGAGGTAACCACTACTCCAAATCTGATGTTTATCGTTCTCACATGTCTTTGAAAAAGTGTACTACTTAACATGTGTGCATATCTAAGTAACACAGAGTATCATCTTGCATGGTTTCAAACTCTATAAATTTTCATCAATGTTTTTGAAAGAAATCCATCTTCATACATGTAGATCTAGCTCACTCATTTTAAAGGCTATATAATATTCCACAGCATAAATGATATACTCATCCACTTATCCATTCTCATGCTGATGGACATGAGTTGCTCCCAATTTTTCTCTATTAGAAACAATAATGCTGCAAAGATCCCTGTTACTTTGGCTAAATTTTTTTCTTTATGGCTTTTGGTCTTAATGTCTTGCTTTAAAAAAATCATTCCCTTCCCCAGAATCATATAGTCTTTTACTACACATAGAAATGACTTCTGTACAGTGTGTGTAGGGAATTTAATTTTGTTTCTTTCTCACATGGATAACCAAATATCCTAACACCATGACCTAAAGAGCCAATCCTTTCCGTACTAATTTGTAACCTTAATTGTCAATGAACAAGTTTCTACATATGACTCACACTTTTATGTTCTATTTGCTCCCAACAGCAATATCATACTGTCTATAATTGTTGGCACACAACTGTCTGTAGTTTTCTTATTTTTAAAACACTTTTTGTACCTGTAGATAAGCCATCCTGTTCACTCCAGCTGCTATTGGTCTTAATCACCTTTTCTCATTCTTCATAAATTCTGCCACATTTTGTGTCTTTTCAAAGGATTAACCTTGGGACTTGCATCCTTGCTGGGGGGTTACTTTCTACTCTTGTCTTTATCATCCCTTGTTTTTCTTTGACTTGATTCTGCTGCTTTTAACTTCTACGTTGGGTACTTCACTCGTTCCAAAATTTTTGATAACCATTCATTTCTAGGTGCTCTCTTAATTCCATTATGAGTCCTTCATTAAACTATAAGTTATTTAGAAATTCTTCAAATTTTCAAAAAGCACAAAATCAGAAATTCAGCTTCTAATTTAATAAGTTATGATCATAGTAATGACATACCAACAACACCAAGTTATTTGCTGCTTTGTGGCTTACAGTGTGGGTAGTGCTGAACTACGCCTCTTATGTTTCAGAAGAACATATCTTCTTATTAAAGGCAGGGTTTTTAAAGTTCGTGGGCTCAGATAAAACTCTAGCTATGCAAATCTTACCTTCTAATTTATCTTTGTTCAATCTACTAGTTACTTACGGAGGAGTCATTTAACAGTTCTCACTGCCTCTAGACCTGAAATTACATCAGCTTTGTCTTACATATGTTGAAGCTATGTTACCAAAAGCAAACAAGTTTAAGATGACTTTAACTTCACGGAGAATTGTTCTTTTTATCACTATATAATGACCATATTTTGCCTTAAAATTATATATGTATTCAATCTGACAATCTCTGACTTTTAACTGACACATAATCCTTTTTTAATTTATCGTGATTGCAAATATATTTGTACTTACATTTATTTTGACCATGTCATTCTATTTACCCTTGCTTTTTCTTGCTTGTTCTTTTCCCCTTCTCTGATAATTTGTGTATTTTAGTGGTTACCCTTACAGCTTTAACATGCTTACCTGTTTTATTAAAATCTAAAGTGATTTCCTCCCTCCCCAAAAATAAAAGGACAGAAGATTACTCCTGATTGCCTATCTTCTTGTTGTTGCTACGGATTTTAGGTGTATGTAATTTATTATGACCAAATTTCTCAACATGACTATTACTGCTTTATACAACGGACATGTGTTTACCCATTTCCAGTTTCTTTGCTGACCAATCTTTTTTACTTCATGTCTTTCTGGGTTCAATGTCTTCTTTTTGAAGATTTTTTTTTTTTTTTTTTTTTTTTTTTGTGGTACGCGGGCCTCTCACTGTTGTGGCCTCTCCCGTTGCGGAGCACAGGCTCCGGACGCGCAGGCTCAGCGGCCATGGCTCACGGGACCAGCCGCTCCGCGGCATGTGGGATCTTCCCGGACCGGGGCACGAACCCGCGTCCCCTGCATCGGCAGGCGGACTCTCATCCACTGCGCCACCAGGGAAGCCCTGAAGAGCTCCTTTTGATGGCTCTTAGCAACAGTCTCCCATTGGTAAGCATCTCAGCTCCTGTCTGAAAGCGGCCATTTCGCTTCGTCTCTTGAACGCGATTTCGCATTAGGAGAGATTCGAGGTTGGCAGCCACTTCCTCAGCTCCGTCTCCTGCCTTCAGTGACACTGCCAGAGCCAGCTGTCGGTGTCACCACGGGGCTGTCTTAGGTCACCTGTCTTTGTCCCACTGTGCTTTTAAGACCTTCTCCTTGGCCTTCACTGTTCCACAGTTTATTTCTATGTCTGGACTCAGTTTCGCTCAGGTTTTAGTGAGCTTCGATCTGGGGACTTTTTTAAAATCAATAATGATACTTTCTAGCCATTAGCTTTTCCAATACTCCTTTCTCCAGTCTCTCTGTTCTATCTTCTGACTTAAGTTGGACCTTCTCCGGCGGGAGACAAAGCCTTGGGGGCCCACATGAGGCAATGTCCCAACACAGACATTAAAAACCAAGTCAGTCTGAGATCAGCTTCTGCATTAAACATTTGTTTTACATACCCATAACGACTTGCAAAAGCATACTATTCTCCTGACTAATTCACGGGTTTGTGACACAAAACGGCTTTCTGGGAACGGCTCTGCTTAACCTCACACCCGTGGGAAATACCACTTGCATCAGGAAAGGGCCTCACGAAAGCCGGGCTCACCTGTGGAAGTTGCCACTAAAAGGAACATCGAGCCATGCCCGGTGCTGCTACGTCCTCTGGGAAGCTCATCTTGGTGAGTGTGAAGCTGAGTGACGTTTGCTAATTCAAAAACAACGAGGAAGCGCTTGGCTCTGCTCTTCCTATTTTCGCCAAGAAGTAGGGGAAGATGTTCTTAATAAAGCAGTCCATCTGAAAAGATCTCGTGCTCAAACCGTCAGCTGCTGATGAGCTGGGAGGAGCGGCCAGGTCTTTAGCACCAAGTCAAACCAGAGAGCTGCCGCAGATGATCTCAAAAATTACTGCTGCAGAATTTCTCTTTGAAGCTATAAATGATGAAATGGTCTAGGAATTATAAACTAAGGATGAGCACATTAAACAACTGTCCTGAAGGGAAAACTCTGCATACGGAGCGTGCTGCGGGATGGCAGACACTCGAATGTATTAACAGAATGCCTGGGGGGCAGGGTAGGAGACACTTTGGGATCCTTGTTCATTAGACCATGTTTACAGCTCTAAGCTGACTTTGTTGCACGGCATACTGTTTTAATGGATATAACACTTATTATTTACTGTGTTTTTTTTTTTTTTCCTTTTTGCGGTACGCAGGCCTCTCACTGCTGCGGCCTCTCCCGTTGCGGAGCACAGGCTCCGGACGTGCAGGCTCAGCGGCCATGGCTCACGGGCCCAGCCGCTCCGCGGCATGTGGGATCTTCCCGGACCGGGGCACGAACCCGTGTCCCCTGCATCGGCAGGCAGACTCTCAACCACTGCGCCACCAGGGAAGCCCTTACTGTGGGTTTTATGTTTATGTGGCTATAGAGTAAAATAATTAGGGCGAGCTGTCACCAGGAGGAGCTGGTGTCTTATTCATGGACCGGCTTAAGGCCTGCTGTACAGGCTTAAATCAAAGTCAGAGTCAACTCCTCCTCAAAAGCCCCAACACATCAACACTTAACATTTCTTTCAAAGCTAGTACATACGGACCGTACCAGTGGATCAGATGTAATTACAGAGGAGGGGGACTTTCTACTTTTCACCCTGTACTGCTTTGTTTGTTTAACACGAGATGTTGGGCTTCCCTGGTGGCGCAGTGGTTAAGAGTCCGCCTGCCAAGGCAGGGGACATGGGTTCGAGCCCTGGTGCGGGAAGATCCCACATACCGCGGAGCAACGAAGCCCCTGCGCCACAACTACTGAGCCTGCGCTCTAGAGCCCGCAAGCCACAACTACTGAAGCCCGCGCGCCTAGAGCCCGTGCTCCGCAACAAGAGAAGCCACCGCAGTGAGAAGCCCCTGCTCACCGCAACTAGAGAAAGCCCGTGCACGGCAACAAAGACCCAACACAGCCAGAAAAAAAAAAAAAAATTAAAATGAACATGAGATGCTAAAACAACAAAAGACCAGGCACACACAGACCTGCCTGGTAACTCACTGAGGGCTGGCGACACACCAACCCTCAATAAGGAGTTCTGGGGCCACCTCCTCCCCAGCACTAGCCTGGCCCTGAGACGACTACCCCAGGCCAGCCCCATGTGCACCTCTGTGCCTCACTGAGGGCTGGCTATTCGGCACTCTGATCGTTTCTTGCTCCTGGTTACTTTCTTGTTTATTACCAGGGCTATGAATTTCTAAGAATGCTGTTGTGATTTAACAGCGAATATATACTTTGTGTTGGCTGCTGGATTTGAAGGAGATGGTCAAGATAACCAGATTCGCAGGGCCTTGCGACCCAGGTGCTTAAAAGTGTGTAAGTACAGAAGTAGAACTGCTTGGGGATGAATCAGCACCAGGGAGCCACTCTGTGCTCAGCAGACCAAACCCAACTTCACAGTTCTCGAGGACACCAAGTTTTCAAGAAGCACCCCTATAAAATTTAAAATACCTTCATAATATATTAATATATTACTGCCATAATATAGCAGTATAATATATTACTAGCATAATATATTACTGCCATAATATAGCAGTAGGTCTACTAATGAAAACATATCTTTAGACATCACATTACACAAAGCATGGGCTATGTCTTAAAGTGTAGGTGTCCACTTCCTACCCTCCAAGTCTCCTCCCATGACTCGAGAAGAGCTAGGCCTGATGCACTGGTCCTCGAAGGCATCTGAAGTAGGGGAGAAGAGCTCAGCTCCGTTACACGGGTGACCACAAAACCCACCTAGGGCTGGCCACGCACCAACCCTCAGTAAGGAGTTCTGGGGCCGCCTCCTCCCCCCGGCACAGCCTGGCCCTGAGACCACCAGGCCAGCGCCACGTGCACCTCTGTGCCTCTCAGGCCCAGCGCACACCTTGAGGATGCCCATCAACGTATCACTGGACAAGCTGTAAACAGAACTAGAAGGAATACGCACGTGCTCCCAGAACACTTCGCTAACAGCGCTGCATTTTCCACGAGTACTTGTATGTTTTAAGTTGTTTTATATTTTTAGATCCTCTGCATCAGAGAAACAAAAAACTGCTGTTAATGAATCAGTCCCCCTCTCTCTACTATTCCGATTCTCGGTAACAAGCTCCTAGCTGGAAACTCAGGACCCATATGCTAACACCTGCATGCTACAGTACCATGAGCCACTAACATAGGCCCCAACACAGCACTGGGGGGAACGGGGGGCGGGGGCCGGAAGAGGGAGGTCAAGAGAGGCGATGAAAATCGTAAGCCATCACACACGAAAGCTGTGGTCCCAAAGAAGAAGAAACAGGAAGCGTGAACTTGTTTACGAAGCTTCTTATAAATTACGTCTGTGTCCACAGAAGTTCTCCCGTCAGCCTGGCCCCGAGCTGGCCATCCAGAACTTGTTTGCTACCCACAGTCAGCGTGCGGTGTTGAGAGGAACAGGGAAGCTGGACACGGAAGGAGTGGTGCTCACGGCGGTCACTCTTATTCAGCAAACTTACATTTTAAAAGCTCTGGAACTGGGGGGCAGCTAACAAAACTCTCTCCTGAACAAGGCGGAGAGGCCCTACAATGCAAGTTTGCAGAACCAGCGCTAATCAAAGTAACCTTATTATCTGATAGCGACATCCACAGTAAAACTGTCCTTTTTGTAATAATCCCAGAACAGGCGGCCACCATGAAATCAAGCTCCCCTTCCAGGAAGCATGAGTGTGGTAAAGGGGCAGGAGAGCTCTGGCGACCAGCACCGGCTCTGCTAGGGACGGTGGCAGGTACGTGACCCCACCCGTGTCCTCATCTGCAACGCGACTGAGGGGCTGAGAAGGGTAAACCGAGTGTATCCCACAGCGAGCAAGGCGCCCAGAGCACTGCAGACCTGCGATACACGACAGCCAGGGACCCAGGGGGACCAGAACCCGGGAAAGACTGAAGTGGAAGCACTCAGCTCACAGGACTGAGCTCACATCTGCAAGAGAAGCACTCTGATATTATAAAAGGGAATAGGTTTGCTCCAGAAACAGACTCACAGACACAGAAAACAAAATTATGGGTACCAAAGGGGAGGGGTGGGGGCAGGGTAAATGAAGACTTTGGGATTAACAGATACACACTATTGTACATAAAACAGATACTCAACAAGGACCTACCGTATAGCACAGGGAACTATATTTAATGTCTTGTAGTAACCTTTAATGGAAAGGAATCTGAAAAAAATCTATGTATGTGTAACTGACTCACTTTGCTGTACGCCTGAAACTAACATTGTAAATCAACAATACTTCAATTAAAAAAAAAAAGTTTGTTCCACTGAACACGCTTTCTACTGTGAGACTCACTGCAAACATCATGAAACGGACACCATTAAAAGTATAACAAGACACTACAGCAGCCATCAAACCAAACAAAAACCTTACCACAAAGGACGCTTGAGGAGACGCTTGAGGAAACAACGTTATCAGTAAAGTGTGTACAAATGGACTCTAACTGGAGGACTGCTCTGAAGGTCGTGTAACAGATGATGACTCGGGAACATGCCCAGAAGGGTCTAAGGACAGCAAGTAACTGACAGGTAACACACTATTAATACATAGTTGGGAATTAGCACGTACCCAGTGCTTCTTTGGCAATGGCTATTCAAGTTCTTTACACGTATTAACTCATTTAAGTCTTCCAAAATGCTGCAGGATAAATCGTATCTATTACCCCTTTTTACAGAGGCAGTGAGCAATCCTAATTCAAACCCAGGCAGCCAGTCTAAACTCCCCACCTTCATGCTGACTTCAGTCTATATATAAACGCTGAGAGAATTACTGCATATCCTTGAATTTAAAACAAAAGAAAACAAAAAAAAGCAGGTCACAGAAAAACATGCATGTTTACACACTCCAACAAGGGGGGTGGTCCACAGACGGTGGCGTGCACCCCTTGGGCTCCAGGTGGTCTTGGCGGCCTACTCGGTCCTCAGGCTCAGCAGGGTAGCTGGCAACAGTGGCACCTGCCCCCAAGGGTCGCTGAGAGAGGGAACTGATGTGCGTGGGTATGAAGCATGTTGGTGCCTAGACTTATATTAGCCATTATTACATACAAAAGGAGATAATAGGGAAGAAGGATCGATGAAACAAACAGTGGTTTGGGTCTGACTCAGGTTTTATTGAGTTTCCCATCCTCAATGTAACTTACTCACTGCTTGAATTTCCTATGTAAGCATGGTTTTTCTTTTTCTGTTTATTTATTTTATTTTATTTGGTTGCACTGGGCCTTAGCTGCAGCTTGCTGGCTCCTTAGTTACAGCACGTGGGCTCCTTAGTTGTGGCTCACCAGCTCCTTAGTTGTGGCATGAGAACTCTTAGTTGCGGCATGCATGTGGGATCTAGTTCCCTGACCAGGGATCCCCTGCATTGGGAGCTCGGAGTCTTATCCACTGCGCCACCAGGGAAGTCCCAAGCATGGTTTTCTTAAATACAAAAATCAAAGCTATTTCTATCTGAGGGAAGAATAAAGTCTCACTTTGGACAAGAAGCTTATTTTGAGATAACAGGAGTCAGCAAAGACAGTGAAGGAGGGTCCCAGTTGAAATTTCTGCACTAAAAATCAGCACAGTTTAGACGGTCAGGAAGAGCAGTGAAAGATGCGAGGAACCTTGACCTGCCGCAAAATGCACGAGAGGTAAGTAGTCGGGACGAGATGACTCGGGAAGTGGGCGAGGCTCCGGGGTGGACGGGTACCAATCCACACCTTTGGGTCACACTGCTTCACCGGACAGGTGGGCTCTCTTCTAAACAGGCATGATGAGAAGTAGCGACAGAAGCCAACGGACTCTCTTCGGAGAGATTCAAGTTCAAGGGGAAGCAGCAACTCAGACTTGCCGTGGAGTCAGAGGAAGGGCTCGGGACAACCTCAATTCAACAGGACTTTCTGAGAAGCAAACGGCAAGAAAGAAAATGCTTGAATCCAATGACAGATTCTACTGAAATGGATGGAAGGCATCAATAAATAAGTGAAACTTGGCACACAAGTCACCCCCCAGGATTTACCAATCATGAGACTTCGAGAGCATTCACCCGTATCAAACGGGCAACACAAGATGTCTGAACGTGCTGCCCTGTTTTAAAGGAACTTCAAGGGCCAACAACGCCGCAGAGAAGGTCCAAGGTTTGCTAAAGGGAGAGTTAGCAGCGAAGGGCGGGGACCACAAAGAGTTAAAAGTCCACTGGGCCTGTTTTTCAAGCATCTTTAGCCCAAGTAAATAAGTCCTCCCCGGAGTAAGATTTACAACAGCTTTTAAATTAAGTATCTAGATTCATATATGTGTAACTACTTTATACATACAAAATTTTACCATGATAAATTTGAATACTTCTTAGATACTACTGGGGAGAAGAATGTTTCTTTTTGAGTATGAAATTTTACTTTTCTAAAGTTCTGGAGATGGATGGTAGCGATGGCTGCATAACAACGTGAATGTACTTAAGGTCACTGAACCGTACGCTTAAAAATGGTCAAGATGGGGCTTCCCTGGTGGCGCAGTGGTTGAGAGTCCGCCTGCCGATGCAGGGGACGCGGGTTCGTGCCCCGGTCCAGGAAGATCCCACATGCCGCGGAGCGGCTGGGCCCGTGAGCCATGGCCGCTGAGCCTGCGCATCCGGAGCCCATGCGCCGCAACGGGAGAGGCCACAGCAGTGAGAGGCCCACGTACCGCAAAAAAAAAAAAAAAAAAAAAAACCAACTATGTCTGAACAGGACACACTCCAATACTGAACCTGACCACGATAAAGCAAGCGTTCTAAATCCTGGCGACTCTGCACGCTGGGAGTTCTATTTTTTTAATTGCAGGTGGAGACTCATTACTGCGTCGTAAAGTCAATTCCGCTAGATGACCTTCTATAACATAAAACAGAACAGACAGTGTTGCCTATAGTAGGGTTAATGTTCTTTGAAACTTTATGTTTTATATACTTAAATATGTGGAAGTAGGTTGTAACGTAAAATATATTTCTACTAACTCTGGGTTGTGGTCAAGAAAACCTTTGAGAAAAAGGGTCCACAAAGAGCTTTCAGGAGGCTCTGTGACTCCCCTGGCCCTCCCCCTGCCCCAAGGGAAAAGCAGCTTTGTGGAGAAATTCTGGGGGCACACGTGTATCATCTTCTCGGGGGAGAGCCCATGGCTTTTTGGTACATTCCAGAAGGGATCCATGGCTTAAATAGGTTAAAAACTGCTGACATAAGAGGGCACTGATAGAGAAAAAGGTAAATTCTCTTTTACTTTACATCAAAGGGTTCGATATTGGGCTTTCAGTGGTACTTTCTTGAGAATCCATTACGAATCAATTAATTTATATAAACCATTCTTCAATCTATGTAGTTAATCCAAAATCCTAAGCTTCATATCCATGAAATAATTACTTTCTTTCATTTAATCTTAAACCAACCTTGCCTGGACACAGACTAGGTCTAGAATTCCAGTATTTGGTCAATAAGCTCCCATTTACCCTCTCTACGTATTTTATTGTTGCCACCAGGTCTGGTCAAGTTCCTGTCCATTACCGAGGGCCTCACTGAACTTACCCGTCCCTTAATCTTCGCTAGCTCTTAAGACAAGGGACCAAGAGTATGGGCCAAACGTAAGTCAGTGTAGGGGAGCTTCAGGCTTACATCCCTCCCTGCTCCCGACACCCGGAGGTCATGCGGACCGGGGCTGGGGGGAAGGGAAGGGGCGTTGACAGTCTGCCTGGTGCTGTCGCCGACGGCGCAGAACTTCAGTGCATAAATGCTACAGGGGACAAGCCCCCACCTGCCGGTCCTGGAACCTCTTTCTACTCACAGCCGGCCACGAGACTATCCAGCCTTTTAGCCCCAGTGCTTAGCCGCTCACCGTTAGACAACACTGACCACATCGGAAGACGTGGCGGACTTATTCCGCCTCCATCAATGCTTCTAAAATGACAGCACGTGCGGGCAACTCCCAGCCAAGGGCCCCCGCACCCACCTTCACCAGCTGAAACGATTCATTAGGGGCCTACGGGGCGTGCAGCTCTTTGTATCAGGAAGAACCTTCGAGTTAAAACTATGAGATCTGGTGGAGTAAATAGACAAGCAGCAAAGCTATATAAAATCACATAAATAGGATGAGGGAACCGGGGATGCCGACTTTTTAGGAAAACTGGGATGACAAAGAAAACTGGCTTGAAGATGAGCCCTGAGCTATGCCCTGCAGGATGGCCATCACCTGAACTGAATCAGAGCCCAAGCGACCACCCCAGTGAGGAGAACCAGAGATTAATGTGCTCACACGTGTGTCGAGGGCCTTATGTGCGGAGCACCGGTGCTGGGGGTGAATAACACCTTATTTGCTGGTTGGAAGAACTGGGCCACAGAGACGGGCTTCAGCCTGGGGGATACTTCAGGCGTCAGGGACACCTTGCACCGGGAACCAGGAACCAGTCCCAGGAGATGCCCATCTGTGCAGAGTTTAAAAAAAATAAAAACAAAAGTGGGAGGGGGATTCCAGGGAACAGAAACAAGGCACGCGAGTGAGTGTCACACGGGGGCTCTGAGCACTGCTAGCTGTTCAGTTCTGCACCCACAGAGCTGGGGTCGGGGGAGGCCGAGGGCCGGCTCGTGGGACAAACCGTGAAGGGCCAGCATGACATGCACAAGGGGCTGGACTTCACCCTGTACGCAACAGTGGTATTTACCTCTTTTTCTCTCTCCCCCTCCCTCTCTCCTCTCCCTCTCTTATTTAGGAAAGATCCCTCAGGCAGGAACACGGATCCTGGAAAGAGAAAGGCAGGAGGCAGAGTCAACGCAGCAGCGTAGAAGGGCCTGGAGCAAGGAGGTGGTCAGCTGATCAGAAACCCGGCTCAAGGGACACTGCAGAGCCTTCCCTGGTGCTATGGGTGGGACGGGCACACTGACCGACTCGATTAGTAACACGCACTCCAGCGCTGGAAGCCTGGATTCCGACGCAGGCTCTGTCATGTACCAGGGGCTCTGGAGAAGGCACGTTACCGTCTATTAACCTCTCTGAGCTTTGGTGCTCATTCCACAGAGGAAAATGAAAGTACCCATCCTCGGGGCTGGATGAAGTTTGGATGTGGTAACACTTTTAAAGTATGAAGCAGCATCTGACAGTGAGGGCGCAGTGATGCTCGTCCATACGTAGTACTGCTGTCAGTTATACGGGGAAGGACAGGGTGGGCCTGGGCCACCTTACTGAGCCAAAATGCAAAGAACTCAAATGCGGGGGTGTGGGCAGATGTCAAAAGAACAACGGAACCCACAAGAAATGTGCCCACTGGCTAAAAACTGAACAATCCAAACAAAAAGAATGACTGCCTTGGAATCGTTCAGTAGGAAATCAAAAGCCCACAATGATACACACAAAAACATATAAACCCTCACTTGTCATCAAGGAAAGTAACTTTCACACCAAACCTAAACTTTGAAAATTGCTGCAAAGAATTAAGCCCTGCCTTTCTAGGAGGAACTGTAGTTCACCCCAGTTGATGAGAGCAAGCTCTTCTTTACAAAATAATTCAACTTACTAAATATGGAAGAAATGACAGAAAAATCATCATATTGCAACGCCCACTGAAGATTCAGCAAGGACCATCAGTGAACGTTGAATTCTCATGTTGAAACGTGGAAACAGGATTTCCGCGTGTGCCGTGTCGCCCGCCAGGTTCCCTACTAAGAGAGGCGAATGCATCATCCCTTCACGGCGAAGACACCACAAGCCACGCCGTGCAGCTCAGCACCACCAGTGGGACCACCTGCCACCGGGGGCCGGTGACAGGACGCAAGACCACAGAGCAGCGAGCCTTCAACCCAAACCTCCAACTCCCAGGAAGTGCAAGGAACGATTAGATTAATCCAGGATGTGAGACATTCAACAAGACGTTGAGCCGGTCACTTCGAAACATCGAATTAGGATGCATAGAGTAGGGGCTCTCCAGGGAAGGGCATCAGGCAGCACCTGGTGACCATCAGAGTCAGTGTCACCATCGCCAGAGCTCATCTCAGTCACTGGCGCTTTCAGACCCTCTGCCCTGGAGTCGGATCATTCCCCGCCCCCACCCCCCAGCCATTTGACTGTTGGTCTCTCGTGGTTAAATATGAAGAATGACGGCCACAGGCTTGTGTTGAAACAAGGCTGAGGAGGCCTGACTACGGGCAGAAACACAACCACAGGCCTGTCGGTACCAGCGACACCCGGAGGGTCTTTCACCGAGAGGCGGGCGGGTGCACATCCGTGAAGGCAGCGAAGAGTTACAGGGGACCGCTGCCCCCTGCTGGGTCCTAGGGGCGGGTGTGCACATGATCTCTGTGCTCCTACCACCCCAAAGACCCTTAACCAAAGATGACCCCCCAGACCCTAGCTTCTTGCGCCCACTAAGCAGGAGGAAGTGCATGGGTCTTAGCTGCCACAGTGAAGACAGTACGAGGGCCTACTCCTCCCACCCCAGCTCACCCCACCCCACCCCAGGGAGAACCAAACCCTCCCAGAGCAGGGACTCTCCAGTACAATAAAGCGCTTGTGCGTCGTCTTAAGAAACCTTCAGCTAATTCATCCACGTCAGTGGCGACAGCTAATGATAACCAGGCCCTGCGGGTGTCTGTGTGCCGAGCAATGGGTTAGGTCTTCACATCAGTCACCTCACTTGAGCCCCACACCCTACGCTATGATACCCATTTCACAGATGAGAAAAGTAAAGGCACCCGGAACCGAGCGACTTGCCCAAGGTTATGGAATTAGCGGCAGAGCTCGCAGCGCGGGGGCCCACATCACGTTCCAACAAGGATGATGTCCTCCGTTTCAAGTCACCCTGCAAGAGCTGTGCCCACCCAAGTGGGTGCCGTCACTGTCCCCACGGGTGACCTCCTCAAACGGAAGGTCAACATTAGCTTGTGTCAGTGAGTGGACAGCGCCTGTGGCCCAAAGATGAAACCACAAACCCCAGTCACTCTTAACCAGCCACAGACCCCAGGACTCAGTTTAACTAGTCATGGTGACAACGCTTGAGACAAATTACTTTCCCCCAATAATCAGAAGCTTTTGTTTTCTAAATCTGCAGGATTGTCTGCTCATTAGTTCAATTAAGACTCTGCTTATTAATGCAAATTACTCCTTTTTTTATTAAATATCCAAATATTGGTATCCCTCTCGCTCCACGCTCCCAAACGGAGGACCACGCACATCATTCACCAGTCAGCATTCCCCCAACTTAGCTAAACCCCAGTGTGTGGTTTTCACAGTCTAACTGCTCTCAGTTATCAAATGACATGTTTCTATTTCCGGATCTGTACAGCCGTCGCAGGATTTATTGTGTTCAGTGGTCTCACTGAACACCATTATAAATTTAGAGCTGCAGGCTCTTTATAAGGAATTCCACGGATACTTTAAGAACTGATACAGGGCAAAAGAAACGACTATTTCAAGTGGTCCTGAGACCACTAATGAGGAAATCAAACCACACTGAGCTTCCTATCACAACCTTTACTAAAACACAAACTTTCTTACTAAAATACAAACCTTTCTGGTTAACTGACCAAAGGCCACCAAACCCAGTTTTTAAATAAAACATAGAGCACTTGTAAGAGGTACTGAGCTACATCTTCAATTACACCGCGACCAGGAGGGCAGAGCTGGTTCTGTTTAAAACCCAGATACCTCCCTCGGGCCCAGCACGACACATTCAGTAAGTGTCTCCTGAGTTCCATCGAGGCACAGCTCAAAATGATGGCATTCAGCTGCAGCCTGACTGTGAAGGTTCAAGGAGCTAAAACTAAAAAAAGCTAATACTCATCACTGTATGCACTACTTATAAGGCCTTTTTACTAGTAATATTCCTGTTACCCACACAACCCTGTGAAGCAGTCTGAACGTGTGTTATGTTCACCAACTTATTCATGAGAACACAGGTTCCAGAATTAAACCACTGACCTGAAGTCACCCAGCTGACATGCTCCGTGCAGCGGCCGAGCTGGGACAGGCCCTGTCTCCCCACCTCCCAGTCCTGGGCCCTCTCCCTGCTCCTGTTTTCTCCTGCGCCCGCAGCACCGGCTCCCGCCTGTCGTGCCATGTTTTTTTCCTTCTTGATCTTGTTGAGTCTACACGTGAGCTTCACCAGGGCGAGGAGTGCATGTGTTTTGTTTCCTGCTGCATCTGCTGAACCGTTCAGGCCTGGCACACAGCAAGTACAAAATAAATAGGAATTATCTAACCACTTAAACTTGGGGCGGGAGGGACTCTGTTCTGACATGACTAATTTTACCACTTCGGGGAAATTTTATATGAAAAATAAAAAATAAATTAAATGGACGAAGTCCTTTGAACAGTGAAGTTTACGTTCAGAAGCACTGAAGGGAGAAAGAAAATAAGTTCCCTTAAGAAGAAAAAATAACAGTTATTTAAATGATTGCCACAAATCAACTAATAAGTAACATACCAAGCAGAGAGCACTTAAGATTAAGAATCTTTGAAAAAAACATACTACATAAATATTATGCTGTTTAGTACTGACCTTACTTTCTGTAACTTCTGTTTATAATTCTGTTAACCTCAAAAAGCACCTGGCAGATAATCACTAATGTATGCTTCCATAAAGACTCGTTTTGCCAAAAATTAGTATTAACCTGTTTTAGTAACTGGCCAGTCACTACACACTTTTAACAAGCTTCAATACCATGACGAAGCCCCCTTGCCCACAACTGTTGTTTCTAAGAAACACTAACACTTGACTACGGGAATTTAAAGGACAGATTGTGGACTAAAGCAAAAAGTTTTATACAGATGTCCCCAAATAATCAGGACACTCTTAAATAAGACCGATTTTCTAAGGGAAACATGATTAAATCTAAAATTTATTAATAAAAAGTACTGACGCAAATTAATGACAACTGGAGCCTGATAAAGTACTGACTTTTAAAATCTTTGCTATTACACAAGAAATGTTTAGGAAAATTAGTCAAATATTATTAACAAAGTAAACAATAAGCTTCAAATATCCCATATATGCAATCATCTTCTGCCCTTTGCCTCTATCACCTTCAAAAAGAACAGACCATCGCAGTTCTGGGCACATATCCTGAGAAACTTCGACTATGAAAGCACCCCAATGTTCATATCAGCACTATTTACAATAGCAAGACATGGATACAACCTAAATGTCCATCAACAGATGAATGGATAAAGATGCAGTTTATACAAACAATGGAATATTATTCAGCCATAAAAAAGAATGAAATAATGCCATTTTTAGCAACATGCATGGACCCAGAGATAGTCATACGAAGTAAGTCAGACAGAGAAAGACAAATACTACATGATATGACTTACATGTGGAATCTAAAATATGACACAAATGAACTTACCTATGAAACAGAAACCAACTCACAGACATAGAGAACAGACTTATGGCTGCCAAGGGGGAGGGGTGGAGAAATGGATTGAGAGTTGGGGATGAGCAGATGTAAACTATTATATATAGGACAGATAAACAAGGTCCTACTGTATAGCGCAGAGAACTATATTCAATATCCTGTAATAAATCATAATGGAAAGGAATATGAAAAAGAATATATATGTATAAATGAATCACTATCCTGTACAGCAGACATTAATACATTGTAAATCAACTATATTTCAGCAGGATAAATTAAAAAAAAAAAGGCAGACCGACCTGCACCGGTGGCCTAAGGGGCTTCACAGGGAAGCCTTAAAGAGACCATCTCAAACTGTCATCCATGCAGTTAAGGCTTAAGACCCTCAACACTGAGCACATCCTAAAGAATCAAGTAAAGACTAAGACACACATCCCATCGGGAAGCTATAAACAGCCACACAACTAAAACTGTCCTGTTCTATGACTTCTCCAAGAATTCTTTTCCTGATCAAAACATCTGCTTTTTCACTGAATTCAAAGAAAAATGCAGGTCAGCTGCTCACGATGTAGATTCCTTCCTGCCTGTAAGACCTTCACTGTCATCATTTTAAACAAGAAAGCGGTGATTTGTTCTTACATGCTTGCTCATTCATGTATCTGTCAAAACCAGAACATTTCCAGATCCTAACAGGGGGCATAAATCTGGCTCTGGGTACTAGCAACCGATTTGAAATTGACTGTCTGGTAAAGGATATCAAAGGTAATTCTGACTATGTTAAAGTTATCACAAACGCTCCAATTTCTGTAAAAATCTGTTACAGGAAAAATGTAAAGCATCAAAGAACCAATCTGCTGTACTTGAGCTTCACCCTAAAGTTCACTCATTCATTCATTAAACGAACACTGAGGGCCTACTATTTGTCAGGCACTGTTCTAGCCTTGGGGGTGTTACATGTGGGCTCCCCTGCCCCCCACCCCCCAAATCCTACCTTACAGAGGTTACTTTCTTCTGGAAAAAGCCTGCCAAATTTCAAAGAATCATAGGTGATTACAGTTAAATTTTATTAAACTTCATTATTTATAAACAAAAGAATTAAACAAGTAACAGAATTTTTAACACTGGTCATTAACCAGACCTCTCCCAGGTCTTAAAGTGTGAGGCATGTCCACAGGCAAGAACTCTCAGAAAAGCTTTAGCAGATCTTTCTAAACATCCTTACAGCAATCCCGACCTGCAGAAAAAACCTGAGAACTCCTGCCGACAGTTCCCGATTCCACCCCCAGAGAGCTGGAGGTTCCCGTATCTTCCAGGTTATAGAAAGATACAGTTACTATTTTATTCTACCGGAGTAAAATTGCTTTACAACGTTGTGTTAGTTTCTGCTGTACAATGAAGTGAATCAGCTATATGTACACCTATATCCCCTCCCTCTTGGACCTCCCTCCCACCTCCCCAATCCCACACATCTGGGTCATCACAGAGCACCGAGCTGCACTCCCTGTGCTATACAGCAGGTTCCCACTAGCTATCTATTTGACACATGGTAGTGTATCTATGTCAAACCTAATCCCAACTCGTCCCACCCTCCCCTTCCCCCCAAGTCCACATATCCGTTCTCTACATCTACGTTCCTGCCCTACAAATAGGTTCATCTCTACCATTTTTCTAGATTCCACGTATATACGTTAACATACGGTATTTGTTTTTCTCTTCCTACCTTACTTCACTCTGTATGACAGATTCTAGGTCCATCCACATCTCTATAAATGACCCAATTTCGTTCCTTTATATAGCCGAGTAATATTCCACTGTATATATGTACCACATCTTCTTTATCTATTCATCTATCATTGGAAATTTAGGTTGTTTCCACTCCCTGGCTATTGTAAATAGTGCTGCAATGAACACTGGGGTACATGTGTCCTTATGAACTATGGCTTTCTCAGGGTATATGCCCAGTAGTGGGATTGCTGGGTCATATGGTAGGTTCTATTTTTAGTTTTTTAAGGAACCTCCATACTGTTCTCCATAGTGGCTATATCAATTTACATTCCCACCAGCAGTGCAAGAGGGTTCCCTTTTCTCCACACCCCCTCCAGCATTTATTGTTTGTAGATTTTTTGATGACGGACATTCTGACTGGTGTGAGGTGATACCTCACTGTAGTTTTGATTTGCATTTCTCTAATGATTAGTGATGTTGAGCATTCTTTCATGTGTTTGTTGGCAATATGTATATCTTCTTTGGAGAAATGTCTATTTAGGTCTTCTGCCCATTTTTGGATTGGGTTGTTTGTTTTATTGATATTGAGCTGCATGAGCTGCTTGTAAATTTTGGAGATTAATTCTTCGTCAGTTGCTTTGTTTGCAAATATTTTCTCCCATTCTGAGGTTTGTCTTTTCGTCTTGTTTATAGTTTCCTTTGCTGGGCAGAAGCTTTTAAGTTTCATTAGGACCCATTTGTTTATTTTTATTTCCATTCCTCTAGGAGGTGGGTCAAAAAGGATCTTGCTGTGATTTATGTCATAGAGTGTTCTGCCTATGTTTTCCTCTAAGAGTTTTATAGTGTCCAGTCTTACATTTAGGTCTTTAATCCATTTTGAGTTTATTTTTGTGTATGGTGTTAGGGAGTGTTCTAATTTCATTCTTTTACATGTAGCTGTCCAGTTTTCCCAGCATCACTTATTGAAGAGGCTGTCTTTTGTCCATTGTATATTCTTGCCTCCTTTATCAAAGATAAGGTGACCATATGTGCGTGGGTCTATCTCTGGGCTTTCTATCCTGTTCCGTTGATCTATATTTCTGTTTCTGTGCCAGTACCATACTGTCTTGATTACTGTAGCTTTGTAGTATGGTTTGAAGTCGGGGAGCCTGTTTCCTCCAGCTCTGTTTTCCTTTCTCAAGATTGCTTTGTCTATTTGGGGTCTTTTGTGTTTCCTGCCACTCTTATTCAACATAGTTGAGCTATTCAACATAGTTTTGGAAGTTCTAGCCACAGCTACTGTATTTTAAAATAAAGCAGTGGCTGTGAATGTTTAAGGGGGTGTTTTTTGGTCTGCTCTAAAGCACAATTTTTAAGACTGAAATTAAAAATCACCACACTGATTAATCTTGGGGAAAAGAAGTTTTAAAGGCAGAACTTGATGTATACAATGAACTTCATATAGTGACCACACAAATCCCACTTTCACTCTTAACTTTTTCAGCTCATGACAAGAGGAAAATGGAAAGATCCTTACCTTGAATTTTCTACCTATAAGCATCACTAAATAGTCGCCATGAGTTTCAGTGTCAGGTTAAGAACACAAAAGTGATTTGAGACCTAGACCCCACTATCACAAGATGCTCAGTCTATAACAGCCTCTTGGCTGATGGAAGAATGTGGAAAAAAGACATTCTGGTCCACTCAACAGGACGTGCAAAAGCTGGGTGGCATCAGACTGTGAAACTGGAGAGGGAATGGTACCTAATGAACTAATGAGATGGGTATTTCCATGTGCTAGTGTCTTCCCAAGACTTACTGACTCTCCATCTCTGGAACAGGAACCAGAAATCTGCCAACTGCCCTCACACACAGAGGATGCTGCTGCACACGGTCACTGAAGGACCACTAGTGATTCATGGGTAGTCAAGGCTGGGTTTCAAGCACGGGATGGACGTGACAGACTAGGGTCTTATCAGCTCGCCAGGCAGGGTTGTGTACAAGTAGAGCGGGGAGTGGAAATGAGGAGAGTAATCTACGTGGATGTGAGCCGTGGCTAAAACCTATTAGGAAGCTACTCTGCTGACCAAACTGGGAAATGGAAAGGGAAGTTACAGAAAAGCTTAATTTTGTGTATTTAAGGGGATAAGCACTGTCCTGGTTTGCCTAAGACAGTCTTGACTCACACCTGCTGTCTCAATGTCCAATCTGGTCTCACGCACGTCCTTTTCTCTCTCTTTTTTTTTTTTTTTTTTTTTTTACGTACGCGGGCCTCTCACCGCTGTGGCCCCTCCCGTTGTGGAGCACAGGCTCCGGACGCGCAGGCTCAGCGGCCATGGCTCATGGGCCCAGCAGCTCCGTGGCATGTGGGATCCTCCCGGACCGGGGCACGAACCCATGTCCCCTGCATCGGCAGGCGGACTCTCAACCACTGCACCACCAGGGAAGCCTCCCTTTTCTCATTTTTAACTAAGTATTATGGTTCACCATCACATTAACATAAGCCAGTTTCAGTTTGATAAACTTCTACTTTGTATATCTTGCTTCTGCCACAATTCACTGTCGTGTGCAAGACACATGTGCAGTGAACAGAGTTCTCGTTTTAACCGTGTGGTTAAATCGGAAAGTCAACCAGCAATAAACCACCAATTTTCCAGACCCTTTCCATTGCTGAATTCTATCAAACATTAAAAGTAGAATTTGCAGGACTTGCCTGGTGGTGCAGTGGTTAAGAATCCACCTCCCAATGCAGGGGACATGGGTTCGAGCCCTGGTCCAGGAAGATCCCACATGACACGGAGCAACTAAGCCCGTGCACCACAACTACTGAGCCTGCACTCTAGAGCCCTCGAGCCACAACTACTGAGCCCACGCGCTGCAACTACTGAAGCCTGCACACCTAGAGCCCGTGCTCTGCAATGAGAGAAGCCACCGCAATGAGAAGCCCGCGCACCACAATGAAGAGTAGCCCCTGCTCACTGCAACCAGAGAAAGCCCTCACGTAGCAACGGAGACCCAACGCAGCCAAAAATCAACCAATTTATATATTTATATATATATATATATATATATAAAAGAAAAGTAGAATTAGCTCCAAACCTTCTCCAATTCTTCCCCCAAACATAAGAGGAATACTTCCTAATTCATTCTGTGAGGCATGAGCTATCAAAGCCAGATAAAGATGTCACAACAGAACTACCCACCTGTATCTCTTACAAATACTGAAGCAAAAATCCTCAACAAAATACAGTAGATTCTCAATAATCACAGCAGCTATGTTTTGCAGAGGTGCTGTAAATACTGAGTTAGTGAGTTCTGAACCACTGCCCTACAGGAAGCATATGCACAACCCCCACCCCTCACAGAGATTACAGTGTGCAATCCTAAAACAACCTATCCTGATAGATTTTGTTCTCTTTATAACAGAGGAAGTGGGGTCCAGAAGTGTTAGGGACTTGCCCGAAACGACCCCACCAAGTGCCAGAGTTGAGATGCGAAGCGGCTCCGCAGTCCCAGCTTCCTGCACAGTGTTGCGCTGGCCCCTGCGTTTCCACCCTTGGTCATCTCTGCGTGAGCGCTGAAACGAGAAGGCAGCGTCTCCTGGGTCGACTTCAGCTGGGAAGGTGCGTGTCAGGTGACACCACTCTCAGCACGTCCATGAATAACCATGAAAGCACCACAG
Organism: Pseudorca crassidens; assembly: GCF_039906515.1. NCBI lineage: Eukaryota > Metazoa > Chordata > Mammalia > Artiodactyla > Delphinidae > Pseudorca > Pseudorca crassidens. The sequence goes on along the minus strand of NC_090305.1, from coordinate 3,163,126 downwards.
TGTTCACTTGGGGGTTACAGATAAATTTCAGCATGTAGGACAATTTACAAACATGGAATCCACAAATGAGGATCAACTGTGATACCAAACTGAACCCAGCAGCATATTAAAGGGATTGCGTATCATGACCAAGCATGATTTATCCCAGAAACGCAAGGGTGGTTCCACATAAGAAAATCAATGTAAAAACAGAACTACCATATGATCCAGCAATCCCACTCCTGAGCATATATCCAGAGAAAACCATAATCTGAAAAGACACGTGCACCACAATGTTCGCTGCAGCACTATTTACAACAGCCAAGGCACGGAAGCAACCTAAGTGTCCATCGACAGAGGAATGGATAAAGAAGATGTGGTACATATATATACAATGGAACATTACTCAGCCATAAAAAAGAATGAAATAATGCCATTTGCAGCAACATGGATGGACCCAGAGATTATCATACTAACTGAAGTCAGTCAAACAGAGAAAGACAAATATCAAGATATCACTCATATGTGGGATCTAAGTTTTGAAAAATGATGCAAATGAACTTATTTACAAAACAGAAACAGACTTACAGATATCAAAAACAAACTTATGGTTACCAAAGGGGAAACGTGGAGGGGAGGGACAAATCAGGAACTTTGGATGAACATACACACACTACTATGTATAAGATAGATAACCAACAAGGACCTACAGTATAGAGCAGGGAACGCTCCTCAATATTGTGATAACCTATATGAGAAAAGAATCTAAAAAAGAATGAACATATGTATATGTATAACCAAATCACTCTGCTATACACCTGAAACTAACACAACATTGTAAATCAACTATACGCCAATAAAATTAAACAAGCACAAAAAGAAAATCAATGTAATACACCACACTAACAAAACAAAGGAAAAACAAGATCATCGCAATCAGCGCAGAAAAGGCACTGATAAAATCCAATACCCTTTCATGATGAAAACACTGAACAAACTAGGAACAGAACTTCCGCAACACGATACAAGGCATTTATGAAAAACCCACAGTTAGCATCATACTTAATGGTGAAAGACAGAAGGTTTCAGGGACGAGACAAGGATGCCCCACTTTCACCACTGCTATTCAACGTTGCGCTGAAGTTCTAGCCAGAACAGCTGGACAATAAAAATAAATAAAAAGCATCCAAATTAAAAGGAATTAGTAAAGCTAACACTAGTCACAGATGACATGATCTTGTATATAGAAAATATATATAAAGAATTCACAAGAAAGCTACTAATGCAAACAAGTTCAACAAAGTTTCAGGACAAAGGATAAACACACAAATATCAGTGTGTTTCTATACACCCAGCAATGGATACTAGCCACACTGCATTAATCTACAGATGCAATGTAATCTCTATCAAAATTCTAAAAGCACTTTTTGCGGAAATGGAAAAGCTGATTCTCAAATTCATGTGGAACTGCAAGGGCCCCGAGAGAGTCAAAACAATCTTGAAATAGAACAAAGTTAGAAGGCTCATGCTTCCCAATTTCAAAACTTAATACAATGCTGTGATAATCAAAACGCTGTGGTACTGGCCTAAGGGTAAACATACAGACCAACAGAGTCCAACTGAGACTCCAGAAATAAACCTATATGTCTATGACCAACTGATTTTTGACAAAGATGCCCAAGTCCAATCAATGGGGAAAGAACAGTCTCTTCAACAAATGGTTCTGGGACAGCTGGATATCCACAAGAAAAAGAATGAAATTGGAAACTCATCTCACACCATATACAAAACTCAACTCAAAATGGATCAACAATCAATATAAGAATGAAAACCATAAAACTCTTAAAAGAAAACCTAGGAATAAATCTTTCTGACATTGGACTCAGTAATGGATTTTTAGCCATGACACCAAACACACAGGCACCAGAAGGAAAAAATGATAAACTGGACTTCAATTTTACAACTGTCTTTCAAAGGACACCGTCAAGAGAATGAAAAGACAGCCTACAGAACAGGAGAAAATATCTGCAAATCATGTATGTGATAAGGGTTTAATATCCAGAATACATAAAGAACGCTTACAACTCAACAACAGCCCAATGAAAAAAAATGGGCAAAGGACTAGCCGTTTCTCCAAAAATATACAAATGGCTAATAAACACATGAAGAGATGCTTAACATCATTAGTCATTAAGAAAATGCAAATCAAAACCACAGGATACCACTTCACACCTACGAGGATGACTATGCTTTAAAAAAAAAAAAAGGGAAAGTAAGTGTTGGTGAATGTTGCTGACTGGAATGTAAAATGGAGTAACTTCTATGTAAAACAGTTTGGTGGTTAAACATAGTTAAACACAGAAGTACCATATGACCCAACAACGGCCCACCTTACAATCCGTACCATCCACTCCTAGATATACAGGTTCCCCCCGCTCTCCGAAAACAGAGCATTCCTAGGAAACCCTTCATAAGCTGAAATGGTGTAAGGTGAAGAAGCAATTGTCTTAGGATGCGTCTTGCTAACAGATGCACAAAATAAATCGAGATGAAGCACAGATGCTCAAAGACACAGTCCAAAGCTTTGGTGGTCTGACGCTGAGTGCAGTTCTGGGGGAAGGAGTTTGCGGGGCCACTCCTGCTGCTGGGGTGCCCACTGCCTCTATGGCAGCTCGCTGCAAGACACACACGCGAACACTTTGCTTTTCACCTTTTTTCAGAAAAGCAAAAATCCTCTTCCAATTTCTCTCAGCTAGTGAAAACAGATACTAATGTAGGTCTTTTGTAAAAGCAAACAGGCGTAAGGGAAACTTTTGAAAAGTGGGGGATGGCTGTATACCCAAAATAATTGAAAAGAGGGACTCACACAGACCCTTATATGTTAATGTTCACCGTGGCATTATTTACAGTAGCCAAAATGTGGAAATAACCCACATGCCCACTAACAGACGAATGGATGAATAAAATATACGCTGGAGTATTATTCAGCCCTGAAAAGGAACACAGTTCTTACACACACCACAACGTGGATAAACCTTGGAAACTATGCTAAGAGAAGGAAGTCAGACACAAAAGGACAAAGATTATATGATTCCACTTATATAAATACCCAGAATAGGAAAAGTCACTGAGACAAAAAGTAGAACAGTGGTTTCCGGGGGCTGGGGGAAGACAAGAATGAGGTGTTATTCTTAACCATTACAGAGTTTCTGTTTGGGGTGATGAAAAGTTTTGGTAATAGACAGTGGTGGCGGTTGTACAACACTGAACTAACGCCACTGAGTTGCACACTCAAAATGGCTATAAGAGCAAATTTTATGTTCCACGTATTTTATCAGTATAAAGAAAGAAAAGTATAGACAGACTGGATACGATGCCCAATCAAGATTCCTGAACCTGGAATCTCCACACTCTCAGTGCACTCTCAGCAGCGATAGACCAAAAGTTACTCCTAGAAGTTGGCAGCATACATGTGCTATGTACATATACGTATTATGTACACGTGTACATAACTGGGAAATGGCATTGGGACTGCTCTCTGAATATTCTTTCTGTTAAACTTATCACGGATAAGATTAAGTGATTAAGAATCTTAAAGGTAAAGGTCATCATACAAATATGAATACTAGTGGGAACTTATGAAATCTACTCCGTTTATACAGAAGAGTAAACTCAAAATGTTAACATTTATTAAGGACAGATGCTGAATCCTTCTGTCTCTACTTTCTACAGAGATGGGGAAGGACTCCAGCTGTCCATAATCCTGAAACTCCAAAGCCTACACTATCATCTTCATTGCAGGAAGAGCTTCTCACATGTGAACACAGATGTCCACGTCAGGGCACAGGCATGGTGAGGCACAGCTTCATGGACTGTCATGTTCTGCAAGGACATTGGCTCGTTTAAGCCATCCAGGTTCATCCTTCCACTGCAGCTTTCCACAGGTAAGACGAAACGAACTCCCTTGAGTGCACAAAAGTAGAGCTTTGGGGCTACAGATTGGTGAAAGTATGTGGGAGTCTTTTTGTTATCTGAGTGATCTGGATATCATTTGAAAGATGAAAATATTTTTGCACATTAAGAGAACTTGAACGACATGAAACAGGTTTTGTTTTCCACACTGGACAGCAGCAATGAGCAGCTAAGGGACGCCCCGCACTGTCTGAATACCACCCAAATAACTGGACACGTTCTGAACAGTTTGTGGAGAAGGGCTTCTGGTGCTTCCTTGAAACCGAAGTCACTTTCATCACCTAAACTAGGAATTCCTGACATTCAACCTTATCAAGTGAAATGGTGAAATATATCTTTTCCACTTTCAACTATGTGCATGTGAACTGACTCTGTTCACATAAAATTATAAAACTATTAATCAACCACCCAACCAACCAATCAATCAGTAGTGTTACTGGCACAAACTCATTCTAGCTCACTAAGGAGCATAAAGCATCCTTATCCCTTTATTACTGACTGATTAGAAACAACTATATTCCCACTGACGAACATTCAGGTATACATTTTTGTAAATCAATTTGCTACAGTTATTGCATTCTTTTCCCCAAACTAATACTGTTGCTATACTGTTTAAGCTAAACGAGCCTTCCATTTATGGCAGTAATAGTTTACTTTTAAAAGAGAAGGTAAGCTAATTTAAAGAAAACATTAACAGTATGGGCGATACTGTTCTTGATATTGCAAAAATCAAGAACTTAAGTTTGGGAATTTATGGTATGGCAGTGATTACCTAATAGAAAAGGGAGATGCGTATTTTAATCTATATAATCCCAAAGGAGTGTGCTTTATTAAGTTTTGTAAAATTTTAAGAACACATGGAACCCCAAGGAATGCTTTTACATAAAGAATTCCTCTGTGACAGTGTTCATCACCTCCCCTCCGATGTGCACGCTGCACTTCCGGAACCTTCACTCGGCGCATGGAGGCACCAGAACCCACTGGATGAAAAGGTGAGACAGAGGTCAACAGTGATAAAGAAATGAGAATCTACATGACATCGTTAATGAGATAAGAAAAATCAAAAGTGAGATGAGAACAAATGAACTTATTTACAAAAGCAGAAACACTCTCAGACATAGAAAGCAAATTTATGGTTACCAAAGGGGAAAGGGGGGAGGGATAAATTAGGAGTTTGGGATTAACAGGTGCACACTACCATGTATAAAATAGATAAACAACAAGGACCTACCGTTTAGCATAGGGAACTATATTCATTATCTTGTAACAACCTATAAGGGAAGAGAATATGAAGAAGGATATATATAACTGAATCACTTTGCTGTACACCTGAAACTAACACAACGTTGTAAATCAACTATACTTCAATAAAATAATTTTTAGATTGTTTTAAAAGTGAGATAAGAAAATTTAAAAACTGCTTCTACTGCTATTGATACTACTCTGTGCTAAGAGCTGAAGAAGATGTATATAAAACAGTTCTCAGGGACTTCCCTGGTGGTGCAGCGGTTAAGACTGCGCTCCCAATGCAGGGGGCCCGGGTTTGATCCCTGGTCAGGAAACTGGATCCCACATGCATGCCGCAACTAAGAGTTCTCATGCCACAACTAAGGAGCCCGTGAGCCGCAACTAAGGAGCCCGCCTGCTGCAAATAAGACCCGGCACAACCAAATAAATAAACATTAAAACAAAACAAACAAACAAAAAAGACAGTTCTCACTGTGGGCTTCACATTCCAGCAGTGAGGCAAGGCCTTGCGGATTATTTATTTACTTCTACAGATTTCAAGCTGTTCTGTTACTCCAGTTCCTCAGTATATTCCAAGCCTGCCTCTGTATCCTACTGTTTACCAAACTTTTATGCTCACAGGTGTCTGGAGGACGGTTTCCATCCATGCAGGTAAGGTACGCAGCCATCCCGTGGACCTGGGTCCCAGTCCCTGCCAATGCCACCCCGCCACCCCAGGAACTGGTGGTTTAACTGATCTTGTCTTCCTGCATGTAGCTCCTCAAAGCTTCCCTGCCTACGCAGCCTCTCCTTAAACACGGCCTGATGGGGGAGAACAGAACGCACGTGCTCGAGAGGGGATGGCAACGAAGGTCAGATTCCCTCCTTTCCCTCACCAGCTGAACCTCAGGACCCGGGAAGGCTGATGCCACCAGAGAGGGTTCAGCAGAGCACACCCGCCAGAGGAACCTGTCACCCGGGGCGCAGGCTGGGTGTAGAACACTGACTTAGTAACTGAATCACAGCCAAGTCACAGGGCTCTGAGAAGGGAACACCTCGGCTTTGGGGTCGTCCTCTGGCGATACTCCGTCCTTAACATCTTCTGTTTGACCCTCCAAAGAGTAAACTGGGTAAATTTAGTCACCACTTTCAAGTCATGGAGCTGCACTCAGGGCCCCGAAACAGCAGGGAAAGCGCTGCGGCTTGGCAACTTCTGACCTACCGACACTTGCTGGGGGCGTTTCCGCACTGCTGGGGAACCTACCACAGGGTCTTTACACAGACCGTGGGGCTCCAAGAGCTTTCTGAGCACCTGTACGACTGCAAGGACCAACCACCAGGGGGCGCAAGAGGGGCGTGGATTGTGATCAGTCTACCCCCCACCCCCAACTCTTCATCTAGGCAGCCCCTTCCTCCCCCGTCTCTTTGCTGCTCAGCCTTCCTTAATGCCCCGGTCCTGCCCAATCACCACCACACCTTCCCCCACCAGCAGCTGGTCCCTTCCCGTAACCTGGGTTTCTCAACTGTAGCACTGTTGGCTTCTTGGGCTGGAGGACTCGTCACGTGGTGATGCCCGTCCTGGCCACTGCAGGACGTTTAGCAGCATCTCTGGCTTCCACCCACGAGATGCTGGGAGCACAGCCCCCAACCCGGGCACGACAATCAACAGTGTCTCCATACGTTACCAAATGTCCCCTGGAGAGCAAACCTGATCCACCTCCCTCCCGGAAAACCACTGCCTTAAATACCCGACACCCGATTGTACGGCAAAAAGAGAAATAAGCAGCAGAGATCAAGGAAGAAACGGCATCAGAAGTAAATTCTGACACGCAGGTTGTTATCTGTAAGTTTCGGCCACCTCAACCCCTCGTGACGTCGTCGTGAAGATACCTGTAAAGTGATGAACCAGGTCCAGCAAACAGCAAGTTCCCACCACCTGCAGGTTATTGATAAATCAGAGAGAAATGGGGCAGAAGCCACAACCATCTGCTAGACACCTTGGTTAAGTGGACGTCCCAGGAGCCGGGCTCGGGTCCCCGCCTGACCAGCGTGACTCTGGGCAAACCCCTCGACCTCCCTGCTTCAGAGTCAGCCATGTGTCCGACGGTGAACAGGGAGAAGATGAGGTCATCTTCCAGCCTGCACACTGAGGTTGTCTAAAGTCATCTTTGCAAAGGATGCTCTAGGTGATTAAAAGTTATAAGTACTTCTATGTATTTCTATGACTCGACTATAAACAAAGCACTACCAAATCTCAAAATACGACTGAGATTTACTGTAAAACACTAAATCCAACACACACAAATAACACCTCTGCTTAAACAAAATTCTGTAGAGCTATACACAAAAAAACCAGAAAACCCTAAAAAAATCATCCAGGTAGTACTTGGTTATCAAGGTATACATAGATTTAGATTTAAGGACAATACTCAAACTCCCAGCACTGCTTTTCCTAGGGGTTTGGGGGAAGCGTTCCCAATTCGTAGGGACCGACACAGAGAATGCGGCAGCCACACAGCACGCTCGGTAACCGTCACCACAATGTGGGACTTAAAGGCAGGAGGAGATCAGTCCCTTGGGAAAAATAAAAATAAAAACAAACATAGTCCCCGAGCCTCTGTTCCCGCCACCTGGTGAGAGGATGACAGTCAAGGTAACATGGTTTTCAAACCTGTGATTGCAATGCTAACAGCCTGTGGTAAGAGTTGGCTCTGATACCTTCCCAGCTAAGTGTTTTTACTAAGGACTACAAGTCCTTCAGGAGGAAGAAGGAAAGTGAGTGTGGCGATAAAAGCCCCCAGATAAAGTAGGAGAAACAGGGAGCCAGTGAAAGAAAGATCCGCTTACTCATGGAAGACAAACAAATTAGTGCTCAGGGTCCGTAAACCCGCTGGGTCTCGCAAACATGCCTCCAACCTTCAGTTTATGCTGGAGAAAGAGAGATTCCCCCACCAGAGCCCCGCAAGGACAGACACGGCCGCCCAGCTCAGATGCACACCGTACACACATCAATACGGTGCACAGGAGCATGGTCTCACACCTCCTTCAAAGGCTTCAGAAATCCCTCCATTCCTAGGAACAAATGATCTTTCTTAGAAAGGTTTATCGATATCATTTATATCACCCCCTCCTTTTCTTGGTGTTTTCTATTTTCAATGTGAATTTTTAGCTACTACACTACTCAAGGAGATAAAGGCTGAGAAAATGGAACTTCAGGAGTAGGCTTCAAGTTACCGATACTTAAACAAACATTGTTAATATAAAGAAGATACTCTTTCAAAGCTCCTTTCGAGGAACGCTTTGTCCCAGGAAATGGGACACAGATAAATCCGCCTCGGGTTGGTTTAGCACAGCGGTCCAGAAGAGACCCTAGTACACACGGTCCAGAAGAGACCCTGGTACGCACGGAAATTTAAACTTCGGTAAATGGGCACGACGAGTCATAAATAATCCTGGAAATACCGCCTAACTGACTGTGAGATTCAGACTGTGAAGAAACAACACAGGGCAAAATAATTCCCCACACATAAATTATACATTTAAAGGCTTAAAATGATAAAAATGCTAACTCTGTATTTGGGAATGCACTGTTCAAATTGTAAAGAGAAAAGACCAACGGACCCGATTACATTTTAAAAAGTAAAACTCAGATAAATAAAAAGCACAGAGGTACAAAGAAAATAAACAAAGAAATAAATAAATACATTTGCCACAAAGGGTGAAAAATACATTTGCCACATTAATATAAAGAGTTTAAAAAGAGTTAACAGAAAGTGATTTTTTGAAATCTAACTACAACAGGGCTAACAAACATTTCAAAGCCACTTAGCTACGAAACTCAAATTAAAAGATAACACTTTTCCATCTGTGAGCTATGTTTCTAATTTTCTTTGGTGTATAACACCCCATGCAGGGAAGGAAACACTGGGGTGACCTTGGTGGGAGTGAATAGTTGACTCCAATAAAAGCTAAATTGTTCATTGCTTCTGATCCAGTAATTTCACCGTATATAAAAGTTTTTAAAAACCCTCTTAATAGGGGGAGGGTGATCAGAGAGTGGGTCATGATATTATTATAACTGTGTAACTGTAATTAGATATCTTTAGGGAAAGAGCACACAGTTCTATGCTTGAGTATTAGAAAGGTTCTTATCTTGTAATAACCTATAATGGAAAAGCATCAAAAAAAAGGAATAGAGATGTATACATATATATATATGTATACATGTAAAACCGAATCACTGTGCTGTACACCTGAAACTAACACGGTATTGTAAATCACCTATACTTCAGTTAAAAAAAAAAAGGCTCTAGTTGAAACTGGGTGGTTCTCATGGACTCCTGGTTACACCATATGTGACATCCTCTTTTTTATGTACCGCTACGCCCGTGGTTTGTAAAAAGCAGGACACAAATCTGTAACGCCAGCCATACTGAACGTGGATGTATGCGACCTGGGTGTGGGCACGGCGGGGATGAATGCCACCTGGGTGTGCGCGTGTCGCGTGGTGGGAACCCTGAGCGGTCCATCCCAGATCTACGCTGTCTCTGCTGGTTACTGCTTTCTCACCACAGTCATGCGGGCAGGCTAACTTTTTGCTCACTGAGAAATGAAGGTGTAACTGCTTCTCCCGTAACAATATTTGCAAAGCACTTGAAACAGTAAGTAGCACACGAAATAATAAATCTTGGGTAAGTATTAATTTCTCAGGGATCTTCATATTTTTACCTTTGTGAAATGTAAAACACAGCCCCTTTACTACGTACAAAATCCAAAATAAAACTCTTAAAAGGAACCGACATACCCAAAAATACCCCAGAGAATTTAGACCGAAAAGAACCAAGTTGAGGGAGACCTGCCCACCAGATTATCACGACATACCACACCTCGATCATCATGAAAACCCTGTGATGCTGCTGCAGAACAGATCAAGTATTCAGTGGAGCTCAACAGAAAGTTCAGAAATTTATGGAAATTTTCTATATGCTACTTGGCAGCATTTTCAAGTGGGAAATTCAATAGTGTTGGGACAACCGGCTATTTCATAGGAAAAAAATTTCAAGTTCAATCTCTACGTCCCCAATCTGTAAACAATAATATTCCTGGCTATTTCACAAGAAAAGAATTTCAAGTTCAATCTCTACGTCCCCAATCTGTAAACGATAATATTCCCCAATAGGATAAACTAAATAAAACGATAAAATTTCTAGAAAAAATATAGGAGGGTGTTTATAATGTCAACGTACAAAAGGACTTCTTAACCAAGACACAGAAGTCAGCAGTCATTAAAAAAAAATAAAAGAGAGAGAGAGCGAGCTATCAAAATAAAAACATCCTGTAGAGCAAAAGACACGTATTTTTAAAAGTTACAACTGGTAGCAGACAAGGGCAAAGCACTGTTAACACAGGACTGCTACTTACAGCACGAAGAGCGCCTACGGACTGATAAAACATTAGCACGAGCATGCCTCGAAAAGAAAAAGAATTAAAATGACCAAAGAAAGAAGAAAAACACGGTCGATCTCACTATGAAGACAAGTGTGTACCAATTTTCGTCCGTTAGATTAGCAAAACTGAAAGGCTGATAATGACCAGTGTCGATACAAATACAGGAACAGACATTCCATCCGAATGCAAACAAGCAGATTATCTGGAAGGCAGTCTAGTCATGCACACGAGTGTTAAATGTGTCAACTCTCTGCCCAGTAGTCTACCTGAAAAACTGTAAATAACTAAATGCCCACAAAGAAACGGCTAAATAAGTTACAGTCTATCCACACTAAGGACTAAACCCAGAAGCCCGCAAAAGAGATCGGGCAGGTGACCACGTAACCATACACAAAACATACTTAAATTCAAGAAGAAAAAGCAACATAGCCAGATTTATATGAACTTCTAGTGAACATTTAAAAGTCCTACCTCTCCAATACATACAGAGGCACATACGTGTGCACGTATGTTCCGAAAGGTCACGTGGAGGCTGAAGAAACAAGAGCCCCTCTTTCCCAGGTGTGATTATGTGTTATTACTGGGATCTCAGTGGGCACTACCAAAACTCGAGTCCCTCCTGACAGGCTACAAACTGACCTTGAGATTGAGGACGCGGTGCGCCGAGTCACAGCAGGAAAACTGGGAACGCTGGTGACGCGCGGGGCTGAGAGCGGCCACCAAGCCTGGCTGGATCCCTTCTCCACACGCGTTCACGCCAACTCCACACGCCGACAGGAGCCCGCAGGGCTGACCTGTGGGACCTCTTCTCAACCCCAAATCTGCCTGTTAACTGTAAACCCCCGCAGCTGTCTGAGGTAGAAGCCCCTCAAGTTACAAGTCCCCGTGCCTACCTTGGTTAGCTGTGCACATAGCAACACGGCAGTCAAACCTCCGGCCAGTTTCCTTTTCTGAGAGGTCCAAGTCATTTACTTAAAGCTTGTTTCTTCCCTCAGGATTTCGACTCTAAAATAATTTACTAAATATAAAAACAGTTGTTTACACAAAGTTTAAGAAAACTTATTACTCCAACATTTTCGGGAAATATGTTTTGTTCCCAAAAGTTTGCTAAGAATAATTTTAACTAAAAGTGGAAATGAAAATAATGTGAGTGCTGCACAGACCTGCCAGAAGTTACTGCTCATTGCTACTAGAAATAAAAAAATACATCACAGGGTTTCCCTGGTGGCGCAGTGGTTGGGAGTCCGCCTGCCGATGCAGGGGACACGGGTTCGTGTCCCGGTCCGGGAGGATCCCACATGGGGCAGAGCGGCTGGGCCCGTGAGCCATGGCCGCTGAGCCTGCGCGTCCGGAGTCTGTGCTCCGCAACGGGAGAGGCCACAGCAGTGAGAGGCCCGCGTACCGCAAAAAAAAAATACATCACAGCACCAACAATTCTGAGAGGGAAACTTTAAGACAAACTCCACCAACAAAAAATCAAGAAACAAATAAATACATTCTAAAAACAACTGATACCCAAACCAAACCAGAACAGCCCAAAGCGGGTGGGGGGAAAGGTGGGTTAATCTCACTTACAGAAGATATTTACACTTCCTAAACAAATAAGGGAGCAAACTGAATCCATCAGGGGCAGAAGAATAAGGGTGACCAAGGGGAGAGGGGTGTCCCAAGAGCAGCAGGAGAACTTGGTATGAGAACATCCGTCCCTGCCATCAGATACAGGAGAAGCAGGACGATATGACAGATGCTGGAAAAGCACGCCAGCAAATTAGAGCTCGTTCACGATTTTAGCGAGTAATAAAGACCTCTTAGCCTAAAAAATTGCACAGGAGAATATCTGCTGCAAGGTATTTCCATAAACCATCATACTCTAACAGCGACGTATTAGAAGCACTCCCGGTGAGCAAAGAGGACGACAGCAGTTGTTACCTGTCCCGCTGCCACTACTCAGCACTGCCCAGGAAGCCCTCAGCCCACCTTAGATGAGAAAATGAAATCCATGTATAAATACTAGGGGGGGAAGTATAAAAGTGTAACTACTCAGAAAATCCGGGTGATCTGATAATTAAAACGATTAGTGTCTAGCAAAAAAGCCAGGCACAAGATTAGCATACCACGGAACGCCGGTGGTTTTCCTACAGGCTGTCCATCGACGAAAAAACAACGTTCTAAGACATCCCATTCATATTAGCAAGAAACATGACCTAAGAATAAGCCTAACAGAAAATAAACAAAACCACCACACACACATAAATGCACGTACACGAACAACTGTAAAGCTTTACTGAAGGACTTATGGCTAAAATAAAGAGAAACACCATGTTCAGGAACAGACAGCAGAAGACTCCAACTTCTAATCCAAATTAATCTAGACGCTCAATACAATCTCCCGCCATGAAAACTCCAACAGAACTTTTCACAAAACTCGACAGGCTGACTTTCAATTTCCTATAGAAGACAAGTGTGAAATTTCTTCAAAAGCCATTGTAATTTTGAATCCCAAGAAAGATGGGACTTGAGGTGAAAACATATAAAGCTGCAGTAATTAAAACAATGTTACAAAAAATAAAGGACATGCAAATTGGCCCCCAAAACAACATCAAATTGATACGACTACTCTGGAGGGCAATTTTAAATTAAAAATGCGCACACCCTTCCATCCAGTTGTTTTCCAGGTGCGCGTACATACGACACGGCACCCTGGGGAGTACATACGACACGGCACCCTGGGGAGTTCACTGCGAAGCCGGGTGTCTCAGAAGAACGAAGAGCTGCAAACAAGCTCAGGGCTCCTCAAGGAGGAAATGATGGGTGACCCGAAGGGCGGCAGAGAGGGAAGGTTAGGGAGACGGGCCTACCGGACACCACGGCGGAGAGACCGTTCGGAGCTTCTAGGGCATCTTGCTGATGGACAAAAGTGACAGCATTAGACCCCTGGTGCACATGTTAAGCACACACTGGCAGCGTTTTCTACACTCATCATCGTTACATATACAAAATCGCACGGTACAACAACCTGAGGGTCCTGTTAAAAGGCAGGTTCTGGCTCCAGGGTCGAGGTGTCTGCATCTCTAACGGGCTCCACGAGATGCTGACGCTGTGAGTCCGTGGACCACTGAGCGGAGCGAGGGCACACGGATGCTCTGAACGTTCCCGAGGACGCTGATGCCAGGGGTTACTGAGCTGGGAAGGGGGCGGGGATGGGGAACCAGGAACGAGATTGTGAGCAGGGGTAAAAGGGGGCTTCGGCCTTATTAATAATGTGGTCATTTACTGTCTGAGAACAATGAGGTTAAGTGCTGTGTAATTAAAAGCTGGGTTTAAAACACCCACACAGACCACTTCAGCATGTACAGTTACTGGATCCTAGGGACCTCGCGGTGGTAAGTTCACAGGGCAGGTCAACACTGGCCGCTCTGCTCCTCGGACGATGCTCGTAACTGGCCAGATGAGCAGCCGGCGAGGGAAGTTAACTGTTAAGCGGATGGTGACAGCCCATCCCTACCGCAGAGGCGCTCCTCCAAACGTTATTGTAAATCAGGTGTTCTGTAGTGAGGTGGATGGACCTAGAGTCTGTCATACAGAGTGAAGTAAGTCAGACAGAGAAAGACAAATACCGTACGCTAACACATATATATGAATTTAAGAAAAAACAAATGGTCATGGAGGACCTAGGGGTAAGACAGCAATAAAGACGCAGACCCACTAGAGAATGGACTTGAGGACATGGGGAGGGGGAAGGGTAAGCTGGGACGAAGTGAGAGAGTGGCATGGACATATACACACTACCAAACGTAAAACAGATAGCTAGTGGGAAGCAGCCGCATAGCACAGGGAGATCAGCTCGGTGCTCTGTGACCACCTAGAGGGGTGGGATAGGGAGGGTGGGAGGGAGGGAGACGTAAGAGGGGAGAGATATGGGGACATATGTATATGTATAACTGATTCACTTTGTTATGAAGCAGAAACTAACACACCATTGTAAAGCAATTATACTCCAGTCAAGATGTTAAAAAGATAAATAAATCAGGTGTTCTGTTTCTTTTGAAATTTTTTTAAGTCTAGTCAGCTTATTAAAAATAAACAACTGCTATTTTTATCTGAAGTAGCATCTACGCAACAGAATTCAGGCGTTTTTCGCATGGCCTACCGTGCTTCGTCTCTACTGAATATTCCTGCTCCTTAATCCTTCCAGAGGAAATCCTCCGTAACTACGGAAGAGTGAACGAGCACGCAGCAAAGCCCCTTCTATAATGACAACAGGAAAATGTCTCCAGGCCCGGCCCTGGCAAGTGAGGGGACCTGAACCCGAAGCTCCACGAACGCCAGGTAAACCGGCCTCTCCGGCCGGCCTCTCGGGAAACGGTGTGGGGCAGCCACCGCCCCACTGTGCGCCGAGGAGCCACCTCACTGCTCACTGGAGGAGCTCTCTGCACAACCAGAGGTACGCAAGTGGCCACTCAGGTTAGCACTGGGACTTGTCGATTTCATTCCACACTAGGGCCAAGAGAGACTTTGGTGGAAATGTATTCGTGAACTCGTAATAAATTAACTGGGAAAAAGTCTCAAGTCTAGTGGTGAATCACCCTGTACAGACACGGCAATGATGAAATCTGAAAGAAACTCTGACTTACTCAACTGGCCCTGGTCGCAGTCACAGTCATTAAAGGGTGCTATGAGGATCGAACTTAAAAAGCAGCACCTCTGAAAAGGTAGAAGATACTTTCTTTCTTTAAACTTACTCATCCTAGCGGAGAAATCATCTGGGAACTGACCCTTGAGCTGAGCGTTGCTGAGTAGTTGTTAGAAAGTGTTCGCTGCCAACAGGGTACGGCAGAGGGTGAGCAACTGTGTGTGTGTGTGTGTGTGTCTGTGTGTGAGAGAGAATGAGAGCATCAGCCCGGGGGGCAAGAGGGAGTCATGAAGCAGAAACAAACCCCACAAAGTCAAGACAGGGAGGGGGGCATGCAACTAAGTATCACCGGGCATGACAGCCCCACCCCACAAAAACCTCTTAAGAATTGAAGGACACAGAACCCAAATCTGATAGAAGAGTGGGAAAAGTAATCTGAACAGGCAATTCACACAAAAAGATATAAAAATATCAAGATGTCACGAAAAGACACAAAACAGATCAAACATACGAAAACATACTGAAACTCACTATTAGAGAAATTCAAGTTAAAAACAGAGATAAATCTATCAAACTAGGGGAAAGGATGACAACAGGTACACTCAGTTGGTGAGACTGTGGGGAATCGGCCATTCTCATACCCTGACCCTGGGGGTGCAAACTGGGACAACCTTCCTGAGAGTCCGGCCAGAGCTGACGAAACTATGCCTGCGCTCCTGAGCCAGCAACACCCCACCTCCAGGGGCCCCCCGCTGAAGGCAGACCCCGAACAGCGTAAACCCACACACGCGCACGGTTACTCGCTGCAGCACTGACTTTGGGTGCGAAATGCTGGACGCATTCTAAACGCCACACAGGACAGTGGTTTTATAAACTACGGTGCACCCACGGTGTTGCTCCCGTGCAGCTATTTCTAAAACGAGGATGACCTGTATGATTCGCGGTGATTCCCTAGACTGACTGGTAAGTGAAAAACGCAAGGCAGAGCGTGGATAACATGTTAGTCTTCTGGCAAGAAAGAAAAGGATGCAGGAAAATACACAGGTATCTGATTTGTACCAAAAACAAAAAACAAAAAAAAACCCTGAAGGACAAACCAGAAACTAAAGAGACTGGCCACCCACAGAGGGTGGGGGGAAAGGAGTGGAGAGCGTGATGTGGGAACGGGGCAGTGGGGATGAGGTGCGACGGACGCTGTGTGGGCACCTCTCTGTACAGCCCTCACTGCTAGAGCCTAATGTTTTACACGTCCCCCAAACAGACAATGAACTACTGATGGGATGTGGGGTAACCCAAATGGAACACAAGCTGTAACAAGTGAACCTACCTGTACTACAAATGATCAACCACCCAGGCGGAGGCGGAAGGAAAAGGTAACTTTGGAACACACTGTTTTACTGGGACTCCGAACGGCGAAAGACAAAAAGAACCGTACACAAAAACTACGGAGTCTAGGAGTCGGCAAACTACTTCTACAAAGGGCCAGACAGTCAATATCTTCAGCTCTGCTGGCCATATGGTCTCTGTTGCAACTACTGAAGTCTGCCACTGAACTGAGCAAGGACCACAGGCAACACAGAAACAAATGGGCAGGTGTGTTCCAATAAAACTTTATTCACAAAAACAGGAAGTGGGCCAGATTTGGCCCGTAGGCCAGAGTCCACTGGTGCCTGACCTGGTTTAGTAAAGCTGTTCTCAGAGGGTTCCCGTTAGCAATTCTGAAACCACACGTATGTGCACACAAGAGTTGAGTAGACGTATAACAGACAATGAGGACCAGATTTCTCACCGTTGGAGACAGAAGTTGCAAATAAGGAAAGAAGCAGTTAGAACGAATAGCATGCTGTTGGGCTGGAAATGGAGGTTATCACATGAACCCTTGTTCTGTCAGTACAGACACAGAACGACATAAAGATGTGTAGGTATGCGCGGGCAAGTACACGAACACACATGTATTTCCACAGCTGTCCACGAGGAGGGTCCAGATGCAATGACACGTCGGTGGCAATGAGCACGCCCAGTGGCCAGATCTGGGCTTCTAACTGCCATGCTCCAATGACACTAAGCGGGGCTCTTTGGAGAGGTGGCTGATTCCACGGCTGGGGCAGGGAAAATTCAAGATGAGCCCTGAGCCTCCTGTGGTGGCTGAAAATAAAGACATGCTCCAAAGAGGGGGTGGGGAACTTCACAAAAGGACACGGGAGTTTCCAGTGGCCAAAGCTAGAGCCACCTGATTAACAAAATAAGGGTATGAGATTATAACCCACTGAATTTTCTTAAACTGTGATTCCATAAAGATATAAATCACTGAATGAGTGAATATACAGGGAAGAAGCGACAGCTCTTCCTTACAGAAAAACTCCAATAAAGAAATGGAAGAAAAGGAGAAGCCACTATCAGGTAAACTCCTGCAGACAAGACTCACCAATGGAATGTTAGAGTGACTGGGAGAAACCTGAAGGAGAAAAAATGTATTTGGATTGTCTAAAAGTCATCTCCCCCGAGATACATATTAATTACAAAGCGGGGAAACCCGGCAGACACGGCTTCAACCAAGTGATGGAGATTATGTCAGCAACAGTGAGGTAACATCCCACACCCCTCCTCCTGGTGTGATGCCTTGAGAAGGTGTTACGGGCTGAACTGTGTCCTCCAAAACCCGTATGTTGAAGTCCTAAGCCCCAACACCTCAGAAAGTGACTGTATTTGGAAACGGGGCCTTTAAAGACGTAATTAAGTTAAAATGAGGGTGTTGGAGTGGTCCTGATGCAATGTGACTGGGGTCATTACAGGAGGAGGAAATCTGGACAGACACCGGGATGTGCGTGCACAGAGGGATGACCCTGTGAGGACACAGGGTGGAGGCGGCACCTACCGGCCAAGGAGAGAGGCCTCGGGAGAACCAGCCCTGCCGCCATCTTGATCTTGGACATCCAGCCTCCAGGCTGGGAGGGAATAAAGGTCTGCGGCACTCTGTTACGGCGGTCCTGGCAGATTAACACAGAAGGCCACTGCATCACTTCCATGGAATTCTTGCCCAAAGGGGTACTAACCTGAATCTCATCATGAAAAAACACAGGAAAGTCCAACTTAGGGCCATTCTAGAAAACAACTCACAGATGCTCTTCAGAAGTGTCTGGGTGATACAAGGAAAAGACGGAGGATCTGTCACAGATCAGAGGAGACGCCGGCGACGTGACCACTGAATGCAGCGCTGCACCCTGAACAGAAAAGGACATGAGTGGGGACACGTACGGCCTGAGGAGGGTCTGCACTTTGTCCCCACGGTAATTCCCTGATGTTGACAACAGTGCTGCGGTGACAAAGTCGGGTGGAGGGCAAACAAGAACTCTTTCCCATTTCTGCAACTTTCCTGTATCATTTCCTTTATTCTTCCCAAATAAAAAAGTTAGAAGCTTTGGTGTTTTAATTGTGACAGCCACTGAGCTATTTCAGTAGGGGAACGCTGGAACAGTTTTAAATTTTACAACGATCACCCTGGGAGCAACACGAACTGTCTCTCAGTTACAAACGACTTGGTCCCCTTTTGTGACCCTAGAGCTGGACCACCGCCCTACCCCGGCCGACCTGAGGTCAGGCTTTGCCAGCAGAGGGCGCTGGAGGGTCGCCGCCAGGAGCGTTCCTTCCTTCTCCCTCCTCCTGGAGTGTGGCCGGGTCAGCGTGCCCGGCAGGTCGGCCCCACCTCTTGTCCCTCCCGTGCAACCTGAGGGCTGGTGTGTGCAGCTGCTGCTTTGTGTGCAGGAGTCTTCACTGAGCCCACCAGCTCGCACTTCCTGACACCTCTTGATGTGAAACGCCCCCGGCCCCCAACAACCGGCGGGTGGCTCTTCGCGGCACAGTGACCCAGCCCGACGCACACACGTCCCGCCTCGCCTTCCTGGCTGGTCACACCCACCACCGTCCAGTCGCCTTTAACCAACCAGACACCGTCACTGCCAAGAGAGCGAGATGAACACGAGCTATTACGCTCAGGGTGGGGAATTTCCAAAAGTAAAGCAAACTTTACTCATCAGGTTAGAGGAAAAGAAGCTAATTCACTCGCTGATTATTCCCATTCAAAAGCACCGTCTAGTCTAGCCTAATTTTTTGTCCAGTGTGCAAATTTAATTTAACCCTTATTCTAGCACTGTTAACCGTGGAGCTCCTAGGAACAATTCCTCCCTCTTTTATCGGATTCAGAACAAATGTAACTAAACTCAATGCGCAAAACTGTGTCAGATGTGCAGAAACTAACTGCAGAATGAAGAGGAAACAAGGGGAAAAAAGTAGAAAAAGTACAAGAATGGAGAGTAACCTGGAATACACAAGATAAAGGTACAGAAATGCAACAAATATTTATACTAAACGGGCCAACAGTTCTACAGAATTTTCTGATTTTGTGTTTTCATTTAAGTGATGAACTAAAAAAAATAATCCAATCATTAAGTCTAATTACTACTCTTCTTAAGGGTTAATTTGCCACTGAAAGACATCGTCTACAACTGGTGTGGGATGGAGAATGTATTTAGGGAGGAGCCGAAGATCTTTCCCCCTTTCAACAGCCACTTGTGTGAGTGTCAAGTCTAAGAAACACGCTAGAAAAAGACCAGAGGGAGGGCTATTTTGCTGTTCACAGGGGCGGGGAGAGAGTAACGCTAAGACTAATCATGGAGAAAACATAAAAACCTGAGCAGATGCAACAGCCTGAGCCATCGCTTCCTCCCGGGAGGGGGCGGCAGGTGTCAGGGACCAGAGCCCTCGGACCGCTGACCAGGAGAAGCATGACGGGGTGACCAAGGTCTGTGTTTGCAACACGAATTGCTCTTAAAGGGGGTGATTACCACCCGCCTTGCAGGGATGGGAGGAGAGCTGAGCGAAGGTCCTAGAGTCTTGCACTTCGTCATAATTCAACAGTAGCCTCTCTTAGTCTCACCTACTGTATCCTCGTGTGTAGAATCGGAAGAGGGTGGATCAGGCAATATTACTGCCCAGGACCTTTCTCGCTGTAATAGTCTATGAGTCTATGAAATGTAGGGAGCGACCTGTGTTCTCCTAGGACTAACAACACGAGTGTTACACTGTTTTCTCTCCCCTTTATCTAAACCTGACAGTCTCTAAGTGACTGAAAACCCAAGCTCCACAAAAATTATGCGGCTTACTTATGCTGGTTTCCTAAGGAGATGACGGCAAACTCTTAGAACATGCACAGAGAACAAAGGCATTTCAAACACCAAAAAGGTTAAGAGAGCAAAGAAAGCATGCTAAGCAACAAGAAAGACAAGTCATGGAAAAAGAGACAAGTTTCAAGAAAAAGAAATGAAATTTTCATTTTCACCAGTATGGTGGACAAAATACAGTAACAAGTCCTTCTAGTACAATAAACATAGAAACACAAAGCTAAGTTATTTTTAAAATACTTTTTAAAATGCATCACTCACAAGCTGGCAAGTAGGAAAATCTTGAAGAATATAAAGATGAAAACCCAACAACGGAGCAAGAGAAGCACCATCTGAAGCCAGATGATGCCCTACTGATGCTCTCAAGGTCAGGGGACAAAGCCCGTGAGGTGGGACGTGAGGACAGAGACCCACACGTACGGACGAGATGCCAGGCTTCACTCTCAAGCAGAGGGGTGATCAGGGAACAGAGTAAGGAAACGCGTCTGTCTTCACTGACCTTGGTTGTAGGAGGGAGCTGGCGAGAGAACGGGAGAGAATCCTCACCCACATTCCAGCCTTAGAAGCAGAATAAAGGCCCTGCCTCCTCTCAAGACCGGAGGAACTAAGGGAGCACAGGGACAGCAGGAGGTTGTCAACTTCCCCAATGCCCTAAAAATATCAGAATCTTCAGCAGGAGCCAAGAAACCCCAAACCACAGGAAAAGTCACCAAAAGCCGCAAGACTCAGATGTACCAGGATCTGTGCAGGAGGGAAGCCATGGGGCATCTGACGGATGGAAGCAGGAGAACGCCAACACCATCGGCGGGTCCCACCGGAGAACAGAGCAGGCCCGCGAGAGCGTCTGCCAGAAGCAGCAGGAACCTCTGCACACTCAACCCACAGGTGGGCATGGAGTCCAGAGTCGGGTCTCAGTGGTCTGGAGCTGTCTAGGCCTTAAGAGTTCTTGAGACCAACCAGGCAAAGCTCCTTTCCGCTCACGAAAAATGCTGGAAGTAGACTACAAATTGAGCAGGAGACGACAGCTGGGGCAATGGACAGAGGAGCTTTCAGCCAGGTGAAAGCTGAAGGGTGAGGATGGCAGGACAGAGCCACGAAGGACAAGGCCATGTGTCAAAACGACAGAAGAGGGAGCTCTGGAGCTGTGCCCTGAGAAAACCTCTCCTGACCCGCCCCCTTCCTAATGAACAGAGACTAATTTCAAATAAAAACGAACAACAGAACAACAGAAAAAGGATGGTGGTTGAATCTCATACAAACGTATTGCAAAAAAAAAAAAGGTGAATAGGACGATCCTACAAGCAATGAAAGCACACAGGAAGACATGCCCTTGAAACAGGTACGCTGCTCCCTAATACTTCAAAACACAAGCCAAGAGTCAATTCTCTGTAATGGCGGGAAGACTGAACGGGTCATGAGAACACACACAGATAGCATTCATGAAAAATGAATTGAAAAAAAAACTGCCTAAACACAGCGCTTACAAAAGCCAGGGAAAGGGTTAAATCTCAAAAACTACAACCCTAAGGTGTAAGAACTGCTTCCTGGCTTGAGGGCACTGCCCAACCCCCAAAGCTATGGCTGCAAAATTAGTGGCTGGAAAAAACAGAGCCTTACCAGCTAAAGGTGCCGGGTATCAGAGTTCAGAGCTGGGGAAGCAACCAGAAATTTAGAGTTTTCAGACAGCTCCAGAACTGCACAAGAAGCGACACTCCAATTCAGAGCACAAAATGCTGATACCCCTGGCTGACAGCTGAACCACATATGCTCAAAGGAAACCACCAGCGGCCTGGGGAAAACGCAGTCAGTGAGAAATCTTTTGAAAGAGGAACATGAAGCCAAATCTATGAATGTGATGCCCTTTCGCAGCTGTGCTCGGGACGCACAGGGACGCAGAAGGCTCTAAACGTCAGAGTGCAAAGCCCAAGGCTGGCAGATCAGCTAGAACCCAGAGAAATCCTCAGAAGAGACAAGAACAGGGAGAAGGAAAGTCCATTTCTACTGAGATGCTTGGCCAACTTCCAAATCTTACAGGCACAGGGCGCCAGAGTAAAGAAACATCAGTGGAAAGACAAAAGAACAGAGCAGATATATATAAGCAGACACCTATCACAGTAAAAACGAAATTTATAGTTTGACTCCAAGCATTTAACTGTCTGCT
The DNA here is from genome assembly GCF_039906515.1 of Pseudorca crassidens. Classification (NCBI taxonomy): domain Eukaryota; kingdom Metazoa; phylum Chordata; class Mammalia; order Artiodactyla; family Delphinidae; genus Pseudorca; species Pseudorca crassidens. The sequence continues at coordinate 3,140,529 of NC_090305.1, read as the reverse complement.
ACAATAAAACCCCAATAATCCTCAGAAGAACACAAGAGTCCAGGGTCATTACAACATGTCCAGTTTTCAACCAGACAAGCAAAACCACAGTAAAGTCTGACCCGTACGCAAGTAAGAAGACAGTCAACAGAAGCTGACTCCAGGTGAGCTCGGATGCTGGATTTAAGAGACTTCAAAGCAGCCAACAAACAGTTCAACGAATTTGGAAAATATGCTCAAACGATTGAGAGAAAATATGATAGCAGTGAGTAAACACATACAGCAATGTCAACAGAGAAACAAATGAACAAACAGTAAAATGAACTCAGTAGATTAGCTAAACAACAAATTGATGCTTTCTTCTAACAGCTGTAATGAACTTGAATATAGAAGAATCTGAAAAAAAGAAAGAAAAAGAGACGGTCGAAAGATGAATAGAATTTTCAATGATGTGTGACAACAGGAAGCAGCACACTAACTGGAATCCCAGAAGAGAAAGGAAAAAATTTTCTGAAGACACAACATCTGAAAAATCCCCCAATGCTCAACATACCTTAAGCAGAATAAAAACAAATAAAACGACTAACACACATCTTAGTCACACTGCTAAAAGCCAAAGATAAAATCTTGAAATCAGCCAAAGAAAAATGATGTATTATACACAGGAAAACAAAAACAATAATGATAAGAACATAAACTGACTTCTCATTAGGAAACTATGGAAGTCTGAAGACACTGGGACCAAATATTCAAATTGCTGAAGAAGGAAAACAAAACAAAACAAAAACCCTGTCAACCAAGAATTCTAGTATCCAGCAAAACTATTCTTTAAAATTGAGGGTGAAATGAGGACATTTTCAAATAGAAAACCATTTATCTATCACCAGCGGATCTGACTACAGGAAATGCTCAAGAAAGTTCTTGAGTCTGAATGGAAATCACACGACATGGCAACTTAAGTTTACAGGAAGAAATAAAGCCAGAAACAGTCATTATGTAGGTACAGTAGGTCCTCTGTATTCGCAGGTTCCACATCCATGGATTCAACCAATAGTGGATTGAAAATATTCAGGGAAAAAAATTTCCAGAAAGTTCCAAAAGGTAAAACTTAAATTTGCCACACACTGGCCACCATTTACATAGCATTTACACTGTATTAGATATAAGTCATCTAAGAGATGATTTAAAGAGGATGTGCACAGGTTATATGCAAGTACTACACCATTTTATATGAGAAACTTGAGCATATGCAGATTTGGGTATCCACATGGGGTCCTGCAACCAATCCCATGTGGATACTAAGGGATGACTATATATGTAATATACAATTTCTTAGCCATTATAAAAGATGACAGCTTAAAGCAAAAATTACAACACTACTGATGAGTTTACAAGGTATATCAATGTAATACTGAAGATAAGAGAGAGAAATGAAAATATACTACAGAACAAACTATTTAGATGAAATACATATGACAATACTACTAAAGGTAAAAGGCGGGAAACTGAAATATACTATTGAAGAAATTCTGGGTTTTACCTGAGGTGATTCAATACCAATGCTAAGTAGATTGGGATAAAGCTAAAATGCATCTTGCAATTCCTAGAGAGCAACCGCCCTCCCCCTGCCCCCAAAAAAGCAAAGCAATATAGCTAGAAAACCAACATCAAAATTAAAGTGAGAATTTTAAACTTTGACTAACATGAAAACCAAAATAAGGAAGAATAAAGACAAACAAAAATCTCTTCCTAAAAAAGTGCAAAATGGTAGACCTAAAATACAACCATACCAATAATTACTTTAAATGTAAACAGACTAAACTTTCTAATCAAAAGGCAAAGACTGGTAATTTTTTTTTTTTTAAGCAAGAACCAACTACATTCTAGTTTCAAAAGCAGCACTTTATAAAGACAGAAACAAACTAAAAGGCTGAATAAATACATACCAAGGCTGGAATGGATATATTAATATAAAACAAAATAGACTTCAAGAAGTATTACTACAGACAAAAAGGGACATTTCACAATGATGTTAAAAGATCAACAGAACACTATATTGGTATACTTATACCAATATAATAAATACACACACGTAATGACAGTGCATCAAAATGTGTGAAACAAAAACAGAAGAGAGACAAATGCATTTTCATAGTTGGATATCCTAACATACCCCTCAATAATCGTTCAAACCAGATTTTTAGAAACAGTACAAATACAGGAGACCCAAATAACAGCATTAACCCTAACTTAGCTGATATTTATGAAACATTCCACTGATAACTGAAGAATTATATAAACTTTTTAAGTGCACAGAGAACATTCACCAAGATGGATCAAATACTGTGCCACAAAACATGTCTAAAGAGATTCCAAAAAAAATAAATCTAGAGAAAATGTTTTGACTACAATGGAATTTAAAGATCAAAATTAAAACATCTAGTGAAACCTAACATACCTGAAAAGTAAACAACCTAATTCTAAACAACCCATGGGTCAAAGAAATCACAAGGGAAATTAAAAAATATTTTGAACTAGATTAAAATGAAAGCATATCGGGCTTCCCTGGTGGCGCAGTGGTTGAGAGCCCGCCTGCCGATGCAGGGGACACGGGTTCGTGCCCCGGTGCGGGAAGATCCCACATGCCGCGGAGCGGCTGGGCCCGTGAGCCATGGCCGCTGAGCCTGCACGTCCGGAGCCTGTGCTCCGCAACAGGAGAGGCCACAGCAGTGAGAGGCCCGCGTACTGCAAAAAAATAAAAAATAAATAAAATGAAAGCATATCAAATTTTGCAGGATATACCAAAGAAGGGCTTGAAGGAAATTTATAGCATTACATGTTCTTATTAGGAAGCAAGAAAACTCTTAAATCAATGACCTAAACTTCCACCTTATAAAACTAAAAAGAAAAGCAAATTAAATCAAAATGAGATGAATAATAAACAATTATCTGCCAATGAATCCAACACTTTAAAGTAAATTCCTTTAAAGACACAACACCAAAACTCAAGAAGAAATACCAATTCTGAATAACTTCATATCCATTAAAGATAGTGAATTCATAACCTAACTCAACAGAAGAAAATTTCAGTACCAGATGGCTTCACTGATAAATTCTAGTAAACATTCATGAAGGAATCAAAACCAATTTCAGAAAGTGAGAGAGGGGAATGCTTCCTAACTCCTTTTATGAGACCAGCATAATTCTTGACAGGAAACAGAAGAGAAAATTATAGACCCATTTACCTTATGAACACAGAGACAACAATTCCTCAAGGCATTAACATAGATCAAAAGGACCAAACATCCTCAGATCAAAAGTACATCATATCCACACTTAGACCCACTGTAGTAAAACTGCAGAACTGTCAAGGGTAAGAAATCTTAAACTACCAGAAACTCAGATGACTTATAAAGAGGGGCGGATTTTTTTCATCAGCTGCAAAGCTAATAAATCTTAATTGTCAACCAATAAAATGTATACCCAGCTAAAAAGCCATTAACAATATAATAGTAAGATTACCTTTAGACATATAAATATCAAGAATTTATTATCTCAAATCCTAACTAAAATAATCAAAGATGTAATGAAATCTACTCCTAAATATATACTCAAGAGAATTGAAAGTATATGCACACATAAACACTTCTGTATAAATGTTCTATATAAATGTCCTATAAATGTTCTATATAAATGCAACATTACTCATAACACACACCAAAATAGAAACAACTCAAATATCCATCAATCAATGAATAGTCAAAATGTGGTCTAGTCACAAAATGGAATATTATTCAGCCATAAAAAGAAGTAATGCACTGACACACTCTACAACGTGGATGATCCCTGAAAACAGGCTAAATTATTAGCATATCAGAAAAGAAGTCGGACACAAAGACCACATACTGTATAATTCCATGTCAGTGAAATGTGCAGTTCAGACAAACTCACAGAGAAAGTAGATTTAGCGCTTGCCAGGGCTGCAGGCTTACAGGGGCGGGGACTGACAGTCAGCGGGTAAGGAGTTTCTTTCTGAGGTGCGGAAATGTTCCAAAATTAGATAACGGTAAAAGTACAATTTTGTAAACATATTAAAAACCACGGAACTGTATCCTTTAAAAAGAGGAATTCTAGGCCTTCCCTGGTGGCGCAGTGGTTGAGAGTCTGCCTGCCGATGCAGGGGACACGGGGTCGTGCCCCGGTCCGGGAGGATCCCACATGCCGCGGAGCGGCTGGGCCCGTGAGCCACGGCCGCTGAGCCTGCGCGTCCGGAGCCTGTGCTCCGCAACGGGAGAGGCCACAGCAGTGAGAGGCCCGCGTACCGCAAAAAAAAAAAAAAAAAAAAAAAAGAGGAATTCTATGGTATCCAAGTCATATCTCAAAAAAGAAAATAGAAAAGCAAAGAAAGTAAGGTGCAATTCAGGAGCAAAAGTCAGCCCACATAGAATGAAAGGGATAAGTGAAATGGCGTTCAAATGTAAAGTTAGAAAATTTAAATAACCTGTGATTTAAAAAAAATTGTTGGTTTATTTCTGAAAGATAAAACAAATACTAGAAAATAATCTTGACCTAGTGGAGGTGAGGTTGGAGATTTCAGTGAAGAATTAATAGTGACTATGCCCTTGTTATGTCCTCAAGGAAGACATATAAAAATTAACTATTAAATACATATCCCATTTCTGGTACATTAAAAAGAATAGAAATATTCTCAATGAGCATAAGACACAGGGAGTAGATACACTCAAAAGGTAAATAACACATACGTCCCTGTCACATTTCAGAAGAAATCACTGAATGATTTGATCACTCAGATTAATAGTTAAGCAGAATCTAAAGAAATTAATGGCAACCACAAGGTCAGACAAAGAATCTATATCATCCAACCAGCAAAAGAATACCCAATCCATACAGAAAAATCTCTCAGACCAACAGACAATTGAAAAATAAATAAGAAAAGGATAAACAGCAAAGATGAACTCTAAATCCCAAAATAAACCCTTTTACAAGATCACAAGAGAAAACCTCCAGAATTAAGGTTTCATGAAGACCATTCTCTGGCCATGGGATAACTCAATTAGAAGATACATAGTAAAGAAAAAGATTTTCACCTTAAAAATATTTAAATTTAAGTACTCAAAAACAAAAAGACAAAATCCTTGTGGCTGTAAATTTTTTTAATACATTTTGGATTTTAAAACATATGAATAAATATCCTAAACAAAAAAATAAGTGAATTTATTTTTAATAAACAGAGAAAAATCTAAAGATAGTTTTAAAAAATAAAGCAAACGTATACGATGTGGCTAAAGCTGTACTTACAAGGTAATTGTACAGCCTTCACTAAAGAACAAGATGAGCTGTTCAACTCAGTAAGCTCGGAAAAGAGCCAGATAACGTCAAGAGGGCGGAAGGAAATAAAGAGCAAGAAATAAAGTAGAAAGCAAAGATATAAAGCATCAGTAAAATAAAAAAAACTGATTCTGACAAAGAATCAAATGAGATAAAATATCTGTAAGGAAAAAGGCACAAAAAACCAAAAGGCGGGCTTCCCTGGTGGCGCAGTGGATGAGAGTCCGCCTGCCGATGCAGGGGACACGGGTTCATGCCCCGGTCCGGGAAGATCCCACATGCCGTGGAGCGGCTGGGCCCGTGAGCCATGGCCGCTGAGCCTGCGCGTCCAGAGCCTGTTGCTCCGCAAGGGGAGAGGCCACAGCAGTGAGAGGCCCACGTACCGCAAAAAAAAAAAAAAAAAAAAAGAAAACCAAAAGGCATGTTAAAGGTATATAATCATAGATCCAGTACAGGTTTTTAAATATCCTAAAATACTCTAATATAAAAAACTTTAGGCCACAATTGACTTAAGAAATAGAAAACACCGATAAAGAAACACAAGGTAATTCTCTAATGAGTAATCAAATAGCTCCTCTCCTATCTTAAAAGGAAACAGAAGTCCAGAAGATTTTATAGGCAGGTGAAACAAAATCTTCAAAAACAGAAAATCAAAACACAGAAAATCCAGGGATTCTGCAACTGTTCCAGAGTAGGAAAAAATATTAAGTTGGTTACCTTTTCAAGTGACTATTATAAGCCTGATTATGAAAAGAATTTAACAATGTACGTAATAACACACTGTGACTAAGTAGGGTTTATCCCAGAAATGCAAGGATGGCTTAACATCAGATGATATATTAATATACTACATTAAAATATTAAAAGGAAAGAGGGGGTCAAATGACAATCTCTAATGAATGCAGAAAGCACATCCCATACAATTCGTTAACCGTTCAGGATTAAGAACTCCTCACATGCTAGAAATAAGAGAACTTTAACCAGAAATAACAGAACTTTAACTTTAAAACAGTATCTTAGCAGGACTTCCCTGGTGGTCCAGTGGGTAAGACTCTGCGCTCCCAATGCAGGGGCCCAGGTTCGATCCCTGGTCAGGGAACTAGGTCCCACATGCTGCAACTAAGGCGTGGCACAGCCAAAAATAAATATTTTTTAAACAAAGGTACTTTAGCAACTATCTACAACTTTTACTTAATAATAAAATTTTATAGAACTTTCAGAATTAAAAATAAAATAAGAATGCCTGGGGGCTTCCCTGGTGGCGCAGTGGTTAAGAACCCGCCTGCCAATGCAGGAGACATGGGTTCGAGCCCTGGTCCGCGAAGATCCCACATGCCGCGGAGCAGCTAAGCCCGTGTGCCACAACTACTGAGCCTGCGCTCTGGAGCCCACGAGCCACAACTACTGAGCCCGTGTGCCACAACTACTGAAGCCTGCGCGCCTATAGTCTGTGCTCCACAACAAGAGAAGCCACCACAACGAAGAGGAGCCCTCGCTCGCCACAACTACGGAAAACCCGCGCACAGCAACGAAGACCTAACGCAGCCAAAAAATAGATAAAATAAATAAATTTTTTTAAAAAATCCTTGTTGTTAGTAACTGATATTCAACATCGTACCAAATGGTCCCAGCCAAAGTGATAAAGTAACAGGTACGAATTTGAAGAGGAAGAAAAATATAATCTCCCCTATTTGCACAAGATATAGTTATCTACATATAAACCCAAAAGAATCTATGAATTTTCAACCAAGATAGTTTGACAAGGTTGTTAGATATAGACATGAAGCATAAACAGCCTTCCTGTGCACAAGTATTAACTAGTTAGAAAATATAACTTTAAAGAGATCTCTCTAACAAGAGCAACAAGAAACTATAGTTTCTAGGAATAAATCTAAGAAAGACTGAAAAACTTTAAAAAAAGTGCGTAGCAAAACATACCGAAGAACCAAAAGGTGGGGAGAGGGGGAGAGGATCCCATTCGAGCTCCTGCCCGGCCTCCCTCTCTCTCCTGATTCATTAATTTCCCCTTCCTATTAGCTTTCTCCCAGCGTCACACAACATACTATAATTTCCCCTATCTTAAAGCAAACAAACTTTAGAGCCTACCTCGCCCTCCTGGTTCCCTTTTCGAAAAAACCGGTCCTGGGAACTGCCTACAGTCATCGCCCCCAATTCCTCTTTTCCCATGCTCTCACGAGCCCACGTCCGGTGGAGCCCCTGGACGCCCCCAAGCAGCTGCTGCCATATCTAGTGGTCAATTCTAGGTCCCCACGACAGCACCGAACACTGAGTCGTTCCCCCCTTGAAATGTTCTTCACCTGCTTCCAGCGCACCACTCTCCCTTGCTATTTTCCTGGCCACGCCTCTTCTTTTACTGCATCTTCATCTCAGGTTCTATAATAAGAACGTCCCCACGATCTAACCTTCACATCTCTTCTCTACCTACACTCAGTCCCTGGATGACTCCCTCCTTCCCCGGCTTTAGAAACCATGCACATACAGACATCTCCTGCCGAAGCATATGCCCTAAACTCTGAACTTTTAGACCCTGCCTGCCCACACCGCCACCTGATGTCTAAAAGGCATCTCGAACTTAACACGTCTAAAGCCCAACTCCTACTTATCCACCCCCTCAGCCCTCCCCCGCGATAAAAACCAAAGCTGAGCCCTAAGCAGCTACACCTGTCTGAATAATTGGCCAATCCCATTCTTCTAGTGACTCGAGCCTGAAAACCCCACGTTCTTTCCATTTCTTCTCCTTCCGTCACCTCCAATATCCAATCTACACGTAAATCCTGCCCAGCCCCACCTTCAAAACAGACCCCAAGTGCAGTCACTCCTCACTACTCCATCATCCCGCCACCAGGGGTTTCAAACACCAACACCTTTTGCCCGAGTTATTCTGCCAGCCTCCTGACCAATCTCCCAGCTTCCTTCCTAGTCCTGCCACGGTTTGTTCTCCATATAGCATCCAGCACAACCCTTTAAAAATTTTAATTTGATTATGTCACTCCTCCAATGGCTTTCCATCTCAGTAAAAATACAACTCAGAGTATTCAGCACATCTACAAAGGGCCTGCCTAGATCCCACTACCACCCTGACCTCAGGTACCATCCCTCTCTGTTTCCAGATGCACCAGCCTCCTTGCTGCTGCCCAAACTCGCTAAGAACATGCCAACCTCTGGGGGCATTCCTTTGCTTTCAAGTCCCAAATGTCACCTTATCAATGAGGCTTTCTCTGACAATTTATATAAAACTAACCCACACCCCAAGCCACTAGCTGTATCCCACTTAGCCTGCTGCCACCGCTAGAATCTAAGCTCCTTGGGCAGGACTTTTATCTGTCAGCTCCACTGCTGCATCTCCAGTGCCCCAGAGTAACCCATGAATGCAATATAGCATCAACCCAAGCCCAATGTGGAAGCAGAAGAACGCACCCCCAAGAACAGCTGAGCCATCTTTCAGAAAAAGAGAACAAGATCGAGATACCTGGCAGGGCACTTATTACAAAGCCATACTGATGACAACAGTGTGTGCTGCGTGACCAAGAAAAGACAAACAGACAAACACCAGGTGAGAAGAAGAAACTGACCCACACGCGTAAACGAAAACTTCACGTATGGCAGAGGGGCAAACGGGAAGGGGAGAGGGCGACTAGTTTAATAAATGGTGACGGCAGATTATCCAGTGGAAAAACAAGTCAGATCCCAACTTCATACCAGAAAAACAAACGGCAGGTTTTTGCTACCATTAGAAGCAAAACTTTTGGATGAAAAGATAGAAGATAATGATCTTGGTGTAGGAAGGACTTCCTCAACGAGAAACAAAATGAGGAAAATAAGACTGCACTAGGGCTTCCCTGGTGGCGCAGTGGTTGAGAGTCCGCCTGCCGATGCAGGGACACGGGTTCGTGCCCCGGTTTGGGAAGATCCCACATGCCGCGGAGCGGCTGGGCCCGTGAGCCATGGCCGCTGAGCCTGCACGTCCGGAGCCTGTGCTCCGCAGCGGGAGAGGCCACAGCAGTGAGAGGCCCGCGTACCACAAAAAAAAAAAAAAAAAAAAAGACTGCACTAAAAGGTAAATTTTCATTAATTTGGTGGGTGAAATATGTAATTGTGTTACAGATTTTAAAATCTTTAATGAAGAATGAGGACACCACACAGATGAGAAAACATTTGCAAGATGAATAACAAAGACTAGCATCGATTACAAAGAACTCCAAAAATCAAGAAAAAAAGCAAAAGAAAAATGGACCAATAAATAAAAAAGGTTTTTATAGGACACTCCACAATTCCTTCAGTGCTAACTTCTATGTGTCTTCTGTGAAACAGCATGGATATAATTCTATTTTTATGAAATAACTGTGAGCTGTATAATCCACTCTTCTACCATTATTTATGCACAAAGCTGTCCCGAATGATGGGCCTTGGCTTGTGGTGGCTAATCTGGGTGCTAGAGCAGTGGATGACTTCCTGTTCTTTTCTGACTTCCATTTTCTTTCCTCGATAAACATGCATATAGGGCCTTCACATACAAAACGCGAGTAAGGTGATGAGACCATGAAATTCAAAGCACTTGCCTGCCAAGCGGACGTCAGCTGGTTCAAGGAGTGACATTAAAAGGCTGAACTCTTTACTTCAATGAGGCTGCTGAAAACAAAACATTCTCAGAACTTTCTCCTCTCTCAGGATTGCGCGCACAGTCTTTTTTTGAATATCCCCCATGGTGCCAAAAATTCACAAAAATGAATTTGGGAATGAACCAGGGTAATTCAAAACTATACAGTCTAGTGAGTTGATGATACGGTTGTACATCAAATATGGTTTCCCACAAACAAAACGAAGTGTCCTGATAAAGAGCCCATCAACAGGCCTCGGGTTTGCTCCCTCTGCATCTCACTGATTCTCAAACTTCCTACTTTCTACTTGCTAAATCTACTCGACCCTGAGAAATCAGTTATATGATGAACGATGCTACTGGTGACAACAACAACAGGCTGGTTTCTTTGACACTGACGCTTCCTTGGTTCTTTAGAATGGTAATGCTGGCTACTGCAAGTCAGACTTTTAATGTTTGTACTGGACACGTCTTTCCCTTTAATATATTCTCCAAACATGTTTTTTTTGGTTTTATTTTTGGTTTTTATTTATTTTTGGCTGTGTGGGGTCTTCGTTGCTGCGCGCTGGCTGTCTCTAGTTGCAGCGAGCGCGGGGCTACTCTTCGTTGCGGTGCGCGGGCTTCTCGTTGCGGTGGGCGGGCTTCTCGTTGCGGTGGCTTCTCTTGTTGCGAAGCACAGGCTGTAGGCGTGCGGGCTTCAGTAGTTGTGGCACACGGGCTCAGGAGTTGTGGCTCACGGGCTTAGTTGCTCCATGGCATGTGGGATCTTCCCAGACCAGGGCTCGAACCCGTGTCCCCTGCATTGGCAGGCGGATGCTTAACCACTGCGCCACCAGGGAAGCTCCCAAACATGTTTTAGTTTGTTCTATTTCTTAAAGAAAAAAAATCATAGTAAATGTCAAATCATCATTTATATTCATCATCTTTGTGGAAACTTTCCAAATCTCTTTTGGATGAAATTTTGACAAATGGAATCTCTGATCTTTCTTCTCTTTTCATCAATGTTTTGTGCTTCATTATAGCCACCTGTGTAACCTAAAGCCTTTGGTGACAGTCAAAAACTGTTATCTGTGTTGACGCATTAAGTTCACGGTTCCTTGCGAACTTGCCTGATCTCAGACGAAGCTGATTCATTTTCTACCCTGTAATTAGTCACTCATTTTTAGGTTCATACAAAAGATTTCTAGGCTGCTGTGCACAGGAAACCTACTGGCTACCTGAAAATTACAGGGAATTACTGTGAGCTCCCACAAGCTACAGGAGAAAATGTCACTGTTTTAGTCACATCTTCTCTATGTCTGCTTAGTGATCCCAAGGATGGAGACCATGGAAGAAAAGGCAGATGAGGATCCTGCTTGTTTCTGTAACTGAACTACCATCATCTGTTAACTTACACTACGAAGAGCTTAAGAAACCCTTCTAACTCTAGCAAGAACAATCGGGGGGGGGTTTTTTCTTTTCCTCTGGTTAAGGTGTTAGTGTGCGTCTTTTAGAAGAGCATCTTGAACCCCTGAGCATTAACCCTAACCCACCGAGGTAATGCCTCCTGGACTCTGAGGACGCTTTATAAAGCATGTGAAAGGTCACCTACATATACTCAAATACACTATTGTCACATCATTACTCATTGCTCCCCAAAACTTAAAAAGGTGTTTTTAAGGTTTAAGCAACCTTCATGTTTAAAAGGTATGGTCACAAACTTGCTGCAGGAAATTTTTCTAACGCCATGTTTAACAGACTCATAAATCACTTGAGGACGTTTACTAAATAGCTCCTCAGTAACTCTTGCTAACATATATGCTAACAGAAATCGAAAACAGGAGGAGAGTAAATCTTCCTACATGTTTGTTGCTCTTTTGTATCACTACTAACGTCTTACATATAATATACAAGCAAACACCCGACTGGACGATGTGTCCGTCCTAAACTGATGATGAAGTTCAGCAGGGGTGAGAAATCCATTTTCTACCAAAGACAAACGAGCTACAGGGAAAGGGGAGGGAGGACAAATACAAGAGTAGCTTAGTTTATAGATAGAAAGTTGATTTGTTTTGGAAAGACAGAAGGATTCTACTGTTTGCTTGGTTTTTTTCATTAAACTTTTGAGAATAGTTCAATTCCATATCATATGACGGAGGGCATCAAACAGGCGGTGGGGGTGGGATGAGACGAGCAGCAGAGGAGCGCGAGGTGGAAAAGACAGCAACAGAATCTCACTTCCCCAGCCCAGAGTTAGAGAGGAACGAAAATGCGAGACAGATAGAGAAAACAAACAAAACTTTTCGATCATTAACCCTACAACCATCTTAGGGGCCGGAAGCCTGTGATACACACATCTCCTCAGAGGCCGACAAGCCCCTGCACGCGGCTCTCAAGACCCTTTCTCCATAGGCAGCAGGTGCTTTAGTTTGAATCTCTGGAGTTCGTGCCCCGGGGATTCAGAGGTGCCCAAGGCCGGCCAGGTCACAGAGCTGGGCCAGCAAGAAAGCCTGCAGGGAGGTGTGGCCTCCGGCATCTTCCCCGACCCGGGATGCTACTAAGGCTAGAAGCCTAACTGAAAACCAAAGGAGCTTCCGACAAGGGGTGATGCCTCACTATTCCTGCAGCAAAAGGGAAAGCAGCCTTCACTTCCGCTGGGCCTCCACATGGCTTCAGAGAGCACCCAGGGCTCTAGCTGACCTCACGTGGCCCGGCGATGGCGCCCGGCACGGGGCAGCTCCTCCAGGAGGGTGGAGGGCACAGCCAGATCCCTCCTCCCCGAGAGTGGTCCTCACAGGTGGGCGTGGGAGCGGCGCCCGGTAGGATGGCAGGATCCCGGAGAAACACGGTCACACTGCAGAGAGGTGGAAGTGGCGCAAACACTGAAGGGATGGGAATTTCCACCTCGGTTTTGTTCCCAACCCCGTCCCCCGGCTGGGGAATGAGATGCGAGTCAGGGGGCAGCAAGAGCTCTCAGCTGCCTGCGGGGCCACACAAGCATCCTGACTCTCTCCAGGGTCCCTCCTCCAGCACTCAGGGGGCACGCTTCCCCGAGGGGAGCTCCACTCTAGAGAAAGCTTCTTAAAAAGTTAACTGAACTCCAAGACACGACCCTCTACTGCAGCAGAAATCAGCCAAGCAAAGGGCTCGAGGGCTTAGCTTTCCTTTCTGTGGGATCGGGCCCGCGACACTTGTACTTGGGAACAGCCCTTCCCGCACCCCACCCAGCCACGGGTGGTTCCGGCCTTTTTCTCTCCCAGGTCATCCTCTGGACAGAGCTCGGGGGGCGCTGCTGTGAAGCTGCCCACTCACCACCACAGCCTCTCTCCTGTCGACCTTGAGCCGGTTCCTGGGTTAGCGGAACCTCCCACCAAGGTGAACGCACACGCACACCCACACACATGCGCACGCGCAGTGACAAGATCGCATTTCCACCATCTTTCGCTCTTCCTACAAAATCATCGCAGCCTCATCATGTGTAATCGGAGCCAACCTGGACCTACTCAGGAGGTACTGTTTCCCCTGGGAATACACTTTTCAATCTGTGCCTGTCAATTTAATAAAAACGTTCTCAGAAAGCTCATTTATGAGCTGAAGCCAGTGGTGCCAAATGGTGGCACGTAAAATAATTCTGGAGACTTCTTCTGGAAGAGGCGATACACGTCCTGTTCTAGGTAGCACCCCTGCCACTACACACACGCCTCTCCTTCCTTAAAAATGATCACAAAATAGCCCTTTACCTGGTGCTCTGAGTTCAAAAGCACACCTGCACGAGGGAGGGAAGTCAGAGGACAAAGCCAGGGGCCCATTACGCTGGCTGAGAGCTGGAGAGCAGGCTGAGCGCCACCGCAGGTGTCGGAGGTGTCAGGCAGCCCGGGGAGTTCCCTCTGAAACGTACAGATGAAAGGCAAGGTGAGCCAACGGGGCAGCCGGACGCTCCTTCCCAGAGCTTTGAGCACCAGAGCAACAAGCCAGCAGAGAAGCCGGGTCCAGAGACCAAATGGGATGAAGGAAGAAGCCTCGGCTCAAAGGGCACCTGGCGGAGGACAGAAATCAAGTTGGAGGGACCAAGCTGGATGAGGGGACAGGAAATCCGGGAGGGAGAGAGGAATGAAGGATGGAGATGCCCGGAAGACAGGACGTTTTCTAGGGGCTCTGGCCCAGCCCGTGGGTCAGGAGGAGCGGGAAGCAGACAGGCCCCTCCACGTGTTCCCATGACCGACCAAGGACCAGTACCACCGCTCTGCTAAGCAGAGAAGCAGGCGGCAGACCCGGGATAAAAACAGCTCCTGCACCTTCTCTTCAACTCCCAGCAGTGAGACGCCTTCAGCTAGAAAATAAATCTCTTTCAACTTCAATGGTAAAAACAACGACTGAAACAAGGTTTTTCAAAATTTTTCATCCATAACACAATTCAAATATTCTCATTTACATTTCGGCAAATCACCTAATCCTTCCTTTACCCGGCGTCATCATGGAAGATGACAGGGCAAGTCCCTGCTCTTAACCCGGCAGGGGGAGGGGGACATACCCAGCAGTGGATGAAGAATTGTACGAAGACACCAACTTCCTGAAGCATCAACCTGACCCAAAGATTCACGGAGAAGTGTTAACTGGTAGTCACTCTTAAAACACTGCGTGTCAAACCAAAGATCATTCTCTGCAGTACACGGTTAGCTCCACAGAGGTTTTAGGGTACCAGGAGGATTCAGAAACAGGCCAGGCTGTAACCGCCCCCACTCCCCCCTCCATCCCACTACAAGTACACTTGCTCTCTCTCCTCTGGAAACTCTGGAAAACCATAAAATTAAACTGAGCTTTGCCACTTACATCCTAAAACTTTTTACAAATCATTTTTGATAGCTCTTCTCAACATACTGGTTTCCACTTTGTGAACATGCCCTGCCCTTCACAAGCCTGAGGGGGCTCAGGAGCCCCCATTCTCCATGACCTGGAGGTGCCGTCCCCAGCTTCCCAGCTCAGCTCATCTCACAAGCAAACTTACTAATGTCAGCTCACCTCCCTGCGGCGGCTCCCTTTCCCTTACCAGATATCTGCTTCTAACAAGCTAAGTAAGGAAGCCGTATACTCCAAGCACGTCATGCCGAAAATACAGGCAAACGGTCTCCAAGAGAGACCCAGAGTGTTCAGTGCGTATGGGGTGTGACAACTTTTTACAGCCAAGAGGACTTTTTCTGTCTTGGTTCTCACATATTCTGAACAGCTGAAGCTTCCAGATCAGTTACATGCTAAGATAAGACATGCTTCTGCCTGCAACTCTGGGATGCGCTGAAATCCTAAACAGTAACCTACTGATGAAAAATGTTAACATTGTAACCAGAGACATTCATGACCTGCAACCAACACTGGGGGGCTTCATCCAACAGACACTGGAAACTACCAACCTCCTGAGGATGTCCCATGGCAGAGACTGTTATAAATGGAGAGAGACAAAGAGTAAAGACATTTCCTAAGTATACTGAGCTGACTTCTCCAACTAGAGAACACTATTGTTAGACATCCCCCCCACCTCACTTTTCACCAGCGGGTAAACGTAAAAAATGCTGCGGCCAACAGTTCAAATACTCTTTCCAGGAACACAATTTTCCTCCAAATTATTTGTATCAAGTTTAGAAATAACTTTCCTCCAAAACACCATATGGCTTTTCAAACAAGATACCTAAATGCACAATTCTCACATATATGGTATAATTTCAAATAATGCAACTCCAGTCACTATAATATTTGTATTTCAGCTGAAAGTCAGCAATTACTGACTGCTCACCACATTCACGTCCTCAGATTAGGCACTTACAACCAACCAAAAAATAGGTAGCCAACCTTTCCAGGAGAAAATATATGTCATATTATTTAATACCTACAAAAAGTAATAAAGAAGCAAGTACAAATTATTATAATGCAAAACAAAGAGGAAATTAGTCACATGGAGTTTGAAGGGGAGGATTCCTGCTAACAGTGAACTCTGATGAGGTCCTGAATGAGGACCGACACTGAGGCTGGCAAGCTGGGGAAACCACCATGTACTGAAAAAACGGCAACACAAAGGGACAGAGGAGGGATGGGGTGTGTAGGTGTGGACCAAGCTAGGCCAACAACTATGGCTTCACTAGCCCAGACCAACAGGCCAACCTCAGGCAAAGGCAAAGGCCAACCTCAGGCAAAGGGAAGTGAGACAAGATATGCCTATATATCAGGGCGGGCAGAACGAAGATGTGGAACATTCTGCTTCAGAAGCATTTGTTTTAACTATTATATCCATTTTCATCAACAGTTCCCTTGACATCTAGTTTACACTCTCAGTATCTTTAGGTAAATCTCAAGCGTCGGCTCAAGCCCTTGATCCCTAGTCACGATACCACAAATTCCAATTCAATACGTTTCTTCAGATTCTGGCAAGAAAAAAGCAAACAAGGTTCCAAAGGGCACTGTCACTGCAAAATAACAGATCTTCAGTAAAATGTAATTCTTAGCACATCGTCGGGCTTGCAGGAAGCAAGGAAAATACACAAATGTCCCAGTAACTCCTCCAATCCAACCATAATGAATGAGACGATCATAAAAACAGACAAACATCAAAGATGAAGAAAGCAAGCCACAGACTAACAGGCTGGGGGCAGGGGTACCCAGAATACTTAGAAGTAAAAAAATACAATTGTTGAAATTAAGAACTCAATGGATGAATTAAAGAGTGGATTAGACACAGCTCGTTAGCGAACTAGAAGTGAGATCCAAGGAAATACCCAGAACGCAAACAAAACAGGAACAAGGAAAGGGCAACAAGAGGGCGAGGAGGAGGAGACGGAATAAGCGCCTCCTTGGAATTCCCGAGGGAGAGCGCAGAAGCACAGCGGGATCTGATGGTGGTAAGATGGCCAGCAGTCCTTTACGACTGGCAAGGCACAAACCCACAAGAGAAGCACAACATATACCAAGATTATTAATAAAAAGAAAGCCACACAGAGATACACTGTAACAGGACTAGAGGACACCAAAGTCAAAGAGAGGATCCCAAGGCCGCCAGAGACAGAAGACAGACCTCCACACGGACAGCGTCCCCAAGAATAACGGGGAAGCCAGAGGACAACGGAGCGATAGCTTCAAAATGCCGAACAGAAATAACCAAGTAACTACTTTTATTTGGAATCAAGTCTATTTTTCAAAAATGAGGGCAAAAGAAAGGCATTTCCAGGTAATCAAAAAACTAGAGACCTTTCCCCCAACAACCCCTCCCTAAAGAAATCTCTAAAGGATATACTTAAGGAAAAAAAAAAGAATCCCAGAAGGAAGTTCTGAGATAGAAGACTGATGATCAAAGAAACTGGTAAAGACACAGGCAAAGCTAAAGAAACACTGTCCGTATGCAACAACAACGCTCTACTTCGCGAGGGTTTTGCACGGATGATGATTAACACTGGAAAATAACAGCATGTAAATTCAGGGGTGGATCAGGTTCAAAGTATCTCAAGTCCTTGCACTGTCAGAAGCGGAGCTAAAGTATTAACTTCAGGCTTTATGTATGTAAAATCTCAAGAGCAGCCACTTAAAAGACTACAATTAGCATCTTCCAAACCCGATCGGCGAGGTCTGAACACAGTTTCACCGTAGGCCCTGGCTGAAGCAGAACTGAGTTCGGCAAAAACAATGTCAAAGTCATCAATGAAGGGTGGTGAAACCCAAGTCTTAGCTCAAAGGTCTCAAGAACAAGTTTAATACTTTGGGGGGGGTCATAGATTCCCCCTGAGAAACAGAGGAAAGCTGCTGGTCCTCTCCCCCCCCAAAAAAACACTCTTATTACTTGAACAAATTTTCACACCAAAGCAAAAGACTTTTCCCAGACTCCCCAGAGAACACGGGCCTCCCAGGCCTTGACCAGCTTAAAAAGCTGGAGAGAATTAAGTTGGTGTGGGAAACAGTACAGTTGGAAGTTCCCCCATCCTCGCATTAAAACCACATATGTGGATCAAGGACTAAGTGTTGGGCGTCATGTTTGGGGGAGGGGAAACCGGAAGTAAGTCATTCATTTAATTCACTCTTTCATTAAAATGTATTGAATAATTCAACAATTATGCAACTATTGAAAATGTGAACTGTAGAAAAAAGGTCCTAGTTTTAAAAACTGTACGCGCCAATCTTACAATCTGGTGGACAAATACGCCATACGATGAAGACAGCAAACAGACATTCCAGAAACAGCCCTTATACCTAACTACCGGGTGTTTTTAATGCTCCCTTCCTGGAATGACTCAGTTAAACACCGGCAACGGTCAACGGGCCGCAAAGGACTTGTCTGGTCCACCCGGAGCTCAACTTCTTCAAAGGCACATCCCGACCCTCTCAGTGTTGTCGCAAACAGACCAGTGCAATCCAGAGCCTCCTAACTCCACCCACATTCCAGAAAGAAGCTTTCTGAAGCGGAGATCCCTGTCTCCAACCAAACACTGAAAACTACAAGCTCGTGGTCTGGGCCCCAGAATCTGCATGTATTCTATCTTAACAGAACCCGCAATGATGCTACGTGCCTATAGATACACACAATATACAAACGATGACTCCTTATTCGCAGAAACTCGACTTAGACCGGCTCTGTGCAGCTCAAATACTCAGAACTGAATGAAGTATTTCCAATACACCATGAAAATACATTCAATAGTTAAAATCATTATAGAGCACGAGAAAAAGATTAAATGATTCTTAGGTATCACAGCAAGAAGAGAAAAACTTATTCGAGTACACAGGACCTGGAAGCAAATTCAAAGGAAAAGCACAGGTGATGTCTCCACACTCCTGCTCAGGCAGGAGTATTCTCCACAATTCACATTTAAGAGAGTGTGTTAATGTTCGACACACACACACACACACACGTGACTATTACCACACAATCAATCCCAGCAGTCAAATAACGCTTTCTGCTTTCTTATTTGGGGGGATCTCAACCTCAAGAGCCAGCTAACCACACACGGCAGATGCTGGTCCGTCTTGACCCAACAGTCACGGGGTCTCCTCATCTTCGTGACCAGCATCTGGACCACATGTGCGGATCTGACTTACAACTAAAATTCCTGCGGTGCGCGGGAGAGGCGCAATCTCGTCCCAAAGTAAAGGAGAAAGATTCAAAAGACTTAACTTTCCCCCAAATCCCGATTATCCTTCCAAACCAATCAACTTGAAGACACGTTTTATGAGCCAGGTATCATTTCATTCTTAAAAGCTCACTTCCATTTTTGATTGCCTGAAACATGCATGTGTTGGATAAATATTTTCTCAGAAGGCCAAGACGAGAGCACTGGGATCTTCCTGAATTTTAAATTAAGCGACTACAGTAGTTCTCAGGGGGGAAAAAAACCCACCCCCGCTGAGAAAAAGGAATGATTAAGATAAACAAGAACGCTGCTTTCATTGTTATTAGATTCCTTTCTCAAAGCACATGGACTCACTCTTCTGGTGGTTATTTGGCCACTAGATAAATTAAGATCCTTTTGATCTTTTCTCTCCTTCGGTGATATAATCAATATAATCAAAGGAAAAAAGGTTTGGTTTCAGGGTTTGAGCGCGGTGTGGTTTTTTCTTTTCCTTTAAGAATGGAAAATAAAGATGTTTCATAGGGTAAACGTAACCACTTAACACCTGGCTATAGCGTTTTATCAACTCTAAACTGCTTTGACATGCTAATGTCATTCAGGCTTCACAATTCTTTGAAGCAGTGATTATCATTCCCATTGTACAGATGAGGGAGTTCAGAAGAGACAGTTACTTAAGACTTACAGCTCTTCCCTTCCCAACATAGAAGGGGAAGAGTGCAATCCCCAACGTCTGGCTCTAAGTCTAGAGCTAGGATTGGAGCTAGAAGGCCTTTAACTACTGCACGTCCCACCGCCATGCGCCCAAAACCCCAGGAGAAAACTCAGGTCCAGAACAGCTGGTCATCTAAAGCAGAGGCTAGCAAACGAAGACCTGGAGGACAAATCCAGCCCACTGCCTGCTTTTGTGGAATCCATGGGCTAAGACGTTTTTCACATTTTTAAGTGATTTTTTTTAAAAGAGGAAGACTATTTTATCACATGTAAAAATGACATGGAATTTGAATTTCACCGTCCATAAACAGTTCTACTGGAGCATGGCGCTCGCTCCTCTAGGGCATGGCCGATGGCTGCTTCTGGGCGACAAAAGCAAAGCTCAGCAGTGGTAACAGACTGCCTGGCCTGGGAGGTCTCAAGTATTAATAACTATTTGGTCCCTTACGTAAAGTTCGTGGACCCCTGATGTAAAGGATGCGTGTCTTTTTGCGAAGACTAGAAAGTTCATAGCATGGGTAAATTTAAAAAACCTGTCTTCCCTGACCCCAGCTGCTGGAGATGCAGGGGGTAAACCAATCCTGTCCTTCAACGAACAGTAGTTCTTCCAATTTGGGAGGGTGACGCTCCAGCCCGTCTTCTCTAGGCTCTGTTCCCTTATTTTTTTATTCACAAGGCACAGTTACAATAAGCACTTAAACATTTACTATCACCACATACCAGGAACCATGCTAAGCGTTGGAGATCTCATTTCTTTTTAGGTGAGAAAACAAAGGCTTCGCAGTCAGGTAACTCGCCCAAGTTCACGGGGCTGAGGCAGACCCGTGCTCTTACCATGCCAAGTTACTTCAAAAAGCAAAACTTTGAACCTCCTCCTCTGCCAGTATATCCCTCTGGAATTGTGGAGTTGGAGGCCAAACATGAAACTTCTCCTTCGATTTAGGCAGAACTGGACGAAACCAGGCAACTCATGCCCCAGGACCTGGCTACTAACCTACCTTAGTGTTCCCGCCCCCCAGACAGGCTGCCAGTCAGTGCTTACTGACAACTACTATCATTTCTGCCTCACAAGTAATACCGCCTTGATTACAACAGTACAATTCCGTACCTTTAGAAGCAAAACCAGGCCTCCAGGAGGCATGTTAGATCAGGTAGAACACAATAATAACCACCACTTTCTAAGCGTTCTCTCTGGGAACCACAGGTATGCTTTACATGTTTTTTTCATTTAAACTTCACAGCTCTATGAGGTTAGCTTTGATCCCAATTTTACAGGTGAGGACACTGAGCTTTCAACGTTAATTTGCTCAAGGTGGCAGGGTTGGATTTCAATACCTAGGTTTCCTGACTCCAAATCCAGGCTCTCAATCGCTATGCAGAACTTTCAAATATCAACTTTCAATCCTCATATATAGTCACAGTGTTGCCTACAAGTAAAGGATAAGTGAGAAAATTCACCTTGAAATATACTGACCACACTATTTACTGTCACCTCAACTCTACTAACACTTTTTTCCAAAACTAAAACTCAGAATCAAGAGTTCAATTGTGCAGGTGTGTCATTTTTCTGCAATGTACTTAGTTCTTCCAACAGATGCTCTTTGAGGGCATGCACCATTCCCGTCCCTCATCCCTCCCTAGCTCCCGACAGAACCTCCATAGGGTAGGCATTCAATAACACACTGAATGAACACAAACTTTGTACAAAATGTGACTTATAAATGGATGCTGCCGGGAGAAGGGAAAACCTGAAGATATACAGTAAGCAGAGAAAGAACTAAATTTAGTTCATAATGCACTGGTGGTAAAAGTGTTGTCTTCAGAATTTTTTACACATGAGATACAACCTATGTATAAGGTGCTACCCTCACCCATACACTAATGGAACAAGTTGACTTATTATGTATTTATAATCACAAAAATGAATGACGAGTGAATACTCAAGCCTCAACTCTCAAAAAGTAGTCTAATGTAGAAACCAAAATCCCTCATGCTCTCACACTATGTACTTTCCCAACTGCGTGCCTTAGCCTCTACTTCTGGGCCTTTCCCAAACACAACACTTTCCTTCCTAGACGGGAAGCTTCTTGAGAACAGGGGGTGTTTTTTTTTCCCTTTAGTACCCAAATGACCCAAGATAGTATCTTGAATACAGTAGGGCACAGCTAATGTGTGAAATGGTTGAACAGAATGGAACATTCTCAGGGCCAGCTAAGGTACACTGACCACGTACAATGTAAGGGCAGGCCAACAACCTTACCACTGATTCTCCAGAAGGCGGCCTCCTCCTGAGAACTTTTGCGAACACTTGCTTTTAAAACAACAGAAACTTGCTTTATAAAAAAGCAACAAGAAGTTGCTAGAAGGCTATGACTGTTGGCAACAGAGCTCCATTCTGTGCCAACGGCGATAACATATCCACAAGAGAAGACCCCTCAGAAGGCTCACCTGGTCCTTATTAAGGGTTCACAGGGGCCAAGGGGCTCTACTCTTTACAGACGCTTCCTTAAGACCTAAACACCCAGGTCCCTAAACGCATCCAAAAGGTAAATCAAGAGTATGCAGAAGTTTTAGTCTCTTACGAAGATCTATTTACAAATACTTATACGCAACAGAAGAACCATTTGTCCAAAAGAACAGAGAGCCTTCCAAGCTTCTCTACTCCCAGGAAGTCGACTTCGCAACACGTCAAGAAGTTCCATCGAGGCGCACAAAATGTGCCTCAAAACCCAAACTGATATTCGCACCACTTGAAGTCGAAGCTGGCGGACCGATAGCCCACAACTCAGAGTTCCGAGGGTGCCCTTTCTCACTCGCACCGCTGCGGCGCAAATGAATGACGGTGTATCAGCGTTAAATTTAAATTTCCTGGCTCCGGCCACAATGCTAACCTAATTAAAGCATGTGGTCAACGCTTAGCCTTCTCGGTGCGATGTTGTGCATCGCTCAGACCAGCAGCAGAGTCGGGAGACAGTTGCACCCTTCCTCTCGCCCCCCCCAAAACCGGAGGTAAACCCTCCCCAGAGCGCTCCGCCGAACGGCCAGGAAAGCGCCCCCGCGCCGCCCACGGACCCCGCCCGGCGGCGCCGCGGGCTCCGCACCCACCGCCTCGCCGCGGGCACTTTGGCTCCGTCCGAGCAAGTCGCTCGCGTCAGCGCTCCTGCCCCGCGGCCGGGACCCCCGGCCCCGCAACTCGGGCGCCGCCGCCGGGCCGGGGCGCACGCGCTTCCGTCCAGTAAACTGCGGCCGGGGGGGAGGGGGCGGCGGGCCGGCCGTCGGGCGGGGGCCGGGCGGGGCGGCGGGCCGGGGGGAGGGGAGGTACCTCGTACAGCTCCTCGGAGGCCATGGTGGGCGGTGGAGCGGGGGGCGCGGGGCAGGGCCGGCGAGACGCCGCGCAGCCGGCGGCCGACACTTTGTTTCAGTTGGGTCCCTGCGTGGCCTGCGCTTCCTGCTCCGCTCGGCTCCGGCGCCGGTCGGGCGCGGACCGGCGCTCACTCCTGCCGGTGCGGGCCGCCGGCCGGGTTGTGCGCAGGAGCAGCTGCGCAACGCGCCCTCCGCGCCGCGCTCACTCCCCGGCGGGCCGGCTCGGGCTCAGGCTCATCGCGCCGCCGCGGGGCCGGGCCGGGCTGGGGCGGGCGCGGCGGCGGTGCACGGCGGCGCGCTGGCTCCGCGGCTCCCCCTCTCCGGTGTAGTGCAAAAAGCTTCCTACTTGCGACCGAAAAACCTGCCCCGGCTACTGAGCATGCCCAGTGCGGCCGCCCGGCCCGGCCGAGCCGCGCTCCCGCGCTCCGGGTTTTCGTGCCGCCCGCGCGGGGGGGCGGGGCGGCCGGCGGGCGGGACAGCCGAGGGGAGCGGTGGGCCGCGCTCCGGGCGCGGCGGGCGGCCGCGGGGAGCCGGCCGGCAGGAAGGGGAGGAGCCTGGGCTGTGGGCGGGGCCGCGGGAGGCGGGGCCGGGGCTGTGGGCGGGGCCCGGCTCGCCCCAGTGTCCTCCGGAGGTACGGCCGCGCCGCGCCGCCGCCCGCGCGCCCGCCTCGACGTGGGGACCGGGCCCGGGGCGGGAGGGCGGAGGACGGCGACGCGCACAGGGGCAGCCACCGGCAGGCCCGACGTTGGGCAGTGGGCTGCGGGGGCCGCGCCGGCCCGCGTCCGCAGCCCGCCGCCCCGACGGCAGCGATGCGCAGCCTCCTTGCGGAGCGCGCGGAGCCCCCGCCTCCGCGCGCCCGCCGCGTCGCCTGTCCGGGCCCGGCCAGCCAGCGGAGGGCCGGCGGCGTGGCCAGGTGGAGCCCCCGCCGCACCACGTGCCCGCCTCCCCCGCGGCCGCCGCCAAGACCCGGAGCCGGAGCGCGCGCCCGCGTGGGGCCCGGCGCGCTCGGCACGCGAGCTCGGCGGCAGGCTGGGGGTGGGAGCCGGGGCGGGAGCCCGGCGCAGTCGAGGGCGGCGCGAGGGCGCGGCCGCCTCCGCTCGGCCCGCAGTTTCCCCCGCGCTGGGCCTCCCTGTTCCTCTCGGAGCGTCCGCCTCCTCCGAAGAGCAGCTGGGAGGAGGGGCCGGAATCCGGGCTCCAGGGAGGTCTGGGTTCCAATGCAACGAAGCTGTCAGTGGTGGTTCTCCTTGGGGAGGAACGGCGTGGACAAGCAGGCGACCGGCCCTCCCGGGGCCACAGCGATGGTCAGGCCCTTCCTTCGCTTGGCAGGGCAGAGGGGCAATATGGGGCCGGCCCGCATGGCTAGTTCGCGGGGCACACCTGCCAGGACACTGGACGTTTACCCATCCGTGCGGAATGAGGAAGGGGCTGCCTGGCCCGACCGCCCCAAACAGCCGGCAACTCCGAACCTTCCTGCGCACAGAGCGGACCTTCTCTGCGGGGCACTGCAGAGACCCTGTCTCACGTTGTCCCCCACCCCTAGGCCTGGAAGCCCCCGCCAAACCCTCATGTCTCCCGGAGCATCCTCCGCTGCCACCCCGTTCCTGGTGCTCCCTCTGGCTCCAATTCGAAACCGAGCCCCTAGAAACCAGGCTCCTCCCACCAGTTTTCTTCCGAAAACCCAATTCGATGGTGCCCCGTACGCACAGTTTAGTAACCACGAGGCTTTTCACCCACCCCGCTGAGCTTCCTGCCCTCTCCAGGCCCACGAACAAGCGCAATCCTTGCCCTTAAGTCACTTCAAGTCGAATCACCATTGTCTTCACGCCGGCGCTTCTGCCTGCGATTCCCTCTGCCTGGAATGCCCCCTTTCTACTCTAAACTCCTGCTCCGACGTCACCTCCAAAGCAAAGCCTCCTGACTTCCAGGGCAAAATTAGTCACTCCCTCCCCAGCCACTGAGGCGCGCTCCACTGCGGAGCTTTCCTCGGTATACTCAGTTCTCTACACTCTTCCCTCCCATTTCTACGCGATGACCTTCCCCAGATCTCGTCTTCCAATTCGACTCTCCAGCCCGCCACACCACTCTCTACCTACGAAATAAGGTTTCATTCAGTGAGTTGGAATTCCGGTGTCCACAGCAAAGCCCCTGACGCATGATATACCTCCGATTCCCAGATGCTTCGACAAGAGAATCACAAAATAAAGTCCTCACCTCCTCAACCCGTCCAGGCGCCCTCTCTGATGGCCCAGCCAGTTCTCTCTGCCCTCCTCCAAACATTAGCGCTTCTTAACACATTATTTGCTGCATCTGCTTCTCGTCTCTCTGCCACACAAATTCATCAGCCTAAGTTGTAAGCTCCTTGAAGGCAAGGACTAGAAGTTTGTATAACCTACAAGTCTCAAAGCAATGACTGCTCAGTACTGCAAGTGCTCACAGGCTTGCAAGAGGTGGTTCAAAGTCACACAAGCACAATACAACATGAGTAAGAAAAAAGGGATCCTCAGTATAAAACGAACAGACACATCTCACCTAGAAATCTATATACAACCCTAGACGGATGTAAATATAAAGTCCCCACTGTTACCAAGGGGAGGGGAGGAAAACAGGAGGATGTAAAGACAACCACAGCTCTACTCAGACACTGAGCTAGTACATTGGCTATATATACAATCCTAACCTAAGGAGACTTCCCTCATTGTGGAAAAAAAGGGAGGGGGTATTACAGCATAAAAAAAGGTAACTCCAAAAAGTCAATGTACACGGACCTTTAATCCTGATGACCTGGGTTATCCATGCTGCTGTGATTAGCTGTCACCATCAGGAGGAACGGCGGGGTAGAAGTCAGCTGCGTAACAAAGCAGGGGCAAGCCATTCTCCCAAGCACAGGTCTACCTTCTCCTCCAGTGATTAGTCGGTTTCCATCTTAATTAAGAACAAGGCAGAGGAGACCTGTACTAAGGTACTCAACTAGTGACTGAGAACTTGAGGTCAGCTGTCCGCTGTGTTCCTCTCATCCCCCCTCTGCACCTAAAACACCCACTGGTTTATTTAATGCTGTTTTGCTTATGTATATATTTCACCTCGTTAGTTCGATTTGTCTTACTTTTAAGCAAATTCCACTCTCTTCCCTCACTTTTTAAATATAAACAACGTTTTATCAGTGCTCAGAAGCAAATTATGTCCAAGATTGATTAATGGCTTTGAATTTATACCACTTTTTATGAAATAGTGAAGTTTTGCAGTAGTTACCATGACCACGTGTGTGGGTGCTGTGAAAGTACTTTGAGAATAAAAGTGCAATCACATCCCCTAAACACATCAAGGAAGACATCTTTCAGCACAACAGTTTGTACTAGTAAAATATACAAATCTTAAAGATTATAGAAATGGTTGAGAAGCAAGATGATGGACACATGCGATTAAAATACACATATACTCGTTCTAAGCTTCGGTTCTTACCTGATCTGAGTTAGTGGCGGAGACCAACGTGCACCAGTTTACTCCTTTTCCAAATGTATTTGAACGATTGGTATTCGACAATCGGTACCACTCAAGATAAGACTCTTCAGATCAGGAGTTAGAGCCATTCCACGTCTCGGCAGAACAATGACTAATATCTTAAATTAAAGGTTCTTTCCTTTCCCCACTCAACAGCCCAACCAATCACTTCTTCAATGTTCCCAAGAATCTGCATTTCATCTACATTTGAATCCCAAGGCTCCTGAAAGGAGATGGGGGATGGGACTGGAAAGACAAAAGAAACGGAAAATCTAGCAACTCCTGCTCGCAGAGTCAAAGGCATTTTAAGGTTGGGTGACTGTGGAAAAGGGCCGATAACAATCCCCTCCAGCAGTTCTGCGCCCCAAAGCGTAATCTGTCTTGGCTACCTCCACCAAAACCTAAAATTTAACTGCAGTTTTTATCAAGAAGTAACCCGTTTGTTTCTTTGTGCACACTTGAGGCCAAAGAAAAGTTAAATACCATTCTTGTTATAGAGCGGTCACTTCATAAATCTTGGGGAAATTGCTATCTTAATCACTTACTCAAAAGAAAGTAAGAAAAATTCAGGCGTGACAAAGCAAAAGAGAGAAGCACAGAAAGCCAGTCGTAAGGTGAATTCGGGTGCTAGGCCCTTCTCCAAATTAGGAGCCAAACAGTTCTTCCTTCCCTGAAAGCTTGAATTGGATACCAATACCCCCTTCTTTTCAAGACAACCAACAACCTCTGATTCATTTCAGCTGCTGCTTCCTTCCCCGGCCAAATCGTCAATTTCCCCATTTCAACAGGCAACCTCTCCCTGCCTGCATCCATCTTGGTCCCAGGTATTATTCTCTCTTTTGTGTGGAAGCAAGTACCTAATCCAGCTGCCACACTGCTGTTTCCTGGCCAAACACTATGACGATTTAATCTCTTTGCCCTAGTGATAGCAGTTCTGAGACTTCTTCACATTCGAGTTCACCAATTTCCTCTTAGGCTGAGGGAGGTTCCACCACTGGCAAAACCTCATCAATTTACAATTAAGGATAATTTTCTTTCTCAACTAGATTTAGTGTTTAACTGCAACTCCTTTTTCTCTTTAGCTGACGGTGATTCTACCCAAAGAATCCTTGTAATATGTCTCTGTTGTACCTTCCTTTGACAGAAACAATCAAGACTAATGGAATTTTTCATTTGTAACTTTATACATTGTTCCACCTTCTGGAAGGAGAAAAATAACCAAAATTCATAAAGAGTAAATAGCCTTGAGACACTGCCATGACAGTCGGTTGACTTTATACCAGGGCAGTAACTACTTCATTGTGGATTCCTGAAAAAAACATCAGATGTAAATGTCCCTTGAATTACTGTAATGGGTCATTATGTGTGTCACTCGAGTGAGACCATCCCAGTAACCTCATTACCTTCTGGACTTTTCTAGAGAGAAAGAGATTATCAATCAGAGCAAGTGGGCAGGAGATGAGAGCAGACATTCTGGCTGGTAGCACCAGGTGCACAGAAATCAATGGAACCCAGAATATGCCCAGGACCACAGCAGGTGGAGGTTGAAACCTAAAGCAAAGAATAAATGAATCTGAAAATAAAGCTTGAACCACACCAGCATATGGAAACAGGTACTGGGGTTTGATTGTTTTCAATCGCTAGTATTGCTCAGTGCAGAGGTTCTTAAGTTGTGGCCCCCAGACCAGTAGCAACAGCTTCACCTTGAAACTTATTAGGAGCACAAATTCTCTACCCCCACCCACCTACTAGCGCCCAACAGTCTGTTTAACAAGTTCACCAGGTGATTCTGATGCACACTGAAGTTTGAGAAGCACAGGTTTAGAAGAGTTTTGTTTCTTTGTGGTGGTGGTTTATTTTTTTAATTGAGTTACAGATTTCAAACCAGTAGTGGATCTTTACATTATTTTAGTAGCTCTTGATTAGCATTTTTTAAGTGAGACAGGGTGGAATGGATAGAATGGAATGAACTTGGGAAAAAAATCAGAGTGCCTCCATCACTCCACTAGCGTGGAACTACTGCTTCCATTAAATACACACATATTTTTTAATATATATATATGTATATATATACACACACATGCATATATATACACACACACATACATACACATGCATATTATTATACACTAGGTCGTAATGTAAAAGACATTTCTTACATTTTGATCAAGACCAAAAAATTTGAAAACCACTGATTGGGAGATGGGTAACAAACCCCTGCAAAGTTGGATTGCTAATTATATATGAATGGTATTGCCAAAGTGCTCTAAAACCATTTTCTTAAATGGCTTAATGATCCTTTTTTTTGCAGTACAAATTATTTCTCCATAAATGCTACAAACGTGTTTAGACCAGGCTCCTTTCTGAATTATCACATATTCTAGATTAATCTATTTTGAACCAAAGAGGATTTATAGTATATATTTTAGACCTTTTCTTTCCGAAGAATGTAAAAGCTTTTCCAAAGAATATCTGTAACTGACTGTGCAAAGGGAATGCAGTTTAATTTGATAAACAGCAACATTTAAAAAATGAATAAACAAATAAAAAGTACTTGCCCTGTGCCAGGAACTGTTATAAGCACTTTACAAATATTAGCCTCTTTAATTCAACAGCACCTAATAAAAATTATAGCTAACATTTACAAAGAACCCTCAGTAATCACATCTATCCATAAATCACCTTTTGGAATAGGCACAATGATTGTCCCACTCCTAGTAAGTGGGGACGCTAAAATTTACACTCAGGTCCAGGTAACTCTAGGGTCTGAGCTCTGAACTATTGTTATAGTCCTTCATTCATTCGTTCATTCAATAAATATTTATTGACCACTTATTGTGTGCCAGGCTCCTTGCTAATTAATGTATATACAATCATCCCTGGTCTCAGGCAGCTAATAATCTATTGCAATAGACAGGCATTAAATTATCAGGTAAAAAGTCACAGTTATAAGTCAAATCAAGGAAAATTGCAGGCAGCTGTGAGCACATGTGACCTGGCCATGAGTCTGATCTGCTGCTTCCCCAAAGACAGTGTCCATCACCCCATGGACACTCTAGACATGTTTGGGCACTAGCAGAGCAGGATCATTGAAAAATTATTTTCAAATAATTCAATATCCAAAAAAAAACATCGAAATAGCCATCATGGGAGAAAGCAACATTTTGACTTCCCTGCAATTGCTTTATAGTTTAGCATTTAAAAAATGAAATATTAGACATTCTAAATGATATCAAGAATAATAAAACAAAAGCCTGTGTACCCACTCCCCAGCTTAAGAATATTTCCATATGCTAGCCAATACTTGAAGACACTGGAATAATTTATGGAAGGTGGGGAAGATACCATATTCTGTTAGTATTTAGGGCTTGTTTAGTTGTTGCTTTTTATAATGAATTTAGATTTACAGAAAAATCGCAAAGATAGTATAGAGATGCCCATATATCCCTCAGAATTTCCCCTAGTATTAATGCCTCACGTTAGCATGGTACACTTGTCACAATTAATGAGCCAACACGGATACATTATTATTAACTAGTCTTCATTTCGATCTCCTTAGTTTTTACCTAATGTCCATTTTCTGTTCCAGGATCTCATTCAGGACACTGCGTTACATTTAGTGATTATATTCCCTTAGGTTCCTCTCCGCTGTGACAATTTCTCAGATTTTCCTTGTTTTTGATGATCTTGGTAGTTTTGAAGAGTATTGGTGGGAGATTTTGTAGAATGTCCCTCAAATGGGATTTGTCTGTGGTTCTTCTCACCATTAGTTTGGAGAGGAAGACCGCAGAAGTAAAGCGCCTTTCTCATCACATCAAAGGTACTGACTACCCATATGGCTGTCACTGCTAATGCTAACCTTGAAGGCCTGGCTGAAGGAGCACTTGGCAGGCTTCTCCACTGAAGTTACTACCCCCAGACCGCCCTTTCTATTCTAGACTGTTTGGGAAGTTGTGTTGTGCAAAACACACTTAAGGTGTGAGGACCTGTACTCCTGTTCTTTGAGGACAGAGTATCTACAAAAATTGTTTGGAATTTTGCACAGATTTGTCTCTTCTCCCACACTTATTAATTATTCAATCATTTCTATTAATATGAACTCACAGATATTTATCTTGTATTTCGGATTATAATCCATGCTTCTTTACTTATTGTGTTACTCTGATTGTTCCAGCTTTGGCCACTGGGAGCTCTTTTGGGCTCCTGTACCTGAGCATTGTGGGGGGCGGGTGGGGCGGATGTGTACGTGTGTGTGTGAGTACTTCTTTACTTTCTGACATTATTAGCTGCTCCAGGCTCATCTTGTATACGTTCTGCCCCAGTTCTAGAACCAGCCAGGTCTCCAAGTAGCCCTGCCTCCTCTTATTTAAAAATCATATTAAAAGCGAGTTCTGGGTACTAGTTGTGCTTGTTGTTACTGGGACTTCTTTGGTTTTTGATTAGGTCGTAACTAAGCTAGTGAGCTAAAATCTAAAGGATGAACTAGGTAAGAGGATGATGGAGATGGTCCCAGGCTGAGGGACGAATGTGTGCAAAGCCCTAGATGTGGAAGGAGCACATCTCTGAGAACCTGAAAGGAGCTAGTGGGGCTGGAATGCAGAGAACAGGAAGAGGGACATAAAATGGAATTAGGAGACAGGCAAGTTTGGTGGGTCATGAAAATGTCCTGGGTTTCTTGAGCAATGATCTGATCTGTATTTTCAAAAAGCTTGACTCTATGAAGAACAGATGGTTGGGGCAAAGTAGTGAGAGAATTATTACACTATTGCCTTAACTTCAATGCTTATTTTTTAGATATCAAATTATTTCCAAATAAATTTTTGGTGCATACTTTGCTGACGTCAAGCATACTCAGCATGCCCGTGAGGTGATGGACAACGCCTTTAGGACCTCCAATGCAACCCTGAGTAGAAGTGGTGATAGTGGACATCTTTTCTTGATTTTAATTACAAAAGGAAACTTTCACTATTAAGAATGCTATTTGCTAAAGAAATTTTATAGGCATCTTTAATCTTTAATCAGATTAGGGAAATTCCTTTCTAATACTAATTTTCTAAACTTTTAAAATTAAATTGTGAATGGATATTGAATTTTGTCATCTATTGAAGTGACCATATGATTTCATTCCTTCATTTTGTAAATATGTTGGCTTACATTCATTATTTTAATTTTAAATCAATTTTCCCTTTCTGGAATAAACCAAAATTTTGGTTTGGTTGCATTGTGCTCTTTATAGATTGCTAAATTTGTTATGCTAATAATGTGTTTAGGATTTTGAATCTATGTTCATGAGAAAGATTGGCCTGAAATTGTCTTTTCACATGTTCTTGTCAGGTTTTGATATCCAGGTTATACATATCTCATAAGAGGAGCTGGCATACACTTCCTCCTTTCCAATTTTTAGTTTGTGTATAAATGCCATTATTTCTTCCTTTGTTATCTGTATGTATTTGCTTGTAAAGTCATCTGGTCCTGGATCATTCTTGTTGAAAGGCTTTAAGCTATAGATTCAAATTTATTAATGAAGGAATATTCAGGTTTTCTATTTCTTCCTATGTCAATTTATCCATTTTATTGAAATTTTCAAATTTAATGGAACAAAGTTGTTCAGAAAATTTTAATATTGGTAGGGTCTGTAGTAGTGCCCCATTTTTCATGTTTCAAATTTTGTGTGACTTCTCTCCTTTTATCAGCCTTGCCAGGGCTATATTAATTTATTAGTCTTTTGAAAATACCAACTTTGGAATTTGTTGATTCTCTGTTTTGGAAATGTCTACTCTATTTCATTATGCTCTTACATTATTATCTCCTTTTCACTTTGGGTTTTATTTGTTGTTATTTTTCTAATTTCTTTAAATGCCTTTGTTCATTGACTTTTAGTCTTTCCAAATGATATATATTTAAACCTATAAATTCCTCTGCATCCCAAAAGTCTTGGTATTTTACATTTTCATTATCATCTAGTTCAAAATAAATTTCCATTTCCATTGTGGTTTCTTCTTTGACATATGAATTATTAGAAATATGTTTTTAATCTCAAAATATAGAATTTTTCTACTCTTTTTGTTGTTTTTATTTGATTTCTGGTTTAATGGCATTGTAGTCAAAGAACATAATCTGTAGAATTTCAATTCTTTGAAATTGGTTGAGACTTATGTCCCAAACATGCTCAAATTTTATTAATATTCTATATGGTACTTCAAAAGATTGTGTATTTTGCAGATTGTGTATGCAGTGTTATTTATATATATAATTTATATTATATGATTTATTATATGAATCATATACTAATATATAAATTATATTTTATCTTAATTATAAACAATAAATTTGGATATATTAATATGTTATAATAAAGTTTATATATAAATATATATATATATTCAAGTTTAGTATTTATGTTATTCAAATCATCTCTCAGGATAGGTGTGTTAAAATTTCCGAATATGATTGTGAATTTGTTTATGTCTTTTTAGTCTAGTTAGTTTTTGCTTTACATGTTTCAAAGCTATTTATTAGGTACATACAAGTTTAAAGTGTTATATCTACCAGCTAAATGAAGCATTTTGTCATTATAAAGATACTAATCATGCTTTTGACTTTACATCTACTTTGGCTGGTATTAAGATACCTATAACCAACTTTTAAAAAATTTATGTTTGTATGATAGATAAATCTTTCTCCATCTTTGTATTTTTAAACTTTCTTGATCCTTATGTTTTAAATATGTCTCTTATAAGTAGCAATTTTGTCTTTAAATTCAGTATGACAATCTTTGTCTTTTAATTGGGGTATTTAGTCCATTTACATTTACGGTAATTAATAATATGTGTAGTTTTGATTCTACCATATTATTTAGTTTCTCTATTTATCCTGCCTATTCTATGTTTTTTTTAATTGATTTGTTTCAGATTGAGAACTTTAAAAATAATTATTCTATCTTTTTTCTCTTTCTTACCTTGCAAGTCATATGTCCTTTTACAAATTATATAGTGGTAACCCTAGAAATTATAACATACGTCTTTCTCTTAAATAAGTATAATGTTAATAATTTTAGTTTTTTCCTGGACAACACAATAACCTAAGAAAACTTTACACATTTATTCCATGACCTACTGAGCCATGTCCCAATACTATTTATTCCATGTTAATCCTTATTGTTGTTTTGTATCTTAATTCTCTATCTTACATGCCAAAAGTCATTATAATTATTGATTTATATAGCCAACATTTATTTAGATTCACCCAACATATTTAACCTTTTTTACTGCCCTTCATTTTTTACTGTATTTCTAATCTTCTGTCTGGAATCATTTTCCTTCTGCTTGAAGAACAATTAATATTTTATTTATTGAAGACTGCTGCTGATGAATTCTCTCATTTTTGTTTGTCTGAAAATGTCTATTTTACCTTTTTATGGAAGGCTATGTCACTTAGTATAGAATTCCAGGTTGGCAATTTTCTTTTTAATTAAATCATCAAGCTTTCCCCACAGCATTATTAAGATATAATTGACAGGGACTTACCTGGTGGTCCAGTGGTTAACACTCCATGCTCCCAATGCAGGGGGCCCGGGTCTGATCCCTGGTCAGGGAACTAGATCCCACACGCTGCAGCTAAAGATCCCACATGTGGCAACTGAAAGATCCTGCATGCTGCAACTAAAGATCCCGGACGTGGCGATGAAGATCCTGCGTGCCACAACTAAGACCCGGTGCAGCCAAATAAATCAATAAAATAAATATTTTTTAAAAAGATATAATTGACATATAATATTGTATAGATTTAAGGTGTACGACGTGGTGATTTGATACATACATATTGCAAAGTGATTACCACTATAAGGTTAGTTGACACTTCCATCGCCTCTCATAAATACAATTTTTTTGTGTTTAGAACATTTAAGATCTACTCTTAGCAACTTTAAGGTATATATTACAGTACTGTTAACTACAGTTGCCATGCTGTATATTAAAGCCCCAGAACTTTTTCCTCTTATAACTGGAAGTTTAAATCATTAAGATTAATTGGTTCTGGTGAGGTCCCAGTTTAGGTTGAAAAGGAAAGAGTACAAACACTTGGCCATTCATCAATATATGAGGTTCATAAACCATATGTGTTAGGCATGTATAAGCCTAATGTCTGTAATTCATGTGTATTCAGTATTAAGAATATACAAAATATAAACTGGTCTAACTATTGTTACATAGTTGAGCTCTTTAGAGGACTTAATTCATCCGAAGCATTAGGATGTATAATTAGTATATCAATTGTCTCAAATGCTTCCCTTCCTGTCAGGCTTCTTCTTGGTCCCTTTATGCTAATTTCCCCATAGCTCAGGTTCGGATTTTTCACGCTGAATAGATCAGTTTCACATATGCTTTCCTCTATGCTGGAAATGGGTGGGCTGTCCCCTACTTTCCTGAGTCTTCTTTTTCTTTCCCTATTCATTGCCAGCTCCATGAATATTTCCCTAAATGAAGGAAGCTTTTTTCTGACCGATCTGTAAAGAACCAACGCCATCCGCATTTAGCACTAAACCCACCAACACTGCACAGCATAAACATTTATTCTTGGGTAGGTTTACTACTTGGATCATCATCTTTTCTTTTTAAATTGCCATGCTGTTTTTTGTCTTTGTCCTTGTGTATGTTTGATGCATCTCCACTCTCTGCTTTAGAGAAAGAGAGAGAGAGCTCCAAAAGAAACTAGCCAACAACACTGTGAACCCATAAGCTCCCGCTATATAGGGTTCAGAGATGATGGTGAGGTTAAAATACCATCAACTCTACCAGCACATTCTCTCTGGTTTTTAAAATTTCAGCTTTACTGAGTTATAACTGACAAAATTGTAAGATATTTAAAGTGTATATCACGTGATTCGATATATTGGTACATACACATTATGAAAGGATTTTTCTTCAACTAGTGAACACATCCATCGCTTCACGTATTTTCTAATTCTCCTCTCCCCTCCCCCTCTCCCTTCTTCTTCTTCTACTTCCTCGTCTCTCCTTCTTCTCCTTCTTCTTTGTGAGACCATTTAGTTTCTACTCATTTAGCAAATTTCAATTACACAATACAGAGTTAGCAACTATAGTCACCATGTTTTACATTAGATCCTCAGACCTTATTCATCTTACGTGGAAAGTTTGTTCTGCCAGTGCTTCCTTACAATAACCTTTCATGGAGCACGTAGCAGGGGGTATTCCTTCTTGAGTATAGAGGATATAAGGTATCCAGCTGAGGTCATTTCCTGTAGATAAAAGATTATTTCAACGCCAGGTTGACTAACTTCAGCAGAAGAAGTAACATTTGCTTTTGGGAATAGAGGTAAAATGAAACCAATCTATTCAAGGAAAGTTATTGTCAAAGTCTTAGAATTTCTAAAAGAAAAAGAGCAATGCATTCTTTTAGTTTAAGCACTAGGATATACAAAGTTACTAAAAAGCTGAGAACAATTTTAATGTCTAATATATAAACATGACTAAATAAATTGTGGTACCTTTACATAATAAAATATTATGTGCCTCTTAAAAATAAGATTTTTAAAAAGATTGGGAAATGCATATGTCTTAATATTAAGCAAAAGAACCTGAACACCATGCATAAAATATATCTGCAAGGATACAAATATCAAAAATTTAAAAAACTGGAAATATTAATTTTTGTTAGGGAGGAGAACAGGGTGATGGAGGGACAGAGGTCAAAGAAGACTCTTCACTCAGCTTTAAATTATGTGAATGTATCACTTACTTCTTAAAAATTAAAATGAGTAAAATGAAGAACCAGGAAATATAAAGCCAATGCAATATAATTTCAACTATGCAAAGATGGACATAGAAAAATATCTAGCAGGAATTATACTAAAATATCAATATGATTCTCTCTGGAATTACAGGGTTTTATGTCTGTATTTTCTAGAGATTTTGGTTAAAAATGTTATTTTTAATGAAATTAAATTTTGTTGGAAAATATGAAAAATTTTAAATGTAGGAAACCTATTTTAAAAATCTTTTAAAGAACTATAGCTTGGGACTTCCCTGGTGATCCAGTGGGTAAGACTCTGCACTCCCAATGCAGGGGGCCTGGGTTCGACTCCTGATTGGGGAATTAAGATCCCACATGCCACGGGACAACTAAGCCCGCGCTCTGCAACTACTGAGCCCAAGTGCTCTGCAGCCCACACGTGACACAGCTAGAGAGCCCATGCACGGCAATTAAGACCCAACGCAGCCAAAAAAAAAAAAAAGTTTTCCTTATTTTGTTGCAGAGCTGTGCTTGGGAATCATTGGTTTAGATGAGGATCATTTCAACTCTAAAATTGTATGATTCTAAGTATAGAAATAGGCAACAAACTTAAATAGTCTGAACTTATAGTCTATACATTTATTCATGTCAATCAGTTATGGATACGGTGGTGGTCCAAAGCAGTCATTTATGCTCACGTAGAGCTCACAAAGATGGTGACTCTCTTCAGTTATCAAATAAGCATCGTAGTTTCATTTTTCGGTGCACACTGATGCCACTTATTGGCCTTCATGCTCTGTATGTCACTGAAAAGCATGATAAGCTATGAGGCAGACAAAAGTAACTCCATTTTATCAAAGAATTTGAAAGTGAATTCACACAGTTGATTGGACTGGAAATCAGGTATTCTTAACTGCAAAATCCATGATCTTTTCATTTCCTTTATCAGAGTAATTTGCTTCCTTTTAATATTATATTGTTTGTAGATGATTTACATGATAACTCATTCCAAACCTCTGAGGGACATAAAAGATGTTTGAAATCAATCTTTGCCCTCCAGGAATTTAAAATCCGGCCAAGGAGGCAAGACACACACACACACACACACACACACACACACACACACACACACACACAGGAATTTTCCTTACAACAAAGGCAACATACAATTGAGCTGAATGGGTAATGCGAATAATAAACACAGTAGTTGAACTTTAGAGGAAGGTAAAAACCACAGAACCAAATCAGAAGCTTGAGTTGGGCATTTCAAGGGCAAGAGGTGGGAGAAAATATTATTTCAAGCAAGGAAAGACTATGAACAAATGCTTCGAAGGAAAGTAAAATGCCTTTTCCAGGGAGCACGAAGACGGCTGGGCTGCCCGGGCTGATAAAATTGGACAAATAGGTTGGGGTCGAATCGTGGAAGCTTAGACCGTTAGGCTAACGACCTGAAGACCGTGTGGTCAGCTAAAGGACAGGCAAGTGGTGCTCTCTGGAAGGTTCATCAGTGGTGATTCCGGGAAGGAGGGCGTGCACAGAAGTTAGAGGCAGGGAGAGAGCAGACAGTGGTTTTCTGGAGACTCTAATGAGTGTGTGAACTAGAGGAAGGAAGAAAGGAAAATTAGGAAGAAGCAACATGATAGGACCTGGTGATGGATTCAGTATGAAGGGTAATGAGGAGGGAGGACAAAACAGGTACCCAAAGTTGTAAGCTTCCATATTTAGTAGGAGAATTGTGGTACCATAGGCAAAAATAGGGACAGAGCAAAAGTTTGTTTGGGAGAAAATAAAGAAAATTTAACTTTAGGTATAAGGTTTGGAAGGCAGCTTAGCCTGACAGGCGTGAGTTCACATTTTATTATTGTAATGTTGAAAAAAGCCCCGCTGAAGTCAGGGCAAGTTTCAGTGCCCCCTCATTCCTAGTTTCCTAATATGTAAAATGAAGGTGGGGAAACCCACCTATACGATGGTTCAGAGGGTTAAAAATGAGACCTGTCTTCAAAGAACCTGTTGTAGCCTGCAGTGTCTATAATCAATAAAATGACTTTTTTGTTGTTGTTGAGCCTTATTATAGTGCTAATGAATAAAGTTGACAGTAATTATTAATGGCTGACATGACGGATTGGATGTGTCAGTGGAAGTATCTGGTAGGTCATCTGAGTGGAGAGGTTGGAACTAAACGCATATTCAGACTGGAGAGTCATCTGTTAAAAGTGATAGTTGATGCTTGAAGGAGGATTAGTTAACCTAGCAAGGGAGAAGGGAGAAGTGGCCTGAGTGCGGAACTTGGGAGATGCCCAGAGTCAGAGGCAGTGAGGGGGAAGAGAAAACCTTTGTTAAGACAAAGGCTTAATCAGAGAGGGAGTGAGAGAAGAAAGAAGTTGCAATATTACAGCATTCAAGAGAGGGGTGACTTCAACAAAGTAGGTGTGAACATTTCCAAATGTCACTGAAAAGGCAAGTAAATATGGCTTAAATTTTGGAGCCATTTCAAGAATTGGCATGACTGTCAAGATCATACATGTTATATACGGCAAAGAATCTGAAGAAGCATGGATATATGTCTATGTATAACTGAGTCACTTTCCTGTACACCTGAAACGAACACAACATTGTAAATCAGCTGTACTCCAATATAAAATAAAAATTAAATTAAAAAATAAAAAACGTGTGTGTTAAATTTTAGGCATAACCACTAATATAGTGGAAATAAAATATATTATTTCTAACTCAGTGATGAATCAAAAGAGAATAAAGATCAAATAATCTAACAGAAGATGGAAGAAAGGAGGGGCAAGTAAAAATGACGGCAAATAGAATAAAAAGAAGATCATACATGTTACAAATGATTTGAATAATATATTTTTCAAGAGTACATATTTATCACCTTCAAGGATAGACTTTCTAATTAGAGTAATCAGATATTAATTTAAAAAACAGGAAGGGTTTGGGCTTCCCTGGTGATGCAGTGGTTGAGAGTCCGCCTGCTGATGCAGGGGACACGGGTTCGTGCCCCGGTCCGGGAAGATCCCACGTGCCGCGGAGCGGCTGGGCCCGTGAGCCGTGGCTGCTGAGCCTGCGCGTCCGGAGCCTGTGCTCCGCAGCGGGAGAGGCCACAGCAGTGAGAGGCCCTCGTACCGCAAAAAAAAAAAAAAAAAAAAAAAAAAAAAGGAAGGGTTTGTAATCAGTGTATTAAAGTACGAGCCAAAACAGTGCTGTTTATGAAGATAATCTAATGACACTGTAATAAACACATAAGGATAAAAATTGTTGGGAAATAACTCTTCAATATTCAGCTACTCCTTCTCACAAATTACACTCTTCATTTGTTTAATATACCCAGAGAACAAAGAGGCGACTTCAACCGTTCTTTGTCCAAATTGTCACAAATTCCAAATGATACAGTCAGACTGATTGGGATTTTACTGTTTTGCCTGTTGATGAGTCCAAGAGCTAAATGTCAAAGATCAAGTGCCTTATCTACCCTTCAATATCTGTCTATAAGTTTAAGAGACCTTATGGAGCTAAATACACCTTCCGAAGTGAAGACCTGTCAACTTTGTGGACTTAGAAATATGATTGGTTTACATTCCTGGTGCCCATATGTCTCAGAAAAATCACAGCTGGGCATCCTCCTCAAAGCCCAGCTGCCACAAGTACTTGGCGTGAAGACTTTGAGTAGCGGCTTCACGGACAAATGATGCCAGGGACTCCATTCAATTCAGCTGAAATTTATGAAGTTAATACAACTGATTTATAAAAACGAGCTGATTTACAAAACAGGCAATACAAAGAGGTAGAAGAAACTGTCAGAGGGAAAAAGGGGTAAGAAGAGACAGCAAGGATAAGATTAGTACAGAGTACTATATTCCATTTGCTGAGCAAATGTGGCTCAAGTCTCCCAGTGGCCAGAGCAAACAGGAAAGAGGAAACCTTCCAGTTAGCAGGCTAGTGCTGTTGTTCAGAAGATTAAACGGTTGTTTAGTAAAAGTCACAGTTCTCCTGTACCCCCAGGGGAAGTTCTCCTGTGGGTCCTCATAAAGAGGGATCTGGCGACATAGCAGATTGGGCTATCAATAAAATCCCTAAGTTAAAGGTAACGACACATTTCCTAGGGTTGGGTCTGATAGCACGCCTCTCTGTACGTACAGCTTAGTCAAGTCCATTCTGCAAGGAGGCAAATACCTGTGATGTAAACACACAGCGCTCTGATGCCCAGATTTCATCCAAAGTTAAAGTTTAGGGTACGCAGCAGAATGGATAATTTGCATACCCTTCAGGGAATTCTCACAAACGTTATTTCTCAAAAAATCAGTGTTTGCTAGAGGACTGGCCAGCAGAGAGCTCAAGGT
Organism: Pseudorca crassidens; assembly: GCF_039906515.1. Classification (NCBI taxonomy): domain Eukaryota; kingdom Metazoa; phylum Chordata; class Mammalia; order Artiodactyla; family Delphinidae; genus Pseudorca; species Pseudorca crassidens. The sequence continues at coordinate 3,099,829 of NC_090305.1, read as the reverse complement.
TGCATTCTCCAGTGAGAGCCCGGAGCGCAGGTCTTCTATATGAGAGGGGAGGCATGCGTGCCTGGACCACTGAAGACTGAAGGGAAGGACCAGGTTCTCTCACGAAGGTGACCTAGTCCAGCTGGGCTCGCAGACGGGCAGCACATGGTCTAGTGACTGTGGACAAGTCACCATCTGACTCCTTTGAACCTGTTTTCTCAGTTTAAAATAATAATGATCTTTAAAAATATACATTCTTTCGGTTTACACTCATGTAAGCCAGACCTATAAGGGTTTTCAAATACTGTCTCTCATTTTGTCTGATTTGGTCCTTACTGCAATATGATGAGACAGGGCGGGATTAATCCTCACTTTATAGACAGTGGCCAAAAAAGGAAGAGGGGACATCTAAGGGTCTCTTTGAGGGCTAAGATTCCACGATTTTCACTATGAAACATCTCATCTCTCTGGTCTTCCAGGATCACAGCCTCGATTGTTGTAGCATTCACCTGTGCTTCTTGGAATAGGAACCCCTAGGAGGCAGGGTCATGGCATTTGTTAGGAGAGCACCACGCAGGTGCTGAATATTATCCTGAGCTCAGCCCACACTGTGCACTTAAATCTTCCCGGTTCTGATGCTTCCTCCCCGAAGTTAGGATGAAAGCCTGTTGTCCGGACATGTAAATGTTTAAAGTTGTCATGCCAGCAGGCAAAAGAGACTCTGAACGCCTCACAGCTTTAAAGAGCTGTGCAGACCTGTGTTTGGAGGCACTTAGGAACCCCGCATTGCCTTTCATGACATTCACCTTGGGAAGGATGGTCTGCTGACGTCTATCCTCTTGGTTCCCAGTCTCGGGGACAGTCATGGGGCGTTAGCGGATGTCTCAGGACCCCCCTCCCCCCCTCCCCTGAGGATATTAACACGGGGGAGAGGCTGCCAGGAAGCCCGGCGTCCCGTCTAATTGCCCCCACACGTCAGTGTGCTTTCATTCTGCAGGGGATTCGTCGGGTCACGGGTGCAGTAGCACATGCTGGGGCCTAGAGGAGCTGTTTAATGGCCGCAGAAATAGAGATGCCAGGCGGGCCGGCGGGCCGCTGTGGCCTTGCCCGGCGTTAGCAAATTCGTACCGGCCGAGGCAGCCAAACGGTCGCAGGAAACCTGGGCGGGGCACCCCCATAGCGTGTTTACAGTCCTGCAACTTGGAAGAGATAGAGACTTTTGTTCAGCATCTACAATGAGTGAAAGTGGAGACTTCCTGGATTAATTTGCATTTCCAAGTATGGTTTCTTCTTCTGTCATTTTGTTGTTTTTCCTGCCCACTGGGAGAAGTTTTAAAACCAAAACTGGCTGGATAGAGTTAAAAGCTGGTCTGTACCAGAAAGGAGCCGCTTATCGTGTGAATTTGAGTTTATTTTCTATCCTCGCCCCTGAGTGCAGAGTGCGTTTTGTGGGAATATCGGGGTATTTCGTCCCCATTTTCGCTGATCTCTTGGTAAACAACAGTCATCGTCTTTGTCATCATTACAGTTCTAGATGTTGAAATGGCCTAAAAGCCAAAGGAAGCAACACTCTGAATACATTTTAAAAAGGGGAGGAAGAGCAAAATAGGAAAAGTATATTTAAGTGTTTAAATAAATGTTGCTCTTTTGGAAGAAGTAGCGTGGCATGGAACAATGCTTCGCTTCCCAAACTTGGATGTTTCTGCAAAGCACCCGAGGACCTCATTAACAGGCAGATTCTGACTCTGTAGGTCTGGAATGGGGCCTGAGAGCCTGTGTTTCTAGCGCATTCCCAAGTGATGCAGACACTGCTGGTCTGTGGACTTCACTTTATATAGGAAGTATAAACCGACCCTTCTTAGCAACATTTCTAGCTTTTAAAAGAATTTCTGGATTACCCTCATCAGATCATTAAAAGAGATATTTTGCTCAAAACCAAATATCTGTCATTAAAAACTCTAGAAGGACATGTCTGATTTGTGTGTGTGTAAGATAGCAAACTCATCTCTACAAACTTAAAACATGTACAGAATCTTTTAAAAATTATTTCTCTAGCCTGTATCATTTACACACACTTTTCGTACCCATTTAGTATTATTAATCATACTTATTAATTTAAGAAGAGTAAGTAGTCGCTACCTAATTAGAAATGAGAACACAACTGTTCCGAATTGCGGGGAGTGGCATATGCAAAGGGCCAGAGGCTCCCCCCACAGAGAATTTGTTCTCTCAAATGAACTCCCTTATACCTACCTTGACCATACGGTCTAGTTGGTTCCTGCTCTCTCAGTTTATCTTCAAAAGTCACAGAATCACTCTCGATAGAGCCCATACTGCTTGTATAGTCATCCGGCATTTAACACGTTGCTGTCCTGGGTTGCTAAGTACTTCTACTGTGTCCATGTCTTAGGTGTCCAATGAAATTATAATTTATTTTAGAGTATCAATAATCTCATTCATTCAGTTGATCAATATGTATGGAGTGTTCTTGAAAACAACCTGAAGGTATTGTCCATATGCAATTGCAAGTTGGCGTCCGAGTGCTTAAAATCAGAAAACACAAGTCTGTTCAATAATATCTGGGTAGCAGTGGCGGCCCTGGTAGAACAAATGTATCCATCCATCCACTCACCCACACATCCACTCATCCACCAACCACCCATCCCTCCATTCACCCACTCACCCACCCGCCCACCTGTCTGTCCATCCACCCTTCCACCCACCCACCCATCTATCCATCTGTCTGTCCATCCATCCAAAAAGAACCGTATTGAGAACCACTCTGTGCCAGGCTTCGGACTAGGTCCTAGAAGTACAACAGCAATCAAAGCCCAGCTCCTGCCTCCCAGGCTTCTTGTTCCTTCACACAGAAATGTTTATTGACTTATTTTTTTAGATAAACTTTTTTTTTTTTTTTCAGTTCTGTTTGGAGAAATGGGAACAGGAAATGAGTATCTACTGTGAATGAGCGCAGATCTGGAAATACAGAGACCATGAATTTGGCTCAGGCTCCAGAATGACAGAACAGTGTGCCGACAAGGAAGTCACTCCATCCTCTGCCTCAATTTCCTCTTCTGTAAGATGAAGGCGCTTCACGATTGCTAGGATTCCTTCTAGTCTTACAATTCTGTTACAGGAGTTAAGACGTTTTCTCTTCTCCCACTAAAGATTTCTGGGAAGAGGGTTTTAGGAAAGTTTTGAATAGCAGAGGGAATAAAATTGTAGAGCCCTCGGGGATGGTTAATTACTTAGCTTTTGCACATTTTCCTTTTTTATCTTTCTCAACTCTGTCATCAGTTTTACAGTTTACCAAGATTTCCATTTTTGTTTCATGAAAATTTGTTTTTCATTTCTTTGACATCAATCTCTCTGTCCAACCACATACTTTTTCCTTTCCCGGTTCCCCCGTCCTGTGTCTCTCTGTCCTCTTGGCTTTCTTCCCTCACATCTCCCAATGCCATCAGACCTCAGTTTTGCTCCCATCTCAATTCTCGCTTTCTGTTACTCAGAATTCTCGTTCTCATGCGCCGTGGGAAGCCAAGTAGACATTTGCTACACAACCTGTATTATTAATACACATTCTTTATGTCTTTTCTCAGGGGAAGATGGAGCGGCAGGAACCTTACATCTCTCGGAAAAGCTGCCCAGGTGACCTGGTGTGTCAAGAAGTTACCTGACCCACCCTGTGAATGGCATATATCTCTGCAGATTTGCTTAACAGATACTGATTAAACATCTGCTGTACACAGCATTGTGTCAACGCACAGGAACAGGGAATCAAAAGAAGGGTAAGATATATTTCTCTTCTTGGAACTTAAAAAAAAAAGAATTAGGATGCAGTGTGACATGCCATACTGCTGTGGGAACATGAGGTAAGAGCCTCTAATGATTCCTGGGGGAAAGCTCCTCTGGGGTGATACATCTGACTTCCCAATCACAGTGGCTTCTTCTCTGCCAGCTGCTGCCGGTGCTCCTGACTTAGGGGCCTTGCATTGGTGGGAAAGAGACACACGTTCCAATTCTGTTTTGTCTGTGTCAGGCGCTAAAATCACCCCAATCTGAGGTTTCCATTTTGCAAATAAATGCACCGAGTGCTGGTACAGGTTCTTTAGACAAATGAGGATCAGGGTACGGAAAACCAGTTTACACCTATGCTTTCAAAGCAAGAAATCCAATGCTTGACTTTGGGGAAAATCCGTGGTTGAGGAAATGGGAGTTATAGTGGCAGGGGTGGGGCCTTAAGGGGCAGTTCGCCTCAGTAAAAATCGCCTACCCAAAAATAAATGAAGGAAGAAAGTGAGGAAGGGAGGGAGGGAGGAAGAAGAGCAAAAAAGAGAAGGAAAGAAGGAGGGCTTCCCTGGTGGCGCAGTGGTTGAGAGTCCGCCTGCCAATGCAGGGGACACGGGTTCGTGCCCGGTCCGGGAGGATCCCACATGCCGCGGAGCGGCTGGGCCTGTGAGCCATGGCCGCTGAGCCTGCACGTCCGGAGCCTGTGCTCCACAATGGGGGAGGCTGCAACAGTGAGAGACCCGTGTACTGCAAAAAAAAAAAAAAAAAAAGAGAGAGAGAAAGAAAGAAGGAACAAAAGAGGAAAATTTGAGATCGGTATGGATTTAAATCCTATTGACTCTCTTCAGTCAAAATTCAGAAGCGTTTTAGGTAATAATCTGTTAATGTCTATGAAGTTTTAACATTAAATCATTCGTCTGAGTATCTAGTATCTGAGTATCCAATTTTGGACAGGGATCAGGGCAACTATCGAAGAAGCGGGTAAGACCCTGAAGAGAGTAGCCTGGGTAGGGGCCACCCTGGTAGGAAGGTGTGGCCTGTGTGGCGCAGCGCAAGGTGAGGACGGCTGGGACCCCGTGCAGGGGAGAAGGTCCACCTTCCGCCCCCGGACACGCTCACGCCTTCCCTGGCTCCAGTTCCTCTGGAAGGCAACAGCCGCGCACCTTCCTTCGCAGGCCGGGTCTCCGGTGAACTCCTAGGACCTGGCCCCACACCTGCTTGTTTCCTGCCTGCTCGCTTCCCCACTGACCTTTCCAAACCACAAACCAGGGTGTTGGGCTGGGCCCCTCCTCCTCCTCCCTCATCTGCCGTCCTTAAGCAGGCAGCAAGCTTGCCAGTCCATCCACTGCTGTCCAGTCCTGTTTTTGGACCTCAGCTCTGGCCAGACCATCTCAAGACTGCATTAGTGAGAGAGACCCTTCACTGGGTTCTCTACTGAAAGTCATCTTTCCAACCATCTTCCATCCTGGAGCTAGAGCGAGCTCTCCAAGCACAGATCTGAGGTGTTCCTCTCGTGTTATCCTCGGGATAAACTCCAAACTGGTTAGCGTGCCACACAAGGACCTCTGGGATTTGAACGCAGCCTTCGGGCCAGCTCTTGTCACACCCCTACCACGGCCCCCAGAGATGCCCACAGCGTCCTGAACGCACACGTGCTCTGCTCCTGGGCTTTTGCACAAGTTGCATCCTCGTCTGCATGGCCTTCCTGCCTGCCTGCCTGCGCTTGGCTAACTTCTATTTATCCTTCTTGGTCTCTGCTGGGCATCAGCTCCCTAAAGGAAGCCTTTTCTTCCCACCATTTCCCCACAAGACGGGTGTGACATGCCTGGTATGTGCTCACACAGCACCTGACCTCACCCCCACGAGCGCCACCGTCCTGATCTAGGAGTGCAGAGCTGGCTTTGAGTCCTGTGACGCTTCCGGTAACTGACACAGTAACTGACACAGAGCAGACGCTGTGTTTGCTGAAGGAAGGAAGGAAGGAGCGAGGGAAGGAAAGGGGTTCCTGAGAGTAGGATGATACTTGGTCTCTTTACTCATTTTCCTAAACGCTAACGTCTTCTTCCTCTCCCCTGCCCCTTTTCTGCTCATTAACACTGTAATACGTGGTTTAAAAATACTGATTAATAATCTAGAGCTGGAGTGACCTTCCTCCTGATGAGACCAGACTGATCATGCAGGTGATGAATGATTGTCTAGTACTGAATACTTAACATGACGGAGTCATTCCTTTGAGGAAAAGACCAAAACCAGAAATCTGTCGCTATGAACAATATACCAGAGCGCTTAAGAGATTAGCTTTGGTCTCTGAGACACCTGAGTTCAAGTCTCAGCTCTGCCACTTGCTATGACCTTGGGTATTATCTGACCTCTTTAGGTCTTAGTTTCCTTATCTGTAAAGTGGTGTATACTAAGGAATGTAGAGAATTTAGCTCTAAAGTTCTGAGTAAGGATTTGATTGACATAATCATGAAATCTTTGGAGCTCTTCTTGTCAGAAACATCATCTCAAATCCTGTTCTAACTTGAGAAAGGCTTACAAACTATATAAGAAAAGACACTTTTATCATACTCACTTATGGGCGTTTTATCTAAGTCATAAACTCTCAGGTTTACATGATCACTAAGAACTGTTATAGTTAATAAACACTCACGTGTTTCTTATCATTCTATCATCTGACTAGTCACATCTTTGGGTATCACACCTTGTTCTATGTTTAAACCACTATTATTTTGCATTTTCGTAGTTGATGCAGCTAAACCTCATCCTAATCAATATGAAAATGTGACACCTGGGAGTGGGGTGATGCAAGTAATAAAATCCAAGAGCGGCATTGGCTTAGTGGAGAAAGCCAGGATTTGAACAGTCACGAAATAGAGATCGTTGGGAAGTTAGTGACCTCTGTGATGCTGTAGCAGAACATTTGTTCCAACTGTCACCTGCTGAAGCGGCCAAAGAAAACGTGCAAACCGAGGGAGTAGCCAAGGGAAAAGGGAGCACGTGTAAAATTTTGATCTGTATTGGTTGCTTCTTGTGACTTTTAGCCAAGATATGAACTTGGGCTGGAACTATCCCTCCTGCCGGCACAGATGGGTGGAAAAACGCCTTTGCTATGGGATGTCTCTGCCTGTGATCTAAATCGACTGAGTCATAATTGAGAGTCTTGCAGGAGTGAAAAATCCAACCACATTGTCCCTCAATATCCTCGCAGGGATTGGTTCCAGGATGCCCCGTGGACACCAAAATCTCAGATGCTCGAGTTCCTTCTATTGTACAAAATGGCGTAGTATTTGCATATAACCCACGCACATCCTCCATGCACTTTAAATCAACTCTAGGTTACTTACAACAACTAATACAATGTAAATACTATGTAAATAGTTGTCAGGTGTGCCAAATTCAAGGTTTTGCTTTACTTTCTGGAATTAAAAAAAAAAAAAGAAAATTTCCACCAGAGGTTGGTTGAATCCATGATCCAGAACCTGTGGGTATGGAGGGCTGACAGTACTTTACCCAGACTGAAGCAGGAGTAAGAAGTGGCTACAAGCCCATCCTGCCTTGGCAGGAGAGAAGAAGGTGGCCCCAAGCCCTTCTCAACCATCTTCCCTGGGATTCGCTGCCAGACAATGGAAACAAGCCCAGCCATAAAGATCAGATGAGAGGTGTTGCCTGCCATCCCACCCAGCGTTTCCTTTTAGTTTCAGATGGTCTCAAGGAGAGCCAATGTCAATTTGAGAGGGAAGGGATGGGCAGAGCCTAAAGAGCTCTAAATAAGAGATGCGACTTCAGGCTGAAAGGGTGTTTCTAGACACAGTTTCAGGCTGAGGTAACTCATGCTTGGAACTAACTGGAAGCAAATGGGTTGGTGGCTTACTATATTTGGATAGAAACCTCCAGCTTGGCCAGCAACATCTTATGATTATTCAGCTCGCCAAAGAATCCCTGGGTCTCTGCACCTGCACAAGCAAGAAGTTGGCTGTGGAAACCAAGCAGCTCCAAAGAAGATCACATCCTCCAACACCCATGGCTCAGAGACAGCCGTGCAGGCAAATGGACAAGGCAGAACCTCCTAGAGGGCAAAGGCCAAAGGTCTGGGAGGAGTTCCCCCAAGGCAGCAGCTGCCAGAGGGCTGATCAAGGAAGGCACTCCCTGCCGGGAAAGGGGGTCTTTGCCCCTCCTGTCCTCCCGCAGGATTTGATCCGTGCTGTAGCCCATACTCGCAGTATTTCCCTTTCCTCCTTTTGACGACAGGAGTTTATCATGGTTATTCTCCTCCTACTTCAGCGATTCTATTGCATGTAAATGCAGATAACTTTTTTTTTTAATTACCAGACCGTGAGGAACCACATCTGAATGTGATGGAGATGACCTCACATCATCTAGAGATGCTGAACTTTGAGTGAGGTGCAATCATTGGATGAGACTTTGAGGTCACCTCCTCTGCATACGGAAAGGCATGAGTCTAGGTAGGTGTGCCTGGATATTTGGGGAGCCAAAGGGGCAGACTAGAGCAGAAACTGATAGCTGCATCCCAACTCTTCTCTTTTCCTTTAATATAAGAATCCTGACTTTAAAATTGGATCGCCTACCTCTAGATGTCTTTGAACTGAGAAATGAATAAGGTTCCATCTTACTTACACCTCTATAGTTCAGGGTTTTGTGATAGGAAGCTGAATCTCATCACAGTTGATACACTCTCTGTGATTTGGCCAATTGAACATTAAGAACGTGCAGCAGGTGATCAGTGGTGTGGATTTGAGGTCTGGTCCACTGATGAACGGAACTATTTATTGCCTGGGAGGTTGAAAAGAATTACCTCTGTTGCTTCCTTTAGCTCTGGAAACAGTCAGACTTAGACTGAATTAGGATGTAAGCCTGATACATTTTCAGGATTGGAAAAGATTCCATAGTGTTTTGCCAATTTAAAGCGATTACAGAGTGGACACCCTGTCTGGCAGATGGCATCCTGCCTGGGAGACCAAGGGAAGAACCAGGGGTTATGGTTTCGAAGGGAGCAGCTCTGTCACCCACACTCTCTGATCCGGCCCCAGTGTCCCGTGTTAGCAAGAAGGGGTGGTTTCTCATGTCTGGTAATTTAGAAGAAGGACTCATTAGAAAAGTAGTCAAATTTGGCATATTAAATTCAGTTCAATAATTTTATTTTACTTTCTATGGGCTTTACATAGGGTTTCTCAAGCTCACACTATTGACAGTTTCTACCAGACAGTCCTCCACTGTGGGGCTGCCCTGTGCATTGTAGGATGTTCAGAAGCGTCCCCGGCCCGACCCTCTACATTTAGTAACATTGCCCCCTGCCCAGAGGGGACAACCAAAAATGTCTCCAGACATTGCCAGGTGTCCCTTGGAGGTCCAAAGTGCCCCCAGTTGAGAACCATTGGCCTAACATGATGCTCAACACTAATTTCATGTTGTTTTACAATATACAGAGCCTGCTGTGAGCTGATGTGCTGGGCGGGGAGAAGCTATCAGCTGGTGTAATCGGAACACAGGACCAAAATAGATTTTAGTCACCTATACTTGATAGAAAGCTTCAATAATAGCTATAATTTAACAAGACCTAATAAAGGCCATGCACTCTCCTCAGTACTTCACAGTCACTACTTTTTGGAAAAGTTCTTTAAAAGTGTATTATAGGGAAGTGGGGCAGGGATAAGTTAGTAGTTTGGGATTCACATGTATACACTACTGTATGTAAAATAGATAACCAGCAAGGGCCTACTGTATAGCACAGGCAACTCTACTCAATATTTTGTAATAACCTATAAGGGAAAAGAATCCGAAAAGCAATCTATACCTATATCTATATATCTGAATCACTGTGCTATACACCTGAAACTAACACATTGTAAATCAACTATATTTCAATAAAAAATGATTAATGTTTTCTATAAAAAGTATATCAAAGTACAATAACAATTCTCCTATATTTCCTTCCCATCTGAACTTTGGTATATATCCAGGCCTTGATTTTATACTTTTACTGCAAAGATACGCATCTGTAAACAACATTCAATGTCGCTTTGGACACTTCAGAACATTTACATAAATGGCATCATATTGTATGAGCCATCTGCAACATATCTTTTACTCAAAATTATGTACTTTTGTGATTCCACCATGTTGCAACACATAAATCTGGTTAATTTATTTTGACTTGTGAGTGGTATTCATTCTATAAGTGTGCTGTGATTTTATTTACCCATCCTTGTACAGATGGACATTTGGGCCGGTTGCAGTTAATTTCTGTTATGAAGTAATGCCACAGAAAACATCTTTATATGTGTCTTTGCACCATGTACAAGTTTTTCTTCAGAAGTAGAATTGTTGGATCAGAAATTGGGCCTATTTTTAACTTTTCTGCATGATGCCAAATTTTCTCCAAAGTGATTGAATCAATTTACATTGAATCAATCTACACGAGAATCTCTGATTCCCCCAAATCCTCTCCAACACTTGGTATTGTTAAAATTTTGAAGTTTTTCTAATCTTATGGGAGTGAAACATCTCACTCTGGATTTATGTGCATTTCTATACTTTTGGTGAAGTTGCACATCTTCTCCTATATTTGTTGGCTATAGTGGTTTCTTCTGTGAATTATTCAGACTCTTTGCTCATTTTTCGAATGGGTTTTCATTAAAATGTTTGAAAGAATTTTAGCATGTTCCAGACTAATGCTTTGTTTATTTTATATGTTACGAATATCTTCTTCTAGGTTTTTGTTTGTCTTCCCTTTTTAAAGTTGTCTGTTACTTTGATGTAGTCTAATTGATATATATTTTCTTTTATCATTTGTCCTTTTTGGGCCTTACTTAAGAAATCCTTTTCTATTCCAAGGTCATAAAGATATTATCCTATATTTCTAAAAGTTTTAGTGTTTTTTTAAGAGATTAAAAATTAATTAATTAATTAATTCTTGGCTGCCTTGGGTCTTTGTTGCTGTGTGTGGGCTTTCTCTAGTTGCAGAGAGTGGGGGCTACTCTTCATTGTGGTGCGTGGTCTTCTCATTGTGGTGGTTTCTCTTGTGAAGCACGGGCTCTAGGTGTGCAGGCTTCAGTAATTGTGGCTCGCGGGCTCAGTAGCTGTGGCTCGTGGGCTCTAGAGCACAGGCTCAGTAGTCACGGCACCCGGGCTTAGTTGCTCCACGGCATGTGGGATCTTCCCGGACCAGGGCTCGAACCCATGTCCCCTGCATCGGCAGGCGGATTCTTAACCACTGCGCCACCAGGGAAATCCCAAGTTTTAGTGTTTTATTTAAACATTTATTTGTTTGAAACTTCTGGAGTCTTTTTAGGTGTATGGTGTGAGGTAAGGATCTCGTATATTGTCTCTCAACTTCACAACATCCTTACGAGCTCGGCATTATTCCCATTTCACAGATGGGAAAACCAAGATTTAGATAAGTGACTTGCCCATGTTTCATAGATAGTAAAAGGCAGCAGAGCCAGAAGTTGAATTCAAGTTTGTTTGGTCTCCAAAATCCATGCTGTTTCCCACGTGGCATGACACCATTCCAGAAGGCCAGGTGCAAGTGAGCATATAATATTTTATTTTTCAAAAAAAATGTCCTGTCTCCTTATTGTGAGGGTATCACTTATCTCTAAGGATAGCCTAGAATGGAGATTCTGAGGTTAACTCACTTTTCTTTCAGTATAGAATTTCTGGTCCTCTTTGATCCAGGACCCTCTAAGCCTTATCTGCCCTGAAGCAACAGTGGTCAGTCACTGAACCTTGGATCGAACTGGGAATAAAAATGAAGTTGAAGTAGCCTCAGCCATCACTGATTCCTGGGATTTCATCTGTATCTTTAGGATTCTCTCTCTCTCTCTTGCTGCCCAGCTGTTCTCTGGAGGTGGGTATGGTAGACTCAAGGACAAAACGAATAAAGAGGAGGTGCTGAACAGTCCAAAAGAGCTGTTTGAAGTGTGTTACTGTTTTTCTTATAGATTTATAAGGTTGCTTCATCATAGAGGATTATTAGCTCCTTTTCTGTAATATTTGTTGCAAATATTTCTTCTTCATGTCTGTTATTTTTCTCTTTTAGCTTTGGCTGTGATGTCATTATGTTCTGATATATATTTTTGCATATTCAAATCTATCCATCTTCCCCATCATTTCTTATATTACTTTTATGCTTAGAGAGCCCTCACTAGCCTTAGATCAGTTAAAATCACATATAGTTTCCTTTAGAAAAACTTTCAGTTTTCTTTAAAATTTGTTTTCATTATATAAACAAAATCTATTTTATTATTATGATTATTTTTCAGATCATACAAAAGAATTTAACACGAATAGTAATTCCCCTCCTCTCTTCCCAGCCTCCATCTCCACTCCCCAGAGCTAATCACTGTCAACAATTTCTTGGGTATTGATTCTAGTATATTTTCATGAATGTAGAAGAGAAAATGAATTCACAGCAGCAGGTCGTTCAGTGCATGTCCCAGAGCTGAAGACTCTTGGTTTTAGTTTTCTCCAGTCTGAAGGGAGCTAGAAGCTTCAGAGGCTACCAGGGAATTCCCTGGAGACCCAGTGGTTAGGCCTCCACGCTTCCACAGCCAAGGGCCCGGGTTCGATCCCTGGTTGGGGAACTAGGATCGCACAAGCCTTCTGGCACAGCCAAAAAAATAAAGAGGCCACTACACTGGCCGTGCAGCCCTCTCCCCTGGCTGACATATAAGCAGAGACAGAAAGGCTGTGGACGAGAGTTCCCTGGAGCAGGGAATCCTCCATCTAGGGCAGGGGTTCTTGATCTGGAGTCTTCAGGGATTTGTGGATGGAATTCAGGGGGTCCGTGAACATGCATGGGAAAAACAGTCCATCTTTATTTTCGCGATCTTCTAGCTGAAATTTAGCATCTCCTTCCATTATGAATGTAGGCAGCAAATCAGCTTAGTATTTGCAACAACTGTAACTTTGTCACCGATAGAAACCACAGGTGTTCCCATATCACATCCAGTTAGAAATATCTCCAAATGTCATTTAGACTCATCACTACTTAGAAATTACTGCTAGAACTTGTATTAAGTGTCAATAAGATAGCACACATATTAGAGAGCACATTTAAAAAAATGCTTTTGAGAGCTGTACTTCAATATAATGTTTCCACATCACATATTTTATTTTATCATTTAAAAACATTACCCTGAGAAGGGATTGCCTAAGCTTCGCCAAACTGCCAAAGGGTCCACGCATAAGAGAGATCTCGGGAGTGGGTGCGTGGTTTGGGGAGCCCCTCCTGTGGCCCCTCAAGGCCAAATGAGGGGCTCCAAGATTGTCACAAGTAGTCTGGCCATCCTTCTGATGCGCCACCCAGAGTGGCTGGTTGGTGAGGAACCCCTTACCCTTACCCCCGACCCTCACGCTGTAATGAATGTAGGTGAGGGGGGCTATGAGACGAGGTTACCTCGAGTGCATCTCCTGGGTCAGACAATAGGGCAACAGTGACACCCTCCAGGGTCTCCGGAAGAACCAGCACGTGTGAACTCTCTAGGCGCAGGCGCACAAAGCAGGATGCTGCAGGACTTAAGAAAAAGTACTTTTGCTTTGCTCTTTCGCCCTCCTTGCCACCCAAGCCCAGAGGGGCAAGAAGCAGCAGAGGGGGATGGGGTGGGGACTAGAACCCCAGGCAAAAGTAACATTGCTCTCCTTCCCAGAGGACCCTCGGGTCACAAGTCCTGCTGGAGATGGATGGAGGGGAAATGTCTTTGAATGGATGTGAAATTAATCTTCAGCTTAGCGTGGCCTAACTTTTTAAAACCTGAAGTAGAGTTGTAATGACCAGAATGAGGCTGCTCTTACAACCAGGGGACTGCAGAACTGTGTGCTCAGCCCAAGAGGTCAGGAAGAGACCGGGAAGGAAGATTTGAAGGCAGAGGTTGAAAAAAAAAAGCCATTTTGTGGTATATTCCGCCCAGTGTAGACCACCCACTGTACTGGTCTTCTGTACTTGTTAATCCTTTTTTTTTTTTAAACACAACTCTTAGTTTTTACTTTACTTCTCTGAGTCACATATATTTTTATGGTTTCATTTTTAAAAAATGTCACTCTTTAACACAAGCGGAATGTTGCCATGCTGTGTGTGTGTGGGGAGAGGGCAGCACGCCTACTCCCCCAAGTCAGGGACCCCCGAGTGGCCACGAAAGGCCGGGACAGTCACTGCACACCTGCCTTGCAGATTTCACCGGCAGGGTGTTGCTTTTCCGTCGGAGGCTGGTAGGGCCCTTGTGGGTTGTAGTTAGGCAGGAGGCTGCTGAGGCCCTGGGGGAGGGAAGGAAGGGCAGCTGAGTCACATGGGGACACACACTGTTTATGGAGAATCTGTACCAGAGCTGAAACAGGAGGGAAGGGGGCAGGGCACAACCTTTAAAAGAATGACACAGCCATTGTGGACAAGACAAAAACATGCTTAGAACCGACTAGGTCCAAGATGGTGGAAGATTCGACTTCCAGTGGACCTTGGGCCTCATTACACACTCACTATAATACATTAGCTAAATGACACGCCCACTGGCGCCATGACAGTTCCAAGGCTGGAAATGGGCCAAGGAGTGCGTGGTGGCCCAAGTCCTGGGAATCCCCGCCCCTTCCCCAAAATAGTTGGAATAATCCTCCCATTCATTAGCCTATGAAATTACCCAGCCCATAAAAACTAACCACCCCATATTTCAGGGCCTCCCGACTTCTGAGATGGCCCACGCTCCGTCTGTGGAGTGTGTTTCTCCCAGGGCCGCTCTCGCCTTTTGAGACGGACTGCATTCTGTCTATGGAGTGTGTATTTCTCTAAATAAACCCACTTCTTACATATCACTTTGTCTCTCACTGAATTCTTTCTGTGACGAGACATAAAGAACCTGAGCTTCATTAAGTCCTGAGACCAGGTATGTGATCTCAATTAAAAGACAGTAGGTTCGGGCTTCCCTGGTGGCGCAGTGGTTGAGAGTCCGCCTGCCGATGCAGCGGACGTGGGTTTGTGCCCCGGTCCGGGAAGATCCCACATGCTGCAGAGTGGCTGGGCCCGTGAGCCATGGCCACTGAGCCTGCGCGTCCGGAGCCTGTGCTCCGCAACAGGAGAGGCCACAACCGTGAGAGGCCCGCGTACCGCAAAAAAAAAAAAAAAGGTATACTACATGTTGATCTATTTATATGCTATAATATGATTGCCGTTGTCTGGGTTTTAGATAGACAAGAAGTCTGAGAGGAGAGATGGTCTGGAAATGTGGATATGGGTTCTGTATCCTCAGCATGGCTTATTGATCCTGGTGTGTGTGTGTGTGTGTGTGTGTACACACCCGTGTGTGTATGCGTGTGTGTGCAAAGTGAGGTTTCAGAGAAAGTAGATTCAAACAAGACTTGAAGGAGGCCGAGTAGAAGAGACAGCAGGATCTTTTTCTGACCTTCGGTCTAGGCTGTGTGCCAGCAGGAGAGAAAGTCTGGTTTGGAGAGGTTCTGGGGGCGGGACTGCCGCAGAGGGGGGTGGGTGTGTTTGGAGAAGAGGACATTTTATCCCACCTCTACTGTTGTCCTCATCCCTCTGTGTTGTAAGTGGCAGGCGTGCATGGCTGACCGTCAGGCTGGACTGAGTAGACACACTGTAGGCATCACATAAAGTTTGATTTGAATTGACTTGATACGAAGAGGGAGACTGGGGCCTCAGAGGAAAGGAGAGCTCTGGGAAGGCAGCTGCTAGGACCGGGCTTGGGAAACAGAACTGAGACCGGGTCACAGCCCAGATACGTGCATTTGTACTAAATTAATGGAATAGCGTGGAACTGTGCAAATAGTTTAACTTGCCTGTTGATTATACCCCAAAGTATTCTAGATTGAAGAAAAATCGTTTTTCCACTTCAAATGGTACCTGCCTTTTTGAACTGGAGCTGACAAGATACAAAGCGCACCGAAAGGGCCGTGACGTCTCTTTGAAGGAGAAATGCTCTCAGATCTCTCTGCAGCTGGCAGCAGAAAGCTACCTCAGCACCAGAAGCCTCTGTCCAGGGTCTTGCTAGAATTCCTTGACAAGTCTCCAGGGACACTGGCGTCCTTCCCCTTTCATAAGCAGCAGTCTGGGACTTCTCATCAGGAGTGGAGTGGAGACAGTCCTTTCTCAGGACCTTTGGACAGTTCAGTTAAATGGCCTCTCTGCCAGCTCCCCTTACTTTTCCATTTTGTAGTTTAGCCAATAATCAGCCCAGGAAATGATTGGAAGTGTTCTAGAGCCAAGAGGGATGGGGGTGGAAGGCTGTGCACAGAGGGGAAGTGGGCAGGGGCACCTCCAGAGCTGCGGCCAAGGTGGGAGGCCAAGAAGTGTGTGTCACTGAATCACTGTGCTGTACACCTGAAATGACCACAACATTGTAAATCAACTATGCTTCAATTAAAAAAAAAAACCAACATTAAATGACATCTTGGAACAATTTGGAGAATTCTGTTGTGTTTGGCACATTAAGTGATAGAGTCAGTGGAGAATTGGCTTAAGTGTGTGGGGAAAAAAAACAAAGAAGTGACTCCAAGTTGGGAGGGTGACTGCTAGGGACGGAGCCTGAGGCTAAGTGCCGTCACCCCGTGAAGCCCACCGGGATGTCTGGAGAGTAAACAGGGCTCAGCTGCAGACCGGTCTGTGGTGAATCATGTGTCAGCAAGTCTAGTTTGACCGGGTGTGACCAGAGATAAATGAAGCAACCGCCTAGGTAATTTCATGTCAGTGGAGTGATAACAACTTAAGAAAAATTATTTTGCTAGTTGAAAAAAAAAAAAAAAAGAACTTCAGAAAATAAACATAAATTCCAAAGCGTGGAATAACTGTAAAATCAGTACTTGCCAGGAGTCTAAACAATGAACCTTCTAACCAACAAATGGCTTCTGTTGACAGCACCAAGCTTGCTGCCATAACCCGGCTGGAGAGGCAGGAACCGACTTTAAATGTGGAAAAGATTGGTAACCCAGAAAAAAGAGCCAGCAAGATTGAAACCAACTAGTCCTAAACCACAGACACGAGGAAAAAAAGCCAGCATACCATTTGTCACCATTTCACCACCAGCCTTGCTAAATGGCGTTCACTGAGAACCCTGAGCCCCCAGGTGGCAGCTGGAATCCTCAGCAAACACTGCATTTTATTGTGGTGGCGTCCCACCCGAGAGGGCAGCTGGAAGCCGTTTGTCAGTGAAAATTCAAGGAAGAGAATCCAGGACCACTCAGGGCTTATGTTAAACACAATCTCAAAAGGAGGCACTTGAAAATGTTAGTTTCTTTTGGTGGGGTGGCGCTAGGGAGGATTGGAGAGAGGGAAGGAGGAAAGAAACGCCGGGCTTTGGAAAAGCAAATCGGACTCGGTTAGATTGTGCAAAGAGGGATGACTTGGTCGCTGTCGCCATTGTTCTGTCCTAATTCACGCTCCCCGCAAGAGGTGGGCGGGACAAGGCTGCCCATAGGAAGGCAAGTCCCCCCACATGCGGGCAAGAAGTGCTTCCTGCCGGGTCTGAGAAGAGCCCTTAGGTTTCCTCTGTAAACATGGAAGGGTCGACCTTCTCCCTCGCCCGAGTGCATGTGTCTGCGGTAAACCTCATTCTGTACCGATTTGGATTACAAGTGGGTTGAAACGAAGAAAACTCACACTTCTCTGGAAACCCTCTGTTCAACGGATGTCATGTTTGCCTCTCCTCATGTGTTTGTGGACGGCTACTCAGTGACAAAGAGCGGACATGAGCAGATACATTTGGAGATTCTGTGACATACGTTCCTTAAGTTACTACGACTATGTATCTAAGTGTATATATACACTAGGGTGAGTGTATATATGGGTGAGTGGGTAGAAAACAACATTACTTTAGGGCTTACTTAGTGTCAGGTGGTTTTTGAAATTATATTACTTAAAACACTCACTGAGTTATCCGTTATTACCCTCATTTTACAAAGGAAGGAATGGAGCCTCAGAGTAACTCATTCAGAATCACTTTCTAGATAATAAGCACCCTTCCCGTGAACACTTGCGGTCTTTTCAGGAGACATTAGCTGCCGTGATGCTGCAGTTGTGTGAGGAATTTCAGCAGTTTGAACGCTATCAGAATGAAACCTAATTGTATGATACGTTGATTGGGATATTAACCTATAAAAATTGGACTAATGGTGGCAGGGGACAACACTAGGGAACTATTTTGGGGATCACATGGGGGTTGATTTCCTCTAATGTTTCTTCTGTCAACTTGAGTTGCCACTTAACAAATCAGAATTTGTAAACAGGATATAAATGCTTGCATTACTTGGTAATTCGTGCGTTTGTTTCTGGCTTAGACAAGAATGGACACACTTTGGAAAAGCGTGAGGACACTCCCCTTCAACATGAGCAGAATACTGCAGGGTAAATCCAGCAATGGAACGCCTTAGTGCCACCGGAAAGATGCCCTCCCATGGTTTTGTTGGAATTATAAAGGGAACGAATAGATGCACACCAAGGCTCAATCATGACACTAGTGCAGGTAATACTTTCATATACTTTAACCCTCAGAGTTCCTTCATTTCAAGTTAACTAAAGGTAACCAGGTCAAGAAGCATAAAGGACTAATAACTTGATTCTCTTCTGCACGGACCAGTTGGAGCTGAGCACTTAGTTTTGGGGACTGCCAAGTTGTCTCGGGGAAATGTTATCTATGTGCCTAAAATGACTCTTCAAAAGTTCTCCTATTTTTAAAATTAAGTCCCTTTGGGCCCCTCCAGACTTACTCTCTGCTCTGCCCTATGGCCAGGGTGCTGACGGATGACGACTTCTGCCCACAGGCCCCCTTCCTTTGCCTTCCAGTTGGATTCAGCCACCGGTACTGCAGGGTAAATCCCACCCAGGGTGGGAGGAGGGAGGTGTGGGCTCCCTGCTGGCTGGCTTGTGGGGAATCCGGGTGTCTTCTCCAGGTTCTGATTCCCACCCCCACCTCTCCAGGGGCTAGTGTCTCCCGCCATTGCTAGCCCACAATACTAGACGGCATCTGGTAGGTTTCCCTAACTCCGCCCACACCTCTGTGGATAGCCTTTTTATGAAACTGTCCTCAAATTACTCAGTTTGGCTGTGCTGTCTTTCTTCCGCCTGGACCCTGACTGATGCCTGCTCAGCTCCCTGCTTTATACATAGCAGGGCATTGAATAAAGGCTTTTTATTTTTTAATTTTATTTTTTAACATCTTTATTGGAGTATAATTGCTTTACAATGGTGTGTTAGTTTCTGCTAATAAAGGCTTTTTAATTTAATTAAATAGAGCAGTCTGACTTTTGTGATATTTTCATTCAAAGATAGCTTAGAGTAGGGTGACCAATTGTCCTTGTTTGTTTGGGCCTGAGGGGACTTGGGACTTTTTGTTTTCAAATCAGGACAGCTCCGGGAAAACCAGATGAGGCGGTCACAGTAGCGTGTACTCTTTTAACGTTGTGTCATGGTTTTTTGAAGAACATATCTTTCAAAAGATTTCTATGATCATATTTAAGCTAAAGGTGTCTTACTAAACAGTAACAGACTATTTCCCACTTGTGAGAAAATCTGTGTCTGAAATGCTTTTCTTAAAGGTACATTGTGTAATGTGAATAGACCATGTTGCATTATTGTGTTTTGTCTGATCAAGTCTGTTTACTCTCCAGGGGAAGTCACCCAAGGAACTAGTAAGACATCAAGAAGTGATGTGTAAGTGCTTATTAGGAATTTTGGAGTGAATGGAGTGGTAAAGTGCATCGCAGTGAAAAATGGGGCTGCTTGAGTGTGGTTCCTGATTTAAAAGGTACTTTCAGGCCTTTGAATGGATAGTTTCTTGTTTTCATGTCCTTCCAGTGCACTGTTATCCTGAGAACATAGGAAGATATTTACACGTTATGAAGAGCGTATTTTATTTCTTTGTGTTACTAATTCTATTTACTGGTATATTTTAATTCCTAAGAGATAGATCAGTTGGGAGAAAAAAACCAGCAACTACAAAGCTAACATTTTGAGAAGAAATCTTTATTTACATGTTGGAATGTAGTTTGGTTATTTTATCTTTTTCCATTAGAGATATGTTAATTAAATGACAATATTAACAGCTATCACACTGCTCTAGTAAATAGGCTACCTGGGAGGAGAAAATTTAATTGGGTTAAAAATTTACCATGATTTGAATGCTTCTCAATTCAAGATATTATTTTCTGGTAGGAGAGCTTTTGACTATTCACTGCAGAAAGCCAGAATTTCAAATATGTATCTTTTTACCCCTGCCATTTAATATCAATTTTCTTGATCTACCCTTGCTCCCAAATCATCGTTCCCTTCTAAGAGCTGGATGAGTTATTATAAATTGGTAATATTGGTTGTGGTAAAATTAGAATTTAATAACTCACCTCAGGTATCTCAGGATAGCTCCCTTTGGTATTATCTCTACATTGAAATGGTTGTTGTTAATATTGTTTTCCAACTATAAACTACCGCAAGGAAGGCATGAGAGATATTGACCTAAGTGTATTAAATTTAGTTCCCTGTAATAAACATTTATTGAATACCTACTACGTGTAAGAGGATAATAGAAAATCAAATTTCACATTGGGAAGGTACTAATTCAAGCATCAAACTAATGGAAAGAAAAAATCAGTAACCACTCATTTTGGCTAGGGTGTAAAACAATTACATTACGTATATTCATATATTTTTTTAGACTGAATTTCCAAGACTCGATTCCCCTTTTCTTTTGTACCCTTGTGAAATTTGTAAGAATTTGACTCAATGTTTAAGAGTAGCAAATCTTTTTTTCTTCCGTGAACTGCGAGGGCATGAAACAAGATCTCAGGGTCCCAAAGTAAACTCTCCCTGCCCTCTGCAGCTAGCCCACAGATGTACTTTTCTAGGGTAGTGTGTGATGTTTGTGGATGACAACGTAATAGCCTTTGAGTTCAATGGACTTAGTAATTTGGGGGTCATAGTCCTGAGTTGCTACTACCACTGAAATGGGCTATAGAAAGGAATACAGAGGCCAAAGGACCTGTGGCTTGGTTGACCACAGTGAGCAGAATTTGATCCAAATCTAAGTTTTCTTTGGTGGCAGAGACTGTTTTCTTTCGCCGTAATGGCAAAAGAAGGTGTACTGGGGAAAGCAGCCGTAGATCTTCAACGAAAATTCTGGGGACCTTTTTAATGAAGACATTATGCCGATAAAAGATCAAGAATAGTTCACACTGCACATGGCCAGATGAACTAATCTTGACTCAAAATGCCTCATCCTGGGTAGAAACGGGCTGCCTTGAGGTCCGGCAGTCGGGGATCACCCTGGAACAGTTCCCTGCCTTTGTTTTCTTTGGTACAGCGTCCTTCCTGTGGCTCCAGACGTTACTCTAATGTTCATGAAAATGGGTCACTGAAAACCAGGAAAAGTGAGTCTCTTATTGATTAAAGAGATCGGCCAATGGTCTGCTCAGTCCCTGCAAGAATGTGGGTCAAGACGGGTGTATGGATGTGGCGGGGGGGTGGGGGGGGGAGCCACGCGATCAGTGAGAAGTATTTAAAAGGGAGGCAAGATGAGGCCAACAGTTAAACCACTGGATGTTAAATTCTGTCTAAGGACCGTATAGATTAATACAGTGAAACCCAGCTTTAATTCTCTTAGTTTTGTTTTAATACTCTTCATTAAAGGTGGGTTTCACCCTATTAAAAACATTTGTGTGATACAGATAAAACAGATCTGTGTTCTCTTGGACCCTGTAATTCCACTTCTGAAAGTTTATATTAAGGACAAATACCCAGATACATGCATAAGGGCGTACATAAAAGGATGCTTGTCACAACACTATCTAAAAGCAGCATAAAAGTGGAAATAATCTGAATATCTATGAACAAGGGGTGACATCCGCTTCAGAAACCCAGAATGATGCTGTAGATGTGTATGTCAAAGAAGGCCATGGTATATTATTTAGTTAAAGAGAAAATAATACCAAAAGTCATGTCTACCATTGCCCAATGGTTGTTTTTAAAAAATATGCAAGTAACAAAAAAATCAGTATGCAGGTATTAATTGGAATTAATTGCATTAATTAAATAGAGAAGTTTGGTACTCTATATTGTCTCTGGGCAGTAGGAATATAGATGGCTTTCTAAAAGAAATTTTATACTTTTAAGATTAAGAAGAAACCGTACAGGTATTACCTTACAAATCCAAAATAAACAAGAACAAACAAACAAAAAAACCCTTTCATTTTAAAAACTGCGATGCACATTTGCCTAAGCAGAAGTCCTTGCTCTCAGCTGCACCTGGGCTGTGGAAGCTGCGGCAGCACAAGCATCCCAGGAGCTCCGAACAGGAGTCGGGGAACTGAGAACAAACGCTTTCAGACGCGGCTTTGGACTCTGTACTTCCCAGACACACCCTGCTCTTCCTGATTTCTGGCTCACGTCCCTACTGCCGCTAGTGCTTGCACTTGAATGCCCCACTGATTGCAAGATCGTCATTCCCCAAACTGACTGGGACCTCCACGAAGCCTTTCCTGATGGGATGGAATCTCTCTCTCATTCCATCTTCTGTAACTCTTTCTGCCTCTCTTGGGGCACCCACCTCCTGCTACCTGTATCTTGTATTGATTGGAGCACCTGTCTTATTCCCCTTGCAGAATGAGAGCTCCTTGAGGCAGTGTCTTTGTCTTACTCATGGCTATCCATCCTGAGGCACCTCACCCCATGTTTTTCTGATGGGAGGCACCCAAGAACATATACAGGAGATAAATGAAACAAGGGACAGCTGACTTCTGTAGGTCGCGAGCTCTCACGACATCTGGACTTGCTTGTTATTTCTCAGCAAGGAGGGAAACCACTTTCCCATTCTATTTTGCCCCGTCAAGAATCCACGCATGCCTTGGTGAAGAAAAGGAGAAAGAATTAGGGCTGCCTTCTCTGCTATTTGTACACACAGGGTGTAGGATGTGTCATCATTTGACTTGGAGGAAGTGGAAAATGGAACCCAGCCAGCTATTTCTTAGGTCATTAAAAGTTATTAAAGTTGGCAATAAGCGACACCAAAGTAGCCATTGCAATATAATGGAAGCTCTGGCTACAACAACAAAAAATAATTTAGAGAAGCCAGATGGGAGAAGATTGAAAGAGAACGGGAGAGGAGAGCCAGCAAGTGAGACGGTGTCGTCAGACAGCCGCGGGGTGACGACTGCGGATTCCAGCACTCCCACGCTGAGCATCTGAAGTCAGACCAGTGAAATCATTGTTCTTAAATAACAGGCGCCCCTCTAAGCATCCTGCCCTCCCGCATCAGGACCAGTTCAGTTCCCGAAGGTCTTACCGTTGCTTCTCCTCAGGAATAATTTCCGGCAGCCCTCCCTGTATGGCCAGGTGTCATTCCTGCTTTTCCTCCAGGTGGGTTTGTGTCATGTCTGGAAGACCATAAAATTCTTCCGGGGTCTCTGCGTTCCCTGATCACCACCTGCAACTACAATCCCAACCCAAGGAACTGAGTTACTGAAGTCAACGGGAGAACGGAGGCTCAAGGTATTTACCTCTTTCCCGAGGGCCCGGATGGAGGCTGACAGCCAGCCAGCCCTCTGTGCTCCGGCAGGGGAAGCAACAGCATCACTAAACACTGCGTCATCAGGCGCATCGCATGTAAAATGATAAAGAAGAAAAGACAGTGTTTAACGTCGTCCAACCTGCTCTTCTTCTCCACGACAGGTGTCAAAATCTTGCTTTCCTGCCACGTGCGATGAAGTATTACAACACATTAGGGAGTAAGTAAGCCAAGGGCCCAGTCTTCAGCAGGACGGTGGAAGGCTGTCATTTGTGGTCATGGAAACGTGTCTGCATCACACCTTAATGACCATCTCCATTCTTCTCTTTCTTTACCTTTTCTAACAGGCCGGGGGACGTAAAGATGACAAGGAGGCAGTCCTTCTCCTCGGGTGACCTGCGCTCTGTTAGAGGGACACACCCATAACATCTTATACAAAAGTTCCGAAAAAGGAAGAAGCAGTAACGAGATATTCAGAGGGAGCCTGGGGCGGGGTCCGTTCTGAGGCTGGGAAGCAGCAGCGGAGGCACGGAGGCGTGGAGAGCGTGCTGTGTTTTCAGGGCCGGGAGTGGAGGGTGGCGGTTTGTGGAAACACGTAGTCGCAGGTGGTGCTGCAAAGACTACCTCTTTTGGAATTTGTTTTGGGTGAATCAAAAAACCTGAGGTCATTTCCCTTGGCTTATAAGACACTTACCTTGAAAACTGCTGTAACTCATGTCCTATACTGCTAAGCAGAGGGTACACCAAGGTCACTGCTGCCATCTCGGGGGACAGGGACAACGGGGGCCTCCGTGAACCCATCAGGACGTGTGTGGGGCTGGGCAGAAGCCAGCGCGCCTGTCCTCCTGCCGGGGGCTCAGGGTTGTTGGGGAACGTGGGACGTGACCCTAGAGGGCTGACACCCTCCCACTTGTCCATGCGGCCTCACTGGCAGCCCACCTTCTGTGTCATAGTTTAAGTTGAGACCAAATGTGCATTTCTTGGAAACTGCTTTTCTGCTTTAAGGCAGGGAACGCTCAGGGCAGCTGAAAAGGAGGACGTCAGTGGCCGGGAGAGCCTGACCCTGCTCTCCAGGGCTGACCTGCCGCAGTGCTGTGAAGGGCCCAGGCTGGTCTTTGACCTCCTGAATCATACTTTAATATCTTGTGTTTATTGGGAGCTCATTATGCACCAGGTTTTGCACGGAGCATTGTACATGTGCGCACTAATTTAATCTCCATAACAACGCTGTGAGACAGGTGAGGACTTACGGTTCATAGAAGGTAACTTCCCTGAAGAAGCTGTAAGGGCTGAAGCTGGGCCTTGAACCAGGCACTCTGGTGTTCTTACTCTCTCATCCCCCTTCCTTTGTCGAAACCTAATTTCAGAAGAGGCCTTAGGGCAGGGGTGCCCAACCCCCGGTCCGCTGACCAGCACTGTTGCACAGCCTGTTAGGAACCGGGCCTCACAGCATGTGAGCGGCAGGCGAGTGAGCGGAACTTCATCTGCAGCCCCCCGTCGTTGCTCCCCATTGCTCGCCATTGCTCGCCTTACCACCTGAACCATCGCTCGCCTTACCTCCTGAAACATCCTCACCCTCCCCCTGCCCCTGCCCGTGGAAAAATTCGCTTCCACGAAACTGGTCCCTGGTGTCAAAAAAGTTGGGGACCACTGCCTTAGAGGACTTCCCTGGTGGCACAGTGGTTAAGAATCCGACTGCCAATGCAGGGGACACGGGTTCGAGCCCTGGTCTGGGAAGATCCCACATGTCAAGGAGCAACTAAGCCCATGTGCCACAACTACTGAGCCTGTGCACCTAGAGCTCGTGCTCCGCAACAAGAGAAGCCACTGCAATGAGAAGCCTGTGCACTGCAACGATGAGTAGCCCCCGCTCACCACAACCAGAGAAAGCCCGCGCATAGCAACGAAGACCCAACGCAGCCACAAAAGAAAAGACCTTGGAGACATATTGAGGCCAGTATACATACCCGCAGAGAGCCAGTGTGGTGTAGGGTTAGGACCATGGGGATGGTCTGGCTTGAGCTTGTGTCCTGGCTCCACACTGTCCCTGTGTGACCTGACGGATGGCCTAACTCTCCAGCCTTCAGGGTCTGCATCTGTGAGATGCTGCCGACAGCCACACAGACTCACGATGGTCCTAAGTGTGAAGTGAGAGGATACATACAGGCCCCCGGCACGTGGTGTGCTGTCCGTGAACGTGAGCTGTGATTGATCTCCACTAGGAGCTGTGTGTGCATTCTCCACCACTGGGATATCCGCGTTTTACCAATCAACAGTACTTCAGCCAAGAGAAATGAATCTAACCGTCGAATTTTTAAGAATCTGCAGTCAATTAATTTTAATTAAGTAATATGCAAATACCTACTCGCTTGCCAGGGGCTCAAATAATACAGATAGTCAAGTTGCCTTTAATCACCCACACGGTAGAACTGGACTCATTGTCAGATCTGTTAAAGAGCAGAGGGGTCCTTTCCTGGCATCGGGAGGTGACCAGGCGGGCAACCGTCTCGGGGGCCAGCTCTGCTCGGACCTTGTAGTTCAAGGATCCTGCTCTCACTTGTGTTAAAAGCACGGCTGGGATGGAGGTGCCCGGTGGGCAGAGACGCAGCAGATCTGGGGAGGTGGGTCCCAGCCCTGCTCTGCCTCTACGTGGCTGTGTGAACGTGGCCCTCGCTTCCTCACTGTAAACTAAGGGTTTGACGCTAGAGGATGGTCAGGCCCTTGTTCACGGGTCACTCCTCTCAATCCCCTCACGTGACAGATGTGGAAATGATGATACACATCCACCTAAGCGAGCGGCCGAAGGTCACGTAAGTAAGTGGTGGAGCTAAGACCCAAAAGACCCCACCCCTCGTCCTCATGGCCTGGATAGCCATAGCACACCAGCTGTGAAGGCATCTCTTTGCTCTTTCATCCAATGTCTCGTAACTGGGAGCCGTTCTAAGCTCTCACATTCTCTGGCTCCACTGCTGTAGCCCTCTCCCTCTCAGGGGCTGGCAGCGTTGTCCCAGGCATGAGTGAGGGTATAACTAGACGGAGGGGTCTCTTTACGCCCTGCCTTGGAGGTTCCCAGTGTGATGGGATGCAGGGCAGGAGAGAACCCACAGCTGACAGCTGTCCTGGCCGCAAGTGCCAGAGAGGGTGGCCCTCCCCGCCCGCGGCTGCCTGGGCCTCTAGTCAAAGCCACCAGCCACTGGGAATGGGGACAGAAGCCACCCTTTCTGTCTCCTTCCCTCTCCAGGTCACTGTCTCCATTTTTACCTTCTCTCAAGACCCTGCCCTCAGTCTTGCCCAGGAGGAAATTCAGGGTGATTTGGGGCATGTCTCCACCCTGCAGGGATGGAAGTTACTTCAGAGCCTCCCAGTGACTTGGGGTAACAGAGTTATGATTGCAGAATTCGGATTCTCTCGCTGCCACACGCTCCTGGCCTGAATCCCCCCCAAGCTGGTGGCAGCAGGGCCTGCTCTCACTCAACGCTTGTTATTGTTTTCATACTGCGGTGATCGCCTGCCCTCCGGCAGCTTCATTTGAAGCCTCTCATTGGCCAATTTAGATGCACACTTCCTCTGTCCAACCTAGAGGACAAACTCACATCCACACCAAGGATGATCACCCAAGGCAGATTTTCAGAAGACAAGCCCGATGTCTGAACCGCCCTGAGCACTGCGGTTCTGTGCCATCCCTTGGGCTCCGTCACCAAAGACACCAAGAGAAACACACAGCTCCCAGGGCAAAGTCAGAGAGGTGACTTCGGGAGAAATCTGAAGAGAGAACAGGGGAATGGCCCACCGTGATTCAGCGACCAGACCACAAGCGCTTCGGGGCTCAGTAGAGTCGAATGGTTTCTAATCTCAGCCCGGCCGTTTACCGGGTATGCGGCCTCCCCAGAGTCACTTCAATGTTTCCTCATCTGCAAGAGGAGAGGGTTGGGGTCAAGGGCCCTTTCTGGAGCGTGCCTTAGCCCACCATCTCTTCTCCGCACAGGCTAGGACCCGGGGTCCAGGGAGGGGGGTCTTTGCTCCCCGGGAATGTGTGATCTTGTTGGGCAGAGTGCTTCCTGGACTCACCGTGTGGTGATGAGTTCACGGTGTGGGCTTTTGTGCTGAATCACAGGGCCTGTTTCAGCCACAGGGCTTTAGGAAGGGCGAGTGCAGAGGTCTGGAAAGCTTCAAGGAAGTGGGAAAACACGGGAAGGGCCCTGAAGGATAGTTAGAATGTAAGGAGGGGAGAGGAGGGAGAGCGCTTCCCGGTGAGAGGAGCGAAGAATAGAGACCGGGACTGGTCGGGGCCTGCGGAGGGGAGCCGACCTGCCTGGGGCGAGAAGCGGCTGAGGAACCGCCCAGATGGGGCCCATTATGCAGCCCCAGGGTTCCTTCCTTCTTCCCTTCCTCCACTGATTTATCGTTTTGAGTAGCTGCTGTGTAAGTCATCTAGCGTTTTTGGCTGAAAAGTTTTGTTTTGTTTTTTGCGGTACGCGGGCCTCTCACTGCCGCGGCCTCTCCCGTTGCGGAGCACAGGCTCCGGACGCGCAGGCTCAGCGGCCATGGCTCACGGGCCCAGCCGCTCCGCGGCATGTGGGATCTTCCCGGACCGGGGCACGAACCCGCGTCCCCTGCGTCGGCAGGCGGACTCTCAACCACTGCGCCACCAGGGAAGCCCCCGGCTGAAGAGTCTTAAGAGTGAAGTGTGCGCTGAAAGTTTTGTTTTAGAAAGATCTGTTTGTGGTATTAAGGTTCAGAGGTAAAATTGATTAAATGAAGAGGGACCGACCAGACGGTGGTTCTCACCCCTGGTGGTACACTGAAAACGTATGGATCCTTGGCCTTTGCTCTAGAAATTCTCATTTAACTGGTCTGGGAAGGGTTCTGAGCACAGTCCCTTCCTTTCCTTTTTCTCCCTCCTTCCCTCCCGCCTCCCTTCCTTCCTTCCCGCCCCCGCTACCCACACTCTTCTCTCTTTCCTCCTGCAGTTTGGGTGGGAGGTGATGAAGCCCTGAAATAAAATCGCAGCGATCACAGTGGAGAAGAAATTAAGATACAGGGACATTTGTAAAGGAGAAGCTGCCAGCTGCCTGGCCGATGAAACACAGGGCGTTAGACAGAGTCTAGGCGTTGCCTCGAATATTGCTTGAGCGCTTGCCACAGGCCTCATACAGAATCCGAAGCGATGGAGATGCAGACGGCAAGACCCTGGTCCTGCCTTCAGGGAGCCTGTGTGTGCAGATGACAAAGAAAATAACTACAGTACGGGGAGCATACAGACCCTGGGTGAAGGGTAGTTTTATTTTACGGGGTAGAGACACAGACAGGAGAAGGGGAAGAGGCTCCCGCCCGCAGAAGCAATGAAGGAAGTTCTCCGTGGAGGGACCATTTAGAGGCAGCTTGAAGCCTGGGCAGGTTTTCAGCAGGTGGGGATGGGGGAAGGGGCCCCCCAGGGGGCGTCACAGTGAAAGGTCAGGTGTGGAGATGGCCAGGTGTCAGGAATGGCAGAGAACACATGGCGAGGAGCGGCCTGACCCCTAAGATGCACGTGTGTGTGGAAGGCTTAGTGGGGAAGGTGATGGGTGCGTTGAAGTCATCAGAAAACAAAGGAAGTGCTGTGAGGGTAACATTAACCTTTAAATTAAGGCGTCATTTTATACAATACAATGCACCCATTTAAGAAGTCAGATTTTCTAAGGTCTTGAATGCTCAGGTAAGGAATTTGGATGACCAGAGATCATGCGAAACAATAAAAAATCAATAGGTTTGGTATCATTTACTAACTATGCGATCTTGGACAAATTACTCAAGTCTCAGGGCCTCATTTCCTCGTCGTCAGATGTGATAGGACTGGGCTTCCCTGGTGGCACAGTGGTTAAGAATCCGCCTGCTAATGCAGGGGACACGGGTTCGAGCCCTGATCCAGGAAGTTCCTACATGCCACGGAGACACTAAGCCCATGTGCCACAGATGCTGAGCCTGCACTCTAGAGCCTGCGAGCCACAACTACTGAGCCCGCGTGCCACAACTGCTGAAGCCTGCGTGCCTAGAGCCCGTGCTCCGCAACAAGAGAAGCCACCACAATAAGCCACGCACTGCAATGAAGAGTAGCCCCCGCTCGCTGCAACTAGAGAAAGCCCGCGCACAGCAACGAAGACCCAACGCAGCCAAAAATAAATAAATTTATTTAAAAAAAGGTGATAGAACTGTACCTCCAGGGGAATGTGGGAAGATCAGATAAAGTATTCAATATAAAATGCTTGGCACGTAAGAGGGATGTAAGGCTTATTAGTTCTCTTTCCATTTTACTCACCAGAATCCTCCAGGGTGGGACCACAGTCTCACCACATTTGAGAAGCACCCTGGTGGTTCTGAGGCCCAGCTAATGTTTCAGGTCACCTGCGTAGGCAGTGGGGGCCACGCGGGCTTTGGATCAGGGAGACGGCATGGTCAGAGCTGTACATCAGGACCGGGCCTGGCAGCCTGGGAGAAGGAGGGAAAGCAGAGTGCGGGGAGCAGGTGGACGACCTGAGGTGGAGGGGACAGTGGTGAGACTGGTTTTAGTTGATCTTTGTTTATTCATCTCCAGGAAAACATTGGTTCGGGCCTACTTTGAGGAGGCCCTGTGTTCCGTACAGAGCTCAACGCGCCCTCAGTGCCCGGACGCATCTCGTAAGCAACGACTCTTGGAAGGCTTTCTGTGACCTCCTTCTGGCTGACCCAGTGGGCGTGCCTGGCGCCGCGGTTCAGGAAAGCGTAGGGGCTTCCAGCTGACCACGGGGTACAGAGCGCCCAGCACAGGGGCTGCACTAGGGCGGCAGCTGGGGAAGCGTTCTTCTTGGCCTTTATTTTCCCTTTGGATCTTCCACCCTGAGCCCCACAACCACTTCCCAGTCTAGATCTCCTTCCTAACACAGATGCCAAAGGAGGCGAAATCAGTTAGATTCTCATTCTGAAAAGATCGTGTGGCTTCTGTGCAAGGATGAGTTACTGAAGGACCAGCCGTTCAGGTGAGAGATGACCGTAGCTTGGTCCATGTGATGTACTAAAGACAGACATGAGCCGGAGGTTGAGGCAGCCGACTCGAGAGTCCTTGATGATGAAGTAGGAATGATGATGGGAATCAGTGGACTGATTCACTGCCTAGAAGCGGTGCCTCTTGTGTCCTGCCGTTAACTCCACAGGCCTAAAGTGGAATTCCTCACTGTTCTCCACATCTCTCTCTCTGGCTTCCTAGAGATGAATATTTGTGTCCCCCCAAGTTCATATGTTGAAGCGTGATGCCCAGTGCAGTGGTATTAGGAGGCGGGGCCTTTGGGAGGTGATTAGGTCATGAGGTGGAGCCCTCATGGATGGGATTAGTGTCCTTAAAAAAGGGACCCCCGAGAGCTCCTTCCCCACTCCTGCCAGGTGAGGACACGGTCTATGAACCAGGAAGTGAACCCATATCCCAGACACCAGATCTGTCAGGGTCTTGATCTTGGACTTCCCAGCCTCCAGAACCGTGAGAGGTAAACGTTTATTGTTTAAGTCTGTGTTATTCTATTATAGTAACTCTGTCTGCTCATGACACAATCATTTTCCAGTATTCTATCTAAAATCTGGACCTAATTTTGGACTTCTACTTTACTTCTATCCCCAAATCGAATTAGTCACAAAGTCCGGAATTTTCTCCTTTTGAAATGTCACTTGCGTCATTTTCTTTCTTTTTATTCTAACTCAGTCCCTTATTATATATAATACCTGAGGCATTCGGTGCTTCCGTTTTTTTCTCCCACTTCTGGTCCCCACCCCAAGCACTGTAACCAAGACTTAGTCTCTCTGAAACACCGTGTTCACCATTCTAGGCCTTCCGCAGGAACCTGCAGTGATTCCACGTTGAGCGGACATGAAAACCTGCACTGCTCGGTTTAGAATCAAGGCCTTCTGCGGTCTCTCTCCCAACTACTTTTCACTCTCTGCTCACCTATAATAGTAGTTCTAAAACTCTTTTCAAGTTACAGAACTTTTGTTCAAATGGAAACTTTCGTTCAAAAACATGGCCGCTGCGTAAGTCAAGCAAGTAGAAGTGGAGTTTTGGGTTGAAGCAGGGACGGGGTTTGATTTCCTCTCCCCTGCCATGGCCTCCTTTCCATCCTTACCTGCTGTGTCCCCTGAGATGAGCCTCTTCAGACTGTTGTTTGAAATCCATCGCCTTCCAGGAATGCTCTCAGGTAGAAATAGGTGTTCTCCTTAAGGAATCCGTGGGTCACTGAGCCCAGCGTGCGTTTGCCTCCACTGGGCCTCTAGTCTGCCTCTCCTCTGCCTGTTTCCTCATCAGGCAGGGACTCTGCCTCGTAAAAGGTCCCCTCTGTGATGTAATGTGTGCATCCTCACCACACTTCCTCAGGGGGTGCAAGTGCGGATTTAATTGTACTGCTTCTTATAGCATCCTTCGAGAAGCTAAGGGCATCACAGCAAACACAGCCCGGACAAGCAGCTTTACAGGGACCGTCAGTGTGGTGCAAGCACTCCTTTGGTCTGATGTGATCTAGAAAATACTATACGCAGAGCAGTGTTTTCCAAACTTTTTCCTCCAAGGACTCCATCGAGATAATTTCCGTCTGAAAGCCCCCTGGCCGCATTCTCACTCTTGTTGGTTAAAGAAAATATTATTTTTGAAGGAATCCAATTACCCAACAAAGACTGATGAAACCCAGAAACACTGATTATTATGGGTGATTCTGAGAGTTGAAGTCCTTCAAAGGAGAGATTTAACTCCTTTTTTTGGGGAAAAATTTACCTTGAAGAAGAGAGTTTTCAACCTTTCAACCTTTACGTGTAATTGAGGTTCAGAACCCTTCATTGCTAAATCCCTGTGAGGAATTTACTTCTGAACCTTTAATAGGTAGCTTCCAAGTACCATTTCTTTCGACGTTTGCTTGCTGGCAAGAGAAAGAGGATCTCCAGGGAGCTCAGAATCTGGTTAGTCGTCCCAAACGACCTAGAAAGGCTTGAACACTGGATTCAGAGTGAGTTGTTTCTGCAATAGGAATGTGAAAATAAGTCTGTTTAGGAGTTCATGGCATTTTCTAACTATTGATAACTTGATCTCCCTCCTTCCATACTTTCTTTTTTTCCCTCCCTCCCTCCCTCCCTTCCTTCCTTCCTTCCTTCCTTCCTTTCTTCCTTCCTTCCTTTCTTTCCATAGTACATATATCTATACTCAGAAACTTCTTTCTAGGACAAACTTTATTTTCGCATTGAAAATATTGTGTATATGTATGTGTCAAATATTGTTAAATTGAACAATTGTTGATTATTATTTAGCACTTTTATAATTTTTTTGCATTCTTATCCTTCACTTTTTACTTTGTCTTTTTATTGTGAAAAATTTCAAATAATACAGAAAACTAGAAAGCAGACTACAATAAGCACATATAATATATACCTAGATTGAACAATTTTTAATATTTGGTCACGTTTGCTTTATATGTAATCATTCTATATATGCACATACATTTAATATATTTCTAAACCATTTAAAAGTTAAATTACGTACACCCAAAAGCTTCACCTCGAAATATTGCAGCACAACTTTCTAAAAATGAAAATCTTTTACATAACCACAATACCAATATCACACCCAACTAAACTAACAATTCTGCAGCCTACATTTGTTTCCTCAATTGTCCCTCAAACATCTTGTATACCTGGTTTGTTCAAAACAGGATCCAGTCTAGAACATCCCTCTTTTTCTAGAACAATTGTTCCTTCCCCCTCTTCTCCCAAATATACTGACTTGTTGAAGTGATCAGACCACTTCTCTTGAGTGTCCACAGTCTGGATTTGTCTGATGCTTTCCTTACAGTATGGCTTATCTTGTTCCTCTTTCTTCTGTTTTTCCTGTATCTGGAAATTATAAAGCACTAAAGGCTTGATTAGATTAAAATTAAACATGTTTGGCAAGAACACCTCATGGGTGATGCTGTGCACCTCCTGTCGCTCCCAGTTTTAGAACCACACACCCCGATACCTTCAGGATAACACACTTCCGATACCTTGACACCTCCTGTGTTTCCCTTTCCAATAACAACACACCTGCCTTTTCGATTATCCTGAACGTTGTGTTGACTACTTCCTGTATTTCCTTTACAGTTTTATCACATACATATGTATCTCCAAATAATATATTGTTTAGTTTTAAACTTGTATAAATGAAACCATACCGTATATATTCTTTTGTGAGTTATTTTCATTCAACACAGATTCTGCAATTTATCCAGGTTGATATGTGAAGCTACAGGTCATTCATTTTCCTATCTGTGTCCTATTCTCTTGCATGACTACACAACAACTTATATATCATTCTACTCTTGATGGACATTGGATTTTTCCAGGTTTTTGTTATTACAAACGATGTTGCAGTAAATACCTTCATACATATTTGCAGTCTACGTGTCCAAGAGTTTCTGTAGGGTGTATATCTAGGAATGTAATTGCAGGGGTCGATGGTATATGCGAGTACAACTTTGCTAGGTGTTATCAGTCAAGGTACAGTTACAAAACACACAGTACCTAGCTCATCAAAACTGAAAGGGATTTATTATAGGTTATTGATCATTTGCAGAATTGTTGGGAGGGTTGAAGGAACAGACTCTAGGCTGAGATTCTAGGAATGATTCCCAAAGCCACACCAAAGGACTGGGCCACCAAAAAAGCTAGCACTTTTCCCTTCATCAGGAAGTTATGTTTTGAACTGGAAAGCTGCCAAAGTATTTCTGGCTTCAAAGCCACCATGCCCTACATACAATTAGGAAGCCACTTAAGCTAAATCAGGAAGCCACTGTTAGACCTTCTGGCTCCAGAACCAAGCTGCCTCTGCCCTGAAACTGACTTTTAAAACTGGGAAGCCACCATGATAATCCTTGCCAACAAACGGTTGCCCTGAGCCCTGCATTGCTCTCCATTGAACGGAGTTCAAGTCTCACTGAGCTCATTGGACAGGCCCAGCCTCCATCATATCCAGGACCCTGGCTATGGGGGTGTCTTGGAGATGTAGACTTTAGTTTTCTGCCCTTTGAAATACAGGATGGCACCCTAGAAAGAGAGTAGAAAGAACATCGAGCGAACTAGTTCAGAGTTAATGTCAGAGTGCTTCCCAGTGGGGTGGAACCAGTCTACGCTCCTGCCAACAGGGTAGGGGAATATTTGTGGTTCTCCATTCTTACAGTGTTGGGTTTTGTGGGGTTTTTGTTTTTGAAAAGCTATTTTATTGTGACCTGAATTTGTGGTTCCCTGATTAATAATAAGGATGAGCGTGTCTTCATACATATATTTGTGTGTATTAGCCATTCATGTTTCCTTTCCACAGCTAGGCCTGTTTATGTCTTCTATATATTTCCTGCTCTTACCTTTCTTATTAATTAGGATATTTTACATATTCTGAATAATGATTCTTTGTTGGTTATATTTTACAAATATCGTCCAGATTGAAGCTTGTCTTTTCAATTTTCTTTTCTTCTTTTATTTTTTGGTCTAGCCACGAGAGATCTTCGTTCCTGGACCAGGGTGTGAAGCTGGGACCCCATCACTGAAAGCACCGAATCCTATAACCACTGGACCGCCAGGGAATTCCCTGGCTTTTCACTTTTCAAATGGTGATTTTAGTGAACAGAAGACCTTATTATTAGTCAATTTTGTCAATTTTTTTGTTTATGCTTTTCTCACTCAAAGTCTTACCCTATACACAGATCATTAAGATATTCTTCTGTATTTTTTTAAAAGTTTCAAAGTTTTACTTTTCCTGTTTTACTTCCTGATCCATCTGGAATTGGTTTTTATGTATGGTGTGACACGTGAATCCATTGCCATTTATGGATAACCCCTCTGGTCTGCAAAGCCCGATCGATCATATATCACGTTTTGATTTAAGTGTGGATCAGTTTCCGAGCTCTCTTTTTCTCTGTTGGTCTGTTTTTCATCCTTGTATTAGTAACACACAATCCTAATCACTGAAGCTTTATGATACATTTTGATTCTGGTGGAACATGTTCACCTTTTCACCTACTCTTGGCCCTTGGCGGTTCTCTATACTTCTTAGAATTAGGTTGCAAAGTTCCACAAAATATCTTCTTGGGATTTTTATTGGAATTTCATTGAATCTACACAACAGTTTGGAGAGAAATGAGATCTTTAAGGTATTCAATCTTCCTTTCCATAGAAAATGTTTGTCATTCTGTTTATTTTGGTCTTATTTAATATCTCCCACCGAAGTTTTATAACTTTCTCCAAGAAGGTCTTGTATATCTTTTGTTAGACTTATTCCTTGGTACCTTATTTTCTTGTTGCTATTGCAGATAATATTTTTACAAACTGCATCTCCTAACGTCTTTGTTTTTGTTGGTATGTAGAAATGCAGTTGACTCATATATTGATTTTATGTCTCGCAAACTTACTAAAGTCTTTTATTAATTCTAAGAGTTTATAGATAATTGGAAGTTTTCTATGGAGAACATAATATCTGCAAATAATGACAGTTTGGTTTCTGTATTACTTTGAATCCGTATTATCCTTGCCTTAGTACTCAGGTCAAGATTCCAATATAGTGCTGAGTAGAGGTGGGGATAGCATGGAGCCTTTTATTATTCCTGATTTTAAAGAGCACGTGTTCATATTTCACAACTGAGAACAAGATTTGCTGTTATTATTTTGAAGAGACTATCATATTAAGGACATTCCTTTCTTTTTCTAGTTTGTAAAGGAATTAAACAATTTTTTTCTCATGAATGCTCTTTTCATTTTTATCCAATGCTTATCTTACATCAGTTCAGATCACAACATAGTTTTTCTCCTACTAATGTTATAAGTTATATTGATATATGTACTAATGTTGACCTAACCTTTCATTCCTGGAATAAAGCCAATTTGGTCATGCTTTGTTTTCTTTTTTTTAAATTGCTGGCTTCAGTTTGCTGATACTTTGCTCAGGATTTTTGCATTCATGTTTGTGAATGAGATTGCTCTTCAATTTCTTTTCCAGTACAGTCCTTGCTGAGTCTGGGAAGTGTTCGTCTTTTTTCTGTTCTCTAAAAAGTTTGCATAAGTTTGGATCGTTGGGTTTTTACAGGTGCTAGAGCCAGCCAGCTTAGTGGAGAGACCAGTATTTGGGGTTTGAGACCTGTTTGGGCTCCCTTCTTATCATTTAGTAGCTGCGAGCTCTCGGCCTGGTAACTTAGATCTCTGGGACTCAGTTTCCTCATGAGTTAAACGGGAGTAGTAGTACACGCTCTCCCTGCCTCAAAGGGTTGTTGCATTATGGTGAGCATTAAATGGGATACTTTATGTATAACTGCAATATAAATCCCATAGGGAAGATAATCCCTGCCAAAGCTGGCTTTGGGGAAAACACTGTCCTGTGGATTATTCTCTCTGTGATATTGTAAATCAGATGAAGGAAGCGGAAATGCTCTTGGAGGCTTCATCTACTCTAGGGTTAGGGTCAGAAGCACTGACGATACACCTCCAGAAGAGACGGCGTCAGCAGTTTCTGAAGTCAGATTTGTAGCTTTTCCTTCAGAGCCTGGGAGGGGGCCCAGGTCACTGAGTCACTGACTGTCTGGGCTAGAGAGGGTGCACATCCAATCAATGGTGAACTGCAGCCAAGACGGTATTAACTCATACCCAGGGATTTAGGATCTTAATTTTAAATTGAACATTAAGTTTTGCATGTGTGTTTTTTTTTTTTTTTTTTTTTTTTTTTGCGGTACGTGGGCCTCTCACTGTTGTGGCCTCTCCCGTTGCGGAGCACAGGCTCCGGACGCGCAGGTTCAGCGGCCATGGCTCACAGGCCTAGCTGCTCTGCGGCATGTGGGATCTTCCTGGACCGGGGCACGAACCCGCGTCCCCTGCATCGGCAGGCGGACTCTCAACCACTGCGCCACCAGGGAAGCCCTGCATGTGTGTTTTAATTTATGAAAATAATGCCTTCTCACAGTAATGGGACAAGAGAGATTTTAAACGATGTGAGAGTTAAAAATAGAAAAGTTCTCTTTTTTCTCTAGTCACCTCAGCCCCTTCTCCTCCTCAGAGACAACTTTTTAAACTTTCTCTTTGTCGTCTTTCTGGAAGTTCCTGCCACAATTCTAAAGGGTGTGAATTGACTGCTATTCCTTGATTTGTAAGTTTTTAGACGGTGTCTATTATCTCCCATCTACAATGATGAATTTATCTTTCTTTCACTCTTCTCCACTTTCTACTAGTTACATTTCATTTTTAGTTCTTCTCTTAGAATTATATTATATACCACTGTATTAATATTTAATAATATTATTAAGAATAGCATTAATAATATTTAATAATATGAAATATTCAAATAACATTTTGGAATGTCTGCATCTTGTCCTATCGATTTGAGCGTTTTCCTAGCATTCTCAGTATACAATATGGGATACTTGGTTCCTCTACATTTCCCTTCATTCTTCCACCTCCATCTGCCTCCTAACCCCTGTCACCCATACCGTCATGTTTCAATAACAGATATTCTGTTCTGTAACCATATATGTCCTTTGTGCTTTGCCTATATTTTGATTCTAAAAACTGAAAGCCAAGTGTTGATAATTTATCCAGAATTTGTTACTAAGATAACGTAAATACGTGTTCAATGAAGACCACGAAATGTGATTGCTAAACTAGAGAAGCAGATGAGACCCTGTATTAACTAACCTGGGTTCTTGAAGGAGGAAACTCTCAAAAACCAGCAGGAAGAGTGATTTCCAGGAGAAGGGAAGAGGCTCAGCATATTGTAACTACTTAACTTTATTACTACTTTACACATTCATCTTATAAATAAAATTATCCAGCTTTTTAATTATACCATTTTTGCAGAGAATCAATTTCCTTTATGAATACATTTTTTTTTTTAGAGCTTGCTGAATTTTTCTAATTTTTCTAGGTTCTAATTTGGACCTGTTGCTTTCCAGACTTCCTGCACAGCTATCAGCCTGGGGTTTCTTTTCATTCTCTCCTGGGTTAACTTTCTTGCAGGTTGTGTCTGTCACTTCGTTGCACTTCTCTCTTGTTTTGCTGTGGTATATGCTTGATTAGTACTTTCAGAGAAGGTCACTATGTGATAAGTATCTGAGTCCTCGCATATGCATTAGTGTCTAGATTTTATTCTTATTTGTGATTGAAAACTCAGGAAGGTAGAACATTTTGTGTTTAAAATAAAAGTTCTTCAAAACTTAAAGGTAATCCTCATTGTCTAATTGCATTGAATGTTGCTGATAAGAAATTTGATGCCAATATGATTCTGGTTCCCTTGTAGGCAGCTTATTCTTTCCTTCCGGAAACTTTATATTTGCCATTCTAAAATTTCAAGATGATGGCTCTAGGGCTGTGTGTGTGTATGTGTGTGTGTGTGTGTGTGTGTGTGTGTGTGTGTGTGTGAGTGTGGTATGTTTTAATTCATCCTTTCTATGACTTGGTGATGTCTGCAAACTGGCGTCTTTCTTTTGCTCTGGAAAATTTTCATAATTTTCTGCCTTGTATGTTTTCTGTTCTCTCTGTCTTGAGCATCTATTAAGTGAATATTAGACTTCCTGAATTTATCCTCTTAAGTCTCTTAACCTTCTGAATGCTTTTTTGGTAAATCTCTGCGTTTTTAATTTATCATCTGAGATATCAATGTTTTTCTTCTAGCCCTTCCATTGAATATTTTATTTTGGCAATTATATTTTTAAAATTCAACAACTTTTTCTTATCTGATTTTGGGGGTGAGCGTACTGTGCTGTTTCTTCCTCTTTAACCTCCTCCTCCTAACTTGTATTCTTATTCTTCCTTCTCCTCTTCCTCTCTTCTTCTTCTATGTGTTACTTTTCTCTCAGGTGCCAATTAGAGTTTGGAATGTCTCTTCTGTGGCCTGTACTCTCTGTATTTTCTCTAGGGTATTTTGTTTTTGTTCATCTTACTCCATCTCTCTTGGGTGGTTAATTTTTTCCCTCTAACTAATTATCACTTAGTTGATCAAAATAATATTTATTTAGTTCTTTCTCTTAGCCAGACACTGCGCAAGACCGGCTAGGCGCCTACGCCATGAAGCTTGCACTGTAGGGAAGAGGTCAAAATTGTCAAGTGAATAAATAGGTAAATAGGAATTTCAATTTGTGTGTCATGAAGGAAATAGAGCAGGGTAACTTGAGAGCAAGTAATGAGGTGGAGGCCCTTTAGAACGAGTGGTGGGAAGGCTTCTTTTAGAATGGGACAGAGATCTGACACCAGCAATGTGACCGCAGTGGGAGGTGGGGAAGGGAAGGGTCAGATTACGTAACATCTCTAGGTAGGCCCTGGTGTGAGAGGTTTGGCTTTGATTTAATTGCAGCAGGAAACCACTGGAGCATTTCAAGAGGGGGGTCATGCTCTGATTTATGGTTTTAATGATCCACCCCACCTGCTGAGTGGAGAATGACCAGTGATAGACGAGGATGGCCATAGGAGCCATGAGGAGCCTCTTGTAGTGTCTAAGCTGAGTGAGGTTAGGCCGGGGGTGACAGCAGCAGGATGGTAAGGCCTGGCCACCACGAGAGCGTCCGTCTTATAGGCAGGACAGAATGTGCTGTGAGAAGGAGAGAGTGGTCCATTGTGTTAACTGCCGTGGGAAGGTTACGGAAGGTGAGGACACAGCAGTGAACATCACACCTGGCAAGTGAAGGTCACTAGTGACTTCACAGTCTAGGAGAGTCCTGAAGCAGAAACTAGATGGAGTGAGCGTCTGCAGGGTCTGGACCTAGTACCCGCCTAGTAAGTTACTTAGTGGTGGATTTGTCACTTCCTATTGGTAGCTTGGAATGAAAATTCCTTTAATATTTGTC
This sequence comes from Pseudorca crassidens, assembly GCF_039906515.1. NCBI lineage: Eukaryota > Metazoa > Chordata > Mammalia > Artiodactyla > Delphinidae > Pseudorca > Pseudorca crassidens. The sequence goes on along the minus strand of NC_090305.1, from coordinate 3,059,718 downwards.
CCTAACCCAAAACACTTTGCAGAGCTGTCCACATTTCTTCTAAAGCCCTCCCCTTCTCCCTTCTTCCTATTCTTCTAATTAGGTCAGAAAACAGCCTCAGCGAGGAACAAATGGTTTTAAAATCTCCCTTTACCTCCATGTAATTCCTGCTCATCTGTGACCAGAAAGGGCGCTTGAATTCCGTTTTGTTAACGGGTGTGTGGGGGGGGACTGGGGCTTCTTTCAGGCTGCTGGTGTTGAAGCCGGGGAAGCACTGGGTAGAGGAGGTGCCGAGAAACTCTCAGGAAATGGATGAAGTTACTGAAGCTGTGAAATGCTCTTTGGGTGCACTCACTATCTGAAACCAAGAAATTGAACCACAAATCCATAAATTTTCCTCTAAAACCCCCAAACAAAAAGCATGGTTTTATTTCCAAAGTTACCTAACACATACAGATGCTTTTCTCAAATACCAAATTTTTGAAGGGAGGGATCAGATCCAGTTGGTGAAGGGATGTGCAGAAGTATCAAAGCGACTAAGATGTGCCTCTACTGTAAAGATATCACCTCATTTAATCCCATAACAGCCCTTGCAGTGGGTTATTTTAATTCCTGTTTACAGATGAGGAAACCTAGGACTGGCCACTGTCACACAAGCTAGTGACAAACATACTTAATAGTCATGTTTATTCATCCTTTTTTCTCCCCCCCCCCCCCAGTTTAGCTTTTATTTTTGTTAAAGCTATAAATGCATAAAGTACAAATATAGAAATAATTCTACATGACTGATTGTAAAACATAACAATTCCGTGTCCCACTCTCCAGAAGCGTTCACTTGCAATATCCACTTGATTCTTTCAACATTCACTCAAATTTGTAACATATTTTTTTATTTAAAAAGAATTTTGGACATTAAGTATTTGCTTCAGACATGGAATACAGGACTTTGTTCTTTCTCTTTTACCCACCTTCACTCAGGACACAGTTCATCTCCATCCTCCCAATATAAGTAAATTATGATTTTGGTTAGCTCATTATTCAAGTTTATTACGACAATGCATGCTGAGTCATGCAGTACACAATTGTTACTTTTTCTCTCTGTTGTATCTTTTCATTTTCTCTAGAGTTAATAATTGCCTTCTTGTTTTATTTGCATAGTTTTCTGTATACCTGCTGCTAATTCAGTGCCTACTCTTCCAATATACTCAATTTCATCTTCTTGAAGAAATCTCTTCCGGATCTTCTGATCTGCTCCAAACTGGGCTAGTTGCCCTGTATATACCAGTGACATATCTGTCATCCTGAGTTCTGCCTGCACCCATTATGCTGGGTAATTCCTTCAACTCTCTCCTTGCAGGTCTGAACAAGTCTTTTCTATCCTCTCATTTAACTGATAGTTAACTGAGTGTAAAATTCTAGGTTTCAAAACATTTTACTTCAGAAATTGAGAGGCTTCATTCCATTACCTTCTGGCTTGTCCCATAAACCTATGTTTGGTTTGTTTTCTTCTCTTTTGAAGTTTGGAGGATCTTTTCTCTGTTTCTAGCATTCTGCAATGTCACAACGATGTGCTTTGCTGTGGATCTATTTTGCTTCCTCTATGGCTTTTGTGGGCCCCATTTACTCTAAAAACACATGTCTTTTGGTTCTGGGAGATTTTGCTTAAATTATTTTGCTGGTGACTTCTCTGTTTTCTCTTTTTGGAACGCCTGGACCAATTCTCTATTTTTTTTTTCTATTTTTTGTGCTTTTTTGTTCTCTCTGGGAAATTTTCTCAAACTCATCTTCTATTTTAAGTAATTTCCAAGAATTATGTGAATGTTCTTCTTTCATAGATTAAAAAAATCCCAAACCACACACAATGTCTTCCATTATCTCTCTAAGGATATTAATGATGGTTTCAGGGGATGTTTTCTCTTTTCTACCTGATTTTTCTAGTTTGTTTTGGTGCCTGGCTTTCAAATTAATATATTTTATTGACTCTAAGGCCCTTTGATGCTCGTGCTTTCTTGACTTTACAAGAAGGTGGCCATGAAATTATGTGGCACCGCTGTAGCGTGACTGCCTCATGGCTGACAGTGACTTCACAATACCACCAGTTTGTAAGCTGTATCTGGATTTCAGAGATGTTCATTCAGAGATGTCAAATATTTGTATCTTAGAATCAGTGAAATGGAGTAAACACTTTCTTCTGATATCTGGGGATCCTTGCCATTCTGCTCATAGTTTAAGAGTGGTGTCCCCAAATCTGTTGGAAGCTTTTTCTGTGTTGTTGTTGTTGTTGGTGGTGGTGGTGGTAGTGATGGTGTTGGTGCTAGTATTGGTGTTGGTGGTGACGGTGGTGATGATGTAGGTATTAGTATTGGTTTGGTGTTGGTGGTGATGGTGGTAGTGATGGTGTTGGTCATGACAGTGTTGGTGCTAGTGTTGGTGTTGGTGGTGACGGTGGTGATGGTGTTGGTATTAGTATTGGTTTGGTGATGGTGGTGGTGGTGGTCATGGTGGGTGGAAGGCTTTACTGACAGCAGACTTCGTTGGAAGGTGACTTGGCTTGACTGTTTTATTAGGAAACCCTCTAATTATTATTATCTTTTGGGCTGGCTGGATTCTTGAGAGAAAAATTTTTGAATCTTTTGCCAGAAGAGGTAAGCCTGGCTGCCAGTCTTCTGAGAGTAAAAAGAGGAAGGAAGGCTGAGGACTTAGATATTTGACGTGCACACTTCTGCTCAGTCCCCCTCCCCCTGTATTAGTCCTGCCTTCCCTCTGCTTGCTGTTCCCAAAGATGTTCAATTATACCTCTCCAGGGGGAAGAAACCTCCATGCTCTTCCCGTTGTGGAGCTGGGAAGGAGAGCTGAGGATCTAAATGTTTCTCAAACAGACTTGCAACCGTTTTCTGCTTCATCTTTTTCTCCACTTTAAAGAAAACTGGTGCTGCTTCTGAGCCTTTTGAAGGTCTGTGGTGTGAATCTTGACTTTCCCCACTACTGGCTCAGGTTTGCTTAAATCAGTTTCTTCTCCTCTTTCATTTTATAGCTTCCAAAAAATTTCTTTTTCCTTCCTCTCTGTTCTTGCGGGTCTATGCCTTAAAAATCGCTTTACTGTTACTTTAGTTTGGTTTAGGGAAGAAATAGAAGTAAACATCAACATTTAATTTGTCATCTTTAAATGAAAGCCATCATTTATTTTTTCTCTGTAATTAAGAGATGTAAGTTCAATTCAGAACACTTAGAAAACAATGAAAACTACAAAGGGGAAAACCCCCGAGATCTCCTCCCCAGAGATGACCACAGATAACACCTTTGCACGTAACTCTAAATACTTTGTGATAAATTCTTAGTTTTGAAAATGATAAATAAACTAGCATGCACACTTTAAAGACTTTTGACATATATTGCCAGGCTGACCCACAGAAAAGTTATTCCCATATACAATCACCCAGAACCTGTATTTTAAAATATTGCCAGCAACAGGGGTTAGTATTCTTCTTAAACTTTTGCCAATCTGGTGGGGAAAAAGCGTCTTCTTTTAATTTGCCTTTCTTAAATCCTAGTGACTTTAAGTCCTATTCTACGTATAGTCCTATAAAATCCGGTGTGAATTGTCAGTTTGTATTTCTTTTTTTATAAATTACATTTCTCATTTTCTCTGCCTATTTCTAATTAGCGTTTTTATTTTACTGATTCATAAGAATATATTAAGGCAACCCTTTAATACTTCAAAATAATTTTCCTATTGTCTTTCAATTTTTAAATACCTCTTTTCATATTGTGCTGTTAGGCAATCGAGTCTTTCTTTTATATGTTTGTCTTTGTTAGTCTGTTCTTACCCCAAGGCTGTGCTTACCTACATGGTCTTTTAGTTCTTATGTGGTTTCATAAGGCATGAAATAAGGCTCTAACTTTAGGTTTTTCTCTTACTTACCAATTATCTCAGCAATATTTGTTTAAAATATATTTTCCACATTGATTTGAAATGCCACTTTTATCTGGATCTGTTTCAGAGCAAAGACCATGAACCTTTCAGTACACCATGCTCCCCTTCAGAACCGGCGAATTCGTTTTTCTTCATCTATCTATTTCTTCATCTGTCAGCGGTGCCAGGGAACTGCATTATTCTTCCTGTTGTTATCTTGCAGCCCGATATGCTCCTATTCATCAGTTCCAGAAACGTACCTGGGTCCTCTGTGGTGCCTCTGTGGTGCTGGTCCTTTGTGCTAAACACTGGGAATACAAAAGAAACGAGGGCAAGCCCTGTGTGGTGATCATGTCAGTAAGCCAGAGACAGCTCCAACCAGGAGTCATTCCACTGTCCTGGGACAGGTCTCTTCTAGGCAGGAAAGTGCAGGATTACAGAGAATCTGGAGGACGTTGAGCAAGATGGTCATGATAGCTGTTTCTGAGGTGTGACCTTACTTGAATTTTTACTGCTTCTTTATTCTTTCCTTAGTATTGCTTGTATGTTTCACAAGCATAGGCATTATTCCTTTTTAAATAAATCATTATTGTTTTGAAAAACTGGACCTCCATTTCATGGAGTTGGGTTAATTGCAACACTTGGTTCAAACACTCTCTTGGGTCCCACATTACCTTTACAAAAAGAAGACAAGGAGAAGAACCTGCAGGGGTTAGTGTAGGCCCAGGGTAGGGAGGCTTCTTTGGGATGTTCCAGGAGGGTGTTCCCGGGGGCGACACATGGGGGGTGGCATGAGGGGACAAGGTCCAGCAGCCGGGAACAATGTGGCCTTTGGGGAATTGTGGGTAATTCAGCTTGTCAGAAGCTGGGTCGTAAACGGGAGTGACCATGTGTTATCTGCTGTGCATAGAGAACATTGGAAATGAACAACTTTAAGGCTGTGAGAATTTCCGTGTGTAAGGATCTCATATATCTAATTAAACCAGTCCTTTGGGGCATAGTCTCACAAATGGAGGATCCGATATTCTTCCTATTAAAAAGTGTAACTTTTAAATATATCTCTGGTATTATATTAATAGCCAGAGAAAAACTCTCCAAGCTAAAAAAAAATACCTGGGTGAAATAAACAGTATAAATAAATGCATATAGGGAATTTCCTGGAGATCCAGTGGTTAGGACTCCACGCTTTCACTGCCGAGGGCCCGGGTTCAATTCCTGGTTGGGGAACTAAGATTCCCACAAACCGCGCAGCGTGACCAAAAAACTAAAGTAAAATAAATAAATAAATGCATATATACCCGGATTATTAACAAAATGGGAACTTTGACAAAGATGACCTTGCTACCCAGCATTATCAATTTCTCCCTGTCTACCCCTTCCTTCCCCAGGGCACACTGAAATGTCCTTGCGTCCTCTCTGATCTCGGTGCTGGTCTAAAGATCAATTCATGTCTCCGCTCTCCTTCCCAGAAAAACGACACCACATGGTCTGCTTTAGTTCCCTACCTCCCCTTCTCTCTGCATTCCCCTCAGTCAGGCTTTCAACCCCTCTGTACCACGGAGACGATTGTTACCAAGGTTGGCACAGACCTCTGTCCTGCCAAGTCCGGTGGTCCTTTGCTGTCCTCCTCGTACTGCGTCTTTTAGCAACAGTTGGCAAGTCTGACCATGCTTTCCTGTTGGAAAGATTTGTCTGAGCTTCCATTCCATCCCATTCTTCTGGTTTTCCTGCCACCTCACCGGCTGCTCCTTCTCAGTATCTTCCCCCTGTGTCTGACCTCTAGATGTTGGAATATTCTAGGACTCAGCTGTGGATCCCCTTTCTTTCTCTTGTCTTCTCCCTGGCTTTCACGCCACCTGTATACTGAAGACTCCCGATAGCTTGACTCCCCCTGGAGCTCTAGATTCCTAACCCCACCTGCCCACTTGACACCTCCGTGTAGGTGGTTTTTAAGCATCTCAGACGCAGGTGGCCAGAACAAACTCTTGCTTTTCTACCCTCTCATGGTGGCTTCTCCCGGGTCTTCTCTGTCTCAGTAAAGGGCACCACCATCTTACTCTCTGGCACCTCAAACACAGGAATCATTCTTTTTTTTTTTTCGGCCGCACCATGCAGCTTGCGGGATCATAGTTCCCCAGCCAGGGATCAAACCTGTGCCCCCTGCAGTGGAAGCACAGAGTCTTAACCATTGGATAGCCAGGGAATTCCCACAGGAAACATTCTTTTCTTTTTTTTTTTTTTTGCGGTACGCGGGCCTCTCACTGTTGTGGCCTCTCCCGTTGCGGAGCACAGGCTCCGGACGCGCAGGCTCAGCGGCCATGGCTCACGGGCCCAGCCACTCCACGGCATGTGGGATCTTCCCAGACCGGGGCACGAACCCGCGTCCCCTGCATCGGCAGGCGGACTCTCAACCACTGCGCCACCAGGGAAGCCCAGGAATCATTCCTGATGCATCTCTTTCTCTTGCTCCTTTCATACATCCACCTAGTCTTGGCAGATTTTTGGGGAAATGTCTTCCAAATCTTACCACTTCTCCCCATTAACATGGCTCGAATCCTAGCCTAAGCCACTTCCCCAGCCGGGCTACTCCGACACTCTCCTGACTGGTCCTACCCTTCCCCACCACGTCTTTGCACAGCACACGGTGACTACGCTGAAAAGTGAGTCAGGGCAGCACACACTGTGCTTCAAACCTTCTAGCGGCTTTAGGCGGCACTGAGAACGGAGCCAGTCTCCTTCTGAAGTCCTACAAGAGTCAGACTCAAGCCCCGCCTGCCTCACTGGCCACGCTTTGCACACTCTGCCCCTTCATTTCTGCCTCTCAAACACTCCAAACTTGTACCTGCCCTTGGACCTTGGAGTTTGCTGTTCCCTCTGCCTAAAACACTTTTCCCCAAGATCTTCGCATGGCCGGCTCCTCATGCATCATTCAGGTCTCCGCTTAATTGCCTCCACTTCCACAAAGCCTCCCTAGGCCACCTAGACACACTCCATTGCACTGCCTTTCAAAAAATTGTCAGAGTGGAACTCATTCTCACCTGCTATTTCCTTTTCTCTGGATTTTTGCTTTCCCAACCAGAATGAAAGCTTTGAGAGCAAAAGATCCTTGCGGGGCTTGTTTACAGGAGTGTCTTTGACACCTAGAACAGCGCCTGGTATTCATGAAAGGTTTGTTGAATGAGAACATGTTATCTTGTCACATGTGGTGGAGATATTCTTGTCCTCAGTCTGTAGGCAGGAAAACCATACCAAAGAGGCTAGCTTGTCCAAAGTCAAATAGCTATTAGGAGTATAAGTGCTGGGATCTGATTCCGGAGCCTCTGATGTTAATCCCCAATAATACTGCCTTCAAAATTTATCGCTCTGGAATCAAGAACTCATTTTATAAAAATGGGAAGGATTCCTAAAATATCTGTAAGCAGATGAGTTAACTTTTCATATCTGGGGAAGCAAACACAGGCTGGAAATAAAGTTTACTAAAGTGTTAAGAACTATTTTTATCAGCAGGGCTGATCGGGTTTGAACAAAATCCTTTCTTTTCGTTGTTTAAACTTATAACTAACACACAGTGTGATTTCTAGGAGAACCTGTAGCTTGAACACAGATCTTGTTACTGAGGGCACAGAACCCCAGGAAGGAAGACCACCGGGCTCTGTCGCATTTGGCCTCAGCTTGCGGCAGGGAAGTCCCACTCTCCCTGAGTTTCCCCCCATGGCGTCTGCTCCATGGCGTGTGCACAAGTGATTTTGCACACGCAGAGCCCTCTAAGGGGTACTTATGCGTTTGCTCCTGTCAATAGCCAAATATGTCTCTTCCCCTCACCCTTCAGAACCCACGTTCTTCAGGGACCCATCCTAAGTGTATCCAGCATCTTTGATTGCGGTGCCAGTAGAGACACGAGGGTCTGCAGTGGGTGCTGGTTCTTCATAAAGGTCAGCTCTCTGAGCTCTTGGCCCTGCCTGGAATGCGGATGGAGAAAGGGCATCTCTTCTGGTGAGGACGGGGTCTCCTGGAAGAGGAGCTGGTGTCAGGGCCATGCTTTCCCAAGTCTCACCTGCACGGCTCCAGGAACCCTGCTCACCAACACTCTGAAAGGGTCCCCCGAACCCTGGCTCTGCTTAGGGAGTGACAGGTGCGGGGGAGGTCGGGAGGAAGGGACAAGGCAGATGAGAAGTCCGAAGGCAAAACCCTTTGCTTCTGCTTTGATTCTCCGGAAGGTCAGTACTCCTTTGAGTTTCAGCCACCAACTGGAAGAAGATATTTCTGAAAGAGTTGGGGAAATGTAACCAGGAATGTCTGTGAGATGATGTTGGTTTTGCTGGGTAGGGCAATGGTGTGGTTATATTTTAAAAGTCCTATCTGTTAGAGATGAAGTATTTACAGGTAAATACACTGAAGTATTTACAGGTGAGATGATACAATGGCGAGATTTGTTTTAAGCTCCAGAAGAAAGGGTGTCAGTTTGTGGAGGGGGGTAGATGAAAATAGTAAGGGAGAAAGTTGTTGAAACTGTACACAGGGGGATTCTTCATACTAGTCTCCTCAGTTCTGTATAAGCTTAAAATTTCCTCAATAAAATGGTTTTTAAAAAACCATCATTATCCACGAGTTCAGTCAAATGTATAAACTACTTGCTTTACTTGTCCTGAAGGACTTAGGGCTGCAGTGGGTCATTATGGGCTTGTACAGAGGGCATGTCAACCAAGAACCAGGGGCACAAGCCCAGCTGAGGGAGAGGTCGCTTCACCTTGCTGCGTCATCGTGACCCAGGGGACTGTATCCTCGCCCTTCTGACTTCATGAGGCTGCGGTGACGGGTGCAGGAAAGCCCCTGGGAAGTGGACAAAGGTGCTGTAGAAAAGCAAATCACAGCTGAGTCGAGGACGGCTCTCTCTTCTCTCCTCTGTCCCTTCCTCCTTCTTCCTTTTTTGTGATTCTCGTCCTCAGCTCTGCTTTCTCTCTCCTTTCTATCTTGCAAGTTTGCCATTTTTCAAAACTCAAAATAAGACAAGACAGGAAAACTGCCCTGTGTTTTCCTTTCGAAATTGTATGACTGGGCTGGTGGTCAGAGGCTGTGTCTGTGTCTGGTTTGGACCTTCTGACCCCAAGCGCTCCTTCCCGAGGTTTCTTCTGGACATTTCCACGCTGTGGAGGTTAAAGGGGGGCTGGCCTCCCTCTGGCCTGGGCAGATCTGGGATTTCCTGCCATGAGTGGTACATTGTACCAACATCTAGTTTATAGGGGCCGAGCGAAAAGACACATGAATTGCAAGATTCGATGGTTTTGTGTCAAGATTCGCTGCAAGATCTTCAATTGCAAGACTGATGGTTTTGTGTCACCTGAGTGAACATGAATGGTTTCTGCAGTTTAAAAAATGTGCTTGGAAGAATTGGGTTAATTATTTACCACATGGGGAAAAAGTCCTTTTTTGCTAATCTGAGACTTAAAATGCAATCTAGACACTGAGTTTTGAATTCACTGCCAAGGAAACCCAACTTGGATACCCTGGGTCCTCCTTTCTCATCCCCTTACTTTGTGTTAGTCATCGAAAAGCTTAGGTACAGCGCTCCCAGGATTTATGAGTTGCTTCTCACCCCGGTACCTGTAATACAGCAGCTCGGCCGGACCACGTGAGCAAAGCAGGAAGGGTGGGCTGAGAGAGTTTTAGAGCCTTTGGCACAAGCTGAAGTCACAAAGTCACTTTGCAGGAAGAGACTGGGGTGTGAAGAGTTACTGTGGAAAAGAGAACACCACCTTTTTTTTTTTTTTTTGCGGTACACGGGCCTCTCACTGCTGTGGCCTCTCCCGTTGCAGAGCACAGGCTCCGGACACGCAGGCCCAGCGGACATGGCTCACGGGCCCAGCCGCTCCGCGGCATGTGGGATCTTCCCGGACCGGGGCACGAACCCGTGTCCCCTGCATCGGCAGGCGGACTCTCAACCACTGTGCCACCAGGGAAGCCCTAGAAAACCACCTTTTGCTGTAAGAGAAAGTGAGAACAGGAAACTTAAGGTAGAATTCTACTCATAGTGAATGCTTTGGGTTTACCCCCGCTTCTTCACTGGACAGATACTTTCTGCAACCATGAAAGGACTTCTCCCCTTCTCCCACGCCCCTCATTTTTTCCACCCTCAGAAACCACCTTCTCCCATATGGGTTATTTTAGTAAATCTACTGCCCTTCAAACAGGTCCTCGTTCTCATGTTTTGCCTGTAGTCATTTAGTTAGAAATAAATTTTGGGAGAAGATGGTGGGGAAAGTCAGATTGCTCAGCTGGCCACTTTTCCTCCCTTGAGGCACCAGCAGTGTCCCCGGCTGAGTCAGCTCGCCATGGCCTTGGTGTGGTTATCCGCACGGGCCCCTCAGGACCGGCCATCCGGCTTCCCCATCCAAGTGCTCCTGGGCCCCTCGTGAGCAGCGTCCTCTCACCAAGAAAACGACCCCGACCCCGCCACGTTGGCTGACCACTGCAAGCTGAGAGCTCGGCAGCTCCTCAGGGATGCTGGGTGGCCCCTTTCTGGGAGTGTGGGTTCTCACACAGGCTCACCACATCCTAGCTGTGTGACACTGGGCAAGTTACTGGATCTCTCTGGGCCTCAGTTTCCACATCTGTAAAATGGGAAATGCAAAAGGTACCATAGAACTATAGCAGGACTTAACAGGTGAATACATATAAAGCAACTGCCTCACACTAAGTGTTGGGTATTATTATTATCGTTATTATTCCTAGAGGAAAAGGGGTGGCCTTCTAGGTCAGGGAGCCACGTGGAAGTGGGCGGGGGGAGGGCACACACTGGGGAGCCAGAGTCACCTGCACAAGCTTGTCAACAAAAAATAACTTACAGGGACTTCCCTGGTGGCACAGTGGTTAAGAATCTGCCTGCCAATGCAGGGGACACGGGTTCGATCCCTGGTCTGGGAAGATCCCACATGCCGTGGAGCAACTCAGCCCATGCACCACAACTACTGAGCCTGCGCTCTAGAGCCCACAAGCCACAGCTACTGAGCCCGAGTGCCACAACTACTGAAGCCTGTGCCTAGAGCCGGTGCTCTACAACAAGAGAAGCCCGCTCACTGCAAGGAAGACCCAACGCAGCCAATAAATTTAAAAAAACCCTAAAACCCAAAAAAACCTTACAAATCTAGTCCTAATGCCTTGCTTTTTGAGTGCCCTCGCTGTGCTAACCGTGGCAGAAGACACTTCTTAAACATTCTCTTTAATCCTGATAACAACCTGCACGGCAAGCGTAATTATCCCCATTTCAGGGAGGAAGAAACTGAGGCCAGGTAGCCTGGAGCCTTGCTCAGGGTCACAGTCCAGTAGGTGGAGGAACATGAGCTGGGCTGCAAGGTTCACTCTTGCCCGACATTCCACAGCCTCTCCCTCCCGTCCCTCCGAAGGGCCGCCACCCCAGTCACTCAGATGCCTCCTAGCTCTGGGCGTTTATGATGTTCACAGGCAAAAATAATTTAAGGTTACACAGTGGCTTTGCTTGGAATGAGCCTTCCATTTGGTACAGACAATATGTGTATGAATTAACTCACCAGCAAAGGAAGTGTGCCTCCTGGAAGCCCCCCCTGATTAGCCCATAACACGGCACACAGTAGGCTGAGGTGGGTAGCTGGTGGGCGGGTTGCGGTAGAGACGTCGCCATTGTCAAGAAATTGAAGTTAACACCCCAGTTGCGCTGGAAAGAAATAGACTCGGGAGGGTCTGGAGGCATCCGGCACCCACAGTCCCTGGGGCTCCCCAGTGGGCGTCTGGGGCCGGTCCTTGGAGCAGCTCCTCAACTCTCACTGCTGCCCTCGCTGCCCTGCTGGGGTCACCTTCCTCTTTCCCCAGCCCCTCCCCCAGCTCCAGGACCTATTGGTTCCCTGCACGTGGTGAGAGGGCTTGTGTGTGTGTGTGTGTGTGTGTGTGTGCACGTGTGCGCACAGTGGGGAGGGCCTCTGATTGCCCTCCTGCCAGGACTGGACACAGGGAGCCGGGAGCTTCAAAAAGCAGACGGCACATGTCCTTTGCATTCGACCAAAACACAGGCCCTGCCACTTACTCGCCCTGGATTATATTCTGAACCGAACCACTTGCAAGTCAATTTAGGGAGGAACCAAGCCTACATTCAGTGAGTTTAGCTAACGCAGAGATGGGCGCAGAGCTGGATCTCTGGTGATCCCATTCCAGGCTAGACTTTTTTTTAATAAAGCTTGTGGCCACGGTCACCTCTGGACTTTGCAGTGGCATTGGCCCCTCAGTGGCATTGGCCCCTCAGTGGCATTTGCAGTGGCATTGGCCCCTCAGCTTGAAGTTGGCTACCTTCACCTTCGTGTTTGTCTGCTCGGGCAGCCGGGACAAAGTACCACAGACCAGGCAGCTTAAACAACAGACATTTATTCCCTCACAGTCTGGAGGCTGGATGTCCAAGATCAAGGTGTCACAGGGCTGTTTTCTCCTGAGGCCTCTCTCCTTGGCTTGTAGATGGCCGTCTTCTCCCTGTGTCCTCACATGGTCGTCCCTCTGTGTGTGTCTGTGTCCTCATCCCCTCTTCTTATAAGGACACCCGTCAGATTAGCACCCACCCTAGTGATCTCATTTTAACTTAATTATCTCTCTAAAAACCTTGTCTCTAAATATGGTCCCATTCTGAGGTGCTGGGGGTTAGGACTTCAACATATGGGCTTTTGGTGGGATGGAAAGCAGCCCATAATTACCTCCTACCCAGTATAAATTCAGTAGAGTTAACGATACCTGTCATTCATGCTTGGGGTGGAGAGATTACTCAGCAGTTAGCCCTCCTCCCAAGCACATAGCTGAGATGAACCACATAAGGTTTTAGCCTTTTTGGAGAGTAAATTTAGGGGATGAATACTCTCAGGTAAGGGGAGCACCCTGGGCTTGACGGTGGTTGAAGAGATTGGCGATGGGAGGCAAGAGTAGTGAGGGAGCAGAAACGGAGGAGAGATGGTGCCAAAGGGCAGCATTACCTGGAGTTGGGGTCACAGAAATGCAGACTATTGCAGCCAGAAGTGATCCCTGGAGATCACTGTCCCTGCAGAGTTCCTGGACTGGAACTCTGTAATATTCCTCTCTTCCCAGCACGTGGAGAAGACTCATTTCCTGTTCTCCATTCACGACAGACCGCCTGGAACCTTGGCACTATCCCCCACACCGGACCAGAGAGGACAGGTCAGGAAAGGCGCGTGCGCTGAGGGACGTGCGTTTACAGGGACTGAGGGACGTGCGTTTACAGGGAGGCCAGTACGGCAGCATCTGCTCATTTCACCTGCTCACACCCTGCCTTCCTTTCTTCCGGTAGCAGACTCTATTTTCTTGAGCCCAGAAATGGGCATGTGACCCTGGATGGATAAATCATTGTACCCCTTTGATCTCAGTGACTGCTCCAAGAGTTCAACAAGGTTGAGCCACGCTGAGCTAACCAGGGTGTCCCCACTGGAGCCCCGAGAAAGGCTCTTACTCTTGGATAAAGAGCTGTCAAGGACTTAAGTCTGAGCTGCTGTTGCCGGGAATCCACCCACTGCAGAAGCTGGTTTGGCTAAGACGTCTGTGCACAGAGGGAAACGGAGGCCGGGCAGAGGGGGCGGGCCCCGCGACTCTGGAGTCCCTGCTTGAGGCCCGGACCTGGCCATCTCCGCCCCAGCCTACCCTCCTTGTGCTGTGGCCCCAGGACCCAATAAATCCCTCCTAATCTTGGATTTCTACCATCTGTGACCCAAAGAGTCCACCTAATTCAGGTAGAGCATGGAGTGAATTAAAAGTTGCGAAAGTGGAAAGAGAATTAAAGGGGTTTGCCAGCTATGTCCTCAGCAGGAAGATGAGGAAGGGCCAGGCCTGCAATCTGGAGGAAATGCCCGTTACCATGTGACGACTGAGAACAAGCAAAGGGTTCAAATGACCTTCGGCTTCTACTTTCTGAAAAGCAATCTTTGAATTGGAGAGGTGAAAAGAAACTCGATTAACCCTTTGGGGAATTGAGACCCAAGATGAGAGAGGAGACAGTAAGAAAGGGTCACCTGCCTTGAAATGAGCTTGTCTCTGGTCCTGCTGAAGCCGGTAGGCGGAGCAGGCGCCTTGCCACGGGAGCGGGAGATGTGCTTTTGCAGGAATCGCGATAACGGGGCAACATGCTGTAGAGCTGGAATGAGTGTTAGATCAGTTTTCACAAGGTGTTGGGACTCGGGGTGCAGTTCTTAGACGCTGGGGGGGAGGCCACGCCTTGAGTTCCGTGAGATGTTCAAGCTCTTCACGACATGCTGGCCGCCGGCCCTCTGGTCCCAGACAGCTGGGGCTGGGGGAGCAGTTTTGCCTGGAGGGCGACGAGTGGAGAGAGGAGTCGTGAGAGAAGGGATTCCGTTTCGGGCAGGTGGCTTCGAGGTGCCTGCAAGGACAGCTGTGCAGGCCGCTCAGGTGGCACTTTGAACGCTTTGGTCTGGAGCTCAGGAGAGGTTAGGCCTGGTGAGGTCGTTCCGGGGCTCATGGGCAGGAAGGCCGTGATGCTGGATGCGAGTCCCAGGGCTTCCGTGCTTCTAGGGTAGAGAAGCCAGAAGCGACGGGGTGACTTGTGTTGAGGGCCTGGTGGGAAGAGAAGAGCCGATGGGGAGAGTGAGAAAGAGGGTTCAGAGATGGGAAGGGCTGGGGAAGCAGAGGGAACAGAGGGCCGGGAGAAAGGGGGCAGCTAACAGGGGTGAACAGTTGACAGTTAACAGTGTCAAATGCTAATGAAGAAAGAAGACTGCTTTGTGGCAGAGACCTGCAAGAAAAATCCATTTCAGTAGGCGGGGCAGAGCAGTTGAACAGGAAGAGGGGAGTGGACGGGCTTCCTTCCTCACTCGGTCGCTGCCTTTGCTAGCACCTCCTCGCTCACCAGCCTTTCAAGTAGTTTCCAGCCAGGCGTCTGCCGTGCTTTTTGCTTCCACGTCCGCACCAGCACCCGCACCGCTAGCTGCTTGCCTTCCTAAAGCCCAGCTCGCGGGGGCCGAGGGACAGCACGCAACCGCCCCTCCCGCCCGGGTACCGTAGCTGGAGAGATGCTGACTCGGGAGCTCACACGGCGGGCCCTGACTCGGTGGCCAGCACGGTGTGCGAGAGCCGCTCGCTCAGCCCTGTGGGAAGGAAGCAGGGGCTGGGAGGGGTGTCACGCTCCGCATCGCAGTCAACCAGGAGGAGGTGGCAGAGGGCCGGCCGTCTCCACGGTGTGGCTCCAAGTTGCCCTGGGTGCTGCCGTCTGAACTACAGCGGCAGCAGAAGCCCCCGGACGGAGGCCCAGCTGCGGCCTGAGGAGGTGGGATTCAGGCCAGGCCTGGACGTGTGCACGTTCCATCACTCCTAGCATGTTCTGTGGGCAGAACTGAGTCACGTGGCAGGCCGTGGCTCTGTGAGAGGCCGGGGAAGGCAGCTGAGCTGAGTCACGGGGGAAAGGAGAAGCTTGCCAGACTGGTGGGCGTGGCATTCAAGACCTTGCCACATTGGACCCAGCCCACTTTCCTGTCCCATCTTCCCGGAGTTGGACTCCACTCCAAGGTACAGGGAAGCATCACCTACCATTCCTACGTGTACTAGGCACATCCCCATTTCCCCCTCAAGCAGGAACACTGCTTTCCCAGCCCCTACCTACTTCCTGGAATCCTACCCATGCTCTAAGCTACAGGGATAGGCCTCCTCTTCCATGGAGGACTTCTGAGTTGCAATTATTCCCTCCTTCTGTAATTTGTTTGCCTCAGACTCCATCACTCTTTATCTCCTGCTTGTATTAAAGCTGTAACAGTTATATAAATTCCTCTGTGGGCTGCAGGGCAGGGTGAACTCAGAGTTACCTTTGCTCACCCTAAACCTACGGAAACAGTGGGTTGTACGGTCCCAAATCAGGACGTGCGGTCTGAGAAGTCTTAGCGTACATGCCAGGATCGAGCAGGTGACGTATTAGATGGTGGATTCTTCAGAATTTCCTGGAGGCGTAATAGATACTCAGTGAATACTGCTGGCCTGGGATGGAACCGAGTCGTTGTGATCACTTAGTCACATACGAAGCAAGAGAGAGAAACCTGGAGGGACTTTTCAAATCACAGCAGCACCAGCTGGAGACATTTTCTGGGGCCCTAGGGGGACCCAACATACTCACCAGCATTCCAGGACTCCCAGCCAAGTGAAGCGCCTAGACACCTCACTGAAACAGTACAAAAATCCAGTACAGCAGAAACGTGATGTTTGAGGGTCCGCGTTTTGCGCCAGCCCGTGGCCATTTGAACTTGCGTGCCTTCGAAGGCACCCCGGGTTCTGAGATGATTTCAAGATGAATGGCTTTATTTGGTGTCTGCTGTGGCTCATTTAGCAACTGGAAGCTTCTTTCCAGCTCCGTGGCTGAGGGCCTGAGGATGGCTTGTGAATTATTTTGTCAACAAGTCAACCAGGGATGGTGTTTCCAGTCTGCCTGTTGCTTGTATGTGACCCTCAATTATGAACGTTAATACAAGGAAGACATTATTTTAACGGTAAAAATGCTTGCATGTATCTGTTCCGTTCATGGCTGAGATGTTATTGGCACTAACCTGAACTGAAGCAAAAAGGAGCAAATAAAAAGTATAGCTGGTGCCCAAGCAGAGCCGTCCGGGGCAGAGGGCTGGGCTGCTCCCAGCTTGGCTTCAAGGGGTAGCGTGTCCTGCGTGGGCTGCGTGTCTGTGGCACAGGGGACACCTCTCCGGGTGGCCAGAGGAGAGGGGAGAAAGGACGGGTTAGTCGGTGTGGAGGCAGTTGTTGCCTGCTCACTGGTCTTCCTTCTCCAGGTCCCCTGGGAGCTCCAGAACCTGTGACCTTGGCCTACAGGGGAGCCCAGCCCAGCGAGTCTTCCGTGGGGATTTGCTAAAGGACCCTCCGTCCAGCCCAATCTCGCAGATGTTCCCAAGACACACCCCACATGCCTTTGCTCGTTCTGTTTCTTCTTCCTGGAACCTGTCTGACCCACTTGGAATCCGAAGCATCCTTTCATCCGTCTCCGATGGCACTCCCTGCATTCCTCTCTGATGGCCTCCACCGGTTATGAACCCAGAGTTCAAGGTTCATCTTTTGTATCTGCTGCTGCCGCACCTTCTGGCTCTTTCTTGCCCCACCAGAGGCCTCTCACATCCTTGGCACTTTCTAGGTGCCGGGCACTGGCTCTGCAGTCAGGCTTCCTGGTTCACTTTGGAGCTGCTGCCACCTCGGCTGTCGGACGGGAGGATGAGTAGCCCCTAGCGGATGGAGCTTATGAAGGACCGTGCGGGTCAACTGGACAAGCAGGTGCTCAGGTTCTGGCCCGCACAGACGCCCATGGGCTGGGAGCTCGTGACGCAACTAATCAGAAGAGGATCTCGCTCTGTACAGACAGGTGATAAGAGAGGAGAGAGCATGAGGTGCGAAGCTCAGAACCCAGACACAGGAGTAGTTGACGGACCAGGGTGCCCACTGGTCCGCCTCTGATACCTGGAGAGCACAGTGGCAGGGGTAGGGAGCTTGAAGCTCGGCCAGAAGCCCCTGGTGGGGCCCGGCTGAGGTCTGAGGACGTGGGATTCAGCTTCGTAGGGAGAACTTTCTGACGGGGAGAGCTGTCTGCTGATGAATTGGGCTGCTTGAGGGGGCTGGCGGTGGGCTGCCCATCAGGCGGAGACCTGGGCAGAGCTTGGGAGGAAGACTGACCTTCAAGGGCCCTGGTGAGCCCAGTATGTATGGTGCCTGTCTTGTCCCAGGGCCACGGGCAGCTCCACGTGTGAGCTGTGTGGCGCTCTACAAACGTGACTATGATAACACGGGGGTTATCTTTACTTGTAGAAATCATGGTCCCTCCTCTTCTAAGAGCAGCAGTCAGGTGTGGGTGGGGAGGAGATCAGATCCTGCCTCTGAAGAGGCTCTCACCTGAGTCGAGATGGGGTGGCCGGAGTGGGTGGGAGGCGGGCTGCAGGGCTACGAATCCCACACAGGGTGTTTTTCTCTGGTGAGGGGGTGGTCAGTACAAGGTGGCCATTGTGGGTTAAAAAATAAAATACGGCCACCAGGAGGAAGTGGGCAGGAGCTGAATCTGAGAGCCTGTTCCTAGCAAGGACTATTTATAAAGTCCGCCCAGCGTCCAGCTCAGCTCGGCGGGGGCTCCCTCCTTCCCAGGATGCGGCCCCAGGGCTCTGGGGAGGGAAACCTGCAGGACACCCGGGCTGGGCTCTGCCACGAGAGACATGGCCGGTTCCACAGGCTGACTCTCAAATAACCCGTGCCTGTGGTTTATTTTGTGTTAGAAGGGTTGGGTTGGGGGAAGTGGAATTTGCTTTTTTCCATTTGCTGAAGATGTTATTTTGAACAAAAATATGTTCACAGAGTTGAAAGAGACTCATGGAATAAAGCTGTTTTATTGTCAATGAAATCATAGCTATGGAGGTTAACTCAGGCTACTTGTAAAAGCAACCATGAAACAAGGGGCTGATGAGAACAAACTGCAAAGAGGAAAAACGAGTGAGGGAGAATAATGACTTACAGGAAGAAATAAGGTACGATCTGAGGGGTGCATCCCACAGACCCTGAGCCAGGGAGCACAGCAGGGTGGGTGCAGCCCTGGACAAAAGGTCTGGGCTTTGTCCCAGCTCTGTCACTTACCAGCTGTGTGACCTTGGGCCAGTCACTTAACCTCTCTCAGCCTCATTTTTTCCTATCTGTAAGTTAGCCTAATCATCCCTGCATGGCCAGCCTCACTGAGGTGCTGTAAGTCCATCTTTGTAAGCAATATTAAAACACAGACACTGTCAGACTCCATTCCCTTTCTTTCTGGCTATGTGCACAGTTTCTGCTGACATACTGCAAATTGGCTTCTTGTTTCTGCATCATGCCCATCTGAAAAATGCTGTTTCTGTGTTGCCTCAAACTGCCACTTGGGGCCTCATGGCTGACTTTGGGGTGGTGGTGGTGAAGCCTGCTTTCCTAAGAGAGGTGTACCAGAATTTCTCTCTCTCTCCCACAGTGCTCAGGATCAAAGCCTAGGTTGGCCCCTCATTTTCTACTCTCCTCCTCCTTGGCTGCCCAATCCTGGCCACCCTGTCGTCCATTCATTCCTTGAACACAGCCGTCATGCTCCAGCCTCGGGGCCTTTGTGCGTCTGCTCCCTCTGACTGCCCTGTGCTTTCCCGGTCACCCATGGATCTTTCTCTTACCTCCTACAGGTCTTCCTCACACGGGAGGCCTACCTGCCCACCCTATTCTAAACAGCACAAGCCATTTCCTGTTTGTCTTCCTTGTTTTGTCTTTCTCTTCAGCAGTTACCACCACCTAACATACTGCATATTTTGCTCATTTATTGCGTGCCCCTCCCACACCTGCCCTGGAATGTAAGTTCCACGAGAGCAGAGATTTTTCTTCCTTTTGTTCATTGCTCATTCTCCTCCAACATCTCCCCTTGTAAAATGAGCTTGGGAATAATCTCTCTCTCTCTCTTTTTTTTTTTTTTTTTGATTGTCTGGAGGAATTTGTATCAAATTGAGATGATCTGTTCCTTGAAAGTTTGACCCCACCTGTAAATCCATCTGGGCCAGGTACTTTTTTGTCTGGGGGGAATAACTTTAGCCAGTGTGCTAGTTTCTTTGATAATTATATCACTGTTCAAAATATTTTCACTTAAGTCAGTTTTAGTAAGTTATATTTTTGTAGGAATTTGTCGAAGTTTTCAAAATTGTTGAATTTTGATCATTTTTGATCATACTTGTATTATTTTTTATGTACACTTTATGTGTACTTCCCTTTAATTCATAATACTGATTATTTTGACTTTTATCTTCTTATTTTGATAAATCTTGAGAAATTTATATTGTTAGTTTTAGCAAGGAACCAACTCTTAGCTTTTTGGTTCTTCTCTATTGTGTTTTTGTTTTCTGTTTTGTTGATTTCTGTTTCTATTTTTATTTTCTAATTTCTTCTAATTTCTTTGAGTTTGTTTTGTCCCCTGAATCTCTTAAGAACACACAACTCACTAATTTTGAGATTTTCTTCCATTCTAAGTATTTAGCTATAATTTTTCCTCAAAGTATACATTGGCTGCATCCCAGAAATTTTAATATATGGTTTTTTATTGTCAGTTAGTCTTAGGTATTAAATTTTAAAAATTTTGATATTTCCCCTTCATTCCATGAGTTATTTAGCAATACTGCTAAATACTTGGGCATTTTAAATTTATATTTTAAACTTCTGATTTAATTTCATTGATGGTCAGAGTTCCCAGTCTTTTTTACATTGGGTTGGCCAAAAAGTTTGTTGGGGTTTTTCCATAACACCTTATGGAAAAACCCCAACAAACTTTTTGGCCAACCCAATACTTAAGATTGAAATTTATTGAGACTTTCTAAATGGCCCAGTACATGATCAGATTTTTGCATATATTCCAGGTGTGCTTGAGAAAAATGTATATTCTGTATTATTTGGAAGAACTCTATGTGAGATGTTATTTAAGTGGGTCACAACTTGTAACTGAGTGGTGCATATTTTCTATATCCTTGCTGATTTTTTTTTTCCTTTTGATCTATCAATAACTGAAAAAGCCTTGCTAAATTCACCCTTGTTCTATAAAATTTTACCTAATATATATGGGGCTATTTTATGTGCATTTATATTTAAAGTTGCTCTCTACTTGCTGAATTAAAACTTTTATTATTTTATGGTAACCCTCTCAATCCCTCATAGTACTTGTTGTCTTAGAGTCTAGTTTAATGATACTGATAAGCTACATGGCTTTCTTTTGGTTCATACTTGCCTACCCTGCCATTGTCAATTTTTTTTAAATTTACAAACTTTGCATATCCTTATTCTTAATGAGTGTCTCTTACAGATAACACATACCTGTATTTAAAATATTCAATCTGTTAACAATTTGAGTGGTGAGTTTCATCCAAATATATTTATTTTACTTATTGATGTATTTGGACTTAGTTCTGTCTTCTTTGTCTCAAGTTTTCTATATTTGTTAAATCTTTTCTTGCTTTTGAAAAAATTATGTCAATATCCCCCCAATAAGAACTTTCATTCTTAGTTTCTTCCCACCTCTGTCAGCCCCTATCATGTAGTTATTATCTACACTCTTAATTTACACTATTATTGATATTTTTATCTTTTTCTTTAGTCTTAGCTATTTATTTAAGACAATACAAATTCTTTCAGGTTACTTAATCCCTTCTCCTTTAGATATATATCTCTTGCATCATCTCTTGCATTTGTCTTTCTTCTTATTCAAATATTTTATATAAAACCATTTTTATGAGTCTTTGTGGTGAAACATCTGAGGGCTTATATGCCTGAGAAATAAAACATGTCATGCCTGTATATTTGGATGGCAGTTCAGTTGGTTACAAAATTTCAGGTTTAAAGTTCTTTTCCTTCAATACTTAAAAAAATATAATTCCATTGAGTTATTGCATCTATTGTTGTTGTTTGGAAAGGCAGTTTCAATCTGAATCTGCTTTTTTTTTTTCCTGGAAACATTTAAAAATCATCTTTTTGGCATTCTTACTTTTCACAATAACATGGATAGGTGTGGGTTTTACCATCTGTCTTAAAAAAATTTTTTTTATCAGCTTAGGGGTTCCTTAAATTTGAGGTTTCTAATCTTTTTCAATTTGGAGGAATTTAGTCTATTATTTTTCAAAATTATTCCTACTCTCCGTTTTTATTATTTTTTTATTTCTGGGACTTTTATTATTTATATGTTACCACTTACTTCTACTTCTAACCTCTATATCACCTCGATTTTTTCTTATATTTTCTGTTTCTTTGACTTTTCTTCTTCCTTCTGGGAGAATTGGTCAACCTGGTCTTTCAAATTGTTACCTTGTTCCTGGGCTATTTCCGTTTTGCCCTTTATGTCATCTAGAGGGTTCTTTATTTCAAATATTGCGTTTTTGTACCTATCATTTATATTTTGATGCTTTTGTATGCTTGCTTTTCTGTTTCATGTTGCTAGTATTTTTAAAATCCTTTTTAAAGAGATATGCGAATTAGGCTAGTTTTAACTTCTTGCCTCTGTGTCCTAATATTCTGGTGGAATCTTTAATGCTGAATAGTGTTTTTATTTTTGAAGAGGCTGTGTTCTTCAATTGTCTTGTAGATTTGGCCTCTGAGATCGTTTTCTTGAAGGGTATCAGCTTTCCTCCAGTGATGCACCAGAGCCAGCTGGTGCCAGTTTCTGGAGTTTAGGGAGGAAGGGGGAAATGTGCCCTGGGGGGCAGAGCTCCTCACTCCTCTCGAAGTCAGGGCTTTACTGTTGCCTGCAGGGAGAAACAGCATTAGAAGAAGATGCTCTTTAAATTGTAATCCCCAGCTCTGGGGGATTGGAGGAGGAGGGATGAGGAAGCAACTGCCTAAGGATTTTTAGCCTCAAGTTATATATTTGTTAACTCCTCACCCATATTGTACTTCTGCAAGGTCTGATTTCACTCCTGAGGAAAAACGGACCATTGCTTGGGGGGAGGAAAAGAACCCCTACCATCCCTTTTCCGTTTTATCATTTTACAGCTGTTCTTTCTCCAAGGAAAAGCCACCTTCTCCTACAGACACACAAGTCCATAAAAGCACCTCTGCTCATCCCAGGGTCTCCACATATCTTCTGCAGTTCCAGGGTTACTTTCATGGAAAGATCCTATATTTGCGATTGACAGAGTCTTGGTACCAATCCCATAGGCCACTTTCTCTATGTTGAATGCTCCCTTTTTTCTGTCCCATGCACTTTATTCCAGCTGAGTTAGGCTTCTTCTCTTTTTTAAATTTTTCTTTTATTTTTGGCTGCATTGAGTCTTAGTGCTGTGCATGTGCTTTCTCTAGTTGCGGCGAGCGGGGGCTACTCTTCGTTGCGGTGCATGGACTTCTCATTGTGGTGGCTTCTCTTGTTGCAGAGCACGGCCTCTAGGCGTGCAGGCTTCAGTAGTTGTGGCACACCGGCTCAGTAGCTGGGGCTTGTGGGCTTAGTTGCTCCGCGGCATGTGGGATCTTCCCTGACCAGGGCTCAAACCTGTGTACCCTGCAATGGCAAGCGGATTCTTAACTGCAGCACCACCAGGGAGGTCCCTAGCCTTCTTAAGGATCTCTGATCTACAGCTTTGGGTGCTATAGCTTTGCGCTGCCCTTAACTGGCTCCACTTGGTTCTTGTTACCCCCCTCATCTTTAGCTTTTCCTTTATCCTGGAAAATCACATTTCACACAACTCATGACTTATCTTAGGGAGCTTTTTCCAAATCACAGCAATTTTTGATCTAATTTATCCCAGCTTCACCCAAATTTCTGCTCAGTAGGAGACAGAGATTAAAGGAACGGGGGAACAGAATGATTCATCTGTAAATGGAGTTTGACAGCTCCCCTCTGAATACCTATGTCCACCCTGCTCACCGAAGTGACAATCTTATTCCCATTATTCTGCTTCAGAGGAAGAACCAGTTTCTTCAAAATCTGGATTTGAGGGGTTTCAGACTCAGGGACACAGGACACAGTGGAAGCCAATGATGAGATTTGGGCTAAAATAGGAACATTAAATGAATGTTTGAAAAGGTGATGATGAGGCCCCCTACCAGCCTGCTTCCCTTGCCCTCTTCCTAGAACATTGGAAGCTAGAGATGTTTCTTTTACCCTTGGGCAAGAATTCATCCTTGAAGGAACTCTGAGTCCCCAGAGAAAACATCTTCAGACACTGACATTTTCTGGAAAGAAAAGTCCACTTTCTACTACTTGATCACTTCCTGAAGTCTACCAGTCAACAAGTTCCACCCTTGCATAGAGAACAAACACTCAGTTTTAAGACTTTCATGTTTCCCGTTAAATATGGACCCACAGCTAAGTATCACCACGCATTTGAGGACAGCCTTTAATACAAGAGACTGAAATTAGCATTGTCTCCAGAGGAGACACATCTGCAAAGATCAGAAGAAAAAATAGTTGAATTACAATAACGTCCATAGAAAAGAGGAACAATCTGAGAACAAGAAAGAGCTCTTTGAAATAAAAAAAAAAAATGAAAGCTGAAACAAAATTTCCAGTAAGATTTGCAGGATAAAGAGAATCTCTTAGAACGTAATGACAAGACAAAAAGATGAACCACTGAGAGAAAAGAGAAAATCAAAGGCTAGGTTTGGGAAGTTCAACATCTTTCTGGAGTTTTAGGAAAAGAAAATAGAGAAAGTAGACTGGAGGAATTTTAAAAATACATCCTGCTTGAAAAATTTCTAGAACTGAAGGACATAATTTTCCAATTTGCATAGGTCCATAAGAACCTAGCATAATGATTGAAAAAAAGTGGGTAAAAACTTTCAGGGAGATAGAAAAGGTCACAAGGATCAGGAATTAAGATTGCACCTGATTTTTCAGTAGCAATGTTTAATATTAGATAAAAATAGAATAATATTTCAAAAATCTGCAGAAAAATTATTTCAGTAAATATAGAACTCCAATGATTATACTGAAGGATATGTAAAATACATAAAAGTAAAATCATATCTTCCGGGTGTAAGGCATGTAGTCCCAAACTGCCTTCTACATTAAAGAAATCAGCTTTCTGGAGGTATAATTTATGTACAACAGAATTAGCTAATTTTAAGTCTACTGTTTAATGAGTTTTGACTAGTGGTTCTCAACCAGAGGCGATTTTACCCCCCAGGAGATATTTGGCAATGTCTGAAGACATTTTTGGTTGACACAACTTGGGGGGTGGGGGGGTGCTACTGACATCTAGTGAGATAGAGGGCAGGGATGGTGCTAAACATCCAGGAATGCACAGACCAGCCCTGCACAACAAAAACTACACTGCCAAGAATGTCAGTGGAGCCAGGGTTGACAAAGCCTGGCTTTGAGAATAGCCATGTAATAGTCAGCATAATTATCCTACTGGGCATTTCTCACCTGAGAAAGTTTCTTGTACCCTTTTAGAGTCAATTCTCTTTCCCCACATCCTGGACCCTGACAACCACTGATCTACTTCCTATCCCCACAGTTTTACTTTTTCTAGAATTTCATACAAGTGGAATCATACAGTACATAGTCTTGGATCTGGTCTTTTTTGTTCAGCATAATGTTTGTGTGATTCATACATCAGAAATTCATTCCTTTTTATTGCTTTGTAGAGCTCTACTGTATGAGTGTACCACAATTTGTTTGTCTATTCATCTAAGGAAGGAAAAGTTGGATTGTTTCCACTTTGGGGCAATTATGAATAAGGCTGCTATGAACATTGGTGAATTTGACTTTATGTGGACATGTGTTTTCATTTCCTTTGGGTAAATATATAGGAGTAGAATTGACAGGTCTTAGCAAGTATATGCTGAACTTTATAAGAAACTACCAAATTGTTTTCCATGGTTGTACCATTTTACATGCCTCTCAGAAATATATGTGTTCCAGTTTCTCCATATGCTTGTCAACACTTGGTGTTGTCAGTCTTTTCAGTCTTTTTAATGTATGCTTCTGTGATGAATAATTTGTTGAGCATCTCTTAATATGCTTGTAAACACTGGTATAACTTCTTTTTCTAAAGTGTTTGTTCAAATCTTTCCCTCCTTACAAAAATTAGTTTTTTATATTTATGTTATTTAATTATGAGAATTTTTAATATATTCTGGATGCAATTTTTTCTCATATGTACATATTGCAAATATTTTCTCCCAGTCTGTGACTTACTTTATTTTCTTAACAATGCCTTTAAAAAGTTGTTTTAATTTTGATAAAGTTCCACTTCTTAATTTTTTCTTTTGTGGTTAGTGTTTGTTGTGTCCTGTGTATGAGATCTTTGCTACTCCAAGCTGGCATATATTTTCTTCTGGAAGTTTTATACTGTCACCTTTTACATTTAGGTCTGTGAGTTAGCATTTGTCTATGGCTTGAGGTAAAGACCATATGGATATCTGGTTGTTCTAGCACCATTTGTTTGAAAAGACTGTCCTTTTGCCATTGAATTACCTTGTTGTTTCTGTTGAAACTCAATTGATCATTTTTATATATGAGTTCATTTCTAGACTCCCTAATCTGTTCCATTGATGTATGTGTCTATCCTTATGCTAATAAATAGTTCACTATCTTGATTACTGTAATTGTTTAGTAAGATTAAAGTCAAGTAGTGTTAAATCCTCAACATTTTTCTTCTTTTCCAAATCATTTGGATTATTCTAGGTTCTTTGAGTTCCCATATATTTTTTAGAATTTTAGAATCAGTTTGTCAATTTCTACAAAAAGTGCCTGTGTTAAGTCTATGGATCAGTTTGGGGACAATTGACATTTTATCTCTATTGAGTCTTCTTATTCAAGAATAGGTATATTTCTCCATTTATTTATTTGTCTTCTTTTTATTTCTCTCTGCCGTGTTTTTATTTTTCAGCATACACATCTTTATTCATAGAGGTATTTCATGTTGTTTGTATTGCAAATGGAAGTTTTTTAAAAAATTCATTTCAGTTTGTTTATTGCTGGTATATAGAAATATTACTTTTCCCCTAGCTTTAGTGAGACATAATTGACATATAACATTGTGTAAGTTTAAGGTGTACAATGTGATGATTTGATACATGTGTATACTATGAAATGTTTACCACAATAAAATTAGCTTTTACC
Source organism: Pseudorca crassidens (assembly GCF_039906515.1). Taxonomy (NCBI): domain Eukaryota; kingdom Metazoa; phylum Chordata; class Mammalia; order Artiodactyla; family Delphinidae; genus Pseudorca; species Pseudorca crassidens. The sequence goes on along the minus strand of NC_090305.1, from coordinate 3,033,232 downwards.
TCACATAATTACCATTTTGTTGTTGCTGTAATGAGACCATTAAATCTCTATTCTCATAGCAACATTCAAGTACAGGATACGGTATTGTTAACTACAGTCACTATGCGGTGTGTTAGGTCCCTGGAAGCAATTCATCTTATATCTGAAAGTTTGTAACCTTTGAACAACATCTCCCCATTCCACCCCCACCCTCAGCCCACAACAACCACCATTCTACTTTCTGTTTCTATGAGTTTGATGTTTTTAAATTTGTCATGTAAGTGACATCATACAGTATTGGTATTTCTCTGTTTGACTTATTTTCACTTACATAATGCCCTCCAGGTCCATCCATCCATGTTGCTAAAAATGGCAAGATTTCCTTCTTTTTCATGTCTAAATAATATTCCATTTTGTGTGTGTGTGTGTGTGTGTGTGTGTGTGTGTGTGTGCACGTGTGCATGTGTATGTTATATCTATCTATCTATCTATCACATCTTCTTTATCCATTCATCTGCCAGTGGACACTTAGAGTGTTTCCATGTCTTGGCTGTTGTAAATAATGCTGCAATGAACATGGAAGTGTAGATATCTCTTTGAGGTAATGATTTCATCTTCTTCAGGTATATACCCAGAAGTGGAATTGCTGGATCATATGGTAGTTCCATTTTTAATTTTTAAAGAAACTAATTTAATTTTTAAAGAAAATACTGTTTTCCATCCTGCCTGTACCAATTTACATTGTCATTAACAGTGCACCAGAGTCCCTGTTTCTCCACATCCAAATGTTAGCATTTGTTATCTCTTGTCTTTTTGAAATAACCACCATAAAATGTGTGAGGTAATATCTCATTGTGATTTTGATTTGTATTTCCCTGATGATTAGTGATGTTGAGCACCTTTTCATGTACCTGATGACTATTTGTATGTCTTCTTTGGAAAAAATGCCAATTCAGGTCCTCTGCCCATTTTCAAATAGGATTGTTTATTTGTTTTTAACTGTTGAGTTGTTTAAGTTCCTTACATATTTTGGATATTAACTCCTTATCAGACATATACTTTGAAAATATTTCCCCATTCTTTATGCTACCTTTTCATTTTGTTGATTGTTTCCTTTACCGTGCAGAGCTTTTTGGTTTGATGTCGTTCAACTTGTTGATATTTGTTTTTTGCTGCTTTTGCTTTTGGTGTCCTCAAAAAATCATTGCCAAGAGCAAAGTCAAGGAGATTTTCCCCTATGTTTTCTTCTAAGAGTTTTATGGCTTTAGATTTTATGTTTAAGTTCTTAATCCATTTTGAGTTAATTTTTGTGAATAGCATTAGATACAGGTCTAATTTCATTCTTTGCATGGATATTCAGTTTTCACAGCATTTATTGAACAGAGCCTCCTTTCCCCATTGAGTATTCTTCATTCCCTTGTCAAATATTATGCCATATATATGTATTTATTTCTGGTTTATTTCTGGGCTTCTATTATGTTCCATTTATCCTTGTGTCTGTTGTTATGCCAGTGCTATACTGTTTTGATTACTATAGCTTTGTGATACAGTTTGAAATCAGGAAGTAAGATGCCTCTAGCTTTGTTCTTTCTCAATGATTACTAAAGATCATTTGAGATCTTTAGTGGTTCCATATAAATTTTAGGATATTTTTTCTATTTCTGTGAAAAAATTTCTTTTGAATTTTGATAGGGATTATATTGAATCTATAGATGGCCTTGGGTAGCATGGATATTTTAATAATATTATTGGAATAACTCTTTCAATTCATGAACATGGGATATCTTTCCATTTATTTGTGTCTTCTTCAATTTCTTTCTTCAATGTCTTATAGTTTTTGGCATATAGATCTTCCACTTCCTTGGTTAAGTTTATTCCTAAGTATTTTATTGTATTTGATGTTATTGCAAATGGAATTATTTATATCTGTTTCAGATAGATCATTGTTAGTAATACTACTGATTTTTTTCTTTTTTCTTTTCTTTTTGCCATGTCATGTGGCTTGCAGGATCTTAGTTCCCTGACCAGGGACTGAACCTGGGCCCATGGCAGTGAAAGCACCAAGTCCTAACCACTGGACTGCCAAGGAATTCCCTGATCTTTAAGTATTGACTCTGTGTTTTGCAACTTTGCAACTAATCATTCTAGTGTTTTTTTCATATTTCCTTAGGATTTTCTATGTAGACAGTCATGTCTGCAAATTACATTTTTCTTCTTTTCTAATCTGTATGACTTGTATTTCTTTTTCTTGCCTTATTGCATTGGCTATGGCTTCCAGTTCAATTTTGAAAAGGAGTGAATGTCCATTCTGTGTTCCTGATCTTAGTGGGAAAACAGTCTTTCACTATTAAGTATGATTTTAACTGTAAGTTTTTGTAGATACCCTTGATCAGAGCGGAGAATTTCCTGCTTGCTAAGAGTTTTTATCATGAATGAGTGTTAAATTTGGTCAAATGCTTTTTCCATTATCTATTGAGATGATCATATGGTTTATCTTTTATTTTGTTAATGTGATGAATTACACAGATTGATTTTCAAATGTAAAACTAACTTTGAAGTCCTGTGTAAGTCCCACTTGAACATGATGTCTTACACTTAAAAAATATTGTTTGGTTTGCCAGTATTTTGTTAAGAATTTTTGCCTTTAAGTTCATGAAGAGTATTAGCCATAGTTTTATTTTAGTTTACTTTATCTGGTACCTTTTAGTTTACTTTATGAGGCTGATGTCATACAATGAGATGGAAATTTTCCTCCTCTATTTTCTGAAAGTATTTGTGTAGTATTTGTATTAATTCTTTCTTAAATATTTGATGGAATTTGTGGAGAAGCCGTTTCGATCTGGCTATGTATTTTTGTGAAGGTTTTAAATTACAATTCCATTTCTTTAATAGGTATGGGTTTATTCTTACTTTTTAATTTATTCTCATGCCAGTTTTAGTAAACTGTATCTTTTAAGAATGTGGGGGCTTCCCTGGTGGCACAGTGGTTAAGAATCCGCCTGCCAATGCAGGGGACACATGTTCAATCCCTGGTCCGGGAAGATCCAACATTCTGTGGAGCAACTAAGTCTGTGCGCCACAACTGCTGAGCCTGTGCTCTAGAGCCCATGAGCCACAACTACTGAAGCCCACACGCCTAGAGCCTGTGCTCCGCAACAAGAGAAGCCACCGCAATGAGAAGCCTGCGCACCACAACAAAGAGTAGCCCCTGCTCACCGCAACTAGAGAAAGCCCGCGCGCAGCAACGCAGCCAAAAATAAATAAATACAATAAATAAATTTTTTAAAAAAGATTGTGACTATCTGATTTGTCAATTTTTTGACATATCCTTGTCATATTCTTTCCTTATTAATTTTTTTAAATATTCCTAGGATCTATGATATTTCCTCTTCGATTCCAGATAGCCCTACAAGGCCACTATGACTTTGGATAGGATCTTCACTTTGTAGCTGAGTTTACGATGAAAGATTTGCTCAAGGTCACACTGGTGCTAAGTGCCAGAGGGTGGACTCCAAACTCATTACTTCTACTAATAAGTCCATAATATGCATAGTCACATCACAAAACAATTTTAAGCATGTTGATTTATTTACCTGCATATATTCATAACCATAACCCAATTACTTGAATGGTAGGCAGTAGGATGGAACACATATTGACTTATAGGTTTGAATAAACGGTACCACAATTACCTGCTGCATGACCTCGGGAACATTAATTTATCTGAGCCTCATTTTCTTTACCTGAAACAGGATATTACTTCCTTCCTCATAGGGTTGTTCTTAAGAGTTAACACATGTAAAATGCTTTTAACAGTACCTGGATTTTGCTTAAAGGTATGATCATTTTCGTTAACTATACTAATCACTGTGAGATTATTTAATGATTCACGCTTTCTATTTTTTTGTATATGGGAACAGTAATATTGTCTGACTATCGAAATGACAATATTAAGTTTTCCTAGTGGACTGCTCAGTTTCAAAAATGAAGCATGAATAGGTGAACGTCAAAGTTAACTGAAATTACTTTAAAAATTAATTTACTGGGGCTTCCCTGGTGGCGCAGTGGTTGAGAATCCGCCTGCCGATGCAGGGGACATGGGTTCATGCCCTGGTCGGGGAAGATCCCCCATGCCGCGGAGCGGCTAGGCCCGTGAGCCATGGCCGCTGAGCCTGTGCGTCCCAAGCCTGTGCTCCGCAACAGAAGAGGCCACAACAGTGAGAGGCCCGCGTACCGCAAAAAAAAAAAAGATTAATTTACTTTTGGAGATCATCTTTCCAGTAACATGAATCTTCTGGGAGGCAGGCTACATCTGTCTAAATCCTGTTTTTGTAAAATAGTGTATATGCAGAGAAAAATGTGGATAAATCAGACAGTTAACAGTGGTCATCTCTGAGGGTTGGGATAATGGTGGAGGCCATTCATCTACTTATTTATATTTTTAGTGCTTTTAAAAAAATGAGACTATACTACTTTTATAATCTGAAAAAAGAATATGATCGAAAAATAATTATATGAAAAATAAGGCTTTTTATCAAAAAAGTTTGACATGACTTGCTCCATGCTGGCTCCTCACTTACAATCGTTTCTTCCTAAATGCTCTGAAATCTTCCTTGCATTGACATCAGCTGAGAGGTCTCTAGATCTGGAATTTCTGTAAGCACCAATGAACCACTTGTGTCCTAGAATTTGCATCTGGTTTCCATATAGCTGGGGTGTTCCTTAGTTCTCTCCAGGCCTGGTAGTCAAAACATTTTAGGATGAGAGAAAACGTGCTCACTTTAAAGGAAAGATTTCGCTGCCAGTCTTTCCAGCCGTGAATACAACCTGCGGAGGACATCATTGCTGTCAAAACTGTTTTAATTAAACGTATTTATAAAGAGAGATTCAAAAGGGACTTGGGTTGTTATCTCACACCCCAATATGGCATTCGAGCTTTGCTTTTTAATTATTCCTAGAGTTATTTCTAAAAGCAAAGCTGCACTCAGTTTTAACCTTTTTGTCCCTCGCTGGCCCTTCCGGGTCTGTCCAAGGCACCTTCCTCAATTCCTTCTCTCCACGTTTTCCCTTTTTCCGTTCTTTCTGGAGCTCCTGCTTCTTCCCGGAGCTGGGAGGGGGTGGGGAGAGGCCGGCTTTGGCCCCAACAGCTGCAGGAGCGGCTTGGCTTCCTGCATCCCCAGGCCGCCTGCTTCTTCCGAGGGCTTTCCGAGTTTGGTGTCCAGCAGCTGCCAGCAGGGCCCCAGAGTCTCAAATGCTTTCGGATCTCACCTTATTACGGTCTTAAAAATGTCATCATTCTCCAAGTTGACAAGCTGTCTACCCAGGACGATGTCTAGGGAATGTTAGTTCTGTCTAGACGCTCCCTCTGTGACTGATGATTCCTTGCGAATGTAAATAAGAGCAATGCTGGCACCTATGCCTCTCAAGGTGTTGTGCTAACACCAGCACCGCTGCCCCCTGCGCGAGTGTTTGGCTTTTGGTTGTTGGGGAACTGAACCCGGAGCAGACTGTGCTCTGGTGGCAGAGCGCGGACACCCCGCCCCCGCCCTCAGGGGAGCTTGTTGCCTCCATCGGGAGTTTATGAGCACCTACTGTCTGTATTCAGGTTTACGACATACACGCAACATTTCATTCTCCACCTTTGTGCTGGCTTGAGTGTGACACTTTAAAGGAAATGACTTCTGGGATGACTGCCCTTTGGAAAGAGTTGAGAAAAGTTCAAAAAAGGATGTCATGTCAAAAAAGGCCATGTTCTGACCAAAGAGGAAAGTTGATGAGATTATCCCATGACTCAGATTCCAGGGAATTAGCTGAGGGTTTCTGATGGGTTCTGCCTTGTAGATGTGGATGGTGACAAATCCTGTTCTCAAGTCTTCCAGGCCAAGATCAGAGTAAGACTTGTGTGTGTGTGTGTGTGTGTGTGTGTGTGTGTGTGTCATTTGACCCCATTCAAAGTTGCTTTCTGAGAGGTGTGGCCGCATGTAAAGGGACTTTTGTGATGTGGCTCAGACTTTAATGCTTATAACCAAGCTGTCAATTGGCCACCTCTCTGCAGCATGTGGTTCTCCTCTCAACCAGCAGCCTGAGTCCTTACCCTCAGGCAGGGGCGTGGAACCCGGTCTTAAGAACACAGTGTCTGGAGCCAGACAGCCTGGAGATGGACGTTCAGTTCTGTCATACACCAGCAATGACATTTAACCCATTCGTTCCTCGGTCTTTCCATCTGTAAAATGGGTATAATAATAGTATCTCCCACAGGGTGGTTGTGAAATTGAGTGAAACAAAGACCTGGCTCTGTCCCGTGGGTGGTACTGTCACCGACCCTCCTGAGTGGGTCCCCAACAATGTCCTCCTGCCCGTGGTCACTTGAGCCAATAGAACGAGAGGGAGTTTGGTTCAGAACAAAGGAAAATGTTATCCTCTGATCAGAGAATCAACAGGGGCCATCCCGCTCTGCACACACGCTCTCCTGCCAGGGGCTGGAAGGGGCTGCTTTATAGGGATCTGGTGAGGGGAGGGGGCGGGGCTCTCAGGGGCGGGGCTCTCAGGGTGGGCGCAGGCGCAGGCGCAGCATCTCTGCCCACGACCCCCCCCCCCCGCCGCCATCTTGAATCGCGTTGTCTCAGGCGGCCCTTCTGCCCACTGCCGGGCGCCGGGGTGTCCAAGCCGCCGTTTTCCACCAGGAACGCTGGTCTGAGGCGCCGGGTGCGCGGCCTCTGCACGCGGCCCCCTGCGAGCCAGTGAAGATACATGAGCAGAGAGGGAAGCAAGGTTAGACTTAATTTTATTACCAGTTTCTATCTTCATTTCCCGGGAATTGTTGACGAGCGTTGCTGGCACAGGCCCCTCTTCCGCCGCCTGTCCTGCGCCTTGTTGGTGAGGTCCTGTCCTGCGGCGCCTCCGGCAGAGCGCAGGCGCAGAGCTTCTCCTCAGCCGCCATTGGGTGTGCGTGGCTGTCCCCAGGCCTCGATCCCGGCTGACTCTGCACATCCCTGAGGGGCCCTCTTTCCTCTAACGCCCCGGGGATGAAGGACACCAGACAGTTTAAGAGCCGTGGCCCACGTATTAGCAAGAGAACAGGGGTCCTGAAAGTGCGGGCCCCTGGGTCTCGGGCCCTGGCGCGAGGCTTCTGCTCGCACCGGGGTCAGTTTTCGGGCAGAGAAGCATCCGGTGGGGGAGGGGCCGTCCCCCGAGCGGTCGGGGGCCGCGGCCCCGGGGGGGGGGGGGGCGGTCTGTGGCGGTCGGAGCTCGGGGTCCCTTCCGTCCAGTGTGGCTGCCGGGCAGCACCGTGAGGGTCGCGGGGCGGGCGCTGGGCTTGCAGCCAGCAGTAGGTGCCCCCTGCTCCTGGCGGGAAGGGGTGGGGGCCCGGTGCTGGGTGCGGGCAGCACCTGGTCGCCGTACCCGGGAGGGCGGTCTTAGTCCCCGCCAGCTGGCGGCCGCGCTTGAGTTGTTCCATTTCCAGGGGGCTGAGGTGGCCCTTCTCGGGGGCTTGGAGGCGTGGGTCTACCAGCCGTGAATTCACACGTGCTTAACCTTGACTCGTCCCCTGGGGCCACCGCACGAGGCTCCGGGCGATGGGAAGCAGCTCGGTCCACTTCTCTTGAGTGTCCTGACAGCGCGCGGCTCAGGCTCCTTCGGAGGTCTGATGGGTTCTCTCTACTTTTCCCGACGACAGGGGGTCTCCAGGCTAAGAGCAAGGTCCCTCTTATGCCCAGGGCACTTGTTATCCCCTCTGGCACCTGAGACACAGACGCTGGACCCTTGTTACCTTGTAGGGATCCTGGGAGCCCATCCTGGGGATTCTTTCTTTCAGCAGCGCCTTAGCTGCTGTGGGTGCCGTTTGGGTTCCGGCAGGGAGTGCTTCCGGCCACCCCGAAAACGTGGCCACCAGCACCAAGAGATGCCGGGAATTGCCTGGTGCTCTTGGCACGGCAGTGAAGTTGTCCTGCCGCTCTTCTCCAGGATATGTCCCTCTGGCCTGGACGGGGGCCTCGGGGGGCTCTGGTGATGGTGGGGTTCGTTGTGCGGAGGGGGCAGTTCTCAACCATCAGACTCCCCGCCGGGAGTTACCATGACCTCAGGGCTTCCCTCCCGTGGTGAGCGCCTTGATGAGCCTCCCTGGTGGCCGACAAGCTGCAGTTTGGGGAAGCTCGTGTCCATGCTCGTTCACTAGCCACCCATGACCTCCTAGCTCTCGTTTCTAGGCTTGGTCTAATTCTTCCTCCGTGTAGACTAGGGGATAATTGGATGGATCTGGCCCTCGAGGTGCGACGGGTAGTTGCCAAGTTCCTGGTTCTAGGGCTGCCCTCTGGCAGTTGCGTCCACCTCGTGGTTTCCCTTTATTACCTCTGCACCCCTCTTGGGGACCCCTGCAGTGAATCACTGCCACTTTTGGGGGCGCTGTACTGCTTCTAAGAGCTTCAGTATGCTTAAGCTATGTTTCACGTGTTCATTCTGTGCAGTAAGCATCCCTCTTTCCGTCCAGGTAGCCCCGTGTGTGTATGTAGGATGGCATATGCCCACTGAGAGTCTGTGTAAAATTCGAGATCTTCCCTGTCCCAAGCTCTAAGGCTCAGGTGAGGGCTACCAGCTCTGCCTTTGGGGCAGAAGTCCCTGGGGGCGGGCTTCTTGCATCTGTGACTTGGGTCTGGGAGGTCACTGCGTATCCCACCAGTCTTTTTCCCTCCCTCGTAAAACTGCTCCCGCCTGTGAGCCGTTCCCCTTCGGCACTTGGGAGAGGCTCGCTTCCTACCTCGGGGTGACTGGACTAGATCTTTTCTGTGGTTTCTGTACAGTCATGCTCCAGGGTCCCCTGTGCTCCAGGGTTTCTGTGGGTAGCAGGGTGGCAGGATTTAGCGTGTGACAGGTGTTTTTAGTAGCCACTAGGTTGTCTTAAAGCGTAGCCTGGACTTGAATCGACCTTTGGGGGATAGCCATTCAGTTCCCATAGAGCTGGGGTCCACACCGTGGTTGGCTGGCTGCATGGCAACCTTTCAGAGCTGTAGCGGCTGCTACGGAGGCAAGGGGACCACCCCTGAGCGCCTTCATCTGATTGCCCGAGTAAGGGGTCATGGTTTCTGAGCCAGTACCCCAAGGGCGATGCCCCTTCTCTCACGAATGGAAAGGTCCTCCTGCCCAGAGGACACGGAGGTGTCGGCACTCGCTCTCCTGCCAGGCGCTCGGCAGGGCTGCCTTGCGGGGTCTCCTCAGGGGTAGGGGCGGGGCTCCCGCAGGGCAGGCGTGGCGTTGCCGCGCAAGGCCCCTGCCGCTAGGCGGCAGCGCCGTGGCCTGGGGGCTTCTGCACATGCCCTGGAGCTGAGGTGTGGGCGCCGCCCTTCCGCTCGAGGAACCCGGGTCTGAAGGGCCAGGTGCGCGGCCTCTGCTCGTGGCCCCTGTGAGCCAGTGAAGCTACGCTGAGCACAAAGGAGAAGGACGGTTAGACTTCCTTTTATTACCCGGAGTCTATTTTCATTTCCGGGGAACTGTTAATGGGCTTTGCTGGCAACAGTGCTACAAGGGAGGTGCAGTGAAAGCAGGGCTGCTTTTTGTTGCGGCTGCTTGTTAGTGATGGGCAATTTTCAGCCCCCTGCCGAAGTCCAGTAAGAACAGTGATCTTGGAGAATAACGGTGACAGCAACTGCCAGCGTTTATGGGGCGCCTGCTTCGTGCACGGCCGCCCCGGAGGAGAGGCCCCCGGCACCTGTGTGCCCCCGTCGCTCTGCTCTAGCGCCGGGGCCAGGTCGGTGAGATGAGCTCAAGGCTGCCTCCGGAGCGGACGGTTCGTTCATCCGCTGGGATGCAGGCTTATGTCCTCAGGCTTTATGGAAGGTCAGCACGAGGAACAGCCACGTGGTAAACACTGTTATTGAATCCGGTGCATTTCATTGTCCAGCAGCCTTTATAGAAATCATCTGTCACGAATTGCCTCAGAGCGAAGAAAAAGGTCGTCTCTCTTGGTGTTTCCTTCTGTGAGACAGGCACCTGGGCTTCACGCCTGGGGACTCTGATCCAGTAAGTTTGGGTAGGGTCAGATAACTGTGTTTTTAAAATGCTTCCTCCCGCGACCCCCGTGGATCTGCAGCACAGCCGGGGTTAGGAACCCCTAGTGGGGCTCTTCACCCTTCCCCGCGTGCCCTGATGGTTTGGCATCTTGGAGCTAAGGTTTGTGGTCAGTTACAGCTCCCTGCTGTCGACTCAGTGCTTGTGCCTCCACAGTTCACCCATTGAAGCCTGGCGCCCAGTGCAGTGGCGTTAGGAGATGGGCCTTTGGGAGGTGATTAGGTCATGAGGGTAGAGCCCCCGTGAATGGGATTAGTGTCCTTATAAGAGACCCCAGAAAGCTCCCTCCCTCCGTCCACCAGGTAAGGACACAGTGAGAAGGAAGTGGGCTCTCAGCAGACACTGGATCTGCAGGTGTCTTGAGCTTGGACTTCCAGCCTCCAGAACCGTAGGAAATAAATTTCTGTTGTTTGTAAGCCGCCCAGTCTGTGGTATTCTGTTTTAGCAACCGGAATGGTCGAAGATACCTGCTTTTACTTAGGTTTTCTGATAGAATTTTTACTCCCTTTTCACGCCTCATCTCTTATTCTTTAATTTACCTTCTTTTAATAATTTTATAGTTCATGTATCGTTTATTGTAAAAAGCCTCAAATCTGTTTTCGGCAAAAAAACAAATTAGTGGGAGAGTGAGCGTAATTGTCCATCTGAAGTTTTCAACAGGTTTTCTTACAAATTCTCTTCATTCTCTCTATCATGAGTTTGCCTACCTTTGCCATTTTGGGGTAATAGTTTGAAAAACTAAACAATAACAAAATCATTTGTTTTTAAAAAGCATTAATATGTTCTAAAGGGAGAGTGGCTCACTTTCAAATGTCTTGAGGTGCCGTAACTGTGAAGAGAGACTGTTCTGGGTACAGGAGTTCAACCCAGAGGTAATGAGATTGGAGAAGCCATAATGAGTTCAGAGGAAGGTGCTGGGATAAGTACAGTCACAGGCGTTGTCAACCTAGGGTGGGGCCTTTCTCATCTCATGGTCCTCCCGCCCCATCCCATGGATGTAGCTTTAGGTGCACTCCTGGTTTACAGTAGTCAACACGCAGCAATTATTTCATGTTTGTCAAGAATATGATACAGGACTTCGGTGAAGATGAACTTGGCCTGGGTCCCTGATAACCGCATTTCCAATCAGCTTCCCTTGCTTTGAAGCGGTCTTCATCCAGTAACAAGAGGCGATTTCAAAGGTCATTGCAAGATTGCAAAATAACGAGTCCAGACACGTGTTGTTATATGTGGGATGGTGACTGATTGGGGCTTGGATGAAATGACATTGGCTTCAGTCCAGAGCTGGGTCTGGATTCAGAGAGTAATACACATGTGACCGCTTGCAGGCATTTTTCTGGTCTTATTTTCTACATAGAAAAAAGAGCATGTTTTCTTCATTTAGTGTGAAAAATACTCCAATACCACCAGACTATAAAATTGATTGGATTGATGGAATGGTTTTTAAATTAAATTTTGAGTAATACTGATAAACTTCTATATGTTTCCTCGGCTGTTATTCTGCATAAGTGATTTCCAACTAAGTTTAACTAACTTTTCATTCCAGGGGTGATCATAACCCAGCTATTTAATTTGGGCAACCCCTCCCTGTTTCCAGGAAATCACACTTTTCAAGCACCTGCTCTGTGTACACTTTTGCCCTAGAACTGTCACTGGCCTTTAGGAATTCACCGTTGAATTGGGACAATACATTATGAATACAGTACAGAGATGACAATGATTAGCAGTACAAAGCAGTGTAAATTAACTGTGACACTGGAGGTGGAAACACAGTTTGGCAGGAATTCAGAGGCTGGAATAATCACATGGGTTGGTGAGATCCGGGAAGGCTTCCCCAAAGCGGTGTGAGCTGGTCTATGGGAAAGCAAATCTTTGGATATTCCTGGATAGAACCTCTCCCCTCCAGCCACGGTGGTCTGTGCACCTGTGGAAATGTCTTTCCCCTTTCACCGCCACTTTTGCCAATACCATTCCTCTCTCCTAGAATGTCCAACCTCTTTCTCCACTTAGCGTAATTCTCCCCAAGTTTCTAAACCCAGGTTGTGGGGCTCTTGAATAGGTGGCTTAGGAATGTGAACTTTCTGTTAATGGGAATCGCTCCCTACTTTTGAGTAGGGTTGTAAAATGATAAGTATGAACCAAGGCTGAATTCAACCTTGAATTGAGAAGAGAATCATTTCCAAACGTTCAACACAACAGGCTTATGCCTCCTATTTATTAAAATAATTTCTTTATTGATTAGCCCTTATGTGAGAAGGGAGCTAAAGACAAGGCAACTTTAGCCAGTAGCGGGAAATCTAAAGGTCTCTCCAGATCCTAGATCCCGGAGACAGTGTCTGGAGGTATATTTGGTTGTCACGATTTGAAGGGGTGCTACTAGCATCTAGTGAGTGGAGGCCAGGGACACTGCTAAACGTCCTGCAATGCACAGGACACTCTCTCCACAACAAAGAATTATTTGGACTAAGATGTTAATAGTGCTGAAGTTGAGAAACCTTGCAGTGGAGGAAATTAGGAGTGACTGACTGACACCTAGTCAGTCTAATTCTAATTCCAAATGCTTAGAAAGATTTATCTCAGAGGAAAGAAAAAGTAGCAAATCTGTTCAGCTTACATTTTGACCAGAAAATAAAGTCAAAGGAAGACTTCAGCTCATTCATCAGATGCCCTATTGCCAACCCCTTTCTGCCTGTACAGCTGTTTGGTACAGTTCGGTACAGAGCTGACAGTCTGACTTTGACTACACAGGTATCAATGCCAAACAGATGACTTCAGGGAAAGCACGCCATTGAGTCATTGCCAAGAAGCACCCTCATCCCTCCTTGGGCGTGTCAAGCGTTCCCACCTTCCCGGGTGTGACCAGGTTAGACAATTCTCCCTAGTTCCCATTTCTCTCTGGAGGAAATGCAACTCGTTTGACCAACGTTGGGGAGGGACAGAGGTCCATTAGAAATCTTGAGGGGGACCCTGCAAACTTCTGTCTGGCTTTTCTTGTCATAGGGCTGTGGTCTTGGCTGAGCAGAAGCTGTTGCTGAACCTTAACTATTGTTGTGCATGTTTGTAATACTTTCATTTGGGGGGAACCAGGGATCAGAGGTGGTTTTAACTTCATTTTGATGATTAATGTGTAAAATTTATGTTCATGTTTTAGTAACAGAAATGACTTGCACACTTATGTGTCAGTTGTATTGGTGAGCATGAAAATGAATGAATGAATGAAAATTACTAATCAACAGTATTTATTGCATGTCAGTTATGTACTGAAACGTAAGTATTGGGTACAGTGTCATAGGGATTCATAGTCTGGTCTAGGAGACAGTTCAGTAAAAAGATAATTATAATAGAGTGTACTAAGTGCTGTGGCAGGACAGTTGTATGGCACTATGGGGGCATGGTGAGAAGTCCCTTAGCTGAGACCCGAGACTTGAAGGTTAGTAGGAATTAGTGATAAAAAAATGTATGGGGGATAAACATTAAGGTCCTACTGTACAGCACAGGGAACTATATTCAGTATCCTGTGATGAGTCATAATGGAAAAGAATATGAAAAAGAATATATATATCTATAACTGAGTCACTTTGCTGTACAGTGGAAATTAACATAACATTGTAAATCAACTACACTTCAATACAATTTTTAAAAAGTGTATGGGAGGGCTTCCCTGGTGGTGCAGTGGTTGAGAGTCTGCCTGCCAATGCAGGGGACACTGGTTCGAGCCCTGGTCTGGGAGGATCCCACATGCCGCGGAGCAACTGGGCCCGTGGGCCACAACTACTGAGCCTGCGTGTCTGGAGCCTGTGCTCCACAACAAGAGAGGCCACGATAGTGAGAGGCCCGCGCACCGCAATGAAGAGTGGCCCCCGCTCGCCGCAACTGGAGAAAGCCCTTGCACAGAAACGAAGACCCAACACAGCCAAAACTAACTAAATTAAAAAAACCCCAATGAACCGACATTTAAAAAAAAAAAACGAAAAGAAAAAAAAAGTGTATGGGAGAGTAGAGGAGGATGGGGTGGGAGATGCTATTCCACTAAGAGTGGCAAGCATGTGCCAAAGCTCACAAGTTGGAAAAAGCATGGAGTGTTCAGTGAACTTTAAGATGCTCAGCAGAGCTATTTTGAAGATGTAGTTTAGGATTCAGTAACATTTGTAGGTGAGAAGTTCATTCATTGGACGGATTAACTAAGGACAGTATGTAGAGCAGGGAGAGGACAGGACCTGAGAGAAACACAAACAAGAGATGGGCAGAAGAAGAAGAGCCGAGACTTATGAAGTTTGGCCAGAGAAAGTAAAAAGATAAGCTGGTAGAAAATATGTGCAGTACCAATATGTGAAGAACTTTGACAAATCAATACGGAAAAAATTAACAACCCAATGGATAAATGGACAAAAGAAAGGAAAAAGCATTTCACAAACAAATGAAAGGATCCTCAACCTTGTTGGTCATCTGGGAAATGCTAAATAGAGCCACAAAAGATATCATTTCTCACCCATGAGATTAGAAAAGTTAGAGAGTCTGACAATACCAAACACTGGCAAGAATGTGGAGCAATGAGAACTCTGATATCCTGGTGATGGGAACGTACATTAGTGCAACCTTTGGGGAAAAAAATTGGCATTAACCTAGTAAATATGAAGATGTATGTATGTTACATATTCAAGTGTGCCAGGAGGCATGTGACAGTATGTTTTTTAATAACAAAAACTGAAAATAAAATATCTATCGATAGTAGAATAGAAAAAAATTTTTGTCTACTCACACAATAGAATACTGTAGAGCAGTGAAAGTGAATAAACGGCAGGTCTGTGTATGTTATGGGTTGGATTGTGCCCCCATAAAGTTCATATGTGAAGCCCTAACCCCCCACTATCTCAGGATGTGACTGTATTTGGGTATAAAGTCTTTAAAGAGGGAAATGAATAAAATGAGATCATTAGGGTAGGCCTTAATCCAATATGACCCATGTCCTTATAAGAAGAGGAAATTAGGACACAGATCCATAAAGAAGGAAGACCATGCGAAGACACAGGGAGAAGAAAACCATCTACAAGCCAAGGAGAGAGGCCTCAGAAGAAACTACCCCTGCCAACACCTTGATCTTGGACGTCCAGCCTCCAGGACTCTGAGAAAACAAATTCAGTTGTTTTAAGCTGCCCT
Organism: Pseudorca crassidens; assembly: GCF_039906515.1. Lineage (NCBI taxonomy): Eukaryota > Metazoa > Chordata > Mammalia > Artiodactyla > Delphinidae > Pseudorca > Pseudorca crassidens. The sequence continues at coordinate 3,018,037 of NC_090305.1, read as the reverse complement.
GTCTACAGTACTTTCTTATGGCAGCCCTAGCAGACTAATACAATGTGTCAGTATTAATGGATGTCAAAAATATAAGGTTGGATGAAATTGCAAGTCACAGAACACTAACAGTGTGATTCCATTTAGGTAAAGATTAAAAAAAAAAGAATAGTTTAGGACCACAGACACAGACACAGATATACACATAACAAATTCTTACATTCTGACACTCCTTTAAAAGATGGAGCTTAATTCCCCTCCCCTTGAATGTGGGCTGAACTCAGTGGCTCACTTCTAATGAATAGAAAAGCATAAGTAATAGTGTGTGACTTTTGATACTAGGTCATGAAAGGCAGTGTGGCTTCCTTCATGCCCTTGCCTGGATCACTTGCTCTGGGGGGAAGCCAGGTGTCATGACACTCAAGTAGCTCACGTGGCAAGGACCTGATGCCTCTTGCCAACAGCCACGTGAGTGTGCCATCTTGGAAATGTATCCCCAGCCCCAGTGAGGCCTTCAGATGACTGTGGCCTGGGCTGAAGTCTTGGCGGCAACCTCATGAGAGATCTGGATCCACAACCACCCGACGAAGCTGCTCCCAAATTTGTGACCACGAAACCTGTGAAGTAATAAATGCATATTTTTTAAGCTGCTAAGTTTTGGGATAATTTGTTACACAGCAGTAGATAACTAATACAGTACACTATAGAGAAAAAGCTAGAGAATGATCAACGTAAAGTTCAGGATAATGGTAACCTCTTGGGTGGAGGTAAGAAGATGCAATTAGGCAGGGGAACATGCACACTTCAAAGATACTGGTAATGTTTTTGTTTATTTTTAATTTGGGTATCAAGCACCTGTGTATTCCTCTTGTTATTTTTTAAAAACTGTGTAGATGTGTGTTATATACAAACATACATGTCTTTGGTGTATGGGAGCTATTTTATTAAAACAAACAAAAAACCCAAATAATTGTGGCCAGAGAAATAGAAAGAAATCCAAGTGTTAAGCTTCATGGCAGCTAAGAAATGAATGCAGACAAAGAGAGCAGGTAATGGTGCTTAAGGAGCAGGGCCGACCAGAGAAACCCAGGAGGGTGGCCAGACCGCACTGAGTTTGCAGACCGTACGTGTGTAATACCAGCCACCTGGCAGGCTGAGTGGCTTCCCTGCAGCCATGCCCAGCATCCCACATTAAGCCTGCAGAACACACACCATAAATAGCCCTGAAGAGCAAAGTCTTGTCCTTGCTATCACACCCCAGCTTGTGTCAGAGCTTCCATATAGTTCCCATAGTGTGTCCTTCCCTCTATGCTCAGCTGGGTAGATAACTCCTTTTCTTGTGCCTTTACCAAAATAACAACACCAACTGTTAACACTTACAGCACTTACCATGTGCCAGAAGCACCGTGTTAATGGTTCTCATGCATAACTTCATTTTATCTTTACCACCACCCTGTGGAGGAAGTACTCTTATTATCCCTATTTTATGAAAGAGGTTACACAGTAGTCATAGTGGGGCCAGGAGCTGTTTAACTCTAAAACGCCAGGGCACAACCAACACTCCACAGCACTTGTTAAGTGAGGAGTACGTACAGAGATCCCAGCACATGCTGCCGTTGATGGCAGTGTTGAAACCCTACCTTCCAGCGTGATGGTATTTGAAGGTGGAGCCTTTGGGGGGTGATTACGATTAGATGAGGTCATGAGGCAGAGCCCTCGGAATGGGATTAGTGTCCTTATAAGCATCACCAGAGAGGGTGCTTCCCCTTTTTGCTTGCTGCTGTGTCAGGACACGACCAGAAGATGGCCGCCTGCACCCTGGAAGAGGGCACCCTGATCTTGGACTTCCAACCTCCAGAACTTTGAGAAATCTCTGTTATTTATAAGCCACCCAGTCTATGGTACTCTGTTTTAGCAGCCCGAAGGGACTGAGACAGCCCAGACCACCCGGGATCCCTTTCCAGTTTTATGCACATCTGTTCCCACATTGTTTTCAGTCCCAAGGGCCAGCACCTGTGTCTCTGTCACACACATTGTCACAGGGCTGCCCCCAGCCTGCCAGAGTCTGCTCTGTCTGCACTCACAGAGAGACAGAAGTGACTGGAAATTTGTGCTCTCCCAGGGGCAGCCTGAGGCCAATGACAAATGGGTGCGTGGGTATAAACAGCCCAGGTCCTTGGAGCTCCTCACGTGGGATCAAGCCAGAGGTACCCTCTGTGGGCCTTTGTGCATGTGGCAGACGGCAGTTTCAAAGATGACCACAGTGGTACCTCCCACCCACATGCTCTTCTGCAACGTGACCTTGCCTTAGTCCCATTGAGGCTTGGAGATAATTCCCCTCCCCTTGCATCTGGGCTGGGCTCAGTGATTGCTTGTAACCAGCAGAGTGCAGCTGAATCAGTAGAACTTTGCTGCTGACTTCTGCACCAGGTCAGAAAAAGTCTTGCAGCTTTGGCCGTGTTCTCTTGCAAGTCTTCTTCTCCAAGACTTTGCCTCTTGGAAGGCTTGCTCTTGAAACCCAACAGCCATGCTGTGAGAAGCCCAAAGCCACAGGGAAGGCCACATGTAGACCCACTGGTTTGACTCATCCCAGCTCAGTCATACTTGCAAGTCAGGAAGTTTCTAGATGGTTCCAGTCCCTGTTTGTTGAGCCATCCAGCCTTCAAGTGTTCCCAGCTAAGGCCCTAGACATGATGGGACAGAAACAAGCTCTCCCATTTGCTGTGTTCAGATTCCTGACCCACAGAATCTGTTGGCATAATGAAAAGGGCAGTTGATGTCCACCACTAAGTTGGAATGGTTTGTCACGCAGCAGTGGGAAACTGCAGCGCTAACTATTGCATCATTGCTTGGCTTTCTTCCTTTCCTGGTCTCCTACCAACATCTTCTGGGAACACAGCCCAGTAAACCTCTTTCATTCTCATTTATGTCTCAAGACCTGCTTCAGGGGAACCTGACCTAAGACACCCCATAGCCTCATCTAGCCTGGACATCGGGGCTGGGAAAAGGAGTCACCAGGAACTTGAAGGAAGAGCACAGACACATCTGTTGCTGCCCTTCACATCACCACTGAGGAAGTCTTACCTAGAAAACAAACACTTGGGTGCGTCCTTGGCCCTGAGTCAGTAGGTTGGAGTCTCCGGTGAGAGTGTGAGCATATCTGGTTATGGATTCAAGGGCCAGAGAGAGGAGCCAGGACTGAGAAGGTGGAGGACAGGGCAGGGGGCTGATAAGAGCCGAGCTGGGCATCTGGACGGAAGTGGTCGGTCCAGACAGGACGTGTGGGAAGGGTTCCACCACGAGGCCGGTGTCCAGGTGAGACCAGGTGAGGCAGAAAGAGGTTCATAAACCTGGAGAACAAAAAAGAACCAGGGACAAGCACCAGGGGACACAGCCCAAGGTAGATAGTCAGAAATCTGACAAAGCCAGTTGGAGCGGATAAAACATGACATAGACACGGGGGCCCCCATGCCCCTCAGATTCCTTGTTGGATGAGGTAGCATTTTCTCCTGGCTAAAGTCTTCTCGATGGTTCCTGTGGAAGCGACTCCTGTCATAGCCAGGCTGGTCTTCATGGCACACATGCTGGGGGTCACCAGCAGGGAGTGTGGACTTGGGCTGGCAGCCGCCCCACTAGCTGATCTGTGAGCACAGACGCGGCCCGGGGCACTGGAGCACCGAGGTAAATAGAGTCAGGAAGACTTGGCACACGGGAAGCAGCTGGCAGGCAGGGCTCTGTGGCCTGCACTGCAGAGTGCCAGGGAAATTGGTGAAGGGGAAAAGCTTACTTATTTTTTCCAGGAAAGATGAACAAACAGAGAAGAGAAGTCAGGGCAATGCAGTAGGGCCAGAGGCCTTGAGGTTGCTTTCCAGCCAGGGTTTTCATCTGGGAAGAGTGCTGATTCACAGGGCTGTCATGCAGCCTCCAGGGCTCCTCGCCCTGATGCGCTTGAACTTCAGGAGGTGTGCCCTCCTGGACCCAGCCAGGGGTGGGGCTATGCCGGAGCACTCTACCGGCAGTGCCCAGACTCTCCAGGGCGAAAGGAGACGCAGGAAAGAGTGATTTAACAGCCCGCCTACAAACAGTAATAAATTGGGTTTTTAAGGGTTACACAGGCATAAAAAAATTCAAAAAGAATCCACAGTAAAAAATAAATCTCCATCTCACCCCACCTCCTAGACCAGTTGTCCTCAGTTCCTCATGCATCTTCTGAGATACTCTGTGCACACAGAAGCATGTATGCTTGTGAGGCCGTGCCCTTGCCTGCCAGTTTTCACACGTTTGACTGTGTACCATGCCCAGTGGTGTGCTGTAGCCAGCCTATCGGCTTATAGGGGACCACTGTTCAATTTTCAGGAGTGTGGTGCGCTGGTTGCCAAGCACAGCCATTATTAAATCAAATTATATGACTTATTATTAAATATGTCATATTAAGACAAATACCCCAAACTCACAGCTTCCTAATTATTTTAATACATGTTTCTGTTATCTATTTTATATTCCCGAGGTTATTTACACCTGTCGTATCTGTAGAGTGGAAATAGTACACATCGTGTGCTGTTTATTTACACCCCTTCCCAACTGTGCATTCAGTGAGAGTGTGTTTGTGGCTCGGAATTGGTCATGGTGGGAATATTTACACCCTGGAAATCAGCAAACACTACAAATCAGAGCGAGTTTTATTGTTCTGCTGATTATCTAGACCAGGGGTCTGCACACTTTCTCTGTAAAGGGCCAGATAGTAAATACCTGAGGGTTCGCAGCTACATGGCCCTCTGTTGCAGCTACTCAGCTCTGCCATTGAAGCACAGAAGCAGCCTTAGATGATACGTAGATGAATGGATGTCCAAATTGCATTTACAGACCAGACGGCTGGCCAGATTTGACTCAAGGGCTGCCCTTTGCTGACTCCTGTTCTAGACTTCGGACAGTGGTGGGGAAAACGATAACAACACAGATTCAATGTAGAAGCGTTGTGTCTGACTCTGTGTTTTGAAGAGTACTGAAAGGTGAGGAAATACTCTTCGATATTCAGAAACCGTGACCTGATTCAGCCAAGCAGCCCATGTCACCGATAAGCGGTGAAGTTCCAACATACATACTTGTTTTCTGTTCATTTCACTCATGAAAAAAAAAGGAATATCAATCAGTTTTCATGTATGAACACACTCATTGTCAATGATATGAGTGATTTCTTTGATGACTGTATAGTAATCAAGCTTTATTCAGGGTCTGATTTTGTGACATGATTGTTAGTGATAGAATTATAAAACCGACAGTGGATTTTGTAAGAAATAGCAAGTCACAGGGATGTTACAGGATGGAATTTACAATAAAGAATATTGTGTATTCTATTATTTATTAATTGTACATTAAAATCCCTTATATTAATAAAATTTATAATTATCGTATGTAATATACACATACGTTTTTTTACATTAGTATCAGCTCAGCATTGCATATAACTTCAGAATCTTACATTTATTCACAATGTATTATGAAGAACCTTTCATACATTATTTTCAGCAACTATATTCTTTTTTCTTTTTTCTTTTTTTTTTTGGCTGTGCCGTGCGGCTTGCAGGATCTTAGTTCCCTCATCAGGGATTGAACCCGGGCCTACGGCAGTGAAAAGTTTTAACCACTGGACCACCAGGGAATTCCCACAACTATATTCTTTTTAACAATTTGTACTGTTTTAGATATGTTCCATATTTGTTTAACCATAGCCCTACTGATGGGTATCTAGACTGGTTGTGAGTCTCACTGTTAGAAGCAGTGCTGCAGTGAACATTCTCATGTACAAGTCACTGCACACATATACAAATGTATCTGTTGCCTAAATTTTTAGAAGCAGAATCGCTAGGCTAAAGAGTGCATGCATTTATGATTGTGATAGATGATGACAAATTGCTTTTCAGAGAACTTGAACCAGTCACACTCCAACCTAAACTGCAAGAGAATGCCTGTTTCTCTATATCTTTGTCAATATGGTATATTATCACACTTCTGATTTTGGAAAATTTGATGGATGAAAATGGTACCCTATTGAAATTTAACTTGCATTTCATTTGTTATGAGGAAGAGTGTACACTCTTCATATGTTTAAACACCATTTATATTATCAGCTATGCAAACTCTTTATGGTCTTTGCTCATTTTTTATTGTTTTTTTTTTTTACTAATATCCAAGATCCCTTTATGGCCTTCCCAACAGCATATGAGTTCCAGGAGGCAGGGAGTTTTAATTGGTTTGAATCCCCGAAAGCTTAGAATGGTGCCTGGCACATAATAGTTGCTCATTAAACATTTGTTGATTAATTAATTACTAAGGGATTTAGCCCCTTGTCTGTCATATATGTTGCCATATTCTCTCCCAGCTTGTCATTTGCCCTTTGACTTTGTGACATTTTTTTCCCGTGCAGGAGTTTTTAATTTTTATACGTTTAGAAATCTTTTGTTTTATGCTTTTTGTACCTTTGCATCTTATTTGGCAAGATGTTCATTTCTAAAAACAAATAAATTCTCCTGTGTTATCTCCTAGGAATTTACAGTTTGATTTTTTTAACATCTTTATTGGAGTATAATTGCTTTACGTTGTGTTAGTTGCTGCTGTATAACAAAGTGAATCAGCTGTATGTATACGTATATCCCCATATCCCCTCCCTCTTGTGTCTCCCTCCCTCCCACACTACCTATCCCAGCCCTCTAGGTGGTCACAAAGCACAGAGCTGATCTCCCTGTGCTATGCGGCTGCTTCCCACTAGCTATCTATTTTACATTTGGTAGTGTATATATTGAAACATCTGGAAATTATGTTAGAACAAGTGATAAAGTCGGCATCAAACTCAACGATTTTTCCATTTGGCTGCCCAGTTCTGACATACTCATTGAAGTATCTCATTCCCCCGGTGGTTTGAAATTCCACTTTATCATCCACCAAATTCCCATATGTGGGTGGTCTATTTCTAGTCTTTCTATCCCTCCATCTGTATATTCACATGCCAGCACCAGGCTGCTTTAATTATTAACGCCTACTCTTTTACATGGTGTTTATAGCGTCTGAGTGATCAAACTCACGTAAATATCACAGTATGATTAACCCATTTTTGGCCTTAGGCCTAAACATATAGTTTTTTAAAAAAGTGTATAAAGTGCTTTTGCAGACATTGTCTCACTTGATTTTTAGAATACATCTGAAAGGGAGGTAGTGGTAGTGTTTTTGTTGTACCATTTTACAGATGAGGAAGCTGAGGCTCAGAGAGGTTGGGGGCTTTTTGCCCATGATCATTCACCTAATGGTTTGTGGGATGAAACTCCTGCTCTTTCCTGTAGCAAAGTGTTGCTTAATGGAAAGATGCATTGTTAAAATAACAACTAAGACAGAATTACCCTGAGTCCTATAACCAAATCAAGTCAGTGATTTATTTCCACATATTTTCCTTGTTCTCCTGTATTCACTCCCTTATGCTGTCTTCCTCAGATTTAATGGAGACGCTCAGGTGAGTCAATGTCAGAGAACTTTGAAGAAGATAATGACTCATTTATTAAGAGATTCTTAGCACAGCTCCTGGCATCCAGTAAGTGCTCAATAAGTGACAGCTGTATTTACATTCTTATTCTTATTTGTTTGATTAAGAGCATGAGCTTTCAAGTAGGACAGACCTGAGTTCCAATCTTTACTCTTCCATTTATTAGCTGGCTGACCTTGGGCAAGTTACTTAACCTCTCTGAGCCTTGGTGCCCTCATATGTAAAGTGGGCCTTGTGATAAAACCTCAGGTTTTGTGATGATTAAATGAGATAATATACGAAGCCTCTATTAGCACAGCGTCTGGCACATGCTAAACATTCAATCAAAGTTAATGGTTTTCTCATTGATTATTTTCTTCTGATGATCCTAAACTTATTTCTCCACAAGTGGGGACATTTCCATATTCTTTTTCCAAGAAAATCAGGGATAGTTAGTTCTTCAGTAATCCTTTATTCACGGACACACTCTTGCATACCTGATGACTCTCTGTTGCCTTATCTGAAAAAATGGAAATAAAAATTAATGGAGGAAACTCACTTTAATTTAGACTCCACTTATTCTTGCTGGACCCCACTGGATCTGTTTGCATTATTTGCCAAGAAAGCATTTGTGAAATAAATTGAAAGCGTACATAAGACTTGGGAAGAGTCTGAAATAATTGAGGGAATGATTTCCAAGTATGCTTAAATATTTGAGGAGTACTCTGAGTACAGACAATTTATCTGAGATCTCTGAACCAACCATATCCATTTATTAACTAGTGATTACAGCTGACTGTACAGTTATGGACTGAATGTTTGTGTCCCCCTCAAATTCCTGTGTTGAAGCCATAAGCCCCAATGTGATGGTATTAGGAGGTGAGGCCTTTAGGAGGTAATTAAGGTTAGAAAAAAGTCATGAAGGTGGAGGCCCCATGATGGCATTAGTGCCTTCATAAGAGGAGGAAGAGACACCAGAGCTGGCTCTCACCCACCCACTGCCATGGGAGGACACAGTGGGCAGGGGACCCCCTGCAACCTGAGAAGTGGGCCCTCACCAGAACAGAATTGTCCAGCACCTACTTTTGGACTTCCCAGCCTCCAGATCTGTAAGAAATGGGTCTGTTTTTTAAGCTGTGGTATTTTGTTGCTGCAGCTCAAGCAGACAGCCATGTTCCAATCTCTCTCCCCTCAGTGTGTTCTTAAGGATAGGTCACACCACGTCCATCTGTAAGGCCACTGTGCCCAGTATAGCGTGCCTGTCTCAGGAGCAAGTTATCTGCCCACGACGGGTGCTCAGAGAGTGTTGGTAGAAATAGCACATAGTCCAAGGACTTTAGCTTAGAGATACTTGGTTACTCTAGATGCAGTGATTTGATTTATCTTTTTTTTTTTTTACATCTTTATTGGAGTATAATTGCTTTACAATGGTGTGTTAGTTTCTGCTTTATAACAAAGTGAATCAATTATACATATACATATGTTCCCATATCTCTTACCTCTTGCATCTCCCTCCCTCCCACCCTCCCTATCCCACCCCTCTAGGTGGTCACAAAGCACCGAGCTGATCTCCCTGTGCTATGCGGCTGCTTCCCGCTAGCTATTTTACGTTTGGTAGTGTATATATGTCCATGCCACTCTCTCATTTTGTCACAGCTTACCCTTCCCCCTCCCCATATCCTCAAGTCCATTCTCTAGTAGGGCTGTGTCTTTATTCCTGTCTTACCCCTAGGTTCTTCATGACATTTTTTTTCTTAAATTCCATATATATGTGTTAGCATACGGTATTTGCCTTTCTCTTTCTGACTTACTTCACTCTGTATGACAGATTCTAGGTCCATCCACCTCATTACAAATAGCTCAATTTCGTTTCTTTTTATGGCTGAGTAATATTCCATTGTATATATGTGCCACAACTTCTTTATCCATTCATCCGACGATGGACACTTAGGTTGTTTCCATCTCCGGGCTATTGTAAATAGAGCTGCAATGAACATTTTGGTACATGACTCTTTTTGAATTTCGGTTTTCTCAGGGTATATGCCCAGTAGTGGGATTGCTGGGTCATATGGTAGTTCTATTTGTAGTTTTTTAAGGAACCTCCATACTGTTCTCCATAGTGGCTGAACCAATTCACATTCCCACCAGCAGTGCAAGAGTGTTCCCTTTTCTCCACACCCTCTCCAGCATTTACTGTTTCTAAATTTTTTGATGATGGCCATTCTGACTGGTGTGAGATGATATCTCATTGTACTTTTGATTTGCATTTCTCTAATGATTAATGATGATGAGCATTCTTTCATGTGTTTGTTGGCAATCTGTATATCTTCTTTGGAGAAATGTCTATTTAGGTCTTCTGCCCATTTTTGGATTGGGTTGTTTGTTTTTTTGTTATTGAGCTGCATGAGCTGCTTATAAATTTTGGAGATTAATCCTTTGTCAGTTGCTTCATTTGCAAATATTTTCTCCCATTCTCAGGGTTGTCTTTTGGTCCTGTTTATGGTTTCCTTTGCTGTGCAAAAGCTTTGAAGTTTCATTAGGTCCCATTTGTTTATTTTTGTTTTTATTTCTATTTCTCTAGGAGCTGGGTCAAAAAGGATCTTGCTGTGATTTATGTCATAGAGTGTTCTGCCTATGTTTTCCTCTAAGAGTTTGATAGTTTCTGGCCTTACATTTAGGTCTTTAATCCATTTTGAGCTTATTTTTGTGTATGGTGTTAGGGAGTGATCTAATCTCATACTTTTACATGTACCTGTCCAGTTTTCCCAGCACCACTTATTGAAGAGGCTGTCCTTTCTCCACTGTACATTCCTGCCTCCTTTATCAAAGATAAGGTGACCGTATGTGCGTGGGTTTATCTCTGGGCTTTCTATCCTGTTCCATTGATCTATCTTTCTGTTTTTGTGCCAGTACCATACTGTCTTGATTACTGTAGCTTTGTAGTATAGTCTGAAGTCAGGGAGCCTGATTCCTCCAGCTCCGTTTTTCATTCTCAAGATTGCTTTGGCTATTTGGGGTCTTATGTGTTTCCATACAAATTGTGAAATTTTTTGTTCTAGTTCTGTGAAAAATGCCAGTGGTAGTTTGATAGGGATTGCATTGAATCTGTAGATTGCTTTGGGTAGTAGAGTCATTTTCACAATGTTGATTCTTCCAATCCAAGAACATGGTATATCTCTCCATCTCTTTGTATCATCTTTAATTTCTTTCATCAGTGTCTTATAATTTTCTACATACAGGTCTTTTGTCTCCTTAGGTAGGTTTATTCCTAGATATTTTATTCTTTTTGTTGCAGTGGTAAATGGGAGTGTTTTCTTGATTTCACTTTCAGATTTTTCATCTCTAGTGTATAGGAATGCCATAGATTTCTGTGCATTAATTTTGTATCCTGCTACTTTACCAGATTCATTGATTAGCTCTAGTAGTTTTCTGGTAGCATCTTTAGGATTCTCTATGTATAGTATCATGTCATCTGCAAACAGTGACAGCTTTACTTCTTCTTTTCCGATTTGGATTCCTTTTCTTTCCTTTTCTTCTCTGATTGCCGTGGCTAAAACTTCCAAAACTATGTTGAATAAGAGTGGTGAGAGTGGGCAACCTTGTCTTTTTCCTGATCTTAGTGGAAATGCCTTCAGTTTTTCACCATTGAGGACGTTGTTAGCTGTGGGTTTGTCATATATGGTCTTTATTATGTTGAGGAAAGTTCCCTCTATGCCTACTTTCTGCAGGGTTTTTATCATAAATGGGTGTTGAATTTTGTTGAAAGCTTTCTCTGCATCTATTGAGATGATCATATGGTTTTTCTCCTTCAGTTTGTTAATATGGTTTATCACGTTGATTGATTTGCATATGTTGTAGAATCCTTGCATTCCTGGAGTAAACCCCACTTGATCATGGTGTGTGATCCTTTTAATGTGCTGTTGGATTCTGTTTGCTAGTATTTTGTTGAGGATTTTTGCATCTATGTTCATCAGTGATATTGGTAGTTTTCTTTCTTTGTGACATCCTTGTCTGGTTTTGGTATCAACGTGATGGTGGCCTCGTAGAATGAGTTTGGGAGTGTTCCTCCCTCTGCTATATTTTGGAAGAGTTTGAGAAGGATAGGTGTTAGCTCTTCTCTAAATGTTTGATAGAATTCGCCTGTGAAGCCATCTGATCCTGGGCTTTTGTTTGTTGGAAGGTTTTTAATCACAGTTTCAATTTCAGTGCTTGTGATTGGTCTGTTCATAGTTTCTATTTCTTCCTGATTCTGTCTTGGCAGGTTGTGCATTTCTAAGAATTTGTCCATTTCTTCCAGGTTGTCCATTTTATTGGCATAGAGTTGCTTGTAGTAATCTCTCATGATCTTTTGTATTTCTGCAGTGTCAGTTGTTACTTCTCCTTTTTCATTTCTAATTCTATTGATTTGAGTCTTCTCCCTTTTTTTCTTGATGAGTCTGGCTAATGGTTTATCAATTATGTTTATCTTCACAAAGAACCGGCTTTTAGTTTTATTGATCTTTGCTATTGTTTCCTTCATTTCTTTTTCATTTATTTCTGATCTGATTTTTATGATTTCTTTCCTTCTGCTAACTTTGGAGTTTTTTTCTTCTTTCTCTAATTGCTTTCGGTGCAAGGTTAGGTGGTTTATTTGAGATGTTTCCTGTTTCTTAAGGTAGGATTGTATTGCTGTAAACTTCCCTCTTAGAACTGCTTTTGCTGCATCCCATAGGTTTTGGGTCGTCGTGTCTCCATTGTCATTTGTTTTTAGGTATTTTTTGATTTCCTCTTTGATTTCTTCAGTGATCACTTCGTTATTAAGTAGTGTATTGTTTAGCCTCCATGTGTTTGTATTTTTTACAGATCTTTTCCTGTAATTGATATCTAGTCTCATAGCGTTGTGATCGGAAAAGATACTTGATACAATTTCAAATTTCTTAAATTTACCAAGGCTTGATTTGTGACCCGAGATATGATCTATGCTGGAGAACGTTCGATGATCACTTGAGAAAAGTGTGTATTCTGTTGTTTTTGGATGGAATGTCCTATAACTATCAATTAAGTCCATCTTGTTTAATGTATCATTTAAAGCTTGTGTTTCCTTATTTATTTTCATTTTGGATGATCTGTCCATTGGTGAAAGTGGGGTGTTAAAGTCCCCACTATGAATGTGTTACTGTCGATTTCCCCTTTTATGGCTGTTAGTATTTGCCTTATGTATTGAGGTGCTCCTATGTTGGGTGCATAAATATTTACAATTATTATATCTTCTTCTTGGATCGATCCCTTGATCATTATGTAGTGTCCTTCTTTGTCTCTTCTAATAGTTGTTATTTTAAAGTCTATTTTGTCTGATACGAGAATTGCTACTCCAGCTTTCTTTTGGTTTCCATTTGCATGGAATATCTTTTTCCATCCCCTTACTTTCAGTCTGTATGTGTCTCTAGGTCTGAAGTGGGTCTCTTGTAGACAGCATATACATGGGTCTTGTTTTTGTATCCATTCAGCCAATCTGTGTCTTTTGGTGGGAGCATTTAGTCCATTTACATCTAAGGTAATTATCGATATGTATGTTCCTATTCCCATTTTCTTAATTGTTTTGGGTTTGGTATTGTAGGTCTTTTCCTTCTCTTGTGTTTCTTGCCTAGAGAAGTTCCTTTAGCATTTGTTGTAAAGCTGGTTTGGTGGTGCTGAACTCTCTCAGCTTTTGCTTGTCTGTAAAGGTTTTAATTTCTCCATCAAATCTGAATGAGATCCTTGCTGGGTAGAGTAATCTTGGTTGCGGGTTTTTCTCCTTCATCACTTTAAATATGTCCTGCCAGTCCCTTCTGGCTTGCAGAGTTTCTGCTGAAAGATCAGCTGTTAACCTTATGGGGATTCCCTTGTGTGTTATTTGTTGTTTTTCCCTTGCTGCTTTTAATATGTTTTCTTTGTATTTAATTTTTGACAGTTTGATTAATATGTGTCTTGGCATATTTCTCCTTGGATTTATCCTGTATGGGACTCTCTGTGCTTCCTGGACTTGATTAACTATTTCCTTTCCCATATTAGGGAAGTTTTTCAACCATAATCTCTTCAAATATTTTCTCAGTCCCTTTCTTTTTCTCTTCTTCTTCTGGGACCCCCTATAATTCGAATGTTGGTGCGTTTAATGTTGTCCCAGAGGTCTCTGAGACTGTCCTCAGTTCTTTTCATTCTTTTTTCTTTATTCTGCTCTGCAGTAGTTATTTCCACTATTTTATCTTCCAGGTCACTTATCCGTTTTTCTGCCTCAGTTATTCTGCTTTTGATCCCATCTAGAGTATTTTTAATTTCATTTATTGTGTTGTTCATCATGGCTTGTTTCATCTTTAGTTCTTCTAGGTCCTCGTTAAATGTGTCTTGCATTTTCTCTGTTCTATTTCCATGATTTTGGATCATCTTTGCTATCATTATTCTGAATTCTTTTTCAGGTAGACTGCCTGTTTCCTCTTCATTTGTTAGGTCTGGTGGGTTTTTATCTTGCTCCTTCATCTGCTGTGTGTTTTTCTGTCTTCTCATTTTGCTTATCTAACTGTGTTTGGGGTCTCCTTTTTGCAGGCTGCAGGTTCGTAGTTCCCATTGTTTTTGGTGTCTGTCCCCAGTGGCTAAAGTTGGTTCAGTGGGTTGTGTAGGCTTCCTGGGGGAGGGGACTAGTGCCTGTGTTCTGGTGGATGAGGCTGGATCTTGTCTTTCTGGTGGGCAGGTCCACGTCTGGTGGTGTGTTTTGGGGTGTCTGTGGACTTATGATTTTAGGCAGCCTCTCTGCTAATGGGTGGGGTTGTGTTCCTGTCTTGCTAGTTGTTTGGTATGGGGTGTCCAGCACTGTAGCTTGCTGGTCGTTGAGTGAAGCTGGGTGTTGGTGTTGAGATGGAGATCTCTGGGAGATTTTTGCCATTTGATATTATGTGGAGCTGGGAGGTCTCTTGTGGACCAGTGTCCTGAAGTTGGCTCTCCCAGCTCAGAGGCAGAGCACTGACTCCTGGCTGCAGCACCAAGAGCCTTTCATCCACATGGCTCAGAATAAAAGGGAGAAAAGGCAGAAAGCAAGCAAGCAAGCAAGAAAGAAAGAAGGGAGGGAGGGAAGCGAGGGAGGGAAGGGAGGAGGGAAGGAAGGAAAGAAAGAGCGAAGATAAAATAAAGTAAGATAAAATAAAATAAAGTTATTAAAATAAAAAATAATAAGAAAAATTTTTTTTTAAAAAAGAAAAAACAAAACAAAACCGAAAAAACGGACGGATAGAACTCCAGGACAAATGGCGGAAGCAAAGCTATACAGACAAAATCTCACACAGAAGCATACACTTATACACTCACAAAAAGAGGAAAAAGGGAAAAAATCCTAAATCTTGCTCTCAAAGTCCACCTCCTCAATTTGGGATGACTCGTTGTCTATTCATGTATTTCACAGATGCAGGTACATCATGTTGATTGTGGAGCTTTAATCCGCTGCTCCTGAGGCTGCTGGGAGAGATTTCCCTTTCTCTTCTTTGTTCTCACAGCTCCCGGGGCTCAGCTTTGGACTTGGCCCCACCTCTGCGTGTAGGTCACAGGAGGGCGTCTGTTCTTCGCTCACACAGGATAAGGTTAAAGGAGCCGCTGATTCGGGGTCTCTGGCTCACTCAGGCCAGGGGGAGGGAGGGGCACGGAGTGCGGTGCGGGCCTGTGGCAGCAGAGGCTGGCGTGACGTTGCACCAGCCTGAGGCACGCCGTGTGTTCTCCCCGGGAAGTTGTCCCTGGATCCTGGGACCCCGGGAGCGGCGGGCCGCACAGGCTCCCCGGAAGGGGGGCGTGGATAGTGACCTGTGCTCGCACACAGGCTTCCTGGTGGCGGCAGCAGCAGCCTTAGCGTCTCATGCCCGTCTCTGGGGTCCGCGCTGTTAGCTGCGGCTCACGCCCATCTCTGGAGCTCCTTTAAGCAGCGCTCTTAATCCCCTCTCCTCGTGCACCAGGAAACAAAGAGGGAAGAAAAAAGTCTCTTGCCTCTTCGGCAGGTCCAGACTTTGCCGCGACTCCCTCCCGGCCAGCCGTGGCGCACTAACCCCTTCAGGCTGTGTTCATGCCACCAACCCCAGTCTTCTCCCTGCGCTCCGACCGAAGCCCGAGCCTCAACTCCCAGCTCCCCCTGCCCCAGCGGGCGAGCAGACAAGCATCTCGGGCTGGTGAGTGCCGGTCGGCCCTGATCCTCTGTGCGGGAATCTCCCCGCTTTGCCCTCCGCACCCCTGTTGCTGTGCTCTGCTCCGCGGCCCTGAAGCTTCCCCCTCCGCCACCCGCAGTCTCCGCCCGCGAAGGGCCTCCTAGTGTGTGGAAACCTTTCCTCCTTCATGGCTCCCTCCCACTGGTGTGGGTCCCGTCCCTATCCTTTTGTTCCTGTTTATTCTTTTTTGTTTTGCCCTACCCAGGTACGTGGGGACTTTCTTGCCTTTTGGGAGGTCTGAGGTCTTCTGCCAGCGTTCAGTAGGTGTTCTGTAGGAGTTCCACGTGCAGATGTATTTCTGGTGTATCTGGGGGGAGGAAGTTGATCTCTGCGTCTTACTCTTCCGCCATCTTCCCCTCGTCCCTCTGATTTATCTTTAATAAGTTAAAGATACCTTATTGGACAGTCCTACTCAGGTATCCTGTGGGCCCCTCAAATTCAGCTAAATGCATTATTTCATTCTGTAAAGTCAGATCTCACCCCAGTTTCCTAATTTTTTCCCTCGGCACCATCATTTTTCCAGACTCAAAACTTGGAGTCATTTTTGCTTTCCTCCTTCCCCATCTCCTCTCCATTTATTAAGTTACCAAGCCCATGGTTCCTGCCTTCAAAGCAGCTCTTGTCTCTCTCACCTCCTTAATCCATTGCCATTCTCTCCACCAGGCCCCTCACCTCATCTCTGCAGTACTGGAATGAGCTTACTTTCCTTAGCAGAAACCCCTTCCAATTCTGTGTTATTTTTATTACATTTCTTTTCTTCTGAAATATACAAGTTAAGCAGTCACAAAAGAAATGTATAATGAAAAATATTAATGTCCCTTCATTTCCCCTCAATCCCACTTCCTTAAAGGCAATAGAAGTTAACAATTTGATATGGATCTTTCCATATTTTCCTGTATAGTTTTAAAGAAAAAGGTCATACAGTACAAGTAATCCAATGGAGAGAAGATAGTTCTTTCAAGAAATGGGACTGGAACAACTGAGTATCATGTGGGGAAAATGAACCTCTATCCTTATCTTGTACAGTAGGTGAATGGAAAACTTACAACTTCTAAAAGAAAACACAGGAGAAAAATCTTTGCAATTTGGGGTAGCAAAGATTGCTTGAATAGAACACACAAAACAGTAGTCATGAAAGAAATAATTGAAAAGTTGGGCTTTATCATCAAAGTTAAAAAATTCTGCTCTTCCAAAAACACCATTAAGAAAATGAAAACTCAGGCTTCCCTGGTGGCACAGTGGTTGAGAGTCCGCCTGCCGATGCAGGGGATGCGGGTTCTTGCCCCGATCCGGGAGGATCCCACGTACCGCGGAGCGGCTGGGCCCGTGAGCCGTGGCCACTGAGCCTGCGCGTCTGGAGCCTGTTGCTCCGCAACGGGAGAGGCCCGCGTACCGCAAAAAAAAAAAAAAAAAAAAAAAAAGAAAATGAAAACTCAAACATCCAACTTTAAGAAAAAAATTCTCTCTCCCTATGTATATCTAAGAACTTGTGTTTAGGTATTTAAATAACTTACAATTTAACAGTAAGAAGACAACCTAATTGAAAAATAGGCAGAAGACTTGAAAAGATGGTTTACAAAAGATGTACAAATGAGCACATGAGTAGATGCTTGTCATTAGTTTTCATGGAAATGAAAACTAAACCACAACGAGATACCATTATACATCTAATTAAATGCTTAAAACAAAAAGGCTGACAATACCAAGTGTTGGCAAGGTTGTGGAGCAACTGGGAACCTTGGTGCTGGTGAGAAATTGTTTGGCATTTCCATATAACGTTAAACAGACACATGTGATGGAATATCTCTTGTAAATAGTTAAGAAAAATGAGGGCTTCCCTGGTGGTGCAGTGGTTGAGAATCTGCCTGCCAATGCAGGGGACACGGGTTCGAGCCCGGGTCTGGGAAGATCCCACATGCCGCGGAGCAACTGGGCCTGTGAGCCACAACTACTGAGCCTGCGCGTCTGGAGCCTGTGCTCCACAGCGAGAGGCCATGACAGTGAGAAGCCCACGCACCGCGATGAAGAGTGGCCCCCACTCACTGCAACTAGAGAAAGCCCTCGCACAGAAACAGAAATGAAGACCCAACACAGCCAAAAATAAATAAATTTATAAAAAAAATGAAAAGAAGTGTTTGTACAAAGACTTGTATACAAATGTTCGTAAAAGCTTCACATAATAGGCAAAAACTGGAAACGACCCAAACATCTATAACAGGTGACTGTGGTCCATTCCTATGATAGAATCACAGTCAGAAATAGAAGGAAGGGGGACTTACCTGGTGGTCCAGTGGTTAAGACTCCATGCTTCCACTGCAGGGGCACAGGTTTAATCCCTGGTCAGGGAACTAGGTCCCACATGGTGCAACTAAGAGCCTGTATGCTGCAACTAAGAGATCCTGCACACTACGATGAAGATCCCGCATGCCGCAACTAAGACCCGGCACAGCCAAACAAACAAACAAACAAATAAATAAATAAAAGAAATAGAAGGGATGGAATTGCTGGTACAGGCAACAATGTGGATGACTCTCGAAATACTATGCTGAGCAAAAGAAGCCACGCACAAAAGAGTACACCCTGTATGATTCAATTTGCATTAGATCCTAAAACAGGCAAGATTAATCTGTAGGGTTAGAAAACAGTCAGTGATTACATGGGACTGGTGGAGGGGATGCACGGCAAAGGGGCACAAAGGAGGGTGGAGTTTTGAATTCCTTGATTGAGGGGGTTGTGAATGGAGGTTCACATTTGTTAAAACTCAGTGAATAGTACACTTAATAGGTATATTTTATTGTATGCCAATTATAACTTGATAAATTGTGTGTGTGTGTGTGTGTGTGAGAGATAACAAGAGTGTGTTGTACAGATTATTCTGCGTGTTTTGCTTAATGATGTGTCATGGACACTGCCCTGGGTCAACACAGAGACCAGCTCATTTTTTAAAACAATGCATGTATAAGTTTTTTAAAAATGTATGGATGAGTTCTTTTTGATGGACATTTAGAATGTTTCCTTTTTTCTTCCTGACACACGTGGCTGCTGTAAACATCTTTTTGTGTCTGTTCTTATATTCTGGGGCTTTGATTTCTGGAAGGGTAGATTTTCCAAGTCTGCACTGCTGGTTCAAGGGGGCATGGACATTTTAAACTTTCATAGGTATCATCAAGTACTTTCTGTAGCAGAAAGACACTCTTGCCAGCAACATATGAGAATACCTTTTCCTGCATCATTACCAGAACTGAATATTATCACTCTTTTTGCCAGTAAAAAATGTTATCTCATTTAAATTTGCATTTCTCTTGCTACTATAGGTGTTGAACATCCTTTTTTTTCTTTTTTTTGATACTTAAATTTTATCTTCTAAAAATCACTTGTTCATATGTATGCTTTGCCAAATATTCTGTGGCATTGTTTTTCTCTTTAAAAATTTAATTTTCCTATCAGTGCCTTAGCAGAGTTTTTGTGTATTGCGTATCTTGTTATTAGTAAATTATTTTTGTCACCTTCTCACCTATCTTATAATTTAAGAAACGCAGTGTAGTCATTGAATGAACCTCTCTGAAATAACCCCCGAGGCCTAGCACCCTTTCAAAGTAAAGTCCCTTGGAAATTTATAAACTGGTTAAAAGAGTTATCGGAAAATAAATTCTCACTTTTTGACTTTACATAAATTTCTGATGATTCAGGTATGCCTTCACCTAAAAATGAAAATATACACAAGGTTATAAAAATTAAATGCCGTGTTCAGTAGTGTAGTTTGTTGGTTTCTTTACTAAGAAGACATTGCCACATGGCACCAATGCTAGATTGGTGTCACTCCCATGTGCTATTCGTTAATAGTAGAATAAAGTCTCAATTATATATACTGAATATTTCTTGTGCTTCTGTAACTCCAAACCCCAGTTAATCCTTTTTCATGTTTGAATTGGAGATTGGTGGGCTCCTGAAACTTCATTAATAGGGGCAATTTCTTCTCAAGAAGTAGTCACACTCATTACAGAACCTGGCAGTTTCTTTCTCAAGAATGGTCCATCTATAAAAATCCCAATGGGATGCAGCTGCATCCCAAGACTACAAGAAGGAAGTGCTTGAGTTTGGGATGTTTTGTGTACTGAATTAGCCCAGGATTATGAACCATAATCCTTTCCCATGAGAAGGAGGGTAGGTCTCTCCCTGTCCATTGACTGTTCGCCCAGAAACTCAGGTCCTGGTGCCCAGGCTCAGCTACACAGGTCAGCCCTTGGAAGGTGGAGAATTGCAGCATAAATGACCCCTCGTGCCGCCCCCAAGCCTGTGGGGAAGATGGACCTCCTCCCTCCTCAGCCAGAGTGTGGGTCCTAGTGTGGTTTCCCTGCCCCTGGATACACAGCCCTGTGAAGGAGGCCAGCCTGGCACAATGCCTGCATGCCAGGGTGACAGTTCTCAGCAAAGAAACCCCAGGTGACAACCTCCAGTTCGTTTTGCACACCATTCCAGACCAGTTCTAAAACTTTCTCTTCAGCCACTTCCCTCCCAAACTGTTAGCAGTTTCCCACTATCCTCTGGATAAAGAGCAGATGTGCTCCACGGAACTTCATAGCCTGGTCCCCAACCCAGCTCCCACTGTGCCCTCCTCGCAGACAGGGCTGCCATCCTAGCCAGTGAGGGCCGATCTCCCCTTGCAAGTGTGCCCGGCCTGCTCCTGCTGAGGACCTCCTGCTTCCTCTGTCCTAACCCTCTCTCCCTACCCTTCACGGTCTAGTGCAGGCGTGACCTGTTCACAGACATCCCAGATCTTCTGGGCTGTGCTGACCTTTCTTGCATCTGAACTTCACTAGACTCTGTGTTAGCGTTTCTCTGGGCTTTGAGTCATGTGCTGTCATTTGGAAATTACCATTTTATGAGTTTCGTTTTTGTCTTCCTGCTTTAGCACGTGGTGCTTCTCTGTGAATTGCCGTTGAATCCTCGAAGGGAACAGAGACTAAGTCTTACATCCTTTCTGTTCCCCTTCTGGTCTTTACTGTTGTAGTAATGCTGAGCCCATAGAAGAAGCTCCACACAGCCCTGTGTCATCAAATCACGTGCTTGTACTTGTTAGCAACACTACTGAGCTCCATAAGATGCTACAATGCAGATTAAGTAATTCGGATCCACTTTCTTCCAGTTTTTCTGAATTCTTGCATTCATTCATCCAGTATTTTTGAGAATTTACTATTTACAAGGTACTGTGCTATGTGTGGGGGGATGTAATGGTAAGAAAAAAAAAGAGAGAGAGAGAGAGAGGGAGAGGGGGAAAGGAAGACACAGTGCCTGGACTCATGTGGCTAAAAGTCCCATGGGGATGACAGGCATCAAAGAACCACACCCAAAGCACAAACCTAGCACAGAGTAAACGCCAGAGTGAATGGCCACGTGGCTCTGTGAGAGCCCCGCAGAGGAAATTGGTCCAGTGGGAGGGTGACAGAAGTCTTCCCTCCAGAGTGATCACTGTACCGCATGTTGAGGGAAGCTGGACAAAGGTGGGGATGGATTCCAGCTGGAGGGATGGTGCTGGAAGAAACAGGCCACGGGGAGTGGAAAGAAGCTGAATGTGACAGTGCAGAGAGAGGCGAGGCCGGGAGATGGGTGGGGCTGCATCACAGGGTGAGGCCCACAGGCAGGGATTTCCAAGTTGTGTTAAGAACACGAATATCAGTGGATGGTTTTAATGGGGAGACTGGAATACCATTGGTGCGGGGGAAGATCACCCCGGCTGCAGCATCAGCAGAGGAGGGGAGGCCACCAGGGTGAACGTGAAGAGACCATTCAGGAGGCTATGCAGAGGTCCAGGTGAGAGACCATGGTCCCTCGTGTTAGGACGGCAGGAGAGACAGAGAAAGGAAGGCCTCATTGTTAAGAATTAACAGGGCTTCGTGATGAGCTGGGTCTAGGGGTGAGGGAAAGAGGGTTGTGTGCAGGTGCAGAGGTTTCTGGGGAGCACAGCAGGTGGACGGTGGTACCATCCACTCCAATGACACACTGAATCACGACTCTGGTTTTGGATACGTCAAACTTGAGGTGCGTGTGAGAAATCTGGAGCAGAGATGGCTAATACACAGCCATTTCCCCCTTATTCCTTGAATAGGAAGTCCTCCTGAATTTCACTGGGCATAGGGCTGCCCAGTTAGAGAAACTGTTTCCCAATGCTCCTTGCACCTGGGTGTGTCCATAAATCTAACTTCTGGCCCGTGGAAGTGATGTGCACAACTTCTGAGGTCACGCCCTTAAGGGGAATCCACCTGTGCTCCCCTCACCCTCTTCCCCTTCCTGCTGGCTGGGATGCGGATGTGGTGGTGGGGTGGAAATGACCACCTTGGACCCAGAGCTGGGACACTCGTGCGGAGGGTGGCAGAACGTCTGTCAGGCCGGGCCTGCCTGTCGCCTGGCTATGATTTGAGAGGGAGCTACACCTCTGTTAAGACATTGCATTTTGGGGTCTCTTTGTACCTTAACTTGTACAGTATCCAAGCAGAGATGTCAGGTAGGCATTTGGGCTCAGAGGGAAGGTCTGGAAAAGAGGTACGAGTTTGAGAATTCTCAACATGTAGGAATAAGGAAAGCCAGGAGTGTGGAGGAGGCTGTCTGTGGGGGGAGAGGAGAGGCTGGGGAGAGCCTCTGGAGTCCACACACTGAACGCTTGGGTTGGCAAGTGTGAACAATCAAAGGAGGCTGAGAGGACTCAGCTGAAGCAGACCCGGGAAGGAGCGGGTTGAGGGTCCAGGAGCAGAAGGGAGGAGGGAGTGCGAGCAGTGTCGTGGAGCTTGAACAGCGTCCGCGAGCGCTTCGGTGGTGCCCGGCCAGCCTCATCCATGACAGCTGGGCAAGTTGTCTCACCAAGGGGTTGTTTGCAAAGAGGATTATTATTGCTAATGCAACTCCGTAATAACTGTGCACATCTCTGGCAAGAACACAGAGACATCTAATTACTATTTCTCAATCCAATTTTCATGATAAATTATCCAGAAAGATTAGAAATTGTCAAACTCAGCTTGATACTTCATATAAAACGCTAAACAAACCTACGTGCTTTAGTATCCTATCTCCAGGTTCCAGAAATTCATTTAAATTAAAACAAAAAAATTTAAGTTGTGGTTAAAAAAAACACATAACATAGCATTTACCTAACAGGCAGCTGACCACAAGTTTGCTATAACTGTTGTGGAGACAACAACAGGGAAGAATCTATCATAAAACAAGGTCAACAGTTGATTTAGGGAGGTTCTAACAGGGAGCCTCACTGATCAAATGTCCTTAATTGCAAAGTTGTACCACTGTCTTTCCCGATTCTGAAGGAGACAGGCCAGGAGATGTGAGAAAGGCCGGCAGCACAGATGATCTAATGTGGTCCGCTGTCCCCGTCCCAGCAGACCACCCTCATTTCCAGCAAATAAGCGGCAAGCCAAGACTGGGGATAAACTTCCCTGATTCTAGAGTCCAGTGCTTTTTTGCTACATCACCGTACACGATTTTGGTCTTGCTAAAATAATTTTTAAAAAATTACCATCTTGGCCATTTTTGAGTGCACCGTTCAGTACCAAGTCCATTCACGTTGCTGTGCGACAAGTCTCCAGAGCTTTTTCAGCTTGCACGACTGAAACTATTCCCATGAAACAACTCCCAGTGCTCCCCTCCCCCAGCTCCCAGAAACCACCATTTTACTTTCTGTCTCTGTGAATTTGACCATTTTAGGTACCTCACATAAGTGAGATCAGACAGCATTTATCTTTTTGTGACCGGCTTATTTCACTCAGCTTAATGTCCTCAAAGTTCATCCGTGTTGTAGCATTTGCCAAGATTTCCTTCCTTCTTAAGGCTGAATAATATTCCGTTGTATGCATACACTACATTTTGCTTTCACAAATTCATTTTAAAAAAGTCAACTTTCCAAATTACTGTATCCTTCTGGTAAAGCTTCTTGTCTACCCAGAAAACACGTAGAAGGGAGATGGCAGATTAGTTACCAACTTTCTCCAAGAAAACAGACCCCCTAAATCAGGGGTGGGCAGACTTTTCCTGTAAGGGACGAGGGAGTGAATATCTTTGGCTTTGGCGGTCATACTGTCCCTGTCACAGCTACACAATGACTCTCCTCCCAGGGTGTCTGCCCGGCTCCCGCACTTTTGTAGTTGCTGATGTTTCTGTTCACTGTCTGTCTTCCCTGCCAGCCTTGAAGGCAGGGGCTATCCCCTCCCCCGATGAATTTCTAGCACCTGGTACATCAGACCCATGGCAGGGACTTCACATATATTATATGTCCTTGGGGGAAATACGGTGTTTGTTGACTGGCTCATCCCTGCAGTGTGTCAGGCTCCTTGGGAAGGAGTTTGTTCACACATATTTGCCTAGAGGACAATGTCTAGTCCTTTAAAATACCAGTGTTTGGATGTCAATGTGCCAGAACCAAAGATGAGAATTTAAGACAGTTTTGATAGCTCTGGGTAATATGAGAGTGAATGGCTTATGTATTAGCATGAAAGTAAATGTTTTATCCTTCTTCTTTCTGTTCTTACTGACCTCGAAACAGCTGTGTATGGTCATGTTTGTTGATCACTGCACTGGGGCCCTGGCTGGTGGGGCACGTGGGCAGACGCTCATCTTTGCTCTCTAGGCCCTATGCCAGGTGTGGCCTACGTCACCTGGAGGGGGTGTCACCTGGAGGGCGCATCTTTTTCTAGTTCATACTAGAACTAGAAAAAGAACTGCGCTACCAGGTATCTTGTGGGCCAGCTGTGCCTGCACTGACTCTGCTTAGCTCAGAATTTTTCTGGCTTATACATTGGTCTCCTAACCTAGCTTTTCTGCCTCTGAGTTTTCCCTCATATAATTTTTTTCTGCTAGATTAATCTCATCATTCCTGTGCTCAGAAAACTTCGGTGGATTCCTGACATTCTCACGAGGGTTTCCTAGCCTTCTCCAGGTCTGGCCCCGTCCCACTTGTCACGCCTGACCTGTGGCCACCGCCCACCACTCTCGCTGTGCTGGCTTCGCCGCAAGTGGACCCTTGCTGGCTTCCTGGCCGCACAGCGCCGGCGGCAGGAGCACTGGTGGCTCACATTTCCTGGCTTCTCAGTGTGAGCCAGGGCTGCACCAAGAGCTTTGCACACCCTGCTCACCCGCTTCTCAGACGGCCCTCTGACACAGGCTGTGCAGGACTCCCCCCTCGGCCCTGAAATGCTCCACATGCCTTTTCTCCTTTACTGAGAACAGCTCCTTGAAATAGAGTCTCTAAAACCACATCTGATGAATCCCGAATAGTCTTACCATCTTTTCTATCATTCACATGCATTATGTCATTTAACTGTCTCAAGGACTCTGGGAAGTATATTATTATCTTTGTTTTTCAGCTGAAAAAACTTGAAGCTCACAGATGTTACGTAATTTTCTCAAGGGCACGTAGTTAATTACAGGCAGAGCTGTTTCAGAGGCCTCAGTTGGTTTGATACCAAAGGCTGGACTTAAAAAAGACCAGTGGTTCTCAAACCTAATTGTCCATAGGGATCACCAGTCACTGGGAACTAGTTTAAAATGGGCACTAACTCTAGAGATTCTGCCCCAGTGGACCTGGAGGAGGGCCCAGGAATGTGCATTTTCCATATGCAGTTCAGGCGATTCTGCTGCGTTTTGTGGAACGTGCTTTGAGAAACCCCCGTGCTAGACTATCCTGTCTCAAGTGATGAATATTAACCTCTTCTATTTGGCGGTATATGGTCAGTACATTCAGCTGCTTCTGAATCATGCTTATTGGCCTAGCTCATCAGTTATAGAGCAGGATGCTTCCTTTTTATTTGTTGTGGCAGAGGAAATGCATCCATTTTGTCCCAGAGAGGCCCTGAAATCTTTGATTGTAGATTTAAGAGAAGCAGAGCACAGATCTACTTCGCACCATTTAAAATAGTAATCTGCGGGAATTCCCTGGTGGTCCAGTGGTTAGGACTCCATGCTTCCACTGCAGGGGACCCGGGTTCGACCCCTGGTCGGGGAACTAAGATCCCACGTGCGGCCAAAACAAACAAAGAATAAAGTTAGTTTAAAAAGAAAATAAATAGTGATCTTCTTCAGAGGGACAGTGCTTCCCACTCTGATTCTGGAGGTGAAAGAAAGAATTCTCTGGACGAGTGTTGAAAGCATTGGTTATACATTGAGATCCTGCAGCTTGGCCAATGAAAGATCTATAAATGCTTGGAAAATCCGTGATTTTCCTGATAGGTTTAACAGAGTGTGTCATTAAGGGAAATGGCCTTGCCCAATATTGGGATCGACCACAGAGCATCGAGCCAAAGGGGATTTTTCTCAAGCCTGAAAATTTAATGGAATTTACCCTGCTAGGTTTCAGACTTTCTTGGGACCCATGATCCTTTCATTCTTTCCATTTTTTCCCTTTCGGAATGGGAATGTCTATCCTGTGCTGGCCTCCCTGTTGTATTCTGCAAATAGAAACCTTGCCTGGGTTCATGGAAGAGGAGTTTTCCCCCAGGTTGAATCATACCCCAAGTCTCACCCATATCTGATTTAGATGGTATTTAGATGAGATTTTGGACTTAGAGTTAATGCTGGAATAAATTAAGACTTTTGGAGATGTTGGGATGAAGTGAATATATTTTGCATGTGAGAAAGACAGGCATTAACTGTCCAGAGGGTGGACTGTTGATTGTGTATTCTCCAAATTCACATATTGAAGTCTTAACCCCCAGGATCTCAGAATGTTACTTTATTTGGAAATAGAGTCGTTGCAGATGTAATTAGTTAGGATGAGTTCATACTTGAGTAGGGTGGGCCCTAATCCAGTATAACTGGTGTCCTTATGAAAGGGAGGAATTTGTAGAAGGACACACACCCACAGAACACCACGTGAAGATGAAGAGAGATTGCAGGGATGCATCTACAGACCAAGGAATGCCAAAGATTGCCAGCAAACCATCAGAAGCTCGGAGAGAGGCATGGAACAGATTCTCCCTTGCAGCCCTCCAGGAGAAACCAACCCTGCCAATGCCTTGATCTTGGACTTCTAGCCTCCAGAACTGTGAGACAATGAAATTTCTCTTGTTTAAGCCATTCAGTCTGTGGTACTTCGTTATGGAGGCCCTAGCAAACGAATACAGATTTTGGCATGATTTAATGCTTTCTGGACACAGAACATCTTCCCTGAAGACTGTCTTTATCCCTGAGTTAATCAGTCAAGGACTCCATTTTCAGAAAATTCTAAGGTAAAGGGGAAATCTCATGGAATGGGAATTTAATTACCAAAATGTTAGTGAGGCTTGGTGTCTCCACAGTACCACTCCCTGAAGCCGTGGAATGAACAAGCACAGCCCAGAACCCACCCTCACAACTGGGCTCAGAGCTAAGCGTTGCTGGACATCCCTTGCGACCTGCAGTAGATTCTCTTAAAAACAAGCACTTGAATGCAGTGACTTTCTGAGTGCTCTCCACTGAGCTCCCCTTAACAATGCTCTCTTGCGGACAGTGCCAAGATATTTTGGGCTTCCCTCCATCTCAGTCCAGCCAGGAGTCAGGAAAGCTGTTCCCCAGCTTCGCAGTTCCCAGAGGCCAGGGCAGGTTTCCATCTGCCTACCACCTGTCGGTATCTGGCCCGTGAGGGGCTGCTGTGGAGACAGCTGGGACAGAGTTGGAAACTCATTATGTTAAAGATGGAGGAGAAGCTTTCTGTAGGCTTGTGTCGTGGGCTGCCTCTTAACAGGGTTTTGTCACTGTTAGATTTGAGGTTAAAAAAGTGTTTCTTCCTTTGATGAAAAGAGATATTTCTAAAGGAGAGGAGCATGGGGAAATAATGTGGCCAGACCAGTTATGGAGCCATTCCGAATCCTTGCAAATATTATGGTGGCCATAGTGAATACAACTGAATTCAAACAACTGTCAGGTTGGTACCAGGCTCCTTGACAAGGGAAGTATAGGCATGGAGACTGAACAGGTGGCTGAACCGATTAGGGAGGAACACGTCCTTCTTGTGCAAAACCTGGAGACCCCGGGCTTTGCTGAGGTCACCGCTGTCAGCTTGCCCTTTTCTCAGTGAAGGTTATATTGTCAGACGGACTAAAGGCTTGGGGTGGAGGAAATTTACTGTGTAAAATCCAGATTCTCCAGGACAGATGATGTTTCCTTATCCAAGGGAAAGAATGTCAACTCGGGTCTCAGTGTTTAGTTCTCTATCCTGACCCCTTGCCAGCCAGAATTCGTAGCTGCCATAAGACACATCCCGGTGAGCCCCTGCCAACAGGGAGTGCATGTGGTTGTTTACTTTTGAAGGTTAGCGCGATGGCAGCTGTTGTTTCCCTCCATCACCGGAGCTGGTGGACTCGTTTGTTCAGCTGAGTGGGCTGTTTCTCCTGGTGGGAAGATGTTTAAGGCTTCCGTAGCCAGGGAAGGCTGGGAGGGGCTGGGTGAGGAGTCAGGCAGCTGTGCAGGGGGTGGTCTCTGTCAAGGGCAGAGGGGAACTGGATATGTTTGAGGGGTGGGGGATCTGGAATAGCAGAGAGAGAATATGGTGGGGATCACACTCAGGGGTTGGGGGCGTCCGGTGAACTGACAGATGGAAGAGAAGGGAGGGGGCCCCTCCATCACTCATGGTGCAGCCAGAAAAGAGAAGTCGTCCAAAATGTTTTCAACAGAGAGAACTTAATACAAAGAATTTATTACCTGGGAAGAGCTGAGAAGACACAGGGGATGGCGAGGCAAATTAGAGATGAATAAAGCAAGAAGCCAGCTGTAGCATCAGGTATATTAACTTGAGCACAGAAGCTGGGGCACTGGCTGGAAATGGGAACCAGTTCGGGCCTGCCGAGTGGGAGCTGGGATGGTGAAGGGAGGGGCTCCTGGTGGGAGGTGGAGCCACTCAGAGACGCTGCCTGAGGTGAGAGGGTGAAGAACCCTGGCCCCTCCCCATCCCCAGAGCCGGGGTGGGGGGGGGGTTTAACATCTTTATTGGAGTATAATTGCTTTACAATGGTGTGTTAGTTTCTGCTTTATAACAAAGTGAATCAGTTATACATATACATATGTTCCCATATCTCTTCCCTCTTGTGTCTCCCTCCCTCCCACCCTCCCTATCCCACCCCTCCAGGCTGTCACAAAGCACCGAGCCGATATCCCTGTGCTATGCGGCTGCTTCCCACTAGCTATCTACCTTACTACGTTTGTTAGTGTATATATGTCCATGATTCTCTCTCGCCCTGTCACAGCTCACCCTTCCCCCTCCCCATATCCTCAAGTCCATTCTCCAGTAGGTCTGTGTCTTTATTCCTGTCTTACCTCTAGGTTCTTCATGACATTTTTTTTTCTTAAATTCCATATATATGTGTTAGCATACGGTATTTGTCTTTTTCTTTCTGACTTACTTCACTCTGTATGACAGACTCTAGGTCTATCCACCTCATTACAAATAGCTCAATTTCGTTTCTTTTTATGGCTGAGTAATATTCCATTGTATATATGTGCCACATCCCCAGAGCGTTTTTCTGTCCCAGACTCCTGGGAAGCCACTTGGCAAGAGAGCCCAAGAAGAGAAAAGAAGAGAAAGCTCATGGATGTACTTGAGAGCGGATGGCAGGTGACCAGCATAGCCATGACAGACAGGCACTGGGTTAGGAGCCACTGGGAGGTGCCTGTCAGTGCTGTTATTGTATCTCTGGAGATCCGAAGGGGACCAGAGGGATCAGAGGGGTGCATTAAGTTGCCCAAAGGCACACCAGGGCAGAGCCAGAATTTGAACATGGGACTGTCCGGCTCTCGGTTCTTCAGTACCATACTGAGGATAGGATTGGCCTTATGAGGACAGAGGGTTTCTGGGGATGCTTGGGCAGAAGCGCACAGAGTCAAGAAGACGTGCAGGTGCAGGGTTATTAGGTGGGAGGAGGGCCCACAGATGGGCCAGAGTTGGGAGGACAGTGGAAAGGCTGGGGTGATGGGGTGATGTCTGCCCTACTCTGCTTGGATTCGAGCATCAGAATTCTACGAGCAGCCACAGGAAAAATGAGAAAGCCATTTGGCCATGATTTGGGGGTTGGGGGAAGAAAGAGAGGGAAACTCCAGGTTATGCCAAGATTTCAAGCAGGGGGACAGCTCTTTGGTGCAGCTGCAGGCAGAGTGCTTGCTGCAGTGCTGTCCGCTGGGCAGCCGGCTGCATTCTGGGAAGACAAAGGCCCCGGCAGCCCCAGAGCTTTGAGCACACGCATCTTTTCCGGACTCAGTTGGATCTCCCCGTGAGCAGCACGGTGCGGAGGTTTGGAATGGATGTTTGTGTTGCAACAGTGTTTTCCAGGTGGTTGCCTAAATTAAGTGATGAGTCTGCATAACGTGCTGGGAGGATTTGAACTCAGATGGTGAGTCCATGTTTACTGCAATGCTGACTAATTCTTGCACTGCATCGGGGGATGGGCTCAGAGTCATTGAACGTGTTTTTAAAGTTCACAAACAGGTTACCCAAGTACTCACTGCACGGGGTGCAATCTATGAAAGGCTTTGTGCTCTTCCTGTGTTCTCTAGAGTGATGACTCCAAGATGGTGCCACCAGGAGGTCAAAGCTCCTTTTCTGAGCCGTCCTCCCTGGCAGCTCCTTCTGAAAGGAAGGAGAAGCATTTTAACCCGTGGCAGCATCTCAGCCACCAAGCCCCCTGCCCTCCACTGCACCCCGAGAGTGGGGCTTTGAAAACACCCAGTCCTGTGTAAGAGATCTTTAAAGTGGATGAAGGACACGCTGCCTTCAAAACGCCCACCTGGATAAATAGAAAACTTCTGAAAGCAAGTGTTAACAATTGAAAGAACAGGGGAAATTGAAATGGTACCTTGGCCCCATGCATCTTACCATCCCCAGCCGTACTTCGGAAGTTTCCTTCTGTGGAGGGCATAGAGCAACGTGGTTCTTCATCGGGACTGAGTAAAGAGCATCCGCTTTGAGTCTGAAAAGCTCAGTCTAGCAGCTCCTTTCATTGGACAGTTTGGCCCAAGGAGCATTTTATGAATTACACTCATCACAATAACATGCCCAGGAATCTGCTTCTGTGCTTGGAGAATACTCCCGCTTTATAAATGGTCCACTTTATTTAGCCCAGTGTACACACGCATGACTGAATGCTCCCCTGGGAGTGAGGGTGGGTGAGATTGGGGAGGAGGAGGAGGGGGAAGCGAGCAGTCGGTCCATGTACTGGAAAACGGCGGCCACGAAATCTGCTGGTGGCCTGGACCTCATGGTCTAGGACGACGGGACCCGGAGGCCTTGCTCTGACAGAAGCGGCTCTGCCCTAATGGGTCCTGGGCCCGTGGTCTGCCTGTGGTAGCCACGTGGACAAGTGTTGGTTGCATGGCTCCTCGGTGCCACCTTCTGCAGAGGTGCTGGGACTCACCAGGAGGTGGCTCTTGTCCCAGAGGACTGCAGAGTCCTACAGTAAACGAAGGATCATGGGGCCGGTGGCAGGGTGAGGGTGAGGACACAGGGCGATCCTTACCTTGGGGGTGGGATGAGTGGGGGCGGTTGGTGGCCGGTGCTCACTCTTTGGCTGCTGCTTCTGTATTTGTACATGGTAACTTCTAAGTGAACTGTGAGTTTGGGGGAAGACATTCCCACAGAGCCTCTTTCTCTCATCTCTTTTCTCTCTCCTCTCTCCCCATTTTTCCTGTCTCCCTGTGGCGTGAAACCATGAGCAGTGGTCATCTTTTCAAAGTTAGTCCATAGAATTGGGACCAAGTCCATCACAGCAAGGCCAGGGCTTCAGAGAAAGTGGACTGAGTCTGGAGAAACACTGAAATCTGATTGTCAGGTTCCAGAGACAGGCATGGTCAGGGCACAGAGCTGGTCATGGACCAGGTTTGGCTGGTGAGTGAGGACCGTGGAGGTCCAGGAGGACTGCAGGGGTGGAGGGGAGCAGAAGCAGGGAAGAGACCACCCCCAGCAAGAGCTCGTGGACACAGAGGTGACCTCCTGACCCAGTGGGCGGCCTCATATGCTCTTGCTGTTGGGCAGAGAGCTGTCTGGGAACGAAGGTCGCCCGGGAGCTGCAGGTGGGCACTGGGCAGGGGGTGAGCTCGGTGAGGAGGTTACGGCAGCAGCGAGGGCAGGTCTGGCACTCGTCTGGATTTAGTCTGAGCCTTTTTCTGTTTTGCTTAGTTTATTTCCTGGAGCATGGACCCAAAGAAGTCCTCCTGACTTCTGAGGGAACTCTGCTTTGGAGTAACTTCTGAGCGAGCTCTGCCCGTCAAGAAGCAACATCTCGTCGGGACGCTGAGTCCAGGCTGGCTTTCTCCTCAGCTTCCTTCAGCTGATTTTCCTTCCATGTTCTTCTTTTTTAAAGAGGAGATGCTGTTTGTTCTGTCATATGGAACTGTGATTACTCACCAAGGAAGGATGCCCCCTTGAGGCTGTGGCAGGAGCAGGGGAAATTCCTCTCAACACTGGCCCCGAGGAATTCTCGTGATCCTGGTTTCCGTTTTGGTCAAAACTGAGATGAAAGGACTCGACCCTGCATTGGGGGGAACTAGAATTTTGACCCTGAGGGAGGCAGAGCTGGATGAAAAACGAGCCCTTCTCTGTTCTGTGAACGAGGAGGCACATCCTGCTGTAAGTTGGACAACTGTTGTGTGTCAGACTTCTGGCTTGGAGCCCGTCCCTAAATCTTAGCCTCGGGAGGGGAGGAGAAGCAACTGTGGAGAAGGGGCTGATCTTTTCCCCATCAAAGTGTTAGATGACACTATCCGATGTCAGCTTAGTCTGCTTGGGCTGCTGTAACAAAATACCACCGAGTGGGGGCTTAGGAATGACACATAACTTACTTCTCACAGTTCTGGAAGCTGCAGGTCTGAGACCAGGGTGGCAGCAGCTTCAGTGAGGACGCTCTTCTTGGTCACAGACCTCTCTCTGTGCCCTCACACGGAGGAGGGGCTGTGGGCCCCGTGTGGCCTCTTTTATACGGACACTAATCCCACCATGAGGCCATTGCTCTCGCGACCTCATCACCTCCCAAAGGCCTCACCTGCCAACACAATCATCTTTGAGGGTTAGGGTTTCAACACGAATTTTGGGGCAACACAAATATTCAGACCATAGCATCTACCTGCATTTTGACTTTGTGTGTTTGTAATAGTTATTAGAAATGCAATTAGAAATAGCAGGTTTCCTAGAGAAAGTTTCCAGTTGGTAAAAACGGGACAACTTATCTTGGATGATGACGGAAATTTCTAGTTGAAGGATTTTTTTTACATCTCCTTACTTCCAGCCACTCTGATATATGTAACTCTGTGAACTTCATTACTTCTAGATTTGGTATTCTCTAAAAAATTAAAAAAAGAAATTAAATTACGCACATGAAATCGACCGTATTAACCATTTCTAAGTGTGCAGCTCAGTAGTGTTAAGTATATTCACATCGTTGTGCAACCAGTTTCCAGAATTCTTACTTCTTGCAAAACGGAAACTCCCCATTCCCCCCTCCCCCAGCCCCTGGCAGACACCCTTCTACTTTCTGTCCCCGTGAAGCTGATGACGCCAGGAGCCTCACGTAGGCGGCATCGTACTGTGGTTGTCTTTCTGTGACTGGTTTATTTCACTGAGCATAATGTCCTCAAAGATTTGGTATTCTTTTATTTCATCTTTAAAATAATATTTCCACTTAACATCAGAGGGATAGCCCATTCAAACTTTGGAAAGGTCATCGATAGAATGTGAAAAATATTCTCTAAGCCTGGACATTTTAAAGGCATGTATGTATCTGGAAAACAGCATGCTGCTAACAGCAGAGTGGGACATCTCGGAGGTGAAAGTCACATGGGCTGACGCCTCCCTGGTGAAGGCAGAGGGACCGTGTTAAGTGGTGCCAGCCGGAGACCTCGTGTGCAGCAGGGAGCTGAGCCTGCAGGCCTGGGACCAGGGGCAGGGGCGCTCTGCAGATGTGCCTGCTTGTGGTGGGTGCCCGTGGTCACACTGCTCCCCCGGGGCTGCTGCAACAACTGCCAGCGGAGTGGGTCTGGCAGCCGCGCCAGAGGGGGACATCTGCCTGGGCTCTCGCCGGAACGGGAGGACAGGGGGCAGCTGCAGAGAAGCAGAGACGAGGGCAGGAGCGGAGGAGATGGAAGGCACGCCCTCGACCTCCATCTCTGCCTCCCGCCCCAACACAGGCCCGCGGTTTGGTCAGGGAATTCCGAGGAAGCTGTTCCAGTCCTAAGCAGCTGTCCAGCCGAGTCGCACAAATGCCAGAACCAGGGGGACGGGAGGGGGACACCAGGCCGTTCGTCTCCCAGGCGGGACCTTTAGACTCTTCTTGGAGTTTCCTTAGGTCTCGGCAGTCAAGCAAATAATCTCTAAGCACCGTGACATCTTTTTCAAAGAAATGCAGTTTGCTACTGGCAATAACACAGATTTCCCACCCACAAGAGCCCATGTGTTTTCTCACTATTTATCAGAACTTTACACTCTGATGAGTGATGGAATACAGTGGCCATTTGTTACTGCTGTGGCATTGTTTGCTGTCAGGAATGACACTGGAACAAAGAGGTAATCAGTTAAACGATTGCATTCAAAATTTATTCTCTCTGGAGGGAGTATACACACACTCACATAGCAATAGGGTTAATGTGTGCAGCCTTTATAAATGATCTGTGTAGTAATTTTCACTTTAAAATACCGTGTTCCCATCCGTCGTCTCATTCGGGTGTCACGAGAATGCTTATAGGGTTGCTGCAGTTGGCAAGAACGAGACTTAGAGGAGAAATGCTTGTCCGTGGCCGTATAGGAGGTCCACTGGGGCTGCAATATAGGCCTCCCGACTCTTAAACCAGAGCTTTTCCCTCTAAACTGTACTTGAGAAGAAGAATGTGTCAGAACCAGAACAAGAGATAGACTGTTTCTCCCCCTGACTGGCAGGGCTTCTCCCACGTCCAGCCCGAGCAATCCTGAGGTGTCCAATTAGCGATGACTTGAAAATCAAGGGGATGTAACTGTGAGGTTGAACTGTGCAAAACTTCCATTTTTAAACAGGTTAAAGTATTCAAGTATCAACAATTTCATGTTTCAAATGAATCGGTCTCCCTAGATTTGCATAGGTTGCATTTCCCATGCAGCATCAAATTGGTCATTTTGTTGGTTAATTTGGCCCGTTGCTTTCCTCTCCATTTTGCTGCCCCTTGATCCGCTCTGCAGTGGCAGCAGAGCATTATTTTCGTGGCCTCCATGACCAAATGGAGCCAGCCACAGAGGCAGCAGGCCAAACTGTGCAGTTAAACCCAAACCAGGCGATTCAGGGTCATGTAAATATGACTCACGAATGACCAGCCCGCAGGAAGTTTCAACAGGTCTAACTGGCTCCTTGTTCCTGCACATTTTACCTGTAAAGGGAACTAAATTGGTACTCTTTTCCATTCATCTGGCATATTTGATGTATGTGTTCTGGTGAGTGGCAGACAGCTGATTTCCAAGGCTGTTGCAGAGGGATGATTAGAAAAGCAGGAGGGTATCTTGGCCAAATGTCAAGAATGAAGGAAGGGGCAGTGAGTCAAGTGGCTAAAGAGACGCACATTAGAGTCATTCATTCTTAACCGCTTGGCAGAAGCTGGAACCTCGCACCGCTGGCCAGGCTTCCCACCATCTGGAGCGAAATCAGGACACTCCCACCAGGGCTAGAAGGGCTCCAAGTGGGGGCAGCTGACAGAAGGGCCACGGCCGCATGGCAGGAACACAGACAGAGGAGGACAGTGCTTTCTGCATTTTCTTTTCTGGTTATGAGATGCTTTTGTGAACTGCTGGAGACTGGTCACAGAGTGATTAAGCTGGACAGCTTCTGGCGCTGCTGCCCTGGAGGCGCAGTGTTTTGAAGGTGCTGCACCCCAGATTTCTCAGGGTCCCTTTTCTGGCAATAAAGGCTTCATTTCTCTTGGTAGTCCACATGGTCAGAGCCCAGGCTGAAGAACCCTGATTCCCACGGCAAAATTACAGACCCAGCGAGCTAGAGTTAGAAAGACAGGGCCCGGGCAGCGTCCACAAGCCCAGTTCCAACGTTGCAGAGCCTGCTGGAGGGAAGCAAAGACTTCCATAAGCCAAGGGATAGAGGCATGCAGGAGGTCAGCTCTCCGGGGAAAATGCACGACGACTCTGATTTGTAACATCTGCTGATTGCCGTGGTGTCAAAATACTCCCACTGTGACCGGTTTCAAACCACCAATAGTTTAACAACCGGCTTGCAAAATTTCTGGATGTTTGATAATCTTTCCCCAGCCTGGACAGCTTGAACGCAGCATGACTTGGTGGCATAAAAACTAGAGTCGGGCAAATGCACGAGCTGAGGTTTAACACGAGGGGTCCTGGCGTGGAAGCGTCTCAGGGCCGACTGTCCCCTCCGTCTCCTGCTTCCCTCCCTTCCTCCTAAGCTTGCTCCCTGGACCAGTCGCTGCTCGGGACAAGGGTTCTGGTCTCAGGCTTTGACCTTTAACACTGTGCCCGCCCAGTCACATCCCGAAGCACCCAAAGCCCCACGACTTCCTAGATGAGCTCACACAGGTGCTGGGCTCTCAACCGCTCTCCCTGTACCCAAGCCAAGGGCCTACCTGCCAGGAGGCTGCTGCAAGCCTCCTGTTGGGACACTGGTGAGGGGGTCCCATAACTGGAGCATGGGTGGTCTCAGATGCCTCCCCTAGTGGTCCCTATGTGGAGTTTAAAATGGCACCTCCATGAGTAAAAATTCAGTTAACTTGTTAGGAAGGTAGAACCCAGCTTTTTATGTAGGATGGGTTTATTCAGAAAGAAATTCCCATGACTCCCAACTGAAAGAATTCAGAATTTAATGATAAATCTATCTTCCAATTATGCACACTAGGGCTGTGTCATCTGCATTTCGGCAAACACATTTTTAGCTAAGCCTCAGGTTCCTTATTTGTGAAACTGAGTGGCCATAGTGAACTGACCTGTAAGGCATCTGTCTGTTCTGTGCTTCTGGGATTCTACTTATGGTCAGTGCACGTTTCTCTACACTTCTCTATATGGTTTTTGGTCCTTTATAAATTTTATCGTTGTTTTTTTCTGCTCCTGGGACATCTGGTATTCCACTAAACATCATTATTTAGCTGTGCCACAAATAACTGTTTTTAGGCTAAATGAACTCGGAGGGCATTCTAGGTTAAACCAGTACTTTGCTGAGCATCTTCCTCAGAATCTCTGATATTCTAGGGTGCATTGTGTAACTCCAAAAGGGAAACTTAATGCTCATGGATTCCCAGACTTTTTGATCTCAAATGGTTTTTTTCTAAGGGCAGTGTATCAATCTTCCAGGGCTGCTGTATCAAAATGCCACAAATTGGGTGGCTTAAACAACAGAAATTATTTTTTTTTCATGGTTTTAGAGGCTGGAAGTTCAAAATCGAGGTATTGGCAGGGCTGTGTACTCCCCGAGGGGTGAGTCTGTTCCATGCCTTTTCTTCAGGTCCTGGTCTTGCCCGCAGCCCTTGGTGTTCCACAGCTTGTAGATGCATCGCTCCAGTCTCTGCTCTGTCACACGTGCGATCTCTCTTTGTGTCTCTGCATCTTTCCTCTCCCAGGAAGGCTGCACAGACACCAGTCACACTGCATTAGGACCACCCTAATTGAATACGACCTCATCTTAACCTGATCACATCTGCAAAGGCCCCTTTTCCAAAGAAGGTCACAGTCACAGGTACCAGGGGTACAGATGTCAACATACCTTTCGCGGGACGCAATTCAACCCGCAACAGACAGCCATTAAAATTTCCTAAAACTGGTGGTCCAGCAAACACATTTTGGGAAATGCTGTCCCAGGAGCTTGTAATTAGGATTCACTCACCAGGTATGTGGTCCAACCCTTAGGTCAAGAGTTCTTAACGTGATATCAAGGGGTTTGTGCCCTTGGATGAGAAAAAAATTGTATCTTTATTTGTACTATTTCTGATTGAAATTTAGCATTTCCTTCATTTTTCAGTGTAGGCAACAAACCAAAGTAATATCACTAGTACTGTGACTTTGTCAGAGTTTTCCACCTCATACTACAGTTACTGCAGACATCATTCAGTTATTGGGACATCATTCATAAATCATCACCATCTCAGAATCACAGCGGGTGTGAGACTCGGCACTAGATCTTATTTAATGGGTTAACAAGCAAACACATAATGCAGATCTGTTTTAGTATTTTGATAACTGTATTTCAACCTCATCAGTTTCCTTTGTAATCCTTTATATTTTCTTTTATACACTTAAAAACACTATTCTGAGCAGACTGTAGGCTTCACCATTCAGCTAAAGTCCACCCTGACCCAAAAAAGTTAAGAGCCTCTGTCCCCACTCATGGCCCCCATGACTGATACAACCCAGCTTCCGTAGAAGGGTTTAGCTGAGAGACAAAACACTAGCAGAATCTTTCCATTTTTACAAATAAAGAATTAATACATAAGCCAAACACAAATATTATAAAATACTTTATTTGTAAATGAAATACCCAATTGGGGCAAAATGTAAAAATGAAATAGACATAGGTACAATAAGTTATACAAGAATCTTCAATTATCGTCGCTCTGTATTGATTATAAATAGATCACATTACCAAGGAAAGCATTGTCTAGGTGTTGGGATAATTTAGTTAAAAGTATCTGAATAACTTACTAGACACATTCCTCTTGGTGTGTGAACAAATGTGTCAAATAATTGAACATACTCAACTATACTCCCTGTGGAAACTGCAAAGTCCTGGTCAGACGAGGCTAAACCTCTGGGCTGCATGAATGAGCTTGGTCACATTGTGGTCCAGTCTTGGAAGGATCACTGACACATAACCCCTGGAGCACTTTGGCCTCGGTGAAAGCACCAGAGCGTCGAGAGGCTGAATTCCAGCTGGGCTCTGCCCCTGAACATTTAAGGAACTAAGCACGTCGTCTGATTCTGAGCCTGTTTCCTCATCTGTGAAAAATGGGGATGCTGGTGTGTGTCCTTTCTGTCTCCCAGGGCAACTAGTAGATTTGATTGAGATAACCGATGTAAAAGTTCTTCGTATGTAGACGTGCTGTATGAGGATGAGACATAGAACTATTCTTTCATTCTTTAATGTACCAACATCCAAATGGGCATAAATTGATGGCATTCTCTTGTATATAAGGAGAAAATTAATATATATGTATTTTTTTCATGGACACTCAAATGCCAGTGTTCCCCCCCGCCATCATTAAGTGCCTGGAAAGGCATTGGAGGTCCCAGCAAGGCTGCAGGGAAGTGGGCCTGGGTGCTCCTGGGCTTCCGTTTGCCACCTCCTTCCCCTCAAGGTGCCCCCCCCCCCACCTATCTCCTTTCTGCCAAGCCCTCCCTTATGTACTCCCCGCGCCCCAGCCTGTGCTTCCCACCTTCCTGTCCTTCACAATGTTCCATCTTGCAGTTTGTTCCCACGGGGCAGTGGTCCTCACTGTTGGCTGGACGTTAGAACTATCTGGGGAGGCTTTTCTCTGTCCTGATGGGGGGACCCCCACCCAGATGACTACATCAGGGTCTCTGAGGGAGGGCCTGGCGTCAGTATTTTAAGGCGCCCCCGGTGCAAGTGCCACCCGGGTGTTGCCTGGAGGTTGATCGGAAAATTGGAGTCCCTGTTCACCTGCAGCCAGCTATCCCTCCCAGGGAGGCTTTGTTTAACTCAGGCCAGCCGTCTTAAGTTTTCTTAAAGAAGGTTCCCCCAGCGCACCTCACTCCGGTTCCCACTGCTTCCGTCCACCCTCATGACATTCTCCGGGAGCGTTATCCTCATTCCAATCCATCCCCCTAGGGAGACTCAACCACTTAAACGTGGTTTAAGCCGAAGCCATGCACTTCCTTCCCAGAGCATCGAGGTGCCTTTCTGAGGAACAGGGCCTCCTGCTGAGATGGGCAGCTGCCCCAAGCCCTGCATCCGGGCTCACCTGGATGCCTCGCCTGCGCCTCTGTGTTCCGCTGCATCAGGGAGAGGATTTCGGAGAGGAGCTGTGGCTTCTGCTCCCTTTACACTTTCTCGCGGCCAGTTCTCTCCTCCACTGCTTTGCACATTCATAGGGAGGGCTGAAGGCTGGAGCTGGGGGAACTGTTTCCAAGCAGGCAGGTGCACAGCCCTGCAGCCTGCAGGAACATGCTCAGCCCAGGAGTGTTAGCTCTGCACCTGCAGTCTTGTGTCTTCCTCAACCTGGGCCCCTCATCTAGGTGTTCCAGGGGTCTGCATCCGCCCTGCTCGGGGCACAGGCACGATCCCAAGACGCTGTTGCTATTGCCCCGTGGCAGGGTTCTGACCTCCTGAGTCCTAGGCGGCTGCCATCACCATGGGATTTAAAGGCCATATAGAAAGGCCCCCCACTGGGTCCCTCTAGTCTTCCCAGGTCCCCGACACTCCCACCTTTGAGAGCTGCTCCTTTGCCAAATCATTGCATCTCCAAGAGCCCTGGGTTGGAAGGTTTGCACCCTACGAGGACTCATCCATTCATCTCTCATCTGGTGTTGCCCCTTCCGGAGCCCCGAACTGAAGCAGGAATGTGCTCTGAGGTCTGGACACGCACTTGTGTGCTCTTGGGCAAATCACTCACCTTCCTGAGGATCAGTGTTCTCATCAAAGAAACAAAGATTTTCATATTTTCCCCACATATTTCTACAGGACTGTGGTTGAGATCATTGGAGATAACAGACAAGAAATGGATTTTTCTACAGCAAAGCCCATTTGACAACGTGTAAGACAGTTTCATTACTGTTATCGGAAAAAAAATGTGTGGGTCTGCTTTGTGCACTGCAGCTCGCTGACGGCGAGGGGCAGAGTTTGGAGGAAAAAGGTGCTGCAGTGGAAGCTCATGATGTCCTGAGGGTGAGCCCAGGGTCATGGGAATCTGGAGAAGACAGCCTGAGTGGGGAGGAGAGAAAATTAATTGGGAAATGCTGGCCAACTTCCCTTATTCCACATTGTGCCAGGAGCCAGCTCAGCCACCACTGGGATAGGTGATGAAGAAGCAGCAAGCCCTCCGCTAGCTCCCATGTGCGTATTTCAGACTCAGCAGGAGGGTGGGCCACTGACAAGAATAATACAGACCAGCAGGCAGGGCAGGAGACACCCGAAAGGAAAACAAGGAAACAGGTTTGAGCTGGGCCTGGCCTCCTTGGCGTGGACTGCCTGACTGGCACCAGGCTTCTAGGGTGGCCCTGGGTGTGGTGCTTGATGGGGCCAGTAGAGCATCCACCAGGCTCAGCACCCAGGCCTTGGGGAAGCTCACTTGTGCAGGGGGGTAGGACCTTAGCCTTGCAACCAGGCTGGGTGAGGCAGGCTCAGTGCAGAGCACTTCCTTCTTTGGGGGTCATGTGTCCCTTGTGATTAGAGAGATTGGGGCACCTGCTTCTTCAGGACCACCTTGTGTGGTCCAGGCTCTGCCCTGTCTTCCCAAGAGACTGTGCCTGTAGGCAAGTCACATCACCTCTCCAGGCTGTCCTGTTCATTTCTGTAAGGCGAGGAGAGTGGCCAGTATGACCTCCAGGATCCCTTCCAGCTCGGCATCAGGTTGCCCTATGATCCAAGCCTAGTTTCTAAGGAACCCGAGAAACAATATGGCGTATATGACTGGAGCCCATGGATTGAGTGTTTAAATTTTTTCTGAAATTATAAGATCTTTCACATTAAAACCAATACTGAAGTATGGCATGCCTCAAAAAATTAAACATAGAATTATCATATGATCCAGAAATTCCACTTCTGGGTATACACCCTTAAGAATTGTAAGCAGAGATTCATACAGTTGCACACCAATGTCCACAGCAGTATTATTCACAACAGCCAAAAAAGGTGGAAACAACCCAAATGTCCATTGAAGGATGAATGGAAACAAAAAGTGATACATACACACAATGGGATGTTATTCAGTATGAAGAAGGAAGGGATTCTGACACGTTCTACAATCTTGAGGACATTATGCTCAGTGAAGTAAGCCAGCCACAAAAGGACAAATACTGTATGTGTACCTATATGAGGTACTTAGAATAGGCAAATTCATAGAGCCAGGCAGTCGAATGCTGGTTACTAGGATCTGAGAGAGAAGAAAGTGGGGAGTTAGTGTTTAATGGGTGCAGAGTTTCAGTTTGGGAAGATGGAAAGTTCTGGAGAGGATGTAGGTGGGGGCTGTACAACACTGTGAGTGCACTTTACACCCCTGAAATGGACACGTAAAATGGTTAATTTTATGTATATTTCATCAGAATAAAACAAATACTGGAATATTTATGCATGTTAATGGTTTTAATTTGGTATACAAAATAATGGTAATGAAGCATAATTCCTGCTGGTTTGTGGCCCTCTTGCGGATATGAAGAATGAAACCAGTCACTGAATAATTAACTTAAAAAATCAGTTAAAGTGGGGAATTACTAAAAATGATGCTCCTGTACTATATTGTAATTTAACTCAAAATTTCTAAATGTACATTTAATCATCAGTTTTGGGGTCTTTTTCTTTGGGTGTAGGTTTGCTGAGTGGAGTTCAGCATGGTCTCCCTTGCACAAACCACACCCAAGGTATATCATTTACAGATTCTAGTTTCAGAGTGTTTGCAGTGGAATGAGGTCTTAGAGACACTTGTGAATGAAAATGAAGGCAGAGTTCTCCTAGATTCTTATGACCCTTCTCCATCGCCAGTGCTTTTATAATTGTATCAGCTCACCTAATTCCACATCTCTATGTCTGTATAACTCTCTGTCCATATAAACATATTTAAATAGCTAGTCTTTATGAAGCTTTCCCAAGGCATTCAATGCATTGTGTTCTGGAACAACCAGGCTGCACAGCCTTAGGAACACACACCATTCCTAGTTTGCAAGCATAAAGCCCAATGGGAGAAAGCAGAAGTGCACACTTCATCATAAGACAAGTGAAAAGATAAGCCGTAATGCGGGAAAAGATACTTGTGACACAAAAACTGACAAAGGAGTAGGATGTCAACCACATAAAGAACTTAACCAAATCCATAAAAAGAAATAACCCAGTAGGAAAATGAGCTTAACACTTGGACAGGCATGAAACCAAAGAGGAAAGCCAAATGGACGCTACTCAGAAAAGAGGTTCAACTTCATTAGTAATC
Source organism: Pseudorca crassidens (assembly GCF_039906515.1). NCBI lineage: Eukaryota > Metazoa > Chordata > Mammalia > Artiodactyla > Delphinidae > Pseudorca > Pseudorca crassidens. The sequence goes on along the minus strand of NC_090305.1, from coordinate 2,975,272 downwards.
AGGGAAATGCAAACCGAAACCTCAACGAGGTAACACTACACATGAGACAGGCAAAAACTAAGAATGCTGAAAATACTAACTGTCGGCAAGTATTTGGGGCAGCACAAACTCTGGGGAAAGTTGTAACCTGCTAATAACCTCTTTGGGAAGCAGCTTGTGTTGTCTGTGGAGATTGAAGACACACACACCCTGTGGTCCCGCACGTCCACTCTCAGGTCGATTCCTGGAGAAACCCAGGCAGAGGTGCACCAGAGTGTACATACGGCAGGAGTGCTCATGGCAGCCTGGCTCACTCAGCTCAACCCAAACCACTCAACACCTGTAGGATAGGTACATAAATTCTAATACGGTCGAACAATGAAGTACTATGTAACAATGAAAATGGACAAACTTTACACAAAACAACAGGAGTAAATCTTCAGGGCATAGTATCAAGCAATAGGAGCAAGACAGAGAATACCTTGCGATCACATTTATTTCAGGTTGAAAAGCAGGTAAAGCTAAGCTCTGGTGTATCATTTGGCGATGTATACATAGATGGTTACCTCTGGGGGTGTTGTGGGCTGAATGTTGCAGTTTGAACCTCCCATGTGATGGTATTGGGGGATGGGGCCTTTGGGAGGTGATGTTTAGACAGGTCATGAGGCCATGTGGAGCCATCGTGATGGGCTTATAAGAGGAGACCAGAGAGCTTGCTTCCTCTTCCTCTCTCTGCCATGTGAGGCCACAGCGAGAAAGCAGCCGTCTGCAAGCCAGGAATGGATTCTCACCTGAACCAGACCCTGCTGACACCCTGATCTTGGCCTCCCAGCCTCCAGAACTGTGAGAAATAAATGTCTGTTGTTTAAGCCACCCAGTCTGTGGTATTTTAGCAGCCCAGGCGGACTAATACAGGGGCGTTGGGTGTGTTTTCAGTTGGGAGGGACATAAGGGGGGCGTCCAGGTATTGGCAGTGAGGCCCCAAGGAGGGTTACACAAGAGTGTACTCTCTGATTATTCATTAAACTCCATGTGTATGTTCTATTTATGTAAAGGTATGTAAATTTCAAAGCAATCATTCACACTAAGAATGAATAAAGGAGTATGTGGGTGTGCCAGCAAGTAGCTTCCTTGATGCCTGGCTTCTTTTTTTTAAAAAATATTTTGTGACACTATGTTTATTTTTTATTTTTTAATTTTTTTGCGGTACACGGGCCTCTCACTGCTGTGGCCTCTCCCGTTGTGGAGCACAGGCTCCGGACGCACAGGCTCAGCGGCCATGGCTCACGGGCCCAGCTGCTCCGTGGCATGTGGGGTCTTCCCGGACCGGGGCACGAACCCGTGTCCCCTGCATCGGCAGGTAGACTCCCAACCACTGCGCCACCAGGGAAGCCCTATATTTTTAATTTTTATTTTATTTTAATGTGGACCATTTTTAAAGTCTTTATTGAATTTGTTACACTATTGCTTCTGTTTTATGTTTTGATTTTTTGGCCATGAGGCATGTGGGATCTTAGCTCCCCGACCAGGGATCGAACCTGCACCCCCTGCATTGGAAGGTGAAGTCTTAACCACTGGACCGGATGCCTGGCTTCTTGATTGTGGCATGTCTTATGAGGGGACAGGGGGCCGTGGTTAATCCAGGAACCCGATCAGGTGGAGCTGTGGTGGAGGAGGTGAGGGGGTGTCTGAGAAAACATGATAAAAAGGAAATACTGATACATTCAGGTTGAGAATAGAGGTTCTGAGGAGTTATAATATTTTATTTTTCATTTTACATTATTACATAACCCACAATATGACAAATGAAATGCATTTTACTCTTTTTGGTGACAGTTCCGTTGAGTTCCTTCTCTGGCCCAGTCTTCGTATCTGGGAGAAAATGAGCATTTTCTGGGTATTTGTAGGTATAATCTGGATAAAGGCAGAAAAAGGAATTGTTTTCAGAAGTATTATGACAATATATAAAGCATAGTAAAGGGATGTAATCTCAGAAAATATTCAAAGCCTACCTCTACTTCCAAAGTGACCCTGTGGAACTTTGGCAGGATCCCACAGGAGCCTGGGCTTCTTGCAGTGGAGCTTGAAAACCCTGCTGTAGGAAGGAGGGACCCAGCCCTGGGTGTGTGGGGGAGAAAGGAAAGCTGAGTAATTCCTAACTCTAAGGGCACATTCTTCCCAACTCCATCATAGCTTTGCTACATCTCGGAGCTGTTGGCCTGTGGGTCTGATAACTGAGGTACTGAGAGAAGAGGACCTGCCCTCCTCTACTCCCTTCCCTTGTCACCCAGTGTCAACACTGTCTCATTTCATTTGTGTTCAGTATGTGTTTGTTGAATTAAATTCTTGAAAGCATCCAAACGGAACTCAAAGAGCTTTGGGGATTCAGAGGGGTGAGACTTTCTAAGGGGTTATTTCTGCTTGGGAAATGGGGCGAGACTTCATGAGAGGGAAGGATACTGAGCTGAGCTTTGAAGAATGAAGAGGGGCTGTAGACAAGGTTGGATTTGAGAGAGGAGGTTGAAAAGGCACAAGGCAACAAGGACAAAGCATGCTTGGAGATCGCGGTGGTACTTGTTTGGCCGAGCCTGTGGGAAATAAAGGGAGAGAGTTAAGCAGAGGTGGAAGTGAGGCGATTCCTGCATGCTAGAGCCAGAGACGGTCACAGGCAATGCGGACGACGAGTGATTTGGAACAGAGGTGTGCCTGGGCCAAAGGGCAGTCTGGTGGCAGCACATAAGCTGGCTTGGACAAATGATTGGCTGAAGCCAAGGGAATGGGTTGGGGGGGCTGGTACAGGAGGTCTGGGCAGGAGGTGAGGAGGGCCAGACAGACAGGGCTGGTAGAGCACATGGGAAGTAAGGAGCAGCTAATGCTCAAAGAAAGAAAAACAGGTATAATATTAGTTACAGATGGGCTGAGGGGTGCAGCTGGAGAGAGATGGCTGAGGTTTGTAAGACCAGTGACAAGGAGTAAGAGGGTGCCATGAGTGGAAAAAGAAGCTGGTGTGTGTGAGCACATAATGAGCTGTATTTTTTGCTGGATTTGAGGTGCTGTGGGGACATCTAAGTGGAAACATCCCACAGCTGGAAATTTGGAACTGGAAGCCAGGAAAGAAGTTGGAACTAGAGCAACAGATTCAGGAGACAAGAGCCTGGAAGTGAGCCCTGGGTGTGCACTGGCCCCAGAGGGAAGCTGCGTGGAGCAAGAGAAGACAGGATTTGGTGAAGGTGCATATTTAGGATGAAGAAGAAAGAAAGAGACCGTGAGTCAGAATCAAAGGATAATGTAAAATTAGATGAAGAAACAATTTGGCTTTTAGCTCTGTCCATTCACCTCTGCAATTCCCAGGAACAGAGCCATCTATGCTTCATTTTAGGATTAGACCAATCCTGGGCTCTGTGAGGAAGCTCATCATTTTTGGTCTTAAGTGGTTCCAGGAAGTTAAACTTGCTTGTTGAATAGGCTCCGCTACAATACTTATCTTTGTTGCAGGTTGTAGCTAAACCCGCAAGAGCCTGGAGTAGGGAGGACCACTGTGAATGATGATGCCTGTAACTCTGCAGGAGAAGGACCAATAAATAATCAACGCAGAGCTCTTAGTATGTGACAGTCTCTGCTAAGAATTTTGCAAGCATTATCTCACTTATTCTTTAATCCACTTGGCCAGATATTAACATCTTCCCAGCTAACAGAAAGGAGACTGATACTCAGAACAAATAAGTTCACAAAGCTAGGAGGTAGCAAAGGGTTGGAGTCCAGGCAAGCTAACCCAACAGCCCTAAGTACTACATTATCCCAAGAGAGAGAGAAGAAGCAGGAATGAGAGTCCAGATGTAAGGAAGATGAGAGTGAGAGAAAGTTCAAGATTAGTTGATAACGTTAATTACCAAAGGTGCCTTGGACTGACAGTAAAGATTCCCCAAGTCGACGAAACAAATAGGTCTTTATATCCTGGACAGTAAGGGAGGATTTAGGGTTTCCTGGAACTAATCATGTTTTGATACAATCTCCCCGCCTAAAGATATGCAGAAGCCATCTCTGAGAAGACTTACAAGGTACTAGAGAATCATGAAATCTGAAATGAATCCTGAGGCGTGTGATGTCAGAAAGATGGCAGAATAGGAAATTTCTACTGTCATCCCCTCACAGAATGTTGATTTGACAATCACGCATGGACAAAAGTACCTTTTTGGGAGTCCAGGAGTCCAGCGGAGAAGGTCCAACAGAAAAATCTGAGCCTGGATGCATTGAAAAGGGTAAGAAGAATGGTTTCTTCTCCTTCACCTGCATCACTTCTCCCCCAAGGTGGCACAGCTTAGTGCCAAGAGAGACCCCCTTGGGCTGCATTTCTCTCCCAGGGAAAAGTGACAGTGTGTGAGTGAGCACCCAGCTTCCCGAGCTGTGCGGGATGCTGCTCAAGGGGCCCACTTCCTTCTCACCCCACCCAGAATACTGAGGTGATTTGCACAGTTGAGGAGTTGGGAGGGGCTGGGAGCACAGCAACTAGGACTCAGAACTCATCAAAAGGTTGCTGCTAAGTGCTTTGCAGTTCATCCTATTAAATGCTTTGTGCCCTCCGTCAGGAAGCTCCCCCACAAGCCAGTGGGGACACCTCACTTGTGGTCCACCTAACTGGCCCATGGGCACCTCTAATGTTCTGTGCACTTCAACCTCCTCTCCCCGCATGACCAGCTCCTGGCACATGCTCCCATGGATGGTGAGTGCAAGACTTTGCAGACGGCTGTGTGATTGGGAGAAAGCCCACAAACTTGAGTGCTTCAGGGCACTGCTCTAGAGAGAACTGGGAGGCTCTTAGAACCCGGCCAAGTCTCCACTGAAAACTGTTAGAGCTAGTCAACAAACTCAGGAGAATTGGAGGATACACAATCAACATACAAAAATCACTTTCATTTCTGTATACCAGCAACAGAATAGCTGAAAAAAAAATTAAGAAAACATTCCCACTTAAAATACTTAGGAATACATTTAACCATGTGGGCTAGAGACCTGTACACAGAAAACTATAAGACTTCGACGAAATAAACTGAATAAGACACAAACAAATGGAAACATATTCCATTTTCGTGGATTGAAAGGACTAATGTTGTTAAACTGTCCATACTATCCAAAGCGATCTATAGATTCATATCAAAATTCCAGTGGCATTTTTCATAGAAATTGAAAAAAATTCTGAAATTCATGTGGGACCACAAAAGACTCCAAATGGCCAAAGCAGTCTTGAGAAAGAAGAATGATGCTGGAGGCATCACAATTCCTGATTTTAAACTACATTTCAAAACCACAGTAATCAAAACAGTATGGTACTGGCATAAAAACTCACACCTAGGTGGATGGAACAGAATAGAGAGCCCAGAAATAAACCCATGTCAACTAATCTTTGACAAGGGTACCAGGAACATACAGTGGGGCAAGGACAGTCTGTTCAATAAATGGTGTTGGGGAAATTAGATATCCTTATGTAAAATAATGAAACTATCCTTATCTTAAACCACTCACAAAAATTAATGGAAAATGGATCAAAGCCTTAAATGTAAGACCTGAAACTGTAAAGCTCTTAGAAGAAAATATAAAGAAAAAGCTCCTTGACATAAGGTCTTGGAAATGATTTTTTGGATATGACATCAAAAGCACAGGGAAGAAAAGAAAAATAAACAAGTGGGACTACATAAGCTGAAAAGCTTCTGTACAGCAAAGGAAATTATCAACAAAATGAAAAGGCAACCTATAGAATGGGAGAAAACATTTGCAAATCATATATCTGATATGAGGTTGATATCCAAAATATATAAGGAACCCATAGAACTCAGTAGCAAAAACACCACAAATAATCTGATGAAAAAATGGGCAGAGGACCTGAATAGACATTTTTCAAAGAAGGCATATAGATGACCAACAAGTACATGGAAACATGCTCAACATCACTAAACATCAGGAAAACGCAAATCAAAACCACAACGAGATATCACCTCACACTTGTTAGGATGGTTATTATCAAAAGAGATATATATGGAACCTAAAAAAAAAAAGTGGCACTGATGAACCTAGTTGCAGGGCAGGAATAAAGAGGTAGACATAGAGAACGGACTTGGGGACATGGGGTGGGAGGGGGAAGCTGGGTGAAGCGAGAGTAGCATCAACGTTTGTACACTACCGAATGTAAAATAGTTGACTGGTGGGAAGCAGCAGCATAGCACAGGGAGATCAGCTCAGTGCTTTGTGATGACCTAGAGAGGTGGGATAGGGAGGATGGGAGGGAGGCTCAAGAGGGAGGGGATATGGGGACATGTGTATGCACATGGCTGATTCACTTTGTTGTGCAACAGAAACTAACACAGTATTATGAAGCAATTATACTCCAATTAAGATCTATTAAAAAATAATAAAAAGACCAGAAAACTGACAAGAGATAACAAATTTTTGCAAGGATATGGAGAAAAGGGAACCCTTGTGCACTGTTGGGGGGAATGAAAGTTGGTACAGCGATTATGGAAAACAATGTGGAGGTTCCTGAAAAAACACAAAAGAGAATTCCCATACGATCCAGCAAGTCTGCTTCTGGGTATACATCCAAAGGAAAGGGAATCAACGTCTCGAAGCACTCTCATATTCACTGTGGCATTATTCACAATAGCCAAGATATGGAAACAACCTAAGTGTCTTTTGACAGATTAATGAATAAAGGAAATGTGATATATATTTATATATATATATCACAATTATACATACACACACACCCCATAAAATATTATTCAGCCATAAAAAGAAGGAAACCTTGCCATTTGTGACAACATGGATGAACCCGGGGGACATTATGTTCAGTGAAATAAGCCAGAAACAGAAAGACACATACTGTATGATCTCACTCACATGTGGAATCTTAAAAAAAAAGTTGTAGAAATACAGGGTAGAATGTTGATTGACAGGGGTTGGCGGGTGGAAATGGGGAGATGTTGGTCAAAGTGTACAAACTTTCAGTTATAAAACGAATAAGTTCTGGGGATCTAATGTACGGCATGGTGACTATAGTTAACAACACTGTATTGTGTTTTTTTTTTGTTGTTGTTGTTGTTTTTTGCGGTATGCGGGCCTCTCACTGCTGTGGCCTTTCCCGTTGCGGAGCACAGGCTCCGGACGCGCAGGCCCAGTGGCCACGGCTCACGGGCCCAGCCGCTCCGCGGCATGTGGGGTCTTCCCGGACCGGTCCCCCGCATCGGCAGGCGGACTCTTAACCACTGTGCCACCGGGGAAGCCCTGTATTGTATATTTGAAATACGCTAAGAGAATAGCTCTTAAGCGTTGTCACCACACACACACACCATGGTAACTGTGTGAGCTAATAGATGTGTTAATCAACTTAATTGTGGTAATCATTTCACAATGTATACATATATCTATTATGCTGTATACTTTACAATTGTATTCGTCATTTATACCTCTATAAAACTGGAAAAAATAAAAACCAATCGTGAATCCGAAGGTAGTGAGAGGAAGAGTGGTAGCTGGTGTGACTTCCTCCCCGACGCCACCTCTAGCTTGTGGGTGAGCCTCCTGAGGCGAGCTAGTAATCTAGTATTAGACTGACGAATGTGAAAAGTACATTATAACACTTTACTAAGAAGCATGAGCCGTTGTCCTGCCTTCAGAGAGTCGTGGGGAGACAGAGGTCACAGGGTAGGGGGAGGCACAACCTTAGAAAGGACAGGCTAGCTCAAACTCGCAATTTTATTTTTGTGAATCGATTAATGTCCAGGAGAAACACTTATCTATAGAAAGAATGTTTTTGTTACTGCTCCCATTAGAGACTGAAGATCCCTCTAGTGCTCCTATTCTGCGATTCTGAGAGCTAAAAAGAACGAGTGTGTGTGTGTGTGTGCACGCGCGCATGCGTGTGTGCGTGCGCGCAAGATGCGTGTGTATGTGTAGATATAGAGTGAAATCCGCACCTTCTCCAGGGCCTGGTGGAATAGTGGAGATGATGTGGAAACAGCTAAGGAGCTGTAAGAGCTGGTGGCGGGTGAAGGTGAGGGCAGTGGTATATGTGTATATTTTTAGAAAGAGGGAGAGAGAATTCCTTTGTTGGGGCTTGGAATCCCTGGACAGCGCTTCACCTTCAGTGATGTGTCTTTTCTTCTTCCTTTACTTGGGGCTGGGCAGGCACCTGACAGCCTGACCCCAGGGCTTGCAGAGAGGCTGAGAAATGCTTGTCCAGGCACAGATGAAGTAGGATGTTTCTGGAAGAGCCGGCTCCTTTATTTCACACTAGACTCTGGTGACTGGTGGATTGAATGAGGCAGAGCATGGGAATAGTCGAGCTCAGCGCTGACACGTAAGCCTGCAGTACAGGACAGCTCTTAATAGTGCGATAGAGACAAGGCTGGAATCTGAGCCTGACTCTTGCCCTGCATCCCTGTCGGCCTCTCCCCACGGCACACGCCCACACGCCGCTCCTTTCATCCTCCTGGGCTCCCCATGTCTGCGATCAGGACTGCCCTGCGCGCATCTGAATGAAAATGAATAACAATACAGGTTAGATCACAGGGCTGGGGGAGCCTGAATAGGGGTCCTGAGGCTTCACTGGCTCAGCGTGAAAACTTGGCCTGTCTTTTGCAGCCCAGAAGCTGGAGGGATAATGGACTTAAAGTGGTGCCTTCTCTCAGGCTAATTAGAAAGTCAGCAAGCCAGGGCCCTGGGATTCCCTGTGCTCCTCCCCATGAAGGGGAAGCAGCTCCTGACCCTCGGGGCGCTGAGCAGGGAGGCGGTGCTGGCAGGGAAAGCGCCAGGTGCAGCAGGGGGCAGACCCCGGGTCACCCGCTGCAGCTGCGCAGACTGCCTGCTAACCTCCCGCAAGTTACTTTGCCTCTTGCAGGCTTCGTTTTTCCCCCGTTAGAGCAGGGATGATACTTTGCAGATTAATCCTTTGTCAGTTGCTTCGTTTGCAAATATTTTCTCCCATTCTGAGGTTTGTCTTTTCGTCGTCTTTATGGTTTCCTTTGCTGTGCAAAAGCTTTGAAGTTTCATTAGGTCCCATTTGTTTATTTTTGTTTTTATTTCCATTTCTCTAGGAGGTGGGTCAAAAAGGATCTTGTGGAGATTTATGTCATAGAGTGTTCTGCCTATGTTTTCCTCTAAGAGTTTGATAGTGTCTGGCCTTACATTTAGGTCTTTAATCCATTTTGAGTTTATTTTTGTGTATGGTGTTAGGGAGTGTTCTAATTTCATTCTTTTACATGTAGCTGTCCAGTTTTCCCAGCACCACTTATTGAAGAGGCTGTCTTTTCTCCACTGTATATTCTTGCCTCCTTTATCAAAGATAAGGTGACCATATGTGCGTGGGTTTATCTCTGGGCTTTCTATCCTGTTTGCTCAACATCTCTAATCATTAGAGAAATGTAAATCAAAACTACAATGAGGTATCACCTCACACCAGTCAGAATGGCCATCATCAAAAAACCTACAAACAATAAATGCTGGAGAGGGTGTGGAGAAAAGGGAACCCTCTTGCACTGTTGGTGGGAGTGTAAATTGATACAGCCACTATGGAGAACAGTATGGAGGTTCCTTAAAAAACTACAAATAGAACTACCATTCGACCCAGCAATCCCACTACTGGGCATATATCCTGAGAAAACCATAATTCAAAAAGAGTCATGTACCACAGTGTTCATTGCAGCTCTATTTACAATAGCCAGGACGTGGAAGCAACCTAAGTGTCCATCGACAGAGGTATGGATAAAGAAGATGTGGCACATATATACAATGTAATATTACTCAGCCATAAAAAGAAACGAAACTGAGTTATTTGTAGTGTGGTGGATGGACCTAGAGTCTGTCATACAGAGTGAAGTAAGTCAGCAAGGAAAAAACAAATACCGTATGCTAACACATATATATGGAATCTAAAAAAAAAGAAAAGGTTCTGAAGAACCTAGGGGCAGGATGAGAATAAAGATGCAGACATGGAGAATGGACTTGAGAACACGGGGAGGGGGAAGGGTAAGCTGGGACGAAGTGAGAGAGTGGCATGGCCATATATACACTACCAAATGTAAAATAGATAGCTAGTGGGAAGCAGCCGCATAGCACAGGGAGAGCTTTGTGACCACCTAGAGGGGTGGGATAGGGTGGGTGGGAGACACAAGAGGGAGGAGATATGGGGATATATGTACATGTAGTTGATTCACTTTGTTATACAGCAGAAACTAACCCACCATTGGAAAGCAATTATACTCCAGTAAAGATGTTTAAACAAACAAACAGGGATAATAAATATTTGCAGGGTGGCCATGAAGAAACAAGGCAGCACCTGCATGGTGCCTAGAGCACTGGGGGCTGGGTGAGGGGCATGTGGGGTTGTGGGTTCTCTTGTTGCCCCCAGTGTGAGCTACCATGGTAGAGAAGACAGGGTGAGTATCCCTCTCATGAGGAATTGGAATGCAGAGTTTGCAGGGTTTAGAAGATGCTGCCTGGGACCATGCTTTAGAAGGAAACGAAGATTCCTTCTAGGTTTCATGGATCAGAAAAAACACAGAAGGCAGGACATGTCCTGGCCCTCGAAGGACAGGTAGGGTTTTCGGGGGAAGCATCATAGGGGAAGGAGGTGGCTGAGCAAATCCTCAATGGAGGGAACGTGCTGTTTTCAGTGGTCGGTGAGGAAACCAGCCAAGTGGGAACAGAGAGTTGACCCAGGTGGGAGGGGATGTTGGCACCTCATCTTCCTCCTTGTCATCTCGTCACACCTCACTGAAACGACTTGTTGAAGTCTCTGTTCTCCCGGCCAGGTTGTAAGCACATGAGAGCAGAGACTGTGCCTAACCTAGCTCATCCTGACCTGTATCTCTAGGGCCTGGCACTGACTAGATGCTCAATGTATATATCAAATGAATGAATGAATGAGGCCATGGGTGGACGTATTGGGAAAGGTAGGTTATGTTCGGGTTGGGGAGGGTCTGGGCTAGAACCGAGAACCCACTGAAAGTTTTGAAGGAGGATGTATCTGTCTGAAGGGGGTGTTTTAGGAAGGAGTAACCTGAGAGCCCATGGAGGATGGGTTGAAGGGTGGAGGATTTGTAGGTGAGATGGAGGCCAGTGAGGAGGCAGTGGGATCCTGAAGGCATCAGATGGTGGGTCCTAGACTCATCCGTTCCCAGTGGTGATGAGACAGGAAAGTAGGTGTGATCAGATGAGTTAAACAAGTGCTCCACAGAAAGTTTCACCCTGTGGCCTCTTCTGATGGTTCCTGGAATTCTTAAGATTCTGCGTCTATTTTCCCTCTCCAGAATAATAATAATAGTAAAGGTCCTAAAATTTTCAAACAGTTAAGAAAAAGAGGGAAAAAGCCACAACTTCCCACTCTTTGCCCATGTGGCTTGGCCATGGAATAGGTGGCGGAAAGTCAGCCCAAGGAGGGGACAGGGTGCGGTGGGTGCAGGGTGTGGATGGTGAGAGGGCTGGGCCAGAGCACAGAGCTGAGGGCCTCGGCACTGTGGCTGCTGGATTCTCTGCTTTGGAGAAGGTGGAAATTCCTAACTTTCCTAGTGTGGAGTGAGAGAAGAGGAGGAGGAAACATAATAACTTTAATTTCCTGCCCAGTTAAAAACCTTGACTTAGGCTTTGTGGAGTGATCCTACACAGTGTTCTAAAGATTTTATAAATTCCTCTCTAGGGATAAGCCTCCAGGGAGAACATGCCCCAAGGGACTACTCCTTTTTGAAGAACAGGCCTAGAGCGGAGGGTTAAAACTTCCTCAGAAATGCAAACAATCCTCTTCAGATTAAAGGCCTTTAGCAAGTGGCTTATATTTTGCCTTGTTGCAGCTTCAGGTGTTCAAAGACCAGTGGTTGGAAAAGATCTACCTTCAAGGGTATAAGCATACAGAAAAGCCTGACATTTCCAATTTCCATCTCAGAAAGGACATCAAGAACTGGGTCCTGGATGGGAAGAAAGCGTCATTTTCTAAGCCTTGAATCTTCACATTTGTAGTTTTTGTTACACCTGGTTTGTTTCTGGGCATGATGAGTAGAAAGACTAAATAAGCCTGAATGCCTGTCTTCAGCGCAGCAAGCGGGGGAGGCTGGGCCTCTCTTCAGCCAGGCTTGGGAGCGGAAGAACCACAGGGGACCAAGAGGTGGGACGGTCACAAGCGGGGAGAAAAGCCAGACAGTCTTGAAGCCTTTGTCAGTGAAGGAAAAGGAGGGCGTCCTAGTTAGAAGCTGTAATAGTTAATACTGTGTGTCAGCTTGGCTGGGCCACAGGGCCCAGATATGTGTTTGAACAGTATTCTGGATGCTTCTGGGAGGGTGTTTTTGGATGAGATTAACATTTAAATGGGTGGATAAATGTTTGAATAAAGCAGTTTGCCCTCCATAATGCGGGTGGGCCTTATTCAGTCAGTTGAAGGCCTGGATAGAGCCACCCCTGAGCAAGAAGAAATTCTGCTAGCAGATAGCTTCAGGCTCAGACTGCAGCACCGGCTCTTTTCTTGGCCTCCAACCTGCCGGCCTATCCTGCAAATAGTGAACTTGCAGGTCTCCATAATCTTGGGAGACAATATGCCTCAAAATAAGTCTCTCTCTCTTTCCATGTATATATACATACACATCCATCCTATTAGTTCCGCTTCCCCACTGAGTGCCCCTGACTAACTCTGTTCATCACTCCTGCTCGCTTTGATCATCTGTGCTATTAGCAAACTCGGATGAGCTCAAGCCATAGATGGTTCCAAGTATGCTGAAAATTCAGAGAAAAGTCTGCGACATTTATTAGAGGATGTTTGAACGTTATTTAGAGAATGAAGGACATGATGATACTTGCCAAATGGTATTCCTTTGGCTCAACATTAGAAAACAGATATGGAACAGAGGGCAAAACATTAGAACAACATTTCTATTCAATAATAAACTTCACTTTGAAGTAGATGGTTAACCCTGAGTATTCTAGTTAGTCTTAGTGTCCTGGTTCAGCAAAGCTTCGGCCAGTTAACACTCCCGACTTGTGCAACGCAATACATAGCTTTATGCTTTGGAGCGTGCTTGCTGAATTGAGTGAATGTCCTGACAGTTCAGGCCGAGCAGGGACTGTGGCTGGACAGATTGGTGGGGAAAGACTGCTGAAGCATGTTCAGTGGGGGAGACAGAGCACGTGTCTTTCTGGCCAGACACTCTGTCTTTCTGAGAAACAGAGGGCTGTGGCCAGAGGAGAATCACTTCGAAGCAGGTCACCATGAGCACGAGAACAGTACAAGTCGTGACTGCACCTGAGGCCACCGGTCGGAGAGCCGGTCTTGGCTTCACCACTTTTAGGGTTGAAAGTAAACGTTGGGCTAATAGGTTAGTCTTGAATCCTGACATTATCCCACGGTGGAGAGAAGGGGCAGAGAGAAATTTCTTGCCAAAATAAGGAAGACCATTTCAGACATGTTCATTGTAATGACACAGCCTTAGAACACTGTTCAAATGCTAGGAGAGAAGATGGACTGCTAGGCAGTGAGGTTTTAGTGGAAGGAAGGTGGACCTCGTGTCCATAAACACTGGCCTTGCCAAACTCCTCATTAAGCTCCTGAAAGGCCTCGTTCTCTCCCCGGTCTGAGTCTTACCACATCTTTGCTGCAGACTACTACCAACCTACCTCCTCCTTGAGCATTAGGTCTCTATATGGAAAAAGCGTTTCTTGTTCCTCCTGTGTGCCACCTCAGCCCTGTTGCTGGCTTTTCTCAGCCCTTTTCATGTAGAATTAGTGCCTCCTAGACCCTGTGGTCCTTGAGGGAAGGACTGTGACTTTTGCACGGTTATATGTCCAGTGTCTTGAGGAGGGCCTGCCACGGTGTAACTGGCTCCCTTTCCTTCTCCCTAAAGTTTGACCTTGCCCCAGACCCCTGTAACCAATTCACTTCTAAAGCAGGGCTCTACAGGGCTTATCTATTCTCATCTAGCTGATCCTGTTATTGGACCTGCTTTGACCATAAAACCCTACTTCTCACATTTATTCCTTATTATTATATAGTCCCCAGTTCTTCCAGAGCATGGATTGCCTTTCTTTGGGCCTCAGCTTCCTTTAACTGTATCAGATACCTGGAACTAAGTCTCCCCAGCTCTGAGAGTAACGGAGGTTGGTTGCCTCCACAAGAACTTGTGTCCCTCACCTGTTCACAGCACTTGGCTTAGATCCGGCCCTAGATCTTAGGCTTCGTCTAAGCCATCACCAAATGGGAATTTTGCCTTGCGTTCCCTTCTCAGCCTGTTCTGAACCTAACTTTAAGTACGTGTCCTGTAATAACTGACCCCGGTCTTACTGTGTGTTTAATCCTGGGCTCTCCCTGGTCCTGAGGGACTTCTTGGACTCCAGATCCTGGGAGTCCAGATCCTGGGATTCCCTACCTCTGGGAGCAGTTCCCAGAGGTAGGGAATGAGCTGTGGGTGCAATTCCATAAGCCTTAAGGATGAATAGTAATGTGTCTCAGAAACATACTCGAAAGCCAGGTTTTCTGTATTTGAAGATTTAAAGTTTTCCCCCACAGAGTACAAATCGAAGACCAGCTGTACTGAATTGAAAGAGCCCAGTTGTATTCATGCCAGGTGGGTCCTACTTCTGTGATGTAAACGTAGGGCCCTGTGATACAGAGGTCCAGTATGGTCCCCGAAGATGTCCATACTCTGATCCTGGAACCTGGGCGTACCTTACCTGGCAAAAGGAGGTTTGCCGATGTAATTTAGGTTGCTCACCTTGAGATAGGGAGATTATGTGGGTGGGCCCAGCCTAATCATCTGAGCCCTTAAAAAGCAAAGACCTTTCTCTGGATGGAGTTAGAGAGACACAACAGAAAGGGACGTCAGGGAGATTCTAGTCCCTGTGCGTCTAGTCAATGTGCCTTTGCTGGTTCTGAGGTGTAGGAGACACGTGCAAGGATTCTAGGAAGGCCTCTAGGAACTAAGGTGCCCTCAGCTGACAGCCAGCAAGGAGACAGGGACCTCACTTCCGCAACCACAAGGGACGGAATTTGGCCAGCAGTCGGAGTGAGCTTGAAAGCAGATTCTTCCTCAGAGCCCCCAGTAAAGGAATGCGGCCCTGCTGACAGCCTGACTTCACCCTTGTAGCCTCTAAAAAGGGGACCCAGTGGAGCCACACTGTACCCAGACTGCTGAGCTACAGAATTGTGAAATAAGGAGTGGTGTTTTTTGTTTTTTGTTTTTTTGCGGTACGTGGGCCTCTCACTGTTGTGGCCTCTCCCGTTGTGGAGCACAGGCTCCGGACGCGCAGGCTCAGCGTCCATGACGCTGGGACGTGAGCCCAACGTCTGGGCTCACGGGCCCAGCCGCTCCGCGGCATGTGGGATCTTCCCGGACCGGGGCACAAACCCGTGTCCCCTGCATCGGCAGGCGGACTCTCAACCACTGCGCCACCAGGGAAGCCCGGAATGGTGTGGTTTTAAGCTACTACATTTGCGGTGATTTGCTCTGGCGGCAATAAAAAATGAATACAGGGCTTTGTCAATGTCAGAGCCTTCAGGAGGATTTGCCATTTCCTCTTCTATCCAAGATTCTCAGCGGCAAAAGTGCTTCTCTGAAGCTCACCCTGGTCTGTGCGGTTAGTAAGGAAACCTATGAGCCAAGAGCACAGGGTTTTTGTCTCTGCTCACAGCAGCTTTCTTCCTGCTTGGGCGCTTGCTCAGAACGGCATGTTTGGAGTTCCGCAGCCTCCCTGCTGAGCCAGATCCTGGCCATTTCATCACCCCGCCAGGGAGCTTGCCCAGTCAGCCTCCAAGAAAGCCGTCATAAAAATGCAAACACTCATGTCATGTACCCGCCACCTCCAGTGGCAGAGTGGAGCTGGGCTTATTTTGCAGCAAAAGCAAAGCATCAAGGCAAACGTTTCTGAGACAGACCTGTCAAGCAGGTGAGTCACCTCTCTGAAGACTGCTTCCTGTTCAGCAAGTGACATTGTCTTCTACAGAAATCGGGCTGGAACAAAGGGCTCTGGTGGTCTCCTCCTGGATTCCCCGTGAATGGTTGGTTTCCGTGGGTGAGGCCCAGAGCTAATGATGCCGATGGCAGGGATTAGCTCTGCAGGCGGGCCAGTGTGGTCCATGGAGGGTCTCCATCTAATCGAAACTGTCCTAACCGAGCACCTGTGCCAGGCCCTGTGCTAGGAGCTGGGGATGGGAAAAAGAGTCAGATCCTGCCCACAAAATTCACAACAGAGTGGGGCGATGAGCCCCAAAGCAGGGAGGGATGAACTGATGTTACGTGAAGGTGCGGAAAATCCTCCCTGTGCGGAGGCAGGAGAAGTTAATCTGCCTGCATATCCTGAGGAGGCTCCACAGGAGAGATGACATTTGAGCCCCACTTTGCTGGAGGGGCAGGATAAATACTAATCGATGCCATACACTCGGTGCTGTACATGCTGTAATCTCATGTCAGTGGAATTCTGATAGGAAGAGCACCTGTAGGGTTAGGCACAAAAAAGCATAAAGAAGTAAAAATTTCCTGTGAGTAGGCGTTCTCATGGATTACTAGAGTGCTGTGGCTTCTAGGTCCCTCGGTGGACAGGGGCCTGGGGTGGCAGGACTGGATCATTGCACCCAGGGGTTACGCTGCCAACTACTGTGATGGAGAATTCTCCTTCCCTCTCAACGCACACGTGAATGCCACCAACCATGCCATCGGGCAGACCCTGGTTCACTTTATGAATCCCGAGTACGTCCCCAGACCGTGCTGTGCGCCAACGAAACTGAATGCCATCTCAGTGGTTTGCTTTGATGACAACTCCAAAGTCATCCTGAAAAAATACAGGAACATGGTCATCAGAGCTTGTGGGTGCCACTGATTCAGGATGAGCTGCTGGGGACACATGCACTGCCTTGGACTCCTGCATCACATCTGCCTTAAAAGGTACCCGGAAGCACCGAGAAAGCGGGATAAGACGCCGACACCATCTCGTGCTGCCTGCTGCCTTTCCGCCCTAACAGACATCTTAAAGGACCTCGTCCGTAACCTGCTCACGTAGTAAATGTCGTGAGTAGTTGTCCTGATACACCCCTGCATTTACGTCTATATCCATCTATCCATATTGAAATCTGTGAGTTCACACCAGTCTTCAATCCCAAACAACACCTCAGGGTTCAGTCTAGTTTTTCCCCTTTCCATATTTGTAACTCCCTTCTTCAGCTGTGGAGTGTGGCCTGTTTTAGTTGGTTTGGGTTGCTGTAACAAAAATACCAGGGTGGAATTTGAGCTACTCTGTGTGGCTTATAAACAACAGACATTTATTTCCCACAGTTCCAGAGGCTGGAAGTCCAAGCTCAGGTTGCTGGCACATTCAGTGTCTGCTGAGAGCCCACTTCCTGGTTCATAGATGGTGCCACCTCACTGTGTCCTCACATGGCAGAAGGGAGAGGGGAGCTCTGTGGGGCCTCTTGTGTAAGAGCGTCAGTCGCCTTCATGAGAGCTCCACCCTCATGATCTAATCACCCCCAAAGGCCCACCTCCCACTACCATTACATTGGGGATTAAGCTTCAACATACGCATTTGGGGGTTGGATGGGGGACACAGATGTTCAGCCTATAGCATAGCCCCGTGTGAAAAGTAAGGCTGGAGAATAAGGTATATTGAGAAAGAGGACAGATGCGAACCATGGTTTGGAGTCTGCTTAGGAAGGACCTTGAGTGTTATGACACGATAAGACTTTGTCTTTCAGGTGCTGGTAAGTTGTTCAAGGTTACTGAGGAAAGAATAATAAGATTTAACCAGAAGAGAAAAAATAATAGAAATGTAAATAGAAGCACGTAAGGTTTTTAGGTAGAAAAGGAAAGACGGGAAAATTTTTGCAGACTTATAAAAGTTCTCTAGGATTACGCTCAGCTTAGTTGCTTGACTACTCACTCCGTGTTCATTCCTGTCCTAGTGAGGTGCCCCACTGTGATAAACTGAGCACATTCCTTCACTCTCTGGTCTGCCTTTTACTTGGAATCTGAAAGTCACAGTGAACGGTCTCCAGAAGATACCCAGTACATGTATTTCCCCACTGTCCATGTTGGTAAACAGGAAACATTTTATTTACCCAGGAGCAATAACATTTGTTATAATGGGAGTGGGATTCATTGCTAGGGGACCATGGTATCCTTTTTCAATGACTGAATCAGTCAAGAAGCTTTTGGTGGCAAATAATTGAAAACCCAACACGACTAGCTTAACTAACAAGGAATTTTAATGACGCCTGTAGCTGGAAGTTCAGAGGAAGGCTGGGTTCTAGGATGACTTAATCCAGGGGCTCTGGACCATTTGCCTGGGATCCTCTGGGCTGTGCTTCCTCTGAGGCTTGTAGTGAGATGATCACACTGCTCTGGGTCTCACCTCAATGCCTGACGTTATCCAGAAGAGAAAGAAAATGTTTTCCAGCATCTCTTCAGGAGAAGAAAGAACTTTACTAAAAGTTTCCTGTAATGGTCTCCTTGTATCTTAAGACAGAAGTTTTCACCTTTTTTTCCTTTTATTTCTATTTTTTGTTTTGAAACAACCTTAGATTTACAGAAAAATCGCAAACACGGTATAAAACCTTTTTTTCTTTGAACTACTTGAGAGTAATTCACCAACCTGAAGTTCCACAAATGTTTATGGCAGCTTTATTTGTATTGCCCCAAACTGCAGACAACCTAGATGTCCTTCAATGGATGAATGGTTAAACAGACTGTGGCACCTCCATACCGTGGAATTCTACTCAGCACTGAAAAGGAACCAACTATTGCTACATCCTGGATGAATCTCCAGAGAATTACGCTGGGTGAAAAAAAAAACCAATCCAAAAGGGTTACAGAGTGTCTCATTCCATTTATATAACACTCTTAAAATGACCATGTTATAGAAATGGGGACCAGATTAGTGGTTGCCAGGGGTTAAGAAGGAAGTGAGAGACGTAGAGAACAGACTTGTGGTTGCCACGGGGGAAGTGGGGTAGAGAAGGGATGGAGTGGGAGTTTGGGGTTAGCAGATGTAAACTATTATATATAGAATGAATAAACAACGAGGTCCTATTGTATAGCACAGGGAACTATAGTCAATATCCTGTGATAAACCCTAATGAAAAAATATAAAAAAGAATGTATATATGTGTGTGTGTGTATGTATATGTATATATAGATAGATATAGATATATGTATAACTGAATCACTTTGCTGTGCAGCAGAAATTAACACAACATTGTAAATCAACTAGACTTTAATAAAAAAGAAAGAAAGAGAAGGAAGTGAAGGTAGGAGGGGTGGGGGTGTTTATAAAATGGCAACACAAGGGATCCTTGTGGTGATGGAAATGTTCTGTGTCTTGACTGTATCCAAGCCAGTATCCTGAGTGTGATGTTGTACGATAGCTTTGCAAGATGTCCCATCAGGAGGAATTGGGTAAAGTGTACACAGGGTCTCTCTGCATTACTTGTACAACTGCGTATGAATCTATAATTATCTCAAAATTAAAAGTTTAATTTTTTAAAAAAGTTAAAGGAGAGTTAAATAAATACAGGAGAAATTTTTAAAAAGCCCCTGAAGTTCCATCCACCAGAATAATTTAGCATATATTTCCTATGAACAAACACATTCTCCTTCAAATTCTCATCCACAGACTCTATTCAAGTTTTGCTACTAGTCCCAATAATATCCTTTATAGAATTCCTGACTTCTTTGACTTTGACATTTTAAAAGTGAATAGCCCAGTTATTTTACAGGAGGTACCTCAACTTTGGTTTATTCGTTATTTCCTCATTGAATTCAGGTTTTGCATCTTTGGCAAGAATAGCACAGACGTGATGTTGTGTTTCTCTTCATGCATCCTATCACCTGGTGCATGGTTTCCATTTGTTCAGTCATTGGAGGTACTTATTTTGATCACTTGATTAAAATTGTATCTGCAGGCTTCTCCACCATGGAGTTACTTTATTTTTTCTTGTAATTAATAATTATTTTGTAGGGAAGTATACTGTGGCAATGTGAATATATACTTCCTATCAAATTTTCAGTATATTTATTTATCTATATATTGATACTAGTATGGACTCATGAATTCCTATTTTGCTCAATGGTCTATGATCTGTAACTATCCTTATTTATTTTGATAACCAGATTATCTATGGTTTGGTCAGTGGGAACCCCTTTAAACTGGCTTCTGTATCTTTTTGAAATGTTCCCTAATTTGGGGGTACGTTCTTACTTTCTGGTAGAACAACATGTTCCAGGCTCATCTTGTTCTTTCTCTGCTTGGATCATTGAATCAGCCATTTCTCCAAGGATCCCTGGTTCCATTTAGTGCAGAATGATATTTAGAAGCCAAAATTTGGATACTAAGTGTTCTTGTTGCTACTGGGTGTCATTGTTTCTAGATTCTCTCAGCAGAGAGTGAGGGAATGTATCCTGGGGTGTATACTTGCATTTATATCTGTATTTACCTCTATATTGAGATCTGTATCTGTATCTATATCTATATGTATCTCCATGAGTTCACACTGTCTCCAATTCTAACACAACAACACAGGGTTCTAAATCACCTCTGAATCTTCCTATCTCGCCTGAATCAAAACATTACCTGGCATATGACAGACTCTCAGTTTATGACAAAGGAATAATCTCTCTCTCTCTTTTTTTTTTTTTTGCCACACTGTGCGGCTTGTGGAATCTTAGTTCCCCGACCAGGGATCGAACCCAGGCCCCTAGCAGTGAAAGCACTGAGTCCTAACTACTGGACCACTAGGGAATTCCCAGGAATAATCATGAAAGACATCAGTGGAGCATCAGCCCTGCTGGAGGAAGTGCTCAGATCATGGGGATGGAAGCCAGGCTGCTGGGATGGGCAGTTGAATGGGAAGGGCAGCAGTTGCCAGTTACATTCTCTATACAGACTTTAATTCTTCAGATCTTCAAAGCCCTAAACAAGTAAAACATAAAATCAATGCATTGTAAAGAAAAATTAATTACTGTATTTTATAACATATAAACAAAAAAGTATTCTCTGGAAAAATCTAACTCAAAAAAAGAAGGGAGGAGAAGACAAGATTAAAAAAAACTTTGCAATTCATATTACAAAGAGTTAATTGTCTCAATATACAAAGAGCTTTTACAAATCAGTAAGAAAAAGATTAACCATTCAATGAGCAAAAGTGGACGCAGGGCATAAACTGGCATTCATAGAAAAAAATGAAAACGACTTAACTGTATGAAAAGACGTTCAACTTTATTCACAATTAAAGAAATGCAAACCAAAACAACAAAGTGTGCCAATTTTACCTATCAGATTGGCAAAGTTTTTAAGTCCAATAATACCCAGTGCTGGCCCAAGTTTGGAGAAACTTGCATCTATCAGCATTTTGGTGGGAGTGAAAATTTGTCTGTCACTTTGATACAGGAATTTGTTGACATCTTTAACATTTTAAATTTACATACTTTTAAATTCAAATAATTATATGGGGAAGGGAAAACAGAGGGGGACTGAGATAGGCTGTGATTTCAGAATATATTTATTCTGCCCTGACGTAAGCCCTGGGCTCTATTCCAAAAGCCTTGTTCACATAGTTTCCTGCTCATGGCAGCTGTTTATTTTATTTGTCTTTTCTCAGCAGTCAGACTATGTTGTCCTTTGGCTCCAGCACCAAGGAGCTGTGCTTCTCATCATGGGAATGGTGATGCAAGAGACCTGCCTTCAGTTTGATGTGGTTGCTGGGATGAGACTTGTTTGCTTTTAGTAACGGGAATGTGTTTGTACTGCTCTTTAGTGCGCATTGTTATTGCTAACTTAGCATCCATTCTCCCTTCTTCCTTCCTAAGAAACTCGAAGAGGGCTGGGACCAAGGCAGTAAGTAGTAGAGGGGATGGAAAGTGGAGGGTGGGTACAAAAGGGGGAGTAGTAGTCAAGGTTTGGTCTTGTTGGAAGGGGGAGGTGTGTGTGTCAGAGGAGCAAGGAAGCTGGGGGTTTGGGGAGGCGAGGTGAAGAGTGGGCCCTCTGAGAGCTCCAGGTTTCCCTTGGTGTGGATGGCGATGCTGCTGACCAGGAGGGACACGGGAGGAGGAGCAGACTTGGGAGGCGAGGTAATTTAGTTTGGGACTTACCGTGCTTGAGGTGTTGGTGGGACAACCAAGTAGAGACAGCTAGTAGGCAGTTGGCAATAAACAGCTAGGTTCTGGAGAAAGTCTAGACCGAAGATAGAGATGTCTACTAGTCATTGGTCATGGTTGACGGAGGATGAGATGACCAGGTCATGAAAGACAGCCCTGCGTCTTATGTATGTATTTTAATTTAACAAGAACTGACATAGCCCTTGCTCTGGACCAGGCACTTGGCAAATATTTACTCGTTTAATACAAATGAAACTTTGAGGAAGATTCTGTATTATTATTATCCTCATTTTGCCGATGAGAGAATTGAGGCTCAGAGAAGCCCCACAACCTGCCCAGGTTCTTGTAGGTCATAGTGGCACAGACCAGGCTCCAACCCAGGTTACCTGGCTCCAAAGCTCGTGCTCTCACCGCTACACTATGCTACACGGCCACTTTATACTGGGCATTGCTTGTCTGTGTGTTTATCAGGAAGTTTATAGGAATGAGAATAGCTTCTACTTACTCTGTCCTGGGGCCCCGCTGCTGTTTGTATAAAGACTACGTCCTGCTGTTATAGGTAAAGGCTAAGACATCTGTGAGTTGAGGAGGATCTTCTAGATTTATGAGTAAAGGCATCGTGTTATCTGTGCTGCTTCCATCTCCATGGGTGCAGGACACTGAAGTGACAGCAGGAGACCTACACGGAGGGCCGCTGGGTTCACCGGCACTGCTTGTCCTCTTTCAGTTAATTTCCACTCCCTCACCTTTTCCACTTCTTCCCTCAGTGACTTCTGGATTCTTGTTTTACCAAGTTCTGGGTGATGTTGTAAATTTACAACTCCTGCAGTAAAGCTCCTCCAAAAAACCACATATCAGTAATAGAGAGCATACAAGAAGAAAGCGTTAACAGATCTCCGACACATTTGGAGATACGGCAAGCTTTCCGTGGTCTAAAAGCAAAACAGAAACACAGCTAAGAGGATGTACTGCAGTCGTGGTTCTTCTGGGCTTGGGTTCTGAAGCAGGTACAAAGGGTGGGAGTTTGTGTTCTGCAAAGTCACGGGCAGTAAAGCACTTCACATAGGGCAAGGGATCTGGGCCAGGCCCATTTCATGAAACTAGGTGGTGGGATGGGTCTCCCTGCAGTGATGGGAGCTGGAAGAGCTTACTACTGATTGTTTATTCTGTTTGGGGGCCCCTGGCTTATACAAATAGCAGGCAGGTGAGAGGAAGCAGACCCAGCCTTGTAACCAGGACCTGGGCCAGGCTGCCTGCTGCCTCGATGACTGAATCTGAGATATTCACTATAACATGGAAGTCCTGAGCCACTGAGAGAATATTTGTTTCAAGATTGGGAGCCCTGAGAGAGAGGTATGTAAAGGGGACCACCAAATTGCTAGGCAGGGACAACAGATAGTGGAAGGGGAGAGAGACAGAAGA
This sequence comes from Pseudorca crassidens, assembly GCF_039906515.1. NCBI lineage: Eukaryota > Metazoa > Chordata > Mammalia > Artiodactyla > Delphinidae > Pseudorca > Pseudorca crassidens. The sequence continues at coordinate 2,951,762 of NC_090305.1, read as the reverse complement.
GAGGCTTCCACTCAAGATGAGCCTACAACTGAAATTCCTTAAAATTTCTAAACATATCGAAAAAGAGCACTAAGGAAGGCTACCAACAGAAGAAACTATTGGGAGATCAATTCACTGTAGGCAAAATAATAACAATAAAAGACTAGTTAGTCAAAAATCACTTCCTTGTTGAGTGCACGACTAGACTCCATTTCTTAGCCTTCCTTGCAATTAGGCATGAGCATATGATTGCCAGCCAATGGAATGTGAGTAGAAATGAGGTGTGCCACTGCATACCTGACTCATAAAAACTTCCCAAATGCTTTCTCCATTTACAAGCTCACTGGGACAGAGACACTCCTTGTAACCTCGGGAGCACACGTGGAAAAGGGCAAAACCTCCATCAACCTATGTCCTTCAATGACCCTTTGGAGGAGTTGGTTTACTGACCTATTCACCCACACAGGGTTGTTACATGACCCAAATTAGCTGCTATTGTGTTGAGCCATTACATCTTTGGACCCTCAAAGAGATCAAGGAAAGAAAACGTATGTAAAAGATGAATAATAATAAGAAACAGAAATAAAAATATCAGTAGATGAATACAGAAAAGAACCAACTAGAAATCTTAGAAACAATGATAAATGAAATTTAAAAACTCAAATGGAATAAATGCTACACTAGACACAGTTGAAGAGAAAAATTGATGAATTGGAAGTATCACCAGAATATAGTATATAGAGAAAAAGAAACAGGAAATATGAAAGAGAAGTTAAGAGTCACAAAAGGGAGACTTCCTGGTGGTCCAGTGGGTAAGACTCTGCGCTCCCAATGCAGGTGGCCTGGGTTCAATCCCTGGTCAGGGAACTAGATCCCTCATGCATGCCACAACTAAGAAGTCCGCACGCCACAGTTAAGAAGTCCTCATGCTGCAACTAAAAAGATGTTGCGTGCCACAACTAAGACCTGGCACAGCCAAAATAAAATAACTAACTAAATAAATAAATATTAGAAAAAAGAGTCACAGAAGGGAGTTCAAGGTGCTCCAAGAATCATAAAATAGGAATTCCAGAAGAAAATAAGAATTGACTCAATGGGTAAAGCAAAATTTGAAGATGTATCACTGAGAATTTTTTAGAATTGAAAGTCATCGTTTTTCAGATTAAAAGTGTACATTAAATCAATAAAAGTAAATGCATACCCAGATGCATTGCAGTGAAACATTGAATATCAAGAATAAGGATAAAATATTAAAGGCTATTAGAAAAAATAAACAATAAACCTATAAAAATAATAATTAGAATGACATCAGACATCTACTTAACAACAATAGATGTCAGGAGACACTGGAGTAGTATCTTTGAAGTATCTTTGAAGTGCTGATGAAAAATAACTGACAACCTAGAATTCTGTACCTAACTAAACTATTCTTTATGAATGAGAACAAAGTGAATAAATTTCAGACAAAGATTGAGTTAACCACCTATAGATTCTTATTGAAAGAACTAACACAGATATATTGCAAACAGAGGAAGAGTGAACCAAGAGGGGGGGAGCAGGATCTAAGAAGCAATGGTGAATACAAAGAATTAATAATATATATTTTACCAAAGGTAATCAATGAGAAAAAAATATAATTTTTGTGTGTATGTTAAAAAAAGTGCAACTCATGGGCTTCCCTGGTGGCGCAGTGGTTGAGAGTCCGCCTGCCGATGCAGGGGACGCGGGTTCATGCCCCGGACTGGGAAGATCCCACATGCTGCGGAGCGGCTGGACCTGTGAGCCATGGCTGCTGAGCCTGCACGTCCGGAGCCTGTGCTCCGCAACAGGAGAGGCCACAACAGTGAGAGGCCCGCGTACCAGAAAAAAAAAAATACAAAAAAAACCCCTGCAACTCAAATTCTAGACAATCTTCACAAGGAAGGGGCTGTTCAGGGGTGGTTAAGGATGCTGAGTTTCTGGTTGTGTTTGAAAGGAGAATAAAGACACTGAATAACTTTCTTATTTATGGTTAATTATGATTGTTGAAAATTGAAGAGTGAAACTAAAGAACAAAGCACAACGTATCATTCAAAAGCAGCAAAGGAAGTAGGAAGGAATAAAGAAAACATTATTGAAATTTAAGAGAAGTTAGGAAAGGAGAAAAGAAGAAACAAAGGAAAAAAAAAAGCCAAAACCACGAGAAAAAGATGGTGGAAATATGTCCAGACAGATCAGTAATCACGATAAGAGTAAATAGTTGAAGGCCTTTTAAAAGACATAGACTTTTAGGGTTGATTTTTAAAACTTAAATTCAGCTTTGTGCTATTTACAAGAAACATAAGAAATGACACAGAATAGTTAAAATTAAATTGGAAAGCTAAACTGGAAAAACTGAATAGGCAGACCAATTGTAGGGCACAGATCATTAATAGGGATAAAAAGGACATTCATAATAAGAAAGGAACAATCCTGCAAGGAGCAGCAATCATAAATTTGTATGTTTTTAACAACCTAGCCTCAATATATGAAGCAAAATCTGAAAGAATTACAAGGAAAATTTATAAGGAAATTGGAAGATCAAGTTGATATAAAATAAAGATACGAAGGATTTCAATGGCACAATTAAACTAGACAAAAGGTAAACTAGATAAAAAGAGAACCCTGCACCTAACGTAGAGATCATACAGTATTTTCAAGCACACTTTGAACATTTATAAAAATGGACTCTAATAACACAATCATATTCTCTGACTTCAATGCAATTAAATTAGAAATCCACAATAAAAAAGAGTATATGGCAAGAAGTAACCTCATGTATTTGTAAGCTATAAAACCAACTCCTAAAATAGCTTTTAGGTTAAAGAGGAAATCACGATGGAAATTACCAAGGGAACATTCATGACTTTCTACTCCAGTTACCTTGCGAAGGAAGCAGATTGTTTTCTTACCCTGATTTATGCTTAAATAGTTCCTTGTGTTTTTTCCTTTTCCCTCTACCATTGCTCTAATTTCCAAGCCTTTTGCTTTGAAAACATTTTCTGGAAATCTTCTTTACTTTTATAGCTTTTGCATCTTTATTCTTGTTCTTTACCCTTAAAACTGTCTGCTTTTATATTGTAAACATATCGTCTTAGTGATTTTTGGCGTTCAGTGCTCACTTTTGTGTTAACATTTAAATCTCACGGACTTCTAATCGTCTCTCTTAAATATTGATTTTACCTTACTAGTCCAAACTCTTTTAAAATAATAGTCCCATTAAAAATTTTTGTCCTTTCAACAATTTTTTTTCTCTAAGCCTTAAAAAATTCTTTCTAAACTTCCTACCTTGTATTTATTATTTAACTTGGTAGTTTTCTTCTGTTAGTCTTTTTTCCCCCCTTAATTTATAGAATAAGAGCCAGCCTTGGAAGCTTGGCCTCAAAGTGGTGCATGGAAGAAGCTCCTCTTTAGAGAGAGGGAGCTTGTGTCTCCTGCCCTTCCCATCCCTGCAACCACCAGGCTGCCCTCTGGCACCTGCTAAGGGATCTCAGCACTGGCTGAAGGTTGGGTTTCACTCCGTGGGACTCTGGAAGCTCCTGGGTTACTACTTTCAGCACCATGGTTTTCTCTGTGCAGGTGAAGTGCTTGATGTGTTGCAACACTTTTTCTTCCTCAGTTCAAGGTCTCTGATATTAGTCTTTGTACCTTAGGCCATCTACACCACTAGCCATAGGGTCATCAACACCACTGACCACAGGGTCATCTATACCACCAGCCACAGGACCTCCTACACCACCAGCCATGGGACCAGCTACACCACTGGCCACAGGGTCCTCTACCCACTAGCCACGGCACAGTCTACACCAGCGGTCCCCAACCTTTTTGGCACCAGGGACCAGTTTCACGGAAGACAGTTTTTCCATGGACGGGGTTGCGGGGAGGGATGGTTCAGGCGATAGTGTGAGCGTTGGGGAGCCGTGGGGAGTGGTGGATGAAGCTTTGCTCGTTGGCCCGCTGCTCACCTCCTGCTGTGCGGCCTCGTTCCTAACAGGATGTGGACGCTGCGGCCCGGGGGTTGAGAACCCCTGATCTACACCACTAGCCACAGGGTCATCTACCCACTAGCCACGGGGTCATCTACACCATTAGCCACGGGACCATCTACACCACTAGCTGTGAGGCTGGAGGGAATGGAAGGAGGGCAGGGATCATGGCGGGAGGCCGTGGCCCTCCTCAGTAAGGAGCTGGGTCGTTCTGCAAGAGTCCCAGTATCTTTTCTTGCCTGGGCTTCTGTCTCACTCATTCTCACACTTTATTTCCAAATTCCCTTCTCAGTGGGAATGCAGACATTTTTTTCTTGATACATGATTCTCCTTGGCTTCCTCTCCTATCATGGAAGAAGTTCAGGAAGAACTTGGCTGGAGCAGAGGTTCTTGTGGATTCGGGTTGAAACATCAGGATCCTGCCGTCTGGCTGTCCTGCTGGGTAGAGCAGCTTTCTGCATTTGGCAAGACCCCAGTGGGCCAGCCCAGACCTGCCTGGACATCAGAGCCTGCCGGACAGGGAGACAGGCTCACCTCTGCACTGGGCCCCCGGGAGAATGCTCAAAGCACAGGAAGGTTTCTTTGCTTCTTGTCCACCCCCTGCAAGGGAGGAGGTGCTCTTCTGAAGAGGTTAGAGCTCCCGAAAGGACACGTGGCCCCTTTGCAGCCTTGTCTACGATGACAGCATCCTCTTCTTCATTCCGCTTTCTCCCACTGCAGCTTTTCTTCAGTTCCCTGGAGTCTGCCCCTCAGTGACTAACACACTCCCTCTTGGATGTCGGGGCTTCCGAAAGTAAGGAGCTGAATACTTAGGTTTTTATGAAAGATTTTAATAAAGCGTTTTTGGGGGAGGCCTTAATTTTAAAACTTGCATCTTCCCATCTTCAAGGAGGTTTAGATCCCTTGTCCTTCTCGTTATCAGGGACACACAGCTGGACACAGGATAAGCCTACTTATCCCACTCCTACTTCTGCTGTCTCTAAACCATCAAGCTGAGCTACAGGAACACCTTCGTTCCAGTGTTGATTTGGTTCCCTGACAAGTTTCCTATTTTTCTTTTCTTTTCTTTTCTAAAGTATTTTATTGAAGTACAGTTGACTTACAATGTTGTGTTAATGTCAGCTGTACAGCAAAGTGACTCAGTTATACATACATAGATTCTTTTTCATATTCTTTTCCACTATGGTTTATCATAGGACAGTGAATATAGTTCCCTGTGCTCTACAGTAGGACCTTGTTGTTCTTCCATCCTATATATACTGGTTTTCATCTGCTCATCCCAAACTCCCAGTCCCTCACCCCCAACCTTGGCAAACACAAGTCTGTTCTCTATGTCTGTGTGTCTGTTTCTGTTTTGTAGATATGTTCATTTGTGTTGTATTTTAGATTCCACACATAAGTGATATCATATGATATTGGTCTTTCTCTGACTTACTTCGCTTAGTATGACGATCTCTAGGTCCATCCATGTTGCTGCAATGACATTATTTCATTCCTTTTCATGTCTGAGTAATATTCCATTGTGTATATGTACCACATCTTCTTTATCCATTCATCTGTTGATGGACATTTAGGTTGTTTCCACGTCTTGGCTATCGTGAATAGTGCTGCTATGAACATAGGGGTGCATGTACCGTTTCAAATTATAGTTTTGTTTGGGTATATGCCTAGGAGTGGGATTGCTGTATCATATGGTAACTTTATCTTTTTAACATACACATTCTCTCAGCGAGTGTGCTCTCAGCTCATACGGATGGCTTTTTTTAAAATGTTTATTTATTTTACATATTGTAAGGCATCTCTGGTTATCTGAAAGTCAGGATTGGCTCATTGATTCATTTAACAGGTGTCTATGATGTTTCCACTCTGAGCCACATCTGAGCATCATTAGAAAATTGGTGAATTACTTACCAGTAAGCCATTCTTTTAGAGGAGAATGTACTAGCCTAATGGAAAATTTCTCTTCATACTTGTTTAAAGGACATCAAATATATTCTTCCCCTTTCTCAGCGCCCAGAGGTTCATTGTCTTCTGTGCATCTGGACCCAACCAGCCAGGTGCGGGTTTTCTGCCTGCCACTGCTGCCAGAACAGCTCCATCCCCCATAAGAACAGGGCACCCCGGAGGCCCCCTCAGAATGTCTGCTCTTGGAAGAATCGTCTGCAGCTTTATCCTGCATCTCCTGTAACGCTCCATCCTCTCCACACTTCGGCTCTCTTCACGACATGCCATGGAGCAAAGCAGGTCTCTGTGAAGAGTCTGGTCCTATTATTATACGGAAGTAGTGGTGTGCTGGTGAATGTTTAACAACCAGCTTTCCAGGAAAAAAAAAGCCCTCATCTGCAGAGTTTGCCAGTTTCCATGGTGTAAATACTCCCACCACGTCGGTTCCAGGTTCCAGCCTCCATCACTGAGCCGAGTTGCAAGAGATACGGCTGGGGAGAGGATGTGAGCCGGCTGAAGCAGGTCCTGGTCTAAGACCTCTTGCTGAGGGGACCCCAGGGGACAGAGCCCGCAAGCTGGGGACTGAGGGTCGTCGTGGAGCCGTTCAGAGGCAGGGCAGGTTCTCTGGAAACAGGCTCGGAGATGGAATGGGCAGGAGGCGGCGTTGGGCAGGGAGAGGAGGGAGAAGCCAACTGTTGTCCTCAGAGTTGTCCTGTGTCCTGTGTCCCAGGCTGAGACAGCTGGGCCGGGGCCAGCCTCAGGATGGACCCCGAAGTTGCTGGCAGTGGGGCTTCTCTGCTGACATGCTCCCCTTCTTCAAAGGGAGACCAGGCGGGGTGGGTGTCTGAGTCCTTCAAAGGGGACTCAGACACCACCCGTCGGAGCGTGAGCCCCTCCACGAGGCTGGGCTCGGCCTTCAGCTGGACCTCTGTCAGCCCGTGCCTGTCCGCAGACGATCTCCTGGAGCAGCCTGCCCCTCAGCTGGGCCCCGCCTGTCCCCATCCTCGGGCTCAGCCCTGCAGCCTCCTTCCTGAATCCCACGCAGGTGCCACTCTGCTTGGCCTGCTGCTTGGCCAGGCCTGGACGTTCCCACTACATCTTCCCCGGGCGTCCGACCGCAGCTGCTTCGGGGTTCTGGCCTCGCTCCTCAGTGCTGGCAGCTTGTGGTGAGGCTGTCCTGCTGGGCAGACAGGGCGGACCCTGGGCTCGGGCTCTGTGCGGGGGACTCGGGCCTGCTCTGTGCATGGGTGGGGCAGGCGAAGGAAGCCACCCCACCTGTCCAAACCAGACTGAGGAGAAGAAGCAGATTTGGCCCGACACCACGGGAGCCGGAGTGACCGCAGAGCTCTGTGGTTTACCCTGATTTTCTTATAGGACACGGTGACATGCAGGCAGTACTGACGTCCCAGAGTCCCACGGCTGGTTAGGGACAGAGCAGGGACCAGAGATCAGCCCAGAGCCATGTCTGTGCATCCTGCTTCCTGAAGCCCAAGTGTCTCCTGAGCCGTAGTCCCCTTCCCTCCCCTAGACAGTGTGTGTGTTTAGAAATGGCCTCGTTAGCAGATTTTATATGCACCTTCGTTAGCTCCTCCGAGAGCTCGCCCCGTTCTGGCAGGTGGCCTGTTTGAGGAGGAATTAGCCTGCCTGCCAGCTGGGTGTTGGATTTACATGCGAGCTGGGCCACGGGGAAATCATCTGGAATAGCTAAGGGGCTCACCAGACTCCTCAGGCTACAGGGCAGATGCGCCGCGAGCATGTTTTCTGCCTTACGGCGTGTCTGGGCCTCAGCCTGTGTTCCTGGGGAGGCAGCCCCTGCGGGGCCTCCAAGAATTTTTCTTCTGGCCCAGGCCCCGTGGGTCTTGCCCCCCCGACTTGTACAGGCCCCATGGGTCTCGCCCCCCGACTTGTATTTGCCACTTCATCCTCTTTTAGCAAATATTGTACCTAAAAGAATGAAGTAATTTGCATATAGTATTTAGTTATTTTTGAACTTTCTGGTTTTTCTCTGTGATAGTTTATTTTACAGATAACACATATTTCTTATCTTTCTAATGTATTCTTTTTGGTAATTTTAATCTATTTATTTAAGCGATTTCCCCATCAGTGATGAGTAAGAGGTCCAGGCTCCATGTGGGGAGGGGAAGGGATGTCCATCTGCTGCTGCAGACCATGCCCTAAGCGGGAGGCTGTGGGATTCTGGGCACCCCCAGCTGTGCCAGGCCCCTCAACTCTGCTTCATTGAATTCTCCTTCTCTTTTTTAGGCAAATGCTTTGATTCAAAAACAGCCAGCAGTGATGGGTTGGCAAAGCCTCCTCAGCCTACACATAGCGGGTGCAAAACAGTTAAATACCCCAACTGGGGAGTGGACGGGAGGTGCAGGGAGGTGTCAGATGAGAAGTATCAGTGAGTCAGGGAAGCCTGAGGAATGGTAGGAAGTTGTTTTGTTGTCAGCGACAGCAACCAAACGGGAAGTTTCTTTCTTCCCACCAAAATGCAAGAGTCATATATCAACACCCACCCCCACTCCCAAATCACAGGACAAAACGAAGCCTGTGAATAGAGACGCCATCTCCCAGCTAACAAGCCACTGCGGTTGGACTGGCTGGACCGCGGAGGAGCCGGCCCCTGGGGGGGGGGGGGGCGCTGTGCATTTCGACATCGTACAGGTCTTGCTTTCGCCAGACCTAGAGAGATAGTTGATGGAAACGCGGCACTTAAAAACGGAGCTTTGAAGAATGGCAGGCAATGAAATGGAAGGTACCCTGTGACTGCTGTTAAAAATCCCTATTCAGAGAAGCACCAGACAGCAGGAAAGGAGCGATGTACCTGAGCCACACCAAGACAGGGGCGTTTACCCCAGCCAGGTCCAGTCTCCTAGTGAGGAGAATTAACCGTTAGTAACAGAACTCTACTGTGTGTGAATTGTAGCCTGATACGTGAAGAATTATGCTTAAGTTAGCCCTTTAGTCAATTGTATGCTTTTCTCATTCTTTCCTGTATAGGTTCAATCATTCTTAGCGCTTTATTTTGGGAAAGAGCCTGTATTAGTCTGCTAGGGCTGCTGTAACAAAGACCATAGCCTAGGGGCCTTAAACCACAGAAATTGATGTTCTCACAGTCTGGAGGCTGGAAGTCCAAGATCAAGGTGTCACAGGGTGGTTTCTCCTGAGGCCTCTGACCTTGGCTGGGAGATGCCACCTCCTCCCTGTGTCCTCACACGGTTGTCCCTCTGTGTGTCTGTGTCCTAATCTCTTCTTCTTATAAGGACACCAGTCTGATTGGATTAAGGCCCACCTAACTGAACTCTGACCTTTACAGAGGTAACCTAATTACCTCTGTAAAGATCCTGTTTCCTGCTATGGTTATGTTCTGAGGTGTTGGGGGTTAGGGCTTCAACACATGAATGTGGGGGAACATAATTCAACTCATAATAGGACATTTCTGGACATTGTTAAGAATGGGTACCTGGTCTGGCTATGCCCAAGTGACAATTTCTGACAAAATTCTGGAGTCCAGGCTGTGTAGAACAGATAAGTTAATGCCCCTTAAAGAATACTGCCTTATCAAAGCTTATTCCTTTCCAAACCTAAATCCATTAACTTAGATACACCAGAGGACACAAAGACCGAAGCTCCTCCCAATTGGGTAATGGGCTTAGTGATGGTACAACATGACTGTGCTTCTTACACCTCCCACCGTCCAGTCCTGCAATGAGGAGATGTATGGTCCAAACCCACTGTCTCCATTCTCTGACCTCAAATTCATGCTCGATATGAATATTTGTCAGATTTAACTATGACATTCTCTGTGCAGAGGCTGGGTTTTCCACGCCTGATCCTGTGATCAGTGTCACGGCTGATCCTGTGAAGGAGCTGGCACCTGGCGTTAGAGCTCCCGGGTGTGATTGTGTCATGGAAGTGAGGTTGCAGATCTTGCTAGAATGATCTCCAATATCCATTCTCTTCTTCTCAGTACTAACAGAATCCAATTTTATTTGGGTTTAGTAGTATGCCCACTTATAAAAGCTACACCTCGGATCCTCCCATCCTAGGTAAGAATGACGATGTAATATAGTTATGGCTAATGAGGTATAAATGGAGGGTATAAGGTGAGCTTCCGGTTTTCAGAAAAGCAGTTTAAAGGGAGCTAGCTACCTAAGGCAGTCTGCTCCTTTTGCTCTTTGCCCTTCATCCTTCTTTCTGTCTAGAACACGGATGTGATGGCTGGAGTCCCAGCAGCCATCTTATAAGCATGAGCGTGGAGATAGTAGAGTGGAAATCTATACAGGACCTGGGTTCCTCATGAATTGGGGAACTATTACGCCAGCTCTCGCCCACCCTCCTCTGATTTCTCCTCTTGAGAGAGAAAAACAAGGCCCCAGGGCTGCTGGTATCTGCAGTGGCTCCTCCTGGACCACAGTGTAAAGTGTCCTCCCTGGCGTAAGCCACCCAGTGGTCCTGTAAACCCTTACCTTGTTTAAGCCAGCATTTTGGGGCTCTCTTCCCTACCACCAAATGTTATGGGTAACCAGTGCAGGTGGGTACAGTGATTAGAATCATCCCCTTGTTCTCCCTGGATGTGTACAGAGCATCTTCTGAAAACCTCTGTGAAATCCTCCTTTAGGTATGAGTACTCCCAGAAAAAAGCTGAGGTTTACCTGGGTTCACACACACCTCCATCACTGGTTAGCTGTGTGACCTCAGGTAAACTGCTTCACCTCTGAGCCTCACTTTGTCGAGTGCTATCTCTCAGGATCATTGTGAGGACCAGGGAGATATGTACGTAAAACACCTGGCTCTGTCCTTGCACTCAGCAGATGGCCCTCCTGTTGTGACGACATCCCTTGTCCCCTCTAGAGGACGACTCACATCCAGGTGTCCAGGTCTGACTTTTCCTTTGGGTGCTCTTCCTGCGTCTCTCTCTAGCTTCCTGCAGGACATTTCCAGTTAGCTCTCCTGTGTCCCTTCCAGTCCAGTCCCCAACCACCCTCTCTCTGACGATAATCACTGTCTATCCTGTATCTCATCCTGTATCCTGCCTGTTCGTTCAACTTGACACTCCATGTCACGCCGTGGACCATGCCACAGCACACCAGACCACACCATAGCACGCCACACTGTGTGAACCCACCCCAGGGATACTATACCACACCACACCATGACACCTCACATCCTGCTGCCCCATGCCATTCTATACGGTGCCACAGCACACCACGGCCTACCACAGCCTAGCCCAGACGGAAATTCAGCCTTTTTGGTAGCTTTCATAACTCCCTCTGCCTTCACGGAAAAAAAACTCACCAAGGCCTTTGCGTGGGTAGCAGACTTTACCGAAGATTTGGGGGGACAGAACAATTTTTGTTCCATAGAGGTTTCATATTAAAAAAAAAAAATTGCTCAAGTGTTTCATTACTTGTAACGTTTCTGGAAGCTTCTCAAGAGTCTGCCTTTCTGGCCCTTCTCACCTTGGTCTTCTGTGGGTGTACCATCAGTTCCTCTAATCTTTCCTGGTCAGTGATTTTTGGGGCCCTTGATGAACTCTTTGATCTCCTCCTGGGGAGCTGGTGCAGTCACCATCACTCATTGCCTAGATAATGAAATTCCCGGCTTTATTCCCAGCCCCAAACTCCTAAAATCATTCAGATTCCTGTGGAAGGAATCATTCCTTCCACAGTTTCACCAAGTGCATCGGCTGTCCGTGGGACCTGAGGTCTGCTAGGAAAGAGGCGACCCTCGCGTCCCCCTCCTGCTTACACAAGCGCTTGTGCTCACACAGTGATGTGTGCAGGGTAAAGCCAGCATGCTTGGCTCCAGCTACCGCCCAAAGCCCCCTTGTCCACCCCGCTCGATTTTCCTGTAAGACTGAGGTAGAGCGACTTTTTCCCATTACACATACGAAAATCACAGTGTCTTCAGTGACTGGCAGACTCAACTGCTTCTTCCCAAGGTGGGAAATTCTCTTCGCCACCCACTCATTTGCCGTTAAACGCCATGGGTTGGTGGTAGGAGAGAGAAGACATTTACAGAGCAGCGGGGAGCCTCCGGGTGTGTGAGGCCAGCCCCCCCCCCACCTCCCTACCCCCCCCCCTCCCAGCTCCACGTCCTGCGCCTGGAGCAGTGAAGCTGGGTCCCTGAGCAGCAGACTAGCCAGGTCCCCCCTGATGCTGATAGATTTCGATCTATTTCCCATTGTATTGACTTCTTCCTACAAGGCACCTCCCCGTCATGCTGTCAGGAGCCTGAGGGTGCTGCCTGACTGTGGAACTGTGAAAAAAGGGGGAGAGCTCAGTTGTCTGTAATCTCACAATAGGAGAAACTCCCTCAGGACACGTGGTGATGTCATCGAGAGGCACATAAAGGAGAGGCTCATGTCTGGGGCAGGCCCAGGGTTGACGGGGAGAGAAACCCAGGCTCCCAGATTCTCAAGACAGGCGGCCGTTCACTGACAGCCAGACGACCCCGAATCCAGGTGTTACCAACCAGATCTCCCCGCAGACCTGCCAGAGAGTCGGTCCTGCCAGTCCCAAGAGGGGAGGGGTGAGGGGAGAAGTGGGGTGGGGGAGAGTCGGTCCTGCCAGTCCCAAGAGGGGAGGGGTGAGGGGAGAAGTGGGGTGGGGGTCTCCCAGGAGCTGGGCCGCACGGGGTTGCTGGCAGCTGCAATCTGCCTCACTCAGGGGGCCTGAGCCTGGAGGGGAGAAAGGAGGGCGGGAGGCTGGGGGAACGGCTTTGTGTGGCCAAGCCTCCCCATTCCTGGGGGCTGGGCAACGCGGGGCTCGTCTGCGTTTCCCCAGAGCATCCCGTGAGCCCGCCTCCTCTCCACGTTTCGGGGATCCTCATCCGCCTCTTGGGAGTAGGCGGCTGGCACCTTCTCCCCAAAGTCTGAGAGGACGGGCCAGCCAGTTTCTGTGGTTGTCTTCTGGGAGCTAACTGACCGCTGTCTTGCTGCGGCCCAAGAGTAGGGTTCCTGCTGGGATTTCTGCAGGAGGCGGCAGGGTCTCGGTACCCAGCTAAACTGAGCCGGGGCTGGGTCTTCGCTGGAGTGGCCTTTGCTGCGGCCTTCTGGCCTGGGAGCACCCAGCTGACCTTTCAGGACCCTCAAAGGGGCAGCCTGTTCACCCACGTGTACTAGTTGGTAGGGCACCGCCCAGAAGGCGTCCCTGGCTGCAGTGTTTAGTCAACTGATTTCACAGGAAAATACTCAGTTGCCAAAACCTGGCAGTAGACACCTGCTTGTTTTGTTGACTGTACTTGCTTAGTCCCTGTAGCTGGGGCCGGTCACGTTTCCCCCCAGTTCATCCCTCTTTCCACTTCCCCTAGTCGACCCCTGCCTCCCCTGGAAGCTGGGGTGGGCGGTGTCTGTAAGCTGAGGAGGAGGAGACAAAGGTGGGAAGGCAGAGCTCAGGTGCTGAGTGTCTCTGCCGGCTCTGCTGCCCCACGCCACCCCCTGGAGGGTTGTCAACAGAGCCCCGGCCCCTATGATGCTTCTCCCTCAGAAGCAGAATCTCTACCAGGAGGAGCAGTGGCATTTTTTAAAACCTCTCCAAGGCATCATGATGGGGGTCCGAGTGGAGAACCACCTCTGTAAACCCACCGCACAGGCGTGCCCGACGCCCGCCCGCAAAGGAAAATTGCATCAGCGGGCTTTCTCACTCATTCACAAGGCAGTGTGTGGGCCCCTCCAGGGGTAAAAGCCTTGGAAACTCCTGGGATACACACGAATAAGATGCCTCTTGGGGTCTCATGGCTTGGGGGAGGGGGAAGGCAACATCCTCCATCGCCCCAAAGAGCTCCGTGGAGTGGATTTTGTTACCCGTACTTGACGACGGAGAAACAAAGGTTTGCAAGGTTAAGGCACCCAAGACTGCACAGATGATGGGTGACAGAGCCAGAATGCAGCTCAGACCTTTTAAATTCATAGGTTCATACTTTGTCTACTACTCTCTTCGTCTCCAGGGACAAAGGAGTTTGGAGGAGGTGGTTTGGGGCTGCTCTCCAAGCTGGCGTAGAAGTTTCTCAGGCGGATACAGGAGGAGTTGCATCCCAGGCCGCGGGGACGTGCACAGAGGCAGGAGCTCTGGCGGCAAGGCCCGCCCAGTTTGCCAGAGTCCTGCTAGAGCATCTGGGTGGGTCAGGAAAGGCCCAGAACACGATCTGTGGAGAACAGCTATTATCCTGAAAGTGACAGGCAGTCTCAGAAGGCGTTAATGCAGGGGATGGCTGGAATTGTGTCTTAGAAAGATCCCCTGCAGGTGGTACCTTGGCCATGACCCATGGGAGACCCTGGGGATACTTGAGAAGCAGGTGTAGCCCCAGCCAGGTGGATCCCCAGACCCCCAGGTAAGAAGAACCCCAGCCAGCTGGAGCCTCAGTAGGAAGGACTCCCAGGTAGGAGGAGCCCCAGGCAGGAGGAACCCCAGGCAGGTGGAGCTGGCCTGAACCCACCATAGCTCCCTGTACCTTATGAGGGTGCAGGAACTAAGCTGACTGTCCTTTAACAAGCATCACAGTCCGACGTCGTGGTTTAGTGATGGGGCTTTTTCTCTGAAGAGCCCTTCCTCTTCTTTCCCCCTCACTGAATATCTCACACATTTCTAGCTTAGTATGTGAATCATGTGGGGTTCATTTTGAAGTGAGTGTGACTACAATTTCGCTTGGCTCTGGAGGGTCTCCATGCCCCGGAAGCAGCTTAGCGGGCTTGTGTGAACTTCAAGGACGGGCTCCCTCTGGTTGCACAGAGCTGAGATTTCTCCTGCAGCCACACTGACGTCTTGTCCCCTTGTCACCGGGCCTTCCTGTATTCCCTACATTGGAGTCAGCGGTTTTACAGATGAGGCAAGCGTGCAGTGGGCTGTGGCATTGCAGGGCTGCGCTCCCAGGACCCCAGGGGCCTGAGTGCCCTGTTGTGAACCTCCAGTGGCGAACATCACTCAGCCTCTGCTCCTCTCCTCTAACTTTGTCCCTCTTGCAGGGATCGCAGTGCAGCATTCCTTACTGTCTGGCAAGGTATTTTGGAATGTAGTTCCCAGAGCCAGTCCACACTAGTGTTGGGACAAGTAAAAAATGCACAGTGCCAGCAGACGTCCAAATGGGGGAACTAGTGCAAACAGATGACTATAAAATAAAAGTTATGTCATGAACATAGTGGATGATGGAATCGTGGAAATGGAAATCTGAACGTCTAAAATACAGAATTGGTATTGAAGGGAATGTAGCTCTATTTCCAGGCTCCGGAGTCCTCCCCTTTCGTGCCCCTCTGCCTTCCCCACCCCCATCAGTTATTGCTTGGAGAGAAACTTGGGTGACTGGTTTTAATGAATAAGATGGGAGTGATTGGAAATTTGCATACCAATGACTTTCATGCAAATAGGTGCTTTTGGAGTGATTGCAAAATTTATTCTCTTAAACATTTTAAACCCTCTCTTACAGTGTGGTTTCTGACAGTAAAAACTGACTTAGGACAATAAAAAAAGGGGGCATTTTTTTGCTCCCTTTCTTTGCACCTGGCAAGGGCAAATTTCAGCCTATCCTGGGGCCAGTGTTTTCCAATTAAGAATGAAGAGACTCAGATTTAACTTGGAAAAATGTATACAGTGTTTTTATTTCTGATCACATAAAAAGTACATATACAGCATGAAAAATTAGGAAAATAATAAAAGTAGAAAGATGAAGGTAAAATCAACTGTACTATAGCTCTTTCTCTTTACATATGTAAAATTTTTCAGCAGAAATATGGGCATAGTGGACTTACTGTTCTGTCATTTTTTTTCACACTTAGTGATTTATTGAGAACATTTCCCCATGCCACTAAATATTCTTTAACGGTAAGGTTTTTATTAATTGTATACTGGTGGCATTGTGACACTTTCATTTGTTTCACCGTGCCCCAGTTTTGTATTTTTAAGTGGTTTCCAGTCGTTTGTTATTGTAAACAAATGTTCATCCTTACAGATGCATCCTATGAACATCTATGATTATTTCTTGAGGTGAAATGCCTAAAAGTGGAATTGCTATAACTGGGGGCACACACATCGTACGTATCTCCTCGCTGCCCCCAAGAAAGCACATTACAACTGATGCGCCTGCCAGCCTTGTGTTTCTTTACGTCTTTGGTTAACACTGTAGACCAGATTTTGAAAGTACCTGCTTCTCGTTGGAACGCCGGTCAAATTGGAGTGCACTCACCTATCTTTTCTCCCAGGCCACAGCTGCCTTCTTTAAAGTCAGAAGGTCATTTTTCCCCCATTTTTTTTTTATTCTGGTAAAATACACATAACATAAAATTTACCATCTTAACCATTTCTAAGTGTACAGTTCAGTAGTGATAAATACCTTCATATTGTTCTGCAACCGTCACCACCACCCATTCATCTTCAACCATTTCATCTTCTCAAACCCAAACTACATCCTCGTTAAACACTAACTCCTCATTTGCCCCCAGCCCCTGGCAACCCCCATTCTACTTTCTGTCTCTGTGAATCTGACTATTCTAGGAACCCCATGTAAGTGGAATCCCACAGTATTTGTCCTTTTGTGACTGGGTTATTTCACTGAGCATAATGTCCTCAAGGTTCATACATTGTGCAGCCTGTGTCAGAATTTCCTTCCTCTTTAAGGCTGAATAATATTCCATTGCATGTATAGACCACATTTTGTCTATCCGTTCACTTATCAGTGGATGCTTGGGTTACTTCCACCTTTTGGCTGTTGTGAATAATGCTGCTATGAACATGGGTGTACAAATACCTCTTCAAGTCCCTGCTTTCAGTTCTTTTAGGTGTACACCCAGAAGTGGGATTGCTGGGTTGTATGGTCATTCTCTTTTTAAGTTTTCGAAAACCTGCCATGCTGTTTTCCATAGCAGCTGTACCATTTCACGCCCCACCAACAGTGCACAAGTGTCCAGTTTCTCCACATCCCTGCTAACACTTGTTCTTTTCTTTTCTTTTCCTTTCTTTATCCTCCCTCCCTCCCTTCCTTTTCGATAGTAGTCATCCTAATATGTCACTCTCGTTAGGATGACCACTATCAAAAAAATTTCTCATTTGCAGTTTCCTAATTAATGATGTTAAACATCTTTTCATGTGTTTGTTGGCCATCTGTATGTCTTCTTTGGAGGAATGTCTGTTCAAGTCCTTTGCCCATTTTTAAACCACGTTGTTTATTTTTTGTAGTTGAGTCGGGCGTCATTTTTAGAGGCTCGGGTAATTCCCATTTTCTGCTCCCCTCCCCCGTCTCTTCCTCAGGGTCAGCAGGCTGGCCACCCTGCCCCTGTGGAGCGTCTACCCACTGTGGCAAATTTAAGCAGACAAGTAGGAACATGGCTCACCGTGAGTCACTTTTATCATTTACATTTTAGGTCCCACGTAAGTATAGGCGTGTTCCACCAAACATACCGAGATGGGGAGCTTGCGCAGGACAGATAAGTTAGGGAGTGAGTACTTAGATTACAGGAAGATGCTGGCCCTGCTGTGTAATTACTTTCAGAAAGAACAGCTAGAGATCAAGCATTTAAAAATCAAAGTCATTTTATCTGGTAGATTGCCTTAACTTTAATCTGGTTTCTAATACTAGAAAGCAAGTCACCAAAGCAAGCACAGTGTAGCCTTTTAATCCCGAAGGGCTCACCAAGTAATTCCATCACTCAGAGCCAGACATTCTACAGGTGCTCTGCTGGAACTCATTTAAGAGGGAGATGCTGTGACAAAGTTTTTACCAAATTAAAGTGAGTGTCCATCTTGAAGGCGTCAAATATCCATATTCTAGTGTTGTTTAAAAGTAGAACTTTTCTTCCGGCAGAAATCATACTTGAAAGCTGTAAATACTGTGAGTAGAGGTGCATTTGTTGAAGCAGGGACCCTGTGTCCCCTTCCTGCAACTCCATGCAGCTCAGGGCAGCAGCCCTGAGGGTTCTGGAGCACAGCTTGAGGACCATGGGGGTGGGGAGGGGCAGATTTAGTGCAGTCTAGTCTGGGAAGAATTTAATACTGACCATAGACTGGTTTGGGGAAGTGAGGTTTAGCCTGGGAGAGGGGAGATGGGCCATTCCTTTGAGTCACAGAGCACATGGGGTCCAGAGACAGTGTTGTAGGCAAGGATTTGGAAACCAGAGGGGTGAGCGGTGAGAAAGCATCAAATATGGAGCAAAAAGTCTGCCACAGTGCCAGGGCAGTTCTGAGCGGGCAAGCTCGGGAGAGGGTGAGGGTGAGCCCACAGGGACCGTTCGCCGGGGACGAGTACGCCTACACAGGAAGACCTGGGCACAACTGCGGCGGGGAGGGTGTGTGTGTTGGGGGTATGGGTGTGGGGAGTGGACAGCTATGGGCACGTTCTGGTTCTGGAAGTCCACGTGGACGCAAGACCATCATGTACAACTGGGCAGGTCGTGCATTGTGCCATGTCACTGGGCTGAGGTGTGAGAGGGACAAAATCCAGGCCACCCTTCAACGTCCAAGCCATCACCCTGGCGCAGGGCTGCATCTGCCAGGAGGAAGGGCCACCCTTTCTAATTCACCCAGAGGCCCTTCATGGGTTAGCGGTGGCCCTGAGTGAATGCAGTTATTTTGTGGCCAGAATTCTAGAGTCTCGGTCCTCTGCTCAAAGGATCTCAGTCATCTCACAGGACTCAGCGCAAGTGGCTCTTAACTGGCACATCACACAACTGCCCTACAGCCACTTGTCTCAAATTCACGATTCTTTCACTCACTTGTTCATTCGTGTCAGCAGATGTTCACTGAGGCCTTACTAAGTGTCAAGCACTGTTCTAGGTGTTTGGACACATGAGTGAACCAAGTAGACTAACATTCCTGCCCTGGAGGAGAAAGATTACATATCCTCGTAGGGGAGTTAAGACAGCAGAGCAGTAAACACAATGAGAAAATTCTCCAGTGTGCTGGGAGGTGGTAAGTGCTGGGGACAAAGAAGCGGGGGGGGGGGGGCGAGCAGAGTAAATGTTCTGGGGCGGGAAGGCACGTTGCAGATCAAATAGAGATGTCAGGGTGAGGCCTCCTTGGGAAGGTGGAATCTGAGCAAATCTATGAGCTAAGAGCCCAGGCAGGGCATGCGGGTGGAGGGGGGCTGAGCAGAGGTCCCCGTGCCTGGTGTGGCTGAGGAACGGCGAGGAGGCCGGAGTGGGTGCGGCATCGTGGGTGCCGGGAGATTCGAGGGGGAGGAGAGAGAGGTGGGCCCGTTACGGACTTTGGCTTTTCCCTGAGTAGAATGGGGAACCATTGGAGAATTCTGAGAATAGTAAGAGGATCGGATTTAGGTTTTAGCTGTGCTGAGAGTAGAGGATGGGGCTGAGGGTAGAAGCACAGGACCCACCAGGAGGCTACTGGTGTTAATTCCTGTGGGAGGGGCGGGCATTTGGACCAGGACTGTGGCAGTGGAGGTGGTGAGAAAGGGTAGAATGTGGAAGGTGTGTTGGAGGTATAGGGCTGTGTGACTGGCAACCACGCACCTGCTTCCTGTCTCTGTAGATGTGCCTCTTACGGACATTTCATACAGATGAAATTCTGTAACTCATGCTCTCATGTGCAGTTTCTTTCACTTAGCATAGTGTTGGCGAAGCTCGTCCATGTCATAGCAGTGTCAGTAGCTTCTCTTTATCGTTGAGTAGTGCTCTTCATTAATATTAGTGTTCATCACCTTTTGTGTATCCATTTCCAGTTAACAGATATTGGGGCTGTTTGCAAAGTAATGATGCTACACTCACGTGCAAGTTTTTGTGAGAATGTATTTTAATTTTCTTGGGTAGATACCTAGGAGTGGAATTGCTGAGTTGTATGATAAATATATATTTAACTTTTCAGGAAATTGCCACACTGTTTTCCAAAGAGGCCATGCCATCTTAAACTCCCACCGGCAATGTGTAAGGATTCCATTTTCTCCACATCCTTGCCAGTACTCGATATTGCCAGTGTTTTGATATTAGCCATTCTCGTGGGTTTGTAGTCGTATTTCATTTTAGTTTTACTTTACATTATGACTATGACAATTGATGTTGAGCATTATTTTAAATACCTATCAGAATTCATATACCTTTTTCCGTTTTAAAATTATAGTTTAACATTTGCTTTTAAAACCCTTTTTATTTTGAAACAATTTTGGATTTATAAAAAACTTGCAAAAACAGTACAGAGAATTCTCATACCGCCTTTACACAGCTTCTCCAAATGTTAGCATCTTATACATGATGGAATAGTTGTCAAAACTATGATATTAACATGGCTACAACACTGCTTAGTGAATTGTAGACTTCATTTGCATTTCACTACTTCTTCCACAAATGCCCTTTTCCTATCCTAAGATCCGTTCTGGGATCCTGCTCTACCTTCAGTGGTCATGTCTTCTTAGCCTTTTCCAGTCTTTAAATGTTCCTAGTCTTTTCTTGTCTTTCATGACCTTGGCACTTTTGAAGAGCACTGGTCAATTATTTTGTAGCATTTCCCTCAATTTGGGTTTCCAGTGTTTTCTCGTGATTAGATTGAATGGATTTATTTTTGGCAAGAATATCACAGAAGTGATGTGCCCTTCTCAGTGCATCATATTAGGGGTTACATGATGTCAATATGTCTTATTGTTGGTGATCATTATTAGTCGAATTATTATTGGTCATTTGGTTAAGGTTGCGCACGATGGATTTCTCCTCTGTAAAATAACGATTTTCCCCATTGTAATTAATATGTATCTTGGAGAAGATACTTTGAGACTAGGCAAATATCCTGTCCCTCCTAAAACGTGTTCCCACTAACTTTAGCATCTCTTAGTGGACTTGTCTGCAACAATGATTACTGTGTTCTAGGGCAATTTTGTATTCCTCTCATTCCTTCTACATTTATTATTTGAAATTCTTCTGTTAGCAAAAATTTCTCATTTATTTATTGTTATTTATATCAGTATGGACCCATGGATATTTAATCTGTGGGTTATATTCCAGTAGTATCATTATTTATTTTATTTCTGAAGTTTTCCCAGTTTTGGCCACTGGGAACTCTTTCAGGTTGACTCTTGTGTCATGTCAACATGCTGCTGTCCTTTTTGAGGGCTTCCTTTGTTTTGGTACCATGGGAGGCTCCAGGCTTATCTCATGCTTTCCGGCCCTGGAATCAACCTCTTCTCACACAAGCTCTGGTTTATTTTTTCTTGGAGAATCGTATTGAGAAACCAAGATCAGGCACTAGGCGTGCTAATTGCCCTCTGGGTGTCATTACTTGTGTGTTTTCTTAGGGGACGGGTCTTGAAAATATATGTATGTGTACTCACCCGTGCAAACACACACATACATATTTATTTAAAAATCCTAAGTTCATACCAGTACCTCTGACTCCCATTCAACACCCCAGGGTTTGTTTTAGCTTTAGTCTTTCCTGATTTGTAACATCTTTCTTCAACAGTGAGAGAACTGGTTCTCATTAATTAAAGTATTTTTACTTATTTGTTCAATTCTAGTATGCACATAAAGTAGTTCTAGAATTGCTAGCTCCTACGAGACAAATTTATTAACTGAAATATAGTATTGTATTTTAACAATACAATAAAAGTTCTTTTGGTCTTGAACCTTAAAATATACACTCAAAGTACTGTTTCCCAGAGTAACTTAGTTTGGTTCTTTTCTTCCCTGCTCCTTTCAGCATGGTTATTTTATTCATTTGTAATATAGTTAAGTTCTTTTTTTTTTTTTTTTTGGTGGTACGCGGGTCTCTCACTGTTGTGGCCTCTCCCATCGCAGAGCACAGGCTCCGGACGCGCAGGCTTAGCGGCCATGGCCCACGGGCCCAGCCGCTCCGTGGCATGTGGGATCTTCCCGGACCAGGGCACGAACCTGTGTCCCCTGCATCGGCAGGTGGACTGTCAACCACTGAGGCACCAGGGAAGCCCAGTTAAGTTCATTTTTTACGATTTTTTTGTTCCATTTTGGGTTTCCCCTGCATTATGGTTGATTTCTTTTAAACTTACATACAGTAAAATTTACTCTTTGTAGCTTACAGTTTTATGGGTTTGACAAGTGGATAGAGGCATGTATCTACCCTGTACTGTGAACCCAAATTCCCTTCTGTTGGCCCCTTTGCTATTAACCTAACCCTATCCCCATGCTCAGCCCTTGGAACCCTCTGATTTTTTCCCATCCATATAATTTGCCATTTCCAGAAAGTCATATTAATGGATTAATATGACATGTAGCCTATTGA
This sequence comes from Pseudorca crassidens, assembly GCF_039906515.1. Taxonomy (NCBI): domain Eukaryota; kingdom Metazoa; phylum Chordata; class Mammalia; order Artiodactyla; family Delphinidae; genus Pseudorca; species Pseudorca crassidens. The sequence continues at coordinate 2,929,648 of NC_090305.1, read as the reverse complement.
TTCTGATTCCATTAACTTAGTAAAATGCATTTACAATTTATTCATTGTGTTATGTGTGTCAGTAGTTTCTTCCTTTTCATTTCTGAGTAGTATTCAGTTAAGTGGATTTAGCAAAGCTTTTTAATCCATTCATTGGTAGAAGGACATGTGGGTAGTTTCCAGTTTTCAATGATGATAAAGCTGCTATAAAAAAAGCCTACAGGGTTTTGTGTGAACATGTGTTTTCATTTCTCCTAGGAAATTACCTAGGAGTGGGATTCCTGGATCAAGTGTTAAATGTATATTTATCTTTATAAGTTGCTTCCAGACTATTTTCCAAAATGGCTTTACCATTTTGCTTTTCCACCAGCATGTGTGAGGGATCTAATTGCTTTATATCCTCATCAGCACTTGGGATTACCAGTATTTTAATCATACTAATAGGTCTGTAATGATGTCTCATTAAGGGTTAAATCTGCATTTCCCTAATGATGTTGAACATCATTTCATATGCTTATTTGCCATCTTCTTTGGTGAAATGCTGTTTAGATCTTCTGCCCACTTTAAAATTGGGTTGTTTTATCTTTCTATTTCTAAACTGAAAGAGTTTGTTATATATTCTGTATATAAGTCCTTTGTCAGCTATATGATTTGTAAACATTTTCTTCTGCTCTGTAGCTTGTCTTTTCATTTTCTTGATGGTGTTTGTTGATTGTGTATTCCTCCTTTCAATTCTATTATTTTCTTCCTCATCTATTTTGTACTAATATATGCCTATGTTTATAATTGTTATATTTTCTTGATGGATTGACCCATTTATTATTTACAAAATGTTCTTCTTTGTCTCTGTTAATGTTTTATCTTAAAGTCAATTCATGTGATACTAGTATAGTCACTCCAGCTCTCTTTTGGTATATCTTTTCCATTGTTTTACTTTCAACCTGTTCATGTCTTTGAATCTAATGTGTGTCTCTTGTAGACAATGTAGAGTTGGATTTTTTCTTCTTTAAAAATCTATACTGCTGACCTCTGTCTTTTGATTGGAGTATTTAATCCATTTATATTTTATGTGATTACTGATAACATAGGGTATATTTCTGCCAATTTGCTGTTTTTTTCTATATGTCTTGTGCCAAAGACAAACAGAGACTCTTGAAAGCAACAATAGAAAATTGACTTATGTTCAAGGGATCCTCTGTAAGATTAACACTTGATTTCTCATCAGAAATTATGGAGGCCAGAAATCAGTGGGCTGATACATTTAAAGTGCTTAAGGAAAAAAAAGACTGTCAACTAACATTTCTAATCTAGCAAGACCATTTTTCAAAAATGAGGGAGAAATTAAGACATTGCCAGATAAACAAAATCTGAGCAAAGTCATCTCTAGCTGCCCTGCCCAGCAAGAAGTTTGTCCTTCAGGCTGAAATGAAAGAACATTACACAGTAACTTGCGTCCACATAAAGAAATAAAGACCATTGATAAAGACAACTACATGGATGGATATGAGACAATATAAATGTATTTTTATTGAGACTTTTTTCTTTTCTTTCAAAGACAATGACATAATGCAGTAATTATACATTTGTGTGGATGCACAAACTCAATCAACAATAATAGCTGGAGACTTCATTCACACAGAAAACTCCACACAACAACAGCACAGTATGCATTATTCTCAAGTGCACATGGAACATTCTCCAGGCTAGATAGGATGTTAGGCCACAAAATAAGTCTCAATAAATTTTAAAAGACTGAAATTATTTAAAGTATGTTCTCTAAACACAATGGAATGGAATTAGAAATCAACAACAGAAGTCTAGAAAAATCACAAGTATGTGGAAAGTTTCTAGTTTCTTAAGGTGGAAGCTTAGGTTATAGGTTTGAGATCTTTCTTATTTTCCAGTGTAAGTTTTTACAGCTATATATTTCTCTCTGAGCATTGGTTTCACTGCATCCTATAGGTTTTGATGTGTCTTGTCTTTCAGATATTTGAGTATAATGTGTTTAGGTGTGTATTCCTTTGTGCTTATCCTACTTGGGGTATGTTGAGCTTTTTGGATGTGTTGGCTAACTTTTTTCTTCAAAATTGGGACTTTCCCAGCAATTGTTTCTTCAGATATTCTTTCTGACCCTTTTCTTTCCCTCTGCTTCTCCCACTGAGCATATGTTAGTATGCTTGGTGATGTCCCACAAGTATCTGAGGCTATATTCATTTTTCTTCATTAAAAAAACAGACAGGGCTTGCCTGGTGGCGCAGTGGTTGAGAGTCCGCCTGCTAATGCAGGGGACGCGGGTTCGTGCCCTGGTCCGGGAAGATCCCACATGCCACAGAGCGGCTGGGCCCGTGAGCCATGGCTGCTGAGCCTGTGTGTCCGGAGCCTGTGCTCTGCAAGGGGAGAGGCCACAACAGTGAGAGGCCCACGTACCTCAAAAACAAACAAACAAACAAACAACAAACAAACTTCTCAGAGTAGATCATCAGCATTGACCTATCTTCAAGTTCTCTGCTTCTTTCTTTGGCATGCTCAAATCTGATATTGGGCCCGTCTAGTGAATTTCTTATTTCAGCTATGAAAATTTTCAACTCCAGAATTTTTATTTGGTTCTTTTTTTTTTAAAAATAATGTCTATATCTTCATTTGTTTTCTCTATTTGGTGAGATATTATTCTCATTCTTTCCTTTAGTTCTTTACACATTGCTTTCTTTAGTTCTTTGAATATATTTAAAATAGTGAATTTAAACTCTCTGTTTAGTAGTATGTCTGATGACATCTAGGCTTCTTCAAAGACAGTTTCTATTGCTTCTTTGTTTTCTGTGTATAAACCACACTTTCTTGTGTCTTTGCCTGTCTTATACTTAAAAAAAAAGGCAACTGAAAATTTAAAATAATAAAATGTGATAACTCTGGAAATCAGGCTCTCTCCCTTCCTGGCATTTATTGTGGTTGTTGTTTTGTTAGTGGTGCAGTGGTGGTTGTTGCAGTTTGTTTAGTGAATTCCCTGAACTAATTCCGTAAATCTTGTATTTTTTGTCATGTGTGGCCACTGAAGTCTCTGCTTGGTTAGCTTAGGGGTCAGTTAATGATCAAAAAGAGATTTCAGGAAAGGCCTGGAATGAATAAGTCTCCCATTTTTTGATGAGGGGCTCAGAACTCACCCAGGCAGTTTACAACTCTGCCTTAGCCTTCACTTCCTGCTTGTGTAGAGCATCAAGGTCAACCAGAGATAAGAGCTTAGGGCCTTCTCAGGTCTTCTCTGAGCATGAGGAAGCCCTGTGCTTGCATGTGGCCTTCTAGATTTCCAGTAATTTATTGAAGCTTCTCAAAGCTTCCTGTAGGCAATTCATTCTCCACCTTTTTTTTTTTTTTTTTTTTTGCTGTATTTGGGCCTCTCACTGTTGTGGCCTCTCCCGTTGCGGAGCACAAGCTCCAGACGCGCAGGCTCAGCGGCTGTGGCTCACGGGCCCAGCCGCTCCGCGGCATGTGGGATCTTCCCGGACCGGGGCACGAACCCATGTCCCCTGCATTGGCAGGCGGACTCTCAACCACTGCACCACCAGGGAAGCCCCCTCCACCTTTTCTTTTTAAGTGTCTTATTGGTTTATCCGCCCCGACTCTTATTGCTACCTCAGGGAACTGCAATATTAAATGATTGCCACTGATTGTTTTCAACAAATGGCCCTGAGAAAAGGCTGTTTTTATGGGGCAAGCTCTGGGTAAGATCAAATAAAACAAGCCTTGCAAGTGAGATCTTCCAGGGAACCACCAGACAAGTCTAATAATGATAATTTTCTGAGAATGGGGTTTTGAAAGAGCAGCAAATTTTCGAGTGACTGCTGGGCGGCTGATTTCATTGCAGTTGTGGGATGCTGATTTTCAAGGCTACTGTACAGCTGAGGAAAGGGGGTTGGCAATCGGGCAACTTACAATGTCAGTGAGTTCACTGTTCTTACTGAGATTCAGCTGTTTTTCTTAAATAAACACTCCTAGACTGTTTCAAGCCTTTGGTTAATTTCCAGAGTTTTGAAAAAGTTGATTTTGACACTTTTTGCCAATGTTCTCATGGTTTTTATGGAGGAGAGGATTTTTGGAGGTCTTTACTCCTCCATTCCCAATTATGTCACCTGAGTTGACTTTTCCAGTCTATTTGATGAATTATCTTCTTAGTGGTTACTCTAGTAATTATAATATGCATCCTGTTACTATCTACTAAAGATTAATGTTGACTTAATTCCAGTAAAAATTAGCAACTTTGCCTCACTATAAATCCAATTCATTTCCTTCCCTTTGTGCTTTTATTGTTTTATATCTATATTATATATAATAACATATGATATAACATAGATATAATATAGAAATAGATATTATATTGAATATGTATATACGTTCTAAACCCATAAATATTCAGCAGCAAACCTACTGTTCCTCATTCCCTGATAAGACTACCTGGCTGACCAAGAGGCAGGAGGATTGGAGCTGCCCCTAGCAATAAGTCTGCAGACTCTTTCTATTATTACCCCAAAGTTCTAACAGCTTTTCATGACTAAATATCTCTCCATTTGCTGTTTCCCTTTAGTAAACTTCCAGAGCCATGAAAGTGTTGTTTTAAATGATTTTGTCCAGTTTTATACTTGCTTTCTGAGGAGGCGATTTGCTGACCTTTTATTTTGCTATAGCCAGAAGTCCCTTATCATCATAAGATATATTATTTTCATCTTTATTAGATAATGCCAGGCTGTTTTCCAAAGTACTTCTATCAGTTTACCCTCCCACCAGCAGTGTCTGAGAATTACATCTTGTCAGCGCTTGGCTTTACAGGTTTTATTGTTCTTTAGTAGTTTTAAGCTCATGCTGTCTTACCTTTTCATATTCTTAATGGTATTTTTAGATGAACAGATTTAAGTTTATGAAGACAAATCAATCAATCTTTTCTTCTGTACTTAGTGATTTCTAACCCAAGATTGTGAAGATATTCTCCTATATTATCTTAAATGATCTGTATTGTTTTATTTATCACATTCAGGTTCCAGTCCACTTTAAATTGACTTTTATGTATGAAGCAGGAGGGAAGTTTCTTTCTTTCTTTTCCTGTGTGGATATTCAGTTAACTTAGCATAATTTATTGAAAAGATTATCCTTTTCCCGCTGCTCCTGTTTCCAGTCCTTACTTCTGCGAATTTGTCAATGACTGTCAAAATTGATCTTGATATATGCATGTTCAAGACAGTGTAGCCAGATTTTTAAATCTACCTTCTCTTATAATCTGTTGAAAACATTTTTGTTAATTTTAATTTCAAATTTTCCTTTTACATGAAGTGACAGATATGGAAATAGTCATAGAAATCCTTTAAAAATGCTCTGTAACAAATAAATGTTGATAAATTTGAACAGTCTGCCAAAGGTATAATTTAGACAACTACCAAATTGTACCCCTGATATAATGTTGTATTTTCTTAGTTTATTCTTTAGTTTTAAAACAATTCATAATTATAATAAATTATAATTAAAAAATTTAAAAATTTAAACAATCTGAATTCAAATAAATTAAAATCATTAAATATTTAATAATTCAAATTTAAATAAAATAAAATAAATCTCAACTTTAAACATACTAATCAAATTATATAAAATATTTTATATGTTAACTGAAATTTGCATTCATCAAACACAAACCTTATACTTCTCACTCTTTTTCATTATTTCAAAACTTAAACACCAATCAAAATTCCAAGTGATTTCATAGAATGACAAAATTTAAATAATGCAAGTTCTGGTTTTTGTCTTATAATCACTGTGTTATTGTTTATTTTAAATCTACTATTTAAACACAGGAATATGTAGTACCACAGGACATACAAATAGCAATTTTGAATTGTTACAAACTTCCCCTTGAAACAATTCTATTACTGAGATTTAAAAAATATTAACTTGTATAAGCAAACAATGTAGAATAGAGAGTTTATTTTTTCTGTTTTAAAAACTTTACAATTAAGGTATAATCTGCATCCTGCAAATTCACTCCTTATTATACAAGCTTGTGAATTCTGACAAATGCATTTTTGTGTGTGTTTAATCACCACAATCAAGGTATAGAACAATAAGGATTTAAATCACTGTCTTGAGATATCTGCACCCCATGTTTATTGCAGCATTATTTACGGTAGCCAAGACATGGAAACATCCTAAAGTGTGCATTGAGAGATGCATGGATACAAAAATGTGTTACATATACACAACAAGAATATTATTCAGGCACAAAAAAGAAGGAAATCCTGCCATTTGCAACAACATGAACAAAGCATGAAGGCATTATATTAAGTGAAATATGTCAGGCAGAGAAGGACAGTTACTGTATGATCTCATCTGTATGTAGAATCTAAAAAAAACCAAAATCATAGAAACAGAGAGTAGTTTGGTGATTGCCAGGGGCTGGGAGGTGGGGGAAATTGGTGAAGGTGGTTGAAGAGTATAGTGTTCCAGTTACAAGATGAATATGTTCTGAGAATGTAACGTACAGCATGGTGACTGCAGTCAACAATACTGTATTGTGTGCTTGAAATTTGCTAAGAGAATAGATCTTAAAATTTCTCACCACATACACAAAAGGTAACTATGTGAGGTGATGTATGTGCTAACTAACCTTACTGTGCAGATTATTTTGCAGTATGTATATGGATATCAAATCATCACATTGTATGCCTTAAACTTACACAATGTTATATGTCAATTATACCTCAGTAAAGCTGGGGAGAAACCCAAGATATAGAAACAGTCCCAGCAATCTCCCTGTCCCACACATTAGTAAAGCTTTCTTCCCACCTCTGCGCCTGGCAGTCACGTTTCCTGGCTGTATAGGTTGCCTTTTCCAGAATGTCATTGAAATGGAATCCTGCAGCGTGTAGCCTTTGAGTCTGGCTTGCATTTCTTAGAGTGCCTTTGGGGTTCACCCTGCTTGCACATGTATCAGGAGTTCATTTCCCTATATGCTGAGTAAGTGTCCATCAAAGACATGTATTCCAGTTTATCCACTCTCCAGGTGAGACACGTTTGGGTTGTTACAAGTTTTGGCAATTATGAATAAAGCCACTATAAAATCTCATGTGTAGGTTTTTGTGTGAATGTAAGTTTTTCATTTCAGTTGGGCAACTTAAACAGTGTCAGATTTATCCCTGAGTACTTGATGGAGTAAATGGCATCTGAAATTTTTTTTTTCATATTCAAACTCATTATTGCTGCAGTAGAGAAACACAGTTGAGTTTGTATGACAATCTATCCAGAAACTTTGCTAAGCTGTTTTTTCAAATCTAATAATTTAACTTAGATTCATTTGGAACTTTTATGTTTGAATTGTTTTTTTTTTTTTTAACATCTTTATTGGGGTATAATTGCTTTACAATGGTGTGTTAGTTTCTGCTTTATAACAAAGTGAATCAGTTATACATATACATATGTTCCCATATCTCTTCCCTCTTGCGTCTCCCTCCCTCCCACCCTCCCTATCCCACCCCTCCAGGCTGTCACAAAGCACCAAGCCAATATCCCTGTGCCATGCGGCTGCTTCCCACTAGCTATCTACCTTACTTCGTTTGTTAGTGTGTATATGTCCATGACTCTCTCTCGCCCCGTCACAGCTCACCCTTCCCCCTCCCCATAACCTCAAGTCCGTTCTCTAGGAGGTCTGCGTCTTTATTCCTGCCTTACCCCTAGGTTCTTCATGACATTTTTTTTTTCTTAAATTCCATATATATGTGTTAGCATATGGTATTTGTCTTTTTCTTTCTGACTTACTTCACTGTGTATGACAGACTCTAGGTCTATCCACCTCATTACAAATAGCTCAATTTCGTTTCTTTTTATGGCTGAGTAATATTCCATTGTATATGTGCCACATCTTCTTTATCCATTCATCCGATGATGGACACTTAGGTTGTTTCCATCTCCGGGCTATTGTAAATAGAGCTGCAATGAACATTTTGGTACATGACTCTTTTTGAATTTCGGTTTTCTCAGGGTATATGCCCAGTAGTGGGATTGCTGGGTCATATGGTAGTTCTATTTGTAGTTTTTTAAGGAACCTCCATACTGTTCTCCATAGTGGCTGAACCAATTCACATTCCCACCAGCAGTGCAAGAGGGTTCCCTTTTCTCCACATCCTCTCCAGCATTTATTGTTTCTAGATATTTTGAGGATGGCCATTCTGACTGGTGTGAGATGATATCTCATTGTAGTTTTGATTTGCATTTCTCTAATGATTAATGATGTTGAGCATTCTTTCATGTGTTTGTTGGCAGTCTGTATATCTTCTTTGGAGAAATGTCTATTTAGGTCTTCTGCCCATTTTTGGATTGGGTTGTTTGTTTTTTTGTTATTGAGCTGCATGAGCTGCTTGTAAATTTTGGAGATTAATCCTTTGTCGGTTGCTTCATTGGCAAATATTTTCTCCCATTCTCAGGGTTGTCTTTTGGTCTTGTTTATGGTTTCCTTTGCTGTGCAAAAGCTTTGAAGTTTCATTAGGTCCCATTTGTTTATTTTTGTTTTTATTTCCATTACTCTAGGAGGTGGGTCAGAAAGAATCTTGCTGTGATTTATGTCATACAGTGTTCTGCCTATGTTTTCCTCTAAGAGTTTGATAGTTTCTGGCCTTATATTTAGGTCTTTAATCCATTTTGAGCTTATTTTTGTGTATGGTGTTAGGGAGTGATCTAATCTCATACTTTTACGTGTACCTGTCCAGTTTTCCCAGCACCACTTATTGAAGAGGCTGTCCTTTCTCCACTGTACATTCCTGCCACCTTTATCAAAGATAAGGTGACCATATGTGCATGGGTTTATCTCTGGGCTTTCTATCCTGTTCCATTGATCTATCTTTCTGTTTTTGTGCCAGTACCATACCGTCTTGATAACTGTAGCTTTGTAGTATAGTCTGAAGTCAGGGAGCCTGATTCCTCCAGTTCCTTTTTTTGTTCTCAAGATTGCTTTGGCTATTCGGGGTCTTTTGTGTTTCCATACTAATTGCGAAATTTTTTGTTCTAGTTCTGTGAAAAATGCCAGTGGTAGTTTGATAGGGATTGCATTGAATCTATAGATTGCTTTGGGTAGTAGAGTCATTTTCACAACGTTGATTCTTCCAATCCAAGAACATGGTATATGTCTCCATCTGTTTGTATCATCTTTAATTTCTTTCATCAGTGTCTTATAATTTTCTGCATACAGGTCTTTTGTCTCCTTAGGTAGGTTTATTCCTAGATATTTTATTCTTTTTGTTGCAGTGGTAAATGGGAGTGTTTTCTTGATTTCACTTTCAGATTTTTCATCATTAGTATATAGGAATGCCAGAGATTTCTGTGTATTAATTTTGTATCCTGCCACTTTACCAAATTCATTGATTAGCTCTAGTAGTTTTCTGGTAGCATCTTTAGGATTCTCTATGTATAGGATCATGTCATCTGCAAACAGTGACAACTTTACTTCTTCTTTTCCGATTTGGATTCCTTTTATTTCCTTCTCTTCTCTGATTGCTGTGGCTAAAACTTCCAAAACTATGTTGAATAAGAGTGGTGAGAGTGGGCACCCTTGTCTTGTTCCTGATCTTAGTGGAAATGCTTTCAGTTTTTCACCATTGAGGATGATGTTTGCTGTGGGCTTGTCGTATATGGCCTTTATTATGTTGAGGAAAGTTCCCTCTATGCCTACTTTCTGCAGGGTTTTTATCATAAATGGGTGTTGAATTTTGTCAAAAGCTTTCTCTTATGTTTGAATTGTTTATTGCAAATTCCATTTTTTAAATTAAGGTCGTTCTCTTCTATCTTTAATTTGCTAAGATACTTCCTTTTAATTTTTAATTTACATGAGGAATATTGATCTTTCTCCCCCCAAGAACTGCTCAGAAGTCTCAGGCACTAAGAAGGGGAACAGTTGGATCCTTTAGATTGGAGTTTTTCGTTTGTTTTTTTGTTTTTTTGGGGGGGTTTCCGTAGTTGTTATGTAAATATGATAGGTCAAGAGAGTTTAAGATACTGGAAAAAGAGTGGCAGAGGTGAATGAAGCATGGGATTAAAACTGGTTGGGAGGACAAAAGGCCTGAGAAAGGGAAAGAGGAGAGCCGTGGATGGTGATGTGCCAGGAGAGGTCACGGATCAGGGGACCCAACGAGGTTGAAGACCAGGCTGAAGCAGGAAGAACAGGTGATGGCAGTCAGCGACTAGATCCGGAGTCTCAACTCTGGTTGCCTGTTGGAATGTGCTCGACAAATGCTCGGATTCCTGGGCCCCACTCTGGATCAGTTACATTAGAATCTTGGAGGTCCCCAGGCACTGGCACTAGGTGACCATGTGGCTGTAGCGTGCAGCAGGGGTGAGAACTGGCCCTGGAAGGCTGATGTGGGGATTCCCGAGGTGCACTATGACGAAGACGGGGTGCACGGAGATGACAGCGCACAGCTGAGGGGGTGGAGTGGAGCAGGACAAGGGAAGTGACGTGGACAGGATGGGTGTGGGCGGGCATCCCTTTAGAGCCATCACCCCAGAAGCGGATGTGCACAGGTGCACGGTGGGAGAATGGGAGGAGATGCCAGTCTTGGAGGGATGAGCGGAAGTGAGCAGACGCTGTAAGATGACAAGAGGAGTAGAAGCTTTTACGAAATGTAGATAAAAAATGGTCTGGAGAAAACAGTGTAGGTGGAGGATGGCTTTGACTTGGGAGAAAGAGCAGCCTCGTGGAGGTGGCCACAGGGGAAACAGGGTCTGGGAGCAGAAGGAGGCTCTCCTTAAGGTCAGGAGGTCCGGGGATCATTTGGAAAATATCAACCTGTTTTGTAAACGCGTATTCCGTACGCCTACAATTGTGTACCGATAGTGTTTCAGTCTAGATGTTGGCTGCTGGACAGGTTAGGGCTAAATTGTGGGCCCACCCCTGTGAAGGCCAAAGACCTTCATGGATCTCATGCACTCATTTTACCCCTGGCTACCATTACGTTCCGTTTGCCTTAAATCCATTACTGTTTTCAGATTTTATTTTATCTGGGATTATATGTACCTTTCTAAGCTGCCTGAAACGTGTTAGGTATGGGGTGTGTTATAAATAAATTCATACAAAAGAATTCTTTGCAGTACAAAATGAATCATTACCAACTTCTTTCCAATAACCAGTTCTCCCTTGTGTATTTAACATGTAATTCTGTTGATACATCACTTTCCTGAAACACATTTATTGCATGAGATAAACATGTTTTGATTTGATCTAATTTTTCTTGTATAAGTAACAGAACATTTTGAATCAAGGAAGAGGAAATTAAATTCTATATGACCTCTTAATGTTAAAAGAATAATCTATACGTTTGGTAACATAGAGCAGCTTTGCTTCCCCTTCATTTCTGGCCAAGTCTTACATTTACTTTGTCAAAACTGGCAAAGAAGGACTGTTTCTAAAGGTGACGGAAAAGGACCGAGATGACATTTTCTGCACCTAGCTTTGGTGCAGCTGCACATAGAGCTGACAGATTATTAAAAAACTTAGTAAATTTAGGAAGTTTGTTTTTGGTGTTGACGCAGACCCAGTGCCTTAAAATGTGTGGCTGGGATGTCCGGCGGCTCTGCTTGTTGCTTGTTTCTGGTGAAATGATCAGAGGAAATAGAGCAGGGTGGTTAAGGGTCTGGGCCCTGGGCTTGGTACTTACCAATCTTTTTAAGCCTCCGTTTTATCATTTGTGACGCGGGGAGAGCAACTGCATCTACGTCATGCAGATGGGTGAGAATTAAGTAAGATAATGCATTTGAAGCACTACGTGTGGTGCCTGGCACATATTGTAAACCGTTATAGATGTTAATTAGAAAAAAACAGGCTTTCACTTTGATCTAGCTCACTATATGGTGTTATTCTAATTGTTGCCATGCGTTTCTATGTCTCTCTCTAAATAGAGTAATTCCTTAAGGATGGAGGATCTCCCTGTTACGTCCAACTGTGCCAAATACAGGAGACTCTGGCAGATTAATTTGGTCTGGATCTATCTCTTAACAAATGTCAGTGGCATGTCTCAGCCAACACGCTTAAAGAAATTCACCAGGAAACTGCCTATAATGTGGAACCTACTGTGTGATTTCATAGATCCATCTGCCTTTAAATGTTTGTCAGTTGCCTTTTTACTGTCTCAGTTGCCTTTTTAGTTCGCAAATTTATATACTACTTTCGTGATGCCTAGAGCATATGAGTATTTTGGATGTTAATAGTGTCTTTCCAAAGCCAACTTTTAAAAAAAAGTTTAGTTTATTTTCAGTTGTGTAGTATTTAGTGAAGCAGAATATGTCTAAGGATTTTTTCTGGAGGAGTACTTTCTCTTGCTGTTCTCAACACCTTTGGGAATTGATGGTGGCGTCTGGCTGGTGGAGATGTGAGGTTTTTTTCTCCTCCTCCTTAATAGAATGTTCCACTGGGAAATTTTCTAATTTTCAGGACTTGTGGGGATTTTGTTTTGTTTTTCTCCGTCAACAAATGTAATCATCACATCCCAAAGGCAGGAACATGAGAAACTGAGCAAAATTCTGAGCGGTCCCTAAAATCACGAGCGTGATGAGAGGCCTGTGACTGTGCACGCATTCTCACCACACACCCACATATTCTCTGGCTGCTGACTTTGACCCACCTTAACGCTTATCACTCCAAGCCTGCTGGGAAAACGCTGTCTGTGAGGACCAAGGCAGCTGGTGTGTGCGGTGCTGCTTCTCAGGCTCAGAACCAGAGGCATGCTTGCAGGAGGGGCCGATTTAACCAGTGAAGAACACAGCTTTCTGAAACCCTTTTTCTTCGTTCAGAAATAGGTGTGGAGATGTAGTGGATGTCCTTTCTAAAGTAAGAACCTACCTCGCTAAGAAAGCCCGCTCGGCACTGGGCGTATTTCCTCTCAGTTTTCGCAGCACATCAGTCACCTGTAATGACACTTTGTGTCACAGAATTTAACCTGACTTTTGAATCCTAGCGAAATACTTTGGCTGCGGGTTTGATTTATGGCATCCTGTTTTGTTAACTGTGGTCTCTTGTTAGTTTTTAAAAGTAATATTTCACGCGGTTGGTTTTATCAAAAGATTTCATAGCTCACTGAATTTACTCATGCTGTCTTTTCAAACTTACTTCTTAAATTGAAAAAGTGATATATATATGGTAAAAAAAAAATCAACAGTATAAAAGAATATAAGTGAAAAAAAAGTAGAAATAAGCCTTCTTCTACCCCAGATTTCCAATCCTGCCAGGCTTCCTTCCCAGGTAGTCAACGTTACCAATTAGCTTTGTATCTTTCTGCATTTTCCATTTATATACAAGCATATATATGTCTATTCATTCTAGGCACACTGATCTGTATCTTGCCTTTTCCACTTAATGTCTCTTTCCATAGCAGCTCATATAGACTGCCACACCTGGGACAGGCCTCATGTCCTGGGAACATCTCCCAGTAACACAGCATTTTTCCTCCCTGGCATTCCTGGAGCCTGTAATTCCCTAATTAGGCTTCATCCCTTTGATTTGAGCTCTGCCCAGTGACTCAAAGGCAGATATTCCGGGAATCTTGTGTTCTTTCTCATCCTGGTCTTAGTACCAGTGAATTTTTCAGATCCTTTTCTGGAATAAGAGTAGCTGGCATAGGAAGTTGACTAAATTGGGGACCCTGGGAACTGGGGTGAGGCTGTGAGGAGAGAAGGAAGGAGAGGTGTGGCCCTGCTCAGCTCACGTTCCAATTCTTTTCCATGGGCACGTCTGTCTTCCCTGACTCCCTCGTGGAAGGTGACTCCACAGGCGAAGACGAGGCGGGGGAGGCTTCCTCTTCTGTGTTTTGCACACTTAGAGGAGTCCTAGCCGAGGACTACAGGCCATACATTCCAGTCTGAGCAAGAGTCCCTCCGTACTGGGAGGATGCCAGGCAGGAAGAAGGACCTCTTTGATAATTTGATAAAAGCTATGACTCTTTCTAGAAAAATGAGGAAATACATAACAATCTGTACACCACTGCAAGGTTATTTGTTGTTTGTATGATAATGCTACTATTTATTGGGCAGTTATATGTTGGGCACTAGGTCAAACAGCTCTGCATACTTATTTTTTTTTAATTAAGCCTTACAGTAACAGCCCTATGTGGTAGATGTTGTTACCTTCAATTTACAGATTAAAAAACCCAAGCTTCGGACTTCCCTGGCGGTCCAGTGGTTAAGACTTCGCCTTGCAGTGCAGGGGGGAGCGGGTTCGATCCCTGGTCGGGGAACTAAGATCCCACATGCCTCATGGCCAAAAAACCAAAACATAAAATAGAAGCAATATTGTAACAAATTCAATAAAGACTAAAAAAACCCAAGCTTCAAAGAGTTTAATATGCACAAGGTAGCAAAGGATAGAGTTGGGTTTGAATCTATCTCAAGTTCAAGAGCTCCCGTTTGAAGGTATCTCTGACCTGCCGAGGTTGAACGGAGGACCGGGCTGGGGATGCGTCTAATGCAGGGTCTAGTGCCACAGGTGGGAGAAGCCAAGAACACCTCCATGAGCACGCTGCCCTGCTGGGCAAGAGGCGGCCTGAACAGGCTAACCCAGAACGCACTCACGTGGAAGGGCAGAACACAAAGCACCACGTGTGCTCAAAACCACCAAGAGCAGAAGTGAGAAAGAAGAGTGGGAGGTTTATGTTAGCACGTGGTGTGGAAACAGAGATAATAGTAGCTAACGTTACTGAGTGCTAATCACAGGTGAAGCGTCGATCTAAGAACATTACATGCTGTAACTCGCTTAATCCTCACCATAGTCCTATGAGTAGGTACTATCATTATACGCTGAGGGATAGAGAGTTTGCTCCAGATCATACAGGTCGCAAGTTGTAAGGTCAGGATGTGAAAACAGGCAACTGGGCACAGTCTGTCCCTGACCCCCCAGGCTATGCTCCCCCTGTACCACTGGTTCGCATCCCCTCTCCCCTTTTTTGCATCTTGGTAAAATCTCTTACTGTTATTTTCAAGGCCAAATGCCCCATTCTCCTTGGAGTCTTTCCCAGTCCTTACTTCCTCATACTCAGGCCTCCGAGGCATTCTTCATTCCCTTCTAGGTGGCCTCGTTGCACTTGGTTCATACCTACTGTTGGTGCCTTTCGGATGTTATATTTTAATTGCTAAGCTACAGGTGTCTTGAGATTGAATGAGGCACACGCTGTTTACCCTCAGTGCTTAAAGCAGCACAGTGATCCGTGCTCCTCCCACGTGTTTCCCGCACAGCTCGGAGGCTAGGTTCTACTTCACTCCCACCCTCCCGGGCACCTGCATGGCACCTCAGGCTACGAGAGAAGTGGACCATGCAGGAGCTCACCCAGGAGGCTCGCGGAGCCCCGGGCCCAGGAGAGCTGGGGGACCTAATGGCACCAGGGTGACCAGCCCAGCCCCTTGCTGCTCCCCGGGAAGCAGGTCTTGTCTTTACCGGAGTGGCTTGCAAACAAGCATCTCTCTGCTCTGCTATTTCTGCCTGCTTTTACCCATAGACAGTTGAAGGCTGTTCTGCCTGTCTTAGAGTCAGAGTCTAGGAGAGAGGATCTGACTCCTCGGCTGGTCACTCTCCAGTGTCGTGTCCCTCCTGGGCAGGGGTCTCATGCCAGGTTGCTTCCTAGGCCACTAGCCTCCTATATGTAGTCCAGGCATCAATTCCTGGGTGTGGTGACTCTTGGTAGAACCTGGAATGCCCCTGGGTTTTCTGTGCGTGGAGAGAAATACTCAATCCAATTTCTACTTTGTTGAACGTGCAATGTATTAATCTTCAAACAATCAACATTCATCTAAATATTCAGACACTAGTTACACAATGATTAAATGAAAAAGAACTTATGAATTTAATAAATTTGATTTCCCCCGATTTAAATATTGATTGCAAATTTAATTTAGGTGCTCACAAATCTAATATTATCGAGTACTCTTGGTGGTTTTAATTGACGTAAGGAGACAAAGCATGCAAAATTTCAGAGATTTTAAAGCTAATTGGTACTTGATTTTAAAAAGTCTACCAATGTACTAATAACATGGATTTGAATTTGTTACTCCATTGTACATATTTTTATTCCTTTTTTTTTTTTTGCGGTACGCGGGCCTCTCACTGCTGGGGCCTCTCCCATTGCGGAGCACAGACTCCGGACGTGCAGGCTCAGCGGCCATGGCTCACGGGCCCAGCCGCTCCGCGGCATGTGGGATCCTCCCGGACCGGGGCACGAACTCGTGCCCTGGCAGGCGGACTCAACCACTGCGCCACCAGGGAAGCCCTATTCCTTTGTTTTATTCTTGCCATTATCTTTACCATTATTATTTCTTTACTCACCTAACTTAACCAGGGCTGATAACAATTCAGTGCTATCGTGTGAATGAGACAACAGTGGTCCTTCCTCAAGTAAGAAAAAAAGTATACTATTTATTTCTTGTTAATATAACTACAAATAATAATTATAGCAAAGTCATTCTAAGCAAATTATACAAATAAAATTATTGAACATGAAATGATAGTTCATGTTTTAAATCACAATAATTAGAAAATTTTGAGTTTAAATACTTTATAAAATAATTACAAATCTTGCTGTCATGTAAACCATTTCTTGAAGAATGTTTTCAATGTTTACTAGTTTCAGTATTTTTGAAATGTGGAGCTGTTTGCCAGATTTCACAGTCTTTCTTCTGATAGTGTAGACCTTAAGCAGTTTTAAAATAAATGTTGAGTAGTTTCATTCTCCACTGATGGCATATATTGGCCAAATGAAATACATCCTGATAGCTACAAAGTTTTATAAACGTATCCAGATGACTATGGCTGGAAATAGACTGCGGCACTTGAACGGGAGTCAGGCTAGATTTTAGAAGACAAGGCAAGGATCTCAGCTCAGACATCATACGTCAAAGTCCCATCAGCATCTTAAACCTCACCCTGCTCACCTTTCAGCTTCGATGGTAAAATGTTGTTTGTTGCAATCACTTCCCTTGTTATTCTTCAAATTATGTGAGTTATTTAAAAACACTGAAAATGCCATAATATTTTTTGGGTTTATAAACCTTTCTTTTAGGTATATATTTTGCTCCAATATAGAAGAAACTGATTTAAAAAAAACTTTATTTAGGAATTTCAAACATAAAAAATTGAAAGGATACTACAGTAAATATCAAAAACATCTTTTTACCCAGATTCCTTAGTTGTTAACATCTTGTCATGTTTGCTTTCCTCCATTTTTTTGTTGAGAAGTTTGAAAATTGCAGATGTCATGATGCTCCCTCTACTTCCAAGTGTGTGTGCTAAGAACCAACATTCTCCTGCGTGTCCTTAATGCCAGGATCACACCTTAGAAACCCATTAATTCAATATAATCTAACATACAGCCCGTATTCAAATGTTCCCCTAATCATCTCCCAATGGTCCTTTATAGATTTCTCCCCCAGAATTCAACCACGTTTCCTTCATTGTGTTTTGTTATTATGCGGCTTCACTTTCCTCTGGTCTGGAATAGTCTCCTCCACTTTGTTGTTGTTGATGATATGACATTTTTGATGAGTTCAGGCCAGTTGTTTTATAAAATGCACCACAATCTGGATTTATATGTCGGGGTCCTCATGACCAGATTCAAGTAAAACGTTTCTGGCAAGAACACCCAGAAGGCGAAGTATGATATTGCCACTGAGGCTTATGCTGTCAGCTTTTCTCTTGTCGGTGATGCTAAGTTTGACCAGGAAATCAATTTTGAAAACCAGGTTGGATTGTAATTAGGCAGATCATGAGAGTTTCAATTGAAATGAGTCTTTTCCTTTCTAGAGTTTCCTACCTTGGAGAAGCTGGCATCAGTGTCAAGAGACTCTGAGATTCGTTGAGTGTCTTTATAAATGGAAGTTAGAAAGAATGTCAAGAGACTCTGAGGTTCATTGAGTGTCTTTATAAATGGAAGTTAGAAAGTATGTCATGGGGAATTCCCTGGCGGTGCAGTGGTTAAGAATCTGCCTGCCAGTGAAGGGGACACCAGTTTGAGCCCTGGTCCGGGAAGATCCCACATGCCGTGGAGCAACTAAGCCCATGCGCCACAACTACTGAGCCTTCACTCTAGAGCCCGTGAGCCACAACTCCTGAGCCCTCGTGCCACAACTACTGAAGCCTGTGTGCCACAACTACTGAGCCTGTGCACCTACAGCCTGTGCTCCGCAACAAGAGAAGCCACCACAATGAGAAGCCATGCACCGCAACGAAGAGTAGCCCCCGCTTGCCACAACTAGAGAAAGCTTACACGTAGCAACGAAGACCCAATGCAGCCAAAAATAAATAAATAAATAATAAATAAATAAATAAATAAAATAAAATAGGACTCCTGTTTAAAAAAAGAAAGAAAACATCATGGGATGTCTAGGAGAAGGGCATTCCAGGCAGGGAGCAGCCAGGAAGCCAGGGCTGAAGAGCTGTTAGCAGGGAGGAGGGCCGGATGACCAAGAGGAGGCAGGAAGAAGATCCTGAAGGCCTTGAAGGCCCCCGTGAGAACTTTAGCTTTGGGCTAAGTGTGAAGGGAAGTCCCTGAGAACTTCTCAGCAGAGGCTGAAGTGACCTGACTTCCATGTTTTTCTTGTCATTTAGAATTTTTAATACTTTTTAAAAGTGATCTTTCAGACAGGGACAGATTTCTGTTGTATACTGTGCCTACATAAAAAAAGGAAAACATAAGTGAAAGAAGTTGTTTAAGGTATTTCTAAGGCAATGCAACTACATCACAACTGCCACCTGACCGACGGGAATTTAAAGACCATCCTGACTTCAGGGATGTTAAAATGTAAAAAAAGGGGCTTCCCTGGTGGCGCAGTGGTTGAGAGTCTGCCTGCCGATGCAGGGGACGTGGGTTCGTGCCCCGGTCCGGGAGGATCCCACATGCCGCGGAGTGGATGGGCCCGTGAGCCATGGCCGCTGAGCCTGTGCGTCCGGTGCCTGTGCTCCGCAACGGGAGAGGCCGCAACAGTGAGAGGCCCGCGTACTACAAAAAAAAAAAAAGTGAAAAAATATGATAGGAAGCTCCTGAGTACAAGCACTTTATTTCAGAACTATAATCAACCCCCAGCTCCGTCAAAGCCCCTGTGTGTGCCGCCCCGATCCTGCACACACGGATCCTGCACACACGGATGCTGCACACACGGATCCTGCACACACCCTCCCCACCCGCACACATCCACGCTTCTGGCTGCTGTGTCGGTCCTGCCCCGTTTCTCTACTGTGGCTGCAAACGTGTGCCTTCGCCGTACATTTTCAGCCTTGTCTTTGAACTGTTCTGCATGTGTTCTTCTGCCACTTGCTTTTTCACTGTCTGACAGTGTGTGAGGTGCAGCCTTGGTCATTCCCGCTCTGGAGCTGGGTCCCCCTGTGCCTGTCCACGCTCTCTCCGTTCTCCTGGTCGGAGGCGTTTGGGGGCTCCCCGTGTTCACTGCTACAAACCACTTTCCTACCAGCGTTCCCTGCTGGTTTCCTGGAATGCGTGGGGGCCTTTCTCCAGAGCTCAGACCTCTGGAATCGCTGAGTCTACATGACACACTTTCCGACTCTGTCCACTGATAAGGCCAAAGCATCCGTCCTCCCTCCCTGGGCATCCCAAGGAGGTAGGACTCCTGCCCTTGCTAGGTCTGTGGCCTGGACTGAAGTCTGCGTTCAGGGTCCTGGGGGAGATGTGGGAGGATGGGGGGTGCCTCCCAGCCAGCAGCCTGGGTACCAAAGCCGGGACTGGAAGGCAAGGCTGTGCCCCAGCCTGGCTCCCAGAGGGAGGGAGTGAGGTGGGCCCCCTGCGGGGGCTGGGGGCATCGCAGATTCCACCGCGCGGTCACTGCTGGGCCGTGGGACGTGGAACCCCAGAGGATGCCTGTCCTCTGAGCTTCTCTCATCTCGGCTTCCTTCTGACCACAGGAAGGGAAACTGCAGTGGACCTGGGAACACTTGGGGCTCCAGGCTGTTTATCGGCGTCCAAGGTTACCACCTCTCTGATCCCAGAGGTCAGGGCGGGAGCAGGGACCTCGGCCCCTGGCCACCCGCTGCTGTCTCCTCGGTGGCCCGCGTGCTCCTCCAAGGCCTCAGACGCGGCGGCCCACCCCCCAGCGGTGCGCCCGAGAGGCAGAGGCTGGCAGGGACCTTCCTGAAGGAACAGCCGGCCCTGCTGGTTGGTCACTGCGGAGCCCGGACTGGCCGTCCCAGGCCCCCGACTGCGGAGCTGCAGGCTCTTCCAGGCGGTGGTTTTGTGAAGACAGGAGCCGCCGCCCCGTGCTGCGCGGGCGGCTTTCTCTCGTCACCTCTCAGGAGTCCAGCTGGAGGACGGTTCACGCTGCTGTGTCACACCCGCCGCAGCCCGAGAGCTCTCCTCCCGCGCTCTGCCCTCCCCGCACAAGCCGTGACACTCCCTCGAAGGTCTCCTGCTGTCGGCCCTCTGCAGGGAGGGCGCGAGGCTCCCACGTCTGGGCCTTTCTTTGTTCCATCCTAGACCTGCTGGTCCCCGTGCTCCCGAGATTGCCCCGTCTGTGCTGTCCTCTGCAGGGCCCCAGTCGCGCCCTGGGCCACGCTGCACGCCCCCCCCCCCCACCCCGTGACCGCGGGAGGCTGCCCCGGGGACCCGCCGTCCCACCGCTCCTGCAGCCTGGGGGCTGCTCCTCCCGGGCTGCGTCTGCCCGTTCTGGGCCCGCGGGCCTGCGAGCCGCTGCGCTCACGGCGCCCGCTGCCCCCGCCGCGGCTGTGGCTCCTGGTGTGGCCCCTTTGGCCGCAGCTGCACACTCGGTGGCCGCAGAGGGAATGATCTCGGCAGGATAGGTTGGGCATCGCCTGAGCAGGGGCTGTGTGTGGGCGTCATGCCAGATTCCCTTGCCCATTGAGACGGGAAAGGGCACCTGGGAAGTGTCCTCGAGCTGACCTGATCCTGCCCTTGTTGTGGAGCTCTGTGACAGCTGGTCTCCTCCTGCCCTCGGCCACAATCCAGTCACGTCCGTCGTGCCCTGCCTGGGGTGGCCTGGGTACCGCAGCATCTTCGCCGGGGGGCTTGGGAGTAAGTAAGGTTTTCCCAGTGGGCAGCAAGGTCTCCCAGGTGCCTCAGGGGAAAGGCACAGCCAGTGGCAAGTGTGAGGCGTAGCTTCTGTTTACCCCGAACCCGGACAGAGATCTGGACGGACTCCAGTGGAGGAAGGCGCCTCTGGCCACCCCTCTGGTCCACGTCCGGCAAGCGGCTAGCAGCCTGGCTCTGCTGGGCCAGCAGCATGCTGTGAGGGAGCGGGCCATGGGGCCGCTCAGGCACGCCACGTCACCGCTCAGTCGGCGTGCATATCCGCCACTCCTCCGCCTCCGCTGATCTGGGCAGACTCAGCACCGGTGTGCCCATGAATACATGTCGCCCCTGCACGGCTGTCTCTGCAGGTCCCCAGGGAGATGCACTGTCGCAGGGCTGTGTGATCCTTTTTTTAAAAAGATGGCTCAGCCTCTGGTACCCAATCCACTCAGACCGCAGCCCTAGGAAGAGGAGGGACTGCACTGCCCGTCTCCCTTGGGGCCTCTGCCTGGGTTCAACACCCCCTCCTGCTGGCCCTCTATGATCTCCCTTCATCACACACCCCTTTGTCTTTGTGTCCTTGTCCCCTACACCTAGCTGGGCCCTCAGGATAGCATCACTGCCCCCCTCCCCAAAAGGCGCCATCACCTCCGCGGGAGCAGGCCCATACCGTACAGGGGCAGCAGGTGGGGTACACATTTTAATAGTATTGCTGTGGCCTCTGTGTGGAAACTGGACTTGAAGGAGCGAAGTGGAAGAGAGGTTACCGGGGAGGCTACTGCAACCGTCCAGGCAGGAGATGCTGGCAGCCTGAGCAAAGAGGGTAGAGGGGTATTGGGGGTGACGGGGCTTGGGTTGCAAATCTGCTTGGAACAGAGATCCAGCTGGTTCAGAATTCTGAGCGGCCTTGGTGACTTAGGGACATGGAGAGAAACCAACACAAGCGAAGTTCACAAGAGACAAAGGCACTGTGCTTGCAGAGGGAAAACCCAACCTTTCAGATCTACGATGAGCAGTGATAGGGTAGATGCACGTCGAGCTGAAAAGCATCTAAAAATCCTGCGGACCCTGGGCTGGTCGTGAGTCAGCAATAAAGGGCTCCGGTTTGGAAGTCAAGTACAAAATAAATGACACATTTAGAAACCACAAAGCAAGCTCTGTTATATTCAGCACTGCTCAGAGCCTTGCTGGAGTTCTGCATCTAGTTTTGGGTTATATGAATCTAGAGAGATGCAGAGAATTCACAGAAGGTTCAGGTGAGAGCTTCAATGATGATTAAAAGGTTGAGAAGTAAGATTTAATAGCTAGAGGAGAAGGCTGCATGGTGATTTAATAATTGTATTTGTCCACAGAGGGATGTGTTTTGCAGGGAGTGCTGAGCAGTTCTTCCACATTTCTCTTGATCAAGTAAGATGAGATACCTTTATTTTTAACTTCTTTTTAAATTTATTTTTTAATTGAAGTTTTGTTGATTTACAATGTTGTGTTAGTTTCCATGTATGGAAAAGTGATTCTGTGTGTGTATATGTGTGTGTGTATTTATATGTATATATATATGTATGTATATATTCTTTTTCTCATTATTTTCCATTATAGTTTATTATCAGATATCGAATATAGTTCCCTGTGCTATACAGTAGGACCTTGTTTGTCTATTTTATGTACAGTAGTTTATATCTGCCGATCCCAGACTCTTAATTTATCCCTCCCCCTCTTCCTCTTTGTTTTCTATGTCTGTGAGTCTGTTTCTGTTTCATGAATAAGTTCATTTGTATCATCTTCTTAGATTCCACATATAAACGATATCATATAATATTTGTCTCTGTCTGAGTCACTTCACTCACTTGGTATGATCATCTCTATGTTCATCCACGTTGCTGCAAATGGCACTTTGCATTCTCCTTTACGGCTGAGAAGTGTTCCATCGTATATATGTACCACATCTTCTTTATCCATTCATAAGAGGAGATGCCTTTAAACTGCCTCAAGGGTGATTTTGGTTGGATATGAAAACAGTCCCTCATCTGAAGGGAGGATTGTTAGGCATTGGAATGTGTTACCGAGGGAAGCTTTTGGAAACTTTTCCCCAGACGCCTTTTCCTATTTGTTGGGGATTGTTAAGTGGAGCCCACCCTGAAGACGGAGAGATGGCATAGCAAAGCTGTGAGCGCATCCACCAGTGGCACTCTGGGCCCCTGAGGACCAAGACGGCCGATGAAGTTGAGGTTGGTTGCTTTCCTTCTCAGGATGTCCTGGGGATCCTTGAAGAAGCCAGGGCTAAGGGATCACTCACTGGTGTCATTGCTGAGAGCTGCTGAGCCTCCTGGGCACCCTAAATGAGACAAAGACCATGGGGGTGTGTGGTGGAGATCAGGCGGGGTCCAGGTGCTGTACACCTGCTCTCTCTGGTCTGGTTCTTCAGTGGGGTCCCACCTAGTATGCGGCTGGCCTGCAAAACTAAGGTCAAGCTTCCCCAGTAGGATTCACGCAGAGCAGGAGCAGTGGTTCACGTTCACATGAGGACCCAGCAGGCGCTACACGTGGTGGGATAGCCAGGCGGGTGGAGACGGCATCACAGGGACCGGACGCTCATTCTGCAGGGGCCATGGCTGCTCAGAGCCAGCCGCCTGCTGCCGCCCGGGGGTGGCCGCGAACAGTCAGCTCTCCTGAGAAGTCAGACATCTGGGGTTTTAATACAGATCTCCTACTTTTAAAATGCTCTGGCAAATAATAAAAATTCTGAGGAAACCTATGTGGGCCAACACCACACCGACGAAGCAAAGGCAGCTGCGTCTGGATTCGGTGAACAGGTTCTGAGTCTGCACCTCCGACACAGACTCATGAGAGAGAACCAAGGGGGCCTCAAGCCCAGAGGGACAGGCTGGCCATGGTAGCGGGGCTTGGCCCTGCCCCCAGTCCCCCAGGGTCAATATTACTGAAGGTTCTACAGTTTGACTTTTGGATGAGATGCTTAAAACAGCTGTTTCACTCTGAATTAGCTGGATAGTTGCAGCTGTGAAGATGCCGTACCTTTTACCCCTAAGATGTCACCCAACCGCCCCTTCCCACATAAAGGATACAGAGCAATGACCAGCAATCAGAGGAAACCAGCTTCCCTTTAGGCTGAGTCATTCTCATGGCAGCACCTACCTACCAGGCTGTTTTTTGAAAGTCTGGGGACGTGTTTGGGATGAGAATGGTCCATCTTGTCAAGAGCAGGCACTCGAACAAAAGAGGTGGAGCTGGGAACCACTAGTCTCTACAAACTGAGCACCTTTCAGGGAAACGCTGCCAAGTTCTCACTCGTGGGACTGATCTAGGCTGTTGCCGGCTGCCCACTCTGGGTGGAGAGTGTGCTCTGGGGGGAGGGGGTAGGGGGAGGCGGGAGCACCCTAGCTCTGCCTTCCCAGGGCTTTTGCACATAAAGGTGATGCGTTGCTTGCTTATGAGTGGCCATTAAATAATAAGATTCTACCCAAGATCTCATACTGAGGCTCACAGTGGGCGGGTACTGGGCTGGGTGCTGGGAATCCAAAGTCATGGGACCTGTGTGATTCCTGCTTCTAAACGATCTGCCCCGGGAAGAGCTGGACAGATGAGACGTCAGCTTCTGTTCTGCTCGATGCTGTCACACAGTTGGATTCACTGCAATGGAACATCTGAAGTGTTTTGTTTGTTTTCTTTGTATTTTATGAGATCAAAACAAGACCAAAACAAAACAAAACAAAAAATCTGGTAGAATGTCTTTGAGTGTTCTTTCTGCTACCAGGAAAGAATTTTGTTTTATTTCTGCTTTCACTAGAAATTATTGCAAATTCTGAGCTTCACAGAATGCCCTCACAAAAACAGGTTCAGGAATAATTCTATCATAGTGACACGGTTTTCTTTGGCTTGAAAAAAAAATCGGTTAGTTAAATGCTAGACTGTTGCTAAAATGGATCCACCGAAAGGATATAACTTCTGGGGAGAAATTGTTCCACGTTACAAACTTATGTCTTTATCCATTAACTATGTGAGTGTCTAACGTTGACCTGTACATTCTAAGGGCATAATATCTCTTCTCAAATTTTTTTAATAATAGTTACTATTTTGTTGAGGATTGTCCGGTGCCAGTTCCTGCACACGTAATTTTGTTGAATCCTCCCAACAACCCTTTTGAAACAATCAGTGTTATTATTTCTATCGTATGGATGAAAGCTGAGGCTGTGAGAATGCGCCCAAAGTCACATGCTAACAAGTGGCTGGACAGGGATATTCTGCCATCAGAGCTTGTACTTTAAACACTGCTCTAGCCTAACTCCTTTTGGTTTAATGTGAGAGATGAGATTAATACCCAAGTAAAAACGAGGCCTTTCCGATTGCTCTGATCAGAAGTAACCTCTTGTTCTCAGAGCCATAGTTTTCGACTGTCCTTGAGGTTGGGAGATGGTCACATCCTCTGCTAGCGAACCTGACTTCTGAAAGCAGTACCAAGTCCCCGGTACCGACCATGGTGAATATGGTGGTTAATCCCACTTTCAGTCTAAAATGAGGGGAGACTCACGTGTTATCACTGGCTTGCAATTGTTTCCAAGTGAGGCATTTAGAAATGTTTTATCCAATGGTGGAAGGAAGTGTTGGCTCTCCGGAGACACCTGTTGTGAAGGGACCTGGCAGGTGCATGCGTGGTCCTGACCAGTGTCGATTCTCCCATTTCCCCACAGCTCTATTGCATGCCTGGCCCTGAAGGAATGGATGGCCTCCCCACGTGCTGGGCACAGCAGCGAGGCTCACTGAGCAGGACACTGATGGGTGGATTGCGCAGCGCGCACCATCGTCTCCTGCACGTCAGGGTCCCTGCTCACCTCCCTCCTTTTCGTCCTTTGGAGCCTGAGGTCCAGAACGTCTAGGCTGCCGTGTGGTTCTCAGAGAGCGCCTCCTCCAGCCGCCACTGACTCGCTCCGGCTGGGGGTCCGGGCTCCCTGCTGTCTCAGGCTGCAGTAGGGTCACAGTGCAAGTGGACAGTGCCGACCGCAGCCTTCTTTCCCTCTGCCTCCCACTAGAGAGAAACAAGCGCTCGGGTGGCGAGCCGGATGCGAAGTTTCTGCTTCAGGAGCTTTCCCCACAAGTATGCCTCGCTTGGGGTTTCAGAGCATTCACCTTTTGTCCTGCTGCTTTGTCAGGAGCTCTGGATCAGTGGCCCTGTGGCCCGGGGCAAGTGACTTAACCTCCTGAGCCCACCGTTCCCTCATTTGTAATAGTGGCGGCTCTACCTCTTGCAGTTGTTGTTTGAAAGAGCACAGATTTGGCTGCCTCACTTGGCTTGAATCTGCCTTCTATTTGGGTAACTTGTCTGAGCCTCAGTTTTTCCACGCATGTGACTGAAACAGCGCTTCGTTTGTCTTATTTTTGTTGGAAAGATGAAAGGATATAGGTACGGCATGAATTCGGATCCTACAATACAGAAAATGCTCGATATTATTATAATCTTACTGTGTTGTCTTGGAGGTCGATGGATGGCTTTGGAAGGATGCAGTCCACACATCTTCTGAACTGACACGCAAATATTAGCATGTAGACGGTGTGCACTCTTCTGGGACAGGGCCCCATAACACCGAGCTGATTCTCTCCGCCGCCCCCTCCAGAGTCAAAACCACTGTTCTAGACGCTTAGATACGGAGAGTTCGTGAACGCCCTCGACGCAACCTCCAGAACGGGGTTGAAACTTGGCCCTGTCCGTGCCCTGTCGCCTGTGTTTGAACTTAAAGCCCTGAGATGGATTCTCTTCTCAGCGCACGTCCCTCTCCCCAGCCCACACCTCTTCTGTGTGGCCATTTGTTGTTTGTGTGCGTGTTGTGTATTGTGGCCGTCTGCCTCCCTGACGGGACTGCAAGCTCCTTGAAGGCAGGGACTTAACCATTCTGTGTCCCCAACAGTGGGAGGCTGAGCTCAGATCTCTGAACCAGCGAGGTGTTCTGGAAACTCATCAAGTAACCACAGGTTCGGATTCATCAGAGCAGGGTGCTGAGGGGCCTCCAGGGGCCATCACTCTGCAGCCTGACTTGGGAGAGGAGCTGAGGAGAGACTTGAAGCATTCAGGCCTACATCCCTGCCTGAGGCTGAGCTGATTTCCATCCACAGGAGGGACAGCAAGTTTCCTCTCTCCTGTGTGGTTGCCAGGACAGGTTGGGGCAAGTTGGTAAAGTGTGGACATAACGTGGCTTGCAAACGCGTTGGCTAGCTTTGCTTAGGCAGTTTTGGTGAAAAGAGAAAAAGGTAAAACAGGTAAAACCTGTTCTGCGTTGAAAAATAAAATTGCAGTTGGGCTAAAAGGGAATCTTTTGCTTGCCTTGTTCAAATGATTCAGGGGAAATCAGTGGTGGCCTGCAACTCCAGACTGTTGCCGTAATACTCCGCCCTACGCAGAAAGATGGGTTTTGGAATTTAAGAGTTTAAGTAGAGGGAAAAGAGCTTCCTTAAATACTATTCAACTACTAGGGGTAGGTTAAAAAAAAAAAGTGAGTCCTATCAAGTTTGGTAAAATTCAGAAAAAGCATTACCTTCCTGTTTCTCTCTCTTCCTGTCATCTTCCTTCTAAGCCATACCAGTGAAAACACTTACTGGGTTGTTATTTTCTCCCAGAATTAATCCATCACACTAGAGAAGGTGAAGTAGTTCACAGAGCCTTGAATTTCCGTGAACTTTCTCAAACTATGAATTTATTTTTCCATTAAAAAGTCCTATAAACACACATAAAAATCTGAAGACTAAGAGAAATAGGTCACTTAAAATCTGACCACCCATATTTGTATAATCCTTTATCCACTATTACCATTTTCAAGTATGTCTTCCTTGTAAGTATACTTAAAATTGTAGTGATCATTTAACTGTAAGTTTGTATCTTGCAGTCTTCACCTACACATTCACATAAGCATTTTTCTTTTTTTCTTTTTGCGGTACGTGGGCCTCTCACTGCTGTGGCCTCTCCCGTTGCGGAGCACAGGCTCCGGACGCGCAGGCTCAGCGGCCATGGCTCACGGGCCCAGCCGCTCCGCGGCACGTGGGATCTTCCCGGACCGGAGCACGAACCCGTGTCCCCTGCATCGGCAGGCGGACTCTCAACCACTGCGCCACCAGGGAAGCCCCACATAAGCATTTTCCTTGATGAGCTCTGCTCTTTGTAACCGTCAGAGTTAGCGGTTGTATTTTACAGAGCGCACCCACCATACTCTTCCACTGCTGAACATGTGGATTGCTTCCCTGGTGCGCTGTTACGCCAAATGCCACAGTGAACACCTTAGCGCAGGAACGTTTTCTACAGTTTGAATGATTTTCCTAAGCTTGGTTCCCAGAAGTAAAACCAGCAAACGTAAGGGCTTGGGTGCTCTTGATGTGACCTTCCGCGGCGCTTCCCAAAGGCTTGGACAGTCTGCCCTGGGCAGCAACAGTAGGTGAAGGTTCCAGGCTTCTCAGCTGAGTTTTTATTTAAATGGTGATATGGAAATGGACTGCCTGGAAGGGTCTCCTGATGAGCCGCTGTCCCTGGGGGACAGGTGGGAGGAGGCATGTGGCCTCACGGGCCACAGAGGATCTGGACTCATGATCTCACCTTCTTTCCTCCAAGAGGGATTCCCTCTGCTCGTGGACCATTGGAGAGCTGGGGCATTCTAAAGCGCTAAGCCAGAGCAGGAAGGCGAGAGTAGCAGATACAAGTTACAACTCAGGCCACGGTTAGGCTCGTTGCCTCCTCACATGCTGAGACCCTGCGTGAGGAAGGGAAGTCTCTGCTTTAAACCAGCTCTCAGTTTGTCCAGAACCACTTTATGGGGCTGACGGTCCAAGGCAGTCAGTACTTATTGTTCTCCCAGTTCGGTCCCAGGTAGGCTGTGCTGCATCCCGGCACCTAGAAGACTGGTCTAGAGAGAGGAGGCCTCCCGTGTGTATTTTGTTGAGTGCAAGAAGGAACGGACATAGATCAGGAGGTGGCAGAGCCCTTGTTTCACGTGAGGCATGGGGCAGGTATTGCTGTTTGCCAGCCAAACACACATTTCCGTCTTCTTCCTCATCAACGGAACTGCCGTTTCACTGGGGGCAGTAGTGCGTCAGGGAAAGACCTCATTTCCCCAGGCCCCTTGCACGTAGGAAGGACGAGGCTGGGGGCCTCGTGACACGCAGAGCAGTCACTGTGCAGATGTGATCTTTGAGTCTCTGGGGAAGCCCAGTGTCTTCTTTCCCGCTTTCCTCTCTTTCTTTTTGTGAGACTGGAGGTGGAGCAGCCGTCTTGCCATCGAAAGTGACAAACGTGAGGATGGAAGTGACAAGTTCGAGAGGGCAGAGAGTGAAGGAGTGGGGGGAGCTGGGGTGCTGACGCCGTGGCGGGGTTGCAGCATCAGCCCAGGGCATTAGGTTTCTGGGGATATGAACCCTTTTTAGAAACGCCACTGTGGTTTAGATTTTCAGTTACAGGCCGCTGAATGCCATCCTGACTGATACAAGGAGCCTGAGGCCCAGGAAGTGTCACCTTGCCCAAGGTCACAGTGTGGGCCAGAGCTAAAAGCAGAATCCAGGTCCGCTTAGTTAAACCAGCTTTGGAGTTAACACCCTTTCCACTGTTACCAATTTTAGATTGGAAGCACCCTCAAAAGTACATTGAGATTGAATGCGTTTTCAAGATTTTTGGAAGAGATTTGATAAATAACTCATCCGGATAAATAGCGGTTTCTGACTGATTTGGTGGAGAAAGGGTACCTGAAGACACTTATAACACAAGGGTTTTATTTTTATTGTATGTGCTCTAGTCTGTATGTGAGTTTCTTAGAGGGGTATTTACTTAGCAGAAGAGGCAATACAATGCCAGGGGTTTCTTTTAGATATTACTACCTACGTTAACTCTGCCCTCATATTTCATAGAAAGTTGGAACTCGAATCTGACAAATTTGATTTCGGATGTGATACTTCAAAACTTTGGTATGGTCGTCCATATGTTTTCTTATTTTTAGAGAAGTCAAGAAAAAGCTGGGTGTACAACTGCCAGTGTGTATTTTCTCTCACTGTGTTAAAGTATGGACCCTTTGGCAGTATTTCTCAAAGAACTGCCTTTAAATGACATTTGAAAAGCATCTACACTGGTCACATCGTTTTGTTCCTGGATAACAGTCCTCTACTTTTAGAAGGAGCTTAAAGAAGAGACCAGATAAAAGCGTGAATGAGGGCCAAGCTCACATGGTGTCTCGTTTGCTGAGGTGGCCCCGCAGGGAAGCGTTTCCATAAATCAGCCGCGGTGTTTTCCTTTGTAAGCACAGAGGAAGCTGCTCCTGAGTCTTGCACTTAGTGCGTTTGTCAGCAACAGGTAACTTCCCGAAGGTGGGATGCAGCAGACCACATGCTTCAGCCCGTTCTTCGGGAGTCATGTGACATTTTAGAAAAGGATGTAAGGATGCCGTTCAGGCGGCCCCCTCAATATCCTACTCCTTACTCTATTCATCAGTCAATTCCAAGTTTTTAATTTTATTTATTTAAAAAAATTTTTTGGGGCAGCGCTGCATGGCGTGCGGGATCTTAACTCCCCGACCAGGGATCGAACCTGTGCCCGCTTCACTGGAAGCGCAGAGTCTTAAACGCTGGGCAGCCAGGAAAGTCCCTTTTCCGATTTTTAAATGTAGTTACTGCCCTCACATTTATTGTAATTCTCAATATGTTAGTACATAGGTTGGATAACTTTCTCCACCTGACACGTTGACCCTGACTCAGTCTGCCTATCTTTTCGTGCTTTTCGCTGACCACAAGGCATGCGGACGTCATGGGATCCTGGGCAGCCCTTTACCTTTGTCCTGTTCTTCAACCACAGCTCAGAAGTCATGCCAGCAACACAGCCAGACCATGCCTGGGAGCTATGCTGGGGTTGCTGCCGCGTCTGGCTCTCAGCCCAGGGCTAGAGTCAGCTCGGAGGATGACATAATAGACAAATGGAAGGTCCTTAATGGCACACACCACTGACCATGCTGCGTCTAGATTCCCAGTTATGGGGCACAGTGAACGTTCTTCTGGTTAAGCCGGTTGAATCAGATGTGTATAAGCGGCAGCCGAGAGCATTACTACATTTAGGAAGGGCTGAGCGAGCCCTGAATCAGCCCTGCTAACCACCTGTGATGTCACACTGTCTGCAGCCTGCAGGAACAGCCTGCCCAACCCATGTCCGACTCTTACAACTTAAAAATGACGGCCGCTGGTGACCCTACAGGCTAGGGCTACCAGATTTAGCAAGTAAACACAGAGGATGCTCAGTTCAATTGAATTCCAGATACATAAATGAATAATTTTTATTCCCAAATATTGCATGGGACATCCTAATACTAAACAATTAATCCTCGTGTATCTGAAATCCAGCTTTACCTGGGCATCCTGTATTTTATCCAACAACCCAACTGTAGCTCCTAGAAAGACCTCTGAGGTGCTTGTGGGCACCGGGGTCCTGGCCATCCTGGGGTCTATGAAACCATACTTGTCTGGGGCTCATTTTCAGTTAACGACCATTCTCTGGGTGGCCCGTTTCCTGACTTCATGAACAAGAACGACAGGGCTTCCCGCTGGACACAGGGCCCTTCGCTGGTGGGGCAAGGTGAGCCTTCTGTTCTCGGCACCATCCCCACCTCCTGGCACCTGTTCTTCCTCATCGGTGATGCTGCCTGGGGTGTGACACTCTCTGTCCCCACCTCCTACAGCATGTCCACCCAGCCCTGCAGGCCCTCTGCCCCTGAGTGGAGGGAGGACTTGCCTCTGGCCTCGAAGAGACCCACTTCCTGGTCGCCCTGCCCTCCTAGGCCCTCTGGCCCAGCACTGGGGTCCCTATGGCTCTGTCTCCATTTCCTTTGCCCACTTTGGTCCTTGCAGTGAAGGTCTGTGTCCTCTCCAGAGGCTCCGGGGCCACAGGCAGCCTCCATCCTTCCCTGTGATCTGTCGGCATTTCTCTAGCTTCCTGTGGTGGCCAGAAAGAGACCCCTTGTCCTTGCCGTATCACTGGGACGCTGCTCAGAGAACATCCCCTGGGTGTCTTCTCGGACCTACGCTCCCTCCGTCAGCCCTGCTCCCCTCGGGCCCACCCGCCAGGTTCCTGCCTTTAGCTAATGAAAAACTCTGGCCCTCAGTTCATTTGCTGCAAAGATAAAGATCTCAGAGATGCCATCATCTTCAGAGAGCAGCAGTGAAGTATTCTATCACTTGGTGACTAAACATGTCTGGTTTCTGCTCCTGGGGTCATAATGATAGGAAGAGGGCAGCAAGAAAAACCAGCTTGTCAACAGGAGCTGCTGGGAGGTTCCACAGAGTTCTAGTTCCCATTCAGGGGCCGTGTATCAAATGTTTACATAGTGACCGAACGTATTCCTTCTAACAGCTTTTTTAAAGACGAGGAAAGTGAGCCATTCACGTGGCCCTTTCCTCACCCAACCCTATCTTCATCATGGGGCTATACCACCGTTACGGACGCCTGCTATGGGCGCAGTTGTGCACTCCCTCGAATTCACACGTTGAAGCCCTAACCCTCAGTGCCTCAGGGTGGGGCTGTATTTGGAGACAGG
The DNA here is from genome assembly GCF_039906515.1 of Pseudorca crassidens. Taxonomy (NCBI): domain Eukaryota; kingdom Metazoa; phylum Chordata; class Mammalia; order Artiodactyla; family Delphinidae; genus Pseudorca; species Pseudorca crassidens. The sequence continues at coordinate 2,897,085 of NC_090305.1, read as the reverse complement.
GTCTTGAAAGAGGTGATTAATTTAAAATGAGGTCATAGGGTGGGCCCTCATCCAATACAACAGATGACCTTATAAAAGGATGGGATGAGGACACAGGTGCACAGAGAGAAAACCACGTGAGGACAAAGGAAGGAAGCGGCATCTCCCAGCCAAGGAGAGAGGCCTCAGGAGAAACCAGCCCTGTGACACCTTGGCCTTGGACGTCCAGCCTCCACACTGTGAGGGACGACATTTCTGTGGTTAAGCCGCCCCATCTATGGAATTTTTATAGCAGCCCGAGCTGACTAATACAGCCTTTACTCACACATCAAGGTTATCATTTCTCCTGCCTGCTCTGAGGCTCCAGGTGGTGGGCAGGGTGTGAGGGAAATGGACAGGGCTAGGGAACATCCCAGGCAGCATTCCAGGTGGGGTTGCGCCCTCCCTGCCCCGAGCCCTTGCCCTCCTTTCAAAGGCCCCTGTCCCCGTAGTAACCACTGAGTCCTCATCATAGAAAGGACTTGTGGGCGGTGGGGGAAGCATAGGTTCAAGAAGGCACCCAGGGGATGTTCTCTGAGCAGCGTCACAGTGATATGGGGTCTTGCTTCCTAAATTTTATAAAGGTTGTGGTTATGACTTTAAAATTCCATATAGAGAATGGAGGAAACAAGGTAAGATGAAGGGATAGAGGGGAAAATGCTAACTTAATAGTAGCACTATCACCTTCTATTTGCAAAATACATCACAGGTGACCAAGCCCTTAATACTGATGGTCACTGTCTACACTGCACGGTGGACAGAGTAGGGTTATTATTAGTCTTTCCATTTCACAGATGAGACAAGTGAAGGTGAGCGTCTTGCCCAGAGGCATAAGAGGGTAAGACGAGGAGGCCGAACCCAGATCCCCACCTGGAGCTGTGCGATATTCCGTGTGCGTGTCCTGCTGTCCACTTCTTCCGCGGTCCCTCCCTCGGTGAGGACCCTGAGATTCTCCCGCCACTACCTGGGGGTGGGGGTGGGCTGAGAGCGGAGGTCCCAACAGCCGGTGCCTCTGGGACACCCGCTGTTCCCTGAGCCTTGGGCTTTCCCCTCTTCTCCAGGGACAGAGGACAGATGGAAGGACCTGTATGTTGCAGGTCAACGGCAATAACACCCACTTTGACAGCCCTCTAGGCCTTGGCCAGAGGCCAAACAGAGAGTCAAAGCTGCTGTGTTTCCACCACGCTCAGTGTGGCTCCTTTTAAAATTAAAGCCCAGCATGTTGTCCTCTTTTAATTCACAATTTATTGTGGAGAGAGAGGAAAGCTCGTGCCCGGTGATTAAGTTTTCAGAAGGCTCACCTTCGAGAAAGGCTGTAAAACGTTACTGCCAGGAGGGAGGGGAACCTGAAGAATGTGAGCTGGGCCCTTTTTTCCACGTGCGCTGTGCTCAGGCCATCTCACAGCTATGGGGTCAAGTGCAATAAAGCGGGAAGCAAGAGGCCGCCACTGGAGTAAATGTTTTTTAACGCTTAGCAGCCATTGACGGAAGGCTGTCCGTCAGCACCACGCGTCTAGTTGCGTGCTCGGGGCTGTCTGCTCTTCGGCTGCACACAGACAATCGCCGGGTTGGGGTTTTGGACGCTGCTTCTGGGAGCAGCAGGTGGGTATTACTTGGTGCAAAAGTTGCTTCTTGGTTAAGCGCTAGGTCCACCCCTGCCGGCTCCATTTCATTTAGGGAGATAGAGGAAAACGCTGTCCTCCTCAGGCCATGCCCCGACCCCCCAGCAGCTGCGTGTCTCCGCACATCAGAACTTTCCCTGGCTTTGGGGGATATCCGGGAAGGCTCCGGCTCAAAAAAATCAAATAGGCTAAGACCGAACTCCACTCCTTCGGTGCTAGTGGTCCTTCAGGCTGCAGCGAGCTGGGAGTGGAAGCGTGCAGCAGACCGACTAGGGTGGCCCCGAGAGTCCCAGCCCTGGTGTTCCTGCCGTTGTATGACCCCTGCCCGTAGTCTGGGTGCCGCTGTGCCTGAGACTTTGAGGAAGGTGGCGACTACACGGCTGTATTACCTTCTGTGAGACTCTGTCTGCCCTGCCGTCTCCCTGGCCCTCTGCTGGCTCTGCCGTAATCGCCTCTGGAGGGGCCGCGTGGCCAGGGACCGCGAGGCCACGGGGCGGAGGGTGGCCTCCAGCTTGCTCTCAGCCCTGCAGCCACAAGGAAGTGAGCTCTCGCAACACCCCGAGGGGGCTTGGAGGTACATTCTCCCCTGTCGGGCCTCCAGGTGAGAACGCAGTCCGACCACCCCTTGTGAGACCCTGAGCAGGGCCCCCGTTAGGTTGCACCCAGACTCCTGTGCCCGGAGCCTGGGCCGTAATAAGTGGGTGCTGCTTTAAGCTGCTGTTGGCCGTTACCTGTTACGTAGCCATAGGTAACTGGTACAGGGGCCCGTGGGGTAAACGGCGGAGGAAGCCGAGCTGCAGGGCTGGCACAGCCGCACAAGGAGACGACTAGGGGAGCCCTTGGGAAGCACCGCATGCACTTAAGGAACAGGCAGCCACTGGGGCTTCTGAGCACCCTTTAAGGGAGATGCGACCAAACACTTCAAGGAAAATCTGGGGTGAGCGCTGGATTTGTCACTGCCTGGGTGGGTCTCCAGCAGAAAGAGAGGTCCCGACACAGGGGTGCAGAGTCATGGCCTCGGCGGGGAGCACACTGCCTACCTGACGCACGGGAGGAGGCACTTTGGCCAGAGGGGAGCTGGCCCATGTGGGAGGGCCGGGCAGGGAGGTCTGGAGCGGCCTGGGAGGTCGGACGGGCCGTGAAGCACCAGAAGGACGCTGGCTTTCACCGAGTGGCCTGGGAAGCTGTTCAAGCCTCTGAGGAGTGGGTAGGGGGAGGTCATGACCTGACCCGTTCGCGGACCATCTGAACCCTTAGTCCCCACCTGGTCCCACCTGTGGTGTTCAGGGGAAGGTGGGTGCCTGGGTGGAGAGATTCAACTCACTTCTGTGCCCTTCACGCCACTTAGCACGACGTTTGGCGTATTGGCCGCCCAGTAAGTCTTGGCTGGATTGAATCGAATGTGAGCCACCCGGGGTTGCTGTGAGATTTTCAGCTTTCTCAGAGTTTGAGTCCCAAACTTCATTATGTATTGGAGCTATTGACATAGCTGGTGAAATTCAAGGTAAAACTATGTTGGTGAGTAGGGCAGTTCTGGTTTTTGAATCCTCTCCAGAGTTCATGGAAAAGAAAAAGAATGGGCAGGCGTTCCTTCAGGTGGGAGGGGCACACCCTCCTTTGCCCAGAGACGTTAAAGAGATTGAGATGGAATGGGTCTCGTGCAGTTTCTCCTCGTGTGAGGGGGGCCGGGGGGAGGCGGGAGTGTCTTCTGTGTGGCTTTGCCTAGAGCACCTGCTACTAGACTATCACTGGTCTGTTCATCAAGTCTTACTGCGGCTTCCACTCCGTTGTTATTTTTAATGCTTTATTAAAGGAAGTGATTAAATCAGTGCACTCTGAGTAAAGCAGATTACCCTCCACAGTGTAGCTGGGGCTCATCCAGTCAGTGGAAGGCCTTAAGAGACCACGGCTCCTCAAGAAGGAAAGAATTCTTCTTCCAGACTGTCCTTGACTCAAGACTGCACCATCAGCCCTTGCCTGATTTTCCAGTCTGTCAGCTGCCCAGCCCTCACAATCATGTGAGCCAGTTCCTTAAAATACATCTCTCTCTCTCTCCCCATCCTATTCATATATAGATCCTATATATAGGTAGAGATATATACATCCTATTCATCCTATTTTTCTGAAGAACTCTGACTAATTCACTGTGAAAATCCTCAGAGACTAGGGCTTCCCTGGTGGCGCAGTGGTTGAGAGTCTGCCTGCCGATGCAGGGGACACGGGTTCGTGCCCCGGTCCGGGAAGATCCCACATGCCGCGGAACAGCTGGGCCCGTGAGCCATGGCTGCTGAGCCTGCGCATCTGGAGCCTGTGCTCCGCAACGGGAGAGGCCACAGCAGTGAGAGGCCCGCGTACCGCAAAAAAAACAAAAAACAAACAAACAAAAAAGAATTCTCAGAGACTAGAAGTCTGTCTACTCCACCGCATGTCCTTGAAGGTTGGTCCAGGTCTTACTTTTGAGCTGGAGTGAAGCGTGGTGTGCCTCCTGGGATGCTAGGTCTGGATGAGGGTAGGTGAGATGTGCCCGCCAGACAAGTCCTGGCGTTGTCAAGGTAACAATCTAGGGGGAACTGGGGCCTGAGCAGGGTGGGCCTGCCCACCTGCCCTCCTCTTCCCTGGTCCCAGGGGTCCAGACCTTTGGTAAAGAGGGTCCTGCTCTTTCCTCAGGCGTGAACTTCCCCAAGGACCCCTTCTCTCTGCTCCCCACCCCCCATTAAAGGGTCTCCATTCAGAGGGGTTCCAATCAAAGCCAAGGGCACAAAGGTGTGAGCACCTTGCAGCCTCAGCATCTGTCCCAGTGGAGAGCTTGTAGGGGAGAAGCACCTCTGATTGGTGGGTTTACAGGAGGGCGTTTGGTGAGCATGTTGCCGTGCCCGGCTCCCTTTACTTCCCAGGGTCCAACAGGGATGGCAGGGCTGGAGGCTCGCTGGTCATCTTTCGGGGCAGCCGCATGCAGTCACCCCCACTGTGGACTCCCCCTCCCTGAGTGTCATCGACCCAGGCACAGCTGGTCCCTGGAGAACCTGAGAACAGAGCTGATTTCTAGCGGGGCCTCAGTGCTGCGCTCAGTACTTTGTGCACAGAAAGGATATTCGTTAGGATACTGAGACCAGAAAGGGCATCCTAAACCCTAGGGAGGCTGACCACCCCCAGCAGGGACCCTGTACCGATTCCCATCAGGACCTGTTGGCCTCTCTGCCTAGTGACCATCCCTCGTTGAGTCTCAGTGACAGCAAATGATGCCAGTCTGTGTAGGTAACCTGATATTTGCTCTTACTTTTTTTTTGTGTGTGTGGTACACGGGCCTCTCACTGTTGTGGCCTCTCCCGTTGCGGAGCACAGGCTCCGGACGCGCAGGCTCAGCGGCCATGGCTCACGGGCCCAGCCACTCTGCGGCATGTGGGATCTTCCCAGACCGGGGCACGAACCCGCGTCCCCTGCATCAGCAGGTGGACTCTCAACCACTGCGCCACCAGGGAAGCCCGATATTTGCTCTTTTTTAGGAAGCACTTCCTACATGATGAGACACAGTAGAATCTACCCAGGAGAAGGGCCCTGGACCTGGTCCCTAAGCGCTCCTGTCAGGAAGGTCTTCCTCCCTGTCAGGAACTGGGTCATCAGCCGCTGCAGCCGGTTAGATTCCTGAAGGCTGGAGAGCCCTGCCGCTTCTCCAGGCTCGGTCAGTCCCACCACAACCCTCACTGTCACATCCCTGGGGGAGAGTCAGAGGGCAGGTAGCAAATGCAGAGGGATGGACGGCAGGTGTCAGGGGAGGGGAAGCGGGGTTCGTGGTTCTGGTAGCTGCAACCCAGGGAGAATCCTCTGAGCCTGGTGTACGGAGTTCTAAGAAAGTGATCTGCAGAGAAAAATGGGGTTTCCTTCCTTCCTCTGAGCTTTTCCGCTCTCAGATCAGAACCCTTTCAAGTGAGCTTTCCAGCAGGTCCCTGGGACCCACCAGCAGCGGCCTCTTTGCATCGAGAACTAGGTCGTGTCCACCTTGACTAGGCGGGAGCCGGATGCGCTTGGCCTGTCACTGCAGCTCCCGCAGGAGGTCCAGGCAGCGGGCGTCGGCACCGGCGGGGGGTCGAGGCCTAGGCTTGGAGCCCCGTGGGCTCACTGACGCCGGCCCTCCATCCCGCCATCACATGCAATGGCCACCACGTCCTCCCGCCCCGCCCCCTCCCTCCCACACCTGGGAAGCGTCGCAGGTGCCCAGCACGGCAGGTCTCTCCGCTGTTGCCTGGTGCCGGCATTCTGCCACGTCTCTGGCTGCCCCCAGGAGATGTCTCCGGCCACCCGGACGCCCCAGTACAATGCTGCCTCTGTTGCTTTCTCCCCACCTCTTTCACCTTCTGGAGCTCAAACAGATGTTCTCTTCTGAGGGTAAGGACTGCAGAGCCAGTCCTTAATTTGGACACCGTTGTTCTGTCTCCAGAATAATCTTATAATCGGGGTTTTCGGGGGATATAAAGTGAGGTCCCCCTATTCATGCATTAGGAATAAAATGATGTGCTTGTGACACAGATAAACGGGGAGGCGCCTGGGAGAGGCTGTGGCTGCATGGACGGCGGGGCTGGGGGTGGGGCAGGAGCGGGGAGCAGCCTCCTCCGGACGCCACCCGCGCAAGAAGAGAAGGCCGCGTGGCCCTCGCATCTGGAGGGAAACATCTTGAAATAAATGGCGTCATTGTGGGCCATTAAGGAGCGACCGCTACCTTCCTCCCCAGTTGTCCACAGACAGACGGGCGGAGCTGGGGTGGGCGGTGCTCGACACCAATCCAGTGAGAGTTGAAGCGCGTGATTGGCGCTGTGAGCCTGTGTGCGCACGCCGTGCGTCTCCAGGACATTCTCCTTTCCTCCTGCCCCGTGTGCTGCTTCCGCACGAAGCAGGTTGCGTTCCCTGGTTATCAGCAGATTGAGGGCCATCCGAACAAATTCCAAGCAAATTCCCGGCGTTTCTCAGAATGCTCTGGACCCCACTGATCCCCAGGGCGAGTTGGCTGGGGCCGGCCAGGTGTGAGGCACCTGCCGGAGGGAAAGGAGAGCAGGCCTGGGAGAAGCCACCTCAGAAGGCAAACAGGGCAACCACCTTGCGCCCCGCAGCCTTATCGTCCCGTGTGGGTGGCGCCCGGCTCCCTCCGCGCCGAGCTCCTGGAGAATAGAGGCCTGTCCCCCGGGAGGAGTCGCCCCCTGCCCCAGTCACACACTCATCTGTACAATGGCACTACCCGCTGTCTGCATAGGGGCGTGGGCCCGAGTCTCTGGGCATCCCTGCACTCAATCTGGGGGAGAGAAACTACAAAGGGATGTTTTATTTAATATCCCCTTATTTTAATATCCCCATACTTCCCTCTGTCTGCCTTTACACTGCCTTGATTTCTCCATGTTACAGACATAGGACAGAGCCCACACTCTGCTAGCTCCCCTTCTGCCCGTCACTGTCGAGTCCGTCCTGCCGGTCCCAGCTCTCAGAATTCCACGAGCCAGCAGCGGAGGTGCATGAGTTACCCGCAGGCTGTGGAGCAGAGGGCAAAAGGGTCCCGCAGAGAGGCAGCAGCTGAGATGCAAAATCAAATACCAGGCTGAGCGCATTGTTCTTGTAGAGAGATTCCGGGTATGAACTGATGAGATGGGAGCCTTGGAAACCAGACAGGAGAGAGGCTTGGAAATGGGTCTAAGAAACTGCCCCCACATCAAGGCAAGACGTCTGGCAGCGCAGTATCATGAGTGTGCTGATCAGACGGGATCACCCCAGCTGCACACCTAAGGGTTATCCCTCTGGGTGACACTAGCCCCCAACCAGGGGAAATGCAGTCTGCCTGTTACGTGCTGCTTGCTTGTGTCCCCCTGCCCAAACCCACATGTTGAAGCCCTAACCCCCAATGGGATGTACTTGGAGGTGGGGTTTGGGGGGACGTAATTAAGGTTAAATGAGGTCATGAGGGTGGGGCCCTAATCTGACCCAGCCAGTTCTCCTTTAAGAAGAGGAAGAGATCAGAGCCCCTTTCTCTCTGGACCATACGAGCACACAGTGAGAAGGTGGCCTTCTGAAGCCCAGGAAGAGAGCCCTCACCAGGAACAGAAGCGGCTGCCACTTTGATCTGGGACTTGCACCTTCCAGAACTGCGGGGAAATAAGTTCCTGTTGTTCGTAAGTCACCTAGTCAGCGGTATTTGTTTTGGGGCCAGAGCCACTAAGACAACGCCTGAAGGCCATACATAGAATTTGAGCTCCGTCTACCAGGCACCAGGTGACGCCACAAGCTTTGCATAATCGCTCAACTCATCCTCCCCGTCCTAACCTCACAGACCAATGAGCTAAGGGCTGTTGTCACCCCACTGCAGAGATGAAAACCCCGGGCGTTAAGAGGCCAGCATAACTCTGGGGTCCCGGGCTGCTGTGTGTGGCCCCTGGACCTGCATGTCAGCCTGGACATTAACCCTGGGCCTCAGCGCCTCATGGGATTTTAATGGTAGGAGTGTTGGTCAAGGCAGGACATTTTCAGGTTCCCCTGACCAGTGGCCTCAGCTGCCACCCTGTCCCTTTCAGGGCAGGTCGGTGGGCAGGGAAAGTGTCTGAGGACATGCTGGTCTGGGTGCAGGTGCGGAAAGACTGGGCCTCCCTTTGATTCATTCTTTTCCCTCTGCGTCCCTTCCTGCCCTTTGTCCCCTCTCCCCAAGCCCAGGAAAGCTCCCCAGTCACTTCTAGGGCTGGACAAGGGCGAAACTGTGACTCAGCAGGGTTTCCAGACCCCATGCTCACGGCTCGTGGCCATTCCGAGGGCCCCCTGCTGAGGGCAGAGAGCAGGTGTCCAGCACTCCCAGGAAGGTGATGCTTTGTGGCCGCCCACGGGGGACCGTGGTGAAGGCAGCACAGCTGACCTGGGGACCCAGCCTCTGCTACAAGCATGAAGATGACGGCTTCTGTCACAAGGGCTGAGAGGCTGTCAATCCCTCTAATAATCTTAAAGTTAAAAGCACGAGTCCAGGACTTCCCTGGTGGCTCAGTGGTTAGGAATCCGCCTGCCAATGCAGGGGACACATGTTCGAGCCCTGGTCTGGGAAGATCCCACATGCCGCAGAGCAGCTAAGCCCGGGCGCCACAACTACTGAGCCTGTGCTCTAGAGCCTGCGAGCCACAACTACTGAGCCTGTGTTCCAGAGCCCATGCTCCACAACAAGAGAAGCCACCGCAATGAGAAGCCCATGCACGGAGAAGAGTAGCCCCACTCGCTGCAACTAGAGAAAGTCTGTGCGCAACAATGGAGACCCAATGCAGCCAAAAATAAAATAAATAAAAATAAATAAATTTATAAATAAAAAAATAAAATCACGAGTCCCGAAGGAGTACATACACAGTATGAGAACACCACCCGTGTCTCCCAGACTCCCAGGAAGCGTAATATGGCACTTACTGAAATGCACAGGGCACCACCCCTCCTCCTGGACAGGGCAGGGGTGGGGAAGGAAGGATCAGGAATAACTCCATCATCTCGGCTCTGATAGAGGAATGTGTACCCGAGGAGAGGTCACTGGGTGGAAGGAAGCAGCTTTTCAATATTAGTTTTCTTCTTTGCTCTTTTCTGAATATTTGACTTTTATTGTGGATTTAAAACTTTTTTTTTTTTCAGCCAGAACTTCGTGGTGTATGTTTCTAAATCACAGCTAGGTAATGAAAGTTCTATTTTATCAGGCACTGAAAATGCTCTTTCAAAAATCCAGCTGGATGACATTTTGGAGTACGTGTACATATTTATTTTGTTCACTTAGTAAGCTGCAAAGTAATCGTGGCACAAGGACAGGGTCTGCGCTGTATTAAATAAATGATGATGTGCCTGGCGCTTTGTCGAGCATTTTAGGTGCATTGTCTCAGTTAGGCCTCCAAACAACCACATGAGTTGGGTGTTTTCCCATGACACTGGGATCTATAACAAGAAATACACGTTTGGTCTTTGTACCATTCCTGGCACAGAGCTCCTGAAACGCTTGGAGTTTCCTAAGCCATAAGAGGGATATGGGTGTCTTTTGTTATGTCGATGAGTGCCTGTTTGAAGCTCTGAGGATGGAGCTGGTTGCCAGAGGGACCAACCATGTGATTGGAGGCCTTGGAGCTTTCTGTCCTGGGGAGGGGATGGGGGGCTGGAGGTTGAGTTCAATCACCATTGGCCAATGGGTTAATCAGTCACGCCTCTGTAACGGAAGCCCCCATAAAACCCCAAAAGGATGGGGTTTGGAGAGCTTCTGGGTTGGTGAGCCAGACGCGTCCATGTGCCAACATGCTGGGCCCCAAACTCTACAGGGACAGAAGGTCCTCTGTTCGAGAGCTTGTCTTATGCATTACTTCATCTGGCTGTTGGCTTGTATCCTTTAGTATCCTCTGTGATAAACTAGCGATCTAGCGAGCAAACGGGTTTCCTGAGTCCTGTGAGCAGCTCTGGCAGATTAATGGAACCCCAGGAAGGGGTTGTGGGAAACTCTGGTTTACAGTCAGAAGCACCGGTGACCACCTGGCCTTGTGATTGGCATCTGAAGGGGGGGCGTCTTATGGGACTGAGCCCTTCACCTGTGGGATCTGATCTATCTCCGGGTAGATGGTATCAGAATTGAATTGAATTTGTGGGACATCGGGTCGCTGTCCGAGGAGAACTGAGTTAATTGCTTGGTGTGTTAAAGAAAAAACACACATTGGGATTGGAGTCAGAATTGTATTTCTGATCCCTGTTTTACAGGTGAGGGAACTTAGGGTCAGAGTCGCTCGTCCGGGTGGGGGGTGAGCACTTAAGAGACCAGGGAGATACCGGACTCAGGAGTGTGCCTGCCCGGCTGGGAAACAGCACATGCCCACTTGGTTCCTGCCTCTCCTTCCTCCTGTCACCTTCAGGAGTGGCATCTCTGACCTGCCAGCTAGAGACTGAGCTCGTGCCTTTGCTCGTTCTCTATTTTCCTCCAGCCCTCTTTTCTGATTGCAGCAGGAACATTTACTTATATCTACGAGTCAGTCTCTCCCTGCTCTGGACTGGATTGTGTCCACTCCAAAATTCATATGTTGACGTCCTAAACCCCACACCTCAGGATGTGACTTTTTGGAGACAGGGACTTCAGAGAGGTGATTAAGTTAAAATGAAGGCATTAGTGTGGGCCTTAATTCAATATGCCTCTTGTCTTTCTAAGAAGAGGAGATCAGGACACAGGTGGGCATATGGGAAGACCATGCGTGGACACGGGGAGGAGACGGCCATCTGCAAGCCAAGGGGAGGGGCCTCAGGAGATGCCGTGCAGAACCATGGAGCCTCCAGAACTTTGAGGAAATAAAGTTCTGTCGTTTAAGCCACCCAGGCTGGTATTTTGTCGTGGCAGCCCTAGCAAACGAATACACTCCCGAAGTGTTGGAGATTAGTAAGAGCCGGACACGATTTGGTCCTGGGCAGCATGGAGTGCCCGGCCGCTGAGAGGGATGGGGAACTGGGCAGATAACAGCAGCACCGCCTGCTGACTGCGCTGGGATCGGGGTGTGCAGGGGTCTTCAGAAGCTATGGGGCACGGGGTGCGGTGGGGAACCCAGCAGGGAGGAGGCCTGAATCAGGAAGACCGCAGGTTAGCAGGCTGAGAAGACAGACAGGCCCTCTAGACGGAAAGGACAGCAAGGGCAAAGGCCGGGGAGCTGGACCTCAGGACCACCACCTTGACAACCTCCGATTTCACATCCCTAGTGTGGGGAGAGCTTGAGTGAACAGCCAGGTCCTTGGCGTGGACTGGTCTGTGATTTCTCTAAGGAGCAAAGGTGACCTGGGAGGGAGAAGGGTGGGAGCCTTCGTCTGCCCTGTGATGCCTCACTCACTGCGATTTCTGTCTCATCTGGAGCCTGGGAGAAGTTGTTTTGCAGGCTAGGAAATCGAGGGCGTTACCTGCTGGAGTGCTACTCAGGACTGGAGTGCCTGCTACCTGCTGGAGTGCTACTCAGGACTCTGAACCTTCCTGAAAGCGCCCGGTGAATCTCTTGTGGGTGGAGAGGGCCCTTGCAGGTCCGAGATGGCCATCGCCTCGGGCTCTATAAACAAGCGTCATGTCCTGCCCCTGTTCCTCCCTGAAGGCAGTGTTCGTCTCTCACATGTTTTTGGTGAGCCTCTTACTCTCTGCCAGCACTGTGCTAGGTATACAGTGGTGACAGAACACACGTGGTCTCTGCCCTCCTGGGGAGGAACAAACAAGGAAGCAGACGGGTATGGTTTAGAATAAACGCTGCTAAGGAAAAGAGCCTGGTGCTGCAGGAGAGGATAAGGGGGATGGAAGGCAGGGGCCAGTGAGGGGCTCCTTGGGGAGGGGAGGGGAAGGACGAGCAAGCTCCCGCCCCGCAGGAGAGGGGGGAGCGGGCTGAGGGCTGAGGTGGGAGCTGGGTGGGGGGATGTGGGAGAGGGGGAGGGCCCGGCAGACAGGGCACCCTCGAGGCCTTGGGCCAACATAGGAGTTTGGAGTTGATCCCCCTTGAAATCGGGTTTTAAGTGAAGAGTGCCAGGGTCAGTTTCCACTTTAAAATCATCCCTTGGGCTCTCACATGGAGAATGGACAGGAGGGGTCACCCGTGGACCCCCACTTGGAACACAGATTCCCGGACGTGGCTGTAGACTGTGATCCCTTGGAAAGTGTAAAATCATGCTGCTGTCTGGGGCCCCCAGTCCCATCCCAGGGATTCTGATTTAATTGGTCTGGGGTGCAGTCTGGAATTTTTAAAGCATCTCAGGTGATTCTAATGGGCAGCACAATTGGAGACCTTGTGCACCTAGAAGATTCAAGACATCATTCAGTGGAGAGCCGATGGCTGTGGCCATGAAGTGGGAAGTCGTGAACAGACACGTGAGATGCATTTTAGAGGCGGAAACAGCAGCTTCGCAGGAGCTCTGGTCAAGGGCAGCACGGGAGCAGGAGAATTACGCAGTAGACCACAGACAGACTGTGGGGAAGCATGGGTATTTGGGCTGGTAGTTAAAGCCGCAGAGATAGAAGCAACTGCACGGGAGAGGAGGTGGATAGGGCAGGAGGGGGGCTCCATTTTAATGAAGAGGAGAGGAGAGAGACCGTTGCGGCGGGGCGAGGTGTAAGGGGTGAAGTGTGGGCCCGGGAGGTGAGCTGCTGCATCTCCATTCAAGGCGGCCTGGCCAGCACCCTTGACGAGCCCTGCTCTCCGGGCCTGCTCCCGGCCAGTGACGTGGGTACCAGTGTAGCAGCGGGGGTGCTGGCTTTACTTTGGATTTTTATAGCAATGTTTGTAGGGATTCCCTATTGCTGTGCGAACGTTTACTACCAATGCAGTAACTTTAAACCACACACATTCATAATCTCAGCTTCCGTGGGTCAGGAGTCCAGGCGCGTTTAGGGTCTCACAAAGCTGCAGTCACGGTGGCAGCTGGGGCTGGGGTCCCCTGGGAGGCGGGGTCCTGTTCCAAGTGCAGGTGTTTGTTGGCAGAATCCGGCTCCTCTCCTGCACATCTCACGGCAGCTTGCTTCTCCAAGGCAGGAGAAGGTGCAGGAAGGCTGGGCCTCCCTTTGATTCATTCTTTTCCCTCTGTGTGCCCTCCCTGACCTTTGTCCCCTCTTCCTGAGCCCAGGAAGGCTCTCCAGCCATTTCTAGGGATTCTGGAGGGAGGAGAGCTTCTCTGCCGCTTTGAGTCTCTTGGCTCTGACCCACTCTGAAAAGGTTCACCTGATTAAGCCAGGCCCACCCAGGGCAATCTCCCTTCCAATTAATTTTGAGTCAGTTGATCACAGGCTTCATTGCATCTGCAAAAATCTCTTCCATTTGCCGTCTCACACAATTCTCTCAGTGGTGTCATAGGTGTTGCTCACACTGCAGGGGACAGGGCCACACCGGGCAGGTGCACCAGGGATGGGAGGGACTGTGTGAAATTCTGCCTACCGCAGCATTCATATCAGGCGAAATTTTAAAACTTGTGTTTCTTTTTCTTTTCTGATTGCAAATAAGTTCATAGGGTAGAATCTGGAATCCTCGGGGATTCCCAAGGAGGGAAATGAAAATCCACGCATAACATCACTTCTCCTTAATGTATGTATATCATTATAATCTAATGGGACCATAATTTAGAATTGTTAAAGTATGCCATTAGATGCAGTGTTCTTTGAGGATATAAGCGTGACTCATGGCACTCCAGTGTATGAAGACGGACTCGACTTATTTACTCTTTTCCCTTTTACACTCTGGTTGCTTCTAATTTTTAGCTATGATAAATAATTTCAGTGAATTCATTCAAGCCCATCTAAGTGCTCGCTCAAAGCTTACTAGTCACTTGAAGGTTTCAGGCAGAGATACTTAAAGTGATGGGGCCGGGTGCCAATAAAAAGATCACCTAGAAATGAAAAGCAGCTGCAACCTGAGCGGGTTATTTGGAAAATAAAATCAGCTTTTCTTTAAGAACATTTTTCACAAGCATTTATTGAGGAAACCAAAACACTGCTGAGCACTTTGGTGTAAACCTTCACGAATATGAGGGTGGCATTTACACCAGGCTCCCCAGACTCACACGATTACTGCCGGGGCACACTGATGTGGTTATGCCACGGACAGAGTTTTGTAACAGCTCCTGGAGGGAAAGACTGAAGATCCAGGAAGGGGGAGAGAAAAAAGTGGAGGTGAGTTGGGCTTGGGTGGAAGCAGGAGGGGGAGTTAGAGGGTCCGGGACTGCAGAGGAAAAAAGAGACAAGAGGACCCCTTAGCTGGGGGCCGCAGTGGCTGAGCCTCCTGCCTGGGGTGCAGGAGAGCTGCCTGCGGGTCGTGAGCTCGATAGAGTGATTTCAAACATGTTGATCTCTGTGTCTTTGCGGGTTTGGGTTTAACCTGGGTGGTTGGCTTGCTGTGTGCACAGTGGTCGGTCAGCACTGCTGAGCCCTTGCCCGGGGCTGAGCTGGGCCCGCAAGAGGCGGTCTCGGAGCCGTCCCAGGGCGTTCAGTTCTGGAAGCGCAGGCGGGCCTTTTCCTGTAGAGCGGAGGCTGCGTAAGGTACTGCAGTATTGCTCTCACCTTCTGAGTTCTCCAGGAGTGTCTGTGTGTGCTGGGGGCGGGAGGGGAGGCGCCGTGAGACCAGGGAGAGGGCAGGCAGGACGGGCGGGACGCCAGGGCTCCCTGCAGTGGCCGCTGGGAGATGCTGCGCAAGCGGGTACTCCGCAGACTGTGCCTGATGAGTGACAGGTGTTTCCTCGCGCTCGGGCAGTACACCTGAGTTCTCTCTCCAGGTGCCGCAGGAGCCACCTGTCCCTCAGCAGTTAGGCCCACGCCCTTTGCGCGTTATGCATCTGCTGGGGGCGAACTGCTTTTCCCCTTGAAGGGGTGTGACCTGTACGTGGCCCCTGCCAAGGGTTCTCTCCTCCCCCAGAAGCTCACCTGTGGGGTAGTTGGGAGCTTGGTAGAACCAATTCACAGGGCGTCAAGCTCTAGCCACCGCCTCCAAGGGAGCCGGGCTTTCTCTTTTCCCTTTTGTCATCTCAGGCAGCACTGAGCCAGGTGTGGGGAGTGTGAGTGTGTGTTTTGGGAAGAGTGAGTCCGTCACTGGTGGTCTGTCTCTGGCCAACCTCCGGGAGGTGGCTTTGCTCCTAGGACGTCCAAAATCCTTTGCTTCTCAAGTTTACAGTTATGAGACTCAAAGGACCAAGCACTGGTGTAGAGCCGTGATTCTCACCTGGGGGGGATTTTGCCCCCTAGGGGAAATTTGCCAGCGTCTGGAGATATTTCTGATTGTCAACACCAGGAGGGTGGCGGGAGGTGTGTGTGGGTGCTAGCCATCCAGTGGGTAGAGGCCAGGGTAGTGCACAGGACAGCCCTCAGGACCAAGAATTACTCTGCCCCAAATGTCAGGAATCCCAAGGTTGAGAAACCCCTGTATAGAGCAAAGTACGGCCACTGTTACCAGAAAGCCCGGCTCCCAGGCTCACATGGGAGCCATCTGCCTGAACTCTGTTTAGGGAGAGAAGCGTGACCTACTTTTCACACATCCCCTGAAGCAAGATCAGTCAGAAATTTCAAATATCCCCATTGTGTGAGAAAACAAACAACAAATGTCCAAGTCTATTGTCTGGGGGTTAGAAGACTCATTTACAGAACGCGGGGACACTTGAAGCAAAGGAAAATCTGGGCTAGAATTGCCTCACCAGGAGTGTCTGTTGAGAAAGTGCGCTGAGTGGGTACAAGGAATACTCCCCGTCTATCCTCCTCAGGCCCGCCGTGCCTCATGCCAGCGGTGCTTTCAGCCCGAGGCAGAGTGTTGCCAGGCAGGAGGCCTGGAGATGGCCTCCCTTTGGGCCTTTTGTACTAAATTAGTTTTGTGGACCCTTTGGGTACCAATTCCAACGGTCTTTCTTCATTATAGATGGTGCCTGTAGGATCAGTAGTGAGGGAGTGTGTCTTAAATTACCAGATCATAAATCTAATACCGGAGACCATCTTCCCTTCCTACACCAGGAACCTATAACAAATAGCTTTTAGTGCTTTCAGAAATGCTCACACTTTAATGTGATACCTGGGGTCTAAAGAGCCCCGGGGTCAGAGGATAGGGTTTTATGAGCCCTGAAACTGCTATGCAACTTTGTGTGTGGGTTCAGTTACCTAAGGAGGGAATCCACTGATTTCATCACATTCCCTAAGGAGCCTTTATTCCAGATATTAAGAATCATTAACAGGGACTCGTTCACTCATCGCATATTTATTGAGTGCCTGTTATATGCCAGCAACGTGTTCTGTACTCGAGGTGGAGAGAGAGACGGGGTGAGTCACTGATCGAAACTTAAAGAAACAGGAAGGAGTCTGAAGAATGACGGGAGGAAGAGAATTTCCTCTTCCCTTCTTAGGTTCCTCTGGCTGGCCTAAGAATTAAAGTGACATGAGACAGATTAGCAGGAGAAAAATCAAACAAAAGTCAAGTAACCTGTACGCATGGGAGAGCCCCAGGGAGACTGAGTAACTCGCCCAAATGGCCAAAACCCCCACCTTCAACACCATCTTTAGGTGAAGCCAAAGAAGATGTTGGGGGTAGTGGTTTGGGATGTCACAGGGGAGGAAGGCAATTCACAGGAAGATGGAAAAGCAAGTGTTTGGTAAATAATTGTTTGCTGGGCCAGGCGGAGACAGCAGGACACAGAGTGGACTCTGGTCTTTGGGCCGTGCCGACTTCCCCCACCCCATCTGCCCATACTGGGCAGATGTCTCTGGGGATGCTCTGTTCCAGGAATAGGCCCTTTGTCTAGATCCTTTAGGCAGCTAAGGGGGAAGTGGGAGGTGGTAAAAAGAAAGACTTCCTGAGTCTTCTGTTCCTGAAAAATAATCAGCCTAAATTAATCCTCATGCCGAAGAGACACATTTTGGGGCTTCCCTGGTGGAGCAGTGGTTGAGAGTCCGCCTGCCGATGCAGGGGACACGGGTTCGTGCCCCGGTCCGGGAAGATCCCACATGCCGCGGAGGGGCTGGGCCCGTGAGCCATGGCCACTGGGCCTGCGCGTCCGGAGCCTGTGCTCCGCAACGGGAGAGGCCACAGCAGTGAGAGGCCCGCGTACCACAAAAAACAAATAAAAAAATAAAGAGACACATTTTGGGTTGACAAATTTTGCTCCCCTACAAAAGGAAAGTATAAAATTTATCAAGATCCATTGAAGAGAGCAATCGAACAATTTAAAGAGCCTAAAAATATTTTTTGTTTGATGTTGATAGACATTTTTATTTGTACATATGCACCTTTGGACAATACTAAGGCAATGGAGATAAAGCAGAGGAAAAGGTATGGTGGTGGGTATTTAGATGAAGTCAGTTTTTATTTGTAGGCAATAAAAATCTCTAAGATGCTGATTCTGAAAATAGAAGCTAATTTGTTCCCCCCCAAAAGTGTTTAATTTTAAAAATTTAACGAGTAAGTGGGTTGATCATCTGTGTTCCCTACAGCTTATAATTTAAGTGTTTTTGGAACGATGTTGAACTAAAGCTTGCTTTCACGTAGACAGAGGTAAGCCGATGTGTCTGCCACACCCGTGAATTACCATGAGGGCTGCCGCTCCAATTTTCTTCACCGTAAACCCTTACTTTTTTCTTCTTCACATTACAGTTGCACAATCTGCTTCCTAACCCAGCCCTGACCCTGACACTGGGCATGGAGGGAGTGGAGGTGGGTGATGTCGGTGGGGGGGGGCGGGTGTGTGTGTCCCTTGCAGCCATCAATGGGAGTGGCATGGAACCCCGGGCTGCACTCTGCAGGACTGGCCCCAAAGATTCAGCCTGTAACAAAGACAGACCTCACTAGCAAGTCCCCCATGCCAGTTTGGACTTTTACGTGAGAGAGAAGTGAATTTCTAACGTGTTAAGCCACATCTGGGGCCGTTTTTTTTGCATCCAGACCAACTTAATTAGTTAACAAACACAGTAATTCAGGTATGTTCCTACTGCCTTTCCTCTGATGTCTGCCTCTGTCATTTTTATGGTAGACGGGATACAAACACACTCAGTGAAAGAGGAGGGAGATTCTTACCATAAAGAGGCGTCTGGGCAACAGGTGGAAGAGTTTCTGTAGCACCCTCCCCACGTGGGGCTGAGAGCGCCGAGGGCTGGACTCTGATGGTTCAGAGCAACTCCCCTGCATCACAGGCCACACGGCGCCTGGGCGTGCTTCTCCGCTCCGTTCTGCCCGCTGGACCAGAGCCGGACACTCATTTGATCCAGAGGCCTTTCATTTTTGTCACTGGAAGGGCAGGAATGAGGGAGAGATGACAGCAGTGAGTGAACAGGGGCCTTATTCGTATCCTAGGGCTCAGTAACCAAGTACCAGAGACAAGAGAAATTTTGTGTCTCACAGTCTGGAGGCTGGAAGTCTGAAATCAAGGTATCGGCAGGGCCAGGCTCCCTCTGAAGGGCTGGGAAGGAGCTGTTCCAGGGCTCTCTCCTGGCTTCTGGAAGTTTCTCAGCTTGTGGCAGTGTAATTCCAATCTTCACATGGCGTTCTCCCTGTGTGGAGGGAGTGCCACCGTCTGCATGTCTCTGTGTCCAAATTTCCACTCTTGGTACTTCTCTGGAGGTCCAGTGGTTAGGACCTGGTGCTCCCACTGCTGGGGCCTGGGTCAGATCCCTGGTTGGGGAACTAAGATTCTGCAAGCCGCTCAGCGCGGCCAAACAAAAACAAACAAAAACGAAAACGTATTTCCACTCTTATAAGGCCCCCGGTTGTATCGGATTAGGGCCCACCCTAATGACCTCATCTCAACTAATTACATCTATAATGACCCTATTTCTAAATAAAGTCACATCCTGAAGTACCGGGGGTTAGGAATCCAACACGTGAATTTGGAAGGGGACTCAATTCAACCCATAAAAAGGGATAAGAGCTGACAGAATATTTAAGCCAAATTATTCCATCCCACCATCAGCAGGAGAGGGAACCAAAGTACCTCAGAGAACCAGGGGACCATGAGTGGGGCAGCATCCTGAGAGGGGGTGATGGGCTCCACTATGAAGCCTTGATCTCCCTGACGCTCCCCTCCCCTGGGGCCAGGGTTGCAGATCCAGGACCCTGAAGATAGGTGTCCCAGGTGTTTGTCTGGTCTCTGTCCCTGCGTCCCAGCTGCCCTTCCATCCTGCCTGGGAGCCAGGGACAAAAACAATTACCTGCTCTGTCTGGAGGCCAACACCAGAGGTGTTGTATGTGAGGAAATACAATTTAACCTTCTCATTGATAAAAAATAATGCATTTTCCTTATAACTGAGTTAGAAATGACACAGACGTTGAAAGCGCGTTAGGAAAGTAGCTCCTAATTCCGAGACCCCGCCAACCCCCGCTAAATCTTGGCTTATTTTTTATCTGTGCATATTTTACGGAGTCTGGGCCGTGATCTCTATCTAACTGTATGCTCTGATCGTTCATATAACATAATATGATATTTCCTGTTATTATTACAAATTATGCTTGAACTTTCTTTCAATAGCTGAACAAAACTGAAGATGACCAAGTAATAATAATGATACAGAGAAGCTGATATTTTCTGCATTCCACTGTTCAAGCAATTTATATACATTTTTCAATGTAATTCCAATAACAGCCCAACGAGGTAGAAGTTTATTCTCATCATGTAAATTGATAAGAAAACTGAGGCGCAGAGTTTTAGCAATTTGTCTAAATTACACAATTTTTAAACAGCCAAAGAGGGATTCATAGACAAGTTTGTTTGACTCTGCTTTCCATGCTTCTAATTACTGCCTAATTTCTTTATTCTTAGACGTGGGTTTGCTTCCAAATTTTTACTGTTATAAATACTGCTATGTATATCTTTGGACAGAACATTCTCTTCCCCTGGATAAATTCACAGAACTGGAATTACTAGAACTAAGATTTGAACATTTAAAAAAATGTTTTTTTTGTTACATTATTTCCAGTTTGCTTTCCAAAAAGGCTGTGCTGTCTTGTATTCCCTCCAGCACTGTTCTTGTTTCCCTATACACAGCACCGGACAGGCGGACTCTCTAAACATCCCCGCTATTTATGACAGCTGAAAATGGATTGTTTGTGCTTTGTATTTGCATTTATTTAATTATTAGTAAAGTCACACATTTTTCACATGTTTTAAGCCATTTGTATTTTCTACTAATAATCGGGACCCCTTTATCCAGTAAGGTCTTAGTATTAAATTGACTCAGGTGTAATTAACATTTTTTAACATCTTTATTGGAGTATAATTGCTTTACAATGGTGTGTTAGTTTCTGCTTTATAACAAAGTGAATCAGCTATACATATACATATATCCCCATATCTCCTCCCTCTTGCGTCTTAATTAACATTTTTGTAGGTCAAAAAATTGTTGAGTATCAGCTCAACCAAATATTTTTGAATGCATTAAGAATATTAATCTTTAGATATGTTGGCTTTAAATATTTTTGTTTATGTTTTTACTTATTTTATTTATTTATTTTTGACGGTCTTGGGTCTTCGTTGCTGTGTGCGGGCTTTCTCTAGTTGTGGTGAGCGGGGGCTACTCTTCGTTGCAGTGTGCGGGCTTCACATTGTGGTGGCTTCTCTTGTTGCGGAACACAGGGTCTAGGCGCGCAGGCTTCAGTAGTTGTAGCTCGCAGGCTTAGTAGTTACAGCTTGCGGGTTCTAGAGCGCAGGCTCAGTACTTGCGGCACATGGGCTTAGTTGCTCCGCGGCATGTGGGATCTTCCCGGACCAGGGATCGAATCCGTGTCCCCTGCATTGGCAGGCGGATTCTTAACCACTGAGCCACCAGGGAAGCCCTTTGTTTATGTTTTGATAGAGATGTTTTGATTTCCAAAATGAGCATCTAAATAATAATCTGGAAAGGATTTGCGTAATAACAAAGATGGCACGCTCATGATTTCCATGGACTAATTTTTCTTTTCATTTCATGCTTTCACACTTCGTCTTTTCTGCACTTCCTACTCTGCCCCACACCCGCAGGTTTGCGTCCAGAAAGATGTCTCTTTATGAAGTAGATCAAGGCTTGCCATCCACTCTGGAGACAGAATAGGAAACGTCGTTGAGAGGATTACAGGTGTCAGTAAAACAAGCAAAAATAACGCGTCTTTATTATGGCTGATACCTTCTTAGAGTAGAACAGTTAAAACTAGCCTGAAAGCACTTGGAGGCATAGCTCTTACTGCAGCAATGCAGAGGCTCTTTAAAGAAAGAGTGACCATGGCTTACGTGAAAGGACACACCTGGTGTGCGTGACAATCTAGAACAGGCTGCATCTCATTTTTAGCCAAAATGAAGATAAAGCCAGACCATCTGGCTTGGCAGGGGTTTGACGTCTTCTCTTTCCTGTAGGTAGACAGGAGCCACTGAAAATGAGCTCAGACCTGCATTTTAAACATCTAAAAGGAAAAGAGAAAAAGTACAGTGACGAGCTCAAGTCTCTCGTCAAACGTAAGCTCACGGTCAGAGGAACAGCCGTGGGTGTTTCAGAGATTGCTGATAAACTCTGCCTTTTAACATCTGGTGCTCAAGACCTCACTTGTAGAAACTGTTGCTTGTGTACCCTGGGGAGAGGGCTGGGGTCGTACCCCATTCCGCTTCCTTGAGCCTCTGGTTAAAATGATTCACATCAACTCTCCCTTGGCCTTAAGTACTTTTTAATGTCGAGAACAGATTATCTTCCATAAAGATGGGAAGCAAATCTTGGTTCTTTCCACGTCCAAGCCTTTGATTCACCCAACGGACACTGCTTCCTTCCTCAAGTCTAAATGCGAACATTTTATGTTCATGGCGTGGCTCCCAGGAAGGGGACTGAAGACACTACAGGGGAGGCGTTTGCAGATACAATGACCCTGACGTGCCTGCCGAGAGGCTGAGCGCCCAGTTGGTTTCCCCAGGGAGGACACGGCTCCTGCCACCCGGCTTGTGCTTGTCTGATGCTGGCCAGGCTGGGGGCACAGCTGGTGGAGAGAATAGTTCTCCTCGGGGCCAAGCTAGCTGACCCTGCCACGAACCAGACCTGCAAGTTCAGTCCTCTTGGCCCTGGGCTCCGACCAGGGGGAAAGAGCTCGGTTGCCGCCAGACCCTGCGCCCTGGGCCCTGCCCAAGCTGGACCGGGTTTTGCGGAGGTGCCTTCCGTGCGCACATGTCCCAGGTGCTCCCTGGAAACAGCCATCTAAACATTCCCGCGCTTCCCCAGGGCCTGAGGTGTGAACCCACGGTCTGGTTATTATTGTCCATTGCTGGGCAGTTGAAGGCCCCACCCCATTTCTGCATTTCCTCTCTGCCCTGTTGGGGTGCAGATCCTGCTGGGGTGAGATCCTAAGAGCTGTGGTTTCAGTTAAGGTGGGCTCGTTGCAAGCACTTTGAATATAATAATCATACTCACACAAGAACATTAAGATTTTTTTTTAAAGAGGAAAGAAGAACAGAACAGAAAGAAAGAAGCTGATAATAGCTTGAAATGAATGTGGGGAAATGTAATTATACTTTCAAAAAGATAACGCTGTCTCCTGTTTGTTTTCTATCAAGATTTATATATTCATATCCTATCCCCCTCCCCTGGGGTCTAAAGCTCTCCCTTGGAAGCACGTCCGTGGCGACTAGAGACTGTCCATGGAGCTGTGGCGGGAACCTTTTCTTAAATCAAGGGCATGGGTGCATCTGTCCTCCCTGTGGGCCTGGAACCCAACGATGCAGGATGTGTACCGTCCCTCCTAAGTTCTCCCAGCGTCTCCCTAACTGGCTCCCTGGTGGCCACTCCCTCTCTGTCCAAACCCGTCCTGCACGCTGCCTTACGTGGATCCTCCTGGGCCTAACCAGCCATAAGCCACTTCCCTGGAGAAGAACATGCGATGGCTTCGTGGTCCCCAAGGCACTGGGAACAAAGAGCAGTGGCTTCTCCTGGGCTCTGGAGATGCCCCCCAGTCTGACTCACATACTTTCCGGCGCCCCCTCAAACCCACCAGTCTGCCCTGATGCCCACGACGCTTCATACGCCCTGGACCAGGTCAGACCGCCTCTCATGAGCTTCCTGACCATCTGACCATCGTCTTCCCAGCCCCGCTCACAATCCCAATTCTGGTTCAGTGTCTGTGAGGGTCAAGGCTGAGCTGTCTTCCTCGCTGGGTTCCTGCAGTACCTGGTGAACGGGTGCTCCGTGAATGTTTGCCAGCTGAAGGAATGACATCTTAGCAGCCGGGCCAGCCCTGGCATTTAACACTCCGTGGCCATTCCCTGCTGTTCAACCCCCTGCGGTCAGCTCTGTCCACTCCTAGGCACCTATTCTCCCCACCGGCGATGCCCCTCCCTCTTCCCACATCCTACTCACCTCTCCTGGCCCCGCCCATCTCTTTACCCCCGTGCAGGGCTATCCTGGCCCCTAAGCCATCCGACCGATGTGAGTTCTCCCACTCCCAAGCTCCCGGGGCGCTCCCTGCACCACGGACACGGCCTTGCCTGGCGTGAGACCTGGACTGTCCCCTTGTTCGCCCCCGGACCCCGTATCACATGTGTGCCCGCCTCCCCCAAGTCCTCGGAGCGCTGAGCGGAGCTGAGTCAGACCAGCTGTTTGATAAACGTCTGCCTAAATGGTTGCGACTGGGCATCTTCCCTGCTTCTCTCCAAGGATCCACAGCCACAGCCCATCCATCACTCAAGGTCGGCTCAGCCCGGCTTCCTCTGCAGTGGCCTCGTGGCTGATGCCCCACACTGATCTCCTGCTGGATCATGACCCCTGTGGGGGACACTTTTGAGCGCCACTTCCAGTATGTATGTATATCCGTTACTTGTAGACTTTATGTGTGTCCTGTTGTGGCTTGGCTCTCTGGACCACCAGTGCCCTCCCAGGGGACCCGCACCCCACCTGGAGACCAGCTCTGGAGCACAGCCCACCTGGAGTTGCCATGTCCTCACGCACTTGGCCACAGAGAACACAAGGCCCCACCGTCTGTGCCTGGGTACCAGCTGCCCTCCCTCCAGGGCCTCCGGGGCGAGTCACAGGAGTTTCATGCACACTTTCCTCAGTGTGGGGGGACAGGAGAGCTTTGAGACCAGGTGACTCACCACTGGGAGACCCAGCACAGAGAGACCCATCTATTTCAAAGAAAGCCCACTGTGCCTGGCCCGAAGGAGGAACTTAATGCATGTTGACATAGAATAAAAATAACCGCGATCCTTGATGGCAAGTGTCCTACTCCAGTGTCTTCAAACATTGGCTTGTGAGCCTTGTAAAAGAATTTTGATGACAAACCCACAGCCAACATCGTTCTCAATGGTGAAAAACTGAAACCGTTTCCTCTGAGATCAGGAACAAGACAAGGTTGTCCACTCTCACCACTATTATTCAACATAGTTTTGGAAGTTTTAGCCACAGCAATTAGAGAAGAAAAAGAAATAAAAGGAATCCAAATCAAAAAAGAAGAAGTAAAGCTGTCACTGTTTGCAGATGACATGATACTATACATAGAGAATCCTAAAGATGCTACCAGAAAACTACTAGAGCTAATCAATGAATTTGGTAAAGTAGCAGGATACAAAATTAATGCACAGAAATCTCTGGCATTCCTATACACTAACGATGAAAAACCTGATAGAGAAATTATGGAAACACTTCCATTTACCATTGCAACAAAAAGAATAAAATACCTAGGAATAAACCTACCTAGGGAGACAAAAGACCTGTATGCAGAAAACTATAAGACACTGATGAAAGAAATTAAAGATGATACAAACAGATGGAGTGGTATACCATGTTCTTGGATTGGAAGAATCAACATTGTGAAAATGACTATACTACTCAAAGCAATCTACAGATTCAATGCAATCCCTATCAAACTGCCAATGGCATTTTTCACAGACCTAGAACAAAAAATTTCACAATTTGTGTGGAAACACAAAAGACCCCAAATAGCCAAAGCAATCTTGAGAAAGAAAAGACAGCCTTTTCAATAAGTGGTGCTGGGAAAACTGGACAGCTACATGTACAAGAATGAAATTAGAACACTCCCTAACACCATACACAAAAATAAACTCAAAATGGATTAAAGACCTAAATGTAAGGCCAGACACTATCAAACTCTTAGAGGAAAACATAGGCAGAACACTCTATGACATAAATCTCCACAAGATCCTTTTTGACCTACCTTCTAGAGAAATGGAAATAAAAACAAAAATAAACAAATGGGACCTAATGAAACTTCAAAGCTTTTGCACAGCAAAGGAAACCATAAACAAGACGAAAAGACAACCCTCAGAATGGGAGAAAATATTTGCAATGAAGCAACTGACAAAGGATTAATCTCCAAAATTTACAAGCAGCTCATGCAGCTCAATATCAAAAAAACAAACAACCCAATCCAAAAATGGGCAGAAGACCTGAACAGACATTTCTCCAAAGAAGATATACAGATGGCCAACAAGCACATGAAAGGATGCTCAACATCACTAATCATTAGAGAAATGCAAATCAAAACTACAATGAGGTATCACCTCACACAGGTCAGAATGGCCATCATCAAAAAACCTACAAACAATAAATGCTGGAGAGGGTGTGGAGAAAAGCGAACCCTCCTGCACCGTTAGTGGGAGTGTAAATTGATACAGCCACTATGGAGAACAGTATGGAGGTTCCTTGAAAAACTAAAAATAGAACTACCATTTGACCCAGCAATCCCACTACTGGGCCTATACCCTGAGAAAACCATAATTCAAAAAGAGTCATGTACCACAGTGTTCATTGCAGCTCTATGTACAATAGCCAGGACGTGGAAGCAACCTAAGTGTCCATCAACAGATGAGTGGATAAAGAAGATGTGGCACATACATACAATGGAATATTACTCATCAATATAAAGAAACGAAATTGAGTTATTTGTAGTGAGGTGGATGGACCTAGAGTCTGTCATACAGAGTGAAGTAAGTCAGAAAGAGAAAAACAAATACCGTATGCTAACACATATATATGAAATCTAAAAAATAAAAAATGGTTCTGAAGAATTTAGGGGCAGGACAGGAATAAAGATGCAGACGTAGAGAATGGACTTGAGGACATGGGGAGGGGGAAGGGTAAGCTGTGACGAAGTGAGAGAGTGGCATGGACATATATACACTACCAAATGTAAAATAGATAGCTAGGGGGAAGCAGCCGCATAACACAGGGAGATCAGCGGTGGGATAGGGAGGGTGGGAGGGAGATGCAAGAGGGAGGGGATATGGGGATATATGTATATGTATAGCTGATTCACCTTGTGATAAAGCAGAAACTAACACACCATTGTAAAGCAATTATACTCCAATAAAGATGTTAAAAAAAAAAGAATTTTGAAAATCTACGTACTCATCCACCTGTTTTTAAGTTGGCATCTAAAATTTTTCATCCTATGTTTAAATGTTTATTTCTTATTAATAAGAGATAGGAAGTATTAAATATTTTATGTGGTGAAAGGAGATCAGGATTGATTATAATCTGAGCAAATATTTCATATTATTGGATAAAACAAATTTTCATTACTTTATTGAACCCAGCATGCCCTATCTGAGCGATATCAGGTGAAATTTTTGTTTGTTGATTTATTGTATTTTGGAAAATCTGATAGTCGTGCAAAAATTACATTTTAATGGATAAACATCACAAGCTTGTGCTGCTTTGGATCCTCTGAATTATGAGCCCCCATGGGCCAGCATGCCCTTCTTCTTGCAGAAATATGTACCAGACAGGGAAGGACAAAAAGTCTTGTGAGCTTAAGGGCCTTGCTTTATCATTAACTTGAACTTATCTTGTTGTTTCACATACCCTCCTGCAGCAAAGAACCAAAACAAGATTTGGGGTGGATGCGGGATATGGCTTTCTTCCGTAAAGTGAGAAAAGGTGTATTCTGAACACAGGCTCAATTCAAGCCGATCAGGATTAGCAAAGAATACCTATAGCATCGATGCCCTTATGAGAATCACCTGGAAGCTCCTCAGGTCATCCAGGAAGCGTGTGCTCAGGTGCAGGAACGCTGGCCTACCCGTGGCTCAGCAACGATCTAGAGTAGAACGATGGACAGTGGCCGACCCGGGCTGGGGAGCAGAGGACGGACCTCACCTCCACCAGCCAGGACAAAACTGAGAAAACTGTTAGATATTAAGTATCAAGCATTAGAAACCAAAATAGAAACTAAAGGGTAGCTAAGCCCAAGGCACACGGTACCATGTGAACGCTGAAATGAGTGAAGGGCCCGGGGCAGGCCCAGGTGGGGCAGGGGCAGCAGGGGTCAAAGGGCAGGGCACAGGGGCTGGGACAGATCTGTGGTCAGTCGAGACCATTTCAAGGGCCCTGTGGTTCTTCTCGTCAGCCCTTCATTGGGAAACCCAGGGGCCCCTGGGTCCCCAACTTGTAGCCTCGTCTTACAAGAGAATTGTTTAACCCTTGTTGTATGAAGTGCTGCAAATATAGTCCGGCCTCAACCTTTGTAGACTTGGCACCTCCCGAGGCCCCCAGGCTCGTGCTCTAGTCCCCGGGTCCTGTTTTTCTTAGACACATCAGACCCTGACGGGCTTTTGTGTCTCAGCTGCCCCCTCCACCTGGGGTACCCTCCCTATTAGTTCTCCAATCTTTGCCTTGGAGCCTGCTTTTTCCAGCATGTTCACCCCACCTCACCCCTTAGAGCAGAATTTCTCCAAGCGGGATCTGCTGCTATGTCAGCATTATCTAGGATTTTTGTGAGAAAAAGACAGTAGATTCCTAGGACAAAGCTGGAGACACTGGTTTGGTAGGTCTGGATTCAGAATCCATAACATTAGAGCCCCTGATGCAGGAACCTGCATTTTTATAAGCTGCCCAGGTGCTCGGAAGTGTTCTAGACCTTGGGATCCACCAGTGCTGTGCTCTGAATGCTTGTTTCCCCCAGTATTCATGTGCTGAAATCCTAATCCCCAAGGTGATGGTATCGGGAGGTGGGGCTTTGGGGGGTGATTGGGTCATGAGGGTGGAGCCCTCGTGATGGGATTAGTGCCCTAATAAAAGAGCCTTCTGCCACGTGAGGACATTGGGAGAAGACAGCTCTCCATGATTGAGAGAGCAGGCTCTCAGCAGACACCAGCACTGCTGGCTCCTTGACCTTGGACTTCCAGCCTCCAGAGCTGTGAGAAATACATTTCTGTTGTTATAAGCTGCCCAGTCTGTGGTGCTCTGTCACAGCAGCCTGGATGCATTGAGACAAACGGGTGCAGTCAGGGACTTCCGTGCTGCCCCTGGGCTCCCTTCACACCTCTGCTGCAGCCCTCCCATGTCAGACTGTGATTTGTCCGTGTACCTGCTTGTCCCACTAGTCTCTGATTCTCCAGAAGAGAAGCGCTCTTCATCTCTGCAGACTCCACACCAAGCACAGTGCCTGCTACATAGTGGTCCTTAGTCGCTGTTTGTTCAGTGGTCAGGGTGCCCCTCGTGAAGGGTACAGCAGAGAGGAGGGGCTCATTCTCAGAGTCCCGCCCCCTGCCCCTAGATGTAGGTGAACATAATGCTCTTGAGCTTGACGAGAACCACCTGCTGGGGTCTGGGATTAGGCTCACTGGCTCTGCAGGATGCAAGGGGCAGACCGGGGCAGCACATGGTGGTGAAGCATCTTGCAGCGTGGAGCTCACCTCCGTGTCTAGGGACCTCTGCCAGCTGGGCAGCGCTGTTGGGGGCAGTGGTGACGTCTGCTCGGGTGGTGACGTGCGGTGAGGGGGAGACCTGGCCCACCTCCTGGAGTACAAATATCACAGTGAAACGAGCGCTCACTCAGTCTAGATGGAGTCTCCCGGAGTCGCCTGTGAGTGTGTGCAGTTTACTGGATTCCTTGAGGGGCCAGAGTCGTAATGTACTACCTCACTCCCATCTCCCCTTTACTCCTCAGTATTTTTGGAAGGCGACAATGGACCTGGCTGAGAAGCTGCATTTCCCAGTGCCCCTGTGGCTGGGACGTTTAAGGAGATTTCAGCAGGAGTTGTGGCGTCCGCCCTCTGCTCTTCTCCTTGCAGCCCGGGACACCCTCTGCAGCAGCAGCCGTTCTCCCCCGCGGATGGATGTTGCGAGCAGGGTGCAGAAAACTAGAAGTCTGCAGGGTCCCTGGTGACGTCGCGGAACCACACTGTAGCCACGGAGGCTGACCTTTAGACTGCTTTTATGTGGGAGACAAAACAAACAAGCACACAAGACACTGTATTGTTAAACCGCTGATATACAGGTTTTCTGTCTCACCCTCGCATCCACGCTGCTGGGACCATTTGCCTTGTGGGCTGATTGCCCAACATACATTTCTTATTTGCTGCTCACGTGGCCCCTTAGAGATGCAGGACTCACCCTCCACTCCACCTCTAGCTGCTGCCAGTCTACTGGGCCACAGGCTTGCTGTCAATCTTTTTTTTTTTTTTTTTTTGCGGTACGCGGGCCTCTCACCATTGTGGCCTCTCCCGTTGTGGAGCACAGGCTCCGGACGCACAGGCTCAGCGGCCATGGCTCACGGGCCCAGCCGCTCCGCGGCATGTGCGATCTTCCCGGACCGGGGCACGAACCCGCGCACCCTGCATCGGCAGGCGGACTCTCAACCACTGTGCCACCAGGGAAGCCCTGTCAATCTTTTAAGTTCCTTGAAAAGCAAGCATCTGGGTTCACCAGCCACTTGTGACATCAGCCAGATGGGTCTTCAGGCGCTTCCTTGAGCTCTCAGGGGTGGCTTCACGGACTTTTAATTTGGACCCAGAGGAACCTCACAGCTGGGAGCCTGTTACTCCTGAGACTTTCTTCCTCAGAGACGGTCCCCTTTGACTTTGAGTTTTGATTGCATGTGTTTAAACCTTCCAGTTTGCAGCTGACACAAAGCTGTCTTGGGGAGTGTGTGCCAGACTCATGGGGGAGAAGTAGGAAAGCTTCATGATGCTCTCAGAGGAAGAGGAAGGATGTGCACAAAAATATATACTTGGGGGAGGGGCTTCAAGGTACAAGGGCTTCAAGCTTTCTGACACAAAGGAGCTTTTCCAGATGAGTCCAGAGATCATCACCTTGTAAGATCTGGATAAAGCTGCAAGCATCATTCTGGCCCCAATGAAACGAAGGTACGTCCCCAGGTCTGGTCCAGAATATCGTGTATAACCGTAATCTAGGTGAGGGGAGTCCAGAGAATCCACACACTGGGATCAAAACGGTAGACAAGTCTGAGGGAGCGAGTGTGCCCACATGGACGCTGGGCGTCAAAGAGAGCTGGGCCAGAGCCCTCTGCCGCCAGGCACTGTGAAATGAGGGCACGATGTCCATCCGGCGAGGTTGTTCCGAGGATGAAATGAGAAGCCTCGCTACAGCGAGCACAGGGTTGAGGTGTGGGATTGGCGAGCACAGTGGTGGTCAGTACAGGCTGTGCCGTCCTGGAGACGGTGGTCTGGATCCGGCCTGGATCCTTTACTTACTGGCTGTGTGGCCTTGGACCAATCAGCTAACCTTCCTAAGCCTCGATTTTCTGATTTGCAGAATGGGGGTAATAATGTATCTTACTGAGGGTCTTGTGAGAATATATGACATCATGCGTGTCCAGCAAGCACTTAGCAAAATGCCTAAAATAGAGCAAGACCTCAGTAAACGACGCGGCCACGCGGCAGCCTCTCCTCCTCCTCTCCCCTCTTCCTCTCTTTCTTCTCCTTCTCCTCGGTTACAGGAAGGAGCAGAATCTTTTCTTCTTCACAGCAGAGAATACTTTGCTAACACCCTCCTTGGACTTCTGTGACCTTGAAGGTTTTTCCAACTGCGTCCCACGGTCTGCTAATGGTTAGGTGAGGCCACGTGACTAGTTATGGCCTATGAGCTGTCGGCAGAAGTGACATGTATCATCTCAGTCACAGTGATCGCTAACTCACCACGTGGTTGCTTCCGCTGCCCTGGCAGCTCCTGGAGCGACACTCTGAGATGGTCACAAAGCACTGGCAGCTCCATTAGCTCAGGTTCCTGAGTGGCTATTTGGACCCACGCTGGCTGTGCTCAGCTGCTGGGTTTTGAGGTTGATTTATCACAATAGCACAGCCTACCTTATCCTGACTGCTAGAAATACTGCACCAGCTGTTGCTGCGAGGCACATGAGAAAGTATCTCAAGGTCAAATAAGGTTAGAAAGTGCTAGGCAGCAAAACAAGTTTATTCTGGACTTCGTAGCCCTTTCAGTATGTTCATGTCCCCTATGAAGCTCCAAAATCATTTGACAAAGGACCATTTTTTTAAAAAGCGTGTTTTAAAGGTCTAGTGTTCTACAAAACACACTTTGGAAAAGGCTGACCGGGCCGGTGCCTTTGGTCTGTTGACTGTTTCCTCCTGACACGCCCACCCTTGTTCCACTATCGCCACGTGAATCTGAACAGTATATTCCTCACATTCCCTCCTTAACCCATTTCTGCGGAGGCTGCCACCACCTTCATTCTTCTTCCCTTTGAATCCCAGATTGCCGAGCCCTGCTGAAGAAAGTGGAGAGCTGGACGCGGCCTGAACGCCTAGCACGGTTCTGGTGCCAAGGTGAGCTTTCGGAATCTGGTCTTTCATTTCATTCCCAGCCAACTCCCTGCCAGCCTCCTTCCACAGCTGTTCTTGTTTTCACTTTCCTGGTACTTCCAGCTTCCCCTCACCCCCTTCTCTCGGCACAAGAACCCATGGCCCACTTTATGGAAAGGACAGAAAGGGCCAGGCCACCCACTCGACCTATTCTCCCCTCTTCTTGTATCATGTGGGTCATTACCATGTTGTCGTACTTTAAAAAGTTTATTAATGTTTCTATATCTGCTTCACACATGTGCCTTTTGTAATTGGCGCTAGGGAGTAAGATATTTCAAAAACAGCTCAAGTCCAATCTCAGACTTTCCCCCTGCCCTCTACCTTAGGAAACCACTGGAAGCTGGTGTGTATTTTTCCCAGGCATGATTTTGTATTTTTCTTTCATATGCATTGCTTCATAAATATACAATGTTTTCTGTGTTTTAGAACTTTTCAAGAATGGCGTCGCGCTGTCTGCATCCTTGGCGGCTTTGCTCTGTGGCTCCGTATTAGGTCTGATATTTTGATTTATCGAAACCGGTGGATGCAGTTAATATACGTTAACTGCTGTGTGGCGCTCCATCAGTTATTACATCTATAGCTTCTTTATCCTCCTGTGAATCAAAAGTTTATCTTTTATTCTTGTACATATTTCCTTCTCTTCATTTCTTCTTGTGCTCACTTCATCAAGTTGGCCAAAATTTAAAAGTCCAGTAGCACCAGGTATGGTCAGAATATGGAGAAATGTAATCTCTGTGAGTGTAATTCTGTACACCTGCTTGGGAGATCAATTTAGTGACACCTGGCACTGGCAACAATGAAAGGTCCGCTTTGTACTTTGTTTAAGAAACTTTCAGAACCTCTTTCACTTGTTTCTGCTTTATAAATGTCTATGGCAAGGAAGTAGCTTCTTATTCTAGTCATCTCAGAAGCTGCAAACTGCCCTGCAACTTTTATACTTTTCAGGGAACAGAGATTCCAAAGGGCTGCGAAACCATTTAACGGGTTTAAAATTTTTTGAGTAAGTTTATTGTAAATTCAGTTGAATCTGAAAATATTAATAGAAAGTAAGGTTACTGATCTGTCATTACATCCTACACTAGTGATGCTTTGTGACCTTGCACAGTTATTTAAAACATATTTTATCAAGTTAGTTCCCCAGCCTCCCCACCCCAGCTCTAAATGTCTAACCTCTTCAATCTGCACCTTCTCTTTGCTCTGACAGGGTCGCCTCTCTCTCCCTCTGACACTCCATGTACCCCTCGTTTGCGTTTGCGTACGAAACAACAACAACAAAAACAAAACCTAGTGATTCTCCACCCTGGCTGCTGATTAGAAAACCACCTAGGGAACTTTCCAAAACGCCAGTGCCTGGGATTCACACCCAGAGATCCTGATTCAGTTGGATTTAGAGCCACTGTATGACACAATTCAACCTACCAACACAGAGGTTCACACAAGAACATTCACTTATGGGAAACACATCTGCATGTAATGCACATTTCTGTCTTCTTTATCTTTCACCTTTTTTGGAGTCTGTAACGTGGGCAGACTTTTCACGTGAACCACCCCTGCTCTAGTCCCCACTGACTAATGGTGTGAATTTGGAGAAATTTCTTCATCTCGGTGTCCTATTTTCCCCCCATCTGTAAAACAGAGGTAATAATCACAGCGTAGTTTTCAGGGCTACTGCGAGCATCAGATTAAATTATACATGCAAGTAAAATGGAAAGCAATTTACAAATGTTAATTATTATGAGTCTCCCCGCTCAACATTACCATATGTTGTTCGAATTACAGCTTCTGTACATGTTGAATGGTTCTAATTTCCTGTTTATTTTTTGTGTGTATCCTTAAAACCTAAACCTCAATTCAATTAAGACTTTTTTGGTGCGGGAGAAGCAATCTATAATTCTTTAGAATAGTTTATATTCTTCATTTCCAAAGACAAAGTGAGAGTCAAAAAACATTGAATTGGGGCTTCCCTGGTGGCGCAGTGGTTGAGAGTCCGCCTGCCGATGCAGGGGGCACGCGTTCGTGCCCCGGTCCGAGAAGATCCCACATGCCGCGGAGCAGCTGGGCCTGTGAGCCATGGCCGCTGACCCTGCGCGTCCGGAGCCTGTGCTCCGCAATGGGAGAGGCCACAACAGTGAGAGGCCCGCGTACCACAAAAAACAAAACAAAACAAAACATTGAATTGAATGTATTAGCAGAAACATAGTTTATAATTTACAAAATTTTCTGTTGCAGTAAATACTAGCACTGGCTAGGATATTTTGGACACACACATATATGTATATATGCATATATATGTGTCCATATGTACACACACGTGTATATAGAACATACGGCAGAAATATATCTTTGGATATGTTGACCTCTGGCCTTTCAATCAGATAACTCGGCTCATTGAAACTTGGTTAATCACCTGAGGGGAGGGTTGTGTCAGGGTCAAGAATAGAAATCACTTCTGAGTCTGTTTTGCTTTAGTTTCTAAGTCTAAGCCCAGAGCAGGTGAACAGATTTGGGGCACAGACAAAAAGTCCTGCCAGAAACCATGGAGAACACAGAATTTCCCCTTTCCCCCATCAAGAAAAAGATTTACCAGGGCTTAGGAGAGAAGTGAATAGGAAAATTGACCAGGGAGGTGGCAAGACCCCAGGGAAAGAGGCTGGGAGGGACATTTAGGGAGCTGGGCGACCTTGAGAAGATTTTCAGTCATGGTGGTGTCCCCACCATGACTCAGAAAGGTAGAGAGCATCTGGACCCGAGGATGGTGGACGATCTCAATGGCAATTTGTGTGGGCAGATGGTAAAGGAGGGTATTATTCTGCAACTCCCCATGCCTTGCCACTGTATAGGGTCCTACAACCTTGCTCTGGCCATTGTAGTGAAGGCAGAAGCCCATGAAGGCTGAGGCTAACGTGTCTTCATAGCTTATGAGCCGAATAGAAATTAAACTGTTTAAGAAGTTCAAGAAAGTTATATTTCTTGGACATTTGGAAATGGGGGCTGTCACTCATAACCTCCACGTACATGCTTTGCATATGTGCTTACAGCTATTTCTATTTCTATTTACACACACACACAACACAGTTCAGGGTGTTCTGCCAGAAATGATGTTTGTATTTTTCTGTCTTCTCTGGAAGGGAAAATGCCCACAAGTCACCTTGGAATCCCTGGTCATAGCTTCACCATTGGGAAGATGCGTTAGCATTACTGTGGAGTCCCAGTGCCAGGAGAACCCCACCTTGAGATGTCTCAGCAAGGTGACAGCCCTGTAGTAAAGACAGCATATACCACATCTTAAAGAAATGCAGAGGTCAACCACATAAATATTACTAAGGGACAGTATTATATTGTTACTATTTTGCCATTACTGATATGTTTTTGTTGATAGGACAGTTGACATATGGTTTTATGGTAAATTAAGAATGGTAAATGGAACATTAAGAATGGTAAAACTAATGCTATCTCATTATCAACAACAAATTGACACAATGACAGCCAGTGGCTAGTGATTTCCGTAGCAGGGAGTGGCTGGGTTGTTTAAAAGGACTTTTAAATGGTTCTGAAGAACCTAGGGGCAGGACAGGAATAAAGACGCAGACGTAGAGAATGGACTTGAAGACACGGAGAGGGGGAAGGGTAAGCTGGGACGAAGTGAGAGAGTGGCATGGACATATATACACTACCAAATGTAAAATAGATAGCTGGGGGGAAGCAGCTGCATAGCACAGGGAGATCAGCTCAGTGCTCTGTGACCACCTAGAGGGGTGGGATAGGGAGAGTGGGAGGGAGGGAGACGCAAGAGGGAAGAGATATGGGGATATATGTATATGTATAACTGATTCACTTTGTTATGAAGCAGAAACTAGCACACCATTGTAAAGCAATTATACTCCAATAAAGATGTTAATTAAAAAACTGACTTTTACCATGAAGGCAGTGAAGCTCCTCCTGTGTAGCGTGGAGCATTGACCCTCAGAGACTCTGGCTTTGAGTTCATATGAGAAGGGAGATAAAAAATGGGAAATAATTAAGGAAATTTGCTGGAAAAGAAAGCTACTTGAAACTTAGAATCATGTCTTCCTCACCATCGTATTCTCTTTGCCCTTCCTCCTGCCTGCAGTGCAGCGAGATGTCTATGAGTAGAGACGTCTGTCTGTGATGCAGCAGTGGTTCTGCCATTTTGAAGACGAAAGCTACTTGGTGAGGAAGACAGAGGTAGAAGACGGAAGGCAGCAGGGTTCTGGATAATTCCCTCAGCGGTTGGCAAGTGCCCACGGCTGCCTGCCTCGAGGTTCTTGCCTCTAGAGGAAAATAACCCCCTTCGGTCTTAAGTCACTGTGGTTGGATTTTGGTTTTTTGCAGCTGAATGTCTCCCTCCCTCAAACCCATGTGCACAACGATGATGGCTAATATCCTTTACGTAGCAAGATACACTCAGGGCAGGTCTCATTGTTCATAATAGTAAATCCACGTCTCAGAAAGTTGCCTTGGTGATTTTGAAGATTTTTGGCCGCGACCTTGTCAAATTAGGTTGGATTGTCACTACTTTTACTGACAGTGGGGCTGTGTAAGAGCCCATGGCAGGAGCAGAAGTGGCAGGGTTGTCACAATCCTGCTGTTCATCTATGTTTGCAGTATTAGTACTACCTTCAGTACAGAGAATGTTTTGTTTTGTTTTTTGTAAAAATCTTTTAAAGTCGTCATTGTGTCTTATGGGAATTAGTTTAATTGAAACACTGTGAGGCAGACACACATGTAATCAGAGTCACGCAAAGTGCAAAAGGGGCTTCTAATCTGAAAGAAAACAAGCCAGGGAGAGCCCCAGTTCCCACCCCACCAGACACAAAAGTCTTCCTCTCCTCAGGACCTTGTAAGCCATATATGAAAGACAGATGAGCAAAAGCCACACTGGTAGTCTGATGTTAAGTAGTAATAGAACTTAAACTATTTATTTTAGGAATTAAAATAAATACAAAGTATGGTGAATTAGATATTCTGAAGGGATATTCTAAAGGAATCTTCCATTATAATACAGCTAGATTTTGGATAAATTCCTCTCTTCTAAATTATTTTTGACCCATTGCTAAGCTTGCAAGAAAGTCTGGGAAATTTTCAAGGAACCAAAGTAACTAAGTCTCACATAGTATTAAAAATTAACTAGACATGGATTATGAACTTAAATGTAAAATTTAAAACTATAAACCTTTGAGAAAATTTCACAGGATAAAAATCCTCAGGATCTAGGGCTAAGTAAAGAGTTCTGAGACTCTTGGCACCAGAGCATAATTCCTAAGAGGAAAAACAATGAATTGGACTTCATCAAAATTAAAAACTTTTGCTCTGCAAAAGACCCTATTATGAGGATGAAAAGGCAGACTACAGATTGGAGGAAATATTTGCAGACAACATATCTGACAAAAAACTAAAATCTGGAATACATAACTCTCAAAACCCAGCTGCCAAAACCAAACAATCCAATTAGAGAATAGTCAAAAGACACGAAGAGACATCTCATGAAGAAGATACACAGACAGCAAATAAACACATGAAAAGATGTTCAGTATCATCAGCCATTAGGGAAAAATGCAAATTAAAACCAAAATGAGATATTACTATACACCCATCAGAATGGCTAAAATAAAAATTAGTGACACCCCAAATGCTGGTGAAGATGAGGAGAAACTGAATCATTCATACATTGCTGGTGAGAATATAAAATGGTAGAGCTACTCTGCAAAACAGTTTGGCAGGTTCTTTTAAAAACATACAAACAAAACTAAACATGCAATTACCATGTGACTCAGCAGTGATACCTTTGGGCATTTATCCCAGAGAAATGAAAACTTACATTCATGAAAAATCTGTACATGAATGTTTATAAGAACTTTTTTTAAATAACCCAAACTAAAAACAGCCAGATGTCTTTTAATAGGTGAAAGGTTCAAAAAATGGTGGTCCATCCACACCATGGAATACTATACAGCAATAAAAAGGAATGAGCTATTAACACACACAACAATGAATCTCCAGATAATTATACTGAATGAAAAAATTAATCCCCCCAAATTACGTGTATAATTTCATTTTTATAGCATTCTTGAAATGACAAAATCATAAAATGGAGGGGATGTAGATGAAAGAGAAGTGGATGTGGTTATAAAAGGGCAACATGAGGGATTCTTGTGGTGATGGAGATGTTCTGTAAATGACTGTATCAATGGCCATAGCCTGTAATATTGTGATGCTGCACCGCAGTCTTGCAAGATGTTCCCATTAAGAGAAAGTGGATGGAGGGTACATGGGCTGTTTCTGTATTATTTCTTGCAGCTGCATGTGAATCTAAAATTGTCTCAAAATAAAAAGTTTAATTTAAAAAAGTAAGTAAATAAATAAAACAGTGCGTTGAAACCAGAAGATAAATTATAAGCAAACTTGGACATTAAAATTGCTGAACAAATGCAAATACCAGCAGTTGTGGTCAACAGGGTGTTAAGTCCGTGGCAAAATGAGGGATCTGGAACTAAGTTAGGTTTCTTGACTGTCTCAGAAGTAAAGCGCCCCCATGTTGGGCGCTCAGGGTCCCCACAGATTACATTCAGTGAAGTAAAACATAATAGAAGAACTACCAAATGCATAAGGAAATAAGTTGCACAAATAAAGGGGAGCCAGTAGACACAATCAATGCTAGATTTAGACTCTCAAGGATATCAGATACTTTTTACTTTTCTGATGCAGAGTACAAAATGGCTATGTAAGGAGTGATTAAACTCAATAAAATATAAAAATAATAAATAAATCTAAATAGATTAAACTTACAATAAAAATACGTAGTTTGGCAGAGTGGACTAAAAAATGGAATCTGACTATATGCTGCATACAAGATACTCACTGTAGATCTAAGGACACATATAGATTGAAAATGAAAAAATGGAAAAACGTATTTCATGCAAAGAGTTAACAAAAGAGAGCAGAGGTGGCTATATCAATCTCAGACAAAATAGACTTTAAGTCAAAAACTGTTATTGGAGGGCTTCCCTGGTGGCGCAGTGGTTGAGAGTCCACCTGCCGATGCAGGGGACACGCGTTCGTGCCCCAGTCCGGGAAGATCCCACATGCCGCGGAGCGGCTGGGCCCGTGAGTCATGGCCGCTGAGCCTGTGCATCTGGAGCCTGTGCTCCGCAACGGGAGAGGCCACAACAGTGAGAGGCCCGTGTACCGCAAAAAAAAAAATACAAAAAAAAAACCTCTTATGGGAGACAAAGAAGAACATTACATAAAGATAAAAGGGTCAATTCACCAAGAATATATAATACTTATAAACATGCGAACACCAAATGTTAGAAGCCCAAAATATATGAAGCAAATATTGATTGAATTGAAGCGAGAAATAAGTAGCTCTACAATAATAGGTGGAGAATTTAATACCATTTTCAGTAATGGATAGAACAATCTGAACCACACAGAGATCAGTAAGGAAAGAGAAGACTTGAAAAACATTATAGACCAACTGAACCTAACAGACGTATCATAACACTCCACCCAATAACAAACAGCAGAATATACATTTTTCTAAAGGGAACATGGAACATTCTCCAGGATAGGCCATATGTTAGGCCACAAAACAAGTCTTAATAGATTTAATAAGATTTAAACCATACTGTGATTTTCCAAGCACAGTAAAATGAAACTAGATAGCACAAGCAGAAGGAAAGTTGGAAAACTCACAAACATGTGAAAGTTAAACAGCACACTCTTAAACAACCAGTGGGTAAAAGAAGGAATCACAAGGGAAATTAGAATATACCTTGAGACAAATGCAAATAAAAACACAACATACCCAAATTTATGGGATGCAGTAAAAGCAATTTTAAGAGGGAAATTTTTAGCTATAAACACCTTAAAAAGAAGAAAGATCTCAAATCAACAGCCCAACTTTATATCTTGAGGAAGTGGAAAAGTAAAACAAACTAAACCAAAGCTAGCAGAAGGAAGGAAACAATAAAAATTAGAGATAAATAAAACAGAGAATAGAAAAAACAATTTAAAAATCAATAAAACCAAGAGTTGGTTGTACATAAAGATCAATAAAATTGACAAATTTTTAGCCAGACCGATTAAGAAAAAAGAGAGAAGATTCAAATAATTTAAATCAGAAATAAAACAGGGGACACTACTAATTTTACAGAATTAAAAAGATTACAAAAGAGTATTATGGACAATTGTATACCAACAAATAGGATAACCTGGATGAAACAGACAAATTCCTAGACACACAACCTACCAAGA
Organism: Pseudorca crassidens; assembly: GCF_039906515.1. NCBI lineage: Eukaryota > Metazoa > Chordata > Mammalia > Artiodactyla > Delphinidae > Pseudorca > Pseudorca crassidens. The sequence continues at coordinate 2,857,156 of NC_090305.1, read as the reverse complement.
CTGAATCATGAAGAAATAGAAAATCTGATCCGATCTGTAACTAGTAAGGAGATTGAATCAGTAATCAAAAACCTCCCAGAGGGCTTCCCTGGTGGCGCAGTGGTTGAGAGTCCGCCTGCCGATGCAGGGGACGCGGGTTCGTGCCCCGGTCAGGGAAGATCCCACACGCCGCCGAGCTGGTGGGCCCGTGAGCCATGGCCGCTGAGCCTGCACATCCAGAGCCTGTGCTCCGCAACGGGAGAGGCCACAGCAGTGAGAGGCCCGCGTACCGCAAAAGAAAAACAAAAAAAACAAAAAAAACCTCCCAGAAAAGAAAAGGCCAGGATCAGATTGGCTTCCCTGGTGAATTCTACCAAACATTTTCAAAAAGATTAACAACAATTTTTCTCAAACTCTTCCAAAAAATTGAAGAGGAGGGACCGTTTTCTAACTCATTCTATGCCACCATTATTACCCTAATACCAAAACCGGATACTGTAAGATACTATAAGAAAAGAAAACTACAAACCAGTATCCTTGATCAATATTGATGCAAAAATCCTCAAAAAATGTTAGCAAAACTGAATTCAAGAGCATATTAAAATGATTTTACCCATGACCAAGTGGGATTTACTCCTGGAATGCAAGGACGTTTCAACATATGGAAATCAGTCAATATAATACATCACATTAACAGAATAAAGAAAAAATAAACACATGATCATCTCAGTTGATACAGAAAAAGCATTTGACAAAATTCCTTCATTTAATTAAAAAAACACCACCCTTTCATGATTAAAAAAACACCCAACAAACCAGGAATAAAAGGAAAGTATCCTAATATAAAGGCCATATAAAAAACTAGAAATTAAAAAAAAAAAAAAAAAAACTAGAAATAAAAGAAAGCTACCTCAGTATAAAGACCATACATGAAAAACTCACTGTTAGCATCGTACTCTGTGGAAAAACTCAACTTTTCCTTTAAAGTTGAGAATAAAACAAGGATGCCCACTTTTGCTACTTCTAGTCAACAAAGTACTGGAAGTCTTAGCTAGAGGAATTGGGCGAGAAAAAGAGATAAAATGAATCCAAATTGAAAAGGAAAAAGTAACGGTATCTCTGCGGATGACATGATTCTTACATGTTAAAAAAAAACAAAACACTAAAGATTTCATCAAAAATACCTGTTAGAACTAATAAATGAACTGCAAAGTCGCAGGATACAAAATCAACATATAAAAATTAGTTGCATTTCTACACACTAGCAATGAACAATCTGAAAAGGAAATTAAGGAAACAATTCCATTTACAATAGTATGAAAAGAATATAATAACTTAGGAATAAACTTAACCAAGGAGACAGATTGTACACTGAAAACTATAAAACGTTGCTGAAATAAATTAATGAAGAGATACATAAATGGAAAGACAGCCCATGTTATGAATTAGAAGACTTCATAGGGTTAAGATGTCCATTCCACTCAAAATGATCTACAGATTCAAAGCAATCCCTATCAAAATCCCAAAATGTTGGTTTTGTGCAGAAATAGAAAAATCTATTCTACAATTCATATGGAATCTCAAGGGACATCAAATAACCAAAACAATTTTGAAAAAGAATAATAAATTTGAAGGTCTCACACTTCTTAATTTCAAAACTTACTGCAAATCTATAGTAATCAAAGCAGTGTGACAAACATATAGACCAAAGGAATGGAATAGAGAGCCCAGAAATAAACCCTCACATACAGAGTCAAATGATTTTTGACAAGGGTGCCAAGACCATTCAATGGGGGAAGAACAGACCTTCTAACAAATGATGCTGGAAAAACTGGATATCCACAGGCCAAAGAATGAAATTGGACCCTTACCTTACATCATATACAAAAATTTAACTCAAAGCGGACCAAAGACCTAAGCACGTGAGATAAAACTATAAAACTCTTAGAGAGGAAGACATAGAAGGAAAGCTCTATGACACTGGATTTGGCAATGATTTCTTGGATATGATACCAAAAGCATAAGTAGCAAAAGGAAAATTAGATAAATTGGAATACATCAAAATTTAAAGTTTCACGCATCAAAGGAAACTATCTGCAGAATAAAAAGGCAACCCACAACATGGGCAGAAATATTTGCTAATCATTTATCTGATAAGGGATTATTATCCAGCATACATATACAGGGAACCCCTACAACTCAACAATAGCAAAAATCTTACTTGAAAATGGACCAAGAACTTGAATAGACATGTCTGTAAAGGAGATACACAGATGGCCAATAAGCACATGAAAAGATGCTTAACATCACTAATCATTAGGGAAATGCAAATCAAAACCATAATGAAATGCTACTTCACACCATTAGGGTGCCAATATATTAAAAATAAAAAACAGAAAATAACAAGTGTTGATGAAGATGTGGTAAAGTTGGAACGCTTGTGCACTATTGGTGGGAACGTAAAATGGTGAAGCCATCGTGGAAAACAGTACAGTCGTTCCTCAAAAAATTAAAAATAGAATTTCTGTGAGATTCAGTAATTCTACTTCTGGGTATATACCCAAAATAATGAAAGCAGGACTCCAACATATATTTGCACACCCATGTTCATAGCAGCATCATTCACAATAGTCAAAAGGCGCAACAAACTTCGTGTCCATTGATAGATGAATGGATAAACAGAATCTATATACTTAAAATGGAACTTTATTCAGTCATGAAAAGGAAGGAAATTCTTACACATGCTGCAACGTGGACAAACCTTGAAGATGCTGTGCTCAGTGAAATAAGTCAGTCACAAAAGGACAAATAGTATATGATTTTACTTGTATGAGTTCCCCAGAGCAGTCAAATTCATAGAAACAGAAAATAGAATAGTGCTTGCCAGAGGCTGGGAGAGGGGCAGGTGGGGAGTTAGTATTAAAAGGGTACGGAGGGGCTTCCCTGGTGGCGCAGCGGTTGAGAGTCCGCCTGCCGATGCAGGGGACATGGGTTCGAGCCCCAGTCTGGGAAGATCCCACATGCCACGGAGCGGCTGGGCCCATGAGCCATGGCCGCTGAGCCTGCGCGTCCGGAGTCTGTGCTCCGCAACGGGAGAGGCCACAACAGTAAAAGGCCCGTGTACCGCAAAAAAAAAAAAAAAAAAATGGTTAGAATGGTACATTTTATGTTAGGTATATTTTACTGCAATAAAAAGTTAAATTTATAAATAGAAATTCTAATATTTTTTCCCCAAATCTCAATGAATTCTTTCATGCACCATCTGGGTCCGTGTCTTCTGCTTGGACAATACTAACCTAGAGGGTCTCTAATCCACCAAAAAGAGTTAAGGCCTCAGATTCCTTTTGCCTTTATTCCTAGTCATTTTGTTGTGAACATACATAGGACATCTACAGAACGAGATGGATAACTTTCAAGAAAGTCCAGTAGATTAGACCACCTGGAAGATTCCACCACTTCTGCCGTGTAACACGTGCAGCCTCCCATTCGACCTGCTCCACACTCTTACCATCTCCTTGATACATGACCAGCATATCATACCTTTGTCATCTAGGAATTTGGCTTCAGGTCACACCTGTCTAGACATTAAAACTCCTTGCAAAGAGCAGTCCAGAGATGTGTTCTAAAATGATCAGCTTTGCCGCTGGGCCACTTAGTTTCATGTCAACTTGTTTATTTGGACCATAGTCAGGGATACCATTTCTGTAACTGAATATACAGTCGTCCCTCAGTATCCATGGGGGATTGGTCCTAGGACCTCCCACGGATGCTTAAATTCCTTCTATTAAATGGCATAATATTTGCATACAACCTACACACATTCTCCTATAATACTTTAAGTAATCTCTAGATTACTTCTAATACCTAATACAATGTAAATGCTACGTAAATAGCTACCAACATGCAGCAAAGTCAAGTTTTGTGTTAGGGAACTTCCTGCAATTAAAAAATATATATGTTTTTGATCTGTTGTTGGTCACATCTACGGATACGGAACCCATGGATGTGGAGCGTTGACTGTACCTTGTTTTTATAGAGGAAAACATTCTCCACCTTGAGTGAGTCCCAGGATACTTATTAGTATATTTTCAGGTGAACCTGGTCTCAATGTGTATGTAACACAAGATAAGCACATTGTAATTATGTCTTGGAGAAACAAAAATATCCAATTATGTTGGCAGGTATCCAGAACTGGTGCCTTCTGAATTGACCAGTGATGGTTAGTGGATCTGATGCATCTTGGGGTGCTTAATTGACATCTGTGGAATCACCGCCGTCCCAGAGATGATTACTAGCTTTGTTTTGATGTCCTTTAATTCCAATTTGTTTCAACTCCTCTGCCAGACCGACATATTTATTTATCTTTTTCTGCATCTGTTCCCAGAATATTTCTCTTTAGCAGAGAAGCAATATCAATAAACCCTTCTGTGTTAGTAAGTTTATCAGACAGCAAATTAGCTGGTCTACTGGGACAAATTGTCGGTGTGATTTTTTTTTTTTTTTAAGTTCTTTTAAAGTATATCTTGTAAGGACTGATTTTTTTCCAATATTAAAAAAAAAAAATCTTTTGTCTTTGAGTCAGCCATGAACTTGTGTACTCACATTACATAAAATCTTTATATTTGTACCAAGCTTTGGAATTTCCTAAGCATTTCCATACACATTTCCTAATTTAATTCAACAATTAATACTGTACAGCGATCATTAATTCTGTTTTATAGGAAAAGCAGCTGTTATATCAAAATTCCTGAGAAGGTTTTTCTGTAGTTCTTGAAAATGTGATAGAACTTTCAAAGTGTGTAAAGTGAATTATACTAGCATTTCTTCATTAGGTGTTTCAGGCCCCTGGAGGTGTGCAGATACAGTCTGTGTCATTCAAGAGATCTTTATGAGAATATTTAAATATTGTGATTTTATTTTGGTGACGATAAAGGGAACATGTTTTAGATTATCTGGATACGCATCTTTTAGCCAGACATTCACATTCATGGTCATGCTGGTGCCAAGTGACAGCTTAAAATCACATTTTAGTTTCAGTGTGCTGTTTTTCAAGGTAAGGTGGATAGACTCTTCCAGGGGATCTATGAGTTCTAAAATTGACCAACCCTAAGCAAAGTATGACAGGAAAAAAAGGTTAACACCTGAGTATTCGCAGAAGCCTTCTCCTTCCTTTCTTTGGAAAGAAGAATGCTTTATTGTTGTATGGTAGCATTGGGGCTTTTTGTTATGTTGATCAACATGGTGATAGAGAATTGAAAGGAATTTGAAATGATTTATTATTTTTTTTTTTTTGCGGTACGCGGGCCTCTCACTGCTGTGGCCTCTCCCATTGCGGAGCACAGGCTCTGGACGCGCAGGCTCAGAGGCCATGGCTCACGGGTCCAGCCGCTCGGCGGCATGTGGGATCCTCCCGGACCGGGGCACAAACCCGTGTCCCCTGCATCGGCAGGCAGACTCTCAACCACTGCGCCACCAGGGAAGCCCAAAATGATTTATTTTTATTTCAAAGAGCAGAAAGCTTTGTACCAAAGGAAAAGAGTAAATCCAGAAAGGGAGCAGAGGTGAGTGAGGAGAAAGGAGATGGGGAGCGATTGAGAGAGAGAACAGCACTGGAAGAGAGATTTGGGGGATGCTGCTCTGTCTACAATGTAAGAGAAAGAAAAGGGAAAAGAGGATTTTAATAAGCACACTGTGTATTATGAATAAAAATCCACTTTGGCATTTTTTAGAGACAGTTTTAAAGACTTAAGTAGCTTTGTAATTGCTTTGGATGTTAGATTGGTGTCTGAATGCAATACAATGGTGACATGGCCCATGAAACATCTTAGCTTTATCTAGATTATTTAATTAGTTAACTTAGGGTCTTCTGTGAGCATCAGAAAATTGAAAATATCAGTGAATTAAAGTAGATTAATATTTACCCATATTGTCATAAAGGCAGCCCAGGGATTTGAGCTTCTATTTTGTGGTTCTGACATCCTAAACGTGTGGTTTTTACCTCATGAGCCAATACAGCTGCCCCAGCTCCATCTGTCACATCTGCATTCCAGCTAGCCAGAAGAAGAAAAGTAGGAGAAAAAGCAGCAAGGGGTTGGAATTAGTGTATCTTAAAGAAGTTTACTGGAAACTGCTACATGACATGTATATATCACGTTGGCTAGTATTTAGTTCATAACTAAACCTAGTTGAAAAAATAGCTAGAAAATGTAGATTTTGAGAGGCCATGTGCCCAGCAAATAATTATATTACTACAGAAGAAGGGGCTGTATATATTGGGATCAACTTGCAACACCTCTGTCACCACTCACGGGCACCCTCCTTTTCTCCAGTAGAACATAGGCATCCCCTACATGAAAAACAAGCAGGCAAACAAGCAACACTGCGGAGCCCCACACGGTTCTGAGCCATCGGGTATCAGCCACATTTTTATTGTCTGTATTCTGATGCTTTGACCTCTGGGGACTTGCTGACCATGGAGGGACTGCCCCTCTCAAGTTTAGCCAGTTCCTGGAGACAGTAAACAATTTGCCCACAGTGAGCCTTTCAAACACAAACCAACACATCCAGAACCCACAGCCCCATCACCTCCTTTACCAGCACCCACGCTCTGGGCCATGGTCACCTGCCCTCATCACCTGGGGCTGGGAACCGGACAGCAAGGGACAGACCTACACCTCAGAGCCCACTGAAATTATTCAAACCAGCCAATCCTACACCTGCTCACCCCTACTCGCCTGTTCCTTCCCACTGAAACCACAATAGAGGCTCTTCCGAGAGCTCACCCCTCCCTGGCCTCCCAACAAACCCGTGCTTCCCCGTGTGGGCCCCTGTGGCTGGTGTGCCCTCTCCCCTTGGGATCTGTAGCTTTTCAAGGACAATCACCTCCTGATCTGTAGGCCTTGCCAGACCTAAATAATAATAAAACCTGTATTTTCAAAGGTAGTTCAACGTCTAACATGTCTGGGTGACACACAGCCGTTTTCTTAGTCCAGATAGGTGCCTCCCGTTCTGGTGACCTGTAAACCAAGAGATGAAATACCTCTCCCAACACACCCAAAATACAAGGTTGGATAGGAGCAGGGCGATCACAAGAGACATTCCAGTAAAAGGAGGATGGGAAGCACCAATACCAACCCCTGGAGATAGAGCAGGGAGAGCCCCTTCCACCAGGAGTGTGTCCACTCGTTAGTCCGTATGGCAGCCCCTGGTGGGGAGAGTAAAACAATGCAGCCAAGCCCCTCTGTAGCAAATCAGAAGAGAGAACACAATTCAATACAGAATAATGATCAATTAACCCATCACGTGCGTGGCAGGTAGAACGGAAATGCCTAGAAGTCTAGATCGAACTTCAGCATTTATCCAGCAAAGGAGGAGAAGGAACAACTAAACCTTCTCTCATCTGCTGTGATTGCCTCCAGGATGCCTGGGGCGTCTTGGAAGCTTGGATGCCTGGGGTGTCATCCACTGGAGATGAGGATGTCGGGTGATGGAGTCAGGGCGCTCGTCACCTCGCATCATGAAATCAAAAGTTTGCACCTCTTGTTGGGCCTGTTATGTTCTCAAGGAGGCACCCGAGCAGGATGGAGAAGCATCGTCTCCTCTGCAGCACCGGTTCTGCTCTGTGCGCACTGTGCTCTGGGCCTGGGCCTGCCCTCCGGGAGGCGGGGTAGGAGGGCGCTTCCTTGCTGTGTGGTGTCTGGATGGACGCCTCTGAAGGGGGCATTGGAGAATGGGCGCCACGCTTCCAGCCGGGCCAGTTGTGGGGTTCTGAGAGCTCCTCAAAGATTGAACAATTTGGGCTATTTCAGGCCAGCTCTATGATTTCTTAGTAATTTGAGCTCCTCAAAGTGTAAGCTTTCCATCTGTTTAGCTTCAGTTTCTTGAAAAATAACCACAAATGAGTACCTATCGTGACAGAGTTTTAAACCTGAAGACTGAATTACAGCCTTTGTGCTCTGCCATCTCCTTCTCTTCCAACACGACGGTGGCTTCCTAGAGGCCATCTGACGCCAAAGGCTTAAGTGGGATTTGACTTTGCTGCTGCGGAGGTTCCTGTTGCCCGGCAGAGAGAACCTAGAGGAAGTTGCTTTAAAAAAACTTGTGGCCACATGCTGTCACTTTGAAGTCACTGCTCATAATATTGTAAGTTTGGGCTGCAGAAGCAGTGGATGTTTTCAGCTCAGAAGATTCCAATGATGAGCTCTCGGTGAGCTTAGATTGCAAAGCACAGCAAAGGGAGTCCACTTTACACAGTTATCCCCTTCATCTCTGCCTGCAGATAAGCTATAGCTATAACCAGAGTTAATTTCTCTCTCGTAGGACTTTGTTGAAAAAGGTCACAAGTTACCAACACACAGAAGTGTTCTAAATCTCTCCTGCTGATGCGCCCCTGGATGGCATGTGGTGTAACCATACGGGCAGGGCTGGGACTGGGGTGAGGTAAGTGAAGCACTTCCCTGAAGTGCAAAATTTTAACTTTTTTCTTCTATTTTTTGGCTGTGCCGCGCGGCATGTGGGATCTCAGTTCCCCGACCAGGGATCGAAACTGGGCCCCCTGCGGTGGAAGTGCGGTGTCTGAACCGCTGGACCACCAGGGAAGTCCCCTCAAGTGCAAAATTTAAAGGGCACCAAAAAAAAAAACAACCCTCAGTAATCAAGATAAATAATGTTTTAAAGTGATATTTTTAAAAAGTCTATGATAAACAAAATATGAAAATCTTAGATGTAGGCAGGATTAATTCCCTTCTGCCTCAGGCTACAACATGGCTTAGCACAGCATTGCTCACAATTGACCGTTTTGCCAACTATTCTGCAACTGAAATAATAGGAGTCGCCCCTTTCTAGACTGCCATATCGAGTCTTCACCACCTCTGCTACACAATTTTCAATAAACCACCTCTAGAATCCTACTCCTGGTACCAAATTGTGTATTAGTTAGGATTAGGTTCAGCTACAAAGAAGAGAAAAGTCAAAGTAGCAGGACCTTAAACAAAAAAGAAGTTTAGGTCCCTCTCAGGTAAATGCAGGCAGGCCAAATTTGTTGTTGTAGCTTCATGATCACTAGGGAGTCAGTCTCCTTCTCTCCTAATTCTCCGTTATCATCAATATGTGGTTCCACCTCATGGTTCAGAAAGGCTGCTTTAGCTCCCACCATCACATCCACATTCCAGCCAGCAAAATGGAGAGCAGAGAAGAGGCAAAGTACACACTTACATTGACTCTAAGGAACATTCCTACAAACTATCACACAACACATAAGCTCACATTCCATTGGCTGAAACCCGCAAGGCTTATCTAATTGCAAGGGAAGCTGGAAACGTAGTCTTTGTTCTGGGTTGCCATGTGCCCAGCTAAAAATGCTATTACTACAGAAGAAAGGGAGCTCAGGTACTGGGGACAACCAACATTACATGCAACCAGGTGCCACTGGAGAGTTTGATTGGGGAAGACAGGAATGTGATGGACATTTAACACTAACTCTTGTCGGTGGAAGCTTGAGCATGTTCACTGGCTGCTGGGAAAAGCTGTCCAGAGGGAGGGCTACAAATCAAGGAATGGGGGGTACGTGGAGCAAGTGTGGCCACCTGGGGAGGGGATCCAGAACCTAGGAAGGGGGTTAGTCTTGGGCGGAACTGGGAATATTCCTTTCATTGTGGAGAAAAGAGTGGGAGAAAGAAGGGTCAGGAAATCCACAGGAGGTAGGGGAGTTCTGAGCGAGGATGTGCTGAGTGGAAGACAGAAGGTACAAGGGCCTGGGTTTGAGGAAGATGGCAAGTCTGGACATAGCAGGTGTGGAAGATAGGAGAGTGTGACAGCCAGGGGCACACGAACTTCCTGCGGTCCCAGGGTAGGTTGGAAGGTGCACGTCAGACAGCGCCGTTTGCCCCTGCGGGCTCCGTGGCTGAGGCCAGGTGTCGCAGAGCAGCACTGGATTGAGGTGGAGTTGGTGTCGTGGCAGGCACAAAGGAAGGCCCTGGTTCCCAAACGTGGCTGCACACTGGAGTCACCTGGGAAGCTTTAAAAATACACGGATGCCTGGGTGCCACCCGGACATCCTGGTTTAACTGGGGTCCAAGTTTTGAGGAGCGCTGGGGTAGAGGCTGCTGGCAAAGAATGGCTGTAATTGATGGACCTGGTCTGGGCTGGGGCAGGAGGGGTATTTGAGGGTACAAGACAGGAGGAAGTAGAGGAGCTGCAGGTGGGTGGAGGTCTCAATGAGCTGGAAAAAGAGTTTCTTCCTGGGTGTCCCAGAAGTGTAAGTATAACTACAGCTTCCCTCAATTTCCAAAGCTACCTTCTCCCAGGTGTCTTCTGTGGGTCACTGTTTATCTGCATAGCCCTGGGGGGACTTGCCATTAGCTTTCTGAATAACATTTCTCTGCAATTGATGTGTGTTTGTGCACCGCACTCTACAAGACAATGCTATACAAGCCAAAAGCAGTTTAGATTTTAGACACAGAACATCTCCTTTCACGTCCTGAGAGGCGGCGAGACCCTCCCAGTGGCTTTTGAGGGACGCATTATTAACAGCAGCGTTGTCTGAAGCAGCAGCCGATAAGGAATGTTGACTCGCCAGGGACAGATGCCCTCGTCGTAGACGAGCTCCCAGCCCCATCTCCCTGCCCACCGTCCTCCTGGCAGGGGCTGAGAAAGGAGTGGTCAGGCCCTGGAAGGTAGGGGAGCCCTTTGGAGAAGCTGCCAATGGACCAGCTGAAGAAGTGGTAGGTGGAATGTTTCCATCACCCACGGGGCTGATGTAAACTGTACGGGTCTGGGGAGAGCAGGTTTCAGATGCGGCTATATCGTCTCTGTTGGTTCTAAGTTTTGGAAATTCCAAACCCCTTGGGGAAGTTGCCCTCGTTCCCAGCCGGCTCAGATCCAGCAGTGCTGGGTGGTTTGACTCCTACGTAACAGTGGTTCTCAAACTTGAGCGCACCCCAGAGCCACCTGCAGGGATTGTTAGGTGTGGATTGCTGGACCCCAAACCCAGAGTTTCTAGTTCAGTAGGTGGGACCCAAGAATGTGCATTCCTAACACATTCTAAGGGGATGCTGATTTTGCTAGTCTGGGGACTACACTTTGAGAACCACTGCTGCTGAGAAGGAAATGGCAGTTGGAGGATGGAGCAGACCGAGCGAGGTCTCTTCCATCCAGGGGACCATCTCAAATGGCCGCCTGCATCCCCCAATTGGCCCGTGACCAGCATCACACAACAACACGTTTTTTCAAGCCCACGTGTAATACTGCAGTTTCTTCTTTCCCAAAGTCTCTAAAGTTAAAAGTCTTGCTGGGGGGTTGACGCTAGGTCACCAGAGCAGAGACCACTGCAGCATTAGGTGGGTCTAGCCTGAACTCATTGAGTGCGTCTGCAGCGGGGCACAGTTCTGGGAGCTGTACGTACTACCTCTTTTATTCCTTACATGAAGTGGGTGGAGTTTTATCCTCATTTTACAGATGAGGAGACAGCGACACAGGCCGATTTAAGTAAATTGCCCGAGGTCTCACACCCGGTTACTGGAGGAGTGGGACCCTGGGCTCCCGTCTGTGGCGACAGAGAGAACCCTTCAGGGCAGTTCCCGGGAGCGAGGAGGCTGTGTCCCTGACGGAGGCACACTACTCCCGCTGTCGGGGAGGCACACCCCTCCCCTCACCCCATGCCAGGCAGCTCGGGGATCAGCCCAAAGCTTAAACCGCCAGGGCTGCCTCCTTCCTTCCTAATGGAAGGCAGAGAGCGGTTTAAAACGTAGGTTTTGTTATCAGTCAGGTTTGGGGAGGTCAACAGATGAGCAGCTGACAGCCATTGAGAAGACAGCTTGTTGTGCTCACTGACCCCAAGATGCAGGGGGCAGCATGACAGGAGGGGCCGCGGGGGCAGGCGGGGGGGGGGCAGCGCCAGGGTCAGAGGGAGGGGGAACCTGTGACGAGAGCCTCTGATGTGGTTTCCACGGGAGGGAGCAGGTGAGGCAGGCTGAGCGGGCTTAACTGGCCAGGGTGAAGCGTCTCAGTGTACTCCAGGCACAGGGCTGCCCCTAGCTGTGTGGTACCCAGCCCTGGCTGATGAGGGGGGATGGTAGGTGGATAAAGGGGGTGGGGGGGTCCTGGGCTCTGGGTGCATGGTTTGAATATGAAGAAGACTGTCACGAGTGAGTCTGTTACTGTCGCTAGGCCTTGAGTAACCCTGGGAGGGGCAGTCCCTCCGGGGTCATCCCAAGAGGTCAAAGCATCAAATTCATAAACTAGAACATGTGGCTGTTACAGAAAGCCATGCACAGACTGCATTAGGAGCTACTGCTCAGGTCAACAGCCCAGTACTGCTTTGTCTCCAGGGTCATTCCTTTGGGAAGAGACTTATAATCAGAAGATAAGAGAACAAGGAGGACAGCCCACAGTTAAGTATAAGCCAGGAATTGATTAGTCTTTCTTGGTGTCGACCTAAAGGGACTCTCTTTTGGGGGGGTGGGTATAAAGACGGCATCGCGCTGTGCTGGCAGGGTAGGATGAGACGACGTCGGCTTGGCGAGACGGCAAAGGGGCTGTGAGCACAGAACACGATCCACATGCATCCCTGGTACAAACGCCTCTTGCTGTTAAATGGGGCCCTTTACCCTGCATTTCCTGACGTAGCTCTTACTTCGTGTGATTTCATTGTTTTCAAGAGGCAGTTCATTAGAGGTCTAATTCAAGAGGCCTGCCCCTTACAGAGGGAGCCCCGCGCCGCTGTGCCGCCCACCTCCGTTCTCCTTCCTGCGCCTGGAGGGACCGCCAGCCTCATTGGGGTGTGTGTGTCGCTTGTCCAGCCCTCACTGCTGCAAATAGCCTCCCCTTAGTCACCCCTTGGGGATGGTCGTTTAAAAGGGGAGCTCGTCCTCAGGTGGGACTTTCCCCTCCGCTCTCGGACGCCTGGCCCTGTGAGGAGGGACACGTCTGGAGGAAGGCCAGAGTAGGCCCCCCAAAGTCTGGGGCCTAGTTCAGGGGCCCCAGTTACCTAGGTCTAAGAGTTGTACCCTAATGAAATATCGTATTATTCTAATAGCTTTCGGGGCTTCTCACAATGTTAGAAAACACAAAGCTTGCCAGATTGACTGGCCGATTGACTGGCCTCATCTTGGGCTTGAAAAAAGTGGAATGTAAAGGGTGTCCCCAAACTTTGAGCCCTCCTGGTGTTAGAAGGCCCCAGACCTAGAGCTGGCCCCAGGACCCGGGGCTGTGGACACGTGTGTGTAGGGCCAGGACTACAGAGCTTCATGTCTGACATTAACGGGGACTTCTCTGTGGGAAATGCATCCTTGCAAGAAAACTGAGCTCCTTGGGCTTCAAAAGCTGCTCGGGGAGATTCAGGCGGTGATGAAAGAGAGCAAAAAGCAAGTCCCCAGCTGTCACTTCAGCGGAAGGCTTCCAGGGCAACCTTTTAAAAGGGGTGGTGAGGGAAGGAGGGAAACTAACAGCTTTGCCTGGCCCTGTGATCTGTAAATGCAAATACATAGTGAATGGAGTCCATTTTTGGTGCAGGCAGAGCTGAATGACGCAAGCACTAAATGGAAAATCCACTTTCTACTAGCTTTCTGTTACCTGGACAAACGCATAATTTAGCCTCAGAGAGCCTGACTTGCAAACGCGCGACGCGGATGTCCTGCCAGGATGCCGTTTGTGTGAAGAATCTGAATTCCAGAAGACAGCCTTGCCTGGAGAGATACCACCCAGAGCAATGCGTGTTTCATCAGGTTTAGGACCCTGATTTGCCGTCCGCTAGGGGCTGAGAGGGAGGCTCCGGGTAAGATTTCAGTTAATAGACGATTGACCAGAGGCGGGGGAGGGTGTCCTATTTGCATATATGACTATTCATGACCCCAGGACTAAAGGAAGCAGAAGGACGGCAGGCGACATCTCCGTCGGCCTCTCCTGTTTCTGGAGGGAAAGGCAGTTTGGTGGGTGGGTAACTAGGCATTTTATGTGCTGCCGTATTCTACTGGACCTGATGGAACGTCAATCCCAAGTGTGGGAAATACTTCTTGCACCTTGGTGAGATTAATGAACTTGAATGCCGAAGATCCATGGCGGCACCTAGATGGGGAGCCACTGGGCAGACCCCCATCAAAGAGGAGCAGGGAGAAGCCCCAGGATGGCGGGGGCGGGCCAGGGAGGCGGGCAGGCCCCTTTGCTTCCTTGTCTGTACTCAACCAGGAAGCAGGCGGGGACCCCCAGCACGTCGCAGCCAGCAGCTTTCAGACTGAGGTGATGCAACCTTGGGACTCCAGGGCTGTGGGTGCTGAGCTGTCCCTTACCTGCTCCCCCAGGTGAACAGAGCACCAGGGAGAGCTCCGCAGGGTGACGCTTTCTGGAATTAAGGAATCGTGAAAGATGCCATCAGAACACGGGTAAGGCAGGGAGCAGCTTGGTAGGATGGGCTGAAAGCTTTTCCTCAGCGACCTCCATCTCCGCTTGCAGCATTTCTCCTCTTTCCAAAACATTCCCTTCCCAGCAGACCCACACCCACACCTCTCCCCAAACACAGCGAGACAACGCTGGCACCCAGTGCATACTGCCCACTTCCTCCTTCTAAAATCGCTCTCAGGAAGGCGTCTACACCAGTAATTCAAACTCTGGGAGGATTTCACTGCAGATATTATCTTCTATTTTTCTACATATGGATTCCAGTTTTCCCAGCATTATAGTTAAATTATTATCTTCTCCACTGACTGACTTTTGCTCCCTTGTCAAAGATTTGTTGACTGTATTTGTGAGGGGCTATTTCTGGGCTCTCAGTTCTGTGTCACTGTTCAATTTGTGTCTTCTTTCACCAGTACCGTGCTCCCTTGATTACCGTAGCTTTAGAGTAAGTTTGAAGTCAGGTAGTTAGTCCTTTAACTTTCTTCTTTTTCAGTATTGTGTTGTCTATTCTGAGTCTTTTACCAAATCCATATAAACTCTGGAATCATTGTTTTGACATCCACAAAATAACTTCTGGGGCTTTGATTGTGCTTGTGTTGAATTTATAGATCAACTTGGGAAGAACAGGCAATAATGTTGAGTCTTCGTATCCGTGAACATGGAATATCTCTCCGTTCATTTAGATCTTCTTTGATTTCTTTCACCAGAGATTTGTATCAATAGTTCTCCTCATATAGATCCTGTACCTATTTTTAATAGATTTATGCCTGTTTCACTTTTATATGGTGATGCTATAAATGGCGATGCGTTCTTTTTCTAAGACTTTCCGTAAGAGCGGTTTTAGGTTCACAGCAAAATTGAGAGGAATGTACAGCGACTTCCCATCCCCGCCACCCCCCCCACGCTCAGCACCCCCAGCAGAGCAGTGCATTTGTCACGACTGGTGAACCCGCACTAACACGTCATAATCACCCAGTGTCCATAGTTTACATTACAGTTCACTCTTGGTGTTGACATTATGTGGATTTGCACAAGAGTATGTGACACGTACCCATCATCATGGCATCACACAGAGTGTCCTCACTGCCCTAAAAATCCTCAGTGTTCCGTCTGTTCATCCCTTCTCCCCACCACCCTCCAACCCCTGGCAACCACTGGTCTTTCCACTGTCTTCATAGTTTTGCCTTTTCTGGAACGTCATAGAGTTGGAATCATACGGTATGTAGCCTTTTCCGATTGGCTTCTTTCACTGAATAATATGCAATTAAAGGTCCTCCCTGTCTCTTCATGGTCTTACAGCTCATTTCTAATATCATTAGTGCTGAATGATATGTCATTGCCTGGATGTACCACAATTTATTTATCCTTTCACCTACTAAAGGACATCTTGTTTGCTTCCACATTTTGGCGTTTATGAATAAAGCTGCTATAAACATCCTGCTGCAGGTTTCTGTGTGGACATAAGTTTTCAGCTCCTTTCGGTAAATATCAAAAAGTGCAATTGCTGGATCATATGGTCACATTATGTTCAGTTTTGTAAGAAACTGCCAGACCGTCTTCCAGAGGGACCGGCCATAAACCAGAGCTCCTGTGGCTCCACAAACTCGCCAGAGTTTGGTGTTGTCAGTGTTCCAGATTTTGGCCATTCTCATAGGTGTGTAGTGGCAGCGCATGGCTGTTTTAATTTGCATTTCCCTGATGACATATGATGTGGGGAGTATTTTTATATGCTTATTTGCTATCTGTATATTTTCTTTGATGAGATATATCTGTTAAGATCTTTGAAGTAATTTTTGTTTGTTTACTGACTGTTGAGGTTTAAGAGTTCTTTGTATATTTTGGATAACAGTACTCTATCAGATGTGTCTTCTGCAAATATTTTCTCCCAGTCTGTAGCTGGCCTTCTCATTCCCTGGACATTATCTCCTGCAGAGCAGACGTTTTTAATTTTAATGAAGTCTAGCTTATCAACTCTTTCATGAATCCCACCTTTGGTGTTGCTCATTGCCATAACCAAGGTCATCTAGTTTTCACCTATGTTGTCTTCTAGGAGTTTTATAGTTTTGCATTTTACATTTAAGTCCAGGATCCATTTTGAGCTGATTTTTGTGAAAGGTGTAAGGTCTGTGTCTAGATTCATTTTTACGCTTGTGGATGTCCAGTTGTTCCAACACCATCTGTTGAAAATACTACCTTTGCTCCATTATATCGCCTTTGCTCCTTTGTCAAAGATCAGGTGACCATATTTATTTGGGTCTGTTTCTCTATTCTGTTCCATCGATCTATTTGCTTATTCGTTCACCCATACCACGCTATCCTTTACTGTAGCTTTATAGTAAGTCTTGAATTCAGATAGTGTCACCCCTCCATCTTTGTTCTCCTTCTGTGTGTGTCGGCTACTCTGGGTCTTCTGCCTCTCCATATAAATTTTAGAAACAGTTCGTCAATGTCCACAAAGTAACTTGCTGCAATTTTACTGGGATTGCACTGACTCTATAGATTAAGTTGGGAAGAACTGGTGTCTTGACAATATTGAGTCTTTCTATCTGCAGACATGGAATATCTCTCCATTTATTTATTTCTACCTTAAAATTGTTCATCAGAGTTCTGCCATTTCCCTCATATGGATCTTGTATATATTTTGTTAGATCTCTACCTAAGTATTTCATTTTGGGGGTACTAATATAAACGGTATTGTGTTTTAAATTTCAAATTCCACTTGTTCATTGTTGGTATATAAGAAAGCAGTTGACTTCTGTAAATTAACCTTGTATCCTGCAACTTTGCTGTAATTGATTATTAGTTTCAGGAGTTTTTTGGTCGATTCTTTTGGATCTTGTACATAGTCAATCATGCCATCTTGAAATAAAGACAGAAGAGAAGTCTGATGTAGTTCTTATCTTTGCTCCTCTATAGGTAAGATGTTTCCCCCGCTCCTCTGGGTTCTTTCAAAATTTCTCTGTGCCTTTGGTTTTCTGCACTTTGAATATGCTAAGCCTGGGTGTAGATTTGTATTTATCCTGATTTGTGTTCTCTGCCCTTTGGGTCCATAGTTTGGTTTCTGTCATTAACTTTTGAAAATTCTCTGCCATTTTTACTGTAAGGATTTCTTCTGTTCGTTCCTCTTTTTCTTCTCCTTTTGGTATTCTCATTAAGTGTATCCTAACAATTGTAATTGTCCCACAGCTCTTGCATATTATGTTTCTTTTCTTATTAATTATTCCTTTTTCTCTTTGCATTTTAGTTTGGGAAATTTCTATGGACATAGCTTAAAGCTCACTGATTCTTTCCTTAGCCGTGTCCAGTCTGCTAATGAGCCCGGTAAAGGCTTTCTTCATTTCTGTTTCAGTGGTTCTGGTTTCTAGCATCTCCTTTTGACTCTTTCCTAGAGTTCATTTCTCTCTGTTTACATTAAGCATCTGTTCTTGCCTGTTGCCTGCCTTTTTCCATGTGAGCCATTAGCATGTTAATCGGAGTTATTTTAAATTCCTGGTCTGATAATTCCAAAAATAATTCCAAACTGTCATATCTGAGTCTGGTTTTGACGCTTGCTTTGTCTCTTAGACTTAAAAAAATTTTTTAACATGCCTTATAATTTTCTTTTGAAAGCCAGATACGATTCATTGGCAACAGAAACTGAGGCAGAAGGCCCCTAGTGCGAGGTTTTACGTTTATCTGGCTAGGAGTTATTTTGTGCTTAAGGCTGGCAGAGTCTTCAGTCCTCCAGTGTCCTTGTTTTTGTGTCTTCAGTGGTCTTGGGGTTTCTCTAGAGACCCCTTCTTTCAAAGAATCTCAGCCTCGTAGTTCTTCCAGCTGCAATCCCATGTGCATTAGTAGGCAGGGGCCGACTGGTTTGGTCGTAAGGTGTGGAGGGTCTTGTGATTAGGACTCAGTCCTTTGCTGGGGCAGTGCTGCTGGGCCGTGACTTTCACGTGTGCTTCTTGGCTTTTCATCCCCTGCCCCGCAGGTGAGACAGGAAGGCTAGAGGGGGTTGGACTTGGGTACTTCCGGTCCCCACCCCACCCCACCCCCCGTCGGTTAAGTCTCTGGTAAAGGAGTTTCCTTTGAGGGAAGCCCAGTGCTAATCAGAAAAGATCTCTCTGGGCATATTTTTATTTTATTTATTTATTTATTTTGCTGTATGCGGGCCTCTCACTGTTGTGGCCTCTCCCGTTGCGGAGCACAGGCCCCGGACGCGCCGGCTCAGCGGCCATGGCTCACAGGCCCAGCCGCTCCGCGGCACGTGGGATCTTCCCGGACCGGGGCACGAACCCGCGTCCCCTGCATCGGCAGGCGGACTCTCAACCACTGCGCCACCAGGGAAGCCCCCTGGGCATATTTTTAAATGGTTACTTCTCCCCGTCCCCTGCTGCAAGCAGAAGGGGCTTTTTCTCTGCTCTTCACCCTGAGAGCCTGGTGGGGCCTCCTGGAGGAAAACTCATGGAAGTGAGGACACCCTACCCCCTGCCACCAAGCTTGGGCCCCAGAGGTTTTGGATCTAAAGCTAGCCCACACTCAGGCTCAAAGAGTTAGCCAGCTACCATGCGAGTTTTCCTGTCCATTGGTTACTTGCCCCTGTGGCTTCTGTCTCCAGTAAGCTATGAGTCTCTGTATTCAGCTGTGATTTTCTGTACTTACCTGTCTTTCCAGTTTGGGGGCAGCAGTCTGCCCTGTGACCTCAGTTCTCTGAAGGATCTAAGAAGAGTTATAGATTTACAGTTTGCTTTGCTTTTTTCTTATTGTGAGGGTGGGACTGATGACTGCCAAGCTTTTGACTTGTTGAAGCAGAAACCAGACATCTGGCTAACTTTTGTATAAGACATGAGGTCAGGTGAGTGTTCATCTCTTGGCTTGCAATGTCCAGTTGCTCAGCACCACGTGTCGAAAGGCTACCCTTTGTCTGCTGAATTGCTCTTGCTTTTTGTTGACTAATCTTTCCCAACTGATTTGAAATACTGACTTTATCGCATCAAATTCCTAAATGTATTTAGGTCTATTTCTAGATCCTCTGTTCGGTTCCATTAATATGTCTACCTCGGTGGTTATTACTCAGGGACAGTTTTGCCCCCCGAAGGATGGTTAATAAAGTCTGGAAACATTTTTGATTGTCACAGCTGAGGGGAGAGGCGTGCAGCTGGAATTTTGGGCATGGGCTGCCCAGTATCCTATAGAGCACGGGACAGGTCCCCACAGCAAAGACTTACTGGCCCCAAATGTCAGTGGTGCCAGGATGAGAACCCTACTGTTCCAACCTCTGTAGATGCTATAGCATGCTCTTGAATATGTAAATAGACTAGTTCCTTAACACTGTCCGCGCTTGTCCCCCAGGAATTTTCCTGACTGGTCTTGCGTGACCCCTACCTCCTCCCCACCCCTCAACCGGGGACTTAAGGGTCAGTCCTTCTGTCTCAGCGTCTCAACCTCAGTGTTATTAACATTTTGCTGTGGGTACTGTCCTGGCCTTGTAGGATGTTAATAGCGGCATCCCTAGCTCCACCCACTAGAAGCCAATAGCACCCCACTCTGCCAAACATTAGATTGTCAAAGGTCCTCTCGGGGGCAAAACTACCCATAGTCGAGAACCGCTGGCCTAGATTATTAAAAATGAGTCCTGGTGGTATTTTTGTAGGGTTCATATTAATTTTATGAATTAAGAATATTTGACATCTCTGCAATATCAGATCTCTCTAAGAGCACAGTATGTTTTTCCTATGAGTGTTTAATTTTTCTACGTACCATAGTAAAGGTTTACTATTTTCATTCTGTAGAAACACGTACATTTTAAAAAGTTGATTCCTGTATGTGTTATCATTGTGGTTGCAGTTATAAATAGGTTATTTTCTTCCATTATATTTTCTAACTGGTTGTTACTTGTACATGAAAACTAGTGCTTTTGCTTCTGAAATTAGTAACTGACCACCATACTGATATCCTTTGCTAATTTTTCCTTATTTACTTTTTTTTCTAAACTGAAATCATAAATCTGGACGTAATAATTTTACTTCCTCTCCTCCAATGTTCAAACCACTTATTTCTTCTTCCTTCTGTGCAATTTTATTAGCTTGGAGACTCCCCCAAAACACCGTCCAATAAGGGTATGATGGTAACGTCTTTATGCTGTTCTGACTTCAAAAAATAATTGAAAACTGTTTTCTCTGTGGCAATTGTTTTATTCTCTTCAGTTCTCTTGAAAGTAAACGGATGGAGCAACTTCTCTTGCCAGGTTTAAGAACGCCGAGGACTTTACAGCTTAAGGGGGAGGATTTCTGTTAAGAACACAGAGCATTTGTGTTCTCAGTCTCTTTGCAGGAAAGGGGCAGATACGTGACCGAGGCTTTCCCAGTCCAGTGACTCCTCCCAGATATAGGGGTAGAAGCTAGTGATGCGACGAAGCAGGAGCCATGAGGAGAGTCAGGTCTGAGTCAGGAGGGTGGGAGCTGCCTGCGGCCCAGCTGCCCTGCATTTCGTGGTGTGACTGTGGGCGTCCATTCTGGCTGAGGAGGCTCTGAGCCAGGTTTCCAGCCTATCCAGCAATCTATTAAGTATCCAGCAGCCTCTTTCAGCACAGTATTTTTCCTGCTTACGTCAGCCAGCATTAGTCACTGTTACCTGCCAGCAAGAGCCTGACTGACGCACCTTCTATGACTCTCATCCGCATTACGTTCCCTGTGATGGGCTTATAACTTCCTGTACTTTTCTTTCATGTAATTTGTAATGAAATCGGAGCGATTGTTTCTATCTGTCTCCCCACTGACAAGGCTCCGCAGGACCGGGATCTTGTATGTTTGCGATTGAAGTTCCCACGTGAGCTCAATCAAGTAAACGTCTAATTATAAGGAGTCTTAATAACACTGGCAAGACATGAAACGCAGAAACTTCCTGCTAGGAGAGTGAGACGACGGAAGCATTTGGGAGACCAAGTTCCTCAAGATGAGTTTGAAGTGAAGCCTGCTTCCACGGTGGCTACAAATCATGAGTTTGCTGGAACAATCCGAGTTTCATAGAGCTCTTGCCCGTTGTTCCCTCAGATACACTCAGATCATGTGTCTTGGTTTGGATGCTCTAAATCCTAATTACAGAAGAGGAGGAAAAAGCCATGGATGCTAATTATACGTTCCTCCCAAGACGAATGCCTTGCTGTGTTCCCTTTTCATCAGATTAAAAGTTACCTGCCCAGATGGACCATCCCTTCATTTTGCCATGAGCCACTAGTGGCCACGGTGGTGTCTGAGTGAGTACAGGTTGTGTGTTCTGACAGCACTCCTTCAATTCTTTGCTTTCTTCAGGAAATGTACAGTGGTTCTCTGCCTGTTCAGAGGAGGCCTTTGTTAGCGATCAGTGGCTCTCAGCTGTAAACAATGACAGCTACTCTTGACCATGTGTCCGGGACTGTGACAGGTGTTTTACATGTAAGCTCCACTCTTGACTGAAGGTCCCCTGACTCAGACCTCTGTTCTTTATTTGCCACCGCTAAGGCCGGGCCTGCTGCAGTGCCTGGCTTGCAGTCGGTGGGCAATGAGTATTTGTAGCATGGAAGCTTCCATTGACTTGTTACAACGTCCTTAAGATGCTATACTTGCTCTGTTTTACTGCTTGGAAAGGCTCAGAGAGGCTAAGTGACCTGTTTCAAATCGCACAGTGTGTAAAGGGCAGAACTGGGATTCAAAGACATGTCTGACTCAGGATCCCAGTCTCTTAACCTCTACACTCTTCTGTCCCCTGTTCAGTGTAGTCCGTGTGGTAGACACATGTCCCAAAGAAGGCATAGCCAGGAAAACTTGGGATTCGGGTCAGAAAGCTGAAGTCAACAAGAGCCAACGTAAGATGAGTGAGATCAGCCACATGGAGTGGTGGCTTGTTGCTGGGAACACTAGCAAGTTGTCCCATGTCCATAAGGGAGGACAGAGGTCGTCTTAAGTGCAGAAAACCATTCAGTCAAGGTGGTTGTGATGATTAATCTTATGTGTCAGTTTGGCCAGGCCATGGCATCTAGGTTTGGGTCAAACAACAGTCTAGATGTTGCCATGAAGGTATCATTTTTCAGATGAGATTAACATTTACATCAGTAGACTCTGAGTGAAGCAGATTACCCTCCCTAATGTGGGCGGGCCTCATCCAATCAGGTGAAGGCCTTAAGAGAAGAAGACTGAGGTCCCTCAAAGAAGAGGAAATTGTCTCCAGAGGCTTTCAGATTCAAGCTACACAACAACCCTTCCCTGGGCCTCCAGTCTGCTGCCTGCCCTGCAGATTTCACACTCGCCAGCCCCCAGAGCTGCATGGACCGATTCCTTAAGATAAATCTGTCTCTCTGTCTACACACCCCGTTAGTCCGATTTCTCCAGGGAATCCTGACTAACACAGCGGCCAGGGCGTAGCCTCAAGAGAACATGCCTGGTCTGCTGAGACTGAGAAATAAATGACCATGTTACAGCCCAAGTGTGTGGTCACAGCCTGAGCTACTGCTGTGTTGTCCAAATCAAAGTGGGGGCAGGGGGACAGGGTCTTCTGGGTACCCTGAAGGGAGCCAAAGAATGGGTCCCTGCATCTCTGCCTAGGGAGAGGAGGCTGTTCTAGTACCATCTCTCCAGGACCGTGTTCCTCTCAGGATGACTGGTGGACCGCCCGGCTCCCGGGAGGAGACGGGAACATCGTTGAAAATCCTCCCACGCTCTGCTCTGATTCGGGTTCATCCAGTGGCACGTGGACTCTCGCCTGGTTCAGCTTGAGAGCACGTCCCAGCGGCGAGTGCTACACCCCAACAGAGGCTGCTTGGAGACGATGTTAGCAAACTGGTGATCTCACCAATTATCCGGCCTCTTCTGAGTTTGGTTAGCAAGGTGTCCTTTTAGGGAAGGTTCCCTGGAGCAGATCTCTGGAGGAGGATTTATGTGCAGCGATTACCAAGGACGTGCTCTCGGGAGAGCGGTAAGGGGTCGGGGGCAGCAGCGGGACCAGGAAGGGGAGGAAGACGGGAAGTATGCGCCTGCAGGCAGAGTCCACTCAGGCGGCTTCAGCCCGACCCTGCAGGGGACCCTGGAGCCTGGGTTATAGCTCAGAGTCTCCCAACCCACAGCAGGGGGGCTGGGCCTGTGTTCAGCTGCAGCCTTCGTTCCACAGCTGGGGACACCTGTGGCCTCTTAGGCCCTTCTAGCTCTCTGCCTGCTGCAGGGCGGGGAAGCGGAGAAGTCCGAGGTCAGTCTGTCCAGAAGAGCTGCCTTTGGCTTCAGATGGATCCAGTGGGCTCAGGCAGAGCACTGACACTGGGCCAGGTCCTACCTGCGACCTTGCAGTGACCCCTGCAGCTTCTCACCTGCAGGCCTGAGCAGACGGGATCTGCTGGTGTAGACCCAGCGTCTGCCCGGCTGCCCTCTCCCATCCTTGCCACGTTGTGGTGAGAAGTTCCTCTGCTCGGGGCGGCACTAAGAACACCACCGTAACTCCTCACGGACACGGGACGACGGCAGCTGCACTTGTCACCTGGACATTCATTTACTGGCCGCATTATTTATTGGGCGATGGCCAGGTCGCTGAGCTCTGGTCTCAGCGGGGAAGAAGACGGACACAGCCCTAGACTTTTGGGAGCCACGTGTGGCTCTTTAAATCCAAACCAACTGAAAAGAAAGAAAATGCAAAAACCAGTGCCTCGGTCACAACGGCCGCAGTGCAAGGGCTCAGCAGCTACACGAAGCTGGTGGCCACTGCACTGGGCCATGCACACGTGGGCCAGCGCTGATGGCCGTGGGCATCGGGGGCGTCGTACCCGCCCGTGTCCTTTCAAGCCTGGCAGACGATGTTCACACCCGTGATAGCACCCAGCCTGGCCACATCCCTCGGGGTGGTCGGGAAGCGCTTCCTGTTTCCAGCTGAGAGGTTGCTCAATAGAGGTAGATCCTCGGCCCCGGGCGGGGCGCTGCCACTCACAGTGAGTAGGTCGCGGTGGCAATGGCATTGCCTTCCCCGATCCCTGGGCAGAGTGCTTCCTGGCTGCCGTGGCCTCTTGCGGACGTGTAGTGGGATTCCTCCTGCACACCGGCCTTGGGGCTGGTGACGTGCCGTCAGGTGCTCCCACAGGGAGCTGTGTCTAGGGGACATTTGACACCTAAAGATATTATTTGTGTCCAGCACAGTGTAGTATGTCTTTATTTCTGTCCTCATATTTTTTGCATCTTCCTTTTACCGGCAAGTCCAGAAGCCAACATGTTAACATTAAATAGTAATAATAATAACAGCAAAGATGTGCACAGTTTACTAGGCCCCAGACACCGTTCCAAGCATTTTACGTGCATGAGTTCAATGCACCTTCACAGCACCCCTGTGATGCAGGGACTATAATTATCCCCAATTTACAGCAGAAGAAAATAAAGCCCAGGGAGGGTAAGCAACTCACTTAACGGCTCATGGCTGGCAAGCAGTCGACCCACTGTTTGAACCCAGGCTGCCTGCTCTAGCGCCTAAAGCACTGGGCAGGCTGCCTCTCTGCCGCCAGGGCACATGTGTCTTTGTAGCGATTGCACAGTGTTAAATACAAATACAATGTGCGCCAGGAGCCCGAACACACAATTGTCTTCAGAGGCGAAGGGTCATGATGACTTACTAGACCAATGTATTTTCTGAAGCTTTCTGAAAAAGGCCCTTTACATAATAGGCTTATACAATTGGCATATTCCTTTCATTTCTCGTTGTAAGTGTCCATAAATAGTCCATAGTGCCCAAATGAATGGACGTCAGTTTTTATGTTTCTGGAGCGTCTACGGGCAACACTGGCCCCTCCTGGAGCATCAGCCAGGGCTCATGGTGGAGGACAGAAGCCTCTCTAGCCGGCCGGGGCAGAAAGGGGTTTGGTACCGGGTCTTAGATGTTCACACAGCTGCTGGGCTCTCTCTGAGGGAGCCCCAGCCTCGTACTTATAGCTTCTGCTGTGACGGGCGCTTTGCCCCTGGGGCTGCAGACGGCACAGGAGCCGAACGCTGACCCCGCAGCCGAGAAGGGAGCAGCCCAGACGGGCTGCGGGTGCAGGCGCTGCTAGGATCCATGGCCCAAGTGCATGCTTCACACCTGCCTCTCTTCCTGCTTCTCCCAGTTGGCAGGTCCTCGTGGCGAGACAATCTGGGAAATGCAGCTTTACCTCTCTGGCCTTGGCAGGATGGGCTGGCTGGCCACCAGGGGCCAGAATGATACTGGGAGAGCCGGCCCACGGCACCTGGGCACAGTGGTCCATCCCTCGAGCTCCTCAACATCCACACGTACGTCCCATCTGTGGTTGAGCTTCTCACCAACAACAGTAGTAACACGCTTCCCTGACATAACATAACTATTCACGTACCAACGTGCACATCCTTTCCTCAAAACAGGAGACCCCGACTCCCCTCCCAAGGGCCTTCCGCACCCGGGGATGCTCTCTCCTCCTCCAGTTCGGTTCCAATCCTGTTCTGATTTCCTGAAACCCAACATCAAAATACACAGTTAACAACCAGCAATTTACAGGCAGACCTCGTTTTATTGTGCTTTGCTTTACTGCACTTCACAGATGCTGAGTGTTTTACAAATTGGAGGTGTGTGGCTACCCCACACAGAACAAGTCTGTCAGTGCCATTTTCCCAGAGCATTTACTCACTTCATGTCTGTGTCACGTTTTGGTAATTCTCTAAATATTTCAAACTTTTTGATTATTATTATATTTGCTATGGTGACCTGTGATCAGTGATCTTTGATGTTACTGTTGCAAAAAGATCACCACTCACTGAAGACTCGGAAGACGGTTGGCGGTTTTTAGCAATAAAGGGTTTTTAAATTAAGGTACGTACGTTGGTTTTTTAGACATCATGCTGCTGTACACTTACTTTACTATAGTGTAAATGTAATTTTTATATGCACTGGGAAACCGAAAAATTGGTGTGACTCACTTTATTGGAATATTCTCTTTATTGCGATGGTCTGGAACCAAACCCCCAGTATCTCTGAGGTGTGACTGTACTCTATGTAAAATAGCAGAGGAAAGAATGAGGGAGAAAAGGAGAGTTGGTTAGTGTGCGTAAGTACATCCCTAACAGAGAGAGGGGTATTTACCGGAGTGGTTATTACAATATTAGTCTTTATAGTGGGCCAGAGGCCATAGCTGGTAGGCATAAATTCCTTCCCTCTACTTCCCGTTGTGTTTCTTTTGCCTTCGACCAGACCCTCAGCTGTCTGCAGCGCTTTGCTGTAGAGGGGATGGAAACCTTTATGCATGAGTGGTCTGAGGTCTGGCTGTAAATGGTCCTTAGGAGCGATAGTGAGATTTGCTGTCCTACTTGCTGTTTTCTAGCTCCATTGGCCACTGGTTCAGGGCACATCCTGCTTTCCTTGGGGCAGCAGTGCAGCCTCACAAAGGGCGCTCTCTCGCCGGCACTGTGAGTCGTCCGCAGGCCATCCTCCGTTCTCCATTCTCCATTAGGACTGGCTGCTTCTTGAGTGATAAGAAACATGGTAAGACCAGCGACCCCGTGGGCAAAGCCATCAGCCCTTCTTTTGGTGTGAAATGAAATTCCTCAGTCAGAGGCAATGTTGAGTGAAATATCAGATGAAACAATTCAACGAGCCCACTGACGGTGTCTTTGGAAGAAGCAGAGAAAGGCTGGAGAAGCAGATCCAGGTCTCGAACGTATCCACTTCACGAGGAAGAAACAGTGCCTCTTCCATGATGAGAGGGGTTCGACCTTACCAGCCTGTCGCCAGGTGACTGGCTACTCCTCCCAAGAGTGGGTGACTAGAGGACGAGACTGAATGGTGTCCACAGACCAGGCCACGCTCTCTACGTTTTGGTGACTGTCACGTGACTCACAGAGTCTCCATGCTCTCGACCCTTCTGAGACCCGTCCACAAGTATTTTTCCCAGACATCCTTGCCAGTAATTCTCTTGTTTTGAGCTGTCCACGTCCTTGACCATCTGGCTCAGCATTCAGTCACTGCTTGCCCATCAGTGTATACCCATCCATGCAGCCGATTTTCCTTCCAGGTTAAGTGGACGATCAGATGTACCCCCCGGAATTCTGCACTCGAGACAACGTCTTTTCCTACTGTGCTCCAGGGCCACTTCTAGCTGGGGATGAAATGCTGTAGTGGTCCCCCTCTGAGTAGAATCCACATATCACACAGAACCGTCTGCAGACTAAGGTAGAATTATTTTCTTCCCCGTCTGTCTGGTCCTGTGAAACATCACTCGAGGCCACAGGTGTAGCTCGAAAGAGAGGTGGTGATGCTGCAGGAACAGATGCCGTGGAAGTAGAAGCCACTTGTGAATGCAAATCACTTATGCTTTCAGCACTTGCTCAGGTCAGTTTGGACATTTCACTGCTACTGATGACGGAGTGCTTTGGGACATGAGTGACTGGTGGATTGGCAGGTCAGAATAACAACCTCGTGTTGGGCACCTGAAGTTTCATGTACATTCAGACGTTAAAGGTAGTAGCAAGCCGAAAGCTGCACCTCAAAGAGACAGACATGGATTTATGCCAAACCTTGGGCACCTGTGCTGCTGCCCTCCGGCAGCTCTTGTGCAGGCTCCATCCAGCACTGTGTTCTATCACAGACACGTGAGGTGTTAGGTCCTAATAAGTGACAAAGCTGCTCTTTCCTGCTCACTTGTCATATCAGCATTATATCATCAGTGTAATGGATCAGGGTGAAATGTTCTGCAGACTAAACCTGACACGGAGGCCTGGGACCGGTGTCGTCGTGAGTAAGGCAATCCTCTGCGATGATTTTGGGGTGAAATTTATCAATATGGGTACACTTGTTGGAGATTTTTTTTATTCTTGAATAGCTGGGCATGAGTCTGTTTGCCTGTTCGGTTGACTGAAATGTAGGTACCTTGCATGAAATTAAGTAAAGATGCCAGAAATTCTTAGATATGGTTAAAAGAGACATACAAACCCAGGGAGATGGGACTGTTGGAGTGCACTGCCATCCTTGCCAGGTGAAATAAAAATGTGTTTGGTGTTCTCTGCTTATGGGAGAAGAAGAAGGAGTGTTTTCTGGATCAATAGCTGTACACGAGGTTCCAGCAGATATATATATATAGATAGATAGATAGATATATGCTAGAATATATGTGTATATATATATATTTATACCCAATTTTTTGTGTATATATATATGTGTATATATATGTGTATATATACACATATAGTCTGCTAGAATATATGTGTATATATGTATATATACACACATGTTCTAGCAGAATATATGTGTGTGTGTGTGTGTGTGTGTGTGTGTGTGTGTGTGTGTGTATACATAATTTATTTTTGGCTGCACCGTGTGGTCTTAGTTTCCTGACCAGGGATCGAACCCGGGCCCCTGCATTGGGAGCTCAGAGTCGTAACCACTGGACCTCCAGGGAAGTCCCCTCTGGCAGTTAAACTGATTTTCTCCAGTCAGTAGTCTATGCCTGGAGGAGCATATGTGCAGTTAGCTTCCCCACTCAGTTGATTTACAACAGTCCATACGCCCATCTTCTACACAGGCCACGGGTGAGTCAGAAGAGGGTGTGATAGGACCTTGCTCCTGCATCTTTCAATTGGTAATCTTCTCTGAAATTTCCTCTTGGATGACATATTGCCCTTGACTGATTATTTAGCTGGGAGGGGTGTTTGCATAGGCTTCCACTTGGGACTTCGCCCTGTAATAACCCTCACTCCGCCGGTCAGGAAGGCAACGTGGGGATTCCCAAGCATGTCCACTCTGAATGTGCAGTTCGGGAACTAGGACAGTAGCCACACGTGACTTCTCATTGAGTTCACAGGGGACAGTCTGATCAGAAACCTCTTCTACCAGGTAAACTTCATAAGGGTCCCCTCTACCTGGTAAACCTCAGAGGCTTTCCCAGGCCCCAGGCATTCACGTGATCTTCGAGCCAGGATCCAAGGACAGGGCAGTTAACTTCATGACGGCCGGAGGGCAGATGAATCTTGTGCGTTTGTGCTGTTCCTGCAGCATCTTGCTTCAAAGATGCCGCATCCCCTCATTCTGTGTCTCTGAACTGACCCTGGGGCGGGGGAGTGGCTGTGACTCCGTAACAGTGACCTGGGCCCTCAGGATCGGTCTGATGACCGCCAGTCACCGGGCTAAGAAGTTCTGTTGGCTTGTTTGTTTCTTTGCTTTTATACAAATCAAGTAGGATCTTGGTGGGTTGCCTAGAACTATTTTAGTTCTAGGGACCTCAGGATCACAGTTCCTCTGCGATGATTTTGGGATGAAATTTATCAATATGGGTACATTTGTTGGAGATTTTTTATTCTTGAGTAGCTGGGGATGATTCTGTTTGCCTGTTTGGTTGACTGAAATGTAGGTAGCTTGCATGAAGTTAAGTGGAGATGCCAGAAATTCTTAGATATGGTTAAAAGAGGCATACGAACCCAGGGAGATGGGACTGTTGGAGTAAACGTACTAACCTGCTCACCCCTTCTAACTATGTCCCCAGGACGACTCAAAAAAAATACACTGGTGCTGGGATGCCAGCATCTTTAAAGGGACTGTAGTGTGTGCCCTCTTTGGGCTGGGAGGGGGTAAGGAGGAGATTGCTGTTTCTGAAATGGGCTCAGTGACCTCAGTGGGGAGGATGGGACCCCCAAGGCGGAGACCAGCAGCAGAGCTGAAGTACCAGAGGCAAGATGCCGGGACTCCCGGAAAGTTCAGCCGGGCCTCAGGGGGGTCCAGTGCCTTGGTCTGCCTGCATCTTCGGCAGGGATGATCGATCATGGGGTCTCTCCCTGCTTCATAAACTGCCGGAGAAAATAATGTCACCTGTAATTTATTTCCATCTCAAAATGAGGAAAACCTCAACTTCTAGTTCTTCTTTTCTATTGGTAAACATCGCACAAGGCTGGAGATTCCTTAGAGCAGAGCTTTTCAAACGTTCATGTGCATTTGAATCACCTGGGATCTTGTCAAAATGCAGATTCTGGTGCAGCAGGTCTGGGGCGGGATGTGAGATGCTGCAGTTGTCACAAGCCCCCAGGTGACACCGATGCTGCTGGCCCATGGCCCACTTGTTGGAGGAAAGCTTCCCCTTCCCGCCCCAGCTCTGCTTTAACCAGAGCCGCTCCCCACTTTACAGGAGTCTTCTATTAGATTTTATTTGAAACAAAAGCAGTTCTAATTTAAAACAGATCTAACTTTTTAAAACACCTGGCCTAAAGAGTCATAATAAAATTTGATTTAAAAAGAGACAGATGGCCAGTTAACTCCAGTTTCCCTTGTTAAGGGAAGGTAAGGAGTTTTACTTTGGGGATTCCTTACGGATGTAGTTTTCATTTATTCAAGAGGTCGTGTTTGCAAGGCGCTTCAGTGCAAAGCACTATAAAGGCTGAATTTGCCTAGTATCAGCTTTTGCAAAGTGAAATTCTCCATTGCGGCCATCCTGACCTAGGAACCATCGACCCCTAAAACTGCAGTTTCCGTTGGTACACCACAGCCTCTCTCCCTGGGCTGGGGTCCCATCTGGCAATCTCCCCGTGTGCGTTTATATCGACGTGGCACTCCATTTCAATTTCCTGCCATAGGGAGAGGCCACCCGTGCCCAGGGCCTGGAGCACCAACAAAACATTTCAGATGGAGTTTGTGAGACTCTTTTTGTGGAGGGAACACATTCCTTTAGTGAAACTATGAGGATATGAGGAAAGGCAGGAGAAAATGGCTTTCAGATAGACCTATCACCTATGCATTTGACGTGCTTCTAAATTTTGCTAAATGCCAATGACTTTCAGTTCCAGAGAGGTAGAATATCTGTTGCTGGTTCACCTTCCATTGGCCGCGATTCCTAACACGTTAATGTCATGTCCTTCCACCTACTGAAGTTCTTTTCATATTACACTCAGGGCTCCGTTTGAATGTCGCCTTCTCTGTGATGTCATTCTTGACAGCCCTGCTCTGGTCAGAAATAATTGATCCCTACTCTGCTCTCTCGTGTACCTATGCAGAGGTTCCCAATAGATTTCAGATATTAACAATAGATATTTATTTTGCAGTAATTTTTATAAGGATGTCAGAGTGTAGTCTTTAAAGTAACCCAAACAGATTTGACTAATACCTGTCCATTCTACCTGATAGAACACACGTAATTAAATTGTGTGTGTGTTTTATTGGTGCACTTTCATTACAGCCCTTAACACAGCCAGTCTCATATGGTACATTCTTCTTTCTTATAGACTGTAAGCTAATAGAAGAAAAAAATCACATCTATTTGCTCTTCTTTTTAAATTTTTAATACAATTTTTAAATCTTACTTTCCATTTACAGTTATTACAAAATATTGGCTCCATTCCCCGTGTTGTACAATACATCCTTGAGTCTGTCTTACACCCAATAGTTTGTACCTCTTAAACACCCACCCCTATATTGCTCCTTCCCCCCTCCCCACTGGTGACCACCAGTTTGTTCTCTATATCTGTGGGTCTGCTGCTTTTTTGTTATATTCACTAGTTTGTTGTATTTTTTACATTCCACTTATATATGAGATCACACAGTATTTGTCTTTCTCTAACATTTCACTGAGCATAATGCCCTCCAAGTCCATCCGTGTTGCAGCAAATGGCATTATTTCATTCTTTTTTATGGCTGAGTAATATTCCACTGTGTATATGTCCCACCTCTTCTTTATTTATCCATCTGTCGATGGACACTTAGGTTGCTTCCACACGTCTGTTTATTCCTCACATTAGCCCTCATGTAGTGTGTTGTACTTACAAGCTGCTCAGTTCTGTGAAACCCACAATATTGTAAGTGAAATTTTATGTGTATATGTGTGAATACAATTTTGGGGGTTAGGGATCCATAGTGTTCTTTAATTTCTCGAAAGAGTCTGAGAACCTGTAGAAATTAATACCCATTGGCCTAAAGAGTCTCATAGTGAGTCTGTTTATGAAGCAAAAAACTGTAACACACCTCTGTTCGTAGTACTCCTCATGCACTAATTTGCAGGTTTTAAGGCTTGGATTGTGGGGTGTTAGCTGTATGTGAAATGGGGCACGTGCACGTAGCGGCTCAGTTATTTTCTGCTGTGGGAAATAGCAGCTCCTCCCTCGGTTGGCGGTGTGCCAGCGGGGCTGAGTACTTAGCGCTTCCGCGAGGAGGTGAGCTGAGGCAGGAGCAGGGGGGTGCAAACCAGGCAAGGGGGCTGCATGATTAGCAGCTCCAGTAAGAGTAGGGGGGGCTTTGGAATTACTGATGCAAATGAGGTTTGGGGATTATCGCTGGATATCAATTATCCGTGACCTGCGGCGTCCGCTGGCTACCAGTGACTTAACGTTGCCTGTCAGCTTAAAGGATATCTTTTCATTAAATGTAAAAAATCATGAAGACTGGTGAGCCTTGCGAATGGGTGCTAAGATCGCATCACCTGGGCTGGGGTTCCGGCCCGGGGAACAACTTGATTGGGCGGGAAACGGCAGAATTTCATTTTCTATCTCTGATCCATTAATAGCATGAACGTGCCCTGGGCTGTCTTTAGGAGAATATCCTCCAAAAGCACAACTCTTCTCAAACGGGAGGGCGTGGGAATCTCCGTGAAAGGGGAGTGAGGAGAAATTCCCGGGCTCCCTCCTCACCCGCCTCCTCAGCTGAAAACATGCCGGCCAGACAAGGACAAGATAATCACCGCACCGCACGTGGCACTTCTTGGCAAGACGTGTGTTCACCATGTCGCCGCCCTGCCTGCTGGCGCGTGGTAGTAGCGCTACTCGGCGTCGGATCTGTGATCTGCATTCTAACCTTTCCGCTTCCTCCTCCAGCTAGACACCTGCCTGGGCTCCTTCCCACCTGTGGGACGTGAATTAAAATGGAAAGTAGATAGTCAAATGGCGAATGCAGTGTGATGTCCCAAATAATGTTTCTCCCTGGAAAGCAGGAGTATCCTTTTTTTTTTTTTTTTTTTTTTTGCGGTACGCGGGCCTCTCACTGCTGTGGCCTCTCCCGTTGCAGAGCACAGGCTCCGGACGCGCAGGCTCAGCGGCCGTGGCTCACGGGCCCAGCTGCTCCGCGGCATGTGGGATCCTCCCGGACCGGGGCACGAACCCGTGTCTCCTGCATCGGCAGGCGGACTCTCAACCGCTGCGCCACCAGGGAAGCCCAGGAGTATTCTTTTTTGAAGGCTCTCTCATTTGCCTCATTTCTGTTAATTGTTGAGTAACGAAATCCAGCCACCTCTTCTCCCCTCATGAGGGAGAACAGAGTGAGAAAAACAACTTTGGGAGTTTTTCCAAAGGGCGCTGGTATCTCAACAGGCAAAGCCAGGGACTTGTTGCCGTTCGTCTGCGTGTGTGCCCGGAGAATTTGCCCCGCCAGAAAAGGAGGAGGTTCCCCCAACAATAGAACTCTGTGTTTCCCCTTAGCTTTCTGGAAAAACAGAAAATAATAGCAACCTTGGCTCCTTGAGTGCAATACCACAGTACTGCCCACAGCACGTATAACAGCATCACCTAGTGCCTTGAGGGCTCTTCGCATCGTAAGTGTAAGTGGGCTCAGAAAACCATATACATCAAGGAACATACGCGCGCGCACACACACACACACACACACACACGAGATATTCCTGACGACAGCACTGTTGGATCTTATGAGCAGTCTTAGGTCCAGAGAAGTTGAATAAGTTACTCAAAATCACACAGCATCACAGAGATGACTGCACATACTTTTAACTTTGTATTTTTCAGGCCTACAATTCAGCCCTGGGTGTTGCTGCTTTTGGCTCTCTTTCCGTTTAACTTTGGTTTGCTTCCTGCTGCCCCCCAAGAAAAGAACCCAAGAAAAAGAATGCTTACATAAAGAGGGACAGAAGAACAGAATTATGTGTTTTCTCATTTTGCTCACAGATCTCCAAACCCGGAAGGGAGTCCCCAGTGAGAGAGTGGCAGGGCTGGGAGCCGAGCTCCAGGGCCACATGCCAGCCACTGGGCTTCCAGGATGCTCACGGCAACCTGTCCTGCCTCCTGCTGTGCGGGGCCTTGGGGCCAGGCATGCCCTCCGGGCCGCCACGGTGGTGCCAGGAGGGACAGAGACTCGCATTCAGGGAAACCTGTCCCCGCAGGCCGAGCAGCTCTTCTGAAGCCCAGCTGCTGCCCTCCCCGGAAGCCTCGCCTCCTGCAGGGCTCCCACCGTCGCCTCTGAGATCAGTCAGGTCAAGGTCAGATGGCCAGGGCAGGGGAAGCCAAACTCAGGGAAGCAGATTGAGAGAACTGAACGGACACCCGTATGGCAGGCTCCCAGCTGTGACTCAGCAGAAGTTCTGGAATGTGGAGCCTTAACTAAATGTCTGTGGACGAGACCAGAATTGCTGCTCGTGGAATTGGTGGCGAACGCAGAGACGCCGTGGCTGATGAGGGCGTGAACGCGGGATGTTGGAGAGGCGGGCCCTGCTCTCCGCAGAGCAGCTCCGAGGACATTTACGTGCGGTGAGGACCGTCCGCGGTGGGGATGCTCACCGGTGGGTGCTGGAGCCCTCAGGGGAGCCCGGCGGCGTTTCCTGGCTCAGCAGGGGCCGGCGTGCTTGGGCCAAACCCGGGGGCTGTGCCCGTTCCCGGTGTGACGGAGGAGGAACCCCAGAGCTGACCGATGTGGGGAGAGGGCTCTTGGCTTCCGGCCACCAGACGACACAGAGAAGCAGGGTGTAGACAGGAGGGGACAGTCGGCAGGTGTCCTTGCTGGCGTCGCAGCAGCTGTATAGGCGGTGGCCTTTGGTGCTGAGGCCGGAGGGCTGGATGGACAGCCGTGCGAGCTGCAGAGATTCTTGTCCTGCGTGACGAGAGCCCAGAATACACCGGTGATGACGAGCAGAGCGAGGTGTCCCAGGGGGACCCACGGGGGCTCCCCCCACCCCCCGGCTCCTGCGAGGGTAAAGGGGAAATGCTCACCGTGTCCCTTCTGAGCAGCTGGTAGGAAAGAGGGCAGGAGCCGCGGCGGGAAGCTGCTCCGCTTTCTGCCAAGTCCAGAGAGTCCTTCACCTGTCTCTCTTAACCCTCCGCAGTTTAAAGTGTAAGTACCCCTCCAGAAAGTTGTGCCAGTGACTACAGTACTTCAGACGCCCAGTTGGCTTTCTCTCAACGCTGCAGGGTCACGCGTTTATTGGGAGTTATTTATGTGCAAGGCCCTGTACCCGGTGGTAATGCCAAAGGTTAACAGACAATAACACAGCCACCGCAAGAGCGGGACTTGAGTTTAATCCCTGATTCTAGCTCTCTGGCTTTATTTGGCAAATCTCGTCTGTGGAATGGGGTGACAATGCCAGCCTCGTGAAGTAGACCCGGGAACAACATGCTCTTCTTTTATAAAACAACCTACGTGACGCCCAGCAAGTGACAGGCACTCTGTAGATGGAAGTCCCCCCTGCCCTCCACTGAGGCAAGTGGCACGGTCGTTGGGGGGGAAGGATGGTCCTGGAGACACCTGCTGGATCCCAGCCGGGGCTGGGTATCTGAGCAGCAGCCTGCAGCCGCGTGCCCTGGAATTGCAACCAGAGAGGACACGGACACTTCGGGAAAGGAGCCTTTGAACGGTGCTTCGAGGGGCGAGGCGGGGGGAGGCGGCATGGCGGGCCAACGGGACGGCACAGGCCAGGCCCAGAAGTTCCTGGTCGCACACAGCCTGCTCCGAGGATGGGCCCGCCCCGGGGCTGTGGTGGTGCCTGAAGGGGGCAGCGGGCAGGCCTGGGGGGCCCTTGGGTGACCCCAGCGTTACCCTGAAGGGACACCGCACGGCCCTTCAGGGCTCCTCCCGGAGTAGGGGCTGTGTGGACCACGCCTTTCTCGGCAGGCTGTTCCGGAAGCTCCGCGACGAGGAGCTTCTTCAGAGCCCCGGGGCCCAGGACCAGCCCCTTCCTGACTGTGTTCCCGCAGCTGCAGAGGGTCTTAATCGGGCCCCATTGTCTACGGGCCAGCTGAATCCTGAAAAATACCAAAAGAAACATATCACGCCATAGCTCGGAAGTAATGCTGTTACCCCGGGCGTTAGTCAGACTCTTAGTGACGTACAGTGTCCAGTTTTGAACACGAGCGAAGACTGAAGATACTGAGGCGGGACGAGAAGGCACAAAAGGGATCCGAGGGCGGCCGCACTGGTCGGGGAAGGCGGAGGAGGGAGGCGGCTGGGGAGAGAAGGTGACGGTCAACGTCAGCCGTCTCTTCCAAGGAGACGCTTCTCACGGGGCAGAAATGACGTTCCTCCCCCTCGTGGAGACTAGAGCGAAGTGAAGGTCTGGGGCTGCCCGGGGGTCTCCTTTCCCCCACCTGCCCCGACCCCCGTGCAACGAGCAGACGGCGGGGTGTGCAGCCCCGCGGCTGCCCTCAGGCTGCCCGGGGACCAGGACGCAGCACACGTGGTGCAGGGTCGGGGGGTGCGTGGGATGGGCTCGGCCTCGGGTCGGTGCTAACGGGCATTTTAAAGGCTAAGGCGTCTGGGATCTTCAGAGGGGCCCATCTTCAACCACTTGTGGCAGCACGTCCTTGGGGCACGTCCCCACTGCTCGCAAAACACCAGGGGGCTGTGGCTGAGAGGCGGTGTTTGCAGCCTAAGTCTGAGCACCCAGAGGGCAGGCCCCCTGGGAGGAGCAGGACAGGGCAAGACCCCAAAGCAGGAGGCGGGATGGGGCTCGCGTTCAGCCTCCGACAGCTGCTGAGATTGTTTCAATTTTCTTTCAAAGAGGCTTTAAGGGAGAGGCAGCAGGTTGAGAAGGCTGCTTCTTGAGCAGAAGAGAATTCACAAACAGGAAGTAATTCCAACAATGAGC
This sequence comes from Pseudorca crassidens, assembly GCF_039906515.1. Taxonomy (NCBI): domain Eukaryota; kingdom Metazoa; phylum Chordata; class Mammalia; order Artiodactyla; family Delphinidae; genus Pseudorca; species Pseudorca crassidens. The sequence goes on along the minus strand of NC_090305.1, from coordinate 2,820,036 downwards.
AGTCAAATCCAGGTCCACTGTGTGTGTGTGTGTGTGTGTGTGTGTGTGTGTGTGTGTGTTGTGTGGTCCTTTCTGAACAGATGTGTTACATGCCAACGTGCCAGCAGGAAAACTAGGGCACCGAGGGCCCAGAGCAGATTTTGTGGACCCTGGGCCTCCCTTCTGTCCTGACGGCGTTTCACTAAACAATTGCAAGGGGATTTCTGACTCTGCTCAGAGTTTCTTTATCAATCAGGATTCCTTAGTCTGTGACGAATGGAAAAACCCTGTCTCAAATAGGCTTCAATAATAAGGAAATGTATTCCCTCCATCGTAAGGGGCTCAGAGTGGGTCTCCAGAGGCGGTGAATTGAGTGGCTACGATGTCAGAATGGGCCAGGTTCCTTCTGCCCAGACCAGAGCAGGCCGGGTATCATCGGTCCACAAACAATCTCTGCACGAGAGAGCAAATCGTCCCAGACGCCCCTCAGACGCCCTGGGTCTCAGACTAACCAGCCTGACAAACCCAGCCTGAAGCAGCCATTGGCAAAGGGAGAGGGAAAGCCACAGTGGGCTCATACCTCTCAGGATCTCTCCTCGGGTCAGGGTCCAAGCTGTGGCTGGAGTCTCCCCTGAACCGTGCATCGAGGAGGATAGAAATCTCAACAAAAGCAGGATTCTGCTCCGAAGGAGGACTGGTGAGTGGAAGAAACGTGTTTGACAAACACCTGAACCGTGACGGCTATAGCTTCTTTCCCAGAAGAGAGCTGGTTTGGAAAATGACTTAACATGGAGCTAATCCCAAGGGTGTCCATGACCCTACGTCAGAGGACAGGTTTACCGCGCCCACCAGTGGTCCACGGGAAGGCTGAAATGAAGCCTGCTGGGCTCTGCACCCTTACCTGCTCCCCGTGCCGGAACGAGGGCTCTGGAAGCAGACTGTAGGCAGGGATTGGGAGGGGTGTGGGACGTCAGAAGGAAAGGTGCAGAAACCTGCTTCTTGTCTGTGTCCCTCCAGTCCTTCCTGGGGGCATCCAGGCCCTAGGTTTTCCCACGAGGTAAGCCTTTGACACCTCTAACAAATAAGATCGTCTCCGTGGAGCCTAGGCTTCTTTCTGCTGTAGAAAACTAAGCAAAGTGCCTCAAACGTACAGATGCTCGGACAACCTTTGTTGGATGAATAAGTGAGTGGATGGGTGTCTGACCAGCACAGCTACGTGTGTTTCCTGTTAGGCTTCCTGCAAACAGTGAGCAGTGCTCTGAAGAATGTGCTGTGAGGTCAGCGGCAGAGCCGGGACCATGTCCTGGCCGAGCTGTGATCTGGTCCAGGCCCTCTGTGCAATCTGGACGTGGTCCATGGGGACCGCAGCTGAGATCAGCACTGGCACCGGTTCAGCCCCACGCTGCGGAGACGAATGAGGAAAACAACCGCTGGCGTGGGGGGGTGGGGGTTGGGCCTCTGTGGGCGCCTCTGCCTCCACACTCTGTCCTCCGGGCCTCGGGCTGCCACGTGGGGAGCACCCTCCAATTTCGAGGCCTGTGTGCTCGACCTCATCCCAGAGGCTGGCGAGGCCCAGGGCTGTGCGTACTGTTTCTACTAGCCGTAGCGCGTGGAGTGAGACTCCCTTATTTAAATTGAGATAAATTTTGTATTCGAAAACATTTATTTGGGCGAACAGCTATTCCCAATATAAGAAACTAAGTTGAGCTTTAAAAAAATACTGATATGGAAACTCAGTGGAGCTAAATATGGAACACTATTCCATTGTGTAGAGGAAAGGAGGCTGGCTACATTTTATTTTCTTCCATTCTATTTGGCTTTAAATTATAGGAATTTATTCTTTCACAGTTCTGGAGGCCAGAAGTCCAATGATAAGGTGTCAGCAGGGTTGGGTCCTTCTTTTAGTAAAAATTCATTTAAAAAATTTTTAATTGTAGTAAAACACACGTAACACATAATTGACCATTTTTAAGTGTATAGTTCAGGAGTGTGTGTATACACACTCACACTCATGTTGTGCAGATGATTTTAGATAAACTTTTGGTTGAGGTACAACTACTACTGCAGGAAAGTGCACAAAGCCTAAACGCACAGCTCCATGGATTTTCACAGAGTGGACGTTCCCGTGTAATCCAACCCAGATCAGGAAACAGAATGTTATCAGTGCCCAAGAAGGCCTCCAAACGTCTCTCCCAGTCACCACCCACCCACGTCCAAAAAGTAACCAACCACCAACTGCCTTCTGTCACCCTAGAAGTAAGTGTGCCTGTTTTGGAACTTTGTATAAATGGAATTATATAGTATGTACTCCTTTGTGTCTGGTTTCTTTTGTTCAGAGTCATGTTTGAGAGACTCCTCCATGCTGTGCTAATAGTCGTTTGTTCCTTTTCATCGCTGCGTAGTATTCCATTGTATGAATATAGCACTTTTCATCCATTCTGTTGTGGATGGATACCTGGTTGGTTTTCAGTTTGGAACTATAATGAATAATATTCCTTATTGGCTCAATGAACGCCTCTAGGAGGATTTTTGGTTACGCCTTTTGGTGCACATTTGTGATGGAAACCCAAGAGTAGAATTGCTGACTGGTGGGGTTTTCGTGTGTTCAAATTTAGTAGGTGTTATCATAGAATTTTCCAAAGTGGTTGTACCAGTTTACATTCTCACCAGCAGTGTATTAGAGGTCTAATTACTTTACATCTTCGCCAACTGTTGATATAGTTTGTCTTTTTAATGTTATCCATTCTGGTGGGTGTGTAGTGGAATCTCACTGGAGTTTTAATTTGCATTTCCCTGATGAACAGTAAGGCCGAACACCTTTTCATATGCTTATTGACCATTTGGTTATCTTCTTTGGTGTGACACCTATTCAAGACTTCGACCTCCTGTTTAAAAGTTGGCTTATTTTTTTTTCTTATTGATTTGTAGGAATTCTTTATATATTCTGGGCACAAGCCTTTCATTGAGTATATGCATTACAAATATCTTCTCCCACTCTGTGGCTTGCTTTTTCACTCTCTCCCCTAGTAGTGAATTTGTTGATCAGAAGTTCTTAATTGTAACACAGTCAAGACTGTCAGTTTTTCCTTTAAGGTCAGTGCTTTCCGTGTGTTCTGTCTGAGAAATACGTGTCTATCTCAAAAGTCGTGAAGGTATTTTCCTATGTTATTTTCTAGAGCGTTAGTGTCTTTCTTACCCTTTCACATTTGCATCTACAATCCACGCTGGAACTGATTTTGCATATGGTGTGAGGTAGAATCATTCTTTTTTTTTTTTTTCTTTAAACTCAGCCTTGCTTCTTTCAAAAACCATTCATTGTGTTGTTTCAAGCTAAATGATTCAGGCATTCCAGAAAAACCTGGCTTCCAGAGAACAACCGCCCTATTTGTTATTTTGTCCCTAGTTTGAGAAAAAACTCTTTTACCCCCATCTGTAAAAAGAAGATATCAAGCTGAGCTAAGCTTCACTTTATTGACAGCTGTGTGAGTGTTAGGAAACAGTGTACCCATGGTTCTGGAACGTCCTAGAATTTCATCCTTACAAAGAGGGCGCATCTCTCTATTCTGTGCTCTTCTTGGTGTTTATTTTTCTAAAAGTGAACATAAATATTTCCCTTTTGCTCGAGGTGCAGTGCCTGGATCTGTGAACTCCTGCCTTATCGCACTACAGGGAAGGAGCTGTGGGTCCCCTGCCTGTCATCCGTCTTCTGTAGCCACTGTTACCTGGCTCAGGACAAGGCATGGTCTCTGGTTAGATGACGGTCAGGCTGCACAGCCTCCGACTGGGGGGTGTTTCTCCCCAGGTTAGATTATTTATTTACTTGCTAGGTTGTAAAGCTGTCTGCTGCAGAATCTAGGAAACTCCTCGTCCCACGGCGCTTCGTCCCCGTAGTTGAAATCGAGTGTGAAATCCTCTGAGATACAGAGTTGCTCAAAGTATGTTTCATTCTCCCTTTTCTCCATCAGTCCCGCTCTGAGTGCCTCTGGCTGCCTCGCTTTCATTCTGTGCAGCTCCTCGGTAGCCTGATGGATTTTGCCATTACACTGTTTGTTGGTGAAAGTGACTCTCCTTTGGTATCAGTGCCGCATTTTCTCTCCTTCTCCCTCTGTTCACTTTTATGCCTGTTGTATATAATCTTCAGTAGCTTTATTGGGCTGCCATTTTGTTTTGAAAGAGATGTTCGTCATTTTAAAGAGCATCTTTTAGCAAAAATTCATCTTCTTAGAGTTTTCGGGCCTTTGCTAGTAGTTTGTTTGATTTCATGAACCCTCTCCCCCAAAACAAGGGCTGAAATTTTACAAGGCATGCTTCTAACAAAGTAACTTTCATTTGGTTTTAAGAAAAGGTCAAGATATTTGCAATGTCACAGGCTAATGTCATGGAAATATCACTCAGGTGGGAGTGAGCGGAGTTGATTCCAGTCCCAGTTCTGCCATTTACTCTTCAGTGGTCTCAGTTTCCTTGTCAGTTAAATGGAGGAATTGGCTCTCGAGGACACTTTCAGCCATAATATTGTAGATTTCTCTGCAAACGGACACCGCCAAGGTTGGAAAGTCAGGACTGTGAATCAGTCATATAGATTTAGTTCACCTTTCTTAAGGTTTTATATTTTTAAAATTTGTATATGGAGACATTCTTATAAGAGAAGTCAATCTTACTAGGTTTCATCACATACACACACACACACACACACACACACACACACACACACACACTCACAGCAAAACAATGCAAAGTCCGAGTAATGGCTTACTTAGACTTTAATGTTCAACATGACAGTAAAAGTGAAGTACAAAAAAGGCTTTGGATAGTTTTTTGGCATTAATTTCAAATTTCATCTATTAATTTATTTTGTATAGAACCATTTAAATGTTGATATTTCCATTTTAAACTATTTCACTTGAGTTCTTTTGAAAATACATCTCAAAATCAGCTGTACCGTATCCACTATTATTTTCCCCTTTTGATAAGTAGTCTAAAAACACATTTCTAAAAAGCTCTGGCGTTGGAGGTTTCTGGGGAGTGGTTGCTCTGTCAGCACACACGTATTGGGCATTTTCTGTATATCAGGCACAGTGGAGGTGTCAGGAGGTAAAGTAAGACATGGCTATTGTCCTTAGGAAGTCTGCAACCTACCTGGACAAATGAGACTTAAGGAAGTGAAAATGTAAATCACAATAAAAATGTAAATAATGATTAAGGACCATGATTCCCAGGCATTTTTTTTTTAGAATCTGATAAAGTGATTCTAAAGGATGGGCAAGAACTGCCAAGAAAAAGTTGAGATGAATTATAAGCAGTGATTGGGGGGAGGAAGTGCTTATACTTAGTTACCCAAAAGGACTATGAAACCATAGCAATTATAAAAGTCTGCAATAATTTAGGATCAAATAAGGTAATAGAAACAGATCCAAGTGTGTGTGTGTGTGTGTGTGTGTGCTAGTATTCAATACATGATAAAATTGGCATTTTAAAAAAGGAAGAAAGATAATCTTAGATAATTGATAAACTCTTTGGAAATCATGATAGATGCGTCATCATATACATTAAAATAAATCCCAGATGAGCTAAAGTTTAAATGTCAAAATGAGTACAAGCAAATAAAGGTAAACACTCATATGATCTTAGGTGTAGGAAAGGTCTTTTAAACCAACACATTTAAAGGAAAAGAGGGTTAGATTTGACTAATAAAAAGCTTAAAATACATTTTGCATATCAAAAATCCTAGACAATTTTAATCTATAATGATAGAAAAAGTAGATCAGTGGTTGCCTGGGGCCAGGGTGGAAATGGAAATTGACTGGAAAGGAACATGAAAGAATTTTTAAGGGTGATGAAAATGTTCTCAATTTTGCCTGTGGTGGAAGTTACACAGGTACATACATTTGTCAAAACTCATCAAACTTTTCACTTTAAATGACTTCATTTTATTAACATAAATTGCATCTCAGTCAAGTTGACCTTTTAAAAGCCTTGTAAAAATAATTAAAAGGCAGCCTATAAACTAGGAATATATTTGCAACATCTGTAACAAAAGGTGTGAAGAGGAATAAGAATAAGAGAAACATTCAGTGTAAAATGGACCAGGGATATGAACAGGGAAAAGAAAAAAAACGGAGAAGCTCTGTGAAAACAAACTCAACTCCACCAGTAACCACAGAGTGCGAAATCAAAGCCAGCAGAAATCAGTCACATTTACCATACTGGCAAAGAGGGAAAAGAAAAATACGTGTTGCTGGTCAGTATGTGGTGAAATATGCACTCTCGGGTAGATGACATTTTGGTGCAGTATTATAAACCAGGAAACATTCCGATTTTGAAAATTACCAAGCAAATGCACACAGACATCCTCACATATTCTTGAGCCTCCCACCTCCATCCTAAACTCTCATCCCATCTGTGACTCTGTCCCATCCCTGAGCCCCTTCTCCTTGCTTCATCTCTAAACCTGATCCCATTCCTAAGCCTTACTCCATCTCTCACCCTGTGTGGGAACTTCTACTCTTAAACTTGTATGTGCAAGATTATTCTTTGCAACATGTATTAGGTAGCCTTGATGAGCAACAGACCACCCCATGTGGTGGCCATTTAGGGTTCCCAAGAACAGCCAGGGAGCCACCCTGGCGTGCAAGCACACCTCTGGTCTCCGCTTGTGTGCACTTACTAATGTCCTCTCGGCAAATCAAGCCTCGTGGCCAACACAGATCTGAGATTGGAGAAGTAGACTCCTTACCTTGATATTCTCCTTGATAAGAGGCAAATATTAGCTGGACAGGTTTTACAGTCTCCCACACAACATTATTTAATAATGAACTTTAGAAATCATCTAAATGTCCAAAAATAGGGAACTGGTGAAATTTCTAAAATTTCAACCATACGGTAAGCCATGCACGACATTACAGAAAAACATTTGATATATACAGAGGCACTGTGACAGTACAAGACAAAATACTCTGCATAAAACCACTTCAGTGAAGAAAAACAAAGCATGGAAAAAATGACCAGAGGGACAAAATCTAAAACGTTTCGCCCCTATGTCTGAACAGAAGGGTTACGAGAGATATGTTTCCTTATACTTAAAGTATAGGTTGGCCTGGTCTCTGCCTCTTGTTACCTGTGGGACCACAAGTAAGTTCCAGAAACTCTTCAAGCCTCAGTTTCTCCATCTATAAAATAGGGGTTATGCTAACACCTACCTTGTTGTCATGAGGATTAAATGAGATACGTCATGGGAAGGGGTTCACACATAGCCAGGCACATAAAAATTGGTCAATAAATGGTAGATAAGAATTCATTATTTTTTATAGTTAAAGAACATAATAATAAATGCTGTTTTTAGACCACAGTTTGAAAGACATAAACTTACAATAGTATTTATATTTACTTAGTCCCATTGACTGAAGAAGTACATGACAAAAAGGGTCAATAACTTTTCGTAACGTTTTCTATTAGATTTGTGTTTTATTAATCCCATTAATACCGATGTGAAAAATGGCGGTCCATATAATATGTGATAAATATTTACTAAATCCACAGACGATGTGTGCTGTGTTTGATGCCCTGCCAGTGATTTTTGTCTCACGGGTTGGGAACCAATTATTTGAGACAACAAAAGAAAAGACGTAACAGATCAGAGCGGAGCCTGATCAATTGCCAATTAAATCTTCTAGGCAGTGCGTGGATAATGCTGGGAGCCTGATATTTCCTAGACTATGTAAGACTTTCTCTCCATAGCAAATGGCGCCAGAGGTTTGTATTACCCTCAACTATGACCAGCCACAGTTTGGTCTATCTTGCTTTTCTTTCTTGGTTCAGACTCACTGCCCGGGGCTCCGGGGAAGCACAGATTTCATAAGGTTGATGCTTTCTGGGTACCGTTTGCTATTTTTTTAAATCGCACATGTGACTTTCAGAGTTTGATTAGTTTCGAGTCCACAGAAAACCTCCCAGCTTATTTTTCCCCAGCATTCTTCCAAATGCTCTTAACCCCCCAAATCCCATGAAAGCAAAACAAAATGCTGAAGTGGGTGAGATGCATGCCCCTTTCAACCACCCGTTCAAAGCCTGTCTGTCGACAGCAGGTCACCATGCAAGGCTCTGAGAAGACACGGCTGTCCTTAACGGCTAACGTGCAGAAGGGCATCCCCACGCGCCCTGACATTCAGGGCACCACTTCTTGGAGTAAATCCGTATGTTTTCTTCTTGCTGCACGGAAACAGTACTGCCCTGTCTTTTCTTTGGATGAATCTGATGAAATTCTATGATTTTCCTCCTCGGCCTTATCATTATGGACAGAAGAGGCCACAGTTTTGTTCCCTCTTATAGAAGGTTGTCCATAATCTTGATTAATTTAGACACCTCTGCCAGGACGTTCTGGTGAGGCCTGGACAACGTCAACACACTCAGCGCGATAACCATTGTGTCAGCTGAGTGGGGACTTCCGAGGCCAACGTATCCTAATGGGTGGGTTTTATTCTCTTCCTGATTTTGGCTCCAGCCAGACATTGAGGAAGGAGCTCAGGGAAGATTCCACAAGGCCCTCAAGTCCTCTCCTAGACAGCCGTGAGCCCAGCCCCAGGTCAAGACAGTCTGGGGAGTAAGACCTCGAGTATCACCTGCCATGCCTCCACCGACGCCCCATGACTTCATTCCTGCTGGCCTGTGACCCTGTTCTCGTGTTCCATCACTGGCTTTACTCTGACCCCTGGGAAGTGCAGGCTGCTTTAGTCTTTCTGTGGAGGTGTAGCCCCTCCTCTGCACTACCCTCGGTAGTCCTAGGAATACAGGATGAAGCATCAGGGTGCTCCCCGTTTCTGCAGTGAAATGAATCTCCCCGCGTAGCCAGCCTGCCTGGGCTTTGGCAGCCTCTGGATACAACTGAGGCCACGTCCACGGATCCCTGTAGCCCGGCTCTGCAGAGCCCATATCTGTCTTCACAGATTCCCCCTCCGCAAGTGTGTCCGAGGCTCCCAGCGTCCTGTGGATTCACTCACAGATGGGCCCCTGGAACTTAAACAGCCACAGCTCCTGGCTCCCTGACTGTCCTTGTGGGTGTGACGCCCATGGAATCGCTGGGGTTCACTGGGCTCTGCTGCTGCCAGGCTCCAGCCCTGCCTCCCACCTTGCGGCGGCCAGAGCTCACAGAACTAGGGGAAACCGCTGGCCACAGTGTGGTGCGCTCGGCTGTACCGGGGCTAGAGGGCCAAGCTCCTACTGTCCCCGAGGGCAGGGCTTCCTGTTTGGCCATCTGTTCCTGCTGGCCTCAGGGTAAACCTTTCTTAATTTACCCTGGCTCTGGAGAACTGGGAGAGAATGCTGTTTCATCCAAAAAACTGCCTGAGCCCTAAATTGTAACAGTGCTTGGTGCCCCAGTTCTGCAAGTTCAAACAAACCTGAAGCCATCTTCCTCCAGATACACCAGGGCATCAGGATAGCTGGATCAAGGCAGATTCCAGCATCAGCAACCTGTTCTCCCTGGAATCAGTTCTCTGATCTTTCTGTTTCGGAACTGATAAGGTTCTAGACACCCAGGGCATCACATACAATTCGCACATGATACACTGCACAAATGTGAAAAGATATTAGGAAGTAAATGGCGCCCCCTAGAGTTGTTCAGTGTACAACCTGCACAGCCGTTCACAGCGGCCCTTAGTGCTGTCTCTTGGGCCCCGCCGTCCTCACTGTAATATGGATCAGACCTTCTTTCCAATCCTTGACCCTCGAGAGGGTCAGAGATCCACTGCCCCCTCCCGCATACTAATTAGTCTTTATAAAAATTTGCAACAACAAAGAGATGCTGGCAGAACTTCACTCAGAGCGTCTGAGACCCACCCACTGTCCCTGAAAAATTCCTCTTCCGCTTGTAAGACGCTCGCGTCTCTTCAGATTCTCAAAGAATTGTGACGCGTAGACACCAGTAAGTCTTGACAGTGAGTAAGTGTTCCTCGTACCAGAATCCCTGCCAAGTAGCCTGGAACAGGAAATAGAGTCATCACTAGGGTCACAGCCCCCAGTTCTTCTTGACGTCAGCATCTCTGCTGCTACTCCCTGGATAGAGACCATCTGTCAAAACGCCCTCCTCCATCTGTGTCTCCTTTTGTCACTGCTGTGAGGGCTGCCCGGGGATCTAGGAATAGCCTCTGTGTCCCTGTCCTTCTCAGAGGCTCTCCGGGGCTCCGGCCACCACTTGGACTGTGTGCCCACAATTCAGTTGGCTGCCGTTGGGTTATTGTTCCTTTCTTTGTCTGAATAGAGTCCCGTCGGCTACTTCAGACAATGAGATAATCAATAGCGTTAGCTGTTCGGGGTCCACAGATTTCCTGACACAGTGTACGGTGCCCGCGGAGAAACGGGACTTGAAAGAGTTTACGAGGTAGCTCAGACGAGCTAGTTGGAGATACTGGCGCACAATTGCATCTATATATAGGACTGCCCCGGATCCACCCCTGGCCGCAAGCTTTGATACCGTTCTTCGGGGCATTTTGAAGTCCCAGACCTCTTTCCTCACTCAGTTCGGCTCAATGTTAGAGCTTCTTGTAAAGAACTAACTGGGTCCCTCATTATGGTATAATTTGATTTCAGGGCAGGGACAATGAGATAATAACACGGCCCCAGAGCCGGGCGGGGTCACGGGTCAGAGTCCAGGCTCAGCTCTCCCTCTGACCCGCTGTGCCAGCCAGGGGGTCACTTAACCCCTTGGGTCTCTGCTCTCTCATACGCAATTTAAAAGGACTAGAGTAGTAGAGATGAGAGAAAAGTGGCTTTAAAGGTGGGAAGAACCGGGTTTTAACCCCAGCTCCTACCACTTTCTGCCAGTCACATTATCAAACGCTGTGCGTGCTTCCCTTCAGTACAATGGGCCAGTTCGTACTCACCGGGCTGATCTGGGAGAGGCATTAACAGGAAAAACGCTGAGCTGGACACACAGTATGTCTTCAGTGAGTGCTAGTTTTTCCTTTGCTCTCTGAAGATTTGTCCAGCTTTGTTAAAAACTGAATTTGGAGTCAGAAAACCTGGATTTACTTCTCAGCGGTCTCGGTGTGTGCGAGTTGCATGGTGTCTCTGAGCCTCTGTTTCCACATCTGTGTAATGGCCTTATCGCTGCTGGAGCTACATGGAACAACACCCGTGAAAGGGCTTAAAGACATAAAAGATCGTCTGAGTCAGAATGTGCGGGTCGCTCCCCCAGCTCGCTTCCAGCTGTCACACCTCTCGTCACTGTGCCCCCCTCTCTGGACCCTCCACTGCATCATTAAAAACTCCCGAGCAGCGGGTAGGACGGGGTGTACCTTCTCAAAGGGCCCACACGTATGTTTCCACTTCTCAGCGAGCGTTCTCCAAATGCCAGGCCGGTCGCCACCCAGCCCAGGAGGCTCCCAGAGACCAGTTGTCAGGTGAATACCCTTCACAGATGTTCCCTGATCTCAGGCTCTTCAGTGGTGGGGGAAGTGGAAGCCGGCGCGACTCCAAAATAAACAGGTGAGAGCCTCCTGCTGGGACCCCAGCCAGCTGGGTGTTCAGGGGCCTTGCTGTAAGGTGGACTCTCAGAGGAGCGGGGTCGGGGGGGGCAGGCGTCACTTCCCAGAGGGCCTTCCCACACCACGCATGGCCATGCCCCACCGGGGGACACGTGTGCCTTGTATTCACACTCCCCCGCCCGCCGCGGAAACCTCACCACTTCCCTCAAGCATTTCCCGTGACACCCAACCGCCTCTGGGTCCTGGGCTCAGCAGCCAGGAGCCTGACCCCTGGCATGTCGGAAACCCGGACACACATGCTTATAAATGGCTTATTTTAGGATAATAGAATCGAGTGTTGCGACACACCAGACAGACAACCAGGAAGGCATTTAATTGGATTGAGGAGACTTTAAAAATGGGTTTTCACGGCTGGGATCTGTATGGAGTATGAGGTGTTCATTACAGCAATGACATTGTGCAGTTGTAACAGCCCTTGGTGAAGGCGCCCTCTGAATTTTCTTAGAAGCCAAGAGAACTGGATGTACAAAATGAAAATGTTTTCTAGATGTTTGTGAAAGCCCCTGTTAACTATTCTATCTAGTGTTCATGGAAATGGTTTCCCACTGATTCAGCCAAGGGAGCTCATGATTCTGGCTTTATTGAGAGTCAGAGAGTGTCTGTGCATAGGTGCAATCGTACTGTGACCTGGGGACACCTCCCTCTGGGGGTTTCATCCTCAGGGAGGGAAAGAGGGAGATAACTCCCTCCACAGTGACTTGTGTCAAAAGGCTAAGGGCATTTTCCCCCGTGGACAGTGGTCCACAGGGGACAGTGGCTTGACGACCAGCTGGACGCTATAGTTCAAGAGGCTTGCACAGACCAGAGCATGTGCTGGGGATGCAGGAAGGGGCTGGGGGGACACTCTGGATCCTGCTTCCGTGGTGGGGGTAGGGCACACGGCAGTCTCCCAGAAACGGGACCTTGTCTGGTGTTTCCTCTTTATGCTGGCATGGTGACCAGTGGGTGCCACCCGCTGGGTGGCAGCGGGTTCGGAGTGAAAGTCCCAGACCAGTGACTCTCAACCTTCGCTGCACGTTCCAACCCCCCGGGAGCTATAGGTAGTCTGATGCATGGGCCCCCAGGCCAGTGAGAGCAGAATCTGCAAGCCTGAGAAATAGCCTCTCTAGGCCACCATCCTCGTCTGGGAGAGGGGATGTCGTATGTGTCTCACGGGATTGCTGGGAGTCCCACGTGGCTAGTGAACAGTGGTTGGTGGAGCGTCCAAGTTCACGTTCTCCCACCCCCTCCCTCAGCCCTCCCAGCACTGCTCCAGGCAGAAAGTGCAAAGCAGATCACTGGGAGATCCAGACCACTGGCTCCCAAAGAGCGCTCTCTGGATCCCAGCATCACTTGGGAACTTGCTAGAAACCCAGATCCTCCAGGCTCATCCCGGATCCGCTGATGCTGAAAGTCTGGGAATGGGGTCCAGCAGTGGATGTTTTAACAAATCTCCCTGATGCTTCTGACTCATGCTAAGTCCAAGATGCTCCTCTCTTTATCTGTGGTGACTTCTAGCATTGCCAGCTACCTCTGCTCCCTGCTTCGGCCCGGGTTAGACCCTTTGGCTGACTGGACTCTCCCACTCAATGGACACCCCTGGGCCTTAAGTTCTCACCAGGCAGTTCAAGACCAGCCCTGCCACCAGCACCTCCCACCAGTTCAGCAGGGGTCATTTGGTTGTCAGGGCACAGGCTGGCTTCCAGGGTTCACTGCCCATGGAACTAGGCAGGGGGGCAAACACAGAGGTGGAGTCACCAGCAGATCCGGGGCCGTCATTTGAGGGAGAAATTGCTTTCCTGTTTTGCTTTTGAAATGGTTACTGTGCTCACAAATAATGACGCTGCTAATTCTCCATCCTCATCAGATGAGAACCCTTGGGATAAAGATGTCTGCCCTGGGACAGAGAAGCTTGCAAGGAGCTCTCCTTTAAGGCCCGTGGTATGTGCGTGTGTGTGGTTGCCTGGACGCACGCCCGTGAGTTTGGGGTCGGTGTGGTTAGATAGTAGGATGTGAGGAGGGAGAAAGGCAAGCCTATCTCTTTGGGATAAAAGAGTTCTGCTAAATGGTCTGGTTTGGAAGTTTTGGACCAAGAAGGGCTAGAGCAGGGAGATTTCCCAGCCCAGGATGCTGGATTTCATCCATGTGCTTATCTCTCAAGCACGGAGGGAGGGGCCTCTCCGTGCCGTCACCCAGTGTCCCCGAAGACCAGTCCAACCAGAGGGAGGCTCTCCTACCCTTGGCTAGCAGACGGGGCATTTGGGTGAATCCCGCATGCTTTCATGAACGCCAGCAGAATTACCCTTCTGTTGGGTTAGACTCAGGTACCAGGCAAGTGTGAATGTTGACTGGATAGAAACCGGTTACAGAGTCCCAAAAGGAGGGAAGCCAGTGTCCTTGGCTGCAGGCTCCAGACCTTATACAATGCCTCCTGCTTTTCCCTAAACTACATTCATCGTCCGTCCTGTGAATTTCACTGATGGTCCCACACGTATGTGGAAAGGATGCCAGGGTTAGGAGGACATCCCCAATTGCAGTGGATGCAAATGAGCTCAGACTTCCTCACAAAACATGAAATCAACCCCTTGGCCATTCTTCATCTCATGGCGTCTTCCAGGGGCAAACTCGGCCTCGGTGATGACTACCCGGCATCCAAAGGAATAGTGTCGGAGAGCATGGGATTTTCTCTCTGCTGGGCAGCTCCTGCCAATAGTTCGGCCACGAGCTGTCCCTGGTTGGTACAACTTTAACCTATGGTGTAACAGGTGATGGTGTCCAGGTGGGATCTGCAGGTGGCCCTACAGCAGAAGACGAATCGATGGAGGCTTGTTACTTGACAGAAAGGGCTCCGTCGCTTGTAGCTCCGTCGCTTGTATCTGTAGATACAAATATTGCAGCAGTTTTTTCACAAGTGGGAAATAGACGAGCCCATTACAAACTTACCATTCAGGCATTGACACGCCAGTTCACCCTTCAGATCTTTATCCGTGAAGTTTCTTCGCGTGGTGTCATTTTCTCTGAACGTTTTTGTATCTTAAATATATAAATATTCACACAGACCTCGGTGTCATTCATCATATCGTTAGGATGATGAGAATGATTATGGGGTAAATTAAGGACCATAATCATAAATGTAAAACGTGTCTAGATATTTATGAATCATGGTGGTGAAACTGCTTTATAGCTCTGTAAAATCCTTGTCAAATTCCATTTAAATGTGTTTTAAAAAGTAATGTTCTGGTACAAACCGAGATTTTTATAACAGAAATTAATGGAAAGCACTAGGCGCAGTTGCTATGGAGACCGTCAAAGATGAAGTTTGGTTCTTACCAGGACCTTCCTGGTTTGGTCGGAGACAAAAGACCAAGAGGGATGATTTTCTCCAGTAAATTAGAAAAGAAGATGTCAAGATGATGGTGGGTTGTGGGGGACCCCTCCTCCGACCAATGAAGACAGCCAGAGGCATCTGACTGCTGGGGAGGGAAGTCCGATGGCGCTCAGCTCCTGCTTTTACCGCGTTTATCAGAAACACTGGGGCAGGGGGCTAAGGAGGGGGTACCATCCCCTACCCTGGCAGTGACTTCTTCGCGCTGAGAAAGGAGAGCCCAGGTTGAGAGGCAAAGATTCCAAACACGCTGGTGGAAGGGTCAGACCAGACCAGTCTAGTTTCTCCGGTGAAGGAAGTTCAGATTGTCAGTTGTCAAAATGGTGGTGAGGCCTCCAGACCCTCGAAGCCCTGGGTCTTATACGTGAACTGGGGTTTCACACTGAGATGAGCTACAAAGGTATTGGGTTGGCCAAAAAGTTCGTTCGGTTTTAAGTAAAAATACAAGACGCATTTTTCATTTTCACCAAGAATTTTATTGAACAGCGTGTTCACTAACCAAACGAGCGTTTTGGCCAACCCCGTATATTCTTATGAAGACATGTGAATAGGAGCGAGATACAAACAGGAATTATAACAGTGAAAATCTAGTGGGTCAGGTAACTAAGTGTGCTTGCCTGTGTGTCTTCCTTAATCCTTGCTTCTTACCTTAATCTTTTATGACCCATTGTTCTGTAGAAAAGCTTGGTCTTAGAGACTTTTGGAGACGTGCTTGGTGCCCCCATGTTGATCCCCTTGGCTCAGCACTTGCTGCCCCCACTCCCAGCTCCCACCCCCCCCAGGTGCTGCGAGCTCGGCTGGTAGCTGCTCTTGTCTCGTGGGGGGACGCTCCCTGGGGAGGTCACCCCTCCACCTGCAGGGAGTGGTCAGCCCACGCCCATGACTGACTGTCGTCAGGGGGTGAGGCTTGTGCTCCAGAGTGCGCCCCGGCCCCCCCACCGTGATGGGAGTCACATCCCTGCCCAACCCCCCTCCCTGGCCTGCTTCCCTCACCCCCTATAGCGCGTCCTGGACAGCACTCCCCCCATCAAGAGCACTGCACCAAATCCTTGTCTCAGGCTCTGCTTCCAGGAACTCTGACCCAAGACAATAACCACAGAGCAAACGGCGCCTCCGTGAGGTCACCAGGCCACACACCCCATCACAGCTGATGCACGACCTTAGAGCCCCAATTTCCCAATTGGAGTCCCATAGCACTCTGCTGTTTATGCTTCCAAGCTGAACTGTTAGGTCACCAAGGGAAAATGAGGAATGGAGTAAAGTTTGATGATTCTCTGACCAATTTTAATAAACCACATTTACATGGCATCATGACTGACAATTGGAGTGATTCGTAATTAAGACTAGATCATGTTTTGGCGGGACACATTCAGCTAGTTCTTCTGTTTTGTGGACACATATAGATGCCATTTAGAATTCACTTGGTCTTATGAAATGATTGAGACCCAATACAGGTCATAATATCAGTGCGGTAAAGACCAGCCGTTGTATATATCACGGGAAAGCTGGAATCTTTGTATGAACACAAAAGATGTTGAGAGATAAACCAGATATTTCCATAGCTACCGAACTGCAAACGGAGAGTTAGTTATTTAGTGAGTCAGATCGGGAATCCACATTACTTGTAGGTAACACTGGCCTTTGCTTGTCTGGGCTATTCATCTGTAAAATGAAAGCAGTAACTTTGAGGGCCGTGGTGATGGTCAGTATGTTAATTGATTGACTCATCCATCCATCCATCCATCCATTCAACATTTATGGAG
Source organism: Pseudorca crassidens (assembly GCF_039906515.1). Lineage (NCBI taxonomy): Eukaryota > Metazoa > Chordata > Mammalia > Artiodactyla > Delphinidae > Pseudorca > Pseudorca crassidens. The sequence continues at coordinate 2,803,393 of NC_090305.1, read as the reverse complement.
ACAACACCTGTGTTTGGCACGTGGACGCAGAGACGTATCAGACAAGGTGTCCAAACTCAGGGAGAGGCAAGCACAGACACCTGTAAAACACACTGGTTTCACTGATGGGTGAATGAGACACAAAATGTGGTCCATCCATGCAATGGGATATGATTCAGCCTTAAAACGGAAGGAAATTCTGACACAGGCTACAACGTGGATGGACTTTGAGGACCTCATGTTTGTTGAAATAATCTGGTCACAAAAGGAGAGATACTGCCTGGCCCCACTTAATGAGGTCCCTAAAGCTGTCAAATTCATAGAGACAGAAGGTAGAATGGGGGTTGCCGGGGGCTGGGAGGAGGGGGAGAGGGGAGTTAGTTTCTAACAGTGGTATGGACTGAGTTGTGTCCCCTCCAAATTCTTATGTGGAAGCCCCAGCCCCCAGCGGGACTGTAATTGGAGATGAGGCCTTTAAGGAGGTGACTAAGGTGAAATGAGGTCATGAGGGTGAGGCCCTAATCACATAGGACTGGCATCCTTTTAAGAAGAGGAAGAGACACCAGAGCTTGTCCCTCCCCCAACACATGAACACAGAACAGGCCACGTGAGGACACAGTGAGAAGGCAGCCGTCTGCAAGCCAGAAAAGAGTCCTCACCAGACCCCATCCCTGACAGTGCTTTGATCTTGGACTTCCAGCCTCCAGAACTGCGAGAACGTAGATGTCTGTCGTTTCAGCTGCCAGGTCTGTGGTATCTTCTTACCGTAGAAGACGAATGCAGATGGGTAGTTTCAGTTTGAGAAGATGGAAACGTTCTGGCAAAGGCTGGTGGTGCTGGTTGTACAACAATGTAAACTACTTAATACCACTGGACTGCACACTTAAAATGGTGAAAATGGCAGATGTTACGTCACGTGTGTTTTACCCCAATAGAGAAACCACACACACAGCGGTACCTGTCGTCGGAGGGAATGTGCGGGCTATTCTGAGCTCTGACAGGGAGGCTGGCACGGCTCGGGTGGGACATGCATGGCCGGAGTGGGAAGGAAGAGCTAGAAGAAGTGGAGAAGGACGTGCAGGCCAAAGGGCAGCAAAAGCCAAAATGCGAACGGGGCGAGGAAGGGTGACGTGTGTGCTGTGAACGACAGGCCGTTGGCTGTTGCTGGGGCGGGAAGTGGCGGGCGAGGCGGGGAGGCAGCGCAGCTGGCCAGCCACAGAGCTGGAGGCCGCGACCGTGAAAGCCTTGAACGCCGTGCCGAGGAGCCTGGCCTTCTCCTGAAAACAGCAGGAGCTGCTCAAGGGTTGTAGACAGGAAGTAACAGGGTCAGAGGTGTGGCTAAGTGACGTGACGGATGGGAGGCCCTTGGCAGGTTGTAAACCCTGCAGAAATGTCAAGCTTCGTTACCGGTGTTATTGTTACAGTGACAGCTGCAGGTGATACAGGGCATCTGGGGAAACAGCAGCACGCAGGGTGGCGGGAAGGGTTCTGGGGGCGACCGCGGGGCACAGAAGCAAGGGCAGGAAGCTCACGTTCTCACCGAGAGAGAGCCTAGCCTGCGAGTGGCGGTGATGAACCAAGAACGTGACAGCAGGGAGCCACTAGGAGACCCTGGAAGAGCGCCAGCCAGCCAGGCCCGCAGGTTCCGCCCTGGGGACAGCGGGTTATGCACAAGGCTGGCCAGGCCTCGGGGCTTATTAACAGCACTGTTTCCACGTCAGTGATGTTGCCCACAAATCGACACAGAAAAGATAGAAAAGGGTGGGGCTCCATGGCGGGAGCAGAAACGGACGTGGGGCCTGGGGAGCGACAGAAGGCTCTTCTGTAGACAGAAGTTGGCCATTTGAAAGGATTTGAAATGTTTGTTCCGTGGTACTTCTTCAGAAATAGTGAGTCAAAGAGCTCTTACCCTTTGGCACAGAACCGGCTTGACCCTCAGGCAGCGGAAGCCTCCACCTGGACAGCAAGCTGCGGAGTTCGGAGGAAAGCCTGACTCTCAGTGAGGAATTTGTGCCTGAAATTTTGCATGTAATTCAATTTTTGTAAACTTTCCCGACTGACTTACATCAGAATCGACGGGCCACGGTCAATTCGCTTCTGATGGATTTTTCACTTTGAAGGGGGTTGTTAGAGCATTCTCTGCATCCACGCTTCATTCGGGGTCCACCGGAGAACACACACACGCGTGCGCGCGCGCACACACGCGCACACGCACGCACACGCGCACGCACGCACACGCGCACACACACGCACACGCACGCGCACACGCACACACACACACACACACACACACAGCCCCACGAGGCTGGCGGCTTTTAAAGGAAGCCGGGGGCAAATCCTTCCAGGCCGTGAGCAATCATTTCCCAGCACTAATGTTTGAAAGTTCAGACTTTCCTATTTGGCCACACCTGGAATACGTTAAGCTGAGAAATAAAATAATAAGAATATCACAAAAGCGTTTCACACCTTCATCTACAACTCCAAAGCCAAGAACTCACCAAACATTTATTTGGCCCCGATTAGCATACCACTAGGTGGAGAAGTATTTTGTTTATTTTTACTCTGCCTGTCTCTAAAAAATATTTGTGGTAACTTTACAAAGAAGTAGAAGCAGAAGACAAGGCTTCCTGTTGGGAACAGTATCTTTTCCTCTTTGAATCCCTGGTGCCCAGCACAATCTGAGGGACATAAGAGTCCCTCCACCCAAAGTTCTTTCAAGGAACGAATGAAAAATCTATAATCAATTCAGCTGCGGAGTCAGGACACAAGCCTAATAAAGCAATTGTATATATATTATAAGTTTATAACTCTAATGGATGCTGAAGGAGGGATAGAGTAAGAGGAGGTGTGAGCCTAGGGAGCGGGGCCAGCATGGGTGAGCCCCTGCCCTGCCCCCAGCACATCCTTTTCTTGCTCCAGTGAACCTGAGCCCATTGTCACAGAAGAAGAAACAGAAGGTCAGAGAGGTCTGTGTCTTGTACGAGGTCCACACGGCCAGTCACAGAGGATGGCGAAGTAAGGAGGAAGACGCTGGGATTTAAGTTCCATTGTAGGTCTCCACGTCCCTATCTTCCCCCTCTATTTGCTAAGTGCATTGAAGGTTTTTGGATTGAAAAGAGACCACCTTGGGGCTGGTGTCTGGGAAGTGGAGGGAAGGAGAGGAGGGGAGACGGTGCCAGCAGGAGAAGACGGCTCTCCAGGAGAGCAGGAGGGAGCTGTCCTGGGAACGAGCCAGATTGCTACAGCCTCGAGGGGCCTCCCGTCCCAGGCCAGAGCTGTTCCCTAACATGATGCTTCTGTGGTCAGCCCTACAGTGCAGGCCCTTAGATGCCCGGCCGAGGCTGAACATTTATCCTGTAGCAGCAGGAGCCCGTTTAGGTTCAAGTCTGATCAACTGCAAAATCATCGTAAGGGGAGCCTGCGCTATTTAATAAGAATACGTAGGAAGGGCACGGGAAAGCCGAGGTTCCTTTGCTGAGGAGGATATCTGAGACACAAGCTCGTCCCTCCCCATCCTGCCCCACGCCCAGCCTTTGTGGCCCTTTGCACGTGGCCCTGGTGTGACAGGTGGCCCTCGTGACTACGGCTCAGGCCTGTGCAGGACGCACCTCAGGCCTCTCGTCCCGTTTCTCTCCCAGTGGCAGCAGCAGTGTCTTTCTGTCCATCTCCCTGCATCCAGGGTGGCTCAGCGTGTGCAGAGTGACATGAAGTATGAGGCCAAATGACCCGACTTCCCTCTCACAGGCTTTGGGCTCCGACCTGGGATCACCAGGCAAGTCCCAGAGGGCGGGCAGTCCTGTCCCGGGAAGAGGCTCCCCAGGGCTGGGACCAGGGAGGGAGCCCTGGATGGAGGTCAGGTAAGGACTGGCTTTCCTGTACCAGCATCACGGAGATACTGGTTCGGCCATATGGATGCCAGACGAGACTCGAGATGGGCTCAGATGAGCCATTGCTCAGCTAAAGCCAGAGAGGGAGGCTGGGTACACGTTTTGAGAGCAGACCTCAAAGAGCAAACACTTCCCAGGGGGTAAAAAAAAAGTCTTTATTGACGTGCTGACTTTTCATGTGAAAACCTCACTATTTCATCTATGAAATTCTGCTCTCTGACCTGGGGCGTCCAAACCGTGACGAATGACTCTGCTGACCCCAGAGGCTCCCCCAACTCCCCACACCTGTCCCCGCCCCCAAACCAGCCCTTCAGCTGCGGCTCACACCCACTCAGGTGCTTTCCCGCCTGCCTCCCCTGCCTTCTCTCGTTCCTGGGTGCTCTGATGAGTGCCTCCAAACCCAACACTGGGAGTCCCTCCCCTCCCCGTCCCAGCGGGGCTCACCCGCCCCCCCCCCCCCAAGCCCTGGGTCAGTCTGTTTGCGCCGCTGCATTTGCATGCACAGTCCAGTTGGAAGAAAACCACGGCGTCGCTGACGGTTTACTGTGTCTGGTCACAGATCTCCGCCACTGCCAGCAAGGCTTTTCCTGTCCCTGGCCAGACCCCTTTCTAGTCCTCGAGGCCCGATTCCAAATCCACCGCACGCAGAGGCACCCGAAGGTCCAGGTGGTGGCCGGCGCACAGGCCTCTGCGGGCGCCCGGGGCCCAGCGGGCAGCCTGGCTCGGTGCAGAGCTGAGCTCCGAAGCAGGGCATCTCCCACAGTGACCCGGGGCAGGAGCCAAGCACCAGGGCAGGTGAGGACAGGACGGCGGGGACGGGGACACCCCTCTGGGGACTCACCGGCTGTTTGGGGGGAATCTGAGGGTCCTGGGTTCCCACCCTCACCCTACGTGGGTAGAATCAGAGCAAAGGAAACAGTTCCTATTGAAACTTTTTATTCCTAGATGTGAGGCCTGGGAGACTCAGAAAACACACAGTTTAAGTAAGAGGCTCTTCATAAACTTGAAAAAGGAAAAATACCTCCTTTATTCTTAGGAAAAATCAAATCTACCAATCCAGGCAGTTTGTTTCTTAAAGGGAACAGACTAGTGATTTCATCTTTAAGTCAAAGGTCCAGAGGGTGGTGGGTCATTTCTATAAATTGGCATCTTTGAGTGAAAATGAGTGAGGGGTGCAAAAAGCCAAAAATTGATACTTCTGTATTTAATAAAGAAGTAATGTTTTTATAATCAAAATACAAAATATGACAAAACCCCAGGGGTTTCCCAGTACCTCCGGGATAGTCTAGATTCCTCAGGACAGGGTCCCAGGGCCTGAAAACCATGAGCTGCTTCCTCACCCATGACTGGCCCTGTCCACCCAACCTCTGCTCCAGCATATTCTGGAAAAGGCCCTGATTTCTTGCCTCCCTGCCCTTGGAGGATGCTTCTCTCTTTAACGGGCTGAGTGCTTTGTCCCCCCTAAATTTGTATGCTTAAGCCCTAACCCCCCTTGTGATGGTATGAGGAGGTGGGGCCTTTGGGGGGTAATTAGGGTTAGATGAGGCCATGAGGGTGGGTCCCTCATGATGGTATTAGTGGCCTTGGAAGAAGAAGACAGGCCTTGCTACCCCTTCACCTGCACACACGCACCCAGGAAAGGCCATGTGAGCACCCAGCCAGGAGGTGGCTGTCCGCAAGCCAGGAAGGGAGCCCTCACCAAGAACGGAATCAGCTGGCTCCCTGCTCTGGGGCTTCCCAGCTTCCAGAAATAAGTGTCTGTTGCTTAACCGCCCGGTGGTATTGTATTATAGCAGCCACGATGGACGCGTGCAGCTAGCAGATAGCTGCTCAGCCTGTAAGACTCAGTTCAATCACTGCTCCTCCCCGTAGCCCTCCTCCGCCTGAGATCCAGGGAACCAGTCCCCCTCCTGCGCCCTCAGAGCCCTCTGGTCCCAGCACTTCTGCAGCTCTTGTTTGATGGCGTCAGACCCTCTGGTTCCTGTCTGTCCTGCCCACCACACGGCACACTCACGGCCGGGGTCAGGTCCTGCTCACCTGTATCATCATCCCCCGACCCGGCCGATCACCATCTCCATCACTGTGTCGACGTGTCGTAGTGACTTGATAAATTAGTCTTTCGAAGAAAGTTTCTTTTTATATCTCTGAACTTCTTGGTCATCATTAATAGTGTCACAGAGATAATCTTCATTATTAAGAAGAATGGCAGGGACTTCCCTGCTGGTGCAGTGGTTAAGAATCTGCCTGCCAATGCAGGGGACACGGGTTTGAGCCCTGGTCCAGGAAGATCCCACATGCCATGGAGCAACTAAACCCACGAGCCACAACTACTGAAGCCCGCGTGCCTAGAGCCAGTGCTCCGCAACAAGAGAAGCCACCGCAATGAGACGTCTGTGCACCGCAATGAAGAGCAGCCCCCGCTCGCCGCAACTAGAGAAAGCCCACGCACAGCAAAGAAGACCCAACACAGCCAATAAATAAATAAATTTACATATAAAAAAAGAAGAACAATTAGAAATATAATCATCATTAAAACAGGATTTACCTAGTGCCTATGGGTGTGGGGACAGAAGAGTTAAACAGAATCTGTGTCTAGAATAAAATTCACATGTAATCCCTGATATCAAGGACTTTGTGGTCTGATCAGGGTGGCAAGACATGGGATTTAGAACCATGGGATTTTGAGGTTGAGCAGGTGTAGTTAGACAAAATAAAACAACAAACTAACAAGTGTCCAGATGGTTTTGATGTCGGGGACCTGCTCCAGCACGGTTCCATCTCCTGTAGCACGGCCACTGCAGGCCTGGGGGGTGGTCCCCACTGGGAGCACATGGAGGTCTTAGGGGGCCCAAGCTGGGCTCAATGTCAAAGTTGGGGGAATGGCTTCCCCCACTGGGTTACACTCAGGTAAAGGGCCCCCCCAAAAGTGTCACAAAGTGTAATGAAGGTTCTGGTCTTATTCTCTGACCTCAGAACCTAGACAGGAATCCGGGGAGATTGGCTGGGATGGCTTCAAGGAAAAGGTGACGTGCTGCACTCAGAGTCCCTGCTTCTCTCCAGCAAGGTCGTTCCTGGGCCAGGACTGTCGCATCATTTCTTATTTCCTTACAGAGTTCTTCCCAGAGAATCCCCTCATTCTCCCTTGTGTCAGTTCAGGCCCTTTGAGACACAGATGCCGAGACCAGAGGAAACATGCGAGAGATTCACTGCATGAACATTTGTGACAAAGGGGAGGGGGGCGCAGGGGTGGGCAGGGAGGGCCTTCACCTGCAACACAGGTGTGACACCTGGGCGGGGGAACGGGGGCAGGAAGAGCCTCAGACCTGAGTCCTGAGGGTCCCGGCTGGGCCAGCAGGGAGTTGCTGAGCTGGAGCTGCCCGATGAGGCCTCCCTTAGAGGGCGGTCTGGCTCTAGGACGCCCTGGGCACCCAGAGCAGTGGGTCAGGCATGCTGGCCCCGGTGGACCCAGGGGTGAGGCACCTGGAGGCCGTCAGTTAGCCGTGCTCCCCGCAGAGGTCCTTCTGGAGGACTGCCCCTCCCCTGAAGCTAGGGCTTTGCTGGAAGGCCTATGAGCCGTGTCAGATCCCCAGCAGTGAACATGACCTGACTTCCCTCCCAGGAGGAGGCAGGCCCCCAAGCAAGCCTCAGCCCCCTGGCTTAGCAAGAGGCCCACCTGAACCGTAGCAACGAAAAGCGGTAAGGGGGCACTCGAACTGCAAACACCATGTAGCAGGCAGGAAGTTCATGGTCACAGGTGTGCAAAAGTAAATCCCGTGATTTACTTAGGTAGTTTAGTAGCTTCTCCGTCAGCTCCAGCTTCCTCTGCCAATTTGGGGCCACCTTCGTGAATTCAGAGCATTCCTACCCCTGCCCGTCCCCAGGGTCCCACACACGCCCCGTATCCCACCTGTCGTCGTGACACTGGGGGAGGATGGCCTCCCCTGGCTTCGCTGGAGGTCGTCTCAGGCCAGCCGGCCTGGGGTCATCAGCCTGTGTCTTGGCAGCTCTCCTGCTGCCCCTGGTGCTGCCCGAGGGGTGGGGCTCAGACAGCCCCCCTCAAAGCCACTGCTGGAGCTTCGGTTGTGAACGTAGCTGACCTGTCTCCCTCTCTCCACCTCCTGCAAGTAGCTTCTGCATTACGACGCTTCTGCAGCGGCCTCAGGAAGGGCCGTGACCTGGGGCGAAGCAGCTCTCTTCAGCTGTGGCATTTCCGGGAGAGAGCCTACAGCTGCACGTCTGCTGGTGACACTTCCAGCAGCTGGGGGAATAGATCCTTCCTTCCTGAGAGAGGGTCCGGGAGGGATCTCCCTGGCATGAGAATACTTGGGTGCAAATACTGTGGCAGCGTGGACCGCTACGCACTCCCTCACAGTGCTGTGAGGGTGTGAAGGTAAGGAACGCGGAATTAACACCAGCGTGGTTCGGACCTGCAGACCCATCCCTCCCCTTCAGAGGGCGTGTTCACGTGACCTCTCACCCACCGAGCACCGTTCACTCTGAGGGGAGGTGTCCCACCCGCCGGCCTCTTGCTTCTCTCCCTTACCTGTTCTCCCCTGGACCGCAGGCTGTCAGGGGATCAAAGCAGTGGATGCAAACAGCCCGTCAGCCATCAGCCAAATCGGTTTGGAAGGGTTCCCAACAGCCTCTCGCTCCTGTTTCCCTGGATAAACCTCGAGTCGCGTGGTTACAGTATCTGTGCGGGGCATTTTCCCAGCATTGCTGCTGCAGAAGCAGAAAAAGGCTCTGGTGCCCCGGGACGGCCCCGCTCCGCCCATGCGGAGGAGAATCACATACTCAGACGGTGTGAAACCCAGCCTAGAGCCCAAACCGAGACCCTTCCCTGATTTTCTGTGCAATCCGGGTAGCAGGGTTACGCACGTCTCTGCTATGGTCACAGATGATGAGTCAGAGCTGGGGTAATCTGGTAGCACCCCCAGAAGTGCTGCAAATAAGCCAGGGAGAACTCGGCCTCTCCTCCTGTGCCGGACCCACCGGGGCCGTGCTCTGTGACGTTTCGGCTCTAGAAGAGCTCCTCTCTCCTTTCCAGCCTCCGTCACGGACAGGACCGCCCGAAGTCCCCACCACCAGCAACTCACCGCTTTTGATGATAAGGAGAGTCCTTCTCTCACGGCCTCTTGGTTGAACTTGGAGATTCCCCTGGAAGGGGGCTGCTTGGAGACACGGAATGTAAGCCTGGGGGGGATCTTGAAGAGAACCCAGTTCTGTGTGCTCATCACACTGGCCACTGCAGCCCCCGTGGAGGCACTGGACAAATGCCTTGCAACAGGGACTTTCCTGGACTCTGCACAGGGAAACCTCCCTTAAGCTGGAGTGTCATTTAAAACATCATTTTTATAGGAAAGCAAAACCAGGGTACAACGTGGTGCAGAATGCCAACTTTGTGTGAACCTTTAAAGACATTGTGATGTGTTGGCCCCTTTGGACAACTGCTCCTGAGGGCTGTGGAGGTGCTTTGCCCCAGCAATGCCTTTTCTGGGTGTTAGGATTTGGTTACAAACAATGATGTGGGTTTTTTTCCTCACACCACCAAGCAGTTGGCTCAGTTCTGACGCTGTCCACCTGGAGAGAGCATCAGGTCCCACAGGCGAAGGGCTCAGTCCCACAGACCACTCTCTGCCCCCCCACTGCAGACACCTGTCACAAGCCCAGGGGGTCACCTGTGCTTCTGACCTCCTGGCACAGGTCAGAGGTTCCCATGACCCCGTCCTCAGGTCCGATTAACTAGAGTGGCTCACAGAACTCAGAGAAACGTTTTACTTACTAAATTCCTGGTTTATTGGGAAAGGATATGACTCAGGAACAGGCAGATGGAAGAGGTGCACAGGGCAAGGTGCAGGGAGGGGCTCAGAGCTTCCACGCTCCCCCTGAGCAACCAGTCTCCCCAAATCTCCAAGTTGTCACCAACCCGGAAGCTCTCTGAACCTTGTCCTTTGGGGGTTTTATGGAGGCCTCATCACATAGGAACTATCGATTAAATCATGGCCACTGGCGGTTGAACTCAAACTTCAGCCCCTCTCCCCACCCCAGGGGTGAAAGTTCCAATCCTCTAATCACGAGGCTGGTTTTCTCGGCAGCCAGCCCTCATCCTAGGGTTACCTAAGGCCTTTCTAGAAGTCACCTCATTGACAGAACAAAAGACACTTTTATCACTCTCAACACTTAGGAAATTTCAAGAGTTTTAGGAATTCTGTGCCAAGAATTGGGACAAATATATATCTCTTATTATAAATCACAGTATCACAGTATATACCCCAAAGAATCAAAAGCAGGGACTCAAACAGATACTTATACACTTGTATTCGTAGAAGCATCATTCACAATAGCTGAAAGGTGGAAACAGCCCAAGTGTCTATGGATGGATGATGGGTAAACAAAATGTGGTCCATGCACACTGTGGAATACTATTCAGCCCTAAAAAGGAAGGGAATTCTGACACAGGCTACGGCATGGGTGGACCCTGATGACATCATTCTAAGTGAAAGAAGACACAAAAGGACAAATATTCTGTTCTTTTGATGTCCCTAGGGAGGAGGGGTGTTGGGTGATTACCGTTTACTGGGGACAGAGTTTCAGATGGCAAGAAGAAAAGGGTTCTAGAGAGGATGGAGGTGATGGTCGAACACAATGTGAAAGGTCTTAGCACTGAACTGTACTTTTTGAAATGTTAAGATGGTAAAGTTTGTTATATGTATTTTTACCCCCAATTTTAAAAGGTTGGGGAGCACACGAGACAGGTTTCAAGACCGGGTTGTCCCCGACGTGTCCGTTCACAGGGGTCAGAGGCTGAGGTCGGAGCGTGGAGGTCCTTTCCCGGGTGCCTGGGTGGTCAGTGCAGGGCCTGAGCCCAGGGTCCCTGAATCCCGCGTCCGTGCTCTTTCCTCAACCCTCACTCTTCATGGTTCCTCTCCCCGCTGGCAGGAGAGATGCAGGTGACGAGGGCAGTCAGTTCAGGTAAAGGTCGCAGCGTCGCTTGTGCCGCCTTGACTCCCACCGCCCTGTCCAGGCCTCTACCGCCTGAGTCCCTGCCATAGCCCCGGCTGGTCCCCCACAGCCTCTGGTACCGCCTGAGTCCCTGCCGCAGCCCCGGCTGGTGCCCCACAGCCTCTGGTACCGCCTGAGTCCCTGCCACAGCCCCGGCTGGTGCCCCACAGCCTCTGGTACCGCCTGAGTCCCTGCCGCAGCCCCGGCTGGTGCCCCACAGCCTCTGGTACCGCCTGAGTCCCTGCCGCAGCCCCGGCTGGTGCCCCACAGCCTCTGGTACCGCCTGAGTCCCTGCCGCAGCCCCGGCTGGTCCCCCACAGCCTCTGGTGGACCGTCTCCTGCAGGTACCGCTGCCGCACGGCGACAACCACGGCACAGCCCTGTCCCCAGGTGGTCCAGGGATTCCCATTTTCAAAAACAGAAATGGCAAAAAAAGTTTCAACTTCAGTGCAACTCAACCGGTCAGGCATCCTGTCCTCCTAGAAGCAGACGTCGAGATGGGATCAAAGGTCTAGGAGACCAAAGGGGGAGAAATAGTCAGTACCTTGAAGGGTAAGCAGGTGGGAGCAGGGTAGGCAGGCGGGACCTCTGACCACCATGCCGGTCTGAGCCCTGGGGAGAGGAGGGGAAGAGCCTCAGATGGTCCCGGCCAGACTGACCGGGAGCCCTTGGCCCGAAGCTGCCGGGCGCTAGTGGCCCTGCTGTGCCTCGCCGTTGTCCAGGAGCACCTGGAGGACGTGTGGCCAGCCGTGGACACCGTGAGCAGCCATAGCTCAGCGGGGGGGGGGGGGGGGGGTGAGCCACAGCCCAAGAGCATCCCTTCTCCCAACCTCTTACACAGAGACAATTCCTCCGTCTGCCAATGAAGCTCTCCCATGGCCTGGTCCCATGTCCACTGAGATGCTACATAGCTTCAAGGCCAAAGCCGCCTCCACCTCAGAACCTTCCCTTTGTCCCGTCTCTCCTCGAGGCCACGCCCTGTGAGCCTACCTTGTGGCACTTGCTACATTCACCCAGATCTTTGCCGTGTGCAAACTCTACCCCCTCGTCTAGACGGCCCCCGGGGGCCGGGCCGGTCCTGTCCATCCTCGCCGGGCTGCTCTCAGCACGGCATCTTCTGTTACTCCACCAAGGGCGTCGACGTGGAGTCTGTCTAGTCAAGTCAAATTAGCGTCCTCGCATTGATGGCCTCCCCGGAGGGGATGCCCAGTTCCGTGCCAGTGCTGGGCCGATGACCGGGCGAGCCCAGCCAAGGACACAGGACGGGTCCCCTGTGCTCGTCCCTCCAGGGGCAGCGTCCTCGCCTCTGTGCACTGACCTGTCGTCTGATTCACGTGGGGTGCACGCAGCGAGCCATCCGGGGTTCAGGAAGAACAGACCTTGGGAGGCGGCCTTTACAACTTAGCACGACACAGAGACCAGCTACGTAACTTTTAAAATAACTTTAAAAGACCCTAGCAACATGTAAACAGTAGGTAGTTAATATCCCTTCAGGAAGAGATAACTCAAGGAACGCCGAATTTTGAGGCTACAGAGGAAGGGAAAACGAGTCGGAAGACGGCGTTTGCTGCTTCACGGTGTTGCCCTGGGCCAGCCTTGCCCCGAGATGAGCCGCAGGTCTTTGGGTCTGGATGGAACGTCCTTTTACCCCCATTTTCCCTGCTGTCCTGCTGACGCTTCTTGCAGGACTCGGACTCCTCTGCCCTGGGCCATCCGCTAAAGTGGAAACGCAGCTGACCCCTCCTAATCGGGCAGAAATGGACAGAATGAGCTAGTGAGTTGTTCTCCCTTTAAAAGGAGAAAAGAAGAGAAAGAGAGGAATGAAAAAGAGCTAGAGCCACTTCGGGAAGAAATGAGCTACCTTCACGGAGGCACGAGACAGTTCTAGAAGTAACCTCTGAAGCGGAAAATTGACGACCGCCTTCTTCACAATATTTACTGGGACTGAAAACCCACTGTCAGGGGGTTATAGAGCAGACAGTTGTACTTTGAGGGAAAAAATAAAGTTTCATGAATAGGAAAAATATTTTTAAACGGGATATTTTCAATAAAAATTAGGTGTCCCTTATTCGTCATTGATCTAACTGCCCTTATCTGTTCCTGTGATGCACTCGATACATCTTACTCACAGGGGTGCCCCTTCGCTGCCCACGGCTACCCTGGCACCACCCCTGGACCACATACAAAGGTGCTGAGGGCGAGCCCTCCAGCACACACGGTGGCAGAGCCTAGACGGGGGTCCGGGCTGCCTGGGATACAGCCGTGGGACAGCCTGGGCCTCCCCTGCCCATTTCCCGGTACACTGAACAGAAGGCAGCTTCTGGGCTGCCACCTGCAAACCACCCTGACCACTCTGGCGATCCGTGCTGCCCAGTCACCCGCTGAGCAGCTGAGCTGAGCCTGCTGGAGAGGCAAGGCAAAGCAGGAACCCCAGCAGGCGGGTCCCCCCAGCCTCTTGGCCTCACACCCACACACCCTCTGCTCCTACGACCCCTGTCCTCACCCGCTTCCCTCCCCAGGGGCCAGCGCAGCAGTGGCACAGGAATCCAAGGAGGTCGCCCGAGTCTATGGGTGGGGAGGTCGGGGTGGCCCCAGCCACACTGTGTGCTGGCTGTCACCCCGTGAGGTCCCCTTTCCTGCTGGTGGCCCCTGCTGCCAGCAATGTCTCGGGGACCCCGTGGCAGAGTCAGGCTAGACCCTGACCCCAAAGGAAAACCTAGATGAGAGGGAAACAGAGACAGAGGCACAGAGAGGGAAGGACAGAGACAGAGGGAGGCCGGGAGAAAGCAGGTGAGCCGAGAAGCAGAATGAAGAGAGTGTGGGCAGGCGTGGGCCACGCGGGCAGGCTTTTCCTTGTTTTCTCTCTGACGGCTTGAAAGTGCCTTTCAAATGATTCACTCTCCTCCCTCTCCAGGGAGCAGCAGCCACGTGCCTCGAAATGTCAGGAGACAGTGAGTCCTGCACTCAGCTGACCCTGCAGGGCCCCTCGGGGGGCACCGCCAGGCCCAGTGTCCACTCGGTAACCACTTCTGCTCAGCAGGTGACCTGCAGTCACAGCACACACGATTAGGAAGGCGTTAGGGAAGAGGTCTCCCCGCAAAGGTAGACCCAGGCCTGGAGTCCCCATCACGACTCACGCAGCCCCTCCCTGAGGTCCCAGGGTCCAGAGCTCACAGCTGGCGCACGGGACGGTGATGAATGAAGGCCTTGAAGAGGAATCAGTTCCCCGCTCACAGGCAGAAGTGGAGGGAAATGTCCAGATGTGGCCAGATTGGGTCTTGCATTAGCTAGACCCAGTCTTGACCATTCACACGTCCACTTCTTGAGTAACCTCATGTGACAAGTCCCCCAGCCTCTCGTGACATCTGTGTGGAGAATGGCAATGCCTGTCCCACCGGGTTGTGCTGATATGATCAGAGAACCATTTGTGCGAGGACGTTTTATCTGGTGGCTGGAAGTTACTCAAGAAAGCAGAGAGCTTGGTCTGCGGGGGGGCGGGGGGGGGCGGGGGGGGGGAGGCGTACCGGAGGGCTGGGGGCTTGGCTGGGGGTCAGGGGCTGAAGCTGCCAGCTGTAGGTGGTGCATCCAGGCGCCAAACCAGAAAGACACCTGGAAGCTGCCAGATCCCACAGACACGGAGGGAGGACCGCAGAGGCCACACCTTCACAAGCGGATGCACGAAAGAACAGATTCCTGGAGTGGCCTTTGCCCAACTTAACCTCCTTACAAGCTTGTTTTAAAGAACAGCCTTTCTGATGATAATCACTGAATTTTAACACCTTCCTCTTCTGCCTTTGACCAAGATTTCAGTGCTTTGCATGGAAAACTTTCAGGGTTTACTCATTTCTTTCTAATCCTTTGTAAAGCCATTTTCTGTCTTGCCAATATTTTAGCATCTTAAGGACCCTTTCCCCAATTTTACTGTCTACTGATTTACCAGAAAAAAAAAAAAGAAAAAGAAAAAGAAAAACGTTCGAGCTTTTTATAAGTTTCCAGCAATAGGTTTGGAATGTCTTCAGGTCCCCCCAGGTGCTGATCGCAAAGAAAGGAGAGGCCGCAGAGCAAGGCGAGTGTCTGAGGCCCGAAGGAGGGAGGGCTGCGCATCTGAGGGAGGGGGACCGTGGAGCCAGTTTTCCCCCGCCCAGGGCAGTCAGTCCCTCCCACGCTGGGTTGGGATGACTCCTGTGCCCCAGAGGAAGTTGCAGAACTGACGGTGCAGCTTCTCCGCCTTGCTCTGTTTCCACATTGCTCCCCCTGACCCAGCCCGACGCCGAGCGGTCCTGGGGAGAGGTGCGAGCGGGGAGGACCCAAGGCCTCCTGCCAGCGGCCACGGAGGGAGGGTCTGCGTCAGCCTCAGCCTGTGGATCCATCGTGATGTTTCCAGCTGGAACGCCTGGGGTGCTCACCTGGGCCCCCCTACTTCTGGGAGGCCCCGCAGACATTCCCCCATGGAGCCCACGGTGAGGCTGACCGCAGGGGCCCCGTCAGCCTCAGGC
Organism: Pseudorca crassidens; assembly: GCF_039906515.1. Classification (NCBI taxonomy): domain Eukaryota; kingdom Metazoa; phylum Chordata; class Mammalia; order Artiodactyla; family Delphinidae; genus Pseudorca; species Pseudorca crassidens. The sequence continues at coordinate 2,788,029 of NC_090305.1, read as the reverse complement.
AGCTGGGCACTCGGAAGAGGGGTTATGACTCTTGGCTCCTGGACGAGAGGGGCACGCCTGGGCCACACATCGAGGTCTGTGGGGCGGGGGGAGGGAGAGAGAATCTGGGGTTCTGCCTTTATTAGGGTCCAGGGTGGGGTGCCTAGGGTTTTGCTGGTTGTCTCTTTATGGGTGAGTTTAAAACATAAGAGCAGGAATTAAAGCACAGGAAGGGGAAAGCAGGCTTAATTTTATCTTCTATCTCTTTTTAATCTGGGTCACCCTGGCTTTCTAATAGGGGAGCTTAATGGGTGGGGTGGGGGGCTCTTTAGCTAGCAGTGATGCTGGGAAGGTGTTTATTCCAGATGAGTGTCTTTGAAGTGGAGACGCCACTTACATCACCATCAGAAAAGCTAATTGTCAGGCGCTGGCGCTGCAGGGAGCCTTCTGGGAAGTAGCTGCTCTCCCTGGGTCCTCAGATGACAAGTTATCTAAGACACCCCAAGCCGGAGCCACCCTGAATGCCTGACCCAGAGGAACCCAGTGAGATAATCCGTGGTCGCGTTCCTCTAGGCTGTGACATTTGGGGATTATTGGTTATGCAGACGGAGGAGGAGGCCGACAGCAGGGGAGGAGGCTGAGGCCCAGATCCCAGGAGCCCGCCCCCGCCCGCGGGGGCTCTCGGGCGCCAAAGCTTCTGGACCGGATCCCTGTAAGCTTCATAAGCAGGTAGAAGGAACAGGTATTTTGTAAGTTGGGACATATGACAAACTGGTCATTGTGGCAATGATCCTTAGATGAATTGACTTTCAGCGCGTTGGTTTTCTGTGAATAGCCTAGAGCTGGGATAGATACCTAGTGTGCTTAGACTTTGGAATCCTAGAACCAGGGTTTTAGAAAGCCTTTCCTCTGAAATGTGCTAAGGTGGGGCTTCCTACGAATGAGTAATATTAAGGTAGTTTGTAGCTGAGTTACAAGTCTCGGAGACAAATCACTTCTCTCTCTCCCCCTCCCCCCCCCCTCCCCCCTCCTCCCGCTGCTCCCCCCTCCCTCTGTCTCTGTCTCTGTCTCTCTCCATGTATCTGGGTCATTGTAAAGCAAAGGTAATCAATCCCCTACCCAGAGGTGACAGTACTTCTACTTCCTGATAATCTGTGATTATGTTTGGGAATAAAGTCGCCTCTGCAGGATGATGGTAAGAATGTAATTTACAGGTAGAATAAAAAGAAATAGAATTCATAAATAACATCTCCACAGGTGCTTTAAAAATGACCTTTCCACTCTCCCAAAGATGTGGGTGCCTACTTCCTCTTGTAAACACCCAGGATTGCCAGCGAGCGAGCCAGCTGCCACCGCTACGAAAGGTTTCTGCGAAGCACAGTCTGAAAACGCCAGGTTCACCCACTGCAGGAGGGTGAACCCCGGCCTCGGTCCTGGGCTCGCGGTCGCCACGTGAGGCCTGCTCCATGGCAGTGCCCCCCATCTCTGAAGTGTGCAGTGGTGCGTGTACAGTGCTGGCGGCCAGGAGCAGGGCCGCCCCACTGGCCTGGGGATCTGGGGGGGAAGAGCAGCCGTCGGAGGACTGCGTTACAGGAGGAGGGCCGTCCGTGACGGCTCGGGGATCAGCTCTGCGGAGTCTTCAGGAACCGCAGGCTGGGCCGGTGTCTGACCGCAGCCCCCGTGGCTCTGCAGCATTAGGCTTGTAAATTCTCTCTGTTTCCATCTTCCCCGATCTCCTTGAGGGCAGGGCCATGGCCCAGTTGTCCTGGTGTCCCCGCCCAGCACTCAGCCCAGGGCTGGCACGAGGATGGGACTCACGGGTGACTGCTGAGCTGATCGGAGGGGTTAACTCACGGCTCCAGGACGGAAGGCAGAGCTGGGGATGGAGGGACCACTGGGGCTGCCCCGGCCTGCCTGATGGCCGGGGACGGCGGCGCTGCGTGGTGGCTCTGAGTGACGGGCCTTGTGGAAGCGCCAGGCCCGGGCAGGTGTTAAAGCCTCAGGCGGAGGCTTCCCGGGGGCCCTCCCGCTCACGACAGGGTCACTGGGGCCTGGGGGAGACCCGCTTCGTGGAGTCACGGGGGCCTCTGCCTGAAACACATTTCCAGTAAGATGCTCCCAGGCCTTTCCTCCCTTGAGGCCCAATAAAGGCGTTGTCTGTGCTGCAAAGCGCACGCCTGGTGTTCAGCACGCCACCTCTGGCAGCCTGCAAGCCAGCCAATCAAGACGCCCACTGACAGGTGCCCGGCAGCTGGGGTGCCTCCCTCCTGAGCTGAAGACCGGATGCAGGGAGAGCGCAGGCGGAAGGAAAGGGCCGGCGCACGGGGTAGCGCTCAGGCCGCTCTCTCCCGCTCTGCCTGTGTGTCACCATTCCTCTCTATGCTCCTCCTTTCCACTTTCCTCACCTCTGCCTAACTTCCCTCTCTCCTTCCTTCCTTCCTTCCTTCCCTCCTTCCTTCCCTCCTTCCTTCCCTCCTTCCTTCCCTCCTTCCTTCCCTCCTTCCCTCCTTCCTTCCCTCCTTCCTTCCCTCCTTCCCTCCTTCCTTCCTTCCTTCCCTTTTTCCTTCCTTCCTTCCCTCCTTCCTTCCTTCCCTCCTTCCCTCCTTCCTTCCCTCCCTCCTTCCTTCCCTCCTTCCCTCCTTCCTTCCCTCCTTCCTTCCCTCCTCCCTCCTTCCTTCCTGTCTGCTTCTCCGCCTTCCTCTCTCATCTCAGGAAAGAACTTTATGTCTAGTCATTCTCCTCATTTCATAGCCCACTCTCTCCACCAGTCCCTGAGTTTTCATTCTATTTTATTATTTTTATAATATAGTTATATGCCATCCTCATATCCTCCCCTCCCCTCAGAAAGGACCTATTCTAAAGGGCTTAATATATGTCCTCAAGTAAGCAATGATCCCTGAATACATGGGACTATTCTATATATGCATATTTCTAGGTACAATAATTTTCTCATTAAACACACAGATCTGTACAGTTTGACGCGTTCTTGATGAACGCATGCATTAGCACAATCACCCCAGTCAAGATGTAGCCATAGAACATCCTCATCTCCCCAGAAAGTTCCGTCATGTCCCTTTCTAGTCATCCCCACTCTTCAGAGGCACCTACTCCTCACATTAGTTTCCTCCTCTGGGCTGACATGAGGATGTGGAATCACACAGTGTCTGGTCCATTACATCTGGCTGCCTTCATGCAACACAATGTTTTTAGAGTCACCCCTGCGGTTCTCTCCCTCGCTCTGCTGAGCTGTGTCCCATCATGTGAGTGCGTGGACTTTATCCATCCATCAGCTGGCACACGTTTGGGTTCACTCCACGTTTGACTGTTACGAATGCAGCTGCTATGAACGTTTGTGCACGTCTTTACACGGGCATATGTTCTCCGTTCTTTTGGATAAATACCCAGCAGTGGGATCGCTGGGTCACTGGGGAAATGCATGGTCAACTATATAAGCTGCTTCCAGATCGGGTGGCGCCGGACACCGCCGGCGATGCTGACGTATTTCCACTTTAGTGGGCGGCTGGGAACATCTCGTTACAGTTTTACTTGACGTCCCCCTGATGGCTCATGATGTTGCTTATCTTGAATGTGTTCATAGGCCATTTGCATGTCTTCTTCTACAAAGAGTCTAGACCCTTTGCCCATTTTAAAAATCGGGTTGTTTATATTTTCATTGAATATTTTTAGAAGTTCTATACATATTTTAGATTTCTGTACTATAAATATTTTCTCCTACTCCGTAACTTACCTTTTCATTTTCCTAATGGTGTCTTGACACGCAGACAGTTCTTATTTTAATGAAGTCTATTGTATCAGGATTTTGTTTTGTTTTGCTTTATGGTTGGTGTTTTTCCTTGTATGACCTAAGAAAATGTTGCCTATATTCACCAGAGTTCAAGAAGGTATTCTCCTCTATTTTCTTCTAGAAGATTTATATTTTAATATTTTGTGTTTAAATTTATGACCCCTCTTTAGTTAGTTTTTATGTGTAGTGAGAGGTAAGGGTTGAGGTTCATTTTTCTTTCCGTACAGTTTTTCCAGCACCATTTGTTGGAAAGACTTTTCTTTCCCACTGAATTTCCTCGAAGCTTGTGTTTATAATTTACATTAATAGCATTGTACCACAATTTCCATTGTTTCTCAATTTTTCTTAACACAATGTTTGTAAGATCCACCCGCATTGCTATAGTCAGTCATTTAGTTATCATCCATTCATTCAATCATTCAATAAATGGTGGAGAGAACAGAAAATGTCTCTATTCTCATGAGGTTTATAATCTAACGAGGATATGGACCAAAGTAAATAAATATATATAGCCAGTAAGAGCCATAAGGAAAAATAAAGCAAGATGAACAGAAAGAGGTTTTTTGATATTGAGTTGTATGAGCTGTTTATATGTTTTGGATATTAACCCCTTATTTGTCACATCATTTGCAAATATTTTCTCCCATTCAGTAGGTTGTCTTTTCATTCTGTTGATGGTTTCCTTTGCTGTGCAGAAGCCTTTAAGTTTCATTAGGTCCCACTTGCTTATTTTCACTTTTGCTTCCTTTGCCTGAGGAGACAGATCCCCCACAATATTGCTCTGAGGTATGTCAAACTCTTAGCTTTTCTTCTAGGATAGTCTTTTATTTTTAAATAGATTATTTATAGTCATTTTATACTTTGTTTCAGATAATCCCAGTGTCTGAAGTCTTTGGGGTATAAACCTATTTTGGGGAAATTCCCTGGCGGTCCAGTGGTTAGGACTCCACACTTTCACTGCCGAGGGTCCAGGTTCGATCCCTGGTTGGGGAACGGGATCCCACAAGTGGTGCGGCGAGGCCAAAAGAAAAGAATAATGATAATAAAATAAATCTATTTTGGGCTATTCCCTCTGACTCTCACTTCGGGAAGCTTGCCTCCTCATTATTTTAATCTATCCATATATTCAGAATATATTAAAGTAACGTTGCAGGGCTTGGGCTCCGTCAGAAATCGAGCAGTCAGAAGTCCCCACCCCGTGGAGCTTACATCCCAATGTGGGCAACCTTCATTCCCACTGAGGTCACTTGATTCAACGCTTCATTTGTTGAGGGCAGACGTACAGGCTAGACTTACTTGCTTAGGGATTTGACATGGTGCTTTAAAACATTTAAAAATTTATTGAGCCTCAAGATGTTTTCCACGGGAAGTTTTCCAGGACGTCTAGTCTGCAGTACTCCTGGAAGCACTCAAATATTCTCTTTTCAAAACCCAGTAACTTCATTTGGTTCTCATTATTTCACCTTCATAGTTTGAGTATCATTGCTCAGATACTTGAAGATGTGTATAAGCTTATTTAAATGTTTTGCTCTGTTTGGCCTGTTAATTCATATTTGTCTGGTGTAATCTGTTCAGTTCATGATGTGACTTTATGGTATCTGCATTCCTTAAATATCTCATTATTTGTTCCTCTGAGCTCATACTTCCTTGGTTCTGTCAAAGCTAAGAATTGCCCCTCCTCCCATAAATAATTAGAAAATTGGAAAACAAATGGGCATGATTAGAAAATCTACAACAACAAATGCTGGAGAGGGTGTGGAGAAAAGGGAACCCTCTCGCACTGTTGGGAATGTAAATTCATACAGCCACTATGGAGAACAGTATGGAGGTTCCTTAAAAAACTAAAAATAGAACTACCATATGACCCAGCAATCCCACTACTGGGCATATATCCTGAGAAAACCATAATTCAAAAAGACACATGCACCACAATGTTCACTGCAGCACTATTTACAATAGCCAGGACATGGAAGCAACCTAAGTGTCCATCGACAGATGAATGGATAAAGAAGATGTGGTACATATATACAATGGAATATTACTCAGCCATAAAAAGGAACGAAATTGGGTCCTTTGTAGAGATGTGGATGGACCTGGAGTCTGTCATACAGAGTGAAGTAAGTCAGAAAGAGAAAAACAAACATCATATATTAACGCATATATGTGGAATCTAGAAAAATGGTACAGATGAACTGGTTTGCAAGGCAGAAATAGAGACACAGATGGAGAGAACGAGAGTATGGACACCAAGGGGGGAAGCAGGGGTGGGGGTGGGATGAGTTGGGAGATTGGGATTGACATGTATACACTAATACGTATAAAATAGATAACTAGGGCTTCCCTGGTGGCGCAGTGGTTGGGAGTCCGCCTGCTCCCAGGGCGGGGACATGGGTTCGTGCCCTGGTCCGGGAAGATCCCACATGCCGCTGAGCGGCTAGGCCCGTGAGCCATGGCCGCTGAGCCTGCGCGTCCGGAGTCTGTGCTCTGCAACGGGAGAGGCCACAACAGTGAGAGGCCCGCGTACAGCAAAAAAAAAAAAAAAAAAGTCAATGAGACTAATTCTCTCTGCTAGAATCTGATCAATACATAGGAAATTTAGGGAGATTGGGTGCCGGAATACTGAGCACAGTACTTGTATATTTTAGTGGCGTACATCCCAGAAACTATGAACACATTCTAGCGCACTGTTTCTCAGTCATTTTTTTCATTATCAGCCCCCTAAGGGGCCCTTTCAAAAGCTTTTTTACAATTGTTCCATCGCCACGAAATTTTAATACCACTGTTACACTGACCCCTTTGTACGTACCAGTGTGTGTGTGAGTGTATTTATTTAATAGAGTAAAATTTTTCTGCCCCCTTGGGGTCAGTATCATCTCCACTGAGACCGTGTGTGGTTTATTCCTTCAGTCACTTCAAACGTTGTAAGTAGCACCTTTACGGTTATTTGCCTGCATTGCTATCTTCTAGCAACAATAAATTAGAAATTAAAGAAAAAAATTTAAAACCTTTCTAGTAGCATCCAAAAACGTGAGATATTTAGGGATAACTCTGACAAAAGATGTTGAAAATTTGGACAATGAAAACTATAAAACATTGCTGAGAGAAATTAAAGATATAATTTCAATGGAGATGTACACCATGATCACCCATAAGAGGCTTCAATGTTATTATGCTATCAATTCTCCCCAGATCGATATATGGATTTGATATCATTCCAATCAAAGGTCCAGAAAATTTTTTAGTAGAAATTAGCAATCTATTTCTAAAATATATATGAAAAATAAAAAATCTACAATAGACAAAACAATTTTGAGAAAGAACAAAGTTGGGAGATTTATACTGCCTAATTTTAAGATTTACTGCAGGGCTTCCCTGGTGGTGCAGTGGTTGAGAATCCACCTGTCAATGCAGGGGACACGGGTTCAAGCCCTGGCCCAGGAAGATCCCACATGCCAAGGAGCCATAAGCCCGTGGGCCACAACTACTGAGCCTGCGCTCTAGAGCTCGCAAGCCACAACTACTGAAGCCCCTGTGCCTAGAGCCCATGCTCTGCAACATGAGAAGCCACTGCATTGAGAAGCCCGCGCACCGCAACGAAGAGTAGCCCCCACTCGCCGCAACTAGAGAAAGCCCGTGTGCAGCAACGAAGACCCAGTGCAGCCAAAAATAAATAAGTAAAGATTTATATTTTAAAAAAAAGACTTAGTACAAAGCTACAATAATCAAGACATTGTGGTAATTGTGTGAGGATAAACATATATATATCAGTGGAACAGACTAGAGAATCTAAAAATAGACCACACCCATAGTCAACTGCTTTTTGGCAAAGCTGCCATGGTATTTCAATAGAGAGAGGATAGTTTTTCCAACAAATGGTGCTGGAATAACTGGACATCCATATGGAAACACATGGGCCTTGACACTTACACCATATAAAAAATTAACCCCAAATGGATCATATGCCCAACTGTGAAAGGTAGAACTATAGAATTTCATGATGAAAATCTCTGCCATCTTGAATTAGGCAGAGAATTCTTAGACATGACCCAAAAAGGAACAAATGTAAAAGAAAAAATGATAAATTGGACTTCATTAAACTTAACAACTTTGAATCTTTGAAAGACACTGTTAAGAAAATAAAAAGACTGAGAGAACATATACCTAATAAAGTAGTAGTATTCAGAATATGTAAAGAATTCTTGCAACTCAATAATAAGACAACACAGTTAAAAACACGGGGAAAATATTTGAACAGTGCCTTCACCAAACAAGATACACAATGTCAAAAACACACAAAGATGCTCCACATTAGATCACTAGTCATAAGAGAAATGCACATTCAAACCACAGAGAGGACTTCCATGGAGGCACAGTGGTTAAGAATCCACCTGCCAATGTAGGGGACACAGGTTCGATCCTTGGTCTGGGAAGATCCCACATGCCTCGGAGCAACTAAGCCATGCGCCCCAACTACTGAGCCCGTGTGTCACAACTACTGAAGCCCGCACGCCTAGAGCCCGTGCTCCACAACAAGAGAAGTCACCACAATAAGAAGACCACGCACTGCAAAGAAGAGTAGCCCCTGCTTGCCGCAACTAGAGAAAGCCCACGTGCAGTGAAGACCCAACGCAGCCAAAAAATAAATAAAAATTTTTAGAAAACCCCACAAAGATACTAATATACACTATTAGAATATCTGAAGTTAAAAAAGAAAAAAACCCTGATCATAGCAAGTGTTGCTGCTGACACTGCAAAATTGTACCGTCGCTGTCGGAAGTCCTTTGGCAGTTTTAAAATAAAGTTAAACCTCTATGTTCCATATGATCTAGCATTCTGGCTCCTAGGTATTAACCCCCCAAAAGGGAAAAGCTGTACATAAGTGCTTACAGCAGCTTTCTTACAGCCAAAATGTGTAAACAGCTCCGAAGTCTGTCAGCTGAACGGCGAGTCAAATTTTGGCGCATCTGTACGACGCAAGACCCCTCAGCAATAAAAAGAAACAAACTACCAATCCGCTCAGTGACACGGAGGAACCTCAGAAGCGTCACGCTCAGTGAAAGAAGCCAGACCCCACAGAAGCCGTATCATGTGATCCTATTTACATGAAACTGTAGAATTCCAGAAAAGGCCAAACTGTAAAGGTAGAGAGCAGAACTAGCTTTGGGGGCTGGCGAGCAGGGGCGGGGGGGCTCAGGGGAATTCTGTAAAGGGTCACTGATGAACCTTGTGAAGTGATGAAATGATTCCATATCTTGACTCTATACCGATTTGTCAAAACTTCAGTAAATTTCATTTTAAGTAAATTAAATAAAGCTGATTTTTTTTTTTTTTAAAGCTAGGGCCCTAGCTTTTGTACTACTTCCTAAACTTAGGAATGAGTGGTAGGGGGAGGGTCTGGAAGGATCTTCCAGGGTTCAACAGCCCCTGCCCGCTGTTTGCCACAGGTCGACCTGCGGGGGGTTGGGGAGCACTTCCGGAAGTACCAAGATCTGCCCCGCGGAAGGGAGGCGGACAGGAGGGGGGACAAGGGGTGTTCGGAGGTGGGCGGGCTCCCGCGGCTTCTTCCACTGTCCGCCCTCCTTTGCTTCTCACCCCTGCCAGGCTCTGGGATGTCCGCATTCTATCTTCTCACCTTTGACTGGCTCTAAGCTGCTGCTGCCGTTCTTACTCCCCATCTCTCCCCGCCCCCCAATAAAAGTGGGAGTGATGCTGGAGAAAAGAAGGGGGCGGGGCAGAACGCGGAAGCTTTCCACACGCGCCCGCGCCCCCGGCTCCCGTGGTCTGGGTCCCAGAACCCCGGTTCTGTCTTCCCAGAGGTGGCTCACAATTCTTGCTCTCACTTCTGGGAACCATCAGCTCTCTTCTGGCTTCTAGGGTAGAGTTCCAGGGGGAGAGCCAGCCACCTGGCTCGTCCGTGATCACTGCAGTCAGCAAATTTCAGGCTAATTTTTGGCCTTGAATCTTCTTGTTTGGATAAAACCTGGATTTGGAATTTACACCTGTACGAAACAGCCACCGGTGGCTCTGCGGGAAGTCGAGGTGGGCTTGGGTCTCCGAGTGCAGCCCCAGGGGCAGAGCTCAGAAAAGTCGAGAAAGGAGAAGGAGGCACCCGGGCCCAGAGCGGAGTGGGATGAAGGGCGCGGGACAGAGAGGGCTGCCATGCGCCTGGGGCAGCAGGAAAGTTTGGCAGAGCAAGGGATGGTGATAAAGTTGGGAAGGTGGGGGTGGGGTCAGTTCGGGGACCTTAATGACAGGTAGAACGCTGGCTGCTCAGAGCAATAGCAGAGAACCTACAGCTGATGGGGTTCAGCTCCTCCTTTCACAGCTGAGGAGACAAGGCCGAGGACAGTCAGGGGCTGACCCGTGTCACGGTGAGTTAGTGGCAGACGTGACCCCAGAATTCTGTTCTCCAGACACTCAGAGCAGCACTGATGACAGCAATGCCTTCTAATGGTGTGCAGACGAGAAGTACCAAAGTTTTCTGAAAACGTCTATCTGCGGAGGAAGGAATATGAAATGATCAGACCATGGGAAACTGACATCGCAGTTGGGTCTTTGAAGCCAACTGGGTAAAAGGGGCTTCTCCGATCAAGTGGGTTCACCCGCTGCCTCACTGATGAATTCTTGCACAGGCTTCAAGAGTGGTCAGTCAACTTGGTCACGTCCCCAAGCAGGCTGCTGCCTGCCTCAAAAGCAGGTGAGCAAGCGTCCAGCCAGGTAAGCACTTTGGCCCTGAAATATACAAACACTGGCTCGACCTCTGGTCTCCGTTTCTCACTGTCAGGTTTGGTTGATGTGCAAAGAACACACTTTCCACCAGTTTGGCCATTGGTTAATTGCTCTGGTGGAAAATTTTCGAGAAGTCCTCTTGCTCTGTGCCTCTAGTCTCTGGCCATTACGTTTTTTAGGTCACAAAGACGGAGAGAGAGCTTACGAGATTGTTTTTCATTCTCAAGCTGGGAGCCAAGTATCTTATCCTATTAATTGTTCTGAAACATTTCATTCTGCCCTTTCTCTTCCAATACAACAACTTTTTGTCACAAACCACTCCTTGTGGCCTGCGGAAATTAGGCACCAAATTCCCAGCTTGGCCATTCATGTCAAATAAGAGACCATTAGTAGACTTCGATTAACTGGATGCTCCTGGAAGAGGCCAAGAATGCCGACTGGGTCTCTGCGGGTCTGCTGCAGAAATGAGCCTGGAGACAGAACGGTCCACGTCTTGATTCCGAGCCAGACATCTTCGGAATGACCACGGTGGACAGTCAGCTTCTCAGCTTCGTGAACAAATGCACCTCCATTATCTACTCATGGATCTGCTATCAAAGGTCTAATGTGGACTGTTTCAAACCTTGGGACTGACTGGAGAAATCGAAATGAAATTTATCTTGGAGGCAGCAAGTATGAATGGTGTGTGCCTGGGTGCACATGCACTAGGTTTATTAGGTTAAAAAAAATAAAGAAACCCCCCAAACCCTTTGTTACGATATGCTCATACATGGCCCCACCACACACAACGCACTTTTCCCCCAATACGAAACATGAAAATATAGCGTCAGTCACCCTGGAAGTGTATGGTGGAAAGAAGATGGACACTCCAGTTAAGATAATCGGCACAGATTACGACTTTTCTAAATGTGTGTGAGGTTTTTGCATTCCTTCCATCTAATTCAGTATCAGAGTTCACGGCACATCCTAGTTCCCTGTGGTTCGGAAGCACCTCAATTCTTGAAAAATTCTGCTTCCTTCAAGACTGCTTATCTGCTGCAATAATTACCGATAAGTCTGTCAGCATGAGGAATGGCGCGCTGCACGGCTCTGAGATGGCAGAGGGTGGTGGGCTCCTCTGCATTCATCTCGATAATCTTTATCGCTGCGTAAACAGTGAGACACATTATCATGATTCATGCTCAAGTCGCTTCCCAGCTCAACACTGATTCCAGAGAAATTCTCCCTAATAAACTGCTTTATTAGGGCTGAAAGGCGACAGCAAGAAAATGTCAAAAGACCGGGACAGTCTGGACTTGGCGAGGTGGCGATGGATCACTGTGCGATCAGACACACGGAGCAGCGGATCTAAACATCCTGCTGAGAACGGTTCACTGACAGCACTTTTAATTATGCTCATCGGAGAGTCCATGTTAACCCGAGTTAGCAGACACCAGACACAAAGGGTAAATTCCAGATCTGTGTTGCGAGTACTTCCTGTTTCAACATCCTAAAACTTACAAGAATTAAATCAGCATGTCCCTGGAAGGCTACTGAAAGGCTGGGGTTAGGGAATTACTCTAAAAATATCTGAGCATGAATGGGATCATATTCCCAGACAAGTCCAGGCTTCTCTCATCTCTGCCTAGTGGGAAGAAAATCTTCAGTGTAGGAAAATGATTCTCAGGCTGGCACCTGGGCGCATCTGTGATCGCCAAGCTGTTTCTAGCGAACCACTTTCCCTCCTGGGAGAGAGGTAATGTCCAAATGCTACAGATGGGACCAGAGCCTATGAGATGTGCCTGTCTGTTCCAAGCCCAGAGGAAACCAGACCCTCCCAAGGTTCCTCTCCCTGTAGGACTGCATCGGCTCCCACTGTGCGGGGTTATTTTTAAACACTGGTATAAAATGTGCTGCTCACCATCAGGACCAACATAAGGTCAATTTTATACAGTTGCTCTTTCTCGAAGAGCCAATGTTAAGTGACCCAAAGGCCAGTTTTCCCCACTAATAAAGGTATCTGTTCTTGGAAAGCTGCCGTTGTGCTGTGAAACTTCTCTTTCCCTGTTTTACTAACGCAAACTTTGAACCTTGAAAATATTGGTGGATTTAATTTTCATACTCTCGGGGCTCGGATGACAAGGTACCGGCATGGCTCAATTATGTCCATTAACAACGAACTGAGCCTGAATGAGTCAAATCCACTGAGAAGCCCCAGATCGTACAGAGCCCAGGTTTAGCCAACCACATGTCTTTTCTTTTTTTTTCTTTGTGTCTCAATAAACTTTAATCCATGCCATCTAAAAATACAACAGCTCAAAATTATATTTACATGCATTGCAAAGAAGACCCATCCTTTTTTTTTTCTTTTTCACATTTCTTTTCAATGAGGTTTGAAACCTTTCAAATGGTAAGAATTTTCATCTCACCCGTGAAATAGTCAAGTGAGAAGCTGTTGCAAAACAGGGCTGTGAGGAAAGGAGGGGGATCCCGCACAGACCAGGGAGCCAGACTCCCATGGGGTCACATCCAAGTCCTGCCACTCACTGGCTTAGCTGAGCGCGTCTAGTGCCTCTCGGTCTTGCCCTCTGGGTGGGGCGGGAACTTTGTAGGACTTGTGAAAACTGGACAAATCGCATACGTAAAGCTTCTTAGAAAGGGCTGCCTGGCGTCTGCCATTAGCATCGTTACAAATGCAGAAGCTCTTTTTTGTTCGTTGACCCTCACCAAATTCCTGTGAAGAAAGGCTCATTTTACAGATGAGGAAACTGAGGCTTAGAAAGGTTAAATAAAGTACTCAGGGCGACAGAACTAGGAGGGAAGAGCCGGGCGTGTTTGCTGCAAAGCCCCATCGACAGTAGGTGTTCTACTTCGCTTCTTTTCTGAGCTGAGCAGAGTGTTTATTTCTAGTGCTTTGCATGATGCCTTTTCTCTCCTTCCTTTCATCCCTTCTTTCTTTCCTCCCTTTCTCCTTTCTTCCCACAGAATATTTTTAGCATCTCCCGTGGGTAGAACGCCCTCTTGATCCTCAGGAAACAGTTACACATCATTAAAACGGGGCTGAAAGCTTTCAACTGGCTTTTCCTCGGGGCTCATTCAGCGCCCCAAGGCACCATCCCTGCACCGTCAGAAACTCGGAAGTCGCGAGCCCATTCACCTGCCCCCAAACGAAGTTTTCCCAACTCCCTCATCTAAAAGAGGGCCTCCTGTCTTCCAGAAGACACCCGCCTCTGCTTTGGTTCACCCCCAAAGAAGTGTATTGTTTCAAGGAGACAACCCTGCAGGGTTTTCAGCAGCTCAGAGGCGCTGTATGTTCCGGAATTCCCGCGGCCAGTGCTGACGTTTGTGTCATTTTATTCTTTTTGAGAAAGAGAATGCATTAAATGTGAGTCCAAAGGTGATTTTTTATTTTTTTGCGGTACGCGGTACGCGGGCCTCTCACTGCTGTGGCCTCTCCCGTCGTGGAGCACAGGCTCTGGACGCGCAGGCTCAGCGGCCATGGCTCACGGGCCCAGCCGCTCCGCGGCATGTGGGATCCTCCCAGACCGGGGCACGAACCCCTGTCCCCTGCATCGGCAGGCGGACTCTCAACCACTGCGCCACCAGGGAAGCCCCCCCAAAAGGTGATTTTTAAAGACGTGTGTAACTGCTGTGTTTTCTTAAAAAAGAATGAATGATTAAACAACAAGTTTCTACTGTATAGCACAGGGAACTATATTCAATACCCTGGGATAAAGCATAATGGAAAGGAATATTCAAAAGAATATATATACATATGTATATGTATACCTGAGTCACTTTGCTGTACAGCAGAAATTAACACAACCTTGTAAGTCAACCCTACTTCGATAAAAAGAAAAAGAGGAAGACCATGGAAAGTAGCCCCAGCCCAGAACATGCTCGGGGTGGAATCACGTCCCTGTGTGGTCAGCACAGTCCCCTCAGCGCCCACGCTGCCCCGAGATCTCACCACGCAGGCCCTGGAGGTCAGTGTAGCCGCAATGGACTCAGCTCGCCTGGTCTTACTAGCACGCTGTGAGCGTGAGTCCGTGTGCGTTTCCTCCCAGCGTGGGGAGCTTCAGGGACTGGGCTTAGAATAGGAGCCCCCTGGTTCTCACGGGCAGCAGGGCTGCAAGGACATATGCTGTGTTGACGTGAGACAGCACTCCCAGCTGCGGGGGTTACCGCGCCCCTTCGGTGATGTTCCTGCCGCTCTGAGCCCTTGAATAACAACGGCAGATGCTGGCTGACTCAGGCGTTCCGGGGCTCCAGCAGGGTGGCGGGGCTGAAACCAGAGGAAGCCAGTGGCAACCACTGCCACTGCTCACCCTGGCCCTGCTCCTGGGCTGCTGTGTGGACAGACACAGGGCTGGTTTTTCATGAACAAATGCCATCCTTGGGGGGTTTGGAGCTGCTGGTCATCCAGAGGTTTCTCCCCTCCCTCCCACCCAGAGCCCCAGCAGATGCCCAGCAGGAAATGGGGGCTCTGAGCAAGCAGCCGTGCCCGGGGACCAGCCAGCGATCGGGGGACTCAGAACGGCCTCAGGAACCTGGGATAGAGTTTCAGGGCCAGTGATGATGAAGACGGTCTATCCTGACCCTTCTGTTTCCCTTGAGGAAGAGCCTGGCCTGGCAGCTTGTCCCCCTTCCTTGTCCGGTCAACACCCTGCACTTGTTTCAGGTTGCTCCATGCCGGACCAGATGGGTTTTAAATGTAATGGGTGTCAAAAAGAAAATGGATGGAAAATTCTTCTGCTGAATGGGGAGGAGAACAGTGAGAGGCTTTAAAATTCATCTCCAAAGGCTCAAGGACGTGTGGACGGCTGGCCTGCCAGTCCCACCCGTGAGATTGAGAGGTCACTGTGGCCCCAGGATCCACCCAGAAACCTTCCTGAAAACCCCACATCTGTGAAACCCTGGCTCTCACGTCTGCTGCACAGGGCATCACCTGGGGGCGGGGGGGTTAAAAGAGTGCAGATCCCTGGTCCTACCGCAGGAGATTTTGATTTAATAGGGTGGGTGGGCCTGGGGATTTCTCAAGGCTTCCCTGGGGGATTCTGAGGTTTGAGAAACGTTGTGAAAGCATGAGCTTCCCTCCGTCCTTCTCTTGTCACCTGCCAGGCTTCCCGAGCTCACCCTCCTCCACATTCATCATCCTTGTGACCGTGGGGCTCCCAGGCACATCCGCAGATGTGGCCACACACCACCTCGGTCCACTTTCCTGGGCCTGAGCCCTGCTTCCGAGGGGATGGGTAGACCTGTAGCAGGGAAAGTGGTCCTTGGAGAGACACATGATGACATGGCCAAGCAACCTCTCGCTGCTCTTAGGGGGAATCAAAAGCATCCTCGCTCATCAGTGTGTGCGGTGTGCTCTCAGCCTCTGCCTCTCTCGGCCTGGCTGGGCTGTGCAGGCTGATGGACCACGACCACCTTCCCCAGCTGTGGAGGGTAAAGAGAGCGACGACAGAAAGCACCATCTGCAGGCAGGGGGGCACAGGGGCAGGTTTGTTTTCAGGAAAATGACTCCACTGTGTTGGCGCAGATGATGGATGATAACGAGGAGAGCGGAGTCAGGGAGGCCAGTTTGGAGGCTGTTGGTGAGGCTAAAGGTGAGGGAAGATGGGGCCTGAGCTGAGACTGGGATGGAGAGGTGAAGACGGATGTGAGACTTGTCTGGAAGAGAATCAATGACTGGGTGACAGATGTGAGAGGCAGACTTGGTGATGGGAGAATTTAGCGAGATTTTAATGTCTGTGCCGGATGGCTGAGGCTATCATGACCTAGCAAAGGTTAAGAACCACTGATCCAAGGGAGCTGACAAAGAAAGAACCAGTGACCAGGAGAGAGAGCTGCCTTAGAAACTGCGTGATGCTCTGAAGTGTATTTTGCAAAGCCCCTGCTATGAACACGGGAATTTTACGTGTAACTCTGACAACTGTCAACAAACTCTAGCCCGTGCAAGGAAATGAAGACAAAGAGTGAAATAACTGTCTTTAATGGTTTCTGGTTGGACAGAAACTGTGGTTTCTCCACAGTGGGGCTTATGCCTTCAGCCAAAACGAAGAGTCGCATGGCTGTGAAGGGGACAGACGTGAAACCGGCCCTGAGCTCTCCTTATAATTCCTTAAAATTTTCACAGTGATGAAATAAATATTAAATAAGTATTAATATCTCTAAATAGCTATTATTATTGGGTTAGACAGCTATTAAATAAATAAATTATAAAGTTTTGTAAAAGGCTTTATAATTATGGCGGCCATAACCATTCATGTAATTTACCAAACGGCAGAAACTAGAGCAGTTTGCTTGATTCCTGAAAAGACACAGGAAATTGGTAGGAAATGCCCAAACCATGTAATCATTTTTATTACAACCCAAGAAAACACTGGAAGTACTGTTGTCTGACATTTAAATGAGGCAAATAAAGCAAGTAAAGGATTGCTCTTCTTTTACAAAATAGTATTTCCTCTGATTGTAAAAAATAACACATGGTCATTGTACAAATGTAAAACTGGAAAAAAAAAGAAAATGAGAGCTGACCATAATCCCAACAGCCATAGATAATTATTACAAACACTTTGGTGTATTTTTCATCTTTCCCTATAACTAAATACATGTTTTTTTAAACATATTTGGGATCACGACACATTTTGTGTCATAAGTTCTTCTGCTTACTATTATATTTAAGGTCTTTTCCACTATCATTAAATAGTCTTCAAAAACATGATGGTAGTAGCTCTTTAAATTCTCCTTCAGTAGAAATATTGTGGTGAGTATAAAATATATTGCTTATGTGCTCAAGATATATCATTAATTGTATATTTAAATGTAATCACGGAAGCTGGGCTTTCTTGTCTCTTCCTTGTCTCTTTTATGCAGGTCTTTTAGTGGAAGTTCTCTTAAATGACCTTCACTTAACTAACTCTCTAGATTAGTCTGCCCTTCATTTACTCTGTTTTTCCATGGGCATGGTGAATCCTTGCATCTAGTAGACTACCATAGTTCACGGACTACTAGACCACTGTGATACATGGACTAAGGGACCACACTGTCACACACAGACTAGACCACTGTGATACACAGACACACCTCTGCCCTCACCAGCTGAGGTGTATGCTTACCAAGAGTTGGCTGAGTTTGTTCCCGAACCTGTTCGTACCAATTGTACATATTATAATAATTACACAATTTAACTGTATGCTATACAAACCAATAATATCATAATATGAAAAGAGTTGTTATTTCCATGAATATAAAATATAATGCTTTGGAAATACTCTATAAAGGCAAGTTACGTAAAATATTTTTTGTTTAAAAATAAGTGTGGGAAAAATAAACCATCTCTATGTACTAGCAATCTATAATTTGAGGCCACATTTTAAAAAATAGTATTTATAATAGCTCAGAAAAAATGAAATATTTATGTGTAAGTCTAACAAAACATGTACAGGATCTGTATACTGAAAACTACAAAACAATGAAGAAAAAGTATCAAGAAGATGTAAATAAAAGGAGAGACATACCATGCTCATTTATTGGAAGACTCACATAGTAAAGATACCAATTTTCCCCAGATAGATCTATAGGTTTAGTGCAATTCCAGTCAAAATCCCAGCTGTATTGTATATAGACAAGCTGATTCTAAATTTAAATGGAAAGGCAAAGGGATTGATAGCTAAAACAATTTTCAGAAAGAAAAAAGTTGGTGACTCACACTACACAGTGTAATGAAGACAGTGTGATATTGATGAAGGGATAAATCAATGGAACAAAATAGTTTAAAAAGAGACCCACCCACGCACGGCCAACTGATCTCTGACAAAGGTAAAAAGCAATTCAATGGAGAAAGGATAGTTTTTCAACAAATCTGCTGGAACAATTGGATGTCTATAAGCAAAAATATAAATTTCGACCCATGCCCCACGTCTCAGACAGAATTTCACTCAAAATGGTTCTACATGTACAGTGTAAAACTATGAAACTTCTAGAAGAAAATCTTTGTGACTTGGGGCTAGGCAAAGAGACAGACATGACACCAGAAGACATGACACCACACCAGAGCCATGCAAGAAAACACTGAGATGGAGACTTCCCTCGTGGTCCAGGGGTTAAGATTTTGCCTTCCGGTGCAGGGGTGTGGGTTCGATCCCTGGTCAGGGAGCTAGGATCCCACATGCCTTGTGACCAAAAAACCAAAACAAAAAAAGAATAGAAGCAGTATTGTAACAAATTCAATAAAGACTTTAAAAATGGTCCATATCGGGCTTCCCTGGTGGCGCAGTGGTTGAGAATCTGCCTGCCAATGCAGGGGACACGGGTTCGAGCCCTGGTCTGGGAGGATCCCACATGCCGCGGAGCAACTGGGCCCGTGAGCCACAACTACTGAGCCTGTGCATCTGGAGCCTGTGCTCCTCAACAAGAGAGGCCGCGACAGTGAGAGGCCCGCACACCGCGATGAAGAGTGGCCCCTGCTCGCCGCAACTGGAGAAAGCCCTCGCACAGCAACGAAGACCCAACACAGCCAAAAATTAATTAATTAAATTTTTTTTAAAAAAAGGTCCATATCAAAAAAATATTGAAAAAAAAGAAAACATTGATAAACTGGATCTTTGCAAAATTAAAAACATACACTTTGCACAAAATATTGTTGAGAGAATGAAAAGATAAGCTACAGACTGGGAGGAGATTCTTGCAAATTGCATATTGACAAGGCTTTATTCAGAATATATAAAGAATTTTCAAAATTCAATAATAAAAAAGTAACAACCCAATTAAAAAATGGGTAAAAGACATGAACGGACACTTCACCAGAGAAGCTATAAGGATGATAAGCGAACACGTGAAAAGATGTACAACGCCATTAACCATTAGGAAGGCCCAAATTTAAGGCATTGTGAGGTAGCACTACACCCCTATTAGAAAAATTAAAATTAAAAATACTGACAATACCAAGTGCTGGTGAGAATCAGAGCAACTGGAACTCATATATTATTGACAGAAATACACTCAGGAAATCGGTTTGGCAGTCTCTTATAAAACTAAACATACACTTGACGTATGACCCAGCAATCCCACTCCTATATATCTACCCTAGAAAAAGGAAAGCTTATGGTCACACAAAACCCTACACACGAATGTTTATAGCAGCCCTATTCATAACAGCCCAGACTGGAAACAACCCAAATGCCTTTCAACAAGTGACTGTATAAGCAAACTGTGGTATATCCATATGATGGAATATTGCCCAGCCCTAAAAAGGAATGACCTATTCATGATACAGGCAACAATTTGGTGAATCTCCCAAGCATTATGCTGATTGAAAACCGTGCTCAAAAGTTGATACGGTCTATGATTCCATCATGAACATTCTCGAAAAGGCAAATCACAGTGATGAAGATCAGATCGGTGGTTGCCAGGGGTTACGGGGCAGGGAAAGAAAACACTATAAAGGGATAGCATGCTGGAATTTCTTGGATGGTGGAACTGTTGTGTACCCTGATTATGGTGGTAGGTACCTGAATCTATACATGTGTTGAAACCTACAGAACTGTATACACACACACACACACACAAATGGTTACTTTTACTGTATCATAATGAGAGGAAATCTAACCTTACAAATCTAGAAGTTTTCTGCACAGATTGTTTTGAAACTGCTTTAAGTTCTACCTCCACTTGAAGATGCTGAAAACACATTATGGGCAAGATTTATTCAAGAAAGACTACCCTGGCGGCGCAGTGGTTAAGAATCTGCCTGCTAATGCAGGGGACACGGGTTCGGTCCCTGGTCCGGGAAGAGCCCACATGCCACGAAGCAACTAAGCCTGTGCGCCACAACTACTGAGCCTGCACTCTAGAGCCCGCGAGCCACAACTACTGAGCCCATGAGAGGCAACTACTGAAGCTCGCACTCTCTAGGGCCCGTGTTGTGCAACAAAAGCCACCAAATGAGAAGCCCATGTGCTGCATCCACAATGAAGAGTAGCCCCCGCTCACCGCAACTAGAGGAAGCCTGTGCACAGCAACGAAGACCCAGCGCAGCCAAAAAAAAAGATAACAGGCACTCCAATCAGACCATACGGAAAGAAAAGACCTTGGCCTGACACCAAAAGATTACTGAATGCATGTTTACATATTTTAAATCCAGTTGGACTACTATCATTTGTTATGATTCCCTACATATTTTTCTTAACCACCTAACTCAGGTTATGACCTCATTGAATAAGAATTTTATAAGAGACCTTTCATAGCATTTACTTACTTTTTTTAAAAGTTTCTAACTCATAGCCTGTGCATATGAAATACTTTATTTTGGAATAAATTTTCCTAACTGTATTTGGTTACATCTGACCCTTCATCTTAAGACAAGGAAATTTGGATTTTAGGTGTGCATCATATTCCCTCGATACAAACGGATTCTGTGGGTAAGACATAGTGTTGTTTGAGTACGTGGTCATGGGAGATACATGTGGGTGGAGGAAACACGACGCTTGTTCCAGTTTAGTGCCCTTGCTGCCGTGCGACAGGTCAAGACAATGGCAATGAGATGATTTATTGATGTAAGTTCCCATTAAGTAACCTTTGTTAGTAGGACAGCTCTCTCCACCCTCTTCCCATGAAATTACCTAGTGTTCACACATTTAAATTATTAACACAAGTGTAGTATATTTTTTCTTTATAGAAACCGTAGGCTGAACTAAAAGGAAAGAAAATCTTTAAACACATCAAAGATGGAGAGGATGAAATCACTTTTAGTCTTGTTCAAAGTCTTGTCCACTGCACACAGCCATGCAAGGGTACCAGATCATCTTTGTTGCGGTCGTCACAACAGCAAAGCCCAGAAAGGGTGGTGTTTCCATGCAGAAATGTCTTCCTAGCATTTCTTGGGAAATGTATACGTTTTAATGAGTCCCAAGAAAAATCAATCAAGAAATTGGGAAAACTGGAAAAAGTATTGTAATTCTCCTGAAAGGATTAAAGCTTAACAATCTACGTAGAGATGTTGCTTGTTCCAAGCAACCCACTGACGTCAGGCAAGAGCCAAGTGGGGGGAGGAGAAGGTGAAGGCTGACCTTTCCGGGAACCGGGAAAGGAACTCGGGGTGGTCATGATGTCATCAGCTGCTGTACTGTGGCTGTCTGTGTGCTTACGGTTTGTCTGCTGCTACTGGCGAGTCACTCTTGCAAATAAAATAAATATTGATGTTTGTATGCATTGTATACTTTACAAATCCTATGAGAGGTGTTCCAAGAAATAACAGGTTTTAGAAGCAAAATTAGTTCTTTAACTGGCAACTTCAAAAGTGATTCTGTGTAGTGTTATTAACCTTGCTAGGAGAGCCAAGTGTTACAGTATTCAAACACTACACCCAGTATTTGCTGGTGTTTGCCCATGTGTGACTATTCTCTACAGCGCCCTAATATACTATCCACTGCCTGCATGTGTCTATTAAACACTAGAAATGGGACTTGTCCAAATTGAGATGTGCTAGACGGTGGAGAATGAGTATGAATAAAAAGAAGAAAAATATCTCATTAATAGTTTTATATTGGTTAAATATTGATATAATAACCATTTAGTTATACTGGTTTAAATAAAATATAATTAAACTTAATTTCACCTGTTTCCTTTTACTTTTTAAACGTGGCTACAAGAACACGTAAAATACGTGTGTCTCACAGTATTTGTATTGGACAGAGTTGGTCTGTAGGTCACAGATATTTGTAGATACAACTAAACTCAATTTTTAAAAAAAAAAAAACAAAATTTTATAATGAGTAACGAGTATGAAGGGTGTTGGAATTATCTGAAGCTCGACATGATTTCTGGATTTCCAAAATCCCGGAGGTGACTGTCAGTTGGGAACTTGGAGACACTGGTTTCCAAGGGCACCAGCTTTGCAGTGGATTTTGGCCATGTTTCTGCCCCAACGCCTCTGACACTGGACTTCCGTATGTGTGACGTGGGGATGAGAAAAAAAGGCCACACAGTGTCATGCGTGATTAAAGACTAATACGAGGCGCCATCCCTCCCCTGAGCCTCTGCAAGTTTGCTGGAAGCCTGTGGCCTCCTTGCCTCTGAAACCTGGCGCCCGCTGTTTGCAGTGTCCTGCCTGCTCCTCTACCAGCCAGGCGAGGCTGCTGCGGTTTCAGCACCCTCATCCCACTTCTTAAGACGGACAGTCAGCAGTCCTGATGGCCAACGTAGGCCAAGGCACTGTTCTGGGAGCTTTGCACAGCCCATGAAGTAGGTACTATTATTACTTATGCAATTTTGCACACAGGCAAGTCGAGGCACAGAGAAGTTAATTAACTTACTCTAGGTGATCCAGCTCGTGAGTAACACAACCTGAATTCCTCCCTCCCTATTTTATGGTTTAAAACGAAGGGGCAATCTTTTTTAAAAATTTATTTATTTATTTTTGGCTGCGTTGGGTCTTCGTTGCTGCACACGGGCTTTCTCTAGTTGCGGCGAGCGGGGGCTACTCTTCGTTGCGGTGCGCAGGCTTCTCGTTGTGGTGGCTTCTCTTGTTGTGGAGTTCAGGCTCTAGGTGCACGGGCTTCAGTAGTTGTGGCTCGCAGCCTTCAGTAGTTGCGGCTCGTGGGCTCAGTAGTTGTGGCGCACAGGCTTAGTTGCTCCCTGGCATGTGGGATTTTCCCAGACCAGGGCTCAAGCCCGTGTCCCCTGCATTGGCAGGCGGATTCTTAACCACTGTGCCACCTGGGAAGTCCCACAAGAGGGCAATCTTATTTTATCATTCCCAGAGATCATCTCCCCCCCCCACCCACCAGTTGTAGGCTGTTGGGAAGTATAAATAAGACAGAAATCTGTATAAATATAGAGTATGATGATTATTGGAATTACACACGTTGACGCAAAGAAGCCAGACATGTTTTTATGTTTAGTTAGTGGAGATAAGTCATTGGTAGCCAGCTGAGCATTCAGTAACTCTTTTCAGTAAGATTGTTGTAAGAGTTTGGTGGAATATTACTCAGCCATAAAAAGAAATGAAATTGAGTTATTTGTAGTGAGGTGGATGGACTGAGAGTCTGTCATACAGAGTGAAGTAAGTCAGAAAGAGTAAAACAAATACCGTATGCTAACACATATATATGGAATCTAAAAAAAAAAAGGTTCTGATGAACCTGGGGGCAGGACAGGAATAAAGACACAGATGTAGAGAACGGACTTGAGGACACGAGGAGGGGGAAGGGTAAGCTGGGACAAAGTGAAAGAGTGGCATGGACATATATACACTACCAAACGTGAGATAGATAGCTAGTGGGAAGCAGCCGCATAGCACAGGGAGATCAGCTCTGTGCTTTGTGACCACCTAGAGGGGTGGGATAGGGAGAGTGGGAGGGAGGGAGATGCAAGAGGGAAGAGATATGGGAACATATGTATAACTGATTCACTTTGTTATAAAGCAGAAACTAACACACCATTGTAAAGCAATTATACTCCAATAAAGATGTTAAAAAAACAAAAAAGAGTTTGGAGAAAATTCTTTGAAAGCTGGGATTTTTAAAAAGAAAAAAGATTTCCTTGACTCTGGGGCCTGAGATTTCCTGAATAATTTCATGCCGTATTCTACTGGTTCAAAAATATTTTCAATTAAGAAAGGCAAAACTCTCTATCCCAGATTAATAAAAAATCACTTTAAGTGACTTAAATTAGCAATAGGAAAGGAAGCTTCATCAACTTGAAAATTAAGCGAAGCAACATTCGGTTCATTATTTGGAAGGGCAAGTCAAAGGAAAATTGACAGAAATGTCTCAATAAAACCGCATGGGCTTTACATTTGCTACTGCAAAATTCAATAACACGTGTCATATTAGACTGTGTGTCAGAAGGCATGGTTCACAGTACACCTCTGGAGCGTCCCTGAAGCCCCATGAGAGGCAGACGTGTCCTGATGTCGCCCTCTTCCTTTATCCAAGGGGGGTACTATTTGCTATTTCCCCGTGAAAGCTTTGTTTCCTTTGGTAGCTCGTTCCCACCAGCTCCTCCCTGCCACGTGGCTTTGTCCATGCTGTTCCCTCTGCCCAGGACACCCTTCCACCCTCTCTTCATTTAGTTCGCTCCTACCGTCTTCACATCTCAGTGCTTTGTCACCTCCTCAGGAAGGCTTCCCGACCTCCCAGACCACAGACCACAGTGCCATCGCCCCTCTGTCTGTGTCTGGAGATGCCCTTGGTTCACATCTGTGCCCGGGGTGTGTGCTCCCGGCCTCTGCGGGGACAAGGCCAGGCTGCTGACATTCCACAGCACACAGGACAGCAGAGAATTCCCCAGCAGAAAACTGCCTTCTGTTATTTGTTTGCCAAATGAAAATAGTTCCTTTTTTCTGATTGTATATCATAATTTTTTAAAAAAAAATCAGTCCATTCCGACAAATAGACATTAGAACATGCAAATTATCTGAAATCTCATCCCCAGAGACAATGCTGGTTAATGTGTTTGTGTATATACGTCCAGACTTATTCCTCTGTGGACACACACACACACATGCACACACACACACAGTTCTTTCACAGAGTCCTTCCTTCTTTAGCTTATTCCTTTTTCAAGAATGGAATCATGTTGTAGCTGCTGACCCTGAAGATTTTGACTTAACCGTACATTGTACTGAACTACACATCGTGGACTTTTTTCCACGTCAATAAACGCAGATGATGGTGACAGATTCTCAAGGAGGTCATTCTGCTCCACAGCGGGAGTGTGTTGGAAATTTGTGGGGACTTTTTCCTTGGGGGGCTCCTGGCATTGAGCAGCTGGGGGTCCAGGGATACTGAGTGTCCTATATTGTGCGAGGCAACCCCCCACGTGGAGAAGTAGCCCTCGTAATTTTGAAATATCAGCCCAGTCGTTCGTGTAGTTGAAAAGCTTATTTAGAATAATCTAAGATCCAAACTTCGTTTTAATTTAGACACAAGTAATTTTGCATGGTTTTAACATATACCACATATTCCAGGAACACGGAGGGATATTGAGGGTGGATTGTACCTCGCTTTGCTCATTCTGGGAAACCCCACCATCCATAACGATGCAGCTAGAAGATCTGAACTCCTGGCACCCGCAGCTGAAGGGTCTGCCTCCTGCCCGGGTCGTTGGTGGGGATTCCCTTAGGGGCCGACCTTGACCTTCCATGTGTCTCCACGTGTACCCATGCCTGTGTGTTTACATATTGAAACAATTCATTACCAATTCTTCTCCCTTTATTTCTCTTTCATGTTACAATATATTGATTTTTTAAACTTGTGTGTATGAGTCATTGTGTCATTATATTGATTAAAAAATTATATTTTTATAATATATATTTAATATATTTATTTTAATATATTTAATAGATTTATATAATAACTATTTTAATATAATATAGGTTATATTATCTATGAATTTCATTTCAGGATAGTAAGGGGAGCATTATAAACATTTGTTATAGAAAGGGGACATTTGAGTCTGACATTTATTATAGAAGGGGTGGCCTTTGGATCTGACCCGAGCTGAAAACCACCGATTTATATCATTACACTTAACGTAGCCTCACGCTGGGCACACTTGTATCGTGGTTTATTTAACCCATCTACCACTGATGGATAGTGAGGTGTCTTGGTTCATATAAGCGGCACTCTGATAAACAGACGTATTTACAAAGATATGTCTGGGCGTTCACTGAATTATTTCCTTAGGGGGAAAAATCATATGAGTGGAACTGCTGAATGAAAGGAATGCACATTTTCCATTTCAACGTAGTCCTTCCAAATTATTCCACTAAGAGAGCATGAGACACTTGTGTGTGGGACTCTGCGCGCTGCACCGGGGGCGGGGCCAGATCCTACACCAGCAGCGGCCGTGTCCTGGGAGCCGCACCACCGCACAAAGCGGGTGTCCTTCCTGAGGTGGTGGCCCCTCTGCAGTTAGCAAGCATCCTTTAATAAATCCCTTTCCACCCTAAACTGGCCTGAGTGGACTCTCTGGTATGCAACAATTATTCCTGACTGATCAGAAACCTAACTCAATTTCAAGTGACTTTGGCTCATTTTAGTGGCGTTTTTCCCTTGGACCTTGTTATGTGTTGAACTGAATCCTCTAAAAATTCATATGTTGAAGCCTTAACCCCCAAGATCTCAGAATGTGACCTTATTTGGAAATAAGGTCATTGCAGATATAATTAGTCATACTGGATTAGGGTGGGTGCCACCCCCTCTGATATGACCAGTACCCTGATAAAAGGGAGAGATTTGCGCGCGCGCGCGCACACACACACACACACACACACACACAAGAACAGCGTGTGGAGATGGAGGCGGGGACTGAGGTGATGCTCCTACAACACAAGGGACATCAAGGATGCGCAGCAAACCCCCAGGGCCTGGGGGAGGGGCCCGGAGCGGCTTCCCCCTCCCAGCTCAGACGGAAGCAACCCTGCCAGCACCTTGATTTTGGACTCCAACCTCCAGAGCTGTGAGATGGTCAAGTTCTGTCGTTGAAGCCCCCAGTCTAGGGTACTTTGTTTCTGTAGCCCGAGAAAATGAATACAGACATCTAAGCTTCAATGACTGAATTTGCCATCTCCTAATGCCACTGCTCAGCAGAACTGTTGCGTGACAAAGCCTGAGGCCATCTCAGGAGTCATCTGTCCCGCCCCATACCCCCTGCTCTGACGCACAAAGAATTAAATCCCAAAGAGGCAGGACTCGTCCAAAATCAGACAGCTTGCTGGCAGCAGGGCCAGACTTAGAAGCCCTGCCTTTTACGTTCCGCCTGACATTCTTCCTACCGAGATGCGAACTGCAAGGACAGCAAAGCTCTGGAGGTGGCTCAGGACAGAATCCACCCTGCAAAGCTCAGAGCTACTCTGTCGTTTCCCATCCGAATCGCCCCGGAAGTCTCTGAAAGTAGAGTGATGGCCTCTCGCCAGCATTTCTGGGAGCAGGGTCTGAGAATGCGTGTGTTTTAGGAGCTCAGCCACCACACGAGCACTTGCACACTCCCAACCCCACGTCGGCGAGCGGGAGGGGTAGGGCCTGGGCTGCGGGGACAGACCGGGGCTGAGGGCTGCCAGCTGTGTGACCTCGGGCACATCACTGAATTCTCCAGGGCTAAGCTTCCTCGTCTGTGCAGGGAAAGTCATGTCCTTCACAGCCTCGTTAGGCTGCCTGGAGTTCAAAGAGAAAATTCACATACGGCTTATACCAGGGTGCCCGGCACATGGTAAACAGTCATTAGGATTCAGTGATTATTATATCGTCATTCCTACAGAAGCGAGCATGACCTTGACAATCCCTGATGTCAGCGGCCAGGCCTGTCCTGTTATTTTTTAACCCCTCTAATGAGGTCATAGGCTCACATGGCTCTCTCCACCTGGATATCTTTCTGCACCTTTCAGATTCCTCCTCACTCTTTTTTTTTTTAATTAATTAATTAATTTATTTTTGGCTGCATTGGGTCTTTGTTGCGGTGCACGGGCTTCTCATTGTGGTGGCTTCTCTTGTTGCGGAGCACAGGCTCTAGGTGTGCGGGCTTCAGCAGTTGTGGCGCACGGGCTTCGTTGCTCCGCGGCACGTGGGATCTTTCCAGACCAGGGCTCGAACCCATGTCCCCTGCATTGGCAGGCGGATCCTTAACCACTGCGCCACCAGGGAAGTCCCATCCTCACTCTTTAAGGTCAAGTGTCACCTCCTCCTGACACCTGCCTTGGTTTTAGACTCCCAGCCTCAACAGCTGTGAGTAGGTACATTTCTGTCGCTTAAGCCCCCTGTCTGTGGAATTTTGTCTCGGTTGCCCTAGAGCCCAGTCCCGGTCCCCTTCCTGTGTGCTCAGCCCCATCTGAGCCCCCGGAGGGCCGGTCACGGGCTTATTCACGATGGTAGTGGTTGCTCTGTGTCTGTCTGGCCCCACGCAGAGCACCGTGTCTGGTACAGAGGAGATGCTCCGGGAACCTTCCCTGAATGGGATGAAGTATGAATGCTCATTCTGGTCCCAGCAAGCCCTACTGGGCTTCTCTGGGGGCCATGAGTCCGGTCCAGGTGATGCATCAGGACAAGGGCTGACCGGAGGAAACGCCCAGGTCAAGGGTGGCATCGGCCTCGCAGGTAAGTACCTGGAATAGTCAAAGGACTCCAGTCACGGTTTCTGAAAGATGCTTCTGAATCCGCAGCAGCTGCACCAGGCATCCCGCCGTGACCCTCCGGGAACCGCCACAGCGCCTGACACTTGGAGCCCTGATTCCCCAAAGGAAAGGATGGTGGTTACGGGGTGAAAACCTCACTTGTGTGCGGCTGTATTAATCCCGGTGCCACTTGCGCCCACGTCTCTTATCACGGATGTTCAGGGTATCAGGTCAGATGAGATGAAAGAGGGAGAGAGAGAGAGAGATGAATGGTGTACTGCTGGTTATTTTTCTCTTAAATATCTCCTCTTTTTCATCTCTTTGACATCCTGACCTGAAAGGACATTTCTCTCTCTCTCTCCTCTTAATGAAATGTGGCTGCACGGGTTTGAAGGAGGCCATGTCACTCCTGTCACCGGTGAACAAGAACAGAGGCAGCTCTCGAGGTCGAAGTCATGATGACACAGATGATTAAAACCCACCGAAAATCTCTGAGCTTCTATTTACCCTAATTTTCGGCTTCTCTCCCGGCTGCCCCGGGCTCACTAGCCCTGCAGAGGATTTGGCAAATGCTTCGGAACTTGGTGGCCTGGACTTTTCCTGCCGTTGTGCAGTGAACTAGTGGTGACGAGCGAGACAGAGGCTTTCCGTTTCTTCCTGGAGCTCCTCTTCCTCGTGAAACCCAGAGGCTACGCTCCGCTTCTTCCTGCCTTTCTTGTCACTCTAGATGGCTCTCATTAATCACTGCCTATCCCTCCTCTGGGGCGCCTCTGAGACGTATTTCTTTTCCTCCTACCTTGGTCCCCACTTTAGCCTAGAATCTCATGCCTGGATCACTGTAACCTCCTTTCTGCTCCCAAGCTTCTCACATAAACCGCAGCCATGAATCTACACTCAGACACCAACAAAGTGTTTATCCTGACATTCAACTCCCTCCCCATCCTGGCCCTTCTGGGCCTCGTCTAATATTCCTTCCTCCCTCCCTCCCTCCATCCATCCATCTCATTCATTTATCTATCTATCTATCTATCTATCTATCATCTATCATCTATCATCTCTATCCATCTATCATCTATCCATCTCCCTATCTATCATCTATTACCTGTCATCTATTTATCATCCAGCTACATATCTATCCATTATCTATTCATCTCCCTATCTATCCCTCTATCTACTATCAATCTATCATCTACCTATCCATCTCCCTATCTGTCATCTATCTATTACCTATCTGTCATCTATCTATCTATCTGTCATCTATCTATCTATCTATCTATCATCACCCTCTATTCTCATACATAGGTCTTTACCTGAATCAGGACCACGTTCCCTCTGGCCTCAGAACACTTCATTCCTGAACACATGCTGTTTTTTCTAAGTCTTACAAGATGCTTCTCTAATAAATCGGAACTCTATGTCAATACATTTGGGGACTGCACACTTCAGCCCCTCTCGGGGTTCACAGTGCACCTTTACACTTTAAAAGCCCTTAAAAGTCCTATAGCCAAATACGTGCTATTCTCTCTACCTAGAACATTCCCCCCAAGCCCCTCCCCCACTGACTAATTAAATCTTTACTCACCTTTTAGGCCCTGCTTAAATGTCACTTTCTCAAGGAAGCCTTCCTTCACCCCTCCTCCCAAACTGTGTGCCGCCCGTCATAGCTTCCAAGCATCTTCTGTCCCTCCTGCAGCCAGGAGGGACATATAGTCATCCCACTATAACCAGCATAATGTCTGTACTTCCGGCTGGAACGCAAGTTCCGCTAAGGTGGGGCCACCATGCTTGCTCGGCGTCTCCCCAGCACGGCACAGCGCTGACGCCAGTGGCTCGTACACGTTTACTGACCCACTAAGGAAAAAACAAAACTTTGGGAAACGTTACGCCAAACAATACTCTGGCCGTGGGAACTTTCCCCCTTGTTATCCGACAGGCTTCACCGCAGTGGCTACACACTGGGAGGACGTTCCCCTTTCCCCTTGCCTGAGACGCTTCACCTCTTTGACAGGGAACAGATCCCACCCATTGAGATCAGTTAGGACTCTTTTTGTTGCAAGTCACAGAAAATCCAGTTAAAACTAGTCTGTATAATAAAGGGCACTAAAAAATCAAGGCCTGTGACTAGCAAGGGATCGTGCAGCAAATCAAACGCTGTCGCCCGTGGCCTGGTGTCCCCCTGGCTCTGTCCGGCTCCCTGATCTGCCTTCCATGGTGAGGCTTCCACCCAGCGCCCACACCCATGCTCTCAGCCCCGGGCTCCCCCTTTGACGTAGAAGCAGCCTCATTCCACACTGAGCGTCTGCTGGCGTCCTCCAAGGAAAAGGCAGGAAGCTTTTCTTTCCATGAAGCCCTAGGCATGCGTGTGTGGCCTCCTTGGCTCTGAACCAGCTGTGGTTGAATCCAATCCCAGCCCAACTGGCCTGCAGCATCAGCGCCAGGCAGACGAGAATGGGAGGGGAGAGGTCTGTCAAAGGCACTCTGTTCTGTTTGGAAGAGGAGGTGACAGCAGGGCGGTCACCATCTTTCAAGGCTGGTTCAAGCCTGAACTCTAAGAAAACTCTGGACAAGTGTGAAGTGTCCCCTCTGGGACCTTCCACGGGGTGCGTGTGGTCTGTAGCACAAACTCTGGTCCTTTATACACGGTGTGAGGTTGTCCTCTACGTGACTCAGCTCTGCGAATGACAATTTACCCAAAAACGCAGTGGGTTATTGCAATCCACTTACCCTGCTCCTGGATTTTCTGGGCCAATGATTCGCGAGGGGCACAGTGGGAGGGTTTATCTCTGTTTCTTGAGGTCAGAGGCCTCAGCCAGGAGGATTCGAAGGCTGGGAGTGACTGAACGGCTGGGGGCAGGAATCGCATGACAATGTCGTCACTCCTAAGTCTAGCAGTCGATGCTAGCGTTCAGCTGGAACCTCAGCTGGGGCAGGAGGCCACAGCCACCCTTCACGTGATCTGGGCTTCCTCATAGCATGGCAGCCTCAGGCTTCTTACGGGAGGGCCCAGGGTTCGCAAGACAAGCATCCCTAGAAAACCAAGGGGAGCCTTGCCTCTCCTGACTTAGCCTCCACAGTCACCTAGTATCCCTACCACAGTGGTCACAAGCCCGTGCAGTTTCAAGAATAAGAAACACAGGGCCTACCTCTCACTGGGAGGAGTGCCGACCACGCTGCAAAAGGAGTGTGGGCTGGGAGGCATCCTTGCAGCCGTCTGTGGAGAACACAGTATGCCAGAGCCCATCACATGTTTTGAGGCTCTTAAGGGCAGGGACTCTATAAATACTGCTCGAACCAGCCATTGAATCTACGAACGGGAATAATTTGCCAATTATATGTTAGTTTAATCTGTAACAAAATCAAATAAACCTTTGTTAGATTTTCTGTTTAAAATGTTTAAAAGGTTCTGTTTTGTTAGAAATATGTGAAAGAGAACAGGTTGCATGCAAGATTAAAACAGAGAGGAAGATGCTAGGGGACAATCACATAAGGACCTGAAATACCAACTGGAAGGAGGTTTGGTCTTGGAAGAAGCTGCTCTAGGAACCGTCCGAACAGTTTTCTAAGTCCTCCATCACAGGGCTCCGTCTCCTGCATCCTCACCTCGAGCTCTGTAATCCAGGCATTGCCAAATTTCTCGTAGTTTCTCAGAGTTTAGCACAAACTCACCCTCCTCAGAACCTCTGCACGTGCTGCTCCTCCCGACTGGGACTATTTCTAGTCCTAATGCAGGTCCACCTTACATGTCACCTCCTCCAGGAGGCCTTCCCTGATGCACTTCTCTTTTCTACCATCACATAATATCCCACCTTTGGGGCACAGCCTGGTTACTTGTTTATCTCCCCCACTAAGCTGGAAGTTCTGTGAAAACAGAGACAAAATCCATCTCAGTGACCATTATATGACCGTGCCTGGCACACAGGAAGTCCTCAAAGAACATGTAGCAGGTGCTGTCACTGCCTCCACCCAGAGCCTCTTGTCCTGATCACTTCAGTCCAGGCTGGTCCCACTTTCGGCCGCCAGCACCTGCACCCCTTTGTCTGAGCACTTCCTCTGGCCACCAAAGCCTGCTCTCTGCCTACTCCAGCAACGGGCAGACGTCCCAGGAATTCACGCTCCCTCGGCACGATTGGTTCGCGATCAATGATTGACAAGAGTTGGTGTACAAATATCCCAGCTCCCTCCCACCTTGGGTGGGGTAACTCCGAGGCATGTGCTCTGCGCTGAATCCCAAAGTTCCCCAGCATGACGAAGCCCCACGGTGGCAGCTGACTTGCCAACACACGCTTCGTTGGCGGCCTTCTTTCTCTGTCTTACTTCCTCACTTCAGCTCCTCGGTAAAGAACGTGCTCTCGGGGCTTCCCTGGTGGCGCAGT
This sequence comes from Pseudorca crassidens, assembly GCF_039906515.1. Taxonomy (NCBI): domain Eukaryota; kingdom Metazoa; phylum Chordata; class Mammalia; order Artiodactyla; family Delphinidae; genus Pseudorca; species Pseudorca crassidens. Next base: position 2,755,049 of record NC_090305.1, on the reverse strand, counting down.
GGTTGACAGTCCGCCTGCCGATGCAAGGGACACGGGTTCGTGCCCCGGTCCGGGAAGATCCCACATGCCGCGGAGCGGCTGGGCCCGTGAGCCGTGGCCGCTGAGCCTGCGCGTCCGGAGCCTGTGCTCCGCAACGGGAGAGGCCACAACAGTGAGAGGCCCGGGTACCGCAAAAAAAAAAAAAAAAAAAAAAGAACATGCTCTCAAATCCTTGACTCAGGATCTGCGTCCCCAAGAAGCCACACTAGGACAGAGTGCTTGTTGAATGAATGAGTCTCTGCCCCAGTCCCCGGCACCTACTCACACATCCCCACCGGTGCAGGTAAACTGACTGCCAGCAGCCTCTCATGTCCTGAGCCAGGGAGAGCAAATACCCCGCAGGGAATTTCAGACCTTCACTTCTATCTCTACTGACATTTGTAATCGAGACACACACACAGGAACATTATCTTACCTAAAAGTGCCGTGTTGAGACAACGGCACCGAAAGAGATGGTTAAGTCAGTAAACAACACGGCCCCTACAGATGAAATCAGCTCCAGCGGTGGAGGCGTGGGCTAGCGAGGTCAATAGGCAGACAGATCATACCACGGGCTTTCCATTTGCTTGGCCCTTGGCTGGCATCACACCATCTTCCTCCCCTCCTGCTGCAGAAACAGAGATGCAGAACCACTCTGGGTGTGTCGCCCAGCAGTGGAGGGGAAGCAGAAGTTGGAGTCAGGTCTCCTTTCTCTCCTCTACAAGCTGTTATCGTAACTTGGATCACATATGGCTCCGGGGTCAGGCTTTTATTTCCCCACCACGCTTCCCAGACAATTCTCTATTTTTCTTCCTTCCAGAGCATTAAGAGGTGTTTGCCGGGCGTGGGAAGGATGCAGCCCAGCTCTGCAGGGAATGAACACTAGAGCCGCTGGAAGAGTATGAGGCTGAATCCTGCAAGCGGCCTTCTGGGGTCAGAAAATTAGCAGTCCAGGATTTGATGCTCTCCTCAGGCCAAATCCAGCTCCATCTCTGAGAGGGGAGGGGGACACAGAAGGGAGAAGTGGGCCCTGGGAAAAAAGACACTTGTACTTCCCTCCCCCCAAAAGAAATAATCTTTAAATTAAATTTAAACAAATGTAGATGGGGTAAAGAAATCTTAGGAAATCTAAGGATTCCAAGTATTGAAGAAGAGGGAGCTGTTTCACCATATTTAAAGTGTGTGTGTGCACGCACGTGTGTGGGGGCATGTGCGTGGCGGTGGGGAGATATTTCCTCTTCCCCTCTAAGCTCCTCTGGCTGGTCTAAGAATTAAACTGACATGAGACAGGTTAACAGGAAAAAATCAAAAAAAGTTTAATAACACGTAACATGGGAGAAACCGAGGAAAACTGAGTAACTCGCCCAAATGGCCGAAACCCTCACCTTAAATACCATTTTCGGCTAAAGACAAAAGAAGGTGCTGGGGGTAGTGATTTGAGACCTCAGAGGGTTAGGAAGGCAGTTGACACGGAGATGGAAAAGCAAAGGCCTGGTAAGCAAATGTCTGCTGGGCAAGCAGAGACAATGGGACGCAGAGAAGAGTTTTAACAGACAGACTTTGCACATCTAGTTCATACTATACTGATCTATGGTGACGGCTCCTTCCTGGAACAGGTCCTCTGTCCGCACACCTTAGGCAGTTAAAGAGGTCAAAGTTTCTTCCTGAATCTTTGGGCTTTAAAAATAATAAGCCTAAATTAATCCTCGTGCCAAAGAGACACATTTGGGGGTGGAAAACTTTGCTCCCCTACTGTGTTTCGATACTGCTTAAATCTGTCTGCTCTAACACTGACTGACATGTCTCCCTGCTTCCAATGGCCTCCTCTCAAATCCAATCACCTACCAATCATATTACTCCAAATCCTACCATTCAACTCTCCTACCTAAAACCACTGGCTTCCAGTTGCCTCTAGGGGGTGTGCTGAAGTGCCTGCAGAGCCTCAGCACTTTCCTGGGAGGCATAAGGGAGTGGTGGGGACTGAGGCAAACAGAGAGCCTGTGCCTGGTTTAAAGCCGGCAGCAGTCACCTGGCACCAGCCCCCTGCAGGATCACGACATCTTCCCAGTCTTCCAAGAGATGCTAGAAAGGTACTGACTTTTAAAACTTTTTATGAATTAAACAAACCAAGTTCCTAGGATTAAAAACTAATAATAATAAAAATCAACTCATGGCCACCAGCTTGTAAGCTCCAGCCCACAGGATAAAGCTTAACCTCGTCAGCCTGGCATCCAATGCCTTTCATGGTCTTGTCCGTTCTTGTTTCTGTCCCCCGTCAATCCCTTTGTCCCCAAAGCCACACACCACCCATGGCTGCTCAAGTTAATACATAGAGTCCAAAGAGGAGGGGACAGACATACCCTGAAGTGGAGCCCACAGAGCAAGCTCGCCGTTTCTGCTGAGACTGCTATTTAAGGTGGCTCTGAAGGAGATGGTGGGGCACCAAGCCCCCCTCGGGCTCCTGGGCTCACACCCCCTCCAGGTCCCCTCTGCAGCTTTAAAGACCCTGTTTCCTCTCAACGGGATGCTCTGCTACGTGCTTATCCACCCCGCAAACTTAAACTCGCCTTAGGCCCCCCTGAAGACGCACCAGAAAGAATCCCTCCCTTTCACTGCTGTACCCTGCACGCATCTCACTAAAACACGTGTCACAGTGTCGTGCATTCGGCGCTTCTCGTGACCTCTCCGAGTCGGGCTGTCATGTGGTACCCATGTCCTCAGGGCCTGGCCCACAAAGCCCTCCTGCTACTTCTGCATTCCGACCTCTAGAATCACGTATGCCACTTGCGCGAACACCCAGACACCCAACGGCTGCGTGTTGAAACGAAACCACAAGGAGATCTGAGAATCCACGTGGCCGGGCTCCCGGCTCGCAACGTCCTCGTCCCCGCCACCTGCCTGCCCCGCTTCCTAAGCCAGGTTCCCACTCCTCCGCCGGGAGGTTTGCGAGGCGCGCACCCGCCGCGGGGGCGCAGGTGGCGGGCGGAGCGCAGGGACGCACTGCCGCGTCTGCCGCCTTGGAAAGAGGCCGCCTCGTCCGGGCGCCGAGACCCGCCGGGAAGCGGCGCAGGAGTGGAGGGGCGGGGCCTGCTCGGTGAAGGGGCCCGGGGGAGGCGGGGCTCGGAGCCGCGGCCGGGATCGCTGCGGAGGAGGAGCCCTGGGGAAGGCCTTGCTCAGGGGCGGAGGAAACAAGCTTCTGTTTTCGGTCCAAGCCAAGCGGAGTCCCAGGAAGGACGGGCGTAGCCCGGGGGTCTTTCCTGGAATCACAGGCCTGGGGGCTTTCCCACTGGGACGGCAAGAAGTATCTGGAAAATGTGCTTTTAACTAGAAAAGGGATCTTGTCACTTTGATATTTTAAAACCCTGGGGGAAGTGTCTTCTTTGTACCAGGGACTTGGGGGAGGGAATTATTTTATGTTTAGTTTGCATTAACGTACTTTTATTTGCATTACTTCCGTTAATCCTCATAACGCCTCTGGGGGTAGGCACCGTTTTCAACTATCAGGAACTCATGCTTGCAGGTGCCCAGCCGTTGTTGATGAGATGCCCCCAACACGCGCGCACGCGCACACGCACGCACGCGCGCGCACACACACACACACACACACACACACTTTTCTTCAGGCTTCTGTCTGGTGACCTGGGAGGAGGAGGTTGGCATGAGGTGGAGGTGAATGGAAGGCAGAGGAGAATGGTGGCAGTGGAGGGCCGCTGGCTGGAGTACGGTAAGAGGTGAAAGGGCCAGAGGCTTACTGGATTTTTCAAGAATGACTCAGAGAGACTCCGGAACTGGGCTGCATTTAAGGTGGAGAAGACCATTCTCTTTATCTGTATAGAAACAACATTGCTCTGGTGCTTCCCGGGGCGTGGAGACAGATGAATCCCGACGCGGTTTTGGCAGTCCGATGAGGGCGTCTCCTGGAGACCGAGTAGAAAGGAGGCGGGGCGGGGGACAGGTGCAGAAGAGGCAGCAGGGGCAGATGTGACAGAGCAGGTAACTAGCTGACAGACGAGCTCTGGGCACGTGAGCCACCCTCCAGGGACTCACAGAAGCAAGTGGGGGACAGTGTGAAGGGGCTAGGCCTGGGGGCGCTCAGGCAACTCTAACTGTCATTAAAAGTAAGTGTGACATATCACAGACACAGGCTCAGGAGGTCCCCTGGGCACCTGGATCATATCACTATCATAAAGAAGAAAACACAGATTCAAAGACATTAAATACTTTTTAAAATATCCACAGAAAAGCAGAGGAATGGAGAGCAGCTGGGATTTGAAATCGGCTCTTGCTAATACTGAGAGAGCACAGGAGTGTGAGAACCAAGATCCTTTCGCTTTCATCACAAATCCACCTGCTCTTTTGTGGCAAGTTGAGCAGTGGTTTGCATGAGCGATTTTTTGCCTTGGCTCTTCCATCTTTTAACGACATTCTATGGTATTTAACCCTACTAACTTTACTGAAACAGAATCATCATGGTCTAATAAGGAAATATACACAGTTAAGCTTGACTGGTAAAAAGAAAATAATTCATTTACAAGGGCAAAGCATTTCATTTTTAAAAGTAGCTGGAGGAAATAAAGAGCTGTTACAGAAAAACCTAATAATGGTTGGTTATGTGAGCTAACTGTTGAGGTTTGTGGTTTGTTTTGCTTTTTAAGAGTAACACCGTGAAAGAATAATGTTAAGAATGGCAATACTCCCCAAACTGGTCTCTACAGATTCAACACAATCGATCCTAAATTCACACAGAAATGCAAGGGACCCAAAATAGCCAAAACAATCTTGAAAAAGATCAAAGTTGGAAGACAGACTTCCCAATTTCAAGACTCACTCACGACAAATCTACACTAATCAAGACAGCGTGTACTGGCGTAAGGACAGACATATGTTGAGAGTCCAGGAATAAATTCAGATAGGTAATTGATTTTCAGCAAGGATGCCAAGACAGTCTAATGGGGAAAGAATAGTCTTTTCAACAAATGGTGTTGGGGTAACTGGCTATCCACATGCAGAAGAATGGAGTAGGGCCTGTACTTCATACCATATGTCTTAAGTGTTAAGTCTTAGAAGAAAAAACAGGAATAAACCTTTGTGACCTTGGGTTAGACATGACACCAAAAGCACAAACAACACGAGAAAAAATAGATCAATCAAACTTCATTAAAATTAAAAACGTTGGGACTTCTCTGGTTGTGCAGTGGTTAAAAATCCGCCTGCCAATGCAGGGAACACGGGTTCGAGCCCTGGTCCAGGAAGATCCCACATGCCACGGAGCAACTAAGCCCGTGCACCACAACTACTGAGCCTGCGCGCCTAGAGCCCGTGATCCGCAACAAGAGAAGCCACCACAGTGAGAAGCCCTCACACTGCAACGAAGAGCAGCCCCCTCTCACCACAGCTAGAGAAAGCCCGTGCGCAGCAACGAGGACCCAACGCTGCCAAAAATAAATAAATAAAATAAATAAAAATAAATTTATATAAAAAATTTTTTAATAAAAACTTTTATGTTTCAAAGGATACCACCAAGAAAGTGAGAAGACAACCCACAGAGTGGGGAAAAATTATATGCAAGTCTATATGATAAGGGTCTAGAATCCAGCATATATAAAGAACTCTTACTAATTAATACTAAAAAGACAATCAAATTTTTAAATGGGCAAAGGATTTGAATATACATTTCTTTAAAGAGGATATACAAATGGCCAATAAACACATGAAGAGATGTTGCACATCACTAATCATTAGGAAAATGCATATCAAAATCACAATGAGATACCACTTCACACCTACTAGGGTGGCTATAATAACAAAGATGGACAAATAACAACTGTCAGTGAGGATGTGGGGACACTGGAACCCTTATACATTGCCACCGGGAATGAAAGATGTGTTTCCCCTTTGGGATACCATTTGGCCATTCTTCAATAAGTTAAACATGGAGTTAAACAGCAAGAGAATTGAAAACATATACATACAATAACTTGTACACAAATGTTCACAGCAGCATTATTCATAAAACCCCAAAAGTGGAAATAACCCAAATGTCCATCAACTGACGAATGGATAAACAAAGATGGTCTAGCCAAACAATGGAATATTGCTTAGCCATTGAAAAATGAAGTTCTGGGACTTCCCTGGTGGCGCAGTGGATAAGACTCCACGCTCCCGATGCAGGGGGCCCAGGTTCGATCCCTGGTCAGGGAACTAGATCCCACATGCATGCCGCCACTAAGAGTTCACATGCCAGAACTAAAGAGCCTGCCTGCCACAACTAAGACCCGGTGCAACCCAAATAAATAAATAAATATGTTTTAAAAATGAAGTTCTGCTACATGCTGCAACATGGGTGAACTTGGAAACCATGATGCTAAGTAAAAGAAGCCGGACACAAAAGGACACACATCTAAATTCCACTTATATGAAGACTGGAATACGCAAATCTATAGAGACAGAAAAGTAAATTCGTTGTTGCCAGGGGCTAGGGAGAGGGGACAATGGGACAGTGTCTGCTAACGTGTGTGGGTTTCTTTCGGGGTGATGAAAATGTTCTGGAGTTAGGTAGTTGTGATGATTGCACAACTTTGTGATCATATTAAAACAATTGAATTGTACACTTTAAAAGACTGAATTTTGTGGTGTGTTAAATATAGCTCAAATTTTTAAAAATGCTTGGATGTGGGTAAAAATAAATAAATAAGAAAAACGCTCAAGAAGTATGGCCTGGCAGTGCAGACATCAGCTCATGAGACATGAGCCCAGACTCTCCCAAGCAAAGGGGCTGGCCTGGCCTGGCCTCAAAGAGACAGAATTGGACGGAGGAACCCTCACTGCCCCTCACACGCAGGCAGAGAGCACCTCTCCCCAGAGCTGGTGCAGAAAAGAATTTCCCTCCCCTCTCCTTCAAGAATTCAGCCACCCTCCCCAGGACCTCTTGTAGCCTGCATCATGCAGGTGACCACCCCATACCGTTACCTTCCAGAAACCAGGTTGTGTCCAGTGCAGTCGATGGTTTCCGCATATTACCCAGGTCTGAAACCTGAATGGCCTTTAAGAATTCAGACTGCAAAGGAAGCAATCCAGTGCTTACAAGTATGATCATTGTAGCATTTTTTATAACACTGAAAATCTGGAAACAACTAACTATCCAACAATGAGGAATGGGTTAGAAAAATCGTGGTACATCCTTACCCTGGAGTATTATGGAACTCCCAAAAGTAATGTCTAATAAATAATTTTTAGTGACATGGGGAAACACCTATGATACTGGCAAGCAAAAAAAATGCAAGAGACAAAATCATACGGGTACCCCCTGGTACTGACAAAGAAGATGAATCTGTATTAGTAAAGGAAACACTGGACGCAGTAACAGATAAACCCATAACTCTCAGGGGCTCAGCACAACAAAAGTTGATTCCCTGCTCGCAGAGCAGTCATGTCCACAGACCACTTCTGGCGTGGTGGCCTTTCACGTAGCATTTCGGGACCCAGGCCCCTCCCTCTGTGGCCCTGTCCTCTTCTAAGTGCTCAGAGCTTTCTCCCTGCCGGCAGGTAGGGAACGAGGGAGTGGGAGCCTGTTGCCAGCCTGGACGCGGCATGGCACATGGTGTGCGTGCCTTCCAGGTACATCCATTGGCCGGAACCCATCCCAGGGCCACTGCTACCTTCTCCTTTGTGCCCAGGGGAAAGGAAATGACTTGAGGAAGACCTAGAATCTCTGCCAGAGGTGCGACAGCAAACGGGCATTGGTTGGAGGTCAGGCACTGATCAGAGGCAGAGCCGACATTCAAGCCAGGCAGAGTCTGGTCCTGTCCAGCTTTGGTCCTGCCCTCCTCCCTCCAAGGCTTCCAAGGCCTCCCCTTGGGAATGTTCTCTGGTCTCCTGCTACCAGCATCCCTCTAGGGCATTGATGCTGGAATGATCATCGGAAAGGGTGAGAAAATCTGATGAAAACATTTATGTGAAATAAGTTGTGAGCCTTTCCAGACCCACAGATAATCCCTGTACTGTGTGTTTCTTCCAGGTTTGTGTTTCCGTGATTAACTTCTGTAAGTCCCCACTAAATGTTACAAGGGGGGCAGACACCCATTTGAAGGCAGTGATTGGCAACCATGCTGTCATTTATAGGTTTGTTTTTGCAAGAGCAGGACTTCAAAGGCTCTTCCCTGCCTCTTAGGGCCTCTGCCACCCAGAGGGATCGGCTGCCAGGGGTGCAGTGGGGAGGGGGGGGGGTCCTTGGTTCACCTCCTCCCCTGATGGTAACTTTCCCCAGGAAGGTCTTTACTAAACATGTTGAGCAGCAACGTGAACTTGGTTAACTACTCATCGTCATTAAACAAAGCGTCTATAATTCACACATGCTTTAAAGAAATGCAGATCCCTGGATCCACTTATTAATTCACAAACATTTATTAAAAGAAATGAGAAGGGATCACATTAACATCATCTCGACACTTCAACCACATTTTCTTATCTAACTGTCACATGAACTCTGCTGGGATGGGTCCTCCTATCCCGCGTTACGTAGCTGGAAACTGGTACACTGGGTAGTGAGTGAGGGGACCAGGGTTCATCTTGGCAACCTCTTCCTCCTGGCTTTTAACCTCCCTGAACCCCTTTCCTTGTCTGTACAGTGAGGAAGGAGGAAAAATTAGTAAATGAATAATACTAATTCGTACTTTTCAGAATTGGGGAGGACTGAATGGGATCATGAATGCATAGCATCTGAGAGATAATTACGATGACTGTTCCTTACTCAGAGATAAGGAAACGCAGACACAGACAGTATCTTTTCAAAGCAAGACAGCCAGGAGTGGTGAGGCTGGGTGAGCCCAGGAGCCTCTGGGTCGAATTCCTGAATCTCCCTCTTCCTCTTGCTGCCTTTATTTTCCAGGAGACGTGAGGAAACAGGCACAGACGCCTTTGCTAGACCAGCCCATAGTTCACAGGCAAGAGTTCTTTCCATTTAATTCATCAAACGTCTCAGTCACTGTCAAGTCAAACTCTGCTACTTTTTAAATCGTTCTTTACTCCAGCTTCTTGAATTAAAAGCATAGGTCATTTATCTTCACTCTTTCTTGCCCAGGATACATACTCAGCTGGGCATTATGGAAGTTCTGGGGCCATCTCCTTAAAGGCTATCACCATCTCCACCCACCTCATGACCAGGGCTGCAGGACAGCACTGTGAAGAGACAGAGACCTACCACCTGGAGTCACGAGACCCGAGGACCCATCCCACCACACACTGGCTGTCGCATCCACGCGGTTTCTCCTCTCTGAGTCTCGGGTTCCTCAACCGTAAACTGGAGACACCTCTTACCTTACAAGCCCGTGGGATCAGATGAAGTAAAGCCCGTTGCAAATTGTAACGTTCTGTGGGATTGTTTTTACTGCCCAAACCACCGTCCATCACCAGACAGTTCTTCAAATCGGAGACAGATTTCTTTCCCCTGGCAAGAATAGTGACTAATATATTCCAGGATGCTTTGCATGTTCCTGGCCTTAAAATAAAACTGCACCCAAACAAGAATGCAGACTCAGCCCTTCATTCTCTGGCTCTCATCAAGCCTGTCCTCTGGGCCAGGCTCTGAGCCCCGTGCTCTGCGGAAGGCAAGGATGAGTAAGGGTTAGTCTCCACCCTCGACTCCTTCACCGTCCAGTGCAAGAGGCCAGACGTTTATGTAAAGTGGCTCATACTTTAAGAGAGGAACAAAAAAAAGTGTTAGAAAAGTTAAAAGGAGCAGGAGTTACGTTCAGTTGAATGAAACCAGGAAAAGCTTTTTGGAGGAGAAAGTATTTGAGTTGCATCTTAGAAGCTGGCTTATCTTCAGGCAGGTAAAGGGAACCACGTGGGCAGGGGCTTGGAGGCAGGAAACAGCAGGCTCTGTAGGGAAACAGGTGGAGTATTTTGACTCGACTGAATCAAAGGTCCGTAAGGAAGAAGATGGGAAACAGGGACAGATGTGAGGGAGCTTGAAAGTCAGACTGATGGCTGTTTTCTAGGAAGTAGGAAATGGACCCGGCAGGAGTTCACAGACCTGGAGCGGGTGGACACCAAAGGCAGGCAGAACTTTTCAGAGGTGGTTGCAATGGTCCAAACGTGAGGACAGCAGCGCCAGGAACGGAGAGACCCTGCAGGTATAGAATCTGAAAGCCTTGTCCGAATAGCATAAAAGGTCCGGGACTCTACAAACTGGTAAGCAGGTCAGAGTTTGTTTCAATGTTTCAAAGACTCCACAAATTCATCTGTTTGACAAATCTGGGTGACGTGTGCTGGGGGCTGAGGACACAGCCAGGAGCAAGACAGATAGGATGCCCTGTCCCACGGGGGGAAGGAGGTGGACCCTAAACAATTAACGTCATCTGGAGATGAGGGACCGAGGAACAGGGTGATACAACAGTGTCCTGATGGCAGGACTGGGGGGTAGAATTGCTGCTCAGGTAGGGAGGTGACATGGGGCTGAACTTGGAGCATAAGACCCAGGGAAAAGTTGGGGGAAGAGCCACCTACACAGCTTCGAATCAAATAACCATTTAGGGGGTTACCCTTTGTCATCGAGACACCAAGGTTCTGCTGCGGCCCCCAAACAAGGGACGGTCTCTTATTTTCTATCCTGTAGAGCAGATGCTTCACTTGTCTCTTGCGTGTAGTAGACTTTCAACCTCTAATAACGTCTTTTTTCTCCCACAGTGGGTATGGGCCAATTTCCCACCTCTTCTTCCAAACAGCTGACCTTTGGGTGCCCAAATGGGTTTTTATTAAGTTTCTCTAAAAGACCATCTTCGTAGATAACATTTAGCACCACACAGAAGTGTCCCAGAAGCTCCTATACATTGGATAATCAAGACGCGTCCATTGATATATGATAGAACCAATTTAATAGACCACTAGGCAGTTTTCACAAAAAGAGGCTAATGTTTTAGTCCGAAGGGTGAGTCGACCCATCTGGTCTGACAAATGCTGTTTCTGGCTTGATTCCTTGCCCAAGACCATTTGCCAAAACCTTTTTCATGAATCAATACTTAAGACAATCTAAGCGGTTCCCCGTAGATTCAATAGTGCATTGGTTCCAGGCATAAGACATCAATTTGATTTGGTTATAAAATTTAATATTCTATAACTCACAGAGCATCTAACTCATGTACCATCTGGTTTTGGAAGAAAGACCTATGGAAGAATGCAGGGGCTTTCAGGCTGAACATTTCTCATCTTCCTCCTGATCTCACTCCAGACCGTTCCATTCACACTAAGAGGTAATCATCTATTAAGAGTATTGCCCCTCATTTCAAAAGTGATTAAGTTCATTCCACCTAGTTTACTCTGTGACGGGTCCATGAATTCTCTCCTCCTCTTGCCCTAAGAGTCCCAACGCACATCAGATATTCCCTGCTCCACAGTCAAGGGCTGTGAGTGAATATACCCAGTATGCTCTAACCTGGTTAATCTTCCTAAACCTCCATTTTAGCTTCCGTAACCTGGAAGAAGTTTTCAAAACACCTTCTCTTATGTTATCTCACTTTGTTCTCATGCAGATGAGACCACTTAAGCCCAGAAAGGTGACCTGTCCAAGACCCAGCATCCCTGGTCTGCAGTGTGCCTCCCACCCGCCACAAACCTCCACCCGGTCTCTCTGCTTAGCTGTCCAGCCTCTTCCCCTCTCCTGCCTCAGCCATCAGTTCCGGTGGAGCTGGGGTTTCTTGTGTTCTCTGAGCCTGTCATGACCCAGAGGGCATTCACTGGCCTCCTTGGATCAACCCCACGAGTTGTGAGTGGGCTTCGGGGAGAACGAGCGCCCTGCGAGGATGAGTGTGGAATTTGTATGATGTGCTTATGTGAATCTGTCTGGGTAAGAGTCCAAAGTCTTCATCAGCTCCTCAAAGAATTCAATGGTGATCCCCCTCCAAAAAGAATGGTTAAAATTAATTTTATACACCGGTTTCCTTCCCCCAAGCATCCTCTCTGCTCCTCCTAACCTCCGATGTAATGCTCCGCTTTGTAATTTCTCTTCAGAACTTAAAACCAAGTACTGACACTGGGACTTCGCAGACTTCCCTCCTCACTATAGTTTAATTGTTCTCTTCTTTCCAAGTTTTAATTCAAAGGGGGAGAAGCCCGAGTATTCCTAGGGTGGCCCTTACAGATGCAACTAATATGTGATAACGTATTCCAACTGATAGCACAACTGTCTGTAAACCTTAATCATTCCCTTCAGGGTTGATTCAAATCCTGCCATCGGTACAGTGCCTCCTAAGAGATAAAGGCTGAGGAGATATATTTAGCTACATTGTTACAGACATGGTCTCAACTATGAAAAGAAAATCAGACTGTTGTCTGTAAGGATTGCATAATGATATTCCAGATGAAAAAAATAAAATCAGTAAAGTTTCAACCACTCCCCAGACACCAAAACAGGCCCCACTGTTTACGGGGACTTGCGAGCATCTGAAGCTTTGTAAGAACAGATCTGGTTTGGGCAACTCAAGGCGGGGGACCAGGAGCCGGGAGGCAGTGGAACGTGGGAGGCGCTCTGGCAGAGGATGGTGGCGAGCTCTGGCTGTTGGTTCTCGGCAACAGTCTTGACCCCCTCCTGACCTCCCAGCCTCCACACACATTCTCTGACGTTTTCTCACTCTGTTTGCCCGAAAGCTCTTCTGCTCCCCTGCACTAGTCCCTCTTCTGAACAGGGATGTAGAGAAAAAGGAACCCTTGTGCACTGTTGATGGGGATGTGAATTAGTAGTCACTATGGAAGACAGCATGCAGGGTCCGCAAGAAACTGAAAACAGAACCATCCCGCAATTCCACTTCTGGGTATATATCCAAAGGAAATGAAATCAATACCTTGAAGAGCTGTCTGTGTTCCCATGTTTATGGCAGCGTTGTTCGCAGGATCCAGGATGATGGAAACAACTGTCCATCAATGGATGAATGGATAAAGAAAATGTATGTGTGTACACACACACACACACACACACAAAATGGAATATTATTTAGCCAAAAAAAGAAGAAAATCCTGCCGTTTGTGACAACATGGATAAACCTGGAGGACATTTTGCTAAGTGAAATAACCCAGACACAGAAAGACAAATGCTGTATCATCTCATTTAAATGTGGGATCAAGAAAAAAGTTGAACTCATAAAACCAGAGTAGAATGGTGGTTACCAGGAGCTGGGGGTGGGGGAAAGAAGGAAAGAAATAGAGAGAGAGACACAGAGAGAAAGAAAGGGAGAGAGAGAGAGGGAGGGAGGGAGGAAGGAAGGAAGGAAGCCACTAACCACTATCGATCACAGCTTCATTTATCTCTTATTGACACGAAGAGGATGCAACTGTCTAAGTTACTTCAAAGTTTTCTTCATATGGGCCCCACTGTGGTTTTCTGTGGCAAAAACCTTTGCAAAGAGTTTCCTGCCAGTCTTGGGACTTTGTTTAGCTGGGAAGGTCCCCTGACTTATCCCAAATACAGGGCTTCGTGTCGCCCTCGTGGAATTCCCCGCCATCTCTCTGACAACCAAGTGTTCTTGAAACTTCTTATTTTATGTGCTGATAAAAAAAAAGGGAAACACAACCCCACCATCTATACCGATATGTGCTATCTGGAAATCCAGTGATTTCCATGTTAAGATTATTCTTCCTCATCAGAAGGGAGTCATTTCCCTCATTTTTAACCTGGGCGATTTGCCCTGGGAAGCTGTCATTTAAATGGATTCTACTATTTGAATCATCAGTAATTTGTGACTAACCCTGCTTTAGAAAGAAAGCTTTCAATAACAATGTGAGATTCTCCGTCCATAATGCTTTATAATACGTTTAAAATGAACATAACAGCTTAAAACACGGAAGACGTTTAGCCCCAGCCCAGATTCAAGCTGGCACCCCGGGGAGGAGGGAGCTGCCTTTTCAGGCACTAACTGGGCCACGGTGGCTGGTGGGCTGGTGCGAGCCGGTGCGACGACACAGTTTCAGGGTGTGTCCCAAGCCCTTCATTACGGCCGCCTTGGCCTAGACGACCTCTGCCGTCTCTCAGCTTGTGGCCACTCCAACCTCTGAACAGGCTGAGGCTGGACGCAGGCGGCCATGTTTCTGACTTGGCCAAGATGCTTAAAATGAGCCCTGATGCAGTTAGAATGGGATGTTGCGACAGTCACTATGATGGTTAATCTATGTATCCACTCAACTAGGTGAAGGGATGCCCAGAGAGTGGGCGAAACAGTATTTCTGGGTGTTTCTGGAAGAGATGAGCATTGGATTCAGTGGACTGAGTGGGTGGGCCACCATCAAGTCCACTGGGGGCCCAAATGGACCAGAAAGGCAAAGGAGGGGTGATTTCACTCTCTTCTGTGCTGGGACATCCGTCTTCTGCTGCCTGTGGACATTGGAGCTCCTGGGCCTTGGGTCGCTGTCGGGACCTACACCAGCAGCTGCCTGGTTCTCAGGCCTCTGACCCGGGCCTGGGGGTCACACCTTCAGCTCTCAGACCTTCGGACTCGACTGAGTTACACCACGAGCTTTCCTTCTCCAGCTGGCAGGCCGCAGACCAGGGGACTTCTCAGCCTCCGTAGCTACGGGAGTCAATTCCTACAATAAATCTCCCTCTTTCCCTCTCTCGCTCTCTCTCACTACACATGTCTCCCATTTGCTCTGTTTTCTGTTTCTCTGGAAAATCCTGACTAATACAGTCACTATGAGGAACGATTGCTAGAGGAGCGTTTGACAATGAGAATCTTGGCTTTGTCACAAGAGGAGGTTGCTGTCCCAACGGGCCTGTCCCCACTGTTCTCGGCCAGGGGCCCCTGACAACGGCCAGGACAGAGGGGCAGCTTTGAGGCCGTCTCTGCAGCTCCGTGCGGTGACGCTGTCATTTGTTTGGCCGAGAAAATACAACCTGCTCCATCGCCCCCAAACCGATGTACTCCTCAGAGGTGCTAACCACTCCATTATCCCCAGTCCCGCCTTCCGGATTTAAGGGCCTCACAGGCCAGTTTGTAGCTTATATGTCAGTGAGAGCTCAGCTCAGTCCCAACACGGCAGAAGATCCCATGAGAAGAGACACTGAAATTCACACGTGTATCTAAAGCTTGCGGCTGGACGGTTACACGCATCTCACTAACAATCACGTGGCTTATAAATTACTAGCCACAGCAGGCGGTGGGTTTTTGAGATGCGAAAATGAATTAAGTCCCCGCTGCACCTTGTGGCACGTGTATCTGACAGTCCAAGATGGAAGCGTGAAGGCGCAGTCCGGGGGGGCGGGGCTTCTCCGCTTCAGCAGGAGGGCGTGGCTACCAAACAGGATGCTGCCATCAGTCAACCACCTGCTCTTCACTGAGATCCGCTTTGTACAAGGCAACCCGCTAGCACCCAAGGGCTGCACAGAAGCCCGAGGCAGCCCCCTTTCAGGCAGCTGAACGTCCACCTGAAAACAAGGCACAAAACGGAACGTGCTCGTTGTCAAGGGAATCTTAGACAGTTGTTGGAGTTCAGAGGAGAAAGCTGTGTCCCTGTGGGGCGACCAGGGAGGGCTTCCCAGGAGGACGGCGTTTTTTCTGAGAAAAGCAGAGATGGGGTGGGGGACATCCAGGAGGGGAGCCACCGGAGCTGAGGCCCAGAGCTGGGAGCACCCCTGCTGTGCTGGGGAAGTGAGGGGGGCGGGGAATGGGGGAGGGGGCGGGGAATGGGGGATGGGGGGTCGGGAGATAAGGCCCGAGGGACCCGATGCTGCTCTCCCTCTGTACCTGGAGCCGTGCTCTAACTGGTGCTGATCTAGAGCACCTATTGGAGTACCTTCACCCTGGAAGGTTCTCTGGGGCACCTCCAGAGCCTCCTTCACTCCTCCGGCTTCTGAGAGACCCCTGGGCCCCGCACCATCCTGCTGTGCTACTGGGGCCCTCGGTGAGGCCACAGGATTAATTAAGACAGCGCCTCCCACACAGGGGGCCAGTATCCAGGAATCCCACTCTCCCCTCTCTCTCCTTCACCACCGTTTTTAAGATGGAAACACCGAGAAGCTAAGAGAAGAAGCAACTTCAAAAAGCTCGCCCTCATGCACAAGGAACGAAAGAAGCAGGAGACCAAGCTTCTCCGCGCTGGCTCTGCAAGGAGAAACACCAAGCGCTAGGTTGAGCTCCCAGACACTCGGCTGGGCCCCAAAGACACGGCAACCAACCAACCAGACAGCGTCCAAGGCCTCACGGAGCTAACAAAGCATTGAAGAAGCAGCTATTAAATACAGGCAAATACAAAGGAAAAAATTAGGGAGCTACAGAGACCACAGCAGGGGCCCAAGGATGCCCATCTGAGGAGGGAGCTCTAGGCTGGAATCTGAACCACTGCACAAGCCCAGGGAAGAGGGGGCGGGGTGGGGAGGACCCCTTGCCCTTCACTCGTTCTTCACCCTCAATGCCGGGAACCCTCCTCTGGGTATCTGGACAGCCTCTCCCCGTGCCTGTGGCTCTAACTAATTCCCCAAGGGCTGGTACAGTCTATGTAGATGAGATGAGTCTGCAAACATTTTTTTTCCCCTCACAATACATGGGCGCCTTCCAGATCCCAAGATGTAGCCCCACTGGCAAGTCCTGAGTATTTGCAGATGCTGTGAGGAGGCGTTTTGTGTGCAATGGTTTACAGTTAATGTGGGATAGTGTTTACTTAAAACCAGCAGTGACCCCTGGGCCGGCAAATGCAGTGTCTTTGTCCTCAGGGTTCACCCCTGTCCATTCTGCGGGTTACCTCGTCTCTGAAATGCTGCCGTCCTCGGTTTCCATGACACAGAATCTCTCCTGTTTAAGCTCTCTGGCCGTTTCTTCCCGTCAGCTGTTTCTTGTGCTGTGTCGGTTGGGATTCGTTTTGGCTGTAAGCCACGGAGACCCACAGTAACAGTGGCTTAAATAAGATAACAGTTCCTTTCTCCCTCGTGTCACAGGCTGGGGATCGGCAATCCAGAGCTGTTACAGCGACCCACAAAGTCATCTAGAGCCCTGGTCCCATGCCAGCATCTCCTGCTCCATCCTTAGGTTATAGCACCCATTCTCATGGTCCAAGGAGGCTGCTGGAACTCCACCCTTCACATCAGAAGTCCAGGAAGCAAGATGGAACTTGGGACAAAGAATAAGGGGACAAAGGGCCAAACACCTGTTAAAACACGTTCCTGAAAGTAACTACAGGGCACTGATTCTTAAACTCTTGGACAAAAGTTAGTCCCTTGGCCACACCTAGTGACAAGGGAAAATGGGATATATAGTCTTTTATTCAGACAACTCTGTGCCCAATTTAAAATATGGGTTCTGTTATGATGGAAGCGGGAGAGAATGAGTAATAATGGACAGACCTCTAGACTCTGCACACACCCATGGATGGAGCACCATAAGAGATTCCTGCCACGCTTGGCAACTCAACTTTTTTTTAATTCCACACGTAAGTGATACCACATGGTATTTGTCTTTCTGTGTCTGGCTTATTTCACTTAGCATAGTGTCTTCCAGGTTTATACATGTTGTGGCAAATGGCAGAATTTCCTTCTTTTCGTGACTGAATAACATTCCATTGCGCATATATTGGGTTTTTCTGTAAGAGCATATGGAAAACCCGAACGAACTTTTTGGCCAGCCCAATCTTTTCTTCATCTGTTCATCCACCGATGGACAGTTGTTTCCATTATCTTGGCTATTGTGAATAACAATACAATAAACATGGAATGCAGATAGCTCTTCAAGATGCTGATTTTATTTCCTTTGGATATACACCCAGAAGTGGGATTGCTGGATCGTGTGGTGGTTCTATTTTTAATTTCTTGAGGATCCTCCATACTCTTTTCCAGAACAGCTGCACCAGTTTACATTCCCCTCAATAGTGTACAAGCGTTTCCTTTTCTCTACACCTTTGCCCACATTTGTCAGCTCTTGTCTTTTTGAGAACAGTCATTCTAACACATGTGAGGTGATACCTCGTGGTTTGATTTGCATTTCTCTATGGTTAGTGACGTTTAGCACCCTTGCATGTGCCTGTGGCCATCTGTATGTCTTCTTTGGAAAAAATGTCTATTCAGACTCTCTGTCCAGTTTTTTTTTTTTTTTTTTTTTTTTGCGGTACGCGGGCCTCTCACTGTTGTGGCCTGTCCTGTTGCGGAGCACAGGCTCCGGACGCGCAGGCTCAGCGGCCATGGCTGACGGGCCCAGCCGCTCCGCGGCATGTGGGATCTTCCCGGCCCGGGGCACGAACCCATGTCCCCTGCATCGGCAGGCGGACTCTCAACCACTGCGCCACCAGGGAAGCCCTCTGCCCAGTTTTTAATCAGGTTATTTGTGGGGTTTTGTTGGGTTTTGCTATTAAATTCCATGGGTTCCCTATATATTTTGGATAGTCACCCCTTATCAGACACGTGGTTTGCAAATACTTTCTCCTCTTCTGTTAAGTTGCCTTTTCATTTTGCTGATGGTTTCCTTTGCTGTGCAGTAGTTTTTCAGTTTGGTGTTGTTCCACTTGTTCATTTTTGCTTTTGTTGTCTGTGCTTTGGGTGTCATGTCCAAAAAATCATTGCCAAGACCAATGTCAAGGAGATTTTCCCATGTTTTCCTATGAGTTGTGTGGTTTCAGGCTTTACATGTAAAGCTTTAATCCGTTTCAAGTGAATTTTTAGGAATGGTGTAAAATACGGGTCCAGTTTCATTCTTTTACATGTGAATATCCAGTTTCCCAACACCATTTATTGAAGAGACTATCCTCACCCTACTGTGTGCTCTTGGTGCCCTTGTCAAAGATAAGTTGACCATGTTGAGTGGCTTTTTTTCTGGGCTCTCTATTCTGCTCCATTGGTCTATGTATATCCATTTTTATTCTAGTATCATACAGTTTTGACTACTGTAACTTGGTGGTATAGTTTGAAATCCGGAAGTGTGATACCTCCAGCTTCGCTCTTCTTTCTCAAAATTGCTCTGGCCATTCAAGGTCTTTTGTTGTTCCATAGGAATTTTAGGATTGTTGTTTCTATTTCTATGAAAAATGTTTTTGGAATTTTGATAGAGACTGTAGATTGCTTTGGGGAGTATGGATTTTTTTTAATTTTATTTATTTATTTTTGGCTGCGTTGGGTCTTCATTGTTGCGCGCGGGCTTTCTCTAGCTGCGGCGAGTAGGGGATGCTCTTCGTTGCCGTGCGCGGGCTTCTCCTTGCCGTGGCTGCTCTTGTGGCGGAGCAAGGTTCTAGGCACATGGGCTTCAGTAGTTGTGGCACGCGGGCTCAGTAGTTGTGGAACATGGGCTTAGTTGTTCACAGCATGTGGGATCTTCCTGGACCAGGGCTTGAACCCATGTCCCCTGTGTTGGCAGGTGGATTCTTAACCACTGTGCCACCAGGGAAGTCCAGTATGGATATTTTAACAATATTTATTCTTCTAAACCAAGAACACAGAAAAGCTTTTCATTTGTTTGTGTTTTCTTCAATTTCTTCCATCAATGTGTTATAGTTTTCAGTGTACAGGTCTTTCACCTTCTTGGTTAAATTTATTCCTAGGTATGATATTGTGTTTGCTGCTATTATAAATGGAATTGATTTATTAATTTATCTTTCAGATAGTTTGCTGTTAGTGTATAGAAATGAAAGTGATTTTTTATGTTGATTTTGTATCCTGCAACTTTAGTGGATTTTTAAATTAGTTCGAACACGGTTTTTTGGTGGAGTCTTTAGAATTTTGTATGCATAAAATCATGTCATCTGCAAACGGAGACAATTTTATTTCTTCCTTTCTGATTTGGATGCCTTTTGTTTCTTTTTCTTGCCTAGTTGCTCTGGCTAGGACTCATAGTACTATAACAAATACAAGGGCTTCCCTGGTGGCGCAGTGGTTGAGAGTCCACCTGCCGATGCAGGGGACACGGGTTCGTGACCCGGTCTGGGAAGATCCCACATGCCGCAGAGCGGCTGGGCCCGTGAGCCGTGGCCGCTGAGCCTGCATGTCCAGAGTCTGTGCTCCGAACGGGAGAGGCCACAACAGTGAGAGGCCCGCGTACCGCAAAAACAAAACAAAAACAAACAAACAAACAAAAAACATTTAATCATTAAACATTTACAGTTGCAACATAATCAGCTAAGAGACATATGCTAAGAAGAGTCTAGAAAAGAAAATTATCTATTGTGGGAAATCTCTTTTTCCAGCAACATAACCCAACCAAATAAAATAATCTAAATACTAGAAAAGAAACCTTAAAAAATTTTTTTTGAACATTAAGCTTCTGTAAAAGTAAAGTATATGCCAACCTCCAAAGTGCAGTGAGACCAGGAACCCTGGAAGTGCCAAAGCCAGGACCTGCCCTGGAAAATTGTGGCCAAACCTGGATTCCTTCTGTGTTTTAGTGACTTCCTTGGGTACAGCGGACAGAAGGTGGAGCCTAGAGCACACCCAAGGTGCAGAATGAAAATGGGATTCTCACGAAAAGCTGGGACTCCGAAGACCTTTACCCACTGTGGAGTAAGAAGCAGCATCGAGCACAAGGGAAGGGAAGGAAACTGACCATCTCAATCCTGGGGTTGGAAGGAGTCAAATTAAAATAATCCCCCGGGAATTATTAGCCACAAGCTGGACTTCATGTGGATTTGGGTTCCTGTTACCTATGAATCTGAAAAACCTCAAATTTTAACCTGAGGAGGTCACTGACTGGTAGAGCTCCAAAGGGACTGGTGGGAAAAAAACAAGTCCTCAACTTCAACCCAGGACTCAGGGAATCTCCATAGATAAATTTCTAACAAAAGTCAGTAGCTCACACACACACGCACACGCGTACCACACACACAAACCCACAAGAAAATAAGGCACATTCTAATGCCTTTAAATGACGGGTTAGTTACCTGGACAAATCCTCCCAGTGGAAAAAAACGTTTAAAATCTGGCTTAGGGCTTCCCTGGTGGCGCAGTGGTTGAGAGTCCGCCTGCCGATGCAGGGGACGCGGGTTCATGCCCCAGTCCGGGAAGATCCCACATGCCACGGAGCGGCTGGGCCCGTAAGCCATGGCCGCTGGGCCTGCACGTCCGGAGCCTGTGCTCCGCAATGGGAGAGGCCACAACAGTGAGAGGCCTGCGAACCGCAAAAAAAAAAAAAAAAATCTGGCTTAAAAAAACACTGGGAGAATCTCTCACCAGTAAAGCTGAATTCATTAGAAAAAGTAAATCCTTCCCCAAAAGGTATTTTTGAGAAAGAAAACAGGAGTGGGACTATGGGGGAGATGCTATAACAAAGATGTAGTCTGAGGTGCTCCTGGGGTGTCCTGGTGAGAATGCTCAGTGGCAGGAGAAATGAGCTCAAGGGAGAGGCTGGGACTGGAGACCTGGGCTCTGGGAGTTGAGGGCATAAGAAAACATGGAGGCCAAAGGATGCAGCCGTATGTTTCAAGAGCTGAGAGGGAAAAAACTCTCAACTCGGAATTCTGTACTTAGTGAAAACGTCCTTCAGGAATAAAGGAAAAATCAAGATATTCTCAAATAAAAGAAAACTAATAGAATGTGTCACCAATACACTTACCCTAAAAGAATGGCTTAAAGGAAGTTTTCTAAACAGAAAATGATAAAAGAAAAACACCTTGGAATATCAGGATGGAAGAAAAGAGCATAGTAAGGGGAAATATGGGTAAATAATACAATAGGCTCTCTTCCTCTTGATTTTCTAAATTATGTTTGATAGTCAAAGCAAACATTATAGCACTGTCTGATATGGTTCTAAAAAAAGCATTAAAGGCATTAGAGATTTGACAAGAAAGCAACAAATTATCAAGATTTCTAAAATTCGTATCTTGAAATATTTCACCCACTGAAAGACATCTTGATTGCTTCCAGGTTTTGACAATTATGAATAAAGGTGGTGTAAACATCCATGTGCAAGGTATTTGTGTAAAGTAATTGGGAATTTTAACACATCTCTCTCAGTACCTGATAGACCAAGGAGGTAAAAATATTAGCAAGAATACAGTAGATCTAAACAACGTAATTCACCAATTTGACCTAACTGACCTATATGGTACAGAAAACCCAACAAATATAGACTATAGATTCTTTGCAAGAGCACAGGGAACATTGATCCAGATGGACCACATGCTAGATCATAAAGCAAGTCTCAACAAACTTTAAAGGACTGAAATCATACAAAGTATGGAATTAAACTAAAAATCAAGTGGGCTTACTTTTTGTATGGTCTTTAGAAAATACCTAGAAAGTGGGCAAGGGATCATAACTTTTTGAAGTGTGAACAGCCTCAGTCCCCTTTTCTCCCATTCTTGCTTTCTTTCGAGTATATATATATAGTCACACACACACACCTTGGTAGGCTGCCAACTATTTTGTCCCTAGGAATGTCATGTTTCAGTAACATCTCCATAACTTCCTGCAGATGAGGAAGTTATCCTACATCAGACCACAATGCCAATTTGATGCCCCAGGTCTCTGTGCCCCAAAAGGAGTTGCAGAGCAAAGGCTGTCCTGTACAGGAGTCTGGGTTTGGTGGACATGGCCAAGTCCTTGTCCACCATCTATCTCAGTCATCAGCTGGGAGCAGCCCTGAGAAGACAATGCAGTCAGCTACCCCTGCTTTGCTCAGACATTGCCTGGGAGGTTTCCCCATGCAAAGCATGACCTTGGCTTGAAACTACAGTAGCCCTGAAGGAGATAACAGCTGGAGGCTGACAGCAGTGGGGCTGGTTCTTTCCTGAAGGGTTATCTGAATGGTACATCTCCACGTCTGCCATAACCTACACCTGAAAAGAAGAAAGGCTGAAGGGTCAATAATCCAAGTGCCCATATCAAGAAGCTAGAATAAAAACCTAAGTGTCCATCAATAGATGAATGAATAAAGAAGATGTGGTATTGTATACTCATATGTGTATACACACACACACACACACACACACACACACTGGAATATTACTCAGCCATGAAAAAGAAGGAAATCTTGCCATTTGCAACAACATGGAACGACTTGGGGGCATGATGGTAAGTGAAATAAGTCCGACAGAAAAATAAATACTGTATGACCTCACTTATATGTGAAATCTAAAATAACAACAACAACAAAGACAGCTCATAGATACAGAGAACAGATTGGCGATTTCTAGAGATGGGGGTAGAGAGTGAGCAAAATAGGTGAAGAGGGCCAGAAGGTACAAACTTCCAGTTATAAAATAAATATGTTACGAGGCTCTGAAGTACAGCACGGTGACTAGTAATAATACCACATTGCATACTTAGAAGTTGCTTAGAGAGTACATCTTAAAAGTCCTCATCACAAGAAACAAAATTTTAACTATGTATGATGATGGATGCTAACTAGACTTATTTTGGTAATCCTTTCGCAGTGAATACGAATATCCAATCATTATGTGGTACACCCGAAACTAATATAACGTTATATATCAATGATACCTCTATAAAAATGAAAAGATAAAGAAGTTAGAAAAAGAATAAGAAGTTACATACAAATAAAATAGAGGGGAGGAAATAATAAAGATAAGAGCAGGAAGCAATGAACTAGAAAACAGGTGAATGAGACAGAAAATCCACAAAGTCAAAGGTTGCTTCTCTGGAAAGACTAATGAAATTACAACCCCCCCCCCCCGTCAGACTTATCAAGAAAAAGAGAGAAAAATGAAGAAAGAGAATATAAACTGACAATATCAAGATTCAATATGTATTAAAAAGATAATAAAAGGATATTGTAAACAATACGGGAACAAGCGGGAGTGGGTCTTTTGTTTAGGGAAACTAATCTTTGCAGTGTTGTTGGTTACAAACCGTAAGACCCAGGGTGCTGGCTGCAGTGGGGAGGTCCAGTGAAAGAGAATTAAAGTTCTGCGTGTCATAATATGAAAGGCTAGCCCCCGTGAAGTGGGTGATGCTCTAATTTTGAATGACTTTCAGCTCCCTCTGGAAAAAGGGCAAAAAAGAGAGTAGAAAGGACCCTGGCTCGAAGTAGATCCCAGAAATATGGGGAGAGGCAGGTCCTGAAGAGTATTTTTTTTTAGCTTATTAATTAATTAATTTATTTTTGCTGTGTTGGGTCTTCGTTTCTGTGCGAGGGCTTTCTCTAGCTGTGGCGAGCGGGGGCCCCTCTTCATCGCGGTGCGTGGGCCTCTCACTATCACGGCCTCTCTAGTTGCGGAGCACAGGCTCCAGACGCGCAGGCTCAGTAGTTGTGGCTCACGGGCCTAGTTGCTCCGCGGCATGTGGGATCCTCCCAGACCAGGGCTCGAACCTGTGTCCCCTGCGTTGCCAGGCAGATTCTCAACCACTGCGCCACCAGGGAAGCCCCTGAAGGGTATTTTGAGTTGTTTCCTATTTTGTATCTTAATTCCTCTCTGGTATCCACCAGTGGTTTCAGCAAATGTTTATTAACTGCTAAATTAGCGTCTGATTTATTTTAGCCCTTCCTTAGGAAATCAAGGAAGGACTGGGATGGTGCTGGCAGGTGAATGGTCCACAAGAAAACAAGAGGCAATAAGCAGGTGTCAGGAGGAGCCAGGGAGAGAAGCTGATGACCAGAGATTGTAGCTGACATGCGCTCTCCAGGAATGCTCAGAAATATTTAGGAGACGACTGAACTTACTAAAACCAAATGTGGGCTGTGGACGCGAGTTATTCTATTTGGATATCAAAGGAATGGCCACCTCTCAGTTATCTGTAGACTTGGGGACATTCAGGTTACACTGAATTGCTGCATTGATAATAAATAACATTCGTGGCAAAATATAACACTACACAGCTTGCAAAGAACTTTCCCTGTTTACTATATCATTTCACAGATAATCATTACATTTAAGTTTCCAAACCTATTCCAATATTTGGAAGAGAATATATTTTTCCTGAAATAGTATGTGTAAAGATAGTCAAACAGAACCTAACACTGTCTTAGAATACAGCTACACAGTGATTTCATTACCATTATTAAATAATTCATTCTCTTTATAGTAAAGCAAACCTCCCAGCTCATCTGAAATACGAATTTTAAATTGACTTTCCCCTTAGCCCTTCAGGAACATCTTTATTAGAAGCCTGTTGACCCTCCCTAGTGGCTTAGCCAGGTGGCCTCTGAGCCTCTTACTCTCGGATGCCAGGATGCATGGAAGTGGGGTAGAGTGGATAAAAAGAGTCTCCGAAAGAATCGTGGGTCAAAAGAGAAACGCAGTGAGTACTCTGCTTCCCTTGCAAGCCTGAGCCTGAAATTACTGCGTCAGCAGCAGAGGTTGTGTTGTTGCCAAGCAGAGGCAGCAGGAAATGGTGCTGGCTTTACCCGTGAATAACCTCATCTGGTTTTTCTTCCCCTAAACTGAAGCTACCTGATCAGTCCTCTCTTCCTCCACCAAGTGTTAATCTCATACGTACATTAACTACAAAAGCATTTCCGAAGTTCTGCCTGCTGCCGCCCACAGCAAACAAGGAAAGAAGCTCTGTACCGTGAACAGGAGATTGGGGCCACCAAAAATTCTTTGTGGGGATAAGGCTAGTGCCAAAGTATCGTTTTTTAAGTTAAAAACAAGACTCTTATACAAAAATAGAAACAACGTGCTTCAGAAATTTGCTTTATTCATTAACGAAGGAGCTAGCAGACTTGTAAAGCTCGTTCAAAGAGAACTGGAAAGACTGGGCACTGAACGATATAACGCTGTAATAAGATGGTCAGGTTAGATGTAAAACAGATTTTATATCTACGGGGCAATGAAACCAAAACTTTTGTCACTGTTGTTTCTAAAGGAGAGAATCATATGTACCCCTCCTGGACAAAAATCATTTCCTCCTAATATACCTCCATGTCAACATCTAATTTCTAACATCTAACCAACAGTAAATAGTAAGTGAAACAAAGGGACAACCCCCCTTAGACAATGCTTGAAAATGACAATAAAAGGACACGGTCATCCTTTTACTTTACCCAGGTGTGGGGTTATTTTTTCTTAATACTTAGAATACATAAGAGAATGAAGAAAATGAACTTTAAGTGCATGGTTGTAAGAACTTAGTCTTTTTGACCATATATTTCTCTGGGGCTTATGTACTTATTGGTGTGTTTGTTTAATTACTTATTGTCTGCAACAAGCAAAGAGACCCCAGGGCTGTCTTGCTCTCCCAGGAGAAAGGACTTTTTATGGAAATATCTGATCTGCTTTCCTTTGTCATCACTGCCGTCATCAGGGAAGCCGGGCCCTATGAGAAGGAGCACAGAAGTCAGAGCATTCAGACCTTCCACTTAACCGGTTACATGTAAAGAACTTGATCATTATGTCTTTAAGGAAAAATACAGAAATAAACCTTCAGAAAAACAGGTCAGGTCAACTCAGAGAGAACAAAAAACTTATCCTTGGGAGGAATAATCAGTTCACTTGACTTTTTCTAAGAACTTTCCTATCAAACTTTGCTAGGAAGGGCGGGCAGGAAGAGGCCGAGGCTGGGGCAGCCCCCGGGACTGCGCACGCGCACGCTCCAGCCATCTGCCTGGAGGACGGAGATGCGGTTATGATGCTACAGGGGAAGTTCCGTGATGGGCACAGTGGGGGTCCCTCCCCTGCCCCGACTCTGGGGAGGAAGGGCTCTAACAGTGAATGCTGACTACACGGCACGCCAATGAGAGAGAAATAGTGGCTCTGCAGCCAGCCTCCTTGGCCCACAAAGCAGCAGCCATAACCTCTTGCAGGGATATTTGGAGGGAAGCAAAGGCTACCATAGAAACCAACCAATGAGAAGTTGGTACTCGGTGACTGCTTCATGTCCAGGCTGGTTTGGAATCTTACGTCAGAAGCCACAAATGTCAACGCATGTCAGTACTGGCAGTCACATCACCTAAATAGGTGGCAGGCGCCCTGTCCGGGCTGTGGGGTGCTGGAGGCTCCCTCTTCCCTTTAAAGTGGAGAGCCGCCACCCAGGGCCACTCTCTGGTGCCATGTGGGAAAAATCGGCCGGTGTTGGCAAATCTTCAGATGTTTTTAATGCTGGAAACTCAGTGTGTGTGTGTGCGATCTCCTAGTTTTAACTGTGACTCAATTGTTTTGAAATGTCAAGGAAAAGCAAACACATCTATGAGCCAATAGGTAGTGACCTCTGCATTGACGGCTCCATTTCTTCTCTGACCCAGCAACACCAGTGGTCTCTAGAAAGCCCTCTTCCAGACCATCTGGTCCCCATCCCTGGATGCCTCATCCGCAGATTATTTTGCTGTCTTGGGTGGAAGACTCTCTGCCGAACTTTTGATTCAGTCTCTCCGAGGGCTGGGCTTTCGAATCGTCCTTCTTGGCTTGATCCACTGCAGCCTTTGGATGAGCGACGTTTTACGTCTGCACTTGACCTTGGCATCCAGAGAACACACCCCGACTTGGGTCTGGCATCCCTACTACTGCTTCTGTGAATAGAGATTCTGGGCTAGTGTGTGTGTGTGTGTGTGTGTGTGTAAGAGAGACAGACAGAGACGGGGGGGGGGGAGGGAGGAGGGATTAGTAATAAGAATGCTGAATTGAGCTGAGAGAAAGAAGTTTGTTCCAAAACACAGGTTGGTATACAAATAGCATGGGACACCGAGGCTTTGAACTTGACAGAGCACGACTCTTTCCTTAGGCACATTGGTTAATGTTTACTAGCAATGGCTGTCGGCCCTGGCTGCACGTTACAATGACTTAAGAAGCCTCTATAATATATGAATGATTGGGCTCCACCCCTGGAGATCCTGATGCAATTTGCCTGGATTATATGACTTGGCTTCAGTACTTTTTAGAAGCTCTCCACTGATCTTAGTGTGCAACAGGGTTACGAACCACGGAGTGAGGAAAAACCCCTTAGCATTGCCAGTTAAAAACTGGCACTCGCCATCTGCCTTTACAAGGATTAAGTCACAAACTGCTGTGACCACTGACCTTCAACAGGCCCCGAAAGGGGTTCAGGGCAGAGATCAGGAACGAGGCGCCTTGTGCTCTGGGGAAAACTGGCAGAACAGGCCTTCAGAGAGTTAAACATCTTCCGGAGGAGCTTTTATGAGCCCGATTTCTTGCATCTCCTCATATCTAGAAAGCACTAAAATCACTCATGGGGACACCTGCTCCTGGTGACATTTTGGCAGCAGCCCTCTGCCAGAACGTGTGCTTGGCGGCACCTACCCCTCCCCGCTGGAGTCCATACAGAACACTGACCTCTCCCGCTGGAGTCATACAGAACACTGACCTCTCCCCTAGCTCTTTGGAGCAGTTTCTCAGAGCTAATCTGAGATGCTGTCTCCTTGGCTATTAGTCCTCATTTTGCCCCAAATAAAACAGCGGAATAGTTCAGAAGGTAGATTTTAAAGTTGGTTTCAAAGCGAGCTTCAGTTCTGCCTCTTCATCACCTAATAGCTCTGTGACCTCGGCCACATGCCTGGGATGTCTGAGGCTCACTGAGTCATGGAAAACACAGAAACGAGTGCCGAGTTCACGAGGCTGTGCTAAATGAAGTACTGTTTGCAAAGCGCTTAGCAAGTACATAGAGTGAATTATGGCTGTTATTATTACCAGCAGGTGTGAGGGAGAATTCGATGACTGTTCATTATTTAACAATATTTTAAATAATCCTGTCATTTAAAAACAACATGCTAAGCACCCACATAAAATCCAGCTCTGTAAAACGTGCACTCGCTGAAGATACTGTTTTGACAAATCATTTTGACGCTGACAGAGACTGCAGCTGAACAAGCGTTGTGACATGTGGACACCTGGGAAGAATAAGCCCTTCGCACTCATGGTAACCACGTGCTGGGAACTAATACAAAATGAAATACTCTCGGCTATTATGCACATGGTACAATATTGAACCATCCTAGCAATATCGCAAGTTCAAATTCAAATAACAGTGAAATGCCTTTGTGGTCTATCAAACTGGCAAAAACTGGTTTTTTTAACAGCAGCACGAAGAAATTTTGAATTTTATGCACTCACGATATGATAGCAAATTGGTGTGCAGTTCTTAGAGAAAAATTTAGTAATGTATACTGAAAGCCTTGAAACTATGGATATCCTTTGATTCAAGAATTTCACTGCTAGGAATTATTCCTAAAGGAAAATAATCAGAGATCCGTGAAGTTTCATATACAATCATCTTTATCGCAGTGGTATTTATACTAGTAGGAAGGTTGGAAAACAACTTAAGTGCCAATGAAAATATAAATTATGGTGCATCTATACAACAAAATACCATACTATCATTTTTAAACTGTGCTTTCCAAGGTTACCAAATGACGAAGGACAACGCCCACCAAAAACTGTAAGTGATAAATATACATCCAAATTGAAAAAAATTTACGGTAAACATCCAAAATGTTAATAGTGATTATCTTTGGGTGGAGACTATCTTTGGGACTGGGAGACTTCTGCATTTTTCCAAATTTTCTATAATAAACCTGTATTGTTTTTATAATAAATGTATGTTCTAAAACTTTTAAATATTACATTGGCAAAAGAAAGGAAAACAAAATAAGCAAATTCTTTAAAAGTATTCTATTTTAATAAAGCTTATTTACGTCTCTAGACCAACATTAGAAGTAAATTCTATGGGACACATTTTGGGACAACGAGAGGATCTCTTGCCAACAACACTGGCTTGGTTAGAAAAATAAATTCTCCCCAAAAAGGTACCCTTTCCAAGAAAAGAGAAACAGGTGTGAGAGTAAGTCACAAGGATACACGTTTGAGGTGCTTCTGGGGCATCTAAGTGAGGATGCTAAGTGGCTGCAGAAAATAAGGGACTGAAGCTTGAGGGAGGGGTGGGGATGGGAGATGTGGCTCTAGGGGTCAAGGGAACAAGGATAAAAGCGAAGAATGTGAGGGGTTTACTCAAAACATACACATAAAAGGAACAGATGGTCAAGAATTGAAATCTGGGGGAAATCTGGGAAAATGGGACTGGGAAAGGCAAAGGTAGCAGTGGTGGCAGCATATTTTCTAACCTCCTCAGACCCCTCCATAAAAGTAATAAAATAAACTAGGATGGCAAAGTGAAAGGCCCGAGGACAATACCTACAATACAACTAGGTTGACGAGATGTTCCACAGATTCCAAAAGCCCAAGAGGTACAGACGAACCTCTGGCAGCTCAAGATCTTCATGGCATCAGCAGCTGTACCAAGGGAAGCCTCAGGGCACCTGATGGACCAAGGACTCCAAAGCAGCCATCAGTGGCCACCTGAGAAGCTCACCAAACCCAGCTGGAGAACAGGAGATGAGACCATAAGGGGTCTGCACACTCCAATAGCAGGTGAGTCGAGGGTTACTGAGGAAGGTCTGCAGAGGCTGAAATGGTCTATGAACTCTCAAAACAAAATAGCCGAACCCCCAGCCCCTCCGCCCCAGAGCACGTTAAATACTGAGGAGGAACCGCTGATAACAGAATCCAGACTGAGCCAGACTAGGACAACAGACACAAAGAAAAAAGAAAGTGCAGATAAACGTGGGAGAGGGGAACAGAACCAGGAAAGGAAAGGGAGCAAACTGCCGTATTTTTTAACACTACGTAAAATCAACAGAAGAGGGAGATCCGTGAGGTCAGGAAGGTGCTCTTGAACGCTGTCTCATTCTAAATGTTCAGGAAAACTAATTTCACATAAAAATGATCAAGGTCAAAGAGATGAAGAAGCAGAGTAACATCCCTTAGACATAATCCCACAAAGAGAGATGAAAAGTATAACCTGATATTTCAAAATGAGCAAAAAGACATCAAAAAATGATAAGAGAGGGACTTCCCTGGTGGTACAGTGGTTAAGAATCTGCCTGCCAGTGCAGGGGACACGGGTTTAAGCCCTGGTTCAGGAAGATCCCACATGCCACGGAGCAACTAAGCCCGTGCGCCACAACTACTGAGCCTGTGCTCTAGAGCCTGTGAGCCACAAATATTGAGCCCGCGTGCCACAACTACTGAAGCCCGTGTGCCTAGAGCCCGTGTTCCACAGCAAGAGAAGCCACTGCAATGAGAAGACTGTGCACCGCAGAGAAGAGTAGCCCCCGCCCGCCGCAACTAGAGAAAGCCCACGCACAGCAACGAAGACCCAACACAGCCAAAAATAAAATAAATTTTTTAAAAAATGGTAAGACATATAAAAGGAAAATACACGTCTGAAATAGAAATCTCAGAAAGAAAGTGATAAAACTCAGCAAAGAATTAGAAACAGAGAAAAATCATTTCAGAAATGAAAACGAATTAAAGGAACACAAGAGCAAATAAACATAATGGATAATGCCTTAATAAAAATAGAATGTTACAAAATATTAAAAAATGAAGAGAAAGATAAATTGGATTAGGCAAGAAGTGGTGAATAAGGGAGACAGGTAAAGAAAATGCAATAATTAAATAGTAGGAGTCCCTGCAGAAGAAAAATTAAAGCAAAAAAAAAAAAAAACAGAACACTGAAAACTATAATTCAGGAAGACTTTTCTGAAATAAAAGGAGAATTTGAAACTACCTACATATTGACAGGATACCTCATATGCCTAGGAAAATTGACTCAGATTGATTAATTAAGATGTATTCTAGTAAAATTACTAGACTTGAAAGAAAAAGAAAAAATTATTTAGGTATCCAGGTTAAAATACCAAGTGACACATAAAGGGAAAGAAATTTGATCACCATCAGACTTTTTGACCAAAATTCTTTTCCTTAGAAGAAAATGTAGTAGCATATTTAAGGTACCCAAAGGAAGAAAATGTAAGTCAAAGACTTTATATACAGGGCAATTTATTTTCTTTTTTAAAAATTATTTATTTATTTGTTTATTGGCTGCGTTGGGTCTTCGTTGCTGCATGCAGGCTTTCTCTAGTTGCGGCGAGCGGGGGCTACTCTTTGTTGCGGTGCACGGGCTTCTCATTGCGGTGGCTTCTCTTGTCGCGGAGCCCAGGCTCTAGGCACGCAGATTTCAGTAGTTGTGGCATGTGGGCTCGGTAGTTGTGGCTCGCGGGCTCTAGAGTGCAGGCTCTGTAGTTGTGGCGCACGGGCTTAGTTGCTCCGCACCCTCCCGGACCAGGGCTCAAACCCGTGTCCCCTGCACTGACAGGTGGATTCTTAACCACTGCACCACCACAGAAGTCCCCAACTTACTTTCAAGTATAAAAGCAGCAAAATATCCTCAGCACACAAGAACTAAAAGAATATTGTTCTCCTGAGTCCTTCCTTAGAATCTATTAGAAAAAGAGCTATAATCAGCCAAAATGTCTTGGAGAGACATCACCTTAAATACTGGCACCGAGTATTACAAGTATATTTAAATGTACAGTGGAGACTTCAAGAAAGTTATGAAAAAGTATAAGATAGCTGGATTCTCTGACAATGTAGACCGTAGTACAACTTAAAAAATTCAGAGAGCATATGCAAAAAAATTTAATTTTAATCGTCTTCAGTAATCCTAATGGTAAAAGTGTTGGGATTGTTATTCTGAAAATATTTTGGAAAAAGCAAATTAATAACTTTGTGATATCTAATTCTATCATCTACGTGTCCCTGCGAACCAGGATTCTTAGTTCCGGAACACACTGATAAAAAATATAAGAGACGAGCGAGACTAATTATCTTATAGTCCTGAATTGAAGTGACAGTGTGAACTCATGAGGTTTATTTTTTAATCTTTAAATATCCTAGTTCTGCCCATTGCAAAGGCCTAGAAATGATGACCTAACTGGTGGCAATGAGTGTCACTAGTTTACAGACCGTGGTCTTGGAGAAATGGCTGCTTCCAGACATGGGGCAGGAAATGTACAAGATGAGCCTGGAAAATCGTATCATTCAGCAAGAAAGCCGTCAAAGAATGAAAGAAGCAACTTGAAAAGACTCGCATGGACCAAAGAGAGAAACATCTGAGCATTAATAAAGATAATTGCTGGGGTGGATTAAACAACGTAAAATATTATTTGATCCCTGAGTTAATAAATTGTCCCCCCAGAAAATACCCTAACCTTAGTCATCTGCCCTTGGAGGATGCCAGGGAACTGACTCTACTTTGAAAGCCAGTAAATAAGGGAAAGATTGCAAACTTTATCCTGTCTTTCCCTTGAAAACTCTACCACGGGCTAATCAAATAGTAGATGAGGGAAAGTTTCTCTTTATAAAAATATTTGAGCTAAGGACTTCCCTGGTGGTCCAGTGGTAAAGAATCCGCCTTCCAATGCAGGAGACACGGTTTTGATCCCTGCTCGGGGAACTAAGATCCCACATGTCACGGAGCAACTAAGCCTGCGTGCCGCAACTACTGAGCCTGAGTACCACAACTACAGAGCCTACAAGCCCTGGAGCCCATGCCACGGCTAGAGAGAGAAAACCCACACATCACAACTAGAGAGAGGCCCGCACGCCACAACGAAGAACCCACGCCGCAACGAAAGATCCCGCGTGCCGCAACTAAGACCCGACGCAGCCAAAAAATAAATAAATAAACAAACTCATGCTTTAAAAAAATATATATTCGAGCTAATAAATAAAGAAGAAATGATGGACAAGACTATTGCCATTTTCTAATCTCTAATGAAGTAAAGGATCTAGGCATTGGTTATCATGGCTGCTAACAGCATAGAAAGAAACAGGTGAAATAGGGGGATTCTCATGAAAGCCGTGGGCGGCCTACTTGACCTCTTGGCCGCATCTCACAGGACTAACCACCAGCACCTTGAGAAGCTCTCCTTCTCTGACTTAGGTCATGTTCTGGTTCTCATTCTCACCCTGTGCCTGGTTCTTCGTTGGTATCTGTTTTCCTGTTCAGTTATCATAAATATTGGAATTCTTCCAGAACTCTGGCGTGACTTCCTTTTTCCTTTGTATCCCTTCTCCTGTACCAATTTCTAGCTCTCACGCAACTTTACTGTCACATCTGAGGTAGTAAATCTGTCTCTAGCGCCAAACTCTCTCTTCAGCTCCTAACGGCTCACTGAACATTTCCACGTGGCCTCCTGTTGGAACTTCAAGCTCAATACCATGAAACCAAATATGTCAGCTCCCACCACCGTTTCCTTCTCAAGTCTGCTCTGATTCTGTACACACTGCCGCCACTCTTTCTTCCACACAAGTTTGAAATCCTGTGGTCACTGTCACCTACAAATTGGTACTTGCCATCTGCCTCTACAAGGATTAAATTATGAGTCGCTGCAGCTGCTGACCTTCAACACCCCCTGCAAGGGGTTCAGGGTGGAGAGCAAAAATGAGGCCCTCTGTGCTCTGAAAAAAACTGGCAGAACAGGTCTTCAGACAGTTAGATATTTTCCGGAGAAGCTCTTATGAGCCCAATTCTTGCATCTCCTTGTATCTAGAAAAGCACTAAAATCCTTCATGGTGACGTCTGCTCCTCGTGACCAGCAGAAAACTTCTGCAAAAATGTGTGTTTGGTTGCATGTACCCCCTTCACCAAAATCACATATATACTGACCTTCCCCCCTACCTCTTGGGAGCAGCTCCCCAGAGCTCTCTGAGATGCTGTCTCCTGGCCTACAGTCCTCATTTTGCCCCAAATAAAACTTAGCTCACAACTCTCACGTTGTGCATTTTTTTTCAGTCGGCATCACCCAGGATTTTCCCTCTCCTTCCTGCCTAAGTGTCATATCCCATCAAATCCGCCCTCAGAACGTCTCGTGAAGCAACATCCAACTTCTTCCTCCTTTTCCTGCTACTTCCCCAGTGTAGGATCTTCTTATGACTGCCCCCTCACCCCCCACGTTACTTCAATAATCCCTAAGTGCCCCGGTCCACTCTGTCCTGCCCACCGCCAGGCTTCCTCAGTAGTAACTTGGATTGTCAGGGGAAAAGAGCATTTTCTCAACATTCCCAAAATCACAGCAAATAAGCAACTCCTCGCACTGCAACAAACTATCACGCAAACAACGGAAAACCAGGAGTATGTCATGTGTCGTGGCACATGTTTACCACCAGAAGACACAAAATAAACCCGATACTCCTTTACGGGCTCAAGTTCATTGTCAGAAGATAGAACAAGTTCTCCTTGTTCTGTTAAAAACGCGTGTTTTCTGTTTTCTGGTTGTTGTTTTTTTTTAACAGAGATGCAGAAGGAAAAGCATAGGTACAAACAGGATACATGGAGAAGGCAGACACAGGGACTCCAGCCCAGGGAGGGGGACAGCAGGGACGTGGTGTGTCATAACTGATGCTGAAAAGCATGGTATGTTTCCACCACCCTTGGCACAGATACATCCCGTGGCTAATAGCGGCTCAGAGTTGGGGCAGGGAAATACGTCAAGGGTCAGAGGCGTGTGTCAGAGCCACCCTCAGGGTAAGTTCTTCCCACGAGCCGCTGCTGCAGTACCCTTCCTGCGACATCACCCTCTTCGTTAGCTTATTCTGAAGTCTGTCCCCCTCCATTTAACACGTAATCCAGTTTTCTGCAAAGCTGAGAATTACAAGAGCAAGGGCGACTGTGTGTGTGTGTGTGTGTGTGTGTGTGTGTGTGTGTTTCGCAGAACCTGGAGGGGGAAGGTGCTGGGAATAGGACCTTCCAGTGGTTCTAAAACCTGGCTGCACATTAGAATCATTTGGGGGAAATTCATTAATCCCACAGGCTCCTCCCTCTTCCCTAAACCAAGTTAATCAGAATCTCTGGGGTGGGCCAGGCATCAGTGTTTTTTAAAACTCGCCAGGTGATCCCCACGTGCTGCCAGTGTTATAAACCACTGTGCTCTCTCCCAAGTCATCTAACTCCATCTCTTGCGCCATCACCAGCAGTGTAAACCAGGCCTTACTACCTCCCATCCATGCTTCAAAACTTCTCCTTCGAAGGGGTTGAGAACCAGAGCAGTCGACTGAGTTCCTTTCAGTTCACCCCAGAATGGCTTTGTTCTTCTCGCTGCTTATTTTATATTTTATTTTACTTATCTTTTGGCTGCGTGGCACGCGGGATCTTAGTTGCCCGACCAGGGATGGAACCCGCGCCCCCTGCAGTGGAAGCGCAGAGTCTTAACCACTGGACCTCCAGGGAACCCCCCGTCACTGCTTATTGTAACATAATAGAGCAGCCAAGTGAAAACAGATTGGGCTCCAGAAGTAATTGGTTTGGCCTGAAGTGAGAGTCATGCGTGCCTATTGCCCAGTGATGCTGGCCCGGCTCCTTTGGTCCTTCACTGTGCTCTTGTTTGCTGTGATTATGTGTGCGTGGAGGATGCAAAGTCATTGAGGGCGGGGTCACATTTGACATCTGAGCCCCTCAGCACTTTGCATCACGCCTTGCACACAGTACGGGCTCTGTGTACGGCCTTCCTTTTTCTATGGTTTTTCACTCCCATTAATAGAAACATTTTAAAACATTTTAAATGTTCACATGCTTTTCTGCTGCCTCTGCATCTTGTTCACATTTCCAATGTAATCCTGAGACAACTGCTTTCTACCCTCACCTCTCTTGTGGTTTTTGCCACTCCCTGCTCTCTAGAACACTCCCTCTGGGTTTGGTTTCCATGGAAATCTGTCTCTGGGGGAGAGAAGTGTATTTGCCAAAGGTGATCCATAAAGGCCCATTGCCTCAGTGTGAAGAAGTCCCCAAGGGCCGCGGAGTTGGGAGAGAGTGGCCCCTGCTGCTGTGGGAAGCTAACACACCCCGTGCCTGTCCAATCCTGCGTCTGCGGTGGGGAGACGGTTTTGAAAACTCAACTCAAGACAGGAGCAAACTAACAGGGTCGCCTTGTCACCCGGAGTCACGCATGCCAACTGCGCACGCTCCTGGTCCAGAATCCTTGCTCTTCTGGGAATGATGCAGAGAAGGGGGCGGTGAGGCTTTCCGGTGGAGAAGAGTGCGCCCTGGCCCGCCCCAAGGCAAGACGCATGGGTCTAGTAGTATTTAGAACAATCAAAAGCCGGCGTGCAATCCTAGCCATGCCCACAAGGTGTCACAGTGATTCTATAGAAGGTTATTCTTCATCAACTTCATGAGAAAAAGAGTAGTGCACAGTCTTCAAAGACTCAGGGAGACTCAGAAAATCCAGGAATGTTGGTACATTGAGAAGGAGGCTATGACAGCAGGGACAGAGGCCACGCAGACAGAGCCCCCAGTCCACCTAGATCACACGTACAGTTCAGAAGGACCCATGGTTTAAGACGCAGTGCCAAAGATGTGCCTCAACTTTACTGCTAACAGGAATAGTGACGGTGGAGCTATTGTAATAGCTGTCTTAATTTTTAGATGCTTTCCTCTGTGCTTTTAAATATGCATACACCCTTAAAACTACTCCCGAACCTAGTAACTAATTCTTCTTCAACCAGGCAATCAGGAGCATTTGGAAATAAACTGTCAGAGGAGGTGGGGGCAATAGTATGTGCACAGCTGCATTTCAGGATTCTCAGACGTCATCCCAGACCCCAGTAGAAACGTCCATCTCTGAGCCCTCTTAGCTGCTTTGATCACAGTGGCAAACTCTTCAATAAACCACTCTGATTACAAAGAGATGGTCTCCTCTAAAACCATTTACTAAATACGTATGAGCTTCTACTAACTATACGTGTGCAGTGTGCAAGATGCCGAGGAATCAAAGATAAATAATGTTGGGGACCCCCTTTCCAGGGGCTAAAATCTGGGTGTGGACATTGTTTTAGAACTAAAGATGCTGCTGGTGGTGGGACCACTCAGCTCTTGGAGTGGGATATCTACCCCCTGGTGGAAAACATGATGGGAACTTTGAGCACTAGTTAGTATTTACTCCCAAATAAGAAACTACGAGAGATGCCTTTAATTTGGGGGAAGTATCCTAGGAAGAAAAAGCACTTGCATTTAAGTGATGTCAAGATTCATAGGTTCTAGTCTGACCAGAGGGCTTGCGCTGCTCTCCCGAAGTTGTTATTGTTCCCCCGACAGTATTCCAGCACAGCAAGCTGAGAAATATATAGCACCGGTAGAAATCAATCAGTTAGACCTCACTGCTTAAGCCACCATGGACCATTTGAGGCCTGAGCACTGTAGCAAGTCGGGAGGATAAAGTTCATAAATCAAAACTCTATTTGTTAGGCATCATAGTAGTGTTAACCTAAAACAATAAAAACAGCCAGTTATTTTTATCAGCAAAACAGGTTTATACAGGAGCAGCAAGGAAGTGCAATTTGGGGCATACCACTGGGGCGAACCCCATGCAAGTCTGGTAAAGCAAAGGAGAGGAAATTCTTTTATAGAGGAGAAGAGGGAGTTAGGAGGAGCCGTTGTAACCAAAGAGTTCATTGGAGGAAACTGAGAGTTTGAAGTATAGTGGCTTTCCATTGGCTGAGTTGTGACAGTCTCTCATTGGCTGAACTGTTGCCAGGCAAAGAGAAAATCTTTCTTCCTCCTGCTGGGTAGTAAAGCAGTGTCACTACCCTCCAGAGATGCAAGGTACCTCTCTTCCCAGTGGGATCTATATCGACATGGAGTGGTATGTACATGAGAGCTCCCCCTTCTGGCCTCCGGACACCACTTTAGTGAGTTTTTCCTTTATTAATCTTCACAGTAGTCAACTGGGATAGGCCTCAGATAGGTTCTAAATCTGTAACGCTCAAATTCCAAGCCCTAATTCTAGATTTTAATGTAATTGACTCTGCCTCTCTTTGACCCCCTCCTCTTGCTTCCCCCTTCAACTGCCTGCACGTCTATTCTGTTTTAGTTTATGATATCCCATCTTTTTCATTACCATCTCATTATCTGACTGTTGAGGGGACGTTTCCATGGTGATGCTAAAACACATCTGCATAGAGATCTTAGGTTCTCATAAACTTTTAGGTTCTCAGCATGCCATCTAAATCTGGTTCATCCATCTGTGGGATCCGATAAGTCCAAAGAGTGTTTGGGTATCCCTCCTCTATCTCCTACATCTGTGTGTTTATGGGGGAAGGAAAGTCAAATTTGCCAGAGATAAGCGCTGAGCAACACGTGGGTCGGGGGAGGACTCCTTGAAGATATTTCTTTCATTGTCATTACCTGCCTGTGTAACATATTCATGAGGGCTCTGAGTCTAGAACCTTGGGTCTGGCATGAAGGGATGGTCCTGGAAGTGACCTTGGGTGGCGCTACTCAAACATCCTCCAATCCAGTCCTTGAGAAAACACCTGTAGGAATTCAGCCCAGGGAGAGGCTGCATAAATGAAAGAATATTTCGTGAGAACTACTCTTGCCAAAAGTGCTGATCACCTGGGAGAGTAGGACTTATTAATTCAAGGTGAAAGTCTGCCCCCGACCCAATTACCCCAGTTGTGATAACTGCAGTAAAAAAGAGAGAGAAAAAGATAATACCAGACCGCTTTCATTTAGCTAGTCGTATTTACTGAGGGCCTACGAGACGCCAGGCACTGGTTAGGTGGGCAGAGCTGTCACAGTCAGCTGGTGAGAGGAGGGAGAGCAGAGAGTCAATGACGACACAGCGAGAACATCTGAGGACTGCAGAGGCGAAGCATCCTCAGAACCCAGGTTCACGGAAGGATGAGAAAGGATTTAGCCAGGTGGTCACTCCGCTGCGAGCGGTGCCACTGCCCTGTGTCCACGTGGCCTCGGGAAAATGGGAGACACCGAGGCAATTACAACGCAGGGTGGTGAGTGCTATTAACAGAGGCGGGAACAGAGTGGTGTGGAGCGCAGAGAAGTTTCGTCCTTTGTCCTCGGGGGACAGAGAGCCAAAGAAGAAGGCACTCTGGGTTTAACAGTGACTGCTCCTGGCGACACGTGGAGCCCCAGGGGTGGGTGGGACGCACCGAGTCGGGCCCTGGAGCAGGTGTCGCTGCACCGTAGGGTTGATCGACGGTGCGTGGAGATCTCAGGAGGATCCACACCACTGCTTCTGCTCACTGGAACTAGCATCAGTTTGGTCATCTAGAAATGAAGTACTCGCAGCAAGGAACATACACTTAAAGAGGAAAGCGCGCAGATACGCGTGGTCTAAAAAGTGTTTAACTCGCAGGCCTCTGCCATCGCCTTTTAATTATCTCAACGGGAATCCCTGGCTCCTTAATTACAGCTCTTTGGAGTCCACGGGGCTTTCCGAAACAATCACATCGTGTGCTGGGAACCAGGAGCCTTTCCTGGGGGTAAAAGGCAATTTAAAGCACCAGGAATAGGGAAAGGAGCTTGGACAACTGCGTCCCATCCTGTCTGGGCCTGTGGCTGCCGCCCCCCACCGACCTCACCCCCGGCCCAGGGGTGATCGGCCCAAGAGGGGGCCGCCAACCAGTTTGTGATTTTGATGTAAATAACACTTAAAACACTGTACTAAGAGCCTCCAAGCAGAAGAAGTCGTTTATCTGAAAACCACTCTGGGAAGACAGACTAAATGGATTGGTAACTCCACCAAAATTTGCAAAAAAAAAGGAAAGGGACTTCCCTGGTGGTGCAGTGAAGAATCCACCTGCCAACGCAGGGGACATGGGTCCGGGAAGATCCCACATGCCGCAGAGCAACTAAGACCGTGAGCCACAACTACTGAGCCTGCGCTCTAGAGCCCGCGAGCCACAAGTACTGAGCCCATGCGCCTAGAGCCCGTGCTCTGCAACAAGAGAAGCCACCGCAATGAGAAGCCCGTGCGCCGCAATGAAGAGTAGCCCCCGCTCGCCGCAACTAGAGAAAGCCCGCGCGCAGCAACGAAGACCCAATGCAGCCAAAAATAAATAAATTAATTTAAAAAAAACAAAAGAAAAGAAAAAAGTGTCTGAAGCTAGCTTTGGAAACATATGTAAGGTAAGTAAAATTCCTGTGTTTGTGTCACAAGAATAATGTTTATTATAGATAAAAAAACAACATAGCCACCGACAAAACCAGTTATCAGAAAAGCTTCAGAATAGTCCTGTTAGATTTACCACACGATTTGGAACCACAGCTTATACTTCTGGTTCTCTGTGTAGTTTAACTCAGCTCTGCTCAGGGCTGAGAAGGATCATGGGCCAGAGCCCAGGAAGAAGAACTGAACAAGGAAACTGGGCAGAGCTGGAGCTCCTAAAGGATAACACATCCCAGCGCTCTCAAACTTGACCGAGGAATGAATGAGGCGGCTCTTCCTGACCTTTCATTCTTCTACCCTGGCTGCACCACGCCCTTTCCCTGACATTGGTACACTTCCTACAATTGTATGGTCACTTCCTGGTCTCGGATGTGTCACCTATATTGTAGACACCTGCAGTTCTCCCCAACAGAAATAGGAAGGTTAAGAATTCTACGCGAGGGCTCTCTACCTGGTTTTGCTGGTTCTGGACTGTAGATCGTTAACCGTGATGGCTGGGGTTAGGGTCCAGATGTTTACATATAACAACTATAGCGGTATTGTTTTAAAAAAACCTCCAGACTTTAAGAAGACTACAAAAGCATTAATTGAGAATGACTATACTCATACTGCATAATAAGAATTATGTTCCAATCATGACATACGGTAATAAAGGAGGTACAGTGTGTTCTGAGGTCAATTTCTAGTTCCTCCAAAGGAACTAGAGATAGACTGAGGCTTCCCCTGCGGGTCCCATATCACTCCTCAGTGAGGTACAGCGGGGAAAGGTGAAGAGTACAGGCAATCTCTCCAAGCCTAACAAGAACAGTACATTGTGAAATCAACATAGGCTTCTACTTGTATCTCAGAGAAAAAGCTGCAGCTTTTTCTTTGAGATACACAGTGAAGACCCAAGAAGGACCCCAAGGGGCACCATGTTGACAACCACCAATTATCTGCACTCTTCTGCTGCTCCAGTTTGGTTCTATTTTTTCGTGATAGACTGTGTGTTATCTACCCGAGCCATAGCCTGAAGGAAAATCCAAATTATCTTAAGCCACTGTGTTACCGAAAGTGGGGTCCAGCTGCTCGCCGTTCAAAAGCCAATGAAGAGGCAAGGCTGGTGGAAAGGAAAGTTTGCTTTATTTCAGATGCCGGCAACCAGGGGAAGGGGGGGACTCCTGTCCAAAGGCCGACTCCCCCCAACGGACAGCCAGTGGGCAAGAGCTTTTATAGACAGAGGGAAGGGGCTACACGCAGAAACAGCAGAGTCAGCTCTGACGGTCATCTTGAAATTGGTCATCGGTGCTCTGACCAGCCTCATCTTGACTGTTTTAAGTACAGTTAGTCTTCAGTTCCAGGGTCGGTTGGTTCCCATTTCCTCGAGGCAAATTCTCGGAATTGTGGCAGCTTGTGTCATGGCTACAGTCTGGTTATCGTGCAGTTAACTTCTTCCACCTGGTGGAGGTTTCAGTATTTACAAGACAGGATATGGCTCAGAACATTATCCACAGCCCTTGAGAAGGAACTAAAGGCCCCTGACTCTGCTTAATGACGACACTATTATCATTTAGTCTTGTTGGACTGTTTTCCTTTGTTTCTGCATTTTCTCACTTCTCTGATTAAACTTATTCTTTGGCTAAAGTTTTTCTACAGACAAAAGGCAGGCGGAGGACATGGGGGCAAGGACCCTAGGGTCCTGCTCCGTTTCAACTGCAGAGAAATGACGCCGCTGAGGAACAGGATAAGGGGCCAGGTGAGGTGAATCACGAGGGCAAAGGCCAGAAGAATCAACGTGAAAGCCAGATGCGAAGGCCAACAGAGAAGAGTTTCGTGGCAGAGGACAACGTGAAGATGACGTGAGGATTTGGAGGCTGGTTCTCATGTCAACCTGCTGTGTGACATGGGGTTGAGTTCACCGGCTTCAAGAAGCTGATCGGGGCCACGACAGACAAATAAAGGAGTGGGGTCGATTAGAGAGCTGGAAGCACATCCACACACGTGAGTTTAGCTCGTCCAGAAGCTCTGAGATGGCTGAAGTGGGAGGTGCAGGGAATGAGGTGGGCAGAGAGGCACAGTCTGCAAAGGGTGAATAGTGGGCTGGGGTGCCGCTTCCCGTGCGGAAACTCTGGGAAGGGATGTAAACTCTGCCCCAGAATTATCCCACCTGGGGATGAGGAGGCACTGGGACAGTCACAAGCCAGGCCTCTCAGACTGGGGCTGGGAACCGCTCCCACGGGAGGTTCACGCCCAGCACTTCCAGGCTCGTGGTTCTGTAAAGTCCTCAGGCACAGAGATAAAACAGGAAGTTGGAAGTCATCAGAAAAGCACTAAAGGCACAGCATTTATATGTTATATTTGTACATGAAGGAGGCAGCCCTCCGCATGAGTGGGGGAAACGGACTATTCCGTAAGTGACGCTGGGAAAGTGACTAGCCGTATGGCAAAAGTTAAAATTAGTTCCCTAGCTCACACTGTTCACAAAAACAGAGTCCAGATGGATTAAAAACGTAGACGTAAAAAAAGGAAAAAGGAAAAAAATACGTAAAAAATCATGGGCAAATATTTTTATGACATCCGGATATGGAAGGATTTCTTAAGATGCGAAAAACATAAATTACCAAGGAAACACATACATATATACTTATATATTAAGTTGGTTTTCTTAAAAGGAAAACACCTGTATCATAAAGGAACCACAAACAGTATGAAAAACCAGCCGACAGATTTAAAGAAATTATTGGCAGCCAACAAACATGATAAAGGATTAATATGTAGAATATACGTTTTCCTTGTAATCAACAAGGAAAAAGCCCAGTCGGTAAATGAGCAAAAGATATAAACAGGATTCACAGAGAAGGAAACCAGGGTCCCATCATCATATGCAAAAGATGTTCAATCTCAGGGAGATGCAAATTCAAACAATAAGACAATACGTCATCCCGTCAGATGGGTGGATACCTCTGTCTGATAACACCAAGTGATCAGCAAGGATGTGGAGGAGTGGGAGCTCAGTACGTCGCCGCTGGCAGGCGAGGGAAAGCAA
The DNA here is from genome assembly GCF_039906515.1 of Pseudorca crassidens. Lineage (NCBI taxonomy): Eukaryota > Metazoa > Chordata > Mammalia > Artiodactyla > Delphinidae > Pseudorca > Pseudorca crassidens. The sequence continues at coordinate 2,711,336 of NC_090305.1, read as the reverse complement.
CTTTGCAGCCATGAGATACAGAGGAAGAGTCAGGAGCAGCCCTGCCTCTAAGGAGGCGCCGTCAAAACGCACACGAGACCCGGGAGACAGCCGGAAGGATGCCCATGGCTGGTGGTAATAGAAAAAGAAAAGGGGAGAGAAGAAAGAGAGAGAGTGGGGAGGGAGGAAAAGTCTCCATGTTCCCGAGGGGGAGGGACAGATAAATAAAACACGTTTGGTTGTGTGTGAAGTGCTGGTCGGCAGTTAAAATGAGGTAGATCTATGCACAAGGGCATAGATCTAATCTCAAGGGCACACTGTCCAGTGGGGGAAAGAGGTCATTTGCAAAGAACACTTAGAACGTACCATTTACACCATCTATTTACAGTTTCTCAGCAAACCCAAAATGGTGTGGTTATTTATGGATACAAGAGCCATGTGTGAAGGAATGCTGGTGGCGCCTGGAACCGGGTGGAGAGGGAGGGTTCCGAGGAGGAAGACAGCTGTTGGGGAATGTCTTAAGGCTTCTTAGAAAGATCTAAGCAAACACGGCCAAATCTTAACATACATTTACCATCAGTGGTGGGCCTATAAGTACCTGTTACATTTCTGTATTTTGGGGGATGTTTGAAATAATCCACAATTTAAGATGTTAACGTGTCACTAAGTCAGAAGCGGCAGCTGTGGCATGTCTGAGCTGTCAGCCTGGGGTCTCACCCGGGGGTTTCCCCACGAGCAGGTAGTCCTTACTCTCGAGAGCATCTGCATCACTGAGCCCCTGATACATGTGTCCCAAACCTGACCATGTCGCTCTTCTCCCAAAGTGACCCGTTTCCATCAGGTTAATTTGCAAAGCTCCAGGTAAGCCAACCTTGTGATGCACTATGTTATTTCATTGATAAATAACCAAATGATCGTAGTTAATAGAACTCCTCTAGGCAGTTATTTTATTTCTATTTTTATACATATATATAATTATATATCTATAAATTACATTTGTAATATAATTTCAGTTATGTTTTATATTTTATAATTTCATGTATAGAACTACACATTTATGTATAATTATTATAATTACAATTGTCCCCATTTTATAGATAAGTAAACTGATGCTGGGGAGTTACAGAGCTTGGTCAGGGTCTCACAAGTACCAGGGAGCAGAGGCGGATTTAGACCCAAGTCTGTCTTAGTCTGAAGCCTCTTCCTTGTGGGCAACTGCTCCGCAGGAAAGAAGTTCACAGGTCCACCCGGAGACCTCAAGTTTTCATCACTTTCTGTTTCTGATTCTGAGGATGTGTATCGGAGGGGAGATAAAAGAATTCTCAAAAAAGAGATGAAGAGATCAAAGGGGTGTATCTCAGTTTCAGGAGAGAACAGCGTTAACTGGTGTCTTTCTCAGCGGGCGGCACCCTTCGGTAAAGTGAGCCGTCAAGCCGTGCAGCTCCTGCGGTTCCCGCTGGGCCTCGGCGCTGTAGTCAGATTCGGAACACGGGCCCTCCTGACAACAGGAGTGCTCAGACTGCCCGTTCCTGCCTTGCACCTCCCTCCTCTCCCGACATGACCCCATTTTTGTTCCCCTAGCAGCTCAGGGCTTCTCCGAGCCAGTCCTCACACCCGCTGTGGTCAATGATTCTTCCTTCTGTCTCCTGAAGAACAATTGGTAAATGTGTAAATTTGCATAAATGTGCATATGTGTCCATAAAATAAAAGGAGATTTTATAGAAAAGAGATCACATATTTCTATCTGAACAGGATTACCTAGAGAGGTTGCAGGACTTCTTTCCCAAAAGATGCATAAGTTTGTCAGAGGGATGTCCGTCTGGCTATTGGCAAGACCCTCCTAGACAATGGGCATCTGGCATGATGTGAGTGGTTGGAGCTCCTTGGGCGGGAGCTCAGGGCTCCCATCAGCATCCCACCAGCACAGCGTGATGGAGGAACTCCATCACTCACTGTTCCATTTGGGGGTTGGGGGATGGGCATAGGCGGAAGGTAATTTGCATTCATCTCAAACCATTCGATTGTATTCTTCATTTCACGGGGATGCTCGAAGGACTGATGACTGTCTGGCAATTTAACCTTTGTAAAGCATCTTGTAATCTGTGAAGAAGAAACACCATACACACGGAAGATCACCGGCAGCCTGAAAATAATAAGCTTGTCTCTCTCTCCTTCAGAATCTGCCAATAAACTCCCTCTTTACACAAATCCTGCCATGCTGCTGTGAAAGAATTTCAAAGAAAAGCCATGGGAACCTCTCCCCCCGCTCCCCCTGCTATTCACCACCGGTCCCCAAACAAACGTGTCTTTATGCCTCAAGTGTTCAGATCTCGAGACCTCTGGGCAGAATCTGACCACATCTTTCCATTTGGACGCTGGCTCCTCTACCACTCAGCACACCCTTCGGTCAGACACGCCCTGTGCAGAAAGGGCAGACCTCTCCCGTCCTCCTCTGTGCACATGCTCAGCTCTGTCCTCAGGGCCCCCAGGCCCTCCCGGGGACAGGAGAATCCAGGCAATGCATGAGCTGGGGGCTGCAGGTGTGGGGGCTCAGCCTCTGTCTCTGAGTGGTTAGGAGCACACAGGGAAGGAACCAGTCCTGACAAACATCCAGGCACAGGACAGCTCCGCAGGAGTTACAACAGGGTCGCATTGGCACAGGCCAAAAGAATAGGCTGTAGGAATAGCCAAAACAACTCTGAAAGGGAAGAACCAAGTCAGAAGACCAGCTCTACCTGATTTCAAATCTTATTACGGGACTTCCCTGGTGGCACAGTAGTTAAGAATCCACCTGCCAATGCAGAGGACGTGGGTTTGAGCCCTGGTTCAGGAAGATCCCACATGCTGTGGAGCAACTAAGCCCCTGCTCCACAACTACTGAACCTGCGCTCTAGAGCCTGTGAGCCACAACTACTGAGCCCGCGCACCTAAAGCCCGTGTTCCGCAACAACGGAAGCCACTGAAAGGAGAAGCCCGTGCACTGCAATGAAGAGTAGCCCCTGCTCGCCACAACTAGAGAAAGCCCACGCGCAGCAATGAAGACCTAATGCAGCCAAAAATAAATTAATTAATTAAAAGAAAAAACTTATTATAAATCTACAATATATGATGCTGTATTTTTAGTGTAAAAGAGGAATCGATGACTAGAAGAGAAGAGCCCAGAAATAGACCCACGTAGATACAGTCAATTGATTTCTGATAACAGTACCAAGGCAATTCAAGGGGGAAAGAATAATCTAGAACAATTAGATGTCCACATGCAAAAGAATCAACCTGGACCCTTAACTGACACCACTACAAAAATTAAAGGAAGGGGCTTCCCTGGTGGCACAGTGGTTGAGAGTCCGCCTGCCGATGCAGGGGATGCAGGTTCGTGCCCCGGTCTGGGAGGATCCCACATGCCGCGGAGCGGCTGGGCTCGTGAGCCATGGCCGCTGACCATGGCCGCATGGTCCGGAGCCTGTGCTCCACAACGGGAGAGGCCACGGCAGTGAGAGGCCTGCGCACCGCAAAAAAATTTTAAAAAATAAAAATAATAAAAATTAAAGGAAATGGATCATATACCTAAGTGTAAGAGTTAAAACTATAAAATTTCTAGAAGAACACAGAAAAGAAAATCTTACTGACCTTAGTTTTGGCAAAGATTTCTTAAATACGAAACAAAAACACAAAGTACAAAAGAAACAATAAATTTGACTTCAGCAAAACGAAAATGTTTGCCCTTCAAAAGGGAAGGAATGGGAAATTTTAAAAGTAAGACGTAGATTATGAGAAAATATACAAAACATATATGCAACAAAGAACCTGTATGTGGATTATATAAAGAATTCTTACAACTCAACAATAAGAATTCATTTAAACGAATAAGAAAAATTGTACCCCAGAGATCTGAACACACACTTCACCAAAGATGATCTACTGACAGCAAATAAGCAAGTGACCAGGTGCTCACCATCGAAAGCCCTTAGGCAAATGCAGAGCAGCATTATCATAAGATACTCCTACGCTCCCGTTAGAATGAGTAACATTTAGAAGACTGACCACACCAGGTGCTGGCACCCCACGCGGTGCAGCTGGAGCCCTTATCCTGCAGTGTCGGTGAGGCTCTACGGTGGTACAGCCACTTTGGAAAACAGTTTTTTCTTGAATGGGTCATGCAAGCCAACCATTCAACTCCTAGGTGTTTACCCAAGAGAAACAAAAGTATATATGCATAAAATGTAAGTGCACAAATATGCATGAATATCACAGCAGCTTTATTTGTAGTAACAGCCAAAACTGAAAATAACCCAAGTGTGCGTTAACCCAAGGGTAAATGGTACATTTGCACAATGAATACTACTCACCAATAAAAAGGGATAAACTACTGACACATGCAAACACGTGGCCGAATCTCAAAGTCATAATGCTGAGTGAAAGAAATCAGACAAAGAATTCACACTGTGTGACTCCATTTATGTAGAATTCAGCAAATGCAGACGCCTCTACCGCGACAGAGAGCAAAGCATTGGCTGCCTGGGGAGGTGGGGTCCCCAGGGCACAAGGAAACCTTTGGGGTGATGAATATGTTCACTATCTTGATTGTGGTGACGGTGTCAAGGTGTTTACATATATCAAAAATCATCAAACTGTATACTTTATTTTATGTCAAAGTAATATAGTTTCCCCGTTGCGGAGCACAGGCTCCGGACGCGCAGGCTCAGCGGCCATGGCTCACGGGCCCAGCCGCTCCGCGGCATGTGGGATCCTCCCGGACCGGGGCACGAACCCCTGTCCCCTGCATCGGCAGGCGGACTCTCAACCACTGCGCCACCAGGGAAGCCCAATAATATAGTTTTTTAACGCCGTCTTGACCCAGTTTTGAGGCCCTGGCTAGAAACTGGTCAGCTCCCCTTCTTAATTAGCAGCTAATTAAGTCCACACCCCTACCACCTCCCTCATCAAACTCTCACACTCCAGGCCACCATCCACCTGCTTTAATCACCCCAGGACCAGGGACCAGACAACCAGGACAACTGCTGTGCCCTAGAGTCCTCTGAAATTACTCAAACTGGCCAATTCTATGCCCGCTCACCCCGCCTTGCCTGTTCCTTCCCACTGAAACCACAATAGAGGCTCTTCCCACAGCTCACCCCTCCCTGGCCTCCTGATGGACCTGGCGCTTCCCCATGTGGCCCTGCCTGTGTGCACTGTCTCCAGAGAGCTGTGAGTATAACAAAACAGTAAAACTCTACCTGACTTCTTTCTCTTGATCTGCATGTGGTCTCCCCAGACCTCACTCAAGGCCATATGGTTAACAATCAATTATACTTCAATAAAGATGTTTTAAAACAATAAAGAGAATGTAAAGATATTTAGCTCCACTCCCATCATTGTACAGAAAAGAAAGAAGAGGAACGGGGAACCCCACCTTCCTCCCCGGGGGTGCGGTGGGGGAGGTGTGGCGGTTAGTCCCTGGCCTGCGCCCAGCTCATCTGCTGCACAAACATAAGAATTCTTAACTGGAAGTCCCTCAACTTCATTTCATAAGAGGAGGGGCGAGTGGGGCGAGGCAGGCATCTGGGGAGCAGAAAGCACACCTTTGCAGAGAAAATGACAAACAACCCAGGGCAAGAAGAAGAAACTGCAGTGGGAAGGGCCGGGCTGGCTGTGATCCAGACAGCAGCCTGAGAGCCCAGGGAGAGCCGCCAGGCCCTCTGACCAAGGAGCATTTTCCCTCCGGGGAGGCGTAGGCGGGCTCAGAAAATCACGGCCTCCGCAAGCAGAGAACCAAAGGCAGGGTTGTGAGGGAGGGAGGCTCGCCCACACGCCCAGCCCAGCAGCAGAGACACACGGTGCTCCGTGGGACCCCGCCCTCCCCCAGCAGCTCCTTCCCTTCCTCCCTGACCCAGCACCCTCACTTCGAGTCCATTCTTGGAGGCTCTTCACCTCGCCTGCACCTGCATGCCCACCCTCTGCTCTGCAGCAGCGCAGCTCCCAGCCTCGGGCGACTGCGGGGCACAGAGCCCTAGGGAAAATTCTGCCCACTCGCACCCCATCACCTTTAAGCTCCAGCTCAACCCAGAGGCCGAGCTCTGTCTGGGTAAACTTTCCCATCTCAACGCGTCCACTAGACCCGAGACAGGCCCTGGAGGGGTCCCCCGCATTCCCCCAAAGATCAGTTCTCCAGAAAGTAATTCACGAAATGACCAAAGTCACTAGAGGGCTGATTCATCCAAAGCCAGTTTGCAGAGTTGTTGCTTGAGACTCACGAATTATGGTCAGGGGCCCAGCAGTCGGCCAGGGAGTCATCGGGGGTGAGTGGGCACACAGCCCATTTTCCAGGCTCCCCGTCTACGTTCTAGCCTGAGGAGACCCTGCAGTAACCCTCTCAGCCCACTGTTCTTGGCAGACACACAGGGGGGAGGTGAAGCTGGTGTGGAGCCGGATGGAAGGCTTATCAGCCGAAACCAGGGAGCTGCCTAGCCGCCTCCAGCCTGTCGTGGTCCCCTTCACTGGAGGTCTCACCCCTACGTGGCTGCCACCCTCTAGCTTCTACTACATTACAGAGTCTCAATAAATACACAGGCAGGAGAACAGCCTGTATATAATTTAAACAATAATTCTGAAAGATGCCTTTACTTGCACTGGAATGTAATCCATAGATTTTCTCACGGTCTGCTTGGAACACTGCGCCTTTCCCTCGGAACTAGGAGCCTTCACTTCCAGGCTTGACAGGGATAGAGCTGGGGACCTCCTGCCATCCGAGCTGCACCGAGGCCGGTTCACCTGACTCAGATCCAGGTGTCAGTCCCTGGCTGAGCACCAGCTCCCACCCCTTGTACCCCCTGTACCCGGTCCCCCCAGGCTTCTGCTGAGACCTTAGAACCTGCCTTACCGCCTTCTTTCAAGGTGAGGCATTCAGCATTCAGCATTTCTCCCGACTTCTTCCAATTTAACCCAGCACCGTGTTTTGTTAAGTCGAGGGTGGATTCCGCCTGAGAATCGCCTGGGCTGTTTCACTGCCCTCCTGACCCCTCCGGCTACTGCCTCCCAGTCACATCCCCACTCAGCACCCTGGAGGCTGCTACCCCAAACAGGACCTCACAGCTTTCCCTGGCCCTGAGGCAGGAGATAGATGGGCCCCAGGCTGAGCAGCTGGGGTCTGTCCCCTGTGGACTCCAAGATGAAGATAACAGGAGGGAGGAGAGGAGCCCTGCCCAGATAAGAGACCACACATTCCTCATTCCCGAACTCAAGGAGACCTTCCCGACTACACATGCACAGAAAGGCTCCTGAGGGTCAAAAGGGAGGGGGCACCAGCCCATAGCAGGTGACGTCAACCTAGCCATAGGCTTCTTCGCTGGAATCCATCTTGGCTAAGAGATGCGCACGCACACAGGTGAGGACCCCGAGATAAACCAAATACGGACTCAGAACCAGGCAAAGCAAGATGAATGGCCAGGGGAAACACGGAAGAAATGCCCCATATGTGATTCAAACTGCCATGAGGGCGTGACTCTCTCTGAGCCCGCCTGTGTGTGTCTATTCACAAGCACTCTTTTCCCTCCTAATAAACACTTTACTTGTTTCACTACTTTCTGTCTCTTTGTGGAAATTCATTTCCACAAAGCCGACGGGCCAGGGCCTTGTCGCTGGCCACTGTCCCTGGTGGTCTAGTGGCTAGGATCCAGCGCTCTCACTGCCGCAGCCCGGCTTCAATCTCTGGCCAGGGAACCGACATCCTGCTTCAACCCGCTGCAGGCCAAGGCCACCCAAGATCAGGCCCCCAGCTCCTTACACCTCAGAGAAGGGAGAGCTGACTCTATATTTAAAACTTGCTTCACCAAAATATCTTGTCTAATCTCTCCTCCAAATTTCTTTTGGCAGGAGGAGGAAGAAGGTGGCAATGGCCCAGCGTCAGGTAAGCGTCCAGCGCCGTGAAGGGGGCAGAGGGAAGGCTGCAGGGGTCAAGGTCTGTTATTCCTCACTTTGCCCATTAAAGTCCTTTCCAGAAAACTTCTCCAGGAGGGGAGAAAACTCCTTCATGTTTTTGGACAAGTAGAGCTTAGGAAGGGACAAGAGAATCCGCGTGGCAAATTTGACCCTTGAAAGCCTGTTCAGCTCTGCACTTTGAGATGAAAGTGTCTCAAAAGACCTGCTGTTTTCCTGACCTATTTTGTGCCACTAAGAGGCTTGTGGGGGGAGAGCAAAGTGCAAGGACAGAGTTGACATTGGCATTGAAACTAGACTGAACTTTTTTCCCACCATGAGGACTGGAGTCAAGGCTCTTGTTGAACTTCTGCGTCAGCACCTGGGACCCAGGGCTGAGCCCCAACTGTGGGTGCAGATGCTCACCCAGGGCTGCCTGGAAAATCTCAGAACAAGGATGGATATAAGACTCATTTCCCCCAGACCACATCAGCTTTGGGCCGTCAAGGACTTAGATGACAGCTCACTAGGGTTTTGGCCCCAGTAGCTACCCAGACCCCCAGTTATCTTCCTACCCTCTCCTCATGAAGCCCAGATGTTTCTCCTTTCAGCTACTTTTGCTAAAAACTATCTTTGCTTTTCACTCTTCAGAGGCTCCATCATCATCCCCCGTGGCCTGCTGGGCCGCAGCTGTTCCGAAGGTCCGGGAAGGGTTATGTAAGTGATTTCACGTCTTTCAGCCACTGAGTGTCTGGAGGGCCCCTGAGCAGCTCCCACACAGGTAGCGCCCCCTCGTGGCTTGTGGGTCCCTTTAAGTTTTCAGTGTGGACATAAAAAGTCAAAGCTGAAAAGATAACTCAGAGTGCGGTCATACTAGTGAATGACCAGGCACGTCATCCAAGGCTCTGCCACAGAGAAGCAGCTTGGGGTCCAGGACGGAGTTAGGCGCAGACAGCTCTAATCTGGGTGAGGGCTGCGATCCTCTGACGCCAAGGGTGGTCTGAGATCGAGGGCACAGGGCTCAAGACGAGGCAAGGGCGGGAGACGGGGTTCGTACTGGGTGGCCAGGTCTCAGAACTGAGCGCGTGGCAGCCCCCCTTGATGGTCTTTAAGTAATGCAGCCCGCATGCCCCTACGGCCTCCAACACGGCTCCAACGAATCTGATTCATAAACCCGTCTGCACCGTTGGCATGACAACCCCACCATGCCCGTGAAACCATTGCTCCGTAAGGCAGGCTGGTTTCCTCAGTACAGCCCTTGTCTGCCCGCTCCCACGGACTCACGAGTGACGGTCCCAGGGGTGAGGACACTGCGTTTGTCAGAACTCTTTCGATTGTGGATGACAGAAACCCAACTGAGACTAGCTTAAGCTATTTCTTAGGAACTTATTTATTATAAATTACTTATTAGATAATTAAGAATTTATTGGAAGGTACTAGAATGCCTCATGCGAGCCAAGGAAGGGTCGACGAGCAAGCCGTAAGAAAAACGGGGATGACAAGTCAGCGTCTGGATGTGCCAGGACCCTCCACCCCTGTCTGTGTCTCCCTGCAGTAGCCCCCATGCTCCCTCTCGGCTACAGAGCTTTCCCCACATGGGATGACTCCTGAGTACCCCCTTCAGAAGGAGCCTCTATGTCCCAGGGACAATTCAAATATTCCAGATGGGGGAGGGCTCTCGGCGTGCCCACCTTGACTTGTGGCCAAGGGGACAGGGGCTCCCCTTAGCCCACCTACAGTACCACGTGCCTGTGTGGGGTACAGGGGAGAGCACCCCAGGAACATGGCAGCGCCCTGGAGAACCAGAGTTCCCAGAGGAAGGGAAGGGGTTGGCGTCCCCAACACAGATTCCCAGCCCTAGTCCACAAAGCCCTTCCCCTGGATAACTCCCATCGTCCCTCGAGGCTCACCTCAAGGAAACGTGCTCTGACCACCTCCCTGTCTGGATTAAGTGCCTGCCCGTGTGCTCCCAGCACCAGCACACACCTTTATCTCTAGTCTGCGTTTCTGGTCAATTGCCTGACCCCTCCCCAGACTGCGATCTCCTGCAAATACAACTGTGGCCACATCTTTGCACTTCTAATACCTAACCCAGGGCCTGGCACGTGATATGCTTTCCATAAAAAAATGTGTTGAATAACGTATCAACAAAAACACTGACAAACAAGGGCTAATCCAGTGGCGACAGGAGAGAGGCTACAGACACTTCAGGAGGTGCTAAGGCAGCATCGCATGCCAGCTCAGAGCCGCCGAGGGGAGGCACCAAGTCATCAAGGAAAGGCTGAAGTTTGTTCAGTTTATGTTGTTTAAAACAGAGGATTTATATCTTTTTTAAAGATTTTCATTAAAAATGGTGAAACTGGCACAACACTGTAAATCAACTATACCCCAACAAAAATTTTAACAAGTAAATAAATAATGTGAGAGGGGGACTTCCCTGGTGGTCAGTGGTTAAGAATCCGCCTGCCAATGCAGGGGACATGGGTTCGATCCCTGGCCGGGGAAGATCCCACATGCCACGGGGCAACTAAGGCCGTGAGCCACAACTACTGAGCCTGCGCTCTAGAGCCCACGAGCCACAACTACTGAGCCCGCGCGCCCACAACGAAAGATCCCGCAGGCCGCTACTAAGACCTGACGCAGCCAATTTTTAAAAATAAAAAAATAAAGTCCCCCACTATTAAAACAAAAATAATAATAAAAATAATGTGAGAGAGATTTGAAGATTCATCCTCCAACAAAACACATACACACACACGTCATGATATCTTAAGCTCAAAAAAGACATATAACCCAAATTAATGCGTAAATGTGTATAAAATTATATTATTGTGGGAAGTTATTAAAGCTGTTATCAAATTTAAAAATGGTGAAAAAGTAAGCATCTATTTCCTTGATTTGTGTGAAACTGTGCTTTCCAGATTACTTTCTCTGTTTGTTTATTTATTTATTTATTTATTTATTTATTTTGCGGTACGCGGACCTCTCACTGTTATGGCCCCTCCCGCTGCGGAGCACAGGCTCCGGACGCGCAGGCTCAGCGGCCATGGCTCACGGGCCCAGCCGCTCCGCGGCACGTGGGATCCTCCCGGACCGGGGCACGAACCCGCGTCCCCTGCATCGGCAGGCGGACTCTCAACCACTGCACCACTAGGGAAGCCCTTTACATCTTTATTGGAGTATAATTGCTTTACAATGGTGTGTTAGTTCCTGCTTTATAACAAAGTGAATCAGGTATACGTACGCATATAACCACCCTTTTTCAGATTCTTTTCCCATATAGGCCATTACAGAGCGCAGAGACAATTGTAAATGGACCCCTGAAGTCATTTTTCCAGGGACCCCCAAACTGCATATTTTCAACACTCTGAAGGTCTTCAGTGTTCACACTGTAAAGGCATGAAATTATCCCCCCAAAATTCTTCCTCCATAATTCATTTTAGTTTGTTTTAATAAGTGTATTTATATTCACACATATGTATATGTCACATTGCTAAACACCCAGTAACTGAAGAGAGTTTGCAAACTAGCTGCATACACAGCAAACTGGTGAAAACATAACCTAACAGAAAGCCAGGCTGTTCCATGAAGCCCAGGCATCTCAAGACTGCCGTGTGCCCTGACCCAGAGCAGCCTGGAAGCACATCCTGGCAGGAAGTCTGGAAACTCCTCCGGGTCCCCGCCTCCTTCCCCTTGCTCTTCTCCAGTCCCGGACCCAGAGGATAACTTCTCGTGTCTTCATATTCATGGACACACGCATCCCTGCAGTCCTGCTTTCAAGAAACGATGGCAGAAACTCGCCCTGGGAGATGTACTGTGACAATGTCTCTTACACCGTACAGTGCTGGGGAGAGTAAAGGCACAGGTGATGGCAGAGCCTTCCTAGCCACCCTGACCCAGAGGGCTTCGTGCTCCGGGTCGACAGCCAGCGGGCTCTCTACTGGGAGGCCCACCGTGTCCAACCAGCGACCACTGAACGCATCTTCTGAGTGATTCCTGGTGCCAGCTGGGATGGTTAATCCTATGTGTCCAGGTGGCTGGGCCACAGCGCCCAGACAGGTGGTCAGACATTATTCTGGACGCTTCTGTGTAGGAGTGTTTTGGATGAGATTAACATTTAAAGCAGTAGGCTTTGAGTAATGCAGATTGCCCTCCATAATGAGGGTGGGCCTCGTCTGATCACTCGAAGGCCTGTATAACCTAGACTAACCTCCCCAGAACAAGAAGGAGTTCTGCCCGCAGACAGCTCTGGATCAGACTGACACACTTCTCGAGGCCCTCCAGCTTCTGGCCACCCTGCAGATATTGGGCTTACCAAGTCTCTACGGTCAGGTGGACCAATTCCTTAAACTCTCTCTCTCTGTATATGTGCACGTCCTGTCGGTTCTGATTGTCCAGAGAACCCTGACACGCTTGTCTCGTCTCCAGCAGTGTCCCTTTCTGGAGCAGAAGGGAGAGGGGGAAGGAGCCGGGCAGCCGTAGCCGCACCACCCCCCAGGCTCCCTGTGCCCCTTCTCTCCCCTCAGTGCCCACCTCCGCCCACCTCTGAGAGGCAGGGGCTTCCAACCGTGTTGCATTTCGCCTGAGAGCATGGCAGGGAGAGACCGTACTAAAAAGTTCCAACCCAGCCCGGACCACCTAGGAGGGACCCACGCATGTGTCGGCCTCTTTCCCCTTCCACGTTCATCAGCACTTAGCACCGACTGCAACCCAGCTGGTGCTGGAACAATAGACAGGGATTAATAAGGCACAGCCACCTCCCCTAGGGAGCCAGAAGTTCATGTCCCTTTTCTTATTTTTCCTCATAACTGGAAACATCACCCAGACATCAGAATCACAACTATTTTTAAATCCTTTCAGACACCACTTAAAGAGAAAGCTATAGAAGGAAAGGCTATAGACCACCAACTGGGGACCGAATTTGACAGCCCCTAGCCTTCAGGTGACTATACCCAGGGGTATAAAGGAATTTACGTGCTGAAGAGCCAGAGACATGTTTTTTCGATAAATGCAGCAGCTTGTTTAGAGACTGTTTCGTGAAAGTCATTTTCTGTCTACTCTCTGAAATGCTGATCAAAACTTTTAGGTTCTTGAAAGTGATGATGAATCCCTTACAGTGCAGATTTTTTTAAACATGCACAAGAATTTTGGGAGTTTAAAAATGATCTTTAATTTTAGTCAAGATAGAGCATTAGGAAGGAATTACAAGCTTCCTTTTGGAAAGATAAATGTGCTTTAAAACTTTTTGTTCCCAAAAGACCCTGTAGCACTTTGCAGTGCTGTCGCCAGTATGTGGCAGCAGAGGGACTACTGTGACTTCTGCCCCACCCCTGGCTTTGGAAGCAAATCACTGACCTTTCTTTGGTCTAGGTGACTGTGCTGCGTTTGCTCTTGGCATCAAATATGTCAAACCACCATGGCATCTACTGATATCAAAAATAAGTACAGGGCTTCCCTGGTAGCGCAGTGGTTGAGAGTCTGCCTGCCGATGCAGGGGACACGGGTTCGTGCCCCGGTCCGGGAGGATCCCACGTGCCGCGGAGCGGCTGGGCCCGTGAGCCATGGCCGCTGAGCCTGCGCGTCTGGAGCCTGTGCTCCGCGACGGGAGAGGCCACAGCAGTGAGAGGCCCACGTACAGCAAAAAAGAAAAAAAGTAAGTACACCACTTGTATAATTTATTAAAATTGAAGTGTACATAACCTCTAACCCACTTCTAGAAATATTTACGATAGGAATAAAAACAGGAATATGTAATAATAATAAAAAAAATAAGCACAACACAGCGTGGAACTGATTTGAATACATCATTCTCAAGTAAACACTAGGCTAGGAGTCTCAGTGGCGGGAGGAGAGGGGAATTCGTGAGATCCCGAATGTGCCCTGGCCACTTGTGTGGCGTTTCCTTGGCATCCCCAAAGGCAGCGATGCGCCAGCTTCAGAGCGGTTTGTTTCTGAATGTGCGTTTGCATGGCCCCGCTGTCCCGGCACCCCTAGGCCTGGGTTCCAGCTCAGAGCATTCACTTCTCTCTTCTCGGACTGCTTTTGTGCCAGCCAAGTATTTGTCCCCAACTTCCTGACCTGTGTCCCAAGAAGCCTAAGAGAACAGTGACACAGTGTTCTGTTCCCCGTGCCTGGAGGTGGCGGGGTAACCCCCGTTAGGGATGCTGTAGAGACGACTGTCGCTTGGAGCTGGATGGACATTGGATCAGAAGACACTGAAGCCCCTTCTGGGTCTGCGATCCCATTTCTCATACAAACGCTCGGCATTTTCCACACGCCTCGCAGTCAGCACTCCTTGGGAACAGACCCCTTAGGGGAGGCTCAGTCCAGGCGGCAGCTACAGTTTGTACCGCTCTCTAGGTATCCTCACTGTTTCAGGGGGGTCCCTTTCTCTAGTCTCCACCCTGCACCCACCCTTCCTCCAGGGCCTCGATCACCACCTGATTTTCCATTTACTCCTGAGCTGATTTCATCAACGTCTGCCTTCTTCCCTTTCCCGAAAGCTACAAAGGGCTGCGCTCAGCAGGACAGCTCCAGGACTTTGAACACAATAGGAGCTCGACAGCTGAATGAATGGCCGTGTGAATGTCCATCTCGGCCCCATCTCTCTTCCACCTTGAAGCTGTGTGCTGTGCAGGCCAGAGTGTCCTGCTGCCTGGTTCTTGGTGCCCTGAGCTGGCCCCGCTGTCTGCGGCTCTTCTCGGCCCTTACAGGAGAGCTTGGGAGCGCTGGAGCACCACAGCACCTGTTCTTTCTGCAAATGTACTTCCAGCAAATTCACGCTTCTGACCTGCAAAAACCAGCTCCCTTGGACCTGTTCCATTGCATTTTGACTGCAGTGCCCCGGGCTGCCACCCGCGTTCAGAAGGCCCTTCATGTCGCAACAGACACACAGTCCTCTCCATCTCTGACCTAACTCCACCACGACACTGTCACTCTGCCAGCTTCCAAATTCCTGCAACGAGTGACTTTGCCCAGGGGACCCTTTGTGGCCTCAGAGGGCAGCAGGCCAGAGGGCACGTTCCAGGGACACCGGACAGCGCAGGGGGAGGCGCCAGCCCAGGGTCAGGTCCAATCTGACGTGACCTTCCCTCAGTTCTTCCTTCACTTGTTGGCTTTGGTTTCCTCTTCAGCAGAAAGAGGAGGTTTGGACGCATAGAGCCTCTACTGGGACACCGGCACTGAGAGCAGCCCCATCCCAGCTGGAGACCTAACGTATCTCAGTCTCCAAAGGAAACAGAAAATAATAGGAGTGTTCACCTAGATTCTTAAACTTCGCCTTAGAATGCCACGGCTGAGTCTCTCATGGACCTACACTGACCAGGGCCCAGGTGAATTACTTCTCGAATGATAATAATGGAGGAAGCTTGTCAGTTTCTTAGTTCACAACGCAGTGTTGAGTTCTCTCCAACAGTTCTCTACGTCCTGTGAACAACAGGGGATTTTTTCTGGGGCCCCATCTGGGTAGCAGAAGCTACAGAGGAACCACCTTGCTCTTCTCTCTCTCATTGGCACACTCAGCCAACCGTCATGAGGGAGAAGAAGTTCACTTCTCCGATGGAAACAGCTCCCCCAAGGGGCCAATGCTTATGCTGGTGGTGGAAGTTGAAAAAAAAGGGATCTAGTGATTTCAGACGCAGGTGGCAGCACGCGGCAGCTTGCAGTAGCTGGAAGCAAAATCTTAGCTCCCTGACCAGGAATCGAACCCAGGTCACCTGGATGGAAACCAGGATCTCAGCCGCTAGAGCACGGGGCCAGCAGTCAGAATCTGAGTCCCCAGTCCTTTGCCTATCTTGAAAGGAAGACTCTGACAAGGTGACGGAAGGTATAGAAGAAAGTAAAGTGTTTATTAGAAAAGCAAATACATGCAGAGAGACGCACGGACAAGCTCAGTGAGAGCATCGCGAGAGTCGTGCCTCTGGGGGGTTTAAATCCTTTTAAAGGGGGCAGTCTTCCAGGTCTTTGCCTTCTCCTTGGCCAATCATATTGTTTTCACCCCATGGCTAATTTGTCTCTGGACCCTCCCCTGGGTGTGCACGCACCCCTCAATCAAGATGGATTTCATTGCAAAGGCCTCTGGGGGGGGAGACAGCAGACTTACTGTGGTCTGGCATCCCTGCCTTTTTGACCCCCAAGGAGCCTTTCTGCACACGTGCAATGTCTCCCTCGCCCCAAGGATGGGAAAGGTACAACCTCTTGATCTTTCAACAGGGTTTAGCCCCTCTCTGTCCCTGCTGTGAAAGTGCCCAATGGTTATCTACCCTATTCCTGTTGCTGTTTTTCATATCAAAGTGCAGATTTTGAAATATAGACAGGAGTCCAGTCATAAACCCTGGAGCCCGTTTGTCTCTTGCCTCAGGAAATGTGAACGGGGGGCTGGTAACGAATGTCTGACCTGGAGCCCACCTTCCTCCTCCCCCCAGGAGGTGTGAACAGGAGGCCAGTTGGCCTGGAGCCCATCTATCTCCTGCCTCAGCAGGTGTGAGGAAATAACGGTTCTTCCAGAAGGTGGAGGTTTTAGCTCATCACAGCACGGCTGTGGCTCTGGGGTCTCTGATGGCAATGGATCCACTAAAGTTCTTCTCAGAGATGTGGCAGCGTGGCCCAGGACACCGTCACAGTGACCAACGCTGCTCATGGAGAGAAGAGAGAAGGGAGGAGAAGAACTCCAGTGGTTTCATCTGGAGTTGTATTTCACTGTATTCTATAGGAGAAATCAAAGTGTATCACAGAGGTCAACAGCCTCTCCTGTGAAGGACCAGATGGCAGGTATTTTAGGCTTTGGGGCCATTCGGTCTATAATGGGCTGAATCGTGCCCCCAACCAAATTCATGTGTGGAAGCCTCAACCCTATACCTTAGAGTGTGACTATTTGGAGATGGGGGTCTTTACAGAAGTAATTAAGGTAAAGTGAGGCCATTAGGCAGGGGCCTAATCCAATACAGCTGATGCCCTCACATGAAGAGAGACACACACAGACTAAGGGGCAATCGTGTGAGGACACGAAGAAGACGGCCGTCTACAAGCCAAGGAGAGAGGCCTCAGAAGAAACCAGCCCTGCTGCCACCTGGACTGCAGACTTCAGGCTTCAGAACTGTAAGAAGATAGCTCTATAGCTAAGCCCCCCAGTCTGTATTGCTTGTTATGGCAGCCCCAGCAGATCGATGCACGGTCTCTGTTGCAACTACTCCACTCTGCCTTTGTACAGAGAAAACCACCACAGACACTAGGTAAACAAACAGATGGGACCGCTCCAGTAAACCTTTATTTACAAAAGGGGGTGGGAGGGACTTCCCCGGTGGTCCAGTGGTAAAGAATCCACCTTCCAATGATGCAGGGGGTGCGGGTTCAATCCCTGGCCGGGGAACTAAGATCTCACGTGCCTTGGGGCAACTAAACCCGCGCGCCTCAACTGCTGAGCCCACGCATCTCAACGAGAGAGCCGTGCGCCGCGAAGTACAGAGCCCACGTGCTCTGGAGCCCATGCAACACAACTAGAGAGAAGCCCGCGTGCCACAACTAAGACCCCATGCAGCCAAAAATATAAATAAAATAGAATAAAATCAAAAAGGGGTGGGAGCCAGCTCTGACCCAGGCCCCGCAGCCTGCCGACCCCTGACAGAGCTTCATCCACGTGCCCTTCTCAACGCCATTAGTTGGGCAGCACGCAAAATTCTAGGTGAGAACTGCAGGCCCAGTGAGTGGACACAGACAAAAGTCAGAGCAAGTTCAAGGCTCTAGGTATCACCACACCTGACACCTCATTTCATGTTTTATCCAATTTGCTTCTGAGGAAAACAGCGATTTTTCTCCTAATTGCCCTGTGGGAGATACTGCGTGGTTTCCAAGGAAAATAACAATTCTAAATTGTATATTATTTAATTAGTAATGTGCACTGTTTGTATGTAGAAGAAGTAGACCTAGTATCACAGCTGGCCACTGCAAAAACCCTGCCTTTGGTATCTGTGCTGTGGAGCCTTTTGTAGGCAAGTTGCCTTGCGACAAGGCATTTCGGTAACCAGGCCCCTTGCGTAGAATTCAAGGTCACCCACTCAGCAATCTTTGTATAATAGGACGACTGGGCAAATGCTCTCCTAGAGAAATACTCTAACATCTTTTCCTCCTTTATACTGAGGTCCTAATAAGTACATAGCACAAGGAGAGTATGAAAGAAACACAAAGCAACTCATTGCCCAGATGAAACAGTCTGTGAATAACTGAAAACAGTACGCTGTGTTCTATATCCTAGTGCCTCGCAGCCTTGTAGATACAACGAGAATTCAGGGACTGGGGAGCACGTCAGAGAAGTTATCAGGGTGATGCTTTAGTGGGTGAAAGACACCCACTAAAGCATAACAACAGAAGGAGGAAGGCATTTAGACGGAAGAACAACGTGAATACAAGGGTGAAGGCTTACATGGCTGGTAGGGGTAGGAAACAGGATGGATGGAGAAGCCGTATCCAGAAATACATGGAAGCTTGAAGGATGGTTCTCAACTGCAAGTGGGAGGAGAGGGAGTAAGCAAAGTGAGCTGGGAAGTTTCTAAAATACAGATGCTGCCTTTGCCAACCAGAGCAAAGCATGAAAGACGGGAAGGAGTTGCCAGACCTTCCCAGTGACCCTGATGCCCCCACCTCGTTCTGATGGGCAAGAGGCCAGTGATTTCCAAAGCATGGCTCCTGCATTGGCATCACCTGGTAACTTACTGGAAATACAAACGTGTGTGTGCCACCCCTGACTTACTGAGACAGAATCTCAAAAATCTGTGTTTTCGCAAGGCCTCCAGGTGAGTCTGCTGCGTGGTAAACTCAGAACGCTGGGCAAGGGGCCCATGCTGTTCCACCCTGGCCACCAGGTACAGTCACCTGGGGAGCTTTCAAAGATTTGATGTCATTGTTTGGGGGTGGGGTCCCAGCATACATTTGTTAAAAGTTCCCTGGGTGATGTGCATACAGTACTGAGAACCCCTGAGCAAGACAGTTGAGCCAAAGCTGCAATGTGGGAAATATCGAGGCAAATATAATGTCCCCACTTGGGTTAAAAATAGGGACCAATACTCAAACAAATACTTGTATGTTAATGTACATAGCGGCACTATTCACGGTGGCCAAAAGGTGGAAATAACTCAGATGTCCATCAGCAGGTGAATGGACAAGCAAATTGTGGTCTATCCATACAATGGAATATTATTCAGCCATAAAAAGGAATGAAGTTCTGATGCGTGTCACAACATGGATGAACCTTGAAAACATTATTCTTGGTGAAAGAAGCCGGTCGTAAGAAGCATACTGTATGCTTCCACTTGTATGAAGTTTCCAGAATAAGTAAATCCACAGAGACCACATGCAGACTGGTGTTTGCTTAATGGGGTTTTCTTTCAGGGTGATGAAAACGTCCTGGAACCAGCTGGAGGTGACGGTGGCCTGACATTGTGAGTGCACTAAATGCCACAGAACTCTACACTTCAAAACGGTTTATGTTGTGTTTTGTGAATTTTACTTCAATAAAAAAAAATAGGAATTAAATAATACATATAAACCCTTCTTAAGAAATATACACAAGGAAAAGGGACAGGGCAGTTTGCCTGCCAGCACTGCAGTGTGGTCCTGGGCTGTTGGTTTTCCCCACATTCTCCCAGCCCCACTCTCCCCGCACCAAGCAGAGAGCCTGGCTTTGTCTCTCACTTCCAGCTGCAGTTTGATCAGACAGGTGGAATGCATCCGCTCTTTGCTGTTGTCCTATTGGCCCATGTTTCTATGTGTTTCTAATTTGAGGGCCTACTGTCTTAGTCTGCTCAGTCTGCTGTAGCCAAAATACCATCGACTGGGGGCTATGTTGTCACATAGCTAGCCTTTTTCTCCCAGTTCTGGTGGCTGGGAAGTCCAGTCAAGGTCTGGCAGATTCAGTGTCTGCTGAGGGCCTGCTTCCTGGTTCACAGATGACCATCTTCTCGCTGTGTCCCCACAGGGCAGAAGGCAGAGAGAGAGCTCCTTGGAATCCCTTTCTAAGGGCACAAATTCCATTCATGAAGGCCCCACCCTCATGACCTAATCATCTCCCAAAGGCCCCACCTCCTAACACCGTCACATCGGAAGGGACAGAAACATTCAGTCTATAGCCCAACCGAGAGGTTAGGGGCTATTGACATGTTTTTTTTTTTAATTCCTTCATGGCTCAGATTACACATTTTCACAGAAATATGAAATGTAATTACTATAGGGTTAATCAAGACTAATGGGATGGTCTAAATATTCATCTTTTCAAAGTGTCAGATGTTATAATTCTGGAACTCAGAATTATTATGACAGAGGGTCCCACCAATATGAGGAGGTTCGTACCAAAGAAGATGACATGAAAAAGCCAAGAGAAAAGGTGACTTTGAGGAAGTTACACGTGGGCAACATGTAAGTTGGCACCATCTCTCTGGAGCACGACTTGACAACACAAGACTGGTTTTAGGTGCTGCACACCCCACGAGCCAGTCTTCTGTATCTAAAAATATATCATAAGGAAATAAGCATGCAGGTCACAGTGTGTGGCTACAAGATAGTCTCGTAGATGTGTTTATAAAAAGGAAAACTAAAACTTGACCCAAATGTCAAACCATAGGCTGCCCGTTAAATAACTGATTCCACATCAATACAATGAAAATCATTCAGCAGTCACAAACAACAGACACTTCTTAAATAAATTATAGTTCAGCCATTCATTAAAAATTATTTGTGGGAAGAATAAGAAGACTTCTACTTCCAGGCAAAATGGGCCAAGGGAGACCAGATTTACCCTCTCACCAGAGATGACTGGAAAAAGGGCCAAAATACATGAAACAGAGGTTTTCAGACACTGGATAACAGGTAGCACAGGACAGTCACCCCAGAGAGAAGGGAAACAAATAAAATGATGTCTACAATGACCTCCAGCTTCCTGCCTTGAGAAATTTTCCAGACCCTGGTACAGAAAGGGAGACCCAGTCAGAGCCCAGGGTCTCGCTGAGCTGAGGAGACATTAGAACTGGGAGTCCAAGGAGGCCAAGGCAGCTAAAGTTCACAGGACTGAGCATCAGCGAGCAGAGCCGAACAACGAGACAGGTGCAGAAATTCCTACCTGCCTCTTAAAAGGATACCTATGATTCCACTGGGCCCACCAGATAAACCAGGATAACCTCCCATTTCAAGATCCCTAACTCAGTCCCACCTGTAAAATTCCTTTTGCTGTGTAAGGTGACAAACTTACAGCCTCCAGGGATTAGGCCGTGGCCATCTTTGGAGGGGCTGATATTCCGCCTACCCCGGTGATATAAATAAATGATGGCTCAAATTTTAAAATGGGAGGGAAGAGGCCAATATTCCTTGCAGAATATTCCAAATCACTTAAGCAACTACTCCCTGTCCACAACATGAAGCTTCACCTCCTACATCCTCAAGCACGGGCTGGACTCAGTTCCTGCCTCCAAAGAACAGAGTATGAAAAGGAGGAAGTAGTAATTGTACCGCAGAGACTTTGCAAACGCCGCCTTCACCAAGTGATCGGGGTTACTATCACAGTGAGAAGCTGTGTTGGCAGAAAGCACCCTGACACGATGCGAGAAGAAGGCCACTTCACCTCTGTGAGATCCTCCCCAGAGACCTATGGCTGCAGTCCAGTCATAAACAAAACATCAGAACTCCAAATTGAGGAACATTCTGTGAAATGTCTGACTGGCGCTCCTCAATGCTGGAAAGGTCATGAAAAACAAAGGAAGGCTGGGAAACTGTCGCCAACGCGAGGAGACTCAGGACATGACCAAATGCCACGTGGTGCCCTGGATGGGACCCTGGAAAAGGAAAGGGATATTAGTGGGAAAACAAGTGACATCTGGATAAAGTCTAGAGTTTAGTTAATAGTAATGTATCAATATTGGTTTCTTGACACGTATACCGTACAGTGGCAACGTAAGTTATCCGATCAGGGGAAGCCATGTGAGGGGCATATGGGTGCTCTCTCTATTATTTTTTATAACTTTTCTGTAAATCTAAAATTACTCTAAAATTTTAAAAAATTAAACCAAAATAAAGGTTTGTTTTCAGACATACAAAGGCTGCAAGGATGCATTGCCAGCAGATCTGCACTTCAAGAAGTATTCAAAGCAATCCTTCAGGCAGAAGGAAAATGCCGCCGGATGGAAATCCGGATCTGCATCAAAAACCCAAGAGCCAGAAACGGCGACTACATGGTAAATATAAAGACTCTTTTTCCTATTATTTATATCTCTTTAAAAGGCAATTAACAATAAACGTGTATTGTGGCATTTATAACATACACAGACGTGAAAGATGTGACAATAGCACAAAAGTCAAAGGGGGAAAATACATGGAAGTGTGCAGTTTCAGGTTCTGACACTATATGTGAAGTGGTGCAATATCAGGTGAAGATACACTGTGATAAAAGTTCGAGATGCACACTGTCAACCCTAAAGCAACCACTGAGATAACAAAAGCTTACAGCTAATAATAGCTAATAAGCCAACAAACGGGATAATATATAATAAAAAATGAGATAAAATAAAATCAATCTTTTCTGCCAAAAAAAAACAAAAGAGAGGAACAAACAAAAAACAGATGGAAAAAATAGGAAACAAACGGCAAGATGGTGGATTTACACCCAACCATATCAATAATCACATTAAGTGTATGTGGTCTAACACCCCAATTAAAAGGCAGAGATTGTTGTACTGAATTAAAAGATAAAAACTGCTCAACTACACACTGCCTTCAAGAAACTCACTGTAAGTAAAGAGACATAAGTAAGTTAAAAGTAAAAGGGTGGATAAAGATATATCATGCTCACTGTAACCAAAAGAAAGCCGACGCGCCTATGTTAACATCAGACAAAGCAGGTTTCAGAGCAACAAATATTATCAGAGATAAAAAGGATTATTTTATAATGACACAGGTGTCGAGATAATGATTGAGAGAATATAACAATCCTAAATGTTTACACATGTAATAAGGAAGCTTTAAAATATAGAAGAAAAGGCTGATAGAACTACAAAGGTTAACAGAAGAAGTCACAGTAATAGTGAGAGACTTCAGTAGCCCTCTGCCAACAAGCGGTAGAAAAAATAAACAGAAAACCAACAGGCTATAAAAGACCTGAACAACACCATCAGCCAAATCAACCGAATTGAATTCGTTTATGGAATACTGTACGCAGCAATCGTAAAATACACGTTTTTAAGGGCACACATAACATTTACCAGACGGACCATATTCTGGGCCGTAAAACAAGCCTCAACATATTTTAAAGGATGCAAGTCATATAAAGTACATTCTCTGACCACAGTTAATAATCAACAGTAGAAAGAGCTCTGAAAAAAAAATCCTCAAATATTTGGAAACTAAATAGTATACTTCTAAATAATCCATGGGTCAAAAATAAATCAAAAGGTGCAAACTATTACATATAGGATGGTTGGACAACAAGGTCCTACTGTACAGCACAGGGAACTATATTCAATGTCCTGGGATATATCATAACGGAAAAGAATATTAAAAAGAATGCATATATATATATATATATATGTATAACTGAGTCACTTTGCTGTCCAGCAGAAATACAAAACTGTAAATCAACTATACTTCAATTAAAAAATAATAAAAAATAAATCAGAAGGAAAGTTAGAAAGTATTTTTAACACAATGGAAATGAAAATACAACATATCAAAATCTGTAGGATGCAGATGCAGCAGTGGAGATCCTAATAGGACCTCCCCATCCCCCTGGGCCCTCCTCAGACCTCACCTCAAGGCTCTGAGCTCACTGGAAACCTTAAAACCAGAGACACTGCTGAGATGCAGATAAGATCCGAGGCAGCCTGGCGAGGCCAGTGTGAGTGACTCTGCTGCAGCCCAGCCGTGTGGCTCAGCCTGAGGCCAGCCAGCCATCTTCCCAGCCGCCCTCAGGAGGTGCATACCTCTCCGGCACATTTCTACAGGCCACGGGGCTCTCAGGGCTGCTTCTAGCAGTTAAAATTCCTCCAAGTTAAAGTCTCCTGTTAACTTACCTAGTCATCTGAATCCCACAGTACACGGAAAGCTGCTAGGGCAGAGATGCTGTCTGCTTCACTTTGGTCCCTCTCAGTGTCAAGCACGAGAACTGTGGCTGAACTTAAGCATCTTAACTGCAACTTAACGCCTCCACTTCGAAGTCAAAAGTGCATTTTTTATAACAGCTGCATCATATTCTATTCTAATTATTCCCTAACATTGCTCTGGTATGCATCTTATGGTAACACGTCAAGATGAATCCTTCACTCCCACTTCATTCCACTGTCCTTCTCCTAGTCTTCAATTTTGTCTAAATAGCACCACCATATACCTTCAAGCCAACGCCTAGAAGTTATCCTTAACTCATATCCTTCTTTCATACCCCACAGCCATCCATTCGTCCTAAGGTCCTGAAGGCTCTCTGTCCAAAACACATGCCAAGTCGACTTCCTTCTCTCCATCTTCACTGCTCCACCTTGGTTCAAATTCATCTCTTATCTG
The DNA here is from genome assembly GCF_039906515.1 of Pseudorca crassidens. Classification (NCBI taxonomy): domain Eukaryota; kingdom Metazoa; phylum Chordata; class Mammalia; order Artiodactyla; family Delphinidae; genus Pseudorca; species Pseudorca crassidens. The sequence continues at coordinate 2,686,919 of NC_090305.1, read as the reverse complement.
AATTAAACTGACCCCTGACTGCTGTTTCGCTCCTCCATCCATTTCCAACTCTGCCTCCAGACTGGCCTTTTCAAGACATCTTCCTACTTAAACTTTTCCAATAATTTCTCTTTAATCTCAGGATAAAATCCAAACTCTGAACATAACCTACAAGGTCCTAAATGATATGGTCATTTCCTACTCTTCCTCCTTGGCTTTGTCCTTCCTCCCCATCTCTTGCTAGATTAAAGCCTCAGCAGTCTCTCCTCCGTTCCTTGAACTCCCAAGCTTCTTCCTGGTGCAGGGCTTTGGCACTGGTTCCCTCTGCTGGGCACCTTCTCCCCTCAGACATTCGTATGTGTAGCTTCTTGCCATCATCTGGCTTTCAACTCAAACCCGACCTCCTCTGAGAAGTCTTTCTTGACAAAGCCCCAGCCAGCACCTTTTAAAATCAGGACGCTGGTGTATTTTCCACACAATATTTAATATTGAAATTATTTTATTTGTCTATTATTTTTCACCTCCTTGCAGCAGAATGTGAGCTCCCTGGAAGCAAGGCTCTGGTTCACCACCATCTTCCTGGTGTTTAGGACACACCTGGCTCACAGCAACCACTCATAAGCACCTCCCGAAGACGCTGAGGAATGAACCGCAATTTTCAATATCTGTAATTTATCAGAAAAAGTAAACATTTTCCTGTGGAAAATTTCAATAGAAAGGAATATAGTTATCCAGATTCAATGTAATCATTTCTTGATGGGCTTGAGACCTGCAATTAGTACTCAATATGAATTCAAAAAGGTAGAGCAGCGACAGAGTTGATCCTAGCTTCTGAAAATCAGTTGAGTACAAAGTTTTAAGAAATCGTTGCTTAGGAATATACAATTAAGCAAATTAACCCCAGCTCCATTAAAAAGATTTATGGCCTTTGGTGTATCTGCCATTACTTTATTTGAGTTAGGAAGGAATTTATTGCCTTTAAATACCCAGCATTAGTGACAGAAAAGGTGAAACAGCCCATGGGTCATCTCAAGTTTTATCTACTATTTCTCTTTGAAAATATACACTTCCACTGAGTCCTTATTCCCTTGAATATATTAAAGAGTAGAATCCTCTGAAAGACACATAATTTTAGAGCTCTCTACCTTCTATGGCATTCCCAAAGAAGATCAAAAGAGCATACTATAGTGTCTACCCTACAACAGTGCCTACTGCTGATCTAAAGGCCTGCTCTGTACTGGGTAGTGTGGGCTTTGGCTCACAACAGGAATCGGATAAAATATCTTCTGAAGATAGAGCATCTTTCCCCACTTGCCACATACGCACATCTCTCCACAGCCCCAAGGCCTCCCCTGCCCACCCCGGACCACAGTGGCAGCTCCCATCTCCAGCTCCCCCGAGTCTGCCTGTCGGAAGAGTTCCGTACTCTTCACTGGGCCAAACAACCAGGCACTCTGCATAATGAACAAAACATTTACTGTCTCATAACGTACCTGACATCAGGGCCACCAGAGGGCCGTGAAACAAGCACAGGTGTGCACGGGTGCGTGTTATCTCAGGGCACCTGGACGAAGGGACAAAGGGCAGGGCCGAAGTCAAGCCAGCTGAGCTCGCCAAGCCAGGTTCTCATGGGGCTGCATATGCCCGGCTGAGGCACCCTTTCTCATCCAAATACACATGTGCCACGTGGATTAAGGCTGGGAAAAAAAAAAGATTCCTCAACTTTCCTAAGACCTGCAAAACAAGAAGGTGGTCTCTCCTCTCAGACCAATCTGATTCTTTTCGCTGAAGAGGAATGGAAACTGAAGGATATCAGAGGTCAGAGACTGGCCCAAAGGGTTTTCATGGTCCCTTCATTCCCACACCAAGGCAGCTAGTGCCCGCACTGCTTCCAGCCCTCTGCCTGAAGGGGGTCTGGACGGCGCTCTGTGTTTAGTGGACAGGTGACGACCAAGGCAGCAGTCTTCTCCATTTGAATGTTTTCACTCTGGTGGGACATCCTCCAAAGCGAGGAGGTTCTCAAAGCCTTTCAACTTGCTCTGGGGCAGAAATTATGGGCCCGAGTTAATAGTTAATCACAACTCTCTTAACTCAATTGGTTCAATGAAGGACAATTATTTTCTAGTCTTACTTTTCTAGTAAGAAAACAGAAAGCTCATATCGTATACCAACTATACTTCAATACGAAAAAAAGTGAAAAAATAAAAGAAAATGGAAAGCTAAGTCATACAGTTTGTAAACCAAGAGAGGATCCCCCCCAGAAAATTTGCAGAAATTACCTATTCTCCCTACTTATCATAACAGATAGCTTATCTGCTGGGAAAGAGACTCAGAACTATTTGGAGAAACTTGGTTAAAAATAATCAACAACTGGGCATATATCCGGAAGAACTAAAAGTAGTGTACACCTAAGTTCACACAACATTATTCACAATAGCCAAAAGGTGGAAGCAGTGTCCATCAACAGATGGACGGATAAACAAAATGTCATCTACAGATACAGTGGAATATTGTTCAGCCTTTAAAAGGAAGGAAATTCTGACACCTCAGGCTACAATGTGGATGAACCTTGAAGACATCATGGTAAGTGAAATATTCCCATTGCAAAAGACAAATATTGTATGATTTTACTCATATGAGGTCCCTAGAGGAGTCAAATTCGCAGACAGAAAGTAGAGAAGCGATTGGGAGAGGAAAGAATAGGGAGTTGTTGTTTAATGGGTACGGAGTTTCATTTTGGCTACATGGAAACTTCTGGCAACTGGATGCCCAGTGTTGTCACTGTACTTGAAGCAGCTGGATTGTATCCTTAAAAGGCTCTAAGAAGGTAAATTTGATGTTATGTGTATTTTGGCACAATTTAAAAAAACAATCAGCAATAATTACAATTCATTAATTCCATCCTTTTCCTTTAATAAAAATCTCCACATATTAATGTCAGATGGTCTTAAACCCATAAACATATTTTCCTGGGAGTTTTCCATCAAACCTCTCTAATCTGTAATCCTTTTCCATTTATACCAGATTCATTTATCTGAATTCAATTTAACACAGAGGAGACTCACTTGGATTAAAATAATAAGGCGTTTGATTTTTTTTGACACAATATTTGTATTTTCTGACTTTAAAAAAAGTATTGCTTACCAGAAACTCTGTATGTATGTTTTCACCATAATCCATGTCCTTGGTTCTCTGATCACACAGAGAAAACACTGTGGTTCAGCGTCTGAGCTTCCAGAGCAGGTCATCCACTTAGTAACTGGGAGACGCTGGGCAAGCTACTTAGGCTCTCTGTGCTTCAATTTCTTGATCTGTAAAATAACAAACATAGTTGTACCGACCTCTGTGGTAATGTTGGATGATACGTGTGGCACATTGCGGCTTTCCCATATTGCTCAACTTAAGTTATTGAACTTAAGAGTTACTGAACTCCTACTGATGTTGTTATAGCAAATATGGGTCCTAAGACCCTCCCTCCCCTGCGGCTTCCTGGACCGGTTCTACTGGAGCCTCACTCTCCCTTCTCTGCCTCAGCAGAAAGAGTGGAGACCTGCTGTTCCACAGCTTCTCCTCAACAAACTCATCACTCCGTGGGCACCCAGGGCTCAGCTGCACTCCAGCAGAATCCTCTGCTGCTGCCGCCTGATACATAATGAACGATCAAAAGGTGTCTGCTGGGACTTCCCCAGCAGTCTAGTGGTTAAGACTATGCGCTTCCACTTCAGGGGGCGCAGGTTCCATCCCTGGTCAGGGAACTAAGACCCTGCATGCTGCACAGCATGGCAAAAAGAAAAAAAACAAAAATGTCTGCTGAAGGAGGGAATGAATGAATGAATCAACCAGTCAATTTTCCAGCCTTGCTAAATGCTGCCAATAAGTTAATGAAGCAGGTGACCATGGCAGATGAACGGCAGATCCTTCCTTTTAGGTCAATAATGTTAATAAACACTTTGTCTCAACTTCCTGTGATTGACAGCAACACTAACGGGTTAATTCCATCTGGGCTGGGTACCTGTGGAGTCTCTGTAAAGTACACGATGATATTCATGAAGGCTGCCTGCAACTTTAATTGGGCTGAAGATGCTGGGTGGTAGGGAATGTGCACCATATTTCTTTCCCATGAAATCCCACAGATGCTTAGAACGAAAAGAGTTATTCAAGATAATAATCATATTGTCATAAACAAAGTATTACAGTGGCTGGGTTGGCCTTGTGAATTTTCTACAATGAATCCGCTTACTTCAATTTACTTCAAATTGTTCAGCAGGATCAAAGACACTGTTGAAGAAGGAGAATCAATGGTCCCACTCTAATCAGCAGAGATCTAATAGCCTAGCTGAGAACCCAAGATACGGCATCATCAAGTGCAGCACTGCCCAATGCAGTACTGGGCAGTGAGGGATGGGCAGCCCACAGCAGGCGCATCAGAAACAGAAAATGCAAGGGGCCAAATGCAAGAGACCAAACAGAATGATGCAACGTAAAATGAAACCAACAGGAAGCAGCCATTATAACCTTCCTCCACGAGGTAAGTGCGAGCACTTCTAAAACGAAAGTAAAGATAAACTGTCAGCAGAAAAAGAGAAACTATAGGAAAGGGCCAAATGGAAATTTTAGAACTGAAAAATAGAATGTCTGAAAGAAACAAGGCACTTGGGAGGCGCAAGAGCAGAATGGAGATGACAGAAAAAGTTCCCTGAACTTGAAGATGGAGCCATAGGAATGATCCAACCTGAAGAACAGACAGAAAAAGGGCAGAAACATAAACAGTCACAGGGACCTGTGGGACAACCCCCGTATCACTGGAGTCCCTAAGAAGAGGAGAAAGATGTGTGACAGTCAAAATATTTGAAGAAATAATGACTAAAAACTCCTCAAATTTAGTGAAAGACATAAATTTAGAGATTCGAGAAGTTCAGGGAGCCCCAAACAAGGTAAACTCAAAAAAATAAATAAACCCATGCATATACACATCAAAATTAAACTGCTGCAAACCAAAGATAAAGTCTTGAAAGCAGCCATAGCAAAATGATACATTATGTGTAGGGGGATAATAATCAAATACCACAGATGCTAGAGAATACAAAGGATTCCTTGTCAGAATTCATAAAAGCGGTGGAGTGAAATCTTTAAAGGGCTGAAAGAAATACCAACGCAGAATTCTATATGCAGTGAAAACATCCTTCAGGGGTGAAGGTAAAATAAGGGTATTCTCAGGCGAAGGAAAACAAAAGAATTCACTGCGGGTATGTTTGCTCTAAGAGAAATTGCTAAAGGAAGTTTCCGCTGGAGGAAGATGTTCCCAGAGGGAAACCTGGAACTTCAGGAATGAAGGAAGCACAATAAAAATGATAAGTGTCTGGTTAAGTGATATTTTTCTCTTTTTAAGTTCTCTAAAATATGTATGAAGGCTGAAAGCAACAATTTAACATTGTCTGGGAAGCTGTCAGTGTGTGTAAATACGATACATGTGACACCGTAAGGTAAAGGGGGAGGTAAAGAGACCTATGTGGTTGCAAGCCTTCTAGGTTTTTCCTGAAGCTGTAAAAAAAAAAATTAACTAGACTGTAAAAACTTGGACCTGTGTATTATAATCCCTAGAGCAACAGCTAAAAAAAACACAAAGGGATATAGCCAAAAAACTAACTGATATATTAAAATAGAATACTAAAAAAATACTCAGAGGAAGGCAGAAAGGGGGAACAGAAGAAGGAAAAGCGGAGGAAACAAACAGAAAATCACAAAATGGTGGGACTAATTCAACTATATGGATAAACACATTACATCACACCATTTCAAAAACAAAGATGGTGAGATTGGATTTAAACCAAAGAAACCTATATACTGTCTACAAGCAACCGACTTTAAATATGATGATATATTGGGTTGACCAAAAAGTTCGTTCGGGTTTTCCCATAAGCTGTTACAGAAAAACCCGAACGAACTTTTTGGCCAATCCAATACATACATTAAAAGTTTGGAAATAGATAAATCCCAAAGAAAAGAAAGCTGTATTGTCTATATTAATATCAAATAAATTATGCTTCATATCAAGGAAAATTATTTATCAGAGATTAAAAGGGACAATACATAATGATAGAACAGTCAATTCATCAAGAAGACATACAATCATCAATTTGTATGCACCTAACAACAGATCATGAAGCCGAAACTGATAGAACTGAATGGAGAAATAGGTAAATTCACAATTGTACTTGGAAACATCAACATCCCTCTCTCAGAAATCTATAAAACAAGCGGACAGAAAATCAGTAGGTGACATTTAGAGAATACCCATCGGACCGTGATAGAATACCCATTCTTTTCTAAGGTACGTGGAAACGTCACCAAGATAGACCATACGCTCTCAACGTATGGTTTGCTAAACAAATTTGAGCAAATCTAAAGGAACTGAATTCATACAAACTCTGTTCTTGGACCATAAGGGAATTAAACTCCAAGGCACATGTTCTTCACTGGCTCCCAGAGCTGCCTGCGTTGACCATCAGTTGCCTATGGAAGTAATTTGCTTGATAATTCACCCTTCATTGGCTGCCTCTGCTCTCCTGTCTTACTTTCCTACCTCACACCAATGTTTCCTGGGATCATTTCCCAAACAAACTCCTTTCTTGGGGTCTGCTTCTAGGAGAACCCAAGCTCTGACTACTGCATAGACAGTTAATTCTTGTTATTCATGGAAGTTAGATTCTCCAAAGTCAATGTAGTTAGTGAATACTGAATTAGCGGATACCGACCCATGGCTCCTAGGAAAAACAAAGGGCCAGGTTCCTGTGAGCCTCTGGTCAAAACATTTTCATCAACTGGTCAACACAGAACCTTGTTTGATATGTATTTTTGTTTAAAGACATCTTATTTAATATATATTTTTGATTCATTAGGATCAAACTCACGCCAGCAGCACTGTAGCTCATGCCTGAATGATGTATTTTCCCCGTAAGCCATGTCACAGCCTTCTTGCTCTTAGGGACACTGGACAGCACTTCGCACTAGACTTGGGGACCATTTAAACAGCAGAATCACCCCCAGCACCACCACTACCAACAACAAAAAACAAAAATGTGGAAATTATACTAAATAGACCGCAAAAAGGACATGTATTTACAGTGTGGGATAGAACAAGAAGGCAGAGGTCTCCTTGATCAGTCTCAGCTGGGAACACGCGTGCAGGGAGACTCAAGTCTGTACGTGCCTGCAAATAACAGAGGAAGCCCCGGGGGTACTGATTTTGAGGTTACGAATAAATTTTCACAAGTTAGGTGAATTCTCAAATACAGAATCTGAGAATAGTGAGGATGGACTGTGTCTTTTCAATCTTTTTTTAAAGTCTTAAAGTGGTGATTTATGAATAGAACTTTAAACTTTCTTATACAGAAAGGAGAGTCCGGGTCACCTTTGCTGGTCAGCAAGGATGCCCTCTGTTCCACCAAACAGGGATGCTCTCTTTCAAAACCCTGGAACCAACGTATACTATATAACACTGTGCTGAATACAGAGCTTATGGGTTTTTTGTGGCTCTTTTCAGCTGACCTTTTATTGTGGCCATTGTTCTTGTTCTTTTCTATGCATTTGGACAGGTTATAAGTTAAGCTTTGGTGTAAACATGAAGAACTGGGAGGACCCTGGAAAAAAACCTGCCATTTCTTACACAATAATATCTATCGGTTCCAATCATTCTCAGACGGGGATGCCTGAGGGAGATTTCTTTGCCAGTTGAAAAGTAATCCTAGAGCCCAAGGCTGGTTTAATGTTTGCACAAACACCCCCCAAAAAGTGGATAAAACCAGCCTTGGGTGAATGAACACATCCCACAGGTGATGAGAACTACAGCAGGGGTAGAACAGTGGGTCAAATGTTTACTTATGAAATGTCTTTCTTCTCTAAATCACAACTATTGGGACTAGGAAAGAACACTCAAAATGCATATAAGATTCCAGAAGACTACCATTAATATCTCTGACATGAACATACAAGGCTGTGTAGGAAGATGATACAAAGCCTAACTAGGAAAAAAAAAGAGCATTAATTTGGAAAAGAAAGCATCATAGCAGCATAGGTTTAACTGATCTCAAGCAACGTCATTGCAGGAAACAGTTGCGATACAGAACACAGAACGTGACTAACGATCTTTAATGACTAATGGAAGACATAACATATTTTCCCCCCAGAAATTTATAGAGTTAATAATACCATAGTTTCCTTGGTACCACTTTTTCTAGTTTGTTTTACTGCAGGAACCTAGCAATAGTCAAATTCTTTCTCCATGAGCTACCACTCACTGAAAAAGAAATATTTCAAAGCACAAAAACACTGATGTTAATTCCTTCTGACAACTTAATAAAAAGGTAGCAATTTACTCACAACATATTATCAAACATGGAAAAATATGGCGGAGATAAGAACTTTTAACACACATTCACAGGGTATTTTGTGTCACGGATTGTGTCAGGAGAAGGGCAGTGGGGTTTACCGTAAGGGTAGGAGACTTCCCCGGGTGTCCCTTGGGTGAGTAATAAGACAAATGACTCACCACACACATAACATAGTGACAGCTACTTGGAGAAAGAGAAGCCTGAGAAGATCACCAGAGATCTCCTGTGAAATCACAGAAGGAGGGGACACACCCAGTGGAGGGTCAGAGGAGACTTCCTAGATAAGATAGTGCCTGGAATGAGAGAACATGCAAATACAGAGAGAGAAACTGAGCATCCCAAGTTCACCGGAAACGAAAAGGTTCAAGTGTGGGGCTGGTGAGAGATAAACTGGGCCGTAGGCTAGGGCCAAGTCTTGAGGACCGTATACGTCAGGCTAAGAAGTTTGGATTTGTTCGGAGGCGAAGGGGTCCCACTGTGAGATTTTCAGCCAAGCGGGGGATGATTAGGGGAGAATTATGAGTATCGTGTCAGGTTTACAAGGTAGGGAGATCAGTCAGGAAGCAGGAAGAGAGTGGATTGCAGATGCAGGGCTGAGATCAGCAAAACCGGTCAGTGGCTGTTATAGGAACCCAGTAATCTAAGCAACAGTAACCCAAACATGATAAGTGCCTGAGGAAAGACAGTGGTAGGGGAAAAGGGGGGGAAATGAAAAAATACTTAGGAGGCAGGATCACCGGGACACAGCAACCAACAGAAGTGATGTGTCAGTGAGACAGAGGGAGCCCGGGTGCTTCCGGCTCCCGGTCTGCATGGTTAACTAAATAACGGTGTCAGAATGTCCCTCGTGACTGAGCACGACAGGCTTTTCACACATCATTATAACAGCACCTGATGGTTTAAAGATCGGAAATTAAAATAATACTACGACTGCAGGCGTGTCAAACATGGTAGATTCTACTCTGTAATGTTAAAAAGGAAACATTTAGCTCCAACACTGAGCACAACACTGTGCCCCTAAGACTCATTACAGCAGCGGACAGCTCCTCCCGGGCACCTGCGGCCACGAGGGGGTATCAGGGATTCTCTGCACGCAGAACAGGATCGACTCCCCTCCTAGGCAGACCCCTCCCCTGCAGTCAATACTCAAAGATCTAACCAGATGGGACGTCCCCCTCCCAAAGCCTTCATAAGCACTGGGGGAACCTGCTCATATCACAGGATGATTACAGCTTTAGGTGAGGTCTCGGCTGGGCTTCCGCGTTTCTTTTTTTTTCTTTTTATCTTTTTTTTTTGCGGTACGCGGGCCTCTCACTGTCGTGGCCTCTCCCGTTGCAGAGCACAGGCTCCGGACGCACAGGCTCTGCGGCCATGGCTCACGTTTTTACACTGACTCTATAAACCAGTTTTTCAAATTCTTTTTTATCATCCTGCTGGTTCCCTAATTAATGGGTTAGGTAAATCTTTGACACGTGCTCCTGTATTTTTTAAATGATACTTTGACAAAAACGGCAAATTTCCCATACCCCACTTTTCTGTGTAAAATATAGTAGGCATAAGCCTGAGAAGTCTTCACTTGTCTTACGAAAAGTGTCACCATCCAAATATGCTTACCAGTAAGGAATTTTTTTTAAATTAATATTTCTGTGAGCGGTGTTTCCCCTTCCGGAGCCCAGTGAGTCTTCCAGCATCTCAATCTCTTCTCAGGCATTTCCATTCCCTCCGAGGGTTACTTACGTCAGCCTGAGAGAGGGTCTCAGCTCAGCCTACCAACCATCACCTTGTAACATCTGGAGAAAGGGTTCAGAATAAGTCCAAACTGTTCTACACGGCCTTCAGTCTTGCCCCCCACCTATGATGAAGCACAAATAATAAAATTACTTGGGACTTCAACCACTTGCAAGTCTCAGGTCCTCGGGGAAGTCATCTAATTAATCTTCGCGGCCCTCACGTTACACATCAGCAAAACAGGGCGACAGCATTTTCCCTGCAGGGCTGCTCAGAGGACAAGAACGAGCCTGGCTCACTCTAGCTGGTCCGCAGGTGTCAACTCCCTTCATCTAAAAATCGGAATTTTTTCCTCCGAGACCTGGACAAGGTGACAAAGGCCCTTCCAACTCTCAGGGTTTCTTCCCCATAAAAACAGTTTGTTAAATGCTTTGGCAGAACTCCAAAACACCCTGAGACGGTGACTGACCTGAAAAGCTGGATTTAAACTGTTCGACAGAGAATGTCTGACGCCCCCACTCTACCGGGTCTTCGAGCCGCTCACTTTGCGGAGCGAACACGTGCCTTTCACGCGCCCTCGGCTGCCTCCCCGCCTCCGGCCTCAAACGCCGGGTCAGCGGGTGCTCCCGCCAACCCCGCAGGGCCCTAGGGCAGAGCCACACGCCTCCCGCCCCCGGCCCCGCCCCGGCCCCGCCCCGGCCGCTGATCTGACCCAACCTATCACTCCCGGCCCCTCCCCCCGCGCGGGCCCCGCCCCCGGCCCCGCCGCCACCTGTCGCCTTCAGGCCCGCCCCAGCCCGCCCTCCCCGGGCTCCGGCCCCGCCCCTGGCCCCTATCCAACCTATCGCGTTCAGGCCCCGCCCCTCCCCGGCCCCGCTCAGACCTATGGTGTCCCGGCCCCGTCCGGGAGTCAGTCCCCACCCCCACCCCACGGCCCGCAGTCCCGCCCACGCCCTGGAGCAGCCATGGCAGGAGTGGCCGGAAGGCTGGCGCGGCTGTGGTGCTCGGGCGCTCTCAGCCGGTAAGTGCCAAGCCCGGGCCCAAGGTCGCCCTCGGACGCCGCCTTGCTTGCGGGGGGCGCGCTGTCTGTTATCGCGTCTCGGTAGCAGCAGGGTTTGCGGGCTGCTAGCAGAGCGTGACGTCAGGTGTCCCTCTCCCGCTCGCCCTCCTCTGGGCCGGAGGGTCAGGACGGCCGAGCTGGGTCTCGCCGCGCGCGTCCCCGCCCGCCCCCGCCGCCGGGCTCCGAGATGCTTTGCTGAGTTGGGGGGGTCGCGTGAGCGGCCGTGTGGGCTCGTGCCCGCCGTGGGAGCGCGCCCCGAGGTCAGGTGGGGGTGACCCGTCTGCTTCGTGGAGAACGTCCTGCCTGGTGATGGTGGCGGGATGCACAGCCGGGCCACGTGGAAACCAGAACCGGGCTGTGCACCGGCAAGGGGAAAACCCTGGAACGTGCCGGTTGCGTTCGGGGGTGGAGTTACGATTTTCCCGATTTTATATACTAAGCGGTCGTGTTTTGTAATTTTTTAAAAACTCTATTTTAAAATAAATAAGTTTGCACCATATTTTGTGAGAACTTGCACATTTCGCCCTTTATGTACATTTTAAGTTTTCCTTTCATTTTCTGCTTGTAACTTGCCAGGTGCCAAATTCATGTAAAATGCAGTTTTTTCCCTTTTTGGGGAAAAAAAAAAAAAACGGATTCAATTATTTAATGTAAAACTCATAGAAGGCTGATTTTACTGAATGAGGCTAACTCAAGGTTTGAACCTACTCTTTGAAAGTTACATTATTGCAGAGGAGGTGATACATTTGTTAGGTTTGGGCTTTATTTGTAGCTATTATTTTAATCATCTTTGATGCCTTTAACTTTATTACTGAGGGTCATTTGTTGTGAAACAACAGTGTTGTTTGTTTGTGACCTCACTGCTGTGCATTGATGCTTTCCCCTCCCCTCTGCTTACTGTGTGTGCTTAAAAAGCTAGTTACCTGGTGGCACTTGCTGTCTCTGCTCTGCACCTGGCTCATTAGACATGTCTGGGTTAGGGGTGAGTATGTCTGCTCAGCAGGCTTCACAGCCTAGCATCCAAGGCAGGTAGATTTCCCCCAGGTAGGACTTTCACCTCCCTAAGAAAGAAGTGCTCTCTATCTGGAATGCCAGCAACTGCTCATCTCTGCTCTGAACATTTCTTTTTTTTTTTTTTTGTGGTACGCGGGCCTCTCACTGCTGTGGCCTCTCCCGAGCACAGGCTCCGGATGCGCAGGCTCAGTGGCCATGGCTCACGGGCCCAGCCGCTCCGCGGCACGTGGGATCTTCCCGGACCGGGGCACGAACCCGTGTACCCTGCATCGGCAGGGGGACTCTCAACCACTGCGCCACCACGGAAGCCCTCCTCTGAACATTTCTTACATCTTCATTTTCCCCTCCTTTCACCTGTGTGTGTGCTGGGACACACATGTTTGCTGAGCAGAGTAAGGAATTGACCTGATAAAAGTTTATACTTTGTTGATCAGTGACTATGTGACTGAGCAAAGGGCTTATGTGCCTGAGGGGCAGAAAACCAAATTCTGACAGCAGGAGTTTGCAGCAAAGTAAGGATTTATTGCAGGGCGCTAAGCAAGGCAGTGGGAGGACAAGCCTCAGGTACACTCCAAATTGATCTTTGTGTTACAGGCTTTTTTTTTTTTTTTTTTTGAGGGGAAGAACAAAGAAGCTGAAATTAATTATCCTCTTGTGACATTTATTAATCATTGCGTGTCTCTGTTTTATAACTCTCTGGCCAGGTGGTCCATGGCACAGGGGTCTGTGAACTCGTCCTGCTCTGCAGAAACAACCTGAGTCTGCACGTTAACAATGATGTCTATAATAACAGTTTTAGTACAAAAACCATGTTATCGACAGCAGCAATTTTAGTCATCTGACTCTGGTTGATTAGTGCTCAGTTAGCCCAGGATTGAGGTCAGAGGAGACAAGAAAGGGAATAAAGTTTTGGACAGAGGGATGACTCACAAACTCTGTAAGGAAACTCGGTTTTACGGGGACTCAGTTTCAACTGCAGAGGCTGTTTCTGGACCTTGGGACCCAAATGGCTGAATTCTTTGTACTTTACCCCCTTGGTCTCAGTATCTTTATTTTGTCTGGGGGTGGGGCAGGCATATTAAACTCAGAGACTGAGATTGTCTTTGCCACTGTTTTATTTAACCCAGGTTCACTGCGGGAATAGTAATAATTTCACAAGCCAGTAGCATACAGGATAATGCCTCTTCATAAGGCAGTAGAGAGTTTTGACTTTGCCATCCAAGAGCTGATGTCCAGCTGCCAGCCCCCAAGTAAAAGTCCCCTGATGCTGGAGCAGTTTGCTGGTGTGGCCAGGCAGGCTGATTCTTCGGTGGCCGCTACATGGCGTTCACCACTGCTGATCGAAGAGTCCCCTTTACCATGGCAGGAGCTAGTGCCCCAAGGTCTTGGAGAGCTATCTGGATCAGCAGAGGGGAGCCTTGCCCAGACTGACACTCTCGGACGGTCCTCACAAACTCTGGGGATTTATAGTCTCAATGACCCCTCTGCATACAGTCACTTCATCTGCTCTTATCAGTACGTCCCCCGCAGGACCCCTCAGACGCTGAGCTCCGAGCGGCTACCAACCAGGAGGATGAGATGTCAACCTGACACAGCTCACATCATTCTTATATCAAAACCACTTCACTTCTAAAAACAACTTTTTGGGTCTTTCCTTTCACTTCAGTTGTACGCAAGTGGCTCTGCGGTCTTCACACCCCGCGCAGCACTCCTGCTGTCCTCCATCCCACAGGCCTTTACTGACTTCCTGCTCGGGGCACAAGTCCACGGCTCCCCGGCTTCTGGCTGCTTTCCCTCTGTTTGATTTGAAGGCTCCGTGACTGCCGTTAGCTTCTGTACTGATTTCTTATCTCGGGACAGTTTTGGAAACCACTAACCATTCACAGCCAGGTGGCTGGGGAAGTATAGGGAAACTATTTCTGGAGAAACGTAGCATTTTGGCGTGTAAGGGCTGGGAACGATTAGCAGTCAGCCTGTCTGTTTGCAGTCCTCTGCAGGTCACCCGTTTCCCAGCACTTCAGCTGCACTTGTGTGGCCCAGCAATGAGAGCCAGCCAGAAGGACTTTGAAAATGCCCTGAATCAGGTGAAACTCTTGAAGAAGGATCCAGGAAATGAAGTGAAGCTAAAACTCTATGCACTGTATAAGCAGGTAAATGCCTAAGGTGCGACATAAAGACATTTTGAGCAGATAGGTCCTCAGACAGACGTGCTGTGTGTTGTACTAAAATGCAGCCTTAATGCTTTTAGGGATTGTGTTGCTGCCTTTCCTACCAAGAGTGTATACATGAGAGTTTATTATATTAGACTTCAAAATATTACTAAGGCAAAAAGTAACTCCTCAGGACCACTCCAGAGTAAAAGAGACTTAAAAGACATAACAACCAAAGGTGTAGATCTTATTTGGCCACTAATTAAAATAAATCAGCCGAAAAAGTGGTCTTGAGACAATTGGGGAAATGTGATTAGGAACTGAGTATTAGGTGTTACCTAGGAATTATTCTTAATGACATCATGGTTGTATAAGAAAATGTTTTTTTGTTGTTTTGTTTTGTTTTTTTTTTTAGGAATGCATACTGAATACCTAGGGGTAAAATAGTATGGTGTTTGGCATTCTCTCAAATAATGAAACAAAAAAGGAAAGAAAAGGGTGGATGAAGCAAGTATGGCAAAAATGAGCGTTACTGAGTTTGGGTGACGAAGATTGGGAGTTCATGACAGTATTCTACTTTTGTATATGTTTGAAATTTTTTATTACAAAATTTTAAAACTCAAGTTTTTAAGTTACAGTGTCTGAAAAATGTCCTGGGAAGTCAGCCCCTCTGGGTTCCTGTGTGTTTTCTATTTTTCTCTTCCTGTGACGCATATCAGCCTCTCTTACTTTCATACTGGTGTGTATAGTAAAGAACTTAACTTTGCCCCCAAAGAGGTCTGACCTTTGCCCTTGGCTTCTGGGAGGTAATTTCTAAGCCCTTGAAATACTAAGAGTGATAGAAGTGTCTCTGTTTGCCTGGAGAGTCTAACCATGGTATTTAGAGTAGGGGCTGCAATTACCCTTCAATCATGCCGAGGTGGTGGAGCCCCAGTGAAAACTCTGAACACTGAGGCTTGAATGAGCTTCGCTCGTGGGCAGTACTCTGTGTGTTGTCACGCATCAGTCTGGGACTGGAAGAGTACGCTGTCCTGACTCCGCAGTGGCCGGTTGGCGGCGGGCTGGGGTGTCACACACACACCTTCCCCAGATTCCACCCTCTGCATCCTCCCTTGCTGACCTTAATCCATATCCTTTCCCCCTAATAGCCGGTAACCAAGAGTACAGCAGCTTTCAGTGCATTCTGTGAGTCATTCTAGCAGATTATTGAACCCGAGGGTGGTTTCGGGAGCCCCCCAATCTCGCACTTGGTGTCAGAAGTGGAGGGGCGCAGTCTTACGGCCTGTGTTGCCTCTGATTTCTCAGATGGCTAACTCTTGCGAGGTGAGTCTTATCTCTCTTTCTTTGGAGAGTCTTAGCCTCCTTTGCTGCCCTTGTTTTTCAGAGCCTCCTTCAGCTAGTTATATTACGAAGTTGAAAAGCATGGTTATTAAATGGAGTTTTAAATTTGCCATCTCTGAAAATAACTGAGTGCATATTTTTTTCATCTCAGAACACTCAGTGCGCCTCCCCTCAAACAAGTAAACTTTAGTTGCTTTTTGCTTGCTGCTCGCGTGTCCTTCAGTTAAGTGTCCTAAGGGCCAGCGGCACTGATGACCCCACCCCTGCCCCCTCGTACGCAGCTGCAGCTGTGTTGCTCAGTTATCAGATATCTGCCATGGAACTGGGTTGGGGAGGGTGTTTCTTTTGAATGGGCTTTCAGAATACACTGTGTGTTCAAAATGTTTGTGGGCGAGTTACCTTTGAAGATTATTTGCTTGAAGATTTTCATCATGTATGAAGAATGTGACCATCGCTAAAACTAATGAACGATGATGATTTTCTAAAAAGTATTCAGTACTTTCCCCAAACCCTAATCTTGCATTATTTTCACGCACAGGCAGCTGTAACTTATGTTAGGGACTAACAGCCAATGGCGTACTTTGTCCCTCCAGGCTTCTTTCTCTTGCTTGTGCATTTTTAGCAACAGCGTCGAAGGGAGAAGGAAATTCAAATAAATCTATGTGCCTTGGGAGGGGAAGGTGCGTTCACGCTAGCGTGCATCTTATGGGTCTTAACTGTTTAAGGCTCCAGTTTGCATGGGCGTTTGACCAGTAATTGCCCCTCTCCTTTTCACAGGCCACTGAAGGACCTTGTAATGTGCCCAAACCAGGTGTGCTTGACTTTATCAATAAGGCCAAGTGGGATGCTTGGAGTGCTCTTGGCAGTCTGCCCAAGGTACACTTACTTACCATTCTGCTCTTATTCCATTTGCTGTGCTCCTAAAGGAAGGGGTTGCTTCTCATTATTAAGCCATCACAGATGAGCCTTCTAGATCTTGAGATCCCTCTACCGAACCAGAATCTCTGTTCTTTCTTCATTGCCAGGAAGTTTCTCAGAATGCTTGTTCATTGACCGTGGGCTGAAATTGTCATCTCTCTGCAGGAAACCGCCAGGCGTAACTACGTGGACTTGGTGTCCAGTTTGAGTGCTTCGTCTGAGCCCTCCATCCAGGTGACACCTGCAGCAGACAGGAAGCAACCAGGAAGTGACGCCGTGGTGGTGACCTCCCAAGATGGCATCACAACCATCACATTGAACCGGCCCGACAAAAAAAATGCACTCACCACTCAGGTAACACGACCTGCCCTAAGAGTCCGTCCTGCTTTTCTTTTCTTCCTCTGTCTGTTTCACTCAAAAACTATAGTGTGTCAGCATCCTTCCTGTTTCTGTGAGAGCTTGTGTTTGATTCGTACAGAAGATTAATGATTGTGGCTACTTCATACAGCAGAGTGGGACATTGATTATTTAGAATTTGTGAGCTTCGGGTAGGTTATGCATGCCCAGAGGCACTGCAACTTTTCTGATGATGGAAACACAGATAAATGATGTGAATATAAATGAAACACATGTCACAGTAAGAGAAGATGCAGAGGGCTTCTCTCAGGTTGGCATAGACGCTCCCTGGACATACCTTCATGTCACTTAGACTTGAGAGTGAGTACTAATCAACCTGCGTGGAGCTTTATTTTGTACAAGTAGAGGGAAAAAGGAGAGAAGAACTTAAATAGATCATAACCCAGCTCTGCTTGAAATGAGCTGCTTCACAAGGGCACTGCTAGTCTTTGAATCGGTCGTTGAACTAGAACAATAATAGAAATAACCCCTTCCACAGCCTAAGCATCCATCAGTGGACGATGGACAAAGAGAACATGGTGCGTCTACACAGTGGAACACTGTTCAGCCGTAAAAAATTGTGAAATCTTGCCATTTGTGACGACGTGGATGGCCCTTGAGGGCATTATGCTAAGCGAAATAGCTTAGAAAAAGGCGAATACCGTATGATCTCACTTATAAATACAGAGAACAGCAGATTGGCGGTTGTCAGAGGTGTGGGGTGAAGGGGGTCAAAATGTACAAACTTCCAGTTATAAAATGAAAATATCACAGGGATCACCTGTACAGCACAGTGACTATAATACTGTTTTCCGTGTCTGAAAGTTGCTAAGACAATAAATCTTAAAATTTCTCATCACAAAGAAAAAACACTGTAACGATGTGTGGTGATGGACGTTGGCTTATTGTGGTTATTTTACAATGTATACAAATATTAAATCATTATGTTATACACGCGAGACAAACATATGTATCATTAAAATAAACCGAAGTTTAAGGAAAAAATAGCCACTTCAGCCCTTTCCCCTTGAGAAAAAAGTAGAGGATTAATTGGATACTTGGTGCTGAACTGGGAGTAAAATTCAAAACGGCCGTAACCCCTTTTCATCGGACATATCACCTCTGTTGTAGTAGAAAAAGCGCACTACCTTAAAATAGTCTCAAATAAGGATTCCATGAAGCTGGATATGCACTATGCAGTTAACAAAGCATTCGAGTCTCAAAACTTTTTCTTTTCTCCTGACTCTTTTTTTTTTTTTTTTTTTTTTCTCGATGTGCGGGCCTCTCACTGTTGTGGCCTCTCCCGTTGCGGAGCACAGGCTCCGGACGCACAGGCTCAGCGGCCATGGCTCACGGGCCCAGCCGCTCCGCGGCATGTGGGATCTTCCCGGACCGGGGCACGAACCCGTGTCCCCTTCATCGGCAGGCAGACTCTCAACCACTGCGCCACCACAGAAGCCCACTGACTCATTTTTATATATCCATGGTAGTAGTAGTAATAACTACTCTACAGAGTGGCGCGTGTGTGTCAGTACTTTCCACACAGAGGTTTAATTCCCACAAGGAGCCTACCACTATTGCTACCTAACAAGAAAATAATTAGGTTAAGTACTTATTTACTGCAACTCACATGACTAATAACCAGGAAGATCTAAGTTGAAGCCATGATCTATCCATCCCTTGAGCCTGGCTCTTCCCAGATACCCTGTCATGCTGCATCATCATCCCGGTAGTCGTAATGGAACGACTTCCTCATTCCCTGCCTCAGTAGAAGTGATTTCACCTCCATTCATACGTTATGTAAAGTCCATGCGTCTGTTTTTTCAGTAAAGGATGTGTATCTACAAACGTCAGCGCTCTTCACCATTCTCTCCCTCATCTAAGGTAGAAACTGCACCTGTTTTAAATGCCTTGAAAGCTATGACAGCTACACGTCCAAGATTTTCAGAGACATTGCTGATTTGAAATATTGGGCCCACTGTTCTTGACGGAGTCCAGCCTTTCACTCTCCATAACACTCCCAGGCTGCCTGCCACACTCATGCTGTCTTGACGTCCCAAATAAAAAACTGCTTCCTGGAAATCTTTCTCTGCTCCCCGCGCCATTGTACCCACAGAAAAGGACCGGCAGCTCCTCTGAGCTTTCTGCTGCTTTGTACTTTCCACCCATTTTAGAGCTGTCCCTCCCCGTCTGTTAATTCCAAAAGCTCAAGGACTGTGTCTTACTTGTTCATTTTGGGGGAAAAACGTGGATATGTTCTCCAGCATCTTCTACATAGCACTTGGTACAGAATACGCACCACGTAATCATAAAAGGAATGGAAGTCCTTTCAGTCTTTCGTTCTGGCTCTATAAATACAGCCAGCGAAGTGTTTGGCACTTTGCAGAGGGTGGGCTTTGCAGACTGATGTTTAGTGAAGCCCCTGGGTGATGGTTACCATTTTCAGAGTTTTTTTCTTTTCCTCGTCTTCCCCCTTTCACACAGATGTATCACGACATCATACTTGCACTTGAGGCTGCAAGCAAGGATGATTCAGCCATAACTGTTTTAACAGGTGAGACATTTTCTTAGATTTCTAGTTAAATTTCTATTTGGGGGGATTTTCATCTAAGTAGGAAATTGAGTAAATAGGCTCTAATATCTTTCCTAGTGCTAAGATACTCTAATTCTTAAATACATAAGAAATACGATAGACACAGGATTGATACCTTTATCACGTAAAAAGCAGATACAAATTGGTAAGAAAAGTACTAAGACCTATTAGATAAACGGGTGAGTAAAATGAACAGATAATTTATATGAGAAAGTACAGGCATAAAAGAAACAAGGAAAATGCAACCAGATTAATAAACAGAAATCAAAATGATGAGATACCACTTTATACTTACCTGAATTAGCAAAATTTCATGTTATACCCAGTTTTGACAAGGTTATGGTGGAATAAATGCCTCTACTCCCTTGCTGACAGCGTGATGGCTCTAAAAAGTGTAAGTAGCTAAGGAAAGGGCATTTGACGGTATGTAAAATGTTCATATACTTTGATACAGGGATTCCACTTATGGGAATTTATTTTAGGGAAATTATCCAAGAAAAAGGAAAGGTCTTATGCAAGAAAGATAATCTTTGCAGCATTACTTATAATTGTGAAAATGTTAAAACATTGTAAATATGCTGCGTGACAGAATAATAAAGCACATTATAGAACATCCAGCAGACTATATACTGTACAAGTATTAAAAATTACAACTCTAAAAACCGACAGTATAGCAAATGTTTAAGATATAATAAATAGCATTAGCAGTTATATCAGCACTGTGATAATAAGTGGAAACTATGCATGCTTCTAGGCCTGGGCTGATGAGAACTCAGAGAACGGAAGTCATTGAACCTGGAAGGGGCACTGCGTGTAGTGGTGCAAGCTGAGGGTCAGGACTCGGATCCACTGGTGTTTAAATCCGGGCTTCATTCCTCACTACCTGTGGGCGACCTCTGCTTCCCGAGTGGAGAAGACAGTGTCTTCCTAACCCCACAGAATGGTCGAGGTGGTGGCACGAGACAGTGCAGGGCAGGGCTCACAGCAGGTACTTGGAAGACGGAAGCTGTTACCATTTGTTGACGCAGTGGAAGCAGGACTGATTTTATTTTATTTTATTTATTTTCTTTTTTGGCCACGCCACGCAGCTTGCGGGATCTTAGTTCCCCAACTAGGGATTGAACCTGCACCCTTGGCAGTGAAAGTGCGGAGTCCTAACCACTAGACCACCAGGGAATTCCCAGAGTGATTTTATTTTCTTTTAATTTTCATTAAAATGTGTAAAATATATAATATTATATAGAGATATCAGAGATCTTTCAGTAAAAAAGGGAGATGAGGAGAAAGAGAGATACCTAACAGCTGATGAGAGGGGGTGAAGGAAAGGGAAGAGTTGAGCATGGCCCTTGTTTTTCACAAATACACCTCGGAGAATGGAGGCAACAAAATCAGTCTAGAGGTGGCGTTGGCTTGATACAGGAGAAGAATGTTTTCTGGTTTTTTAATTTAAAAAAAATTTTTTAACATCTTTATTGGAGTATAATTGCTTTACAATGGTGTGTTAGTTTCTGTTCTATAACGAAGTCAGTCAGCTATACATATACATAAAAAATTTTTTAACTAAAAGTATAATACAGGCACATGGTTTTTTAAAAAATCCAAAGATTGTGAAATGGCATACAACAAAACTAAATCTCACTCTCCTTGGAACCCCAGTCTTGCTTCCTAGAAAAACTCAGCTTTTCTTGAGCCTTCCAGAAACTGCCTATGTGCGTGTACCCCGCCTCTTGTAAACAGAAAAGGAAGCATATAGTACATACATACTATACCCACCTTCTCCTAACAGCGTATCCAAAAAAATTGTTCTCTGTCAGCACGTATACATCTGCAGGACTACAAAGTATGAAAGTTTGGGGATTCCATAATTTATTTCATCATTCCTGTATTGATGAATGGGTAGACCGTACTTAGTCTGTTGCTATTAAAATCATGCTGCAAGGGTATCCTTGGACATATGTCTTGCAGTGAATGTGCAGAATCCAAAGGCTATATTCTTAGAAGTGAAGTTGCTGGGTTTCGTAATAATGGTAATAATGGCTAACGTTTCTATCATACTTCCTGTTTGCTGAGCACTGGTCTAAGCATTTTAATTCATCTGATAGCGTTTTGATTCTTCACTTTTCTAAGCTTTCTTGCAATAACCCTGTGAGGTTAGGCCCTGTTATTACTCGTATCTTACAGGTGAGGAAACTGAAAGGTTAGGTTTTGATAAATAGTGCTTTTCCTATAGTGATTTTCTGTATATCCTTCACGTTCATTTTCTGGTTCCTGTTTGATCTAAACGTTGTAATAGTAGGTCCTTTAATTTCCAGAAAGGATTTTTTTTTTTTTTTTGGTTTTCCATTTCTGTTATCAATTCCTAGTTTATTGTATTATAATCAGAAATGATTGGTTTTACCAATTTTACTTTTTTAGAATCTATTAAAATTTCGTGTATATTAGCTATATATTGAAATCTCTGCCTTGAAGATTAAGAATCAACAAAATGGCCAATATTTTATATCATCCAGGAACACTTAAAAAGTAAGTTCAGGGACTTCCCTGGTGGTCCAGTGGCTAAGATTCCGTGTCCCCAGTGCAGGGGGCACCGGTTCGATCCCTGGTCGGGGAACTAAGATCCCGCATGCCACACGGTGCAGCCAAAAACATAATAGTAATGAAAAAAATGTTTTAAATAAAAAAGAAATTTAAAAATATTAAAAGTTCATTCTTGATTTTTAAGGTATAGTGTTACAATTATATCAATTAGACTTGCCTCTCTAATTCATGTTATATAGATTTCCTAAATTCTGTTTTCTAATTTATCTGTCTGGACTGAAAAAAGAAAATTAAAGGCATCTGTTTCTCTCAGCCCATGCTATGCTGGGTCCCCCCCTCCCCAGAGCCTTTGCACATGCTGTCACCACTGGAGAATATTCCCCCCACCCTCTTTCCATCTACCCCTGCCCGTGTCCTTCAGATCTCAGTCCAGTCATTCCCGCCTTAGCAAAGTCCCTCCCTGAACCCCCAGGTGAGAGCAGAGCCCCATTGCCTGCTGTCCTGTCCTCGTGTCCCTTTGTATCGTCATAGTTGCGTTGCCTACAGTTATCCATGTGTCTTTAAATCAAGGTCCAGCTGACTCCCTGGACTGTCAATTAGGGCAGGACCCCAGCTGGTCCACCAGTGTATTTCCAGAGCTTGGTACAGAGCCTGGCACATACAAGATGCCCAGTGACTACTGCAGAGTGAGTGAGTGCTGGATCCATGGATTTTGTTTACAGGCAATGGGGACTATTACTGTAGTGGGAATGATCTGACCAACTTCACGGATATTCCCCCTGGTGGAGTGGAGGAGAAAGCCAGAAGCGGGGCCGTTTTACTGAGGTGAGAGCACGTCTGTCTCATCCCGGGGGGCTTATCCTTATCGGTGTGGGGTCTTCAGCTGCGCCAACGTAAAATAAATACTTCTTAGGTTCTGTGTAATCGGCTGTGACTTTAGGCAAGCATATTTCTCCAAGCTTCTATCAGTAGGGGGCATTTGCTCCATCACTGTAACTTCTGTTACCCGTTCTCCTGGCCTCCCTACACCACATTTGATTGGAAAGCATACAAGTCAACTACCGCTACCAATTAAATTCTCCCATATTGAGGCAGAGGAGTTTAGCAACTTCTCCTCTGGCCAGAGGAAGGCGTGACTGCCATGATCGCTGCTCATAGGAGACTTGAAATGGTCTCAGAAGACACAGAGGGCGTGAAGGCATCTCCTCCCGCCTCATTAGTCCCCGCTGCGTCTCTGGTGCCCACTGAGCTGGGATACCGCAGCACGTGCTGGCGGCCACCCTCGCCTCTGAGTCTACAGCTGGCTTACGTCCCTGACCGAATGCCTAGAACACAAGATTTGAACGAAGGCTGACCTGTGGGACCCTGCGAGTTTCCCTCAAGTGCCGTTCAGATGGGAGGAACCTGGTGCGAGAGGCCAGGGAGGTGGCAGGGCAGAGAGGCACTGCTGGGCGATGGGAAATTCACCAGCCTGGCCAGAAAAGCACGTTCCAGACTCACCCTGTCTCGCCTGCTGCTACTTCGGCATATTTAAACATGCTTTTATATTTCCACGTCTGTAGGGATTTTGTCGACTGTTTTATAGATTTTCCGAAGCCTCTCGTTGCAGTGGTAAATGGACCAGCTGTAGGAATCTCCGTCACCATTCTCGGGCTATTTGATATCGTGTATGCGACCGACAGGGTAAGTCAGCTCCCGGAAATGTATGAAGTGATACAAGTTAAAAAGAGATCCTCTGAATTCTCCTTTATTGTTGCTACTAGTAAACAGATTACATATGGTTTATGGTAGAATGGACCGAATTTAAATTTTTCCCAAAGAATTAGTCTAATATGATGCTTTTTTTTTTCCTTTACTATTAACTTGAATTTTCCTAAACACGAATATTGTTGTGAACATTTTGCCCCAGCTCTTTTGGCTCTGTGCTCTAATCCTGTTACACAACACTTGTTCATTTTTACTCTAAAATAGTCAGGAACCTTCAAAGCTTGTTAGCAGGGGGCAAAAAATAGCTGTTTTGGAGGTTATGCAAGTGAGTTATTTGATCAGTTTTTCCAAGTAAGTGAATCCTGGAATTTATAAATCCAGAATAAGGAAGAACTTTCAGGCGTTATTCCACTTTCACTCCCTCCTTTGCAGATAAGAAAACCAAAGCTCAGAGGAGTCGTGTTCACCATTGAGTTATATAGATTTTAATTTTTCTTCCTACTACAGTCATAATATATGTCATAGTAGAAAATAAAATTTTGGAAAATATGGAAAAGTACAAAGAAAAGAGTTAATTTAAAAGTCACTCCTTATCTCACCACTCAGATAAGCAGTGCTAACATTTGGGTTATTTAACTTATCTCATTTAACCAGTCCCTGACACTGGAACCCTATAAGTTTTTATCCTTATAAACAAAAATGTGATGAACGTTTATCTTAGAACGTTTACTGTAGCACTAATAACCACCTCGTAGGGTTATCAGATTCTTAGAGTGACTTTGCTTTTGTGGCAGTACAGTTTGCTAACGTACATACAGCCTTGCAGGGAACACTTGGTTTTTACCGCTGAAGAGATTCCTGGCTTTGTCTGGAGGTGTTTTCTCCACTGATGGGGCCGTATATGAGGGTCCTTAACTCTGTGGCTCACCTTTTCCTGGATTCCTTTCAATGAGGTTGGGCATATTGTCAGATCTAATTTTTACTAATAATTTTCCCATAAAAATAGCAAATGGAAGTCTAGACGCTAGGCTACCTAACCTTTGTAGGTGGAAGTCTCTGCTCAAAGGCAGAAATTAACAGTCTTTGGTCACATTCTGTGTGTTAAATGACCAATTAATTGACCTGCTTTGAGCAGGGTGGGATCAGGAGTTCCTGACCTGAACTTGGGGGTCTCATTCTTCAGTACTTGGAGGCCAGTATCATCATATTTGAATCTTGTCCAGATTCTCCCACTGGATTCCAAATGATTGTCATGTACATCATCTTTTTAAAGATTTCTAGGACTCCCATCTTACGATACAATTTGAATTCAATTGAAATCAGAGGGAAATGCATATATGTTATGTATGCTAAAAGGTTGGGCCCAAAGCAAAATATTTGACAAACAGTGACCACTGCTGAGAGCTCACCCAACTGAGTTACACCAGGGCTCAATTTAAAATCAGGCAAAGACACAGAAGAAAGAAGCTGTGGAGAGGAATTCATTTTACAGGGTTTCTCATTCCTGGCTTCATGACTAGATACCATATTAAATGTGGGTTAACATTTAACCCATATAACTAACTTATTCTTTATTATGGGCAATAAGTAGTGCCTCTGCCTATTAGCTTCTCTGTCAGCAAACAGTACATTTCCTCTTTGAGTTAATAAAAAGGCAGAAATCATAACAGTAATAGATCTTTGAGCACTCAGTATCTAGGAGGCACTCTGCTGATGCACATTATATGTGTTCAGTAAATGCCCACGTTAACTGCCCTGCGAGGCAGGTGCTCTCATCCCATTTTACAGATGAGAAAACCGTGGCACAGAGAAGTTAAGAAGCTCCAGGGTCACCGGGCAGCCCGAGGCCAGCATCTAACCCTTAACTACATCTACTGCTCCGTTGCTTATAATAATGTTTATAAGTGAATTAAATGCTGCTTATTATCAGCTTTCCACGCACCTGTTTGTGGCTCTTACCAAGATCGGCTTCTGCTTTCAGTTTTCTGGTCATGTTCCTTAGGCTGTGACTTCTCAGCACATTTTCTCCAATACGCTTTCTTTTAGGGGGGAAAAGAGAAGACAGGTGACATTAATAACTGTTTACTTTATACTTTTATTATTTTGATTTGTATGCTTTGTACATTATATGTTTATATTTTCTAGCAATATTCATTAAAAAAACCCTCCATACTTGATTATGGGAAATGAAGTCTAAATATGCTGTTTACGGAATTGTTGATTATAAGTTAATTTCCTTTCATAAGAACTTTTCATTCATCAAGAAACACACAAAACTATTTCTGACATCTAGAAAAAAACTACAAATGACTCTGTAGTCTAAATAACCAACATTAAAGTAGTTTCTGGTATTTAAAACCAATCAAAAAACCTCTGGGGCAAAATCAAGACAAATGGCAGATTGAGGAAGTAATTTTTCAACTCACAATACAGGCTAAACTTTCTAATATATTTTTTAAAATGTGTCTATAAAGTGATGGATCAACAAATTAATATAAAAATACACGACAGAGAGGAATAAATAGCCCACAGAAAAGAAAGTATAAATGGCTCTTAAAAACACGTGAGAAAGACACCATTAAGAAAAGGACTTCCTGGTGGTGCAGGGGTTAAGAATCTGCCTGCCAATGCAGGGGACACGGGTTCGAGCCGTGGTCCGGGAAGATCCCACATGCCGAGGAGCAGCTAAGCCCGTGCGCCACAACTACTGAGCCTGCGCTCTAGAGCCCGCGAGCCACAACTACTGAGCCCTCATGCCACAACTACTGAAGCCCACGTGCCTAGAACCCATGCTCCACAACAAGGGAAGCCACTGCAATGAGAAGCTCGCGCATCGCAACGAAGAGTAGCCCCCACTTGCCGCAACTGGAGAAAGCCCGTGTGCAGCAACGAAGACCCAATGCAGCCATAAATTAATTAATTAATTAATTAAAAAAAAAAAGACAACCAATACAACTTAAAAATAGTGGGCAAAGTATTGCAAGCTACTTCACCAAAGAAGGTATGCAGATGGCTGATAAACACACGAAAAGATGCTCAACATCATTAGTCATTAGGGAACAGCAGATTAAAACCACACCAAGGGCTTCCCTGGTGGCGCAGTGGATGAGAGTCCGCCTGCCGATGTGGGGGACACAGGTTCGTGCCCCAGTCCTGGAAGATCCCACATGCTGCGGAGCGGCTGGTCCCATGAGCCATGGCTGCTGAGCCTGCGCGTCTGGAGCCTGTGCTCCGCAATGGGAGAGGCCACAATGGTGGGAGGCCCGCGTACCACAAAAAAACACCACCACCACCACCGAGACACCACAACACACCTACTAGCGTGGGTAAAATTGAAAAGACTAAGGATAACGACAGGTTTAGGGAGAATGCAGCGTGGTTGGAACTCCCTGCTGCACCTCGCAAAATAGCCTGGCAACGTCTGAGCACACATGAACAACGCAGCCCAGCAGCTGCATGCCTGGGCATGTACCCAAGAGAGTTGAAAATACACCTCCATCATAACCTTATTTATAACATCCAGAATACTGGAAATACCACAGTGGCTCCAATTGGTGAATGGATAAGCGAATTGTGACGCATCCGTACAATGGAATACTCAGAAATAAGGAGCAGACCCTACTATGTGCAGTAACAACGTGGTGACTCGAGCCTTCTGCTAAGGACAGAAGCCCACCAAAGGAGAAGAGGCTACAGAACGTGTGACTCCATTTATATGCATTCTAGAAAAGGCAAAACTGTAGGAACAAAACATCCGTGGTTGCTTGAGGGTGAGAGACAGACTGACTGCAGAAGGGGCGTGAGGACACCTTGGCGTGGGGGGGTGGGTGATGGAACTATTCTGTACCTTGGTCATGGTAGTGGCTCCATAACTGTATGCATTTGTTTAAACTCATCAAACCGCGTACGTCAAGAGTGGATTTTGTGTGTATACAGGCAGACCTCAGAGAGATTGTGGGTTTGGTTCCAGGCCACCGCAGTAAAGCAGATATCACAATAAAGTGAGTCACGGGACTTTTTTGGTTTCCCAGTACATATAAATGTTATGTTTACATTTACTGTAGTCTGTTAAGCGTGCAATAGCATTATGTCTAAGAAAACCATCAGACATTTTAGAACAGCTTTAATTTAAAGTAACGCTGTTGGGAAAATGGCTCCGGCAGACTTGCTCGACTTGGGGTTGCCCCAGACCTTCCATTTGTAAACAAAAAATAAAAATGCGGTATCTGCGAAGCACAATAAAGCAAAGCACGATAAAAGGAGGTCTGCCTGTGTAATAATACAATAACCCTAATTTTTTTTAAAGTTCTTCAGTTAAGTATTGTAAGGAGGATAGAAACAAATAGTGATTTTTTTGAAATCACATGTGAAAAGATGATTTTCTTTTTTTTCCTCTCTCTTCAAAAAGGCAACATTTCATACTCCATTCAGTCACCTAGGCCAGAGTCCAGAAGGATGCTCCTCTTACACTTTTCCGAAGATAATGGGCCCAAGCAAGGTAATTTTTGGAAACCTTAAAACGAAAGGTAATGTCATCTCCATTCCAAAAGTAACCCCACACTCTCTGTTCTTTCCCTCTATAGTAGAGGCAGCAGACGGAAGCGAATTATTTGCTACCCAACTCCAAGAGTTTTAAACATAGAGGAACCAGGCTGTGGGAAGCGTCTGGTCCGCAGGGAAATTTAGACGCTCTGTCCCCAAACTGGGGGTGACTCTCAGCTGGGTGACCCGTGCTCTCAGCGCCGTTCCCGGCCCCCACAGCCTTTCCTCCAGACTGTCCCACAGGGCAGCAAGGCTCCAAGGGGCCCAGTGGCCGCTCAGGTCTGTCCCTGCAGTTATGGAAACCTAGGTGCCCACCCTTGGTGGGCAGGACCCCAAGGGGATCATGACAAGACTGAGAGCCGGGGGTAGGGAGAGGCTTAGCAGACATCCTTTGGATCTGAAAGGGGGGGAGTGGGAATTGAGCCTCTGTTCGTTGCTATTAGGTTTTCATTGAAAAAAGTGTATATTTTTAAAATCTCTTTTCTTTTGTTTCTGGACATGCCATGCGGCTTGCAGGATCTCAGTTCCCCGACTGGGGACTGAACCCCGGCCACGGCAGTGAGAGCCTGAAATCCTAACCATTAGGCCACCAAGGAATTCCCTTTTTAAATCTCTTTCTTCAGTCACGTGCCCTGAATTCTTATACAGCTTTGAACTTTGAAAATTTGGGCAGACCCAACCCTAAGGCTTAGAACATTTGACTCTGAAACCGTCTTTCCTTTTCTGGAAGAGAAATTGCAGACATGGGAAGGGAAATCCACTTGGTGCCCCCAGTATTGTTAGAAACTGAACATCAGTCTCCCTCACTTTCCTTCAGTTAAGTGGAGCTCATTGGAGTACCTGGGCAGGTAAAGAAAACTGTCAGAGCCAGACCACTGTGTGAATTTCCAGGGAAAGGAATTTTAATATATATATATATATATATATATATATATATATATATATATATATATATATTTAATTTATTTATTTTGGCTGCGCCGCGTCTCAGTTGCAGCACGTGGGATCTTTAGTTGCAGCATGCAGACTCTTAATTGAGGTGCGTGGGATCTAGTTCCCCAACCAGGGATCAAACCCAGACCCCCTGCATTGGGAGCGTGGAGTCTTACCCACTGGACCACCAGGGAAGTCCCCGGGGAAGGGAATTTTGACAGTTGGTGTGCCTAAATGTTGGTTGGCATTTCCTATGACGGTGATTTTTCTTTTTGTTTTATAATTGTTTATAGTGTCTAAAACAGGAACTCATTGCTGCCGTGTGTCGTAGAATCAACACCTGCCTCGCAGCCTTTCTGCCCCAGGCTCCCAGCTCTTTTTGCTCCGCGTCGTAGACAAACACAGAAGCGGCAACCTCTACAAACTGTCCAGAAAGCCCAGTGGTGTCAGCACAAAGCTGGCAAACCATTGCCTGTGGCACCATCAGTTTCCCCCTTAATGAGAAATACTGGCAGCCTCAGCGGCCAGAAGGAGATGTCCCTGTGTCTGCTGGAAGCAGTTCATTCTGAAGTTAGCTGAGCCTTGTTTCACTGCGGTAACGTCTCAATCCCGCTTTTCATTTCAGGCAACAGAGATGCTCGTTTTTGGGAAGAAGTTAACAGCCCGGGAAGCATGTACCCAAGGACTTGTTACTGAAGTTTTTCCCGACAGCACTTTTCAGAAAGAAGTTTGGGTCAGGCTGAAAGCATATTCAAAGCTCCCCCCAAATGTTCGTATTCGTTTTCTTGTTTGTTTTGTTTTGCTTGTAAGAACCATGTAAATCATCTGTTTGCCTTAAGAGAATAAGCAATTTAAAAAACAAGACAGCTGGCTCTGAGCACATCTAAATCTGAGATTAAAAGTAAGCCTAATAATGTTAGAAATACTGACTTTTACAAAACTGATCAAATAGGCGTCCCACTCCTGTGCTGTGGAGACCGAGGGGCGGTTCTCTCTGGGCACCACTTGGAGGAGGTTGATAGGCAACCTTTACCAGCACGTTCATCCTTGAATCCAGGTGAGCAGCCAGACAGGTTAACTGTGAGGAGATTCTGACCACACAGCACTTTCGTTTTTACATGTGATAGCTGGTGACTGATTTTCTCATGTTCTCACCGCTCAAAATGTCCTGGAGCCAGAAGCTTTGGTTTCTGTCTACAGCTTCTTAGAAATGTGTGATCACAAGCCCTGCCCCACACCTGCTGGGAGGATGTGTGCACACACGAACGTTTGAGGAACAGTGTCTTATCTACACGTTTCTTAAGGTGTCACAGGATCAAATGAACGACAGAGAAACAAGCATCAGAATTCTAGAATAATCTCACTCCTCTTAGAATGCCTCTTAACCTCACTGTTGGTTTTGTTTTTTCAGGCCATGAGAATTTCAAAACAGGTCATCAGAAATACGGAGAAAGAAAAGTTGCACGCGATTAATGCTGAAGAAAGCAACGTCCTGCGGGAGAGGTGGCTGTCAGATGAGTGCATGAACGCCGTCGTGAGCTTCCTGTCCAAAAAAGCAAAGCTGTGATGGCCATCACATCAAAGCTAAGCGTTTCCAAGGAAGGGATGTGCTACTATTTCTGCTTTCCAATTCCTGAACTAAGTAAACCTCGCTGTGCCTTTTTTCAGTGCTAAAATACCAGTTCTGATAATTATACTTCACTAGAGCCCTGATGAAAAACAAATGATGTGAAACCAGCTTTGAGAATTTATGTAGGTTTTTGGTAGTGGGGAGTCTTACGTCTTTCGCTATGAATCGCTGTTGCCAGGCACACTGAAACATTGTGCCCGGCGTCCTGCTCTGAAAGGCATTCACAGTGCTGCAGGCTGAGACCGTGTGTTCGAAAACCACTACTGCACTTTGCCGTCCACACAGGCTCACTGACTTGATCGGCCCAAACACCGACAGTCTCTGGATGACCGAGTCAAGATCTTCAGTGGGTCGCATGTTCTTTTTCAGCCGTCTGGCAGGGGGAGCAAACAGAGGGAGCAGTATTACTAGAGGATGAATTAGAATCTTAGTTTCATCCCCCCCATAATTTGATAAAAAGGGATGAAGGGCTTGGACCATTTCATTGGAAGTGATGCTCTGTATCAGTGATGATCTCCTCGTCTGTCTTGGAGTCTCCATTCTCGTTCAATGTGGTACTTTATAAAAAGCACCCCTGAAAGCTGCCTTAACCGTCCTTGTGACTCTGTTTCGATGGCTGCCGTATGAATCACCTGACAAGAGTTTAATTCCAGTGGCTGTAGGATTGGCGTGGAAGACTTTGCTCTTCTAAATGTCCTCCTTCCTTTTTAACCTCCTTCAAGCGTCAGCATCCAGATAGCCAACCCACCGAACCTCTGACTTCTTAATTCTTAATTTTTTTATTCCAGTAATCCTAACCCAAAGTGTTCACTCTTATAGGAAATACATTAATAGTAATAACCCAGTCGTGTTTACTGAGCACTATTTGTTTCTAGTGCTTAATGCCCATAAGCACATTTTGTCCTCAAAAAACAATGCCCAGAATTAAAAATGAGGTAAACTGTTGCTGCTGCCCATTTACAAGTAAGGAGTCCAAGGCATGGAGATGTAAGTAGCTTTTCCAGAGTCAGAGTCCCAGTGAGGGTCAGAGAGTCCCAGCCCCACTGTGTCCCCATGAGCCGCCCATCCCTCCCACTAACTTCAACTAACATCTCTGGACAAAAGGTGAAAAACAATGGCTTGAGGATGCTGACATTAAACAAAAGCAGACGGATTGTGGTAAGGCATCAAAATGTGGAGAAGCATCTGCCCATGAGTTTCTGAGATTGTGGGACATTAGGAAACAATTGCTGGGATCTCTGTCCTAAGCACGGGACATATGCCCCAGAGGCAGGCCCAACTGTGCAGCAGTGCAGTGGTTGCCATGGTGTGACTGGCAAAAGAAAATTTGAGGCCAAGAAGAACATCTCTCTAACCAGGAGAAGGATTCCCTGGGGCTGGAGAGGAGAATCCCAGAGCAGAGAAGGAGTGAGATGCTCCCCTAATTCTAGGTATAAACCTACACAGCTTAGGTTCACAAGTGGGACAGGCTCAAACCAACATGGTAAAGGCTTTGGGAAGTAAACTGGGAATTTAAGCACCACTAACACAAGATCAAGACAGCTTATAGTCTCAACCTAAGCAGGTTGATTACTTGCTAAAACAAAACCATCAACATTCTCCAGATAGTTCAACAAACTCAGGCTCCAGGCAACATAATATTCAGTGTCCATGATACAATCCAAAATTACTGACATACAAAAGACCATGAAAATGTGGACACTAAGGTGAAAAAAGACAACACACGTCAATCCCGAGATGACCTAGATGTTGGAATTGTCCCACAAAGACTTTAAAGCATTTCTCATAACTGTGCTCCACAAGGTAAAGAAAAACCCACTTGAAATGATTAAAACTACATGAATTCTCATCAGAGAAACAAACTACACACACAAAGAACCAAATAAAATATTTAGAACTGAAAATCTGAAATTTAAAAATAATTCTCTAGGGAATCCCATGGTATTCCAGTGGTTAGGATTTAGCACTTTCACTGTGGTGGCCTGGGTTTGATCCCAAAAGCTGCATGATGTGGCAAAAAAAAAAAATTCTCTGGAGGGACTCTAGCAGAATGTAGATGACAAAGGAGTCAAAGAACCTAGAAGATAAATCAACAGAAACTAAGCAATGTGAAGTACAGGGAGAAAAAAATACTAGGAAAAATAAATAATCAGAGTGACATCAGCAAGATGTTGGAAGTTTCAGGTCCTCATCGCCCAACAGAAACATCAAATAATCAACTACAGAAACCCGTCAGACATCTACAGCAAACAAGTGAATGTCCAATCAAGAAATAAGTTACATTAAAAATGATAGGAGATTTTGTGACATTTTTACTCACTCTTGCCCCACCTACTCCCCTGCATGATGTGGTTGGAAGGAATTAGTCTGCTTCCCACTTCCTTCTCTTGGGATGGAAGGAACAGACTGGAACTTGTTTGCAACATGCTGGCCTGTCTGGCTTGCCTGAGGGATTGGTTGCTGTCTTGCCTGACTCAAAGTTCAGATGGAAACATTGGCATAGTTTGGGTCCTGGGCTAGAAGCCACAGAAGGCACTGAAACACGTGAAAAGTACAAGCTGATTGCACACCTGTGGATGCAGAGAAAGAGATTACAAGCAGAGGAAGACAATAGAGCATTTAAGAAGAAGCTGGAATGAGACTCTTTGGGAAGACATTTAAAAGCAGTTGGGGGTGGGGGGGCAGGATTAAAAAAAACAAAACCAAAAATTAAACCTATACACAGGCTCAGACAGGAATCATGCCCAGTTAAACCTGAAAAGGCCTGGGCTGGTCTCAAGACTCATGGGCCCACCATTTCAAGGTCTTGCACAGCGGCGTGCAAGCACTGGGAGAGGTGGCTGTTCTTTCAAATGCATAGTTTTCAAGAAAAGGTCATAAGGCATGCCAAGAAACGGGGAAACGTGACCCATTCAAAGGAACAAAATCTCCACAAATAGTCCATGAAGAAACACAGGCATGAGACCTCCGAGAAAAAGACTTTAAAACAACTGTCAAATATGTTCAAAAGAGCTAAAGGAAAACATGGGCAAAGAGCTAAAGGAAATCAGGAAAACACTGTGTGACAAAATAATACTAACAAAGAGATGGAAATTATTTTTTTTAATTAATTCTGAAGATGAAAATTACAAGAACTGAATTGAAAAATTCACTAGAGGGGTTCACCAGCAGACTCAAAACAGGAAAAAGAAAGCATCGGCACACTTAAAGACATTTGAAATTGTTGAGTTTGAGGAGCAAAAAGAAGAAAGAACAAAAGTGAGCAGAGACTAAGGGACTTATGGGACACCGTCAAGCGACCAGTGTGCACACAATGGGAATTCCAGGAGGAGGAGAGACAGCGGGACAGAGCAATATATTTGAAGAAATAATGGCTAAAAACTTAACACAGTTTGAGGAAAGACATGATATACAATGCAAAAAGCTCAATGAACCATAAGTAGGATAAACACAAGGAGACCTACACTGAGACACATTGTAATCAAACCTGTCAAAGACAAAGCATGAATCTTGAAAGCAGAAAGAGAAAAGCAACTCATCACACACAAGGGATCCCCAATGAGATGAGCAGATTTCTCAGCAGCCAGAAGGGAACGGAATGATGTGTTGAAAGTGCTGAAAGAACAAAAACAATTGTCACCTGCTAACTCTACATCTGGCAAATAGTGTCCTTCAAAAATGAGGGAGAAATTTCAGACATTCCTATGCAAAATCTGGGGGAGTTCATTACCACTAGATGTGCCCTGCAAGAAATGCTGAAGGGAGTCCAAGTTGAAATGAAAGGATGCTAGATAGTAAGTCAAAGCCACATGAAAATATAAAGTTCTCCAGCAAAGGTAAATACATGCACACAAATATAAAACTATTATTGTAATTTTGCTTTGTAACCTCACTTTTTATTTTCTACAGGATTTAAAAGACAAATGCTTAAGATATAATTATAAATCTATGTTAATGGGTATATAATATATAAAGATGTAATCTGTGACATCGATAACAAATGGAGAGGGCTTCCTTGGTGGCGCAGTGGTTGGGAGTCCGCCTGCCGATGCAGGGGACACGGGTTTGTGCCCCGGTCCAGGAGGATCGCATGCCGCGGAGCGGCTGGGCCCGTGGGCCGTGGCCGCTGAGCCTGCGCATCCGGAGCCTGTGCTCCGCAGCAGGAGAGGCCACAACAGTGAGAGGCCTGCATACCGCAAAAAATAAAAAATAAAAAAAATAACAAATGGAGATGCAGAGCTGTAAATCAGTAGTTTTTGTATGCAGTTAAGTTGGTAAAAGTTTAAGACAGATCATCATGATTTTAGGATGTTATCTGTAACCCCCGTGGTAACCACAAAGAAAATATTCATAGAAAATACCCAAAAAGAAATGAGGAGGGAATCAAAATGTGTCAACACAAAAATATCAACTCAACTCAAAGGAAAGTAGTAATGGAGGAAATGAGGGACAAAAAAAAGATATAAGACATACGGGAAACAAGATGGCAAAAGTAAGTGCTTCCCTATTGATAATTAAATATATTAGACTCTCCAATCAAAAAACACAGATTGACAGGATTAAAAAATCAAGGTTCAACTATATGCTGCCTATAAGAGTCTCACTTTAGATCTAGCGACATGCATAAGTTAAAAGTGAAAGGATGAAAAAAAGATATTCCATACAAATAGTAACCAAAAGAGAGGAGGATGGCTCTTATTTTAGACAAAATAGACTCAAAAGCTGTTATAAGATATGGACATAATATCATGATAAAAGGGTCAAGACAGCAAGAAGATATAACAATTATAAACATTTACACACTAATATTAGAACTCCAATATATATAAGGAAACTGACAGAATTGAAGGGAGAAACAGCCTACAATAATAGTAGGAGACTTCAATACCCCACTTTCAATAGTGGATAGAAAATCAGACAGAAGATAATAAGGAAATAGAGAACTTGGACAACACTATAGATCGCTTGGACCTAACCGATGTGTACAGAACACTCCACCCAACTACAACAGAATACACATTTTTCTCAAGTGCACATGGAACATTAACCAGGAAAGATCATATGTTTGGCCACAGAACAAGTGTTAATAATTTTTTTTTTTTTTTTTTTGCCGTACGCAGGCCTCTCACTGCTGTGGCCTCTCCCGTTGTGGAGCACAGGCTACGGACGCGCAGGCTCAGCGGCCATGGCTCACGGGCCCAGCAGCTCCGTGACACGTGGGATCTTCCCGGACTGGGACACGAACCCGTGTACCCCGCATCGGCAGGTGGACTCTCAACCACTGCGCCACCAGGGAAGCCCTAAATTTAAAAAGAGTAAAATCATATATCTTCTTCTAATTACAATGGAATTAAACTAGAAATCAACAGCAGAAGGAAAACTGGAAAATCCACAAATATACGGCAATTAAACAACACACCTTTAAACCACCAATGAGTCAAAGGGGAAATTAGAATATATCATGAAACAAATGAAATAAAAACACAACATACCAAAACCTGTGGGATAAAGTCAAATCAGTGCTAAGCGGAAATGTTATAGCTGTACGTGCTTACGTTTAAAAGAAGAAATCTTGTAGACTAGGTGTAAAGCCGAAGTTCTGCCACTCTCATGATATCATCCTACGTCCTGGTCATGCTTGGGGTGGGCTGGTGCTTCCCAACTCATGCAGCATAAAAGCCCTACAGCTCGGTGGTTGGGTCCCTAAGAATCCCTCCTCTCCAGCCCTGCTAGGTCTCTGCTCACTGACCTGGAATGCGATGGCCCGTGGGGAACCCACGCACCTGCTCCAGTCTCCATGAGTTTTCTCCCAATGAGGGCTCCTGCAGACACGGGGAGGTGTGCAAACGGGACTCATGTGCTTTTATACAGAGCAATGCTTGTTTTCACACTCACCGTATATGCCAAAGACAACATTAAGTCATTTTTTAGCTTTTTAAGGCATAAAGAGGGTTTGTGGTCACCCTATCCATCTCTAAATATGCCTGCATAGGACAAAAATTAGGCACCTACCTGACAACTATGGTTGACACTGGAGGCTCCTTTGTGTTTTTATTCCACACATGGCGTTTCTTCCACCCCTGATTTGCATTGTTGTTGACTTTTCTTCTCCACAGGGGCATACTGCTTGGTTTGGGGGTCAGATTAATCTCTTTGGGAAATCGATGTCTTTCTAAGATCCTTTCTAAGCCAGAGAATTCAGAATTCTCACCTAGTCGTAGAACAATCATTAATACAATTCAATGTTCCTTTCCATTTTTGCACAGCAAAGATGCCATT
Source organism: Pseudorca crassidens (assembly GCF_039906515.1). Classification (NCBI taxonomy): domain Eukaryota; kingdom Metazoa; phylum Chordata; class Mammalia; order Artiodactyla; family Delphinidae; genus Pseudorca; species Pseudorca crassidens. The sequence goes on along the minus strand of NC_090305.1, from coordinate 2,649,721 downwards.
AATTTGAGAAAGACTGTTTGTGCCACTTAATTGCTATTGAGGTCTCTGCCATTTCTTCATTCCAAAAATATCAGTGAGCAACACTTAGACCGTAGCCTGGTTCTAGACATCTAATAGATGCACAGCAAGAAATGAGTGAATGAACGAACAAAGCAGGTGTGCTCGTACTACCACAGGTACTGAAGGTCATTGGTGTAATCTCTGCATGATTCTCAAACGAATGGTAAGTAACTGGACTACTATTTTTATCTTCAGCGATATTAACCACACTCTGCATTGACATCACATCCACTGCTTCACACTGACCTCAGTTGGCCCCTAACCAAATCGCCCTTCCGTAGTGACCCAAAGAGCTTGTGGCAGGATGTAATCCAGTACTCTACTTCCTTCCTTCATTAAAACCATCTTCTCCAAAAAGAAGGAAGGAAGGGAGGGAAGGAGAAAGAGGGAGACAGAGAGAAGGAGATAGGAAGGGAAGGAGGAAGGGAGGGAGGGAAGGAGAAGGGGAGTCAGTTGAACCACGCAGGGTGTTTAGTGACATAGCTGAGTTATCTTGTAGTGTAAGCTTGTTATCTCTTTGCCAACTGGTGACAATTTGAGAAGCGAAAGCCAGTTTGCAGGCTGTGCTATGAGCATCTCTGCAATCCATTTGGGTGCATAGAAAATAAGCTGTTACACATCTACCGTAGGAAGAGAAGCTGAGTCTCAGAGAGACTCAGGGGGACCCTGCATTGGATTAGGAATTAGATCGGTGCTTGTCCGGCCCCCATTATTTCTCAGGCTGAATCCCTGAAGGTCCCTCCTAGGTAGGGTAATTGACAGAGACCTAAGGGACAAAGAATTGGCTCAAGGGACCATAGGTTGGCATTCGGACTAAATGGTTTAATGACTTGATGAATAGATTGATCCTTAGAGGCCAGAAAAACCACTCCAAGTGAGTCAAGGGCAGGCCTGGAGTATGGAGCTCCTGCCCAGTGGGTGAAGGCCAGGGCTCTTGGTAGCAGTTTATTAGCTCAGTGACCACACAGCTGGGCCGCCCAGCAGCTCCCACAGGCTTGCCCGAACAATAGGAAGAGCATAGGGTTTGCTTTGGTTGTCAGAACTTCACATCTAATGAAATGCACAGCAGTCTACACGGCAGGAACACTACCAGTTGCTAAAGACGTATCAATATTCGTGTCTACACTGGGAGGCTAAGAGAACAAACTCTAAATCAACGTTTAACTGGAATATCACTGGGAAATCAAAACCCAATTCTCCAACCTCACATAAATGCTCACTGTATTTTCGATTTTAAAATTGCATTTTAGTTACAAAAATTAAAGACACATGAAAAGATTTCCACTGGAATAAATAAAATCAAACAACTTAAAGAAGTATACATAGTGTAAAAAATTAATGAACAGAAGCCTCAGTTAAATAGAGCCGAGAGACCAGCAGGGGGAGCTCTCACCCCTGCATTCAGAGCTGAGCCCAACCAGAAAGAAGAAAGATTCCCTTCTTTCCTGCTAGGACTCAACCACAGACTCTTTGTTTACTATTTTTGTTGCCCTCCTAACTTCTTTTCCCCTCTATAAGATGTTATCCTTCCCATGCCATGTGGAGACTTGCCGGTGGTTCACCAAGGTTGCAGGCCCCAAATTGCGGTTCTCTTCTGATCCTGAATAAACCCGTCTTTGCTGGAGAAATACCAGGCGGTCCTTTGGGTTCAAGTCAACAGCAAAGGGAACATCTTCCTCCCTCCCATCTCTATCCTTCCTCAGAGGCAGGCACCACCCTGAATTTGCTGTGTCTCCTTCTGGAACTCTTTTCTATGCATTTATATACATATTTGCATTTACAAATACATAGTCTTCTTTTGGCAAAAATGGAATCATTGTTCCTTATTCTGCAGCATATTAAAACTCTGTAGTGTGTTTTACAGATATTTTAATGTCAACTTTCTTTTTTTTTTTTTGCGGTACCCGGGCCTCTCACTATTGTGGCCTCTCCCGTTGCGGAGCACAGGCTCCGGACGCGCAGGTTCAGCAGCCATAGCTCACGGGCCTAGCCGCACCGCGGCATGTGGGATCTTCCCGGACCGGGGCACGAACCCGTGTCCCCTGCATCGGCAGGCGGACTCCCAACCACTGCGCCACCAGGGAAGCCCCGTGCTTCATCTTTTTAGCCTTGCCACCAGCATCAGCCTTCTTGGCTGCAGGTTTTTTCTCCTTAGTATCTGGCTTCTCAGCCTTTTCACCCGCCATCTTGCAAGATGGAACAGAGCCCAGCACAGTTTTAAAGTGACGGGGATACAGCAGTGAACGAGACGCGCAGGCCCCTGCCCTCATGGAGTCATATTCTGCTGGGAAGAGACAGACAACAAAGAAGCGAACAAGATGGTGAGGAGTCCAGGGAAGAAAGAAAGATGGGGGTTCTGAAATGCAGTAAAGTGCATGGGAAGGGCTTCTTTATTTTTTTGTGTGTTTTACCCACATAATTTTATTTCAAATATTTATAAATTTGAAGAGCACTGCTTAAGGGCTTCTTTAAAGTGGAGTCAGGGAAGGCTTTTCTGAGAGGAAAATGGAAATGGGGGACACACTTAGGGGCTGGGGGTGGAGGCGGGAGTCAGAGATCTGAGAAACCCTTGAAATGGTGGTGAGCATCTGGTGCATCTGCATTTTTCTCCAAGGATCCCTCCCCCCAGATATTAAGAACCAGTGCATTCAGCTGCTTAATGAGGCTTTAGGGGGTTGAGTCCAGAGCTGGGTGTTACATGCACAGAATGCATTAGTACCACCCCCATTTCTGGCTCAAATGTCAGTGCTTTGTCGTATAATCGAATCTGGACTCATGAGGACCCGCCCAGAGGCGGGCTTGCGCTCAGCTGGGACACCTTCCTGCTCTCACGTCAGTTATGGGGACACTGCATGTTGGCAGCGTGGACAGCACTGGACACACAGCCCGGCCTGGTGGCGCGGGGGCGGAATCGGGATCAGGGTCGTGGCCCGGCGTAGTCAGGGCCGGGGTCGGGGGCGAGGTTGGGCTCAAGGTCGGGGACAGACAGGGCCGGAGTCTAGGACCCGGGTACGGCGAGGGGGAGGGGGCGGGGCCAGGGGCGGGGGGGTCAGGGGACGGGCTAGGGGCGGGGCAGTGGGTGGGGTCGAGGTCGGGGGTCAGAGGTCGGGGATCAGGGGTCGGGGTCGCGGCCCCGCCGGCCGCGTTCCGGCTGCGTGCTGCCCTGTGTCCTCTCTGCAGGCGGGCCGAGTCGGAGGCTGTGCACGCGGAGCGGCCGGGGCCTCGGGGCAGCAGCGCCCGCGGAGACGCCGCCGTGGACGAGCCGGTGGCCAGCGGCGCCGAGCGGTAAGAGGCGGCCCGGCCCGCACCTGCGGGACGCCCACCCCCCAGCCCCGCCCCGGGTCCCCGTCACAGAGGCCGGGCCGCGCACTCACCCCGCACACCCCGCGGCGCCGCATCCCCAGCGCCCGCGCGCGCCTCCCTCCCGGTCCTTCCGCCCGGGCGCGGCGCAGGTGGATCGGTTCTTACTGATGCAGGGCATCCCTGAGCTGCGTTCTCTGCGTCTTCGGGACCCACCCTTCCTCTAGGGGACAAACAGTTGTAAATGACTAGGAAAGACACTGAGTACTGCGGTGGCTTCAGTTTGTGGTTTTTTTGCAGATACCCATGCCCTAAGCAATAACTTAATCCGTTTAAGCAACGCCTTAAAGATTGCTTCACTTGTTTTATGACACTGTAGTTCTCGGAGACTTATGCCTTAAACAGGAGCGGGCCTTTTGGTACCTCTGAGGCATGTGGGAGTGTCGGCTGTGCCCGTGTGTAAGGTTAATCCTGCTTTCAAACGGAGCACCTGGCTTAAATCATTAAAAGCAGAGTTCGTGACCCTGTGTTTTAATTCCAGATAACTCACCATACTTTTTCTAATTTGTGTTTTATCGTCCTGTCTGAAAATATCTCCCTTCTCACTTCAGACCTTCACTTCCTCCTCTTCTGTCATTTAGCCCTTCCTCCTTGCTTTTTCTGTGCGCCCGTATTTGTCTGATCGCCTCTGGCTTCCAGTTAATTTCCTGTTGCTACCCCGCCTCGCCCCACAGGCCCTCTCTCCCGCGTTCTGAGCTTTCTCCTGAGCTCCTTTGTGTGCGGAGCCCAAGTTCACGCGCTCTTTGAAATCAGCCTCGTGCCGTACCCTCAGCGTGCCTGTCCCACACCTGTGCAGGATTGTGAGGAAACAGAGAAGCGGGACGGGGGGAAGAAATGGTGAGGACAGCGGCCCCAGGCTGCGCGCGTCCGTCTCCCGAGACGTACGGGCAGCTGCCCGGCAAGCAGCGTCGGGGGATACCGAATGGAAATTTTTCTTTTTTTTTTTTATTTTAAATTTTTATCCTATATTGGAGTATAGTTGGTTGACAATGTGTTAGTTTCAGGTGTACAGCAGAGTGACTCAGTTATACATAAACATCTTTTCTTTTTCAAATTCTTTTCCCATTTAGGTTATTACTGAGTGTTGAGTAGAGTTCCCTGAAAATTTTTATGTCTTTTAACAAAGGAAAAGCTAACCAGCTTCTTTGTAAATCTCCAAACATTTCTCTTTTAAAAAAAATATATTTATTTATTTTTGGCTGCGTTGGGTCTTCGTTGCTGCGCGCGGGCTTTCTCTAGTTGTGGCGATGGGGGGCTGCTCTTTGTTGCGGCGCGCGGGCTTCTCATTGCGGTGGCTTCTCTTGTTGCGGAGCACGGGCTCTAGGCGCTCAGGCTTCAGTAGTTGTGGCACACGGGCTCAGTAGTTGTGGCATACGGGTTCAGTAGTTGTGGCACATGGGCTTAGTTGCTCCGTGGCATGTGGGATCTTCCCGGCCCAGGGCTCGAACCGTGGCCCCTGCATCGGCGGGTGGATTCTTAACCACTGCGCCACCAGGGAAGTCCTCCAAGCATTTCTAATTGCAGTTGGATTTGGTGAAACATGCCACCTTGAACCGTCGGGCAATGCTCACCTTTTAAATTTTCTCACACGTGTTTTGTGAAAAATATTGGTAAGGCAGGTGGATATCAAATAGTAGAACCAATGCCCACCCTGTAGGCAGTTTGCACTCTGGCTGACTTCATGGACTACTGACAGCCTTCCTTACTGGCTGACAAATTTGGTTACTTTCATTCTATGACCTCAACAGCATGGTTTTCATCACCTCCCCTTTATCATGTTAAGGTAAGGCTATTTCTCTCACAGGTTATTTTGTACCTTAGGGAACCAGGATTACAGAGCTGAGAGAAGCTTGAGAATCTGTCAGGAGGCTTTAAAAATACAAATATCTGGGGCTTCCCTGGTGGCGCAGTGGTTGAGAGTCCGCCTGCCGATGCAGGGGACACGGGTTCGTGCCCCGGTCCGGGAGGATCCCACATGCCGCGGAGTAGCTGGGCCTGTGAGCCATGGCCGCTGAGCCTGCGCATCCGGAGCCTGTGCTCCGCAACGGGAGAGGCCACAACAGTGAGAGGTCCGCGTACGGCAAAAAAACAAAACACAAATATCTGGCTTCATCTTACTGAATCAGAATCTGTGTCAGTTTCTTCAACTATTATTTTTAAAGAGCTCCCTTGGCGATTCTCAAGCAGAGACTAGATCCAATGCATGTTATCTCAGAGAGCAGAGAATTTTATTAATTTTATTTTTCATGAAAACCTCCAGAGAAAGATAATCTGCAGCCCACATTCCAATGTTCAGCTCTCCTTCCTGTCGAGAGAGAACTTCCCTGTGGATCAATTAAATCCTCATCCTGTACTTAAGCTTATTTGTCCCCGTTTCTCCTTAGTGCAGAGATAATACCTAGTACTACCTGCTTGGAGTTTGGTTTGCAAAGGATTTTCTCATTTGAGATTTAAAAAAAAAAAAAACTGAGTTCATCCCTCAAAGATCACTTTTTAAAATTAACTGCTCACCTCTTCACTTTCCCTTTCCAGGATAAATGATCACATCCCTCTCCCGCATGCACCCCACGCTTCTCCCGCATACCACTCAGCACAGTGTCTGGAACATAAATCCTCAATAGGTCTTGTACCTGTCCTTATTCATTTTTTGCCTTAAAAAATATTTCCTAAGTGTTTCTCAGCATCTGGAGTCTAGAATGAGAGGTGGGCTGGTCAGTGTTGAGTATGTGAGAATCTTGTTCGGTTGATGGAAAGACTTTTATACTCTTTCAGGTCTGATACTCAGACATATGAACTCTGGTGACTGTGCCATTGTGACCTGGACATTTCATCATACTTTTTAAATCACCAGTTTTGAAAACTGGTGTGCCATTATTTTAACAAAATGTGAATGAAATCATAAATTCGTATAAAAGCCTTTCATTTCCTAAGAGGTGTTATCCAGCTGATGATAGTTGGATGAGAACATTGCCCACTCCTCACAAATGCTGAGTGTCCTTTATAGGAGGGGGGGGGCGGTCATGGAACTTTGTGCCTTTTGTTATATTTTAACCAAGGGACTTGTACAATTATGTACTTGAGCTTTTAAATTTTTCTTACATTAAGTGTATCCTAAAACAAATACTGTTTTAGAACTTATCTCACTGGAATTTGGATACAGAAGTACCCGTTCCTGAAAATAAAAACCTCCCACCTGGAAGGGATGGTGCCACAGGTGGTAAGAAATCCTCGATGTGTCTATTTATATTTATACTTATAAATATATGAAAATTTATATTCTAATTTATAATATGAACAACCACTCATATTAAAGGGGGCTTGTTTTGAATATCACCAGTTTTATGTACCTATTAATTGTCTTTTTTTTCATACACATTCTTTCAGACAAAATGAACAAGGTAAGGATAGGTATTTGGTTTTAAGTAATTCACAAAAATTATTTTAACATTACCATGTATGCTCCTTAAATAAAATTTCTTTCCTCAAAGTTAAACTTTAAAATTTTATTTCTATAAAGTTCTTCAAACAAGTCAAAGCCTTTATTTACTATTTTACAAGGCTGCAAATTGGTCATTAAATATCTTACTATATTACTTTTTTTCAACATAACAGTGTTATAAATGGAAATTAACATTGTAGCGAAGATAATGCTTTCCAGTCACTGCCAAAAGGGAAGTGGTCTCAGCCCTTAAGATATCTTGAAGCAGCTGAAATGGTTATATTTTGTTTTGAAGTAGTGAAAAAAATGAATCTTTCGTTTACTTTTTTTGATCAAAAATAAAACAGTTAATAAAATAAAGACAGTCTTAATGATAGTCAAGGCTTATTAGTTAACACTGTTTAGTTGATGTTTATAAACAGATTATACTAATTCCTACTGAGGTCAGTAAAAACCGTTTATATGGATATGAGGGAGTATTATAGGACTTTACTATATATTGCTTGGTTAGAACAAGAACTATACATTCTTAGAACAAGAGTCGGGAACAGAGATGTCATGTGTTTAAGTCTGCTGCTTTATAGAACCAGTTGGAAATTCCAGTAGAGCAACTCATGCTGGAACTTACTTTGTCAGAGCATGCTCCCAAAAGAACACAGGTAGGGTTTTATTCATCACACTCTGAAAGTATTATTTTTTTTAAAAAAGGCATGCAGTTACTGACTAAAATGTTGTCCGTAGTTTTCCTGTTCTTAGAATAGTAAACAAGGGATATTCCAGGTACGGAGTTATCCTCTCAACAAAGGAAGTGCTACGGAGAACAGGTGAGAGAATATTTCTGTTTGTAAACCCCTAAATGACTGAAGTAAATCCAAGTACAGATGAGTTAACTGCTCAGCTGAAGTACGAGGCCGAAAAACAAACAGAAGGAAAGAAGTATTGTGTGCAAGTAGTGGGAGGTTACAGCGACGCTCCCTAAAATAGGGCATGGCTGGCAGACAGCACGGTATGTGGTGAAGAGGTGACTGGGCCTTTACCAGGAGGGTCTAGATGGAGAGAGCTTGGACTTCCCGTTCGAGTGAAAAGGAACCGTAATAGGAAAGTAATAATTCACGTGCCAGGAATGATTTTCGTTCCTTACGCGTATTAACTCATTTAACCCTCAGGACAGTCCTGCAAGGGAGGTGCTGTTGTCATTGTCCCTGTTTTACGGGTGAGGACATGGAAGCAGGTGACAGGTACCAGATGGTTGGACCAGAATGTGAAGGCTTGGTTCACGCTCTCACACCCCCTTCCCTGCTTCAGTCCCTTCCTGGGATTTGAATTCTTACTTTTTGCTCTTAAACTTTGGTGTGCGTGAGAACCAGCTAGAAGCCTTCTTCAAAACGCAGGTTACTGTTATTGGGCAATTAACATGTATGGAGCACCGCCGAAATTAACATGTACCGAGCACCCCCGGGTGTTGCTGTTACATAGCGTATTATTGAATGGGGATGCTGAGTTGCGTTCCTCTTTTGTCAACACAGTTTTAACAACTCTGTGGCTCCCTTGACAGCCGCTGTCTCTTCAGCTGAGGATTCTCCCGTGTGGCTCGGGACACAGCTCACCTAGCGCTAACACTGAGGGGAGAACCAAGAGGCACGAAGGGGATTGTAGTGACTCATGTCCTGGGATGCGGGTGGTGACGGGGGGAGGAAGCCTGCTTTAAGAGAAGGAACGCAAAGGAAGAGGTCAAGTGACGTGAGAGGACGTAAATGAGTCGGCAGAGCGCAGGGGTTGGAGACGTGAACGTGGGACCCAATGCCAGGGTTTAATCCCAGCTCCACCACCTACGAGATGAGCGACCTCAGCCAGTCGGGGCCTCAGTTCCCTCATCTGTCAAAGGTAGAGAATGAAACTGCCGACCTCATGGGGCTGTTGTGAGGACTAAACAGAATCACGCGTTTGGTGGGTGTTCGTGATTGATGCTGGGGAGGCCTGGTGATGGTGCAGAGTTGGAAGCTTGGGGTCAGTGAGACATTTTACTACTGAGATGTTTCTCCTCAATATGCTGTCAACAAGGAAAGGTTAAAAGTCACCGTAGCTTTCATTTAGTGTTTAACAATTTGCAAAGTACATTCATATGATTGTCTGCTTCTTAGACCACCTCCAGGGTGGGTATTATAATTTCCATTTTGCTCGTTGGTGGCAAAGCGGTTCAAGCCTACGTCTTCCGCATCCAGATTCCAAGCTGTTTGTTTCTCACTGTGCTACATGGATTGTGTCTGTTATCAATTATAGATTTAAGGTGATTTTCCTGTGATTTTCAGAGGCAAGTCAGTAAAGCTGTAGTATTTATTAGCTAAATAAATCAATTTTTACTATTTTCTGTACTTTTCAAAATCCTTCAAGGCTGCTTTGTTGTCTTTAGTGTAAATTGGCTTTAAAAGCAGCAGGAAGATAATGGGGCTATAAATATGTCAGTTAACACATCAGATCTTTCCATGGCAGTATTTCTAGTAAGCGTTAAACAAATACTAACTGTAAACTCAGTATTCTGTGGCCTGGCTTTTTTGCAGTTTTCATTTGAATATAATACCTGGAAGTATTAGTCCTAAAATAAAAGAGCACAATCAGATGAAAATTCCAATAGACTCTCTCTGGGATCATTTTTGTTTGATAGACATTGGTTTGCTTCCTTTTTTGATAGAATAATTTTTTAAAAACCACAGTGGCTAAAGTAGAAGCCCTTCTTAAGTAACCTAGCTACCTTCTTCGAGAGTTTCCTTTTATCTGATTCTGGGTAAATAAACATGTCACTATAATTTCAATTGGAGTTGGATAGCCTCCTTTTCACGCATCATAGTTGAACGTACAATATATCATAGGCAAATAGCTATAATTAGACACTTTCAGCCTAGTGGCCATTCATAGCCAGTTAGCCATTTGTAGGTATAATGATCTAGTCACCTGTGCATGTACAAAGGGATGCCCAGTTACTGTTTTAATCTGTACTTTAAAAAATGTATATAGCTGTATATAATTAGAGCATATTTGAAAATTAACATGTTTCTGTTATAGATAGATACACATATGCCATTGGGAACCAAACATTAGCTAGTCTTCGATAAGTTTTCTTATTCATTATCATTTTAATAGCATTTTAATTCTAGACAACCAACCATTCATTAAATAAATCATTTTTTAAGGGATTTCAAAAAATCTTCAGTGGAAACTGGCTGTAATGTGACCAGTAATCACATAAGGCTCTTCGCTGTGAACCACTCACTAACAAGTGCTTCAGTGGACAAGCCAGTTGGCTCCTACCCTGCCCTGCAGACGCCATTAAGTCACTGCTGGCCTTATGCTGCTGGAGACTTTTTTAAGGACAGAAATGAGCCTCATATTAATTTATGCTCAACTCTAGGAAACAATAGTGGCGAACTTTTAACTGCGCCAAATTGGAATCTGAAGTATGGAAACAGCAGTGTGGAAGAAAATTTAACAGATGAAAGTGATTTATCAGAAAATGAAAAAGCAAACGATACTTTACTCAGCTATTTTAAAAAGATGGACCTGAACCTAAAGCCAGAAACAATAGAAAATGTAGAAGACTCTTTCACAGAAGAACCAAGTGAAGTATTTCCATATCCTGATTTTCTTCCCCCTCCTTTCAATACCCTGGACTTGCACAAATTAGCCATCTCAAAATCTGAAAATTGGAAAATGACAGTGGAGCCTCTAGACAGCTCTCTGGAACATTTGGTAGCTCGTTTACTGGACTTAGAGAGATTGCAGCGCATGACTATTCAAAGAGAACGGCCGAGACTGCAGACTTCCTTCTGTGCTCCCTTAGCCACCGAACGACCCTCTTCCTCCAAAGCTGTACCCAGAATGAGACAGCCCAGACCTTCCGACTCTGTGGGTCTTCAGACAACTTGTGTAGGGAAAAGTCACGAGGAGAGGAAAACCAATTCTGGTTCTTGCAAGCTTGAATACAATGCTCCCAAGTGGGATTGCAGCCGTGCTGGGAAGTACAAGTGGAACCCTAGACCAGCTCTGAAAACCTCACCCACCACAAAACAGGTGATTGCAGCTTACGACGACTTTAAGAACCCCAAGGTCTCCATTTTAAACCCACGCGGAGAACTGTCAGCCGAGCCTGCTCCTGCCGAGACAGCCCGGGTGCTGGTTAAAATGCTCTCAAGCAGATGTCTGCCACCAAAGTCTCCTACACCAGTCTCACCTGTACCTCTGTCTTTCCCTGAAAATCAGAGGGAAGAAGTTAAGGCACCACCAAGGACCGGAAAGAAACTTTACCGAAAAGACATGGTACCGAACAGACCATTCTGTATTCAGAAGCTAAACTGTTAATCACCTTCGTTGATAGCTAAGGATAAGTGCTCACCCATCGACCAAAAATAACTTTTCTTTCCTGCATCTCAACGTGAGCAAGTCTATTCCAAGAAGCCTGGCAAAAATATGGTTCCTCATTCCGAGGTACAGGTATTACACACACACACACACACACACACACAATTCCTGAATGTGCTGTGGAGTGGAACTTGTGACAGTCGCAGCTGAGATGTCTACATATAAACCAGGGGCTTCCCTGATGACATATTTGAGTCTCTTACATGTTATGTTTCAAAGGAATGTTTCACTTGGAAAACCGTTCTATTCAAGATGGTTCTTTTGTTGTGATTGTTTCCCAGTGTGATTCCATCGTCAATAAATGGCATAATAGACTTATCGCTGGTACAATTATTCTTTTATTCTGTTCTATTAAACAATCATAAGAGTCAGTGATTTTTTTTTCTTTTTTTAATTGGAGTTGATTTACAGTGTTGTGTTAGTCTCAGGTGCACAGAAAAGTGATTCAGTTATACATATATATGTATATATTTTTTCAGGTTCTTTTCCATTATTACAAGATATTGAATATAGTTCCCTGTGCTATACATTAGGTTTTTGTTGTGTATCTGTTTTATATATAGTAGTGTGTATCTGTTAATCCCAAACTCCTAATTTATCCCTTCCCCTTTGGTAAACCATAAGTTTGTTTTCTGAGTCTGTTTATGTTTTGCAAATAAGTTCATTTGCATCATTTTTTAAGATTCCACATATAAGTAACATCATGTAGTATTTGTCTCTCTCAATGATTTTTTTTTCCTCCGCTGGTACCCTTTCTTCTTTCCCTTCCCATCTCGACAAATCTCCTTTGTCTGTCATTTTGAGCTAAACTTTGGGTATTTGCTTGGCCATTAAAAGCTAAAGAAGTTGCTATTTTGTTAAATTAACATACAAGATCCTCTAGGTCCTCCCATGAATCCTTAGAAACTTTCCCTTCCCCAGGCCCTTTGTCATATACAGGAAAGCAAGATCATTTCTCTTTGGGGCCTAGCTACAGGTTCAGGCTTGAAACAACCCGCTTCCCTCAGATCTAATAGTTTTAGGATATTGAAGATATCCACAGAGCCTCGGTTCTGTCCACAGAGCAGCCCAAATCTCTCAGTTCATGGGATTTTTCCCCAAGGCTCTTTGTTGCTGGAAGTGTTAATCTTGGTTAGATAAAGCTCAGACAGCCAGAGCTTAACTCATTAACGGGTGAAAAAGGGAAACTATGCAATTGACACACTTCACTGTACGTAAGAGTCAGGGAAACAAAAAAGGAGAGTCCTGGTTTCTCCCGGAGGCCTACGGAAACAGAATCTTTGGGAGTCGGGCCCCGGGATCCACTTTGCAGAAGGCGGCATCCCAGGTGATCTTATTGCAGGTGGTTCTTGGAACGACATACTTGAAAAACACTGTAAAGGGGAAAACCCGATGTAACACGCATGGATCAGAGTTTGGATATTTTGGGGGGTAGTGGGCTTTGGTTTTGGTGGATGGTTAGTGAGTTCAAATTAGTTTTTATTTAACGTTAAAAAAAACACACACATGATTAAAACTTCAAACATAACCAAAAGGGAAAGGCTTCTTCCCACCCCCAAACTCCTCCCCGGCACTAAGGCAGTCAGTATTAAGCTTCTGTATATCATCCCCCTAAATAAGATGGAATATTCGAGTTAGGGATGGGTGAGATGATTTAAGGGACAATTGAAATAAATGTTGAAGAGGCAACTTGTTTGAAACGAGGTAGCTTGTTTCCTCTATTCTATCGTTAGGAAAAGAACAAGGCTCAAATAGTATTTAGAGGCAGGGGTCAGAGTATGCTTAGCTTTTAGGTTAATTTCAAAGAACGTTCTGGAACCTCATCAACAGCAGTAACAAATAAACTTAGTTGTTCAGGATCCCTTATTATAATAGACTTTTACCTAAATCCCACATAATGAGCGTCTTTAGCCAAATGGCGTAACATCCCATTCACAGACTGTAATACAGACGTGGACTTGTACTTTCACTCAGTTCCAACCTGCAATGACCTTCTTCGTTTCCTCCACCAGCTCTTTACTCCTGCCTACAATTCTGAGTCCTGAACCTTACGTACGAGCCCTTTGTATCCATTCTCATTTTCTTCTTTCTTTACGTGTTTCGATTTTTAGCCCCTCACCTGTAGAGCTGGAATGAGCTAATTTTTCCTTGTAATCCCTTCAGGAAGGGACATGCATTTTGTCCACTGCTGCAGCCCGGTCACTGCTTGGCAGGTGGTAGACATCCTTTAAGGCGTTCGACTGGAGTGGACTTCACCCATCACAGAGGACTGTGACGTTCGCAAAGCAGCTTCAAGCACTCGCTCCCAGGCTCCGCCGCCGCTAACAGCCCCAGCTCCTCAGGCAGGTTCCCTAACCTCTCTGTTCTTCACTTACCCAATTTGTAAAGCGAGTAGGATACCTTTTATCTCATATAATCACGTGAGATCAAGTGAATTAAGTGCCTGGCAAACTCAGGCACGTCATCAGGGAGAGTAGGAAGGGCACAGGAAGGCAGAGCGGTTGGAGTGGGCTGCCCCGGCACTGGACTGTCACCGGATTAAGTGACAGCTCACGATAGACCGTCAGCGTCCCACTTCTCGGGAGGCACGTGCCGGGCACTGGGGACCTGTAATGTCTTAGAGGTAGGTAATGGCAAATTTCTCATTGGGAACATAACCAGACTGTTTTATTTAGGATGCCATTGGACCGAAAAAAATAAAAAGAAAGTAACAACTGAAACACCTACCAGATAGCTTTCAGTTAAGAGTCCCAAATTGCTCTAAATGTAGTTATGTAAAAGCTGTTAGCAGCACGGCTAAGACTTCAATTATGAGGCAAAGGGACTAGTAATTATATAACATGTCTGGAGCACTTGGTTAAAACAGAGTTGCTGGGATTGGATTCTCTTTCCGGTGTTTAAACCGAGGCCCTAGAACGAGGCACCGCGTACAATGATGGGGGAAAACAGGCAACACATAGAAACCGGTGAGGAGAAAAACTCACCACGGAGCAGGGCGGGGGGGGGGGGGGTTGATGTGTAGTTATCAACAAATTCAAGACATTTTGCTACTTCCCAGACCTGCTGGAAGTCAACTTCTACCACTGTTTTTGCAGAAACAGTTGGCAGTTTGCAACAGACATGTACAAAGTAACCCTGCTCAGGAAATTCTAGTTAACTCTGGCTTTCTGGCTTGCTCGTGGATCCCACGTTCAGCCTCCAGCACTGACACTTCTTGGCTCCTTTCCGGGTCTTAACTGAGGTAGAGTCTGAGTTTCTCATCCGTAGGAGAAAGCCCGTGCTGAAAGTTGCCATCAACCTAAATCCACCCTGCATACTACTTCCCCTGATAAAAACAGGATCGCATGACCCCTGCCCATCACTTTGGATAGATGACTACGTAGCTCTTAGTCCTGTACCAGGCCGCACAGGAAACACACCCGGGGCTTTGACAAGAAGGCTCTCCAGAGCCGCTGCCACTCAGCCCATCGCTCCAACCACCACGACCTGGCCAGCCACCGCTGGCAGGGGCTCCAGCTGGATCGGACGTGCTCTACAAAGCCAGCCTGGGCCTCTGGCCTCCGCCCTCCGGTCCTGTTTTGCGTGTGCTGAAGGTTCACACGACCTCCCTGTTCCTCTTAAGTATTTCATCACTATTCTGTTTAAAGCTGAAGACAGTTCCTTAGGAGAAAATAAAGAATGGGCAGAAGCGGACAGGGGTCCAATACTCGTCAGGCTTCCCTGCCTGCAATGAACTGACTGATTTAAGTCATTACAGGAAGGGGTCATCCCGTTACGCATCGTTTCTATCCCTAGGAAAAGGGAAGCACGTGTAGCGGGAACGAGAACACAGCACCTCTGGCGTGTGCTCTGCGCTCAGCGGCTTGCAGGCTGTCTCCGGGCTGCAGGTTCTGGGCGCAGGTCCGCTCGCTCGGCGGGACCTCCTCCCCACCCTCCCCTGCGTGAGACTCACAAAGCCTGCTGGATGTCTTCCGACGACTTTCCCTAACCTGGCGGTTCCCAGTCATATCTGAGCACAAAACACTTCGCAAAGCACATCTATGAAGATCAGGTAAGAAAGAGTGTTTCTGACCTAAAGCTAAATGTAAGATACCAAACCCGAGCAATGAAAACTCAGGAGGCAGTATGGTAACAAGAGGCACATTTTATTACATTTTCCTAATAAGTCAACTGGGAACATTGCTGCTGAAATGCAACTTACAATTCAAATGACACTGGGAATAATTAGGACACATGTCAAGTATTTTCAGAGATGAGCTTCCATATCTTGATCACTAAATGGAAAGATTCTTCAGAAGAACAGTCCCTTACCCTACACATAGGAGAAGAAAAATTAAAGATACCATGATGATATCTATCAAAATAACTGGAAAGCATTTAAAAAGTCAATTTAGTGTACATTAATTGACATGTAAAACACATGAATTTGTAGTGAACATTTCTATAAGGACATTTCGTCTCAGAAAAGAATGATAAAATTTACGTTAAATATACGCCTGAACTAGGATGCTATGAAAAAGCAAGCACTTCATGAGGCCCAATTTCTGACAATGTCATGATAACTAACATAAAGTAACTGTGCATTTGATATCTGGCTTCTTTCCTATCTCGACATTTAAAAGGGGGTTCCCTCAACTGCTCGGCCTAAATCTGAAGGCATGTGATGCCCGTTTCAGAGTCTCCTTCTCCCCGGCCAGCTACAGAAGTCCATCCAGGTGAAGGGGCGGGGCAAGAATGCAAAAAGGGACAAACCTGAGAACTTTACACCTCACTGCCTCCACCACATACCCAGAACACTGTGACTGTAAAAATGTCCTGAGTATTTGTTTTAGTCAAGAAAAGAAAGTGGTAATTATAATGGCAAAAAACAATTTTTTTTTAAACACAAAATTATTTTGAGAAAAAGAGTGGAATGAAACAGGCACTGGGGAATAAAGAAACAGGACGCTATTAATAAGGACGTGAAGGTGAGGGTGAATACAAATGCTGGGAGGGTCTTAAGATTTATGACAAGACACTCCCTTCAAAACCCTGACATTGCAGCCTAATTTCTGATAACCTTCGAGAACAGGTCTACCCAGAGAACGGTGTCTAAAATGTGGAAGCTCAACCATCCCCCCAACTACAGAGAGAACTATGCCGTCCTAGGACTTATGGATCCTGAAGTCTCACAATCACTTGGCATCATTTTTGCCATAAAGTGAAATACAGCAAGACCTTTGTGAGAGTAACTACACAGCAGCTGACCGCGCGTCTGTGGAGGATGGTCCATGCCCTGGGCCCACCTAGCAGAGGGCTTGCGGAGCTCCACGTCTCTCTGCCTTAGAACATTACAGACTCCAATACAATTACGTGTGTGTGGATAAACACTGCTTACAGGGTTCCTTTCAAGTAGATAAATCAAGGAATGCTGAGTTCGGGAATTTCAAAGATCTACGGAACGTGCCCTCGCCATTTCCCTTAGGAAGGACCGCTGGCAGTGCTCTGGGTATCTGGTCTACTTCAAGACCGCGCCCGGAGCAGCGGCTGAACACAGACACTGCGGGCGAGCTGGAGAAGAGGGCGCCCCAGGCGCTGAGCAGCGCTCGCTCTCAGGGCTCCTTCCGACCCTTTGCACCAGCCAAGGAGACGTGGCACGGCACGTGGGCGGCTACCTTCAGACGGATGCTCTTCCGGTGGCTACTGTCTTTCTAATAATCCTTAGGGACCAATCTTGACAACCACGTGTGATGTGGAACCTCACCACCCACACGGCCAACATCACTAGATCTGACCACTACTCTCATCCTGGGGGGGGGGGGGAAGCGGGGGAGAGGCAGGAAGCGTGATAAAGCGAAAACTTTACAATGAACACAGGAGCGCCACTCTAAGCCCCCAACAGTAATGCACCCCAAATCATAATGCTGAAAACTAAAAAACTGGACAAAAATTAAATGGAGGATTCTTTTTTTTTTAATCTTTTATAGGACAGAAACCTTAGCTCATGTCTTCTGGTGTCATCATCTTCCACTGAGCTGCACCTAAAACACAAAGAACAAGTAACAAGCAACTTTGTTTTTTAAAGAACACGTAACAGTTTTGAAGGCATAAGATGAACTGTCTCTAAGTGGAAGTTAACTTACTTAAATAAGTATATAAAATGAAGCCATGAAAATCACCAGAAACATACAAACGCTAACTATCAATATTCTGAGTGAAAATGCCTAGGAGAGACTTGACCATGCAGCATATTATCACCAAAGTAAACAGCGGTGGGAAAATCACTACCCGTTTCACTCAGGTAGGAAAGCTGCACCTGTGGTGCCCTGTTTACAAGGCGCCACCACCTGAGGATGAGAACCACCTGGCGTTTATGTCAGTTTACGTCTGAACCACGAGGAGACGGGGGTACAGCGTCAAAGCTGGCCTATCGTATCACCTATCACCTTCCTGGCTGTAGTGCATCTCATGCCTTTAAATGGAGTAAACCCACCAGAAGAATGCTGCTACTCTGATTTTCCATTCTTGAATGCACCAAAATGTGCATGCTTGTTGTAATTAGGTGCCTGGGTGAATAAAAAAATCCCATTTACAATTTAAAAATATTATTTCAACCCCTAAAATCTGATGATTTTCCACATTCCTCAGGGAGACAAGCATTAATTTTACCACCCAAACAGAAAAGATTGCATACATTTCTGAAAATTCTCTGCTATCATGTTAAAAAATGCTAATTCCTTCGTGTTGCAAAGCCAAAGCGATTTACATGATTTTGTTTTCAATTGTTGCTAAATGTTTATCTACACATGCTGTCAGAAATAACCTTGTTAGGGAGGTGGAGCTGGTGTCTCAGCAAATCAGACCCCTTGGAGAAGGCGGCGAGTGGCCTGTGCCCCGTTTTCCTTTTTCTCTTTCCGCACCATCAGAAGGAAAAGTGAGAAAATAGCAGAAACATTAGTTAAATCCTGAATTATACCCCACAACCTACAGGAATTACCTCACTACACTGAAAGCTGACAATACTGGTAGAATTTTTTGATGAAATAATTAGGATCCTAATTATTAATAAAATGATAAACTTCTGGCTAGGTTTACATCTTTAACAAATAATTCTTTCAGTTAAAGACTTAAAGGAAGAAACGCAAGGTTGCTTTTAACTCTATATCGTTTACCTGACTTACCAGCACTGAAGACAAAAACTTTTAAAAATGGCTACAAATGCCTTGTTCACAAAAGACTTTATTACCTAGTGATGCATACTGAGAACATACAGAAATCTGCATGGTCCACCGTCACATGCAGTAGAACAATCTTCACTTTACAATAAGTGAGTGTCAACTGTTTTATGCAATAGACAACACTGTAAAGTCACATCCTTAAAGAAAAGCTTCATTTACAAAAGAAATAAAAGGTAAAGAAGCAATTACCGCTTTTAAAAAGCAGCTGCTTTGTTCAAGAGTGGAAGGTTTATGCCTGTATTGAAAGACAACATGATCACAAATAATGAAAACAATGAACAAATGAAAAACACTTTTACCATAAAGCAGTACACTTTCAAAATGACATACAAATAGTTAAAAATTTCACTATGTTGTCTAACTTTTCAATATGAGGACTTGCGGAATTAGGCCTCAACATCTGTTACTAGGGAATGAAAGCTACGCATCGTTTCTGTGTCACTAGGAACTGTATTTAAACAAAATGTATATAAAGTCTATAGCAAGTTGATTTAAAAAAATTAAAGTTAATAAGAAACAGTACACTGAAGGCGCTCTATCCATCAAGCGCATACTCTTCAAATTTTAAATGTGATGAACAGAACAGAAATTGTAACTATGCCACAGTTGCAATGCCAAAAAATAAAACAAGATCAGTTATCACACATGCAGGGAATTCTGCCACAAAGCTAATATCCCTCATTTGTCAATTGTTCCAATAAAATAACATCTTAAAACACCAGTGATGTTGATGGTTTAGCTTACCTTCAGTGTACTGAATGTTGTACACAACCTGCTTTAAAAGAGGAGACCATCCCTGCAGGCAGGCTCAAGAAGGAACAGGCCCCTTCGGCACTGACTACCCAGGGCATGCTGCTGTGGCCTGCACACACACACCTAGGAAAACGTGAATATAAACAGCATTTACGCTGGCCTTTTTACCTGGAGACCAAAACGAAGCCAAGTTTGCTAAAAATAAATCAACCACCCAGTATTACTGCTCGCTTTATAACAGATGCTTCTGTCTTTTATGTGAACTGCAACCATTTACATTAGCACTGTAATTCTGTGCAGTCTTGGCAATTAAAACATTTCTACAGTGAAATTTCACATAAGACACAAAACAGATTAACTAACATTTCTAAAAGAAATATCACCCTTGGTGTTAATTCAAATATATCATGCTTCCTCAAATTTGCAGGAGAAATATTTATAAGTTTATATACATTAATAAACTGCTGTGAAATTTCTTCAGTCTTTGTATTTAATTACTCAAACCCTTGGAGCTTCTTCATCTCGCTTAAATCTTCTCCTGGATGAAGGCATGCTGTAGGGCCTGGTTGATGCTAATCCGTTTAGCTGGGTCCAACATTAGGATCTGGTCCAACAAGTCCTTCAGCTGGTGCACTTTTTTACGCTGGTCTTCAGGAAGTCGCTGGCACCCAATCAAGTCAGCCAACAGGTCCTTAGTTGGATTAATGGTGCTCATGACAGTAACTTTCTCCTACAAATAATGTTTTAAATGTGTATCTCTAAATAAATTACTAAACATACACAACCTAAAACCTGAATGAAAAGGCCAGCCCCAAGTTAGCTATGACAGTTCAAACATCATTCTGTAACTTAATTTTATGAACAGATCAGAATGACAGCAGAAAGGAATTCTGAGAATTCAAAAACATAGTTAAGTGATTAAGGTCAGGATGGGGTGTGAACAAAGGCATGGAGGTCTGGAACAAGCAGCGTGCCCGCTGGCCTACTGCCAGGTGTGGGATGGTGGGGTCCATGGAGTCGTGAGGAGGGGGAACGGCTGAGGACCGCAGTCTTTCTGAGGAGTTAAATACATTATCTTACAGGTAAGAGGGCGCCAAGGAAGAATCTTTAAGCAGGGAGAGTAACACGCTCGGATTTGTTTTCAAAAAGACCACTGGCAGCAGTACGGAAGCTGGATGGGAAGCCAGACCAAGAGAGGGACCCAAGGAGAGAGAAAAGGGCCTGAATACGATAAAAATAAACTCATTGTACTAGGCAAACATTTTAAAATCTTTTCCATAACCTGACGTGTCTTATTCAGGAACTGGCCAACTGCAACAGGAATTATTTTTATTGTTTTAAAATACTCGCATCTCCTAGAACCACCCGGCACGCAATCCGTTAACGTAAGATAATCATCTAACGTAGCACACCTAAAGGACACTTACCCTCTCTGTTACTTTATCAACTTCTATGTACATGAAGTTGAGGTTTTGATCAAAATGTTGGTCTTTAAATACGCCTTTCCGAATCATCTGGCAATAAAACAGAACAGTTGGATTTTGAGCTCTTAGACAACACTGGTAGTCTGGTCTACCGATGACCCCAGTACACAAGTCACACAAGTGTTCCTGTTTAGTGTCTCTGGGTTTGCTTCCTTATTTGAGAATGATCTCCGATTCCTTGTTCTCGAGAGAATAACACCTTTGGAAAAGCTCAGACAAATGCTGTACTTAAGACTACTTAACAACATGAAGTTATATTTTCCCGGGCAGTGACTTAAACCAATTACAATAAATATCATGTTGTGCTTTCACTATTCAACACTGAAGACTAAGTGAGCAGAGACTTACATCAGTGGTTCTTAGGAAAAATACTACACAAGTGGGGCCTTCTCTCTTGGCAGTTAAGAAACCTAAGGACGTTTAAAAAATTATGTTCTAACAGCCCTAAAGTGATAGCAGGTCAGGCCTCGTTAAAACAAGTACCAACATAGCTAATTTCTGTGTTTCTGTCTAAACGAGTCCAACATAACAGAATTTGGACAGAACTTAAAAAACATAATGGCTTCTGACCTACAGGGAGAAAAATCTGTAAATCTCTCAGAAAGTCAGCACATAAGCTGAAATCATAAAAGCCTAAGATACGGTCTTTAGACATTTTTATAAATGCCTATAAAGTTCTTGATTTGTGTTAATCAAACAAACTAATATTACAGCTCAAGCATTAACGGTGAGTTTCACGTTAAAAAGATGTCATTTGCCGTGAGTTTTCTCGGTACCTTCTTCCTCTCCCAGCAGCTTCCAACCTCTATAAACGGACTGCCACCAAGTCCCCCGCTCATTCTCTGATGACTGAGTCCTTCTCTCCACCATCTGCCTACCTGGACCTGCATCTTTTCTCACTGCAGCTGTTACCAATACAGGTGTGCTCCCAGGAACCCTCCTGCTGCTCTGCCTATCACTGAATGACAACCAGTGGAACAAGGGAAGGACAGAGATGTGAAAACAGTCGCATGTATCCTCTCTCCCTCAGTTCCAATTCTACCTTAAACTATGGGCCCTACGCTTCTGCTTAATTCAGGAGAGTAAAGAAAAGCACAAAGGCAGACTTTAGACGAGAAAAGGAAAATGGGATTCTCTTATTCTCTCTTGACAGCTCTTGGCTGGTTAGAACCACTAATTTAAACACCAGAAATGAGAAGAGCTAAGGAATCAGAGTAGCCACGTGCCCACCTCTCAGAAACTGTTTTATAGCCACGAGAGATGAGTGTCAGCAACCACGAATCTGCCGGAGGCGCCACGAAGACCTCGGAAACAAGCTCCCACTAACTCCTACCTTATTTGGCATCTTTCCTTTGAGATCCATGGCGAGCTTCAACATGTGGTTATTGGTTTTGCCAGGAAATAAAATCTTTCCAGTGTAGAGTTCATACAAGGTGCAGCCTACGGACCACATATCTATACCATAGTCATAGCTTTTACCTATAACTGAAAACATAATGCAAATTTTAACGTATGACGATAAAAACAATCAACTACTGTTTACTTCCATTAACAGGGGAATCAACTTAGCTCGGACTATGTAACCACAGTCTGAGTACCTCACTTTCACATTAGCTTCATATTCTTTCCCACTAATTCTTTATGGGACTCTTCAACTTAGAAACCTTAAAAACATGAGGGCGTGGGGAAGCAGTGAAGGGGCAGAAGGAAGGGTGCATCTCTTCTATCCTTTCATTGCGCCTTTGGTGGAGGGCTCGCCAGCCTCGGCCAAGGCCGAGGAAGGGGAAGAACACAGGACCCAGACGGTCCACAGTGTGACAGGCCCTGAGGAAGTGAGAGCAGTCGCCCGAAGCCGAGGGCTTTCCACACCTGCCACAACCACGGCCATCCCACCTGAGGAGCATGAACTGGCTACGGTTCCCTTCCTCACGAATGACTCAAGCCGCTGCCGCAGCGCCGGAAAACACTGCTTAGACCGTCAGCGTGCCGCTCCCACTGCGCACGGCGGCCCAGGTCGAGGAGCGCTGGAAGGAACTTACTGATTTCGGGGGCGCGATAAAATCTACTGACAAGGTAAGGCGTTATGTCATTATCCGCCACATGTGACGCCGACCCGAAGTCGCAGAGCTTTAGAATAGTTTTTGATTCATTAACCTGCAAAACATTTTATAATTGAAGTTTAACTCACGCCGGGAGAAATTAAGACACATGATCAGATTAAAAAAAACGGCTCTGAGAAGTTATTCCCAATACTGAGAACAAAGTCACTCACTTGAAAATTCCTTTTCTAATTATTTTATAATTCAACTTCCTAATTGTGAAGAATTAAGAGCTCTCAAATATTTGATCATAAATTAGTAAAAGAACTTTCTTCAGTGAGGAAATAAGAGATAATGCCAAGTAAATTTAACCAAAGCTATTTAGGAAAGGGTGGAATAGTAACAGAAGGCACTGAAGCAAAGCATCTTCTAAAAACCCCCAGGAAACCCGAACCAATCAAGTTACTGCCTAAAGGAACACGAAGACGGTCACTGGGAAGAAATCAGACTTAGATTAACTTACAACTGACTTAAGTTAACTTTCGTTTGCCAGAAAATTACGATGGCAATGAAAGCAGAAGAATGATTCAGATTCAATTTGGACAAAAAGAGAATAAAAACAATTCTTCATCCGAAGCTGCTAGACCTTCCCAAATTTAGCACTCCCTTCGAGTCTAAAAAACATTAAATCCCTTAAATGTAAAGAAAGTATTAGGAAAATGTTAAATATATTTGGCAAGACGGATAAACAGGAGCACTGTATTGGTCATTTGTCTCTTTTCTCCTTTGTCAACACTTCCACATTCACAGCGACAGTGGCACCTTCTGAGAGAGGTTGGAGATGCTCCCATGGCTACTGCCACACTCATGAGCCGGAGCATGTTCAGGGTTAACAAGTGAAGGTAATCCACATTCCAGAGTCCCCACCCCCCTTCAAAAGAGACACACACAAATTCTGAGTTGGGACTTGAACTTGGCCTACTGTTCCCACCCCAAAGACACGTAACACTTTAAATAAGCAGCCCTGGGCAGTCTCTCCTGGGATACCATAAAGCCTGGTCAGTGCTACAGACTGGTCCACTACAGACGACATCCACGGAATTAAGATAATACAGGAAAAGTACTTTTAAAGTTTTTAAATATAAACTGCATTCAGCCACTTAAGGGTGCAGCTGCAGTAACCAGAGAAAACCCCGGGGCCACTTTAACATCTGAGTCTGCCAGGGGAGTGCTCGGGCTGGGTGACATGCCCTCAGCAGCCAGGGACCCACACTCAGGCACTTCCCTCCACGCGCCCGCGGGGAACGCAGCACTTCTGCCGGCCTGACGGCTGAAATCCTGGGCTAAAAGCTTTGGATTTTCATTAACAAACAGCGCCGCGTGGTTGAGGATGTCTGTTTGTTCCTTTCTCAGGAAGAAGGCCAAACTGTCTGAAACCCATGTGAAAACCTATACTAGTTTAGCACTAACTCAAAGAAAAATGAAGTTTTAAAAACAAGAGCTTCTAAGATGCTAACAAATGTCTTATTACTTAACCTCCATGGTGGTTACACAGATGTTCAGTGCATAGTTACCTTTACCTTATACATAGTTTATACATTCTTTGATATGGATGGTGTACTTCACAATTCAAAAAAGAGAGAGAAAAATTGAGGTAAAGATCAACTATGAAGTGGACTGTGCAGCCTACAGCTGACACTGTGGCCGCCAGTTCACTGGAATTACTCAGCCACTCTAACCTCAAGTAACATCAGAGATGCAGTACCTTCCTTTGAAACTCAGACCAAACGTACAAAATGGAACGCCTCATTAATGTGGTGGTCTGGAAGGAGATATTTTAAGATTTTTAAAGAAGAAGAGAAAGCGAAATCTGAACTAAGAGCTAAGTTACTGACAAGGAGTCCAAAACAAACTTTAATGGGATTGTATCTTTCTTAAAAACATGTGGAACATGTTATGGGCAGACGAGCTAGAATCCCCCAGCTGTGAACAGCCCCGACTCTGACAGCATGACAGAGAAAGGGCTGGGGAGGGAAGGGGCGCATACACACCAATCACTCCATTGTAATGAGATGTGTTTCTAAGTTTCAAAAACATAAGCACTGGGAAATCTGCATGTACCACACCAGAAGGCACGAGCTAG
Organism: Pseudorca crassidens; assembly: GCF_039906515.1. Lineage (NCBI taxonomy): Eukaryota > Metazoa > Chordata > Mammalia > Artiodactyla > Delphinidae > Pseudorca > Pseudorca crassidens. The sequence goes on along the minus strand of NC_090305.1, from coordinate 2,624,813 downwards.
GAGAGGTCAAGACTGGGAAAGGCTCCCTTCCATACAAGGCCCAAGAACGACCGAGCTTTCCTGGGTGTGGCCGCCAGAAGCCACAGCTTCTAAAGCATGAAGAATAAATGAAAAAGAATTATTCCTGGACACCCTAAACTCAACCCCATGCATCTACTTCAGAGAGGGTAACTCCCTTAAACGTCCCTCGCTCTGTCAGTCTATAAAACTAGAGAACAAAAGACTGTGAACACTCCTTATTTCAAAACAGCAACACTGCAGCATTTCTCCAGGTACCCGAGGAAGCCCATCGTTACTACCTCAAAGCATTCTGGAGGTCTGTGTGCACTCATCAAATCCATCAATCAACAGGAAAAAATTGGGACAGCAGCCTACTTCCTCTCCATACTTTACTATAAAATTTCATGGCCCAATTTCTAGAAGAGTAAAAACTGGCAAAGTCATTTGTAATGGGTAATGCACTGAATTATTCTTCAAAGGTGTCATTTCTAGAACACAGTGGTGATCACATTATAGTAGAAGTTATATGGATATAACAAGGCAGCCTGATCGTTTGACTTACCAAGATATTGTCTGGCTTGATATCTGCATGGAGGATATTGCATCTTTTAAGGAGTTTTAGTGCCAAGAACAACTGCTGACTATAGGATCGTACAGCCTTAATATGAAGGCCAACATCCTTACCATATTTTTTTAACACCTCTCGTAAATTCATACTTTTAGGAAAGAAAAAAACAAATAAAATTAGGGTTAAAATGCAAAGTGGAAATTAAGGAAGGCAAAACCATTTTCAAGCATAAAGTAAAATCAAGTTCAAAGCATGAATTACAATGAAAACACTCTGTTCAAGAACCCCCTCCCACGGCCCAAACGTTTGATAAATTATCCTACATTGAAATGGGAGCACATGAAACTGTGTGTACACAACACAATTTTCAAAATGAAGAGAAGGGAAGGTATGCAGTGCTAAAATTCCTACTGATGTGGAATGGGCTTCCGCTGGAAAGCATAAACATGAAGCCACAATTCTGAAGGGGGATGTCATATTCCTCCTCCACTATTCCCATTTCTTTTCACTGTGGCTTAATCCTTTCTTGAAGTACTTAATTTTCAGAGAACTCTCTGCTGAGCTGAAGGCCACACGAGGTGAGCGTGTGACACACAGTACACAGCCAATCACTGTTTACACATTAACAACTGTCAAGAAGCTAGGTCTTCACCAATAGTTAAAAACACATCAAATACCCAGAACATTTATCACGGCATCTATCTGAACTGAGGTTGGCAACGGTGAAGAGGCTGAGTTTTCAGGGTAATGTACAGGTTTTGACACTGTACCTCAGAGGCTCAAACACGAGGCAGAGATGCTGTTTGTGATAAAAGTGTCTGAAGAGTCGCAAACAATGAAATTTGTCATCAGGATCAGCATCGTTCAATTTTTTCAAGAATTCTAGTTCTTTTAAACCAGTTTTTTGCCTGAAATGAAAAAGAAAATTAGGTCAAAATTGGATACATCAAGAATTTAGGAAAACTATGCAAACAATAAATGCTGGAGAGGGTGTGGAGGAAAGGGAACCCTCTTGCACTGTTGGTGGGAATGTAAATTGATACAGCCACTATGGAGAACAGTATGGAGGTTCCTTTAAAAGCAGAACCTACCATATGACCCAGCAATCCCACTACTGGGCATATACCCTGAGAAAACCATAATTCAAAAGAGTCATGTATCAAAATGTTCATTGCAGCTCTATGTACAATAGCCAGAACGTGGAAGCAACCTAAGTGTCCAGTGACAGATGAATGGATACAGAAGATGTGGCACATACATACAATAGAGCGTTACTCAGCCGTAAAAAGAAACAAAATGGAGTTATTTGTAGAGACGTGGATGAACCCAGAGACTGTCATACAGAGTGAAGCAAGTCAGAAAGAGAAAAACAAATATCATGCTAACGCATATACGTGGAATCTAGAAAATGGTACAGATGAACCGGTCTGCAGGGCAGAAATAGATACTGAGAACAAACGTATGGACACCCGGGGGGAGAGCCAGGGTGGGTGTGTGGGGTGGGATGAATTGGGCGATTGGTATTGACATATATGCCCTACTATGTATAAAACAGATAACTAATAAGAACCTGCTGTATAGCACAGGGAACTCCACTTCGCTGTACAGGAGAAACTAACACAGCACTGTAAAACAACTATACCCCAATTTAAAAAAAAAAGAATTTAGGAAAACTAAATAATATGTATTTATTTAGTGATGTGTTTAGTCTGTTTTTTTTTTTAAGTACTAATAACAGAACTGTTGAGGAACACAAGTCTCTATATCATTCACACAATACTTTACTCTTAGCCAAATACTGTTTTCATGGAGTTAATTTCCAAAATAATCAATGAACAAAACAGAAACATAGAGGAATAAACCCACCTTGCTTGAACGGAGATCAATCTTGCACATTTTATCTCAAGATGTCTTGATGTAAATATTATCCTCTGAAATTCTAGTTATAATTTGTCAATAGACTAGTTTAAAATTAGTGTCTATAATACAGCAGCTGGGGACTTCCATCAAACAAACTTTCTAAGCCTAGGCAACCTAAGACTTCAGTATAAACCTAAACACTTCTTTCTTGCGTTTCCAAACCAGTGCCAAGTTGACTTTAATGCCAGCTCAGTGTGTGGCACAGATTATGCATTAACGCACACGGGTATGCAATCACCTCCCTGCTCATAAGGAGAGGAGGCAACAAAGATACAGATAATTCCCAGAACTATCTGATTCGACGCCTTTTGCAGGCCACCGTATGCTCAGTGACACCTGATCAATCTGCCCTTTTGATTTCTCACCTTTCGGCTTGAGCTTAAGCTGTTCACAGCAAAGGACGGTCGTAAGACAAGCGGTAGGCGGAAGGAGTCTGAGCTGACATCAGTGCACAAAGCAAGTGCTGAAATGCACTGAAATGAATTAAATACAATCAGCCTACGGCTCGAGAGCGTCTCACAGAACAACACGTGACGATCGATCAAATACCCAGAGCTGCTCTGTCGCTTTATAAGCCCAATACCTGTCCTACGCAGACTGTGGTCACTATTTAAAAACAGGCTTATTTGTGAACACCCGCGAAGGTGTCGGTGAAGGTTTTGTTCTGTGTCCTGAACTTACATGAGCTCGTTGTTCCGAATGATCTTCACGGCCACCTCCTGGTTGGCCCTCGCATTATCCCTGGCTCGGACCACGTTACTGAACACGCCTTGACCCGTGTAGCCATACACGTTATAACGCTTATCCAGGACTTCACCTATGTTCACACCTGAAAAGGTAAGCTAAAAGATTAGAATTCTGACCATAATAGACTACTGCACAAAACTGTGAGATACACATCAGAAAAGTCGAAAAGTAGGATACACAGTGCAGTCACTTAAAAACTGTCAAATCCCTGCTGCGTGCTTGGCTTCCTGGACACCATGCAGACTCAAGGCCTCGCCCCCGTCGTGACCCTCTTGCGTAATGTGGTTAAAGCTGCCGGCTGCCAACCGCTGCAGGAAGACTTTCTGCTCTCCTAGCAACTGCTGACGGTCCTAACACCGAGGAAGGAAGAACTGTGCTCACTGCAGGGTCTCCAGCTGCAGTCTGCGTGGCTGGCACCCCTTCCCTCTGGAGGATGATCTCATGGCTGAAAATAACTCTGAACAGATTTAAGCTGCACATCAAGTCTTCACCTCACTTCAATTTGTGATGCTTCTGGGCTGTAACATGGGTTCATGAAGCTGCTAGACGTGCCCCACTTTTGAAGTGACGGCACTGTGATGTGACTTTCAGAGTCCTCCCAAGTGTGAAGGCACTAGGCCACGTACTTTTACAAGCTGTTACAATGAACTCTAAAATTAATAAGAACTGTATTGAAAAAGGATAGATACATGTATAACTGAGTCACTCCGCCATACACCTGAAACTATCACATTGTTAACAACCATGCTCCAATAGAAAATAAAAAGTTAAAAAAACAAAAACAAGAAACTGTGATCTTACGATAATAGCCTTCTGCATCAGTCCAGTTATCCCTGAGGTTGGGATTCTCTTTGAAATCTTTTCCAATGCCAGCAGCCCGCAGACGCGCACTCTGAAATTAAGGCAGCAACATGAGCTATTTAGCCACCAAACGGGCAGACATTTAAAGCACTTCCTTTAAAAGAAAAACAGGTAGAACCAGCTAAAATTTGATAACATTTTATGCCAACTTAAATAAACTTGTACTATGACTTGTGTAAATGCAACACAGCAGAAACACGATTATCTAAGTCTCCTGAATCACAATAATGCTCAAGAAAAAAAGTAACAAGTTATCTTCACATTTCTTTTACTGCCCTAGTCACGCAACACCCCCTCCCTGTCTCCTCCCATCTATGGGTGAAATGTCACTGGCTGTGTTAGAAGATGAGTTTAAGAATATCTGGTACTTCTGAAGTGTCTTCACTACACGTCACTCACATCACTCTCCATGACACCCAGAAAGCCCTTCAACATCATCCAGGTGGATGATGGGTGCCAATACTTGAACTGGCTCAAAATCATCTCACGCTTTCTTAACCCATCTCTTTTGCGTGCTCCTGTGGCAGCACACCACACAAGGGACACGTTACTTAAGCCAATCACCGGTGTCTTCAGGGTCCTGGACATCACTGCTTTATCCTAGTCCATTTTTAATCTCCCTGTCACATGTTTATCTCTCCCACCTCCCTTCACCAAAGCCTCTGTATTTCTCACGTTCTTTTAAATTTATGATGGAAATGGTCTGCTACTTTTGAGACCATTTTTCAAGAAAATCTTTTCAAGAAAAACCACTGATAAAGTGGCTAACGGTACAAAATTTCTCAACCCACTCCTTGTAACATTTCCAACTCTTCCATGACTTCTATTAGGCTCCAAATCCTTAAGTTCCCAATCGCCTACAATGCAGAGGCCCAAAGTGGACCCTAGGCCTGAAAATTACTGATGTCACCTGGTCTCCCCTGACTGCAGCACACACACACAGAGGCTTGTAAAGCCAAGCAGCAAGCTGTTTAAATAGAAAATACCTACGCGTTCAAGTCATCTGCTGTTTAACTGTATGAAGCCCTCAGACTGCTCTGCTGTACTTGTCTTAAAATTTGATTTAACTTCAGACAGAGAAAAGATGCCAAACTAGTATAAAGAGATTCTAGATACACTTCACCCAGACGGTCCGAATGTTAGCATCAGTTTGCTTTATCCTTCTCTCTCTCTCTATGTATATACCACTGAAATACGTATTTGTTATATACCCTTTTCTGATTAACAGTTCTGTTTTTATGACTTAAAATTACTCACGTCAAAATATGCAGCAAACATATCATCAGATTCTGTGAACATGTCGGGCGCCAACAGCTTCTTCTGAGATGAACCTTAATGGAAATTAGCATTAATATTTGAAAAATGAAGAGATGCAAATGGAAACACAAATAATATATCAATGGAAAATCACTAACAGCAATTCTAACTTCCTTTTCCTCTTGCACATCCGTTTTTCACCAATATCCAGCTTACAATCACTCTGTGACACTAAGACATATGCAGCTATCCACTTTTTACTGAGAGTGCGCTTCAGAAAGCTGAAAGACCTAACAGCGGTACTTCCACTAACGCTGAATTAATATGCTAGTAACTAAGCAACGATTAGGTATTACAAGGGATGCTCCTCTCTAAACTGCAATTTCTCTCAGAAGGTTAGCACCCCGCACTATGAGTACAGATCTGCGTATTTCTCTCCTAAAACGCCTAATGGCCCCATTAGAACACTGGGCAAAAAAATAAATGTAAGGAAAAAAGAATGCAACAGCCTTAACCATACGAACACATGCCCGACCTCATACGCCCAACTCAAACGCAAATTAAAGTCACAATGAAATACCATCCTATGAGACTGGCTACAAATCTAAAAGTATGACAACATTCTGTTAACAAGGCCCTGGGTAAAAAGCCCTCAGACATGGCTTGTGGGATGGCAAAACTGTATAACCTTTACAGAGGGGATCTGGAAGTATAGAGCAAAATGACATATTCATTCAGACCCAGAAATCCCACTTCTATGAAACCATTCCAAAGACACAGTAACAAGCAGGAAAAAACGACTTAATGCACAACGCTATTATCATTGATGCTCCAATCAGCAGCCAAACATCTACCATTAGAAGACTAACTGCATAAACTACGGCACACTCATCACACTGTGGGAATACGCAGCTGTAAAAGGGAACGAAGGTCATTTCATACAGATGAGTATGTATAATATTTTGTGTGCATGTGTAGACAGAATATAAACACATGCATGTATGAAAGATGTTTTAGTGATTTTTTTAAAACTCAAAATATTCCTAAAAATCAAAAGCAAATGAAAATAAGCCTAAACCAAATCAAACTGGTGGTATAACCGCACAGAGAACTATTTCAAAAACCTTTAGAACAACACAGGTTTGTATACATCTTGAAATACATCCTAAGGACAAAACCATTACATTTTCAAACTGCATTCAGTACATTTAATACTGACAATCGCAGTGATAACTCTGCGTATGAAAGTTTCAAAATAACCTAAGTACCTGTGCTTATTAGGAACCAAGTTTTTCTACTGTAAAAGAGAGAAATACAAAGTCAAGAAAGTTAATAAAAACCCTGTAATCTCGAATGTGAATTGGCAAATCAGTATGAACTCCTCCTTTCCAAAAACGTATGTATTTCCTAGTTTGGTCCGCTGAAAAGGCCCAGCAGCAATGGGCACCCCTAAGTGCCCTGTAGTCTCCAACTGGCATTTCCTACCAAGTGGAACCAAGGATCCCTGGAATAATAACTGATTCTGCTCTGGGGCAAGACACACACAAGGTGAGCCTATGACGTCTTACTGCCTTGGAACAGGAGTCAGCAAACTACAGATGGGGCCGAATTTGGCCCCTTGCTTGTTCCTGTATGGCCCTGACACGTGAACACCTCGTGAACTTCAGTCCATCAAGCGTTTTGGGAACGTGGCCATGCTCATCCATCTGTGCTGGCCCAGCTGCTCTGCACCACGAGAGCAGAGCTCAGTAGTTGGAACAGAGAAAAAAGTCTAAAATAATTACAAAAGCCTAAAATATTGGATATTTTACAGAAAGCCCCTGTCCCAGAAAGTAAAACAGCCATGTTAAATAAATACTGCAGGGTTTGCCTCAAAAAGACACCAGAAACCCACTTAAAAGGGGCTCCCTCCTCGTGTGAAGAGAGAACAATCTAAGCTTCAAAAAGAAAATGGCAGCAGTGGATCCAAACAAGAGCATAATGACACCAGAGAGTAAAACCCAACAAAATACCCAAAACCTCGCTGCTCACCTCTGGAGGCTGCTGGGGCACCAGCTCTATGCCATGCTAAAAACTGGTCAATAGCGAAAATAATCAAGCATTTAACCTGCCTTTCCTGTATGAACTAGATTTTGGGGTAACCAAAGAATGGAAACCTCTTCTTTTACAGAATTAGAGCTAATAATTCAACAGGAATGATATTTTGAAAATCACCACTTTGGAAACCCTGCCGCCCCCGATGAAATAATGGATCTAAGTAGGGACCATCGATGGCTGCTAAAAGCGTGAGGCAAACAGCTGAACAGAAACTTCAGTGGAATATCTTACCTAAACACACAACCTCAGTGCCAATAAAAACAGGGACAGCCACACCACACCTACGTGCCACCAGATGTGATATAGAAGTACATACCGCCAGTTAATGAAGCATTCCTGCCCCAAAAAATTAAGCCGACACCTATTCAAGTCTCTAACGCTAACTACTAGTTTTCAAGAAATACGGAGAGCGGAAATAAATGACACAAGAACGTGGCCAGACAAAATCAGAGTAGAGAAGTTCACAGGACACAGGCCCTAGCACCTTCACAAGTAAAGGGGGGCGTCGGGGGGCGGGGGACAGACCACACCACAATGAGAAAACTATTAAAAAAGAGACTTCAGAGATGTATACCCCAAACATAATGTGTATCTTATTTGGATTTTGACTCAAACCAACCAACTTTAGACATCAGATATTTAAAAATTATCAACTTTATCAAGTGTAAGTAATGTTTTTTAAAAGGTCCTTATCTAGCAGATACAAACTGAAGTATTCCCAGATGAAATCAAATCATGGCTGGGATGTGCCTGAAAATAGCCTAGCAAGCCAGAGCGAAGGCGGTGAGCACGCGCGTGGGGTTCAGGGCGACACTCAGGTCACGCCTGCTCACGGGGAGCAGTCACTGAGGCGCCCAGGGCCCTGCCGTCCTCTGCAGTTTGTTGCAGAAGCAGCATTCCTAGTCCCCCATCCCACCCCCATCCCCAAATAACCTCCCTCCTTAGGAAGTAACAGGGCTGCAAATTCAGAGAAAAGCATGGTTGAAACAAAACTGCAACTGACTCACCATTATTCTGTTCGACTGTCATGAGATTATGCTTGGCCTTGACTGAGGCCTCAAACGTATCAACGTTCTCCCGTTCATACTCCTTGACGTCGGCAGCGACGCGTTCCAGGACGTCCTCCGGGGAGGGAGAGCGGGTACGGGTGCTGCTCTGGGGGCTGCTGGGCTCAGATGGCGCGGACATGTTGCTGTCCTCAGCAAGGTATTTGTATTTCTGCGGTAACGACACAGAGTGTTACTGTCACAACATCTGGTGCTAAGAGGGCCTGAACTGAAAAGTTAAGTGTCAAGTAATGCTAAAAAAGTTTTAAAGGTATTGAAGTCTTAACTGAATTAGATCCACAATCCCTTATATGTAATTCCAAATCCACAAAACTCTGAAAGCTTTGCTATGTCTGGTGCACATTCATTAGGTGGCAAAACCTGCGCTGCAGAGATGTGATGCTCTGAACAGGCTCACCTTCCCCAGTGTGAACACGATACGCCTCACTCACTGCAAAACTCTCCTAGTGGCTGATAATGGGGTGCTGTGCTAGACCCCATTGATGGGGCAAAGGAATATACATATATGCACCATATTACCTTTCTAACATTCACATATTTCTGAGTTCTGAAGCACATCTGGCCCCAAAGGTTGGAGATAAGGGATTGTGGACCTGGGTAAGAACAAAAAAAGATTCAACCAAGTCTTTAGGGATATCAGTTTAATAACAGTTTCATCAGTGCCCCACAAAGGTAAGTTTCCTCTGGAATTCTAGTTATGCCCTATGTACTCAGGTGATTCAAATTCTTCCCCTCACTCTGAAATGCTGTGGTTGCTCTCTCTGTTTACACAAGCTGCTACGACTGTCCTTTCCTTGTCTGCTGTCCTCCTAACAGCACCCAAGTATGTTTCATATGTTCCAGAATTCTTCCTCTCAGCTCCATCACTCATCCCCATCACATGATGGTGAGAGAAGGCGCTTTACAGGGACCACCGTCCTCCAAGGCTGGAGTAGCCAGGCCTCATCTCAGGATGGCAGGGAGAACCGGCAGCCTTCCCAGGCAGCTCACCTTACCATTAGGCCTGAGTTTGACACCCTTTCCCACTCAATCCCTGCATCGCTCGGCTCTCAAGGAGTCTTACAATTATTGAGATGTTCCATTTAAACGTTCACAACTGCATTAGAAAATGTGCCATTTTATTAGGCATTAAAAAACCTTTCCCACATATTAACAGGCTATTTATAAGTTTGAGCTAAAGGAAATTCCTCCAATTTATACTCACTTATGAGGGTTTTCTTGTTCATCAACTTAAAGAAAAAAAAAAGAAAGCAAACTCCAAATTTTGTCTTATAAAAGAGGTTTATATCAGAATCCCATGTATAACAAAAAAGATTAACTGTTTCAATTTTATTAAGGAACCACCTTCCTTTCAAGACCTATTCAATTGCTACTATTGTCACTGCATTGTCAAAGTAAAAATCCTTAATTTTGTTACAATAGTGGTGAAGGAGTGTTGATCAACATGTTCCTGAAACCACGCACCTGAACAATGGCCTGCCTTTGTATTCTTCTCTGTTCTATCAAGGCTTCTTCATCTTCCTCCTCAACATCGAAGTCTTCAAGGCTTAGAAAAAATTACACACATCCGTGTAATTAACTTCAAACACAGAGACTCCAAAAGCATTACGTTTATACATTTTAAAAAAATAAAAGCTGGAAAATGTAGGTCATCAGTACATTGAGCAAAAATCTTAAGCCACCCCACTCTATCCTTGCTTTCGAACTGTCCTGGTTTGGAATCCTGGCAAGTAACTTAACCTTCTACGTCTCATTTTCCTCCTCACCTGTTTCATAGCACAAAGACTGGGAACAAAAGAAAGATGCCTAAGTTTAAAAGTCATCACTAGCTGTGCCTTGTAGTAAAGTCATTTCATCTCCGCAGCCCTCGTTTCCACACCTATACAACAAGAGGGGGGCTGGGATACACAAGTAAACTGCTACCTTTTCTGGGTCACAGAAGCCTTTGAGAGCTATAGATCCTTTCCCCACCCAAAATGCCCAGGTAGACATTTGCACACAATCTGAAGGGAAAGTGGCTCTCCCTGCAAACACTGCCCCGAGCGGTTCAGATGGTCCCACAAGAACCCCGCACTCTTCATGATCGCTCCTAGCGCAGCCCTTTCTACGACCTGCTGGGTGTTCACTGCAGAGGTGTAAGCGACCTGCACTTGGAAGGTACCAGGTCTGCGCAGGACACTTTCCCTCCACTCAGCCCTCTTCTCTCCCAGCTCCAACCAGGGCTCCTCAGCTCAAGCGCTGCTAACACTAGGACGGTTCTGTGCGGTGGGGCATATCCTATGCACCGGAGGATGCAGAACAGTGTCCCTGGCCTCCCGCTACTAGATGACAACTAAACAGGTCTTCAGGCATCACCAAAACATCCCAGGGAGGCAAAGCTCCCCCCGCTGAGAACCACTGCTCTGAATTCGTCTCACTTGTTTTTGAGATGTGCCATTTAGACAACGAAGTTTGCATTAAAAACTGTCCCCGTGAGTTTATTAGGCTGAACATTTCTGCATTTTCCACACTATAACAGGCACAGCAAGTGTGTACCGTTTACACAAAATGCAAAGTCTACACTTAGTAAAAAAAAATCCCCCCACCAAAACTGGTAACTGAGATTGGCAGGATACCTCTATGGTTCCTAATGAAAATACAGAAGGAAAGGCTCGTGATAAAGTGACGGCCCATATTCACCCCAGCCAAACCCAAATTCAGACAACCATGACCTCTGTCACATAACCTATAAAACCTGCACAGAAGATGAACTTAAATTCAGGGTCAAATTAATGTATTTGCTTAAAATATTCAGAAGGAAATTAAAGATTTCCAAGTCAAACAGTGTTTCTCTGATTTGGAAAAAGGAAATTATAGGAAAGTTCCGTTCTTACTTATCATCAGATGAAGATTCCTGCTCAACTTTCATTCCTTCAGAAAGACTTCCTTTAAATTTATCTTCCTTTACTTTGCTTCTGCTCCTACGTCTACGACCACCCCGTGACCGAGACCGCCTTCTCAGGCGTGATCTGCTCCTTCGACCTCTGTCCCTGTTTGAGGAGAAGAAGAAGACATATTTTAAAGGTCAATTAAAGCTGAGGAGGCTGTGAGTTTGCTGGGCGTAGGGGTAGTACAGGGACTCTCTGTACCTTTCAAAAGTTCAGCTCTGTTGTGAATCCAAAAGCGTTCTAAAAGTCAAGTCTTTAAAAACAGTTAAAATTTTTAAACAAAATTAACACACCAACAGTAAGATATGGATACCCAGCCTAACTGACGACAACTAAACCACAGCTACTCTTCTCATCAACTACAAAGGGGCGCGAGGGAACTGTCGGGCTCTGTACCTCGATGGCAGCTGTGCAACCACACATCTGTCGAAACTCACAACTTTACAACAAAAAGGGTGAATTTTACTTTATGTAAATAATATATCTCGATAAACTTGATTTTTAAAAAGATCACTGCTGAATAAAGTACGGGAAAGACAAAGGTGACAGAAATTATAAGTCTAGTTAATACGGCCCTCAGACATTGTTATAAATGCCCTGTTAACCAAACAGAAAGTGACTTCAGAGTGCAAGTATGAAGGTGGGAGTCTGTGTGCGACAGTGCTGTGGGACCCCAAGAGAAGGCCGTGAGTCTATAGAGGGCTGATAAACTAGGTTCATGTCACATCTGACCATGTTTATCTCAGACTTCTTCTGAAAACTTACTAAAACAACATTAAAAGGAACAATGACAAAATAAAACCTTCAGTCAAAGACAATGTGAAGAGATGTGACAACAGATACCAATAAAAGCTTGAAACATGCAAAGTGGACAGAAAAGCAGCAGCAGATCAAATCTAAATCTTAGTCCAATAGGGACACACAAGGTAAGTAAGAAACAAGTCAGTGCCTGCCACAAAGCCCCAGAAAGTCTCAAGATCTGGAGATACTGTATCCTCTGAAGGATGGAGTACAAGGGAAAAGCTAAAGAGAATTGGCTGAAATCCTTTAGGAGGTATATTCCCCTTTCTGACTCAGTGGAGAATGCCACCAGCCGCCCCTCCCCACACTACCGCAGGAAACTTAATATTCACTTTACAGAGAGGTAGTGGTGGTTGTGAAAACTGGCCCACGGCACTGGAGGGCACTGCACTGGGAAGAGAAGGGTTAAGGGGGGACCCACATTATTTAGGACCAGAACTCTACTGGCAGCCATGTCTTACTCTCCAGCAGACGAGGAGATTCTGGAAAACTCACAAGCCCAAAAGGAAAGATCTACAGTCACTGATAACGCTAATCCGCCACCAAACTGCAAGTTCCAGGTTGTCCGAATGGAAGAAAGCTTCCATCTAGCGTTCTAAACCAGAATAGAAAAATAAATAAATAAACAGTCATCTGCGACTCTCCTGGCAGTCCAGTGGTTAGGACTCTGTACTTCCACGTCAGGGGGACCAGGTTCCATCCCTGGTCAGAGATCTAAGTTCCTACTCTCATGGAGAGGATAGGCAGATGAATCGGAATAGGCAGCAAGGGAGGATCCACCTGGTGGAGGAAAGTCCTCAAATGAAAAGGCAAACAAGCAGCCAAAGAAATCTGGGTAGAAACAATACACAGGGTAGAGGAGAGACTACAGAGAAGAAAAGCGCCACAAAATAGACTCATTATCATCTATGACATAAAGATGCTACTTCCATAAAATGAGAGTAAAATGTTACTAAAAAACAGCCAACAAGGTCTTGGAAATTTAAAAAATTATGAGTGTGCAGAAGGGAGAAAAACAAAATCAACAGAAAGGTAAGAAGGCAGATTGAGAAAGCTTCTCAAGACTGAAAGTAGAACAAAAGGACAAACATAAAAGATGAGCGAGAAACACATTCACAGAAAGAGAGACAAAATGAAAAGGCAGAGACTTCGTACCAGATGAAGGAACAAGATAAAACCCCAGAAGAACAACTAAATGAAGGAGAGATAGGCAACCATCCAGAAAAAGAATTCCGAATAATGATAGTGAAGATGATCCAGGACGTTGGAAAAAGAATGGAGGCAAAGATCGAGAAGATGCAAGAAATGTTTAACAAAGGCCTAGAAGAATTAAAGAACAAACAAACAGAGATGAACAATAACTGAAATGAAAAATACACTAGAAGGAATCAATAGCAGAATAACTGAGGCAGAACAACGGATAAGTGACAAGGAAGACAGAATGGAGGAATTCACTGCTGTGGAACAGAATAAAGAAAAAAGAATGAAAAGAAATGAAGACAGCCTAAGAGACCTCTGGGATAACATTAAACACAACAACATTTGCATTATAGGGGTCCCAGAAGGAGAAGAGAGAGAGAAATGACCTGAGAAAATATCTGAAGAGGTTATAGTCAAAAATTTCCCTAACATGGGAAAGGAAATAGCCACCCAAGTCCAGGAAGCACAGAGTCCCAGGCAGGATAAACCCAAGGAGAAACAAACATTACTGAAATCAACAAGGGAAAAATGACAAATAACATACAAGGGAACTCCCATAAGGTTAACAGCTGATTTCTCAGCAGAAACTCTACAAGCCAGAAGGGAGTAGCACCATATATTCAAAGTGATGAAAGGGAAGAACCTACGATCAATATTACTCTACCCAGCAAAGATCTCATTCAGATTCGATGGAGAAATCAAAAGCTTTACAGACAAGCAAAAGCTAAGAGAATTCAGCCTATCAAACCAGCCCTACAACAAATGCTAAAGGAACTTCTCTAAGTGGGAAACACAAGAGAAGAAAAGGACCTACAAAAACACACCCATAACAATTAAGAAAACGGTAATAGGAAGACAAATATCGATAATTACCTTAAACGTGAAAGGATTAAATGCTCCCACCAAAAGACACAGGCTTGCTGAATGGATACAAAAACAAGACCCATATATATGCTGTCTACAAGAGACCCACTTCAGACCTAGGGACACAAACAGACTGAAAGTGAGGGGATGGAAAAAGATACTCTATGCAAATGGAATCAAATGAAAGCTGGAGTAGCAATACTCACATCAGATAAAACAGACTTAAAAATAAAGGCTGTTACAAGAGACAAGGAAGGACACTACATAATGGTCAAGGGATCACTCCGAGAAAACAATTATAAATATTCACGCACCCAACATAGCAGCACCTCAATACATAAGACAACTGTTAATAACTATAAAGGAGAAAATTGACAGTAACACAATAATAGTAGGGGACTTAAACACCTCACTTACACCAATGGACAGATCATCCAGACAGAAAATTAATAAGGAAACACAAACTTTAAATGACACAAGAGACCAGATAGATTTAATTGATATTTAAAGGACATTCCATCCCAAAACAGCAGATTACACTTTCTTCTCAAGTGCACACAGAACATTCTCCAGGATTGATCAAAACTTGGGTCACAAATCAAACCTCAGTAAATTTAAGAAAATTGAAATCACAACAAGCATCATTTCCGACCACAATGCTATGAGATTAGAAATCAATTACAGGGAAAAGAACGTAAAAAACACAAACACATGGAGGGTAAACAATACGCTACTAAATAACCAAGAGAGTCACTGAAGAAATCAAAGAGGAAATCTAACAATACCTGGAGACTAATGACAATGAAAACACGACGATCCAAAACCTATGGGATGCAGCAAAAGCAGTTCTAAGAGGGAAATTTATAGCAATACAAGCCTACCTCAAGAAACAAGAAAAATCTCAAATAAACAATCTAACCTTGCACCTAAAGGAACTAGAGAAAGAAGAACAAACAAAACCCAAAGTTAGTAGAAGGAAAGAAATCATAAAGATCAGAGCAGAAATAAGTGAAATAGAAACAAAGAAAACAATAGCAAAGATCAATAAAACTAAAAGCTGGTTCTTTGAGAAGATAAACAAAATTGATAAACCTTTAGCCAGACTCATCAAGAAAAAGAGGAAGAGGACTCAAATCAATAAAATTAGAAATGAAAAGGAGAAGTTACAATGGACACCACAGAAATACAAAGCATCGTAAGAGACTACTACAAGCAACTCTATGCCAATAAAATGGACAACCTGGAAGAAATGGGCAAATTCTTAGAAAGGTATAACCTTCTAAGAATGAACTAGGAAGAAATAGAAAATATGAACAGACCAATCACAAGTAATGAAATTGAAACTGTGATCAAAAATCTTCCAACAAACAAAAGTCCAGGACCAGATGGCTTCACAGGTGAATTCTATCAAACATTTAGAGAAGAGCTAACACCCATCCTTCTCAAACTCTTCCAAAAAACTGCGGAGGAAGGAACACTCCCAAACTCATTCTATGAGGCCACCATCACCCTGATACCAAAACCAGACAAAGAAACTACAAAAAAAAAAATTACAGACCAAAATCACTGATGAATACAGATGCAAAAATCCTCAACAAAATACTAGCAAATGGAATCCAACAACACATTAAAAGGATCATACACCATGATCAAGTGGGATTTATCCCAGGGATGAAAGGCTTCTTCAATATACGCAAATCAATCAATGTGATACACCATACTAACAAACTGAAGGAGAAAAACCATATGATCACCTCAATAGATGCAGAAAAAGCTTCTGACAAAGTTCAACACCCATTTATGATAAAAACTCTGTAGAAAGTGGGCATAGAGGGAACCAACCTCAACATAATAAAGGCCATATATGACAAACCCACAGCAAACATCATTCTCAATGGTGAAAAACTGAAAGCATTTCCTCTAAGATCAGGAACAAGACAAGGATGTCCACTCTCACCACTATTATTCAACATAGTTTTGGAAGTCCTAGCCACAGCAATCAGAGAAGAAAAAGAAATAAAAAGAATACAAATTGGAAAAGAACAAGTAAAATTGTCACTGTCTGCAGATGACATGATACTATACATAGATAATCCTAAAGATGCCACAAGAAAACTACTAGAGCTAATCAATGCATTTGGTAAAGTTGCAGGATACAAAATTAATGCACCGAAATCTCTTGCATTCCTATACACTAACAACTAAATATCAGAAAGAGAAATTAAGGAAACAATTCCATTCACCACTGCAACAAAAAGAATAAAATACCTAGGAATAAACCTACCTAAGGAGATAAAAGACCTGTACTCAGAAAACTATAAGACACTGATGAAAGGAATCAAAAATGACACAAACAGATGGAAACATATACCATGTTCTTGGATGGAAGAATCAATATTGCGAAAATTTCTACATTACCCAAAGCAATCTAGAGATTCAATGCAATCCCTATCAAATTACCAGTGGCACTTTTTACAGAACTAGAACAAAAAATCTTAAAATCTGTATGGAGACACAAAAGACCCCGAATAACCAAAGCAGTCTTGAGGGAAAAACACGGAGATGGAGGAATCAGACTATATTACAAAGCTACAGTAATCAAGACAATATGGTACTGGCACAGAAACAGAAATATAGATCAATGGAACAGGATATAAAGCCCAGAGATAAACCGACACACCTATGGTGAACTAATCAATGGCAAAGGAGGCAAGAATATACAATGCAGAAAAGACAGTCTCTTCAATAAGTGGTGCTGGGAAAACTGGACAGCTACATGTAAAAGAATGAAATTAGAACACTCCCTAACACCATACACAAAAATAAACTCAAAATGGATTAGAGACCTAAATGTAAGACCAGACACTATAAAACTCTTAGAGGAAAACATAAGCAAAACACTCTGACATAAATCACAGCAAGATCTTTTTTGATCCACCTCCTAGAGTAATGGGAATAAAAACAAAAATAAACAAATGGGACCTAATGAAACGTCAAGGCTTTTGCACAGCAAAGGAAACCATAAACAAAACGAAAAAACAACCCTCAGAATGGGAGAATATATTTGCAAACTAATCAACAAAGGATTAATCTCCAAAATATATAAAAAACTCATGCAGCTCAATATTAAAAAAACAAACAACCCAATCCAAAAATGGGCAGAAGACCTAAATAGACATTTCTCCAAAGACATACAGATGGCCGAGAAGCACGTGAAAAGCTGCTCAACATCACTAATTATTAGTGAAATGCAAATCAAAACTACAATGAAGTATCACCTCACACCAGTTAGAATGGGCATCATCAGAAAATCTACAAACAACAAATGCTGGAGAGGGTGTGGAGAAAAGGGAACCCTCTTGCACTGTTGGTGGGAATGTAAATTAATACAATCACTATGGAGAACAGTATGGAGGTTCCTTAAAAAACTAAAAATAGAATTACCATATGACCCAGCAATCCCACTACTGGGCATATACCCAAGAAAACCATAATTCAAAAAGACACGTGCACCCCAATGTTCATTGCAGCAGTACCTACAATAGCCAGGTCATGGAAGCAACCTAAATGTCCATCGACAGACGAATGGATAAAGAAGATGTGGTACATCTATACAATGGAAATATTACTCAGCCATAAAAAAGAATGAAATTGGGTCATTTGTAGAGACGTGGATGGATCTAGAGACTGTCATACAGAGTGAAGTAAGTCAGAAAGAGATAAACAAATATCGTATATTAACGCATATATGTGGAACCTAGAAAAATGGTACAGATGAACTGGTCTGAAGGGCAGAAATAGAGACACATATGTAGAGAACAAACGTATGGACAACAGAGGGGAAAGCGGTAGGGGGCAGTGGTGGTGGAGTTTGGGAATGACATAAAAGAACCTGCTGTATAAAAATAAAATAAAATAAATTTAAAAAAAAAAGATGAGAGAGGGGGAAGTCAGTGTAACAATTTATAAGGTCTAATTGGAAAAAATCCAGAAAATAATGGGGGAGAAAGCAAACAAAAACATGAGAAAATTTCCCAGTACAGGCAGCCATAATCTCCCTGCTTTAAAGGGCCTATCTAGTGCCCCGCAAAATAAGTGGAAAAGAAGGAGCTGCTCATCAAGGCATTATTACAGTGAAATTTCGGAACACAGGACATTTCTTATAAAAAGAGAAAGAAAAAAGCAAGTCCTATAAAGAAACGCCCTCTTATCAGAGGAGGACTTCTGAATAGCAATATGGGAAGCTAGAAATCAGTGGAATAACAGTTTAAAAATTCTTAAGAAAATGATCTCAAACTAGAATTCTATTCCTTGATAAATCAGCAATGAGAATAACAGGCATTTTTTAGAGACACAGTTCCCCAAAATTGTCCTTTATGTTCACTTTCCTCAAAAAGCTATTGGAGATGCATTAGCAAACAAGGAGGTAAAGCAAAAAACTGGATACAGGAAACGGAATCACAACGTCAGAGAAGAACAAGGGACTCTGGAAAAGGGAAGCAAATCCTACGCAAACTACCGTCAGCTTGGAGCCAGAAGGCTGGGAGCATGAGAGTCCTCTCTTCCCCTCTCCCACCGACTGCTTGCTCTGGAATGAACGGTATGTATACGATCACAATGATTACATTAACCTCGACCATGTCCATCTGCAAGAAATGTGATGAAACTGGGCAGAAGAGAAACGTGTGAGGAACAGTATTAAAAAAACTAATGAAACCAAAACATATGGCAATAACTTAAAAAAATTTAGACAAACACACTATCAAGGCATTTCCACTTCTGAGAATCTAGTACACAAAAATATTCAAAGAGGGCTTCCCTGGTGGCGCAGTGGTTGAGAGTACACCTGCCGATGCAGGGGACGCGGGTTCGTGCCCCGGTCCGGGAGGATCCCACATGCTGTGGAGCGGCTGGGCCCGTGAGCCATGGCCGTTGAGCCTGCGCGTCCGGAGCCTGTGCTCCGCAACAGGGGAGGCCACAACAGTGAGAGGACCACATACCGCAAAAAAAAAAAAAAAAAAAACATTCAAAGATACATACATAAAGACTGGTTTCTACTGCTGTGAGTTAAAAGAGATCTTCACCCAAAGAGTCTTTCACGTCTACTGAGGACATCGTCTCCAAGTCGTGTTCTTAAGAGGACCAAATACAAGTTCACAGAAAAATAAATACAGAGCTGCAACTATGGAATGACAGGATACTCATTTATTACTGTGATCTAGCCTGCTAGTTAAAAGAAAAATCATAAGCCTAGTTCATTTAGTATTTATCTCGCTTTAAAACAGAGGAAAAAAAAGTCCTACTTAAAAAAAAAAAAAGATTGTGTTTTTAACGAACATGGATTTATATAAATTTGAAGGAAAACTCTATTAAAGAAAAATCAGTGTGTGTGAAACATCACACGTTGGTAATAGAAAACTATATGGCGTCACAGCTACAATTTTTCAGAGAAAACTGTTTGTTAAGAAAACCTACCAACTGAGCTTCAAAAACAGTCAGAGTTTGACGGATCAAACGGGTATCTTTACCTTCTCCGAGGAGACCGGCTTCTTCTTCTGGGAGATCGGCTTCGTCTGAGGGGGGAGCGGGACCTCCTCCTAACAGGAGATCTACTGGCTCTTCTTCGGGCTGGAGACCACCTACTGATTGGGCTGGCATCTTTTGACCTTTCCCGCCTACTGAGGATGTCATCTCGAGGTCGTGTTCTTAAGGAGACCAAATACAAGTTCAAAGAAGAATAAATCAAATCAGAATAAATGAATTTCTTCTGCATGTAAAGAACACTTGAAGAAAGGGCACATTAACCTAAAGGTAGTAAACACAGATTAATAAGTTTTATAACAAAAATTCAGATGATCACAGTGACATCTGGTGTTACGGCAGACACACAATAGAAGGTCTATTTCCTCTGGTCTCACAATTTGAAGAATTATTAAAGATTATTCATATTGTTAAAGCCACTGATTTTAATTTCAGATAAACAAATAAAACTTGCCCAAGTGAGTAATAATATTCCATTCCCTTGGTTTGAATACTGTTTTCTTTTTAAATTTTTGACATTTTTGCAATTAAGAGCCTTATTTTTAATGTATCAATTAAGAATAAAACCCCCCTTAAAAGTCAACATTAACCTCAGAAGAGGAAATACAGGTAAGAGTTTAGGGAAAAGGACAGTCCACCTAGTCATCGAAGTAAATATTGGTATAACTTATCTGGAAGGAAATGTGGCAGTTAACTTTCTAAAATGTAAACGTACATAATCTCAGACTGCAATTCCACTTCTATGAATCTATTCTAAAAGAAACTTAACACAGAACCAATGGATGTCTTTGCAAACAATCATGAAAAACTGGAACCAACCTCAACTTTCGTCAGTTTCAACAAGGGAATGGTTAAATATATTATGGTACGTCTACACTGTGAAATACCATGTTGCTATTATTGATATATGAAGAATTAAAAACGATCCTTATGTATTGTCACAGAAGTGTTTCATGAAAAAAGAAAATCACTGTTAACATAAATAGTATGAATCCTATTTTTAAGAAAAAAACGCATACATACAATTGTATGTGCATAGTAAAGGGGCTAGAAAGAGACAGTCTTCTTTGGAGTGGCAGCAGAGGAGGGATGGAAAAAGTGAATTTACAGGCTTCCAGCACGATTTAAATTTCTCTTTAATTAGCATGTATCTCTTCTGCAACTAAAAATAAAAATTTGTTTCAAATATTCAACTCTAGTCCTTGATAAACTCCTCCTCAGAATTTCCTTTTCAAACTGAAAGCAACAGAAAGAGAACAGGACCTTAAGAACGACGTCAGATAACACCAGCAACACTGTCTCCACAGAGCTGCAGGCAGAGCCATTTCATTACACTGCTTAGAAGAGTCAACAGGATCTCTTAAGATACAGCACTTTGAAAATAGCATTCTTGAAGCTTCTCAAAACATAGGATGATTTATTTAAACTTCAAGGCCAGTTCAGATTTATACCCATACACAGGAAACATTAACATGCAACAGTAGATGGCTAGGAATTCAGTTATCTTTGCATGGTATAAGCCGACATTCTTTTAGAAACTTGGTTGGTAATTTCTCATGTCTAATTACTGAATATAAAGACATTAAAAAATCAGTTTCTAAAGTAGCTTTTGGACTAATCTAAACAACACCCTCCCCTCTCCGCCAAAATCCCTTCTGTGCCTTTACTCATCAGTTCTATGACCCTAGGTAAGTTAGATAACCTCTCAATCTATTTTCTCATTTATAAATTAAGTATGACTTACTTCACTCTGTATTAAGTCAGAAAGAGAAAAACGAATACCGTATGCTAACAACTATATATGGAAACTAAAAAAGCAGTACTGATGAACCTAGTGGCAGGATAGGAATAAAGACGCAGATGTGGAGAACGGACTTGAGGACTCGGGGAGGGGGAAGGGCAAGCTGGGACGAAGTGAGAGAGTGGCATGGACATATACACACTACCAAACGTAAAATAGACAGCTAGTGGGAAGCAGCCGCATAGCACAGGGAGATCAGCTCGGTGCTCTGTGACCACCTAGAAGGGTGGGACAGGGAGGGTGGGAGGGAGGCTCAAGAGGGAGGGGATATGGGGATATATGTATACATATAGTTGATTCAATTTGTTGTACAGCAGAAACTAACACAACATTGTAAAGCAATTATACTCCAATAAAGATGTGAAAAAAAAATGATGACCAAAAAAAAATTAAGTATGAGGATCACTCCACTTCCTGAGAGACAATCATGAGAACTTATGAGAAAAGAACTGATGGACCAAATGTACATGAAATATTTTCATTATTATTGATAAAAAATAAAATCACTTTACACTATTCTTCCTAAACTTAAGAGGTACTATTTATTTTTTTCAATGAGATTACAAGTATATGAATTAGTAACAGAAAAAAACTTCCAGTTTTAATTTAATTATATTTTGGGGACCAAAAAAGACAACTGTAGTTCCAATCATATTGTCAGAATTCAAAATCATGTCAATTCAAAAGAATGGACAGATCACAATCCTTAAACTGATACCTCCATTTTTTAAATTGTCAGCCCATACTGTTCAAAGAACAATCCCTACTCTGGAACTATACAATCTCCTTACCCATAAAATGGGCACACATAGACTTATCAGCCAAATTACTTGGATTTAAAGGAGTGATTCTGCACATCAAATACTAAATTAAGAACTTTTAAAATGTCAATAAAATTAAAAATCACCTAGAGTCAAGATACTGACAAAAAAGTGCAAACATTAATATAGTTAGTGGACAGGGTTATACATAACACTATAAAACTCATTACCATCTCATTTTTATTGTCCACAAGTTCTAGTTTCTCCTCTGAAATCTGCTGCAATACAGCTTTGCAGTCAAGTTACCTTGGCGAAGAAAGGCGTCTCCGTTCAGGCTCCCTGCGTTTTCTTTCCAAGGATCGGCTCTTGGCTCTCCTACCAGGAGACAGAGTTCGAGAAGGTGACTTGCTTTGCTTAGACCTTCTATCATTTAAGAGTGGAGATCGACTTCTTCTTGACTTATCACGTTGTTTCGGAGACAAACTTCTTCTCTTGGGACTACGACCAGGTCTTCTACTGGGGGACCTATTTTCTTTCCCAGAGGAAGCATCTTTAGAGGGAGATTTAATTGGCTTCTTCTCTTTATCAGTTTCAGACCTTTTCGATTTTCTCTCTTTGGACCGTGACCTTCTGTCTTTGGATTTACCTCTCAAGTCAATTGGGGATCTAGATTTTTTGCCTCGATCACGACTTCTACTTTCATTTATAATTGGGGATTTTTTCCTATCTTTTGACTTACTTTTATCTTCAATTTTCACCTTGTCATCGGCAGGAGATCTGGCCTTCCCAATCTTCTCTTGAGAGCGCCTTCTAAGGGTAGGAGACTTGGACTTTCTTGCCTGATCTTGAGACTTGCTTCGTTTGGAGGGACTTTTGGACTTTTTCCTCTCCTTTGACTTGCTCCTCGTCGCCTTCTCTTTAACTATTTCCACACCTCCCTTACTTTTCTTTTTATCAGACCTATGTCTAGTCCGTTCTTTGGATCTGCTTTTACTTCGTTTTTTTGTACTATTTTTATTGTCCATAAGTTCAAGTTTCCCCTTCGTACTTGAAGATCTAGTACTAGACCTATTTCCATTTCGTGCCTTTTCATGAATCTCCCCCTCCTCTTCAGAGCCGGACTCATAACCTTGTAATATGAGCCCCATGCCAGACTGGACCTTTCCTTCCATTAACTCATTATCAAGTTCAGCTTTAATCAAGGCCCTCTGTTTCTCCAAGTCTTCCAGCAAAGCTAAATCATCAAGTTTAGTTCTTTTTGCTGGAGACATACCTTCTTTGTCAGAAGCATCAATAACCTCTTTTCTTTTGTGTTTCTTATGTTTATGCTTATGTTTATGTTTTTTATCCTTGTCTTCTTCTGAAGAATGTTTATGTTTCTTATGTTTACTTCTGTGTTTATGCTTCTTTTTTTTGTGACGACTGTGCTTATTTTGAGATTGGTCTTCTGATACTTCTCCATTTTCTTCATTTACACTCTTTTCAGAATTATCAGCATCTTCCATCCTATAAATGTATCAAACACATTTAAAAGTCACATCATTTATCAAGCATTCAGAATCATAACAAAATAATAGCAATGATGAAAAATACATCTCAATGGGATACAAGAAGTTAGTCACTGAAATATTTTATTTCAAAGGTACATGGCAAGAACTGAGTTGAACAGTGATTTAACTTTAATTTGTTTCTAATGGTTGAACTCAAATACCAGAAGTATTACAGGAAATACATAATGGGGGAGGTTAACATAATTATACTTAATAGAATAAGGAAGGGAATCCAAACCAGGTGCAACAAATTGTTAATGCTGACTTCCTTAAACAGTCACTCAAGTAACTTGGTTTTTAAACCAGCATTTCCCACCCAACTCAACACCAAAGGAACCCCCCCTCCCATTTTCTTTTTCCGTAAAACATTAGTAATGACATATATTGGGACACTCATCTCCGTCTCCGCTTGGATTCAGAAATATATATATATATTTAAATCTCTAGCGCCAATACAAAGCTGCGCCCGAAAGCAGCAGTCCCTTCATGCGCACAGGCGGCTGCTGGCTGATGCTGATATTGTAAACACATCCCGAGGGTTAAAAACTTCAAAGTTGGGCTTCCCTGGTGGTGCACTGGTTGAGAGTCCGCCTGCCGATGCAGGGGACACGGGTTCGTGCTCCGGTCCGGGAAGATCCCACATGCCGCGGAGCGGCTGGGCCCGTGAGCCATGGCCGCAGAGCCTGTGCGTCTGGAGCCTGTGCTCCGCAACGGGAGAGGCCACAGCAGTGAGAGGCCCACGTACCGCAAAAAAAAAAAAAAAAAAAAAAGGTGAGTAACACTGTCCTAAAGAATGAGTAAGAAATCAACCACAAGGGTTAAGGGGTACTTTAGATATAGGAAAAAAGATCAGTGTTACCAGGGTGTCAAACTTGTGGAAGAGACTGGTCTAACGGAGGTTAAGATCTCAAGTGGACCAATTCCAGATGAAAAGATATAGTATGGGATTCTGGAAGCACACGGTTGAGACAGTCAGAGGCTCAGGAACTGCAAGGTTAAGCTACTGGATGGATGGTCTGTAATGATACTGCTGTTATGGTCCTCCAGCCAGGTCTCAGTCTTCAATACACTTGGGGGATGAGGGGCGGGGCGAGCAGCCAACACAGCACAGCATGCTTGTGAAGTTACTCGCTCACAACAATGAGGGGGTGTGGAGAACATGGAGAACATACAACTACCACATGGCACGAACTTTGAATTTGGGGTGCCAGACTGCCAATGTCCGTTTCTGGCACTATGCACTGTGGGAAAGGAGAAAGTATTAAACGATGCTGCAGAGGAAGCCGTGTCTGCAGCTGAGTCAGGTTTCAGTCTGGCCTGACTTCTCTCAGATGTGGTATAAGAAGACACAGGATAGATGAAGTAGTGTTCTGGGATCATCAAATTTTCTCAGAGATTTGGAAAAGGAAAGTGTAATTTTTGTGTTTAAAAAAGAAAAAACCAACATGGCTTTATCAAGGAGGGGGGAAAAATCACAGATTTAGGGTGAAGATACAAAGACATTTCAACTTTGATCCTTGTATAGACTACAACCTCATACAGGTAACCACCTCCCTTCCCCAGAATCTCCCAGCCCACAGTCTAGAAGGTGAGCTATGTGTCGGTTTTTCTGAACCTTGAGTTACAGAGAGAAAAGCTTGAGAAAAACAGAACTAGGCTAATTCAAGATACAGAAGTAGGTACGGAGAACCTTTTTAAGGTCGGGAAGGGTTTTCAGGTATATAAAATCTCAGTGTCCGAAGTACAAAATTCTAGTCAATAAGCTAAAACCCAAACAATGTAGGGCAGCGGTCCCCAACCTTTTTGGCACCAGGGACCGGTTTCATGGAAGACAGGTTTTCCACGGACGGGGTAGCGGGGGATGGTTCAGGCAGAAACACGAGCGACGGGGAGCCACAGGGAGCCATGGGGAGCGGCAGATGAAGCTTCGCTCGCTCACCTCCTGCTGTGCGGCCCGGTTCCTAACAGGCCACGCACCGGCGCACCAGTAACGGTCCGCAGCCGGGGAGTTGGGGACCCCTGATCTAGGGAATTCCCTGGTGGCCCAGCGGTTAGGACTCCGAGCTCTCACAGCCAAGGGCCTGGGTTCAATCCCTGGCTGGGGACCTAAAATCCCAGAAGCTGCGGTGCAGCAAAAAACCAAACTCAAACCACCTGAAGACCCTCTAAGTATCCTCAAGAAAAAGGAGAGTTGGGTGGTAAGGTCTCCAGAGCCAGACTACCTGGGCTCAGTTCCTGGTCTCACTACTTACTAGTCATGTGGCCTTAGGTGAGTTTAAGCTTGCTGGAGAAAGGAGCAGTACCCACCTCAAGGCACGCGGTAAGGACAGCACAGTGCTGGTTAACAGACATCAAGGATAGCGAGGCCTAGCACAACCCTAGGGCCCCAAAAGTAAGTTGTGCTTATTGTTCAGACACTGGATAAATGTGCTCCCCACTGTGGATACTATGCAGCTGCAGACAGACACTAAGAGTGTTATTTTAAGGAATCCTGGCGGGAGCGAGGATCCTCAAGTCAAACGGCCTTGTTCCAACGCTGCCTGCAATGGGACACCTCTAATGTGACCTTAGACAAGCTACTCCCCTGGGCCTCAGTTTCCTCCACTGTAAAAACGGGGGACATAACAGTACTGGCAAATCACAGGTTTGTCGCAGCAATGAGTTCATACAAATTAAACTGTCACACAAAGTGCTCAAGAAGTACTGCCTCTGCCTATGTCCCCAGGACAGATGAGACTTCACATTCAAGGAGGTGGACGGGACTCGCCTAAGGGCAGGTGTATCTCAAGCTGATGAGAAGGCTGGTATTACATTCAAAGTCAGAGCTCTTGCATTTGCTCAAAGATGCTTTTAAAATGTCAGGTCATGTCACCACTCTGAGTGAAAACTGACTACTGTTTCCTACCTTATTCAGAGCAAAAACTTAAACTCTCTCTGAGTCCTATACTATCAGCCCAACCCGTCCACCACCCTGAACCCCTCGTTCCCTCCCACCCTCACTGCTCTCCTCCCACAGCAGGGGCTCTCCCACCAAAGGGCCTGGCACGCTTCCCCCAGACACAGTGCTGCTGCCCCTCGCCCACCTCAGGCCTTTGCTCAAATTACACTTCCTCAGCCAGGCCTCCGGGCCAGTTCCTTTTAACTGCTACCCCACCCTAGCCCACACAGATGCGCTTTCTCTGCTTAACTGCCCTCCACTTAATAGAATTCTTATTCATCTCTCCCTATTGTAACACAAGCCCTAAGAGGGCAGGATCTGAATCTGTTTAGCTCGATGCTCTATCCCCGAGGCCCATAAGACGATCTAAGCTAGAGCAGGTACTCAGTAAGTATTTGTTGTGTCAAAGAAACGATCTACATGGAGTAACATATAGAAACGGTATCACTGACTACAGCTGGTTTACACTGTCTGCACCCGCACTCGCAGCTCTTGACGGTGAACGCTTTTCACTCACTCACATCCCCAGTGCCCCATACAGTGCACGTGCCTATTTCTTGACGGCAAGACCCTCAAACGATTTAAATTTAACCACCTCCCGCAGAAAAATCTGCTCTTTTAACCCTTTTCCAACGCTTCCTATAATTTACAAGTCTTCCAAGGAGTTTCAATCAAAATTCTTAAGAGTTTACCCACAGGGGGCTTCCCTGGTGGTGCAGTGGTTGAGAGTCCGCCTGCCGATGCAGGGGACACGGGTTCGGGCCCCGGTCCGGGAAGATCCCACGTGCCGCGGAGCGGCTGGGCCCGTGAGCCATGGCCACTGAGCCTGCGCGTCCAGAGCCTGTGCTCCGCAATGGGAGAGGCCCGCGTACCGCAAAAAAAAAAAAAAAAAAAGAGTTTACCCACAGAGGAAGTAATTTCCTTCAAAAGAAAATCAAGCTCCTAAAGCCTCAGAATGAAGACTGACATCGCGGTTCCCAATGTTACTAAACAGTCATTCCCATGAGACCCCAGTTTTCCTTGTAACTTAATGAATGTAATTCAAGAAATAATGACTAGGCTGCTAATGAAACGCTACCAGTGCCTTAGGGCCAGCTAGGTTAACCTTAATAACTAACCCCAGAGTTCCCCTATACTGGGGTTAGGCAGAGAGCAGACCTTCAGCCTCCTCCGTTGATCTCTCAAGGCAAATTTCAAAGAAAATAACGAGTGAAGTCTGACTAGGTAAACCAGGGAAAGTTGAACTCAACGAATAAGTGAACTCGTAACATATCACATATAACGCACGAGCTTGTGCTAGGTCAGTTAATTTAGGTTCATTATCAACAACGTTCTTCTAAGCTTTAGGAAAATGTTTCTTGTAAAGAAACCTGATCATCTTCCTGGATGTGGCTCATATACAAGCTGCATACACATGACTTTATACTTTAACATTTACACCTGGCAGCCTAACACTGCACATTTAGCAGGTATGCGTCTACACTCAGCTGGTCTACAACAGGTGTGTCCTAAACCAGTACTTACTGAGAGCTGAGTAACAGCCTTCAAATCTCACTTGGAAACAAGGCTGAATTCAAAGTGCAGACAGTATGGAAGTGTTAAGCAGTATGCATTCACGTGTCTGGTTAAATACATTGTACAAGTTTCACCCTTCAAACAACCCAGGGGCATCTGGCACAATGAAAATAGCCATGGAACAACTTTAAAATAGTGACCAGTTACCAACCTCTAGCGTTATTTTAACTTCCTCTTTCACATATTTTTTTCAAAGAATATTCTTAATAACATCTTATTCGGGAAGCATTCAATTCATGCTTTGCAGTTGGGGGCAAGGGGGAGCAAAATGAATGCCACTGCATTTTATAAGGAAAATAATTAAGCCTGTTTCTCTGACTATGTAGATGTAAAAATAAAAATGGATTCAAAAGACCAACTAGTCTTAAAACGAACCTTCCTCTGCCCCCCACCTTTTCCAAGTGGGATATTAAGTTTCAAAGAGTTAGAACTGTCATATCATGAAAACGGACCTTTCTAGGACACTGGAAATAAATAAAAATGATTTCAAATGTTAAAGGCTATTTTTAAAAGGAGCCACACTGTATAGCGAGGGACCAGACAGTACAGAAGTCAGGAGCAGGGCTCTAGAACTAGACTGCCTGGGTTTCAATCCTGCATCTGTCACTTGGTGTGACCTTGGGCAAGCTAACTTAATTTCTCCATACTTCCGTTTCCTCATCTGTAAAATGTGGGAAATAACAGTATCCACCTCCGTCGGGTTGTTAGAAGGATTGACTGAGGTGATATTTGTTCAGTACCTGGTCTTGGTAAGTGCAAGTAAGTCAATGCATATAAAAATTTAAATGCTTAACCATCGAAAAAGGCTGAACTAAAGAGACTGACAAATGTAAAAGCCACTAAAAGGCCTTCAGGGAGCTTAAAACTATTTTATACCTTTACCTTTTCTAAATGTTCCACTTGGAATAGACTCCATGTAACTGTGAACTCCTCACTGTGTCCTCAAAAAAAAACTATTAAGACACTACATTCCAGCATTCACTGCGGGCAGCCAACAGGGTACCTGCTTTCTTAGCAAACTGTCATTTTCTATGGCAAAACATTTTCAAATAAGTGAAAGTGGGACACACACAGACCACACATTCCATGCAAAACAAGTGTCGAGGAGGGGGGAGGTGGAATTAAAGACTATCTCAGGGTCATTCATACTGCAGGGGCCAAAATAAATATTATTAAATCTAGTGTTATTTGAATATGTAAATAAACATGGCTGAGCCACTCCTCAAAAGGAATCTGAACTGTCCCTGAAATCAAATAAATGGACATACTATAGAACTTTAAACAGATTACTAGAAAAATCAGCCGCGTTGCCTAAGGTTTGGACCATCTTGTCATGAAGACTGGAACTGGGCCTCACTGTGAACTCGAGGAGAAACAAAAAGAGACAAAGTCTACCCAGAACTTCGGAATCCATCTGCCCTCTTTTAAGTCAAATTGAAGTGAAGATAATAAAGCAGCTTTCAGAGGCCTCTAATGAAAAACTTCGTAAATACCTCTGTCTAGCTGAGTAAAACAAATGACTGAGCAGTCCACAACTGGACGCACAGCAACGAAGCGATGGGCTGGCTGGTGGCAAAGATTTCTCCTCTCTCTCAGTCCAAAGTTGCTGGGAGAATGTATCTACCTCTTTCCTAAGACGTCAGGAAACAAGTCAGATAATGCGGATGCAAAAGAAAAGGTCGCTATAGGAAAACTGTTTTAAAATCCATTCTCTTCTAGGTTCTTGAGTTTTCCTAACACACGAAGAACAAGATACTGCTTTTAGTTAGGCAACGGTCACCCCTGCAGCATGTACAAGTCTGTTTTCGCTCGGCCGCATCGATCCTTATATTAGCTTAATTACAGACATGAAGTGCTTGGGTTTGGAAGTAGCTAACAATTTCTACTTCTTCCACTCGTACTCCCAAAGAAGCACTATAAACTCAGGCCAAAAATGCTAGGCCTCAAAACCGAGGACTTGATCTTACTTTGTCTCAAGTTTGCAAGTTGGCAAATTGCAGTAATAGGCCTGGGGGGGAGGGGAAGGGGGGATATCGGGTGGATGCTGGAGTAGAGTACAGGGTGGCAGGAGAAAGCACCCCGCCAGCCACAAACTACAGCTCTGGGGTGGTCAAGGAGCACGGCCCCGGCACCCCTTCTTCTCCCTGCTTTCAGGTCCTAAGACTGACAAGGGCAGCAGAAGCACTGGGGAAACCGCCTGCGGAGGGAAGGTCTCAGGGCTCGCCCGCGCCGCCCTGCTGCTCGGGGGCCCGCACCGAGGCCGCCGGGAGCCCCGCTCGTCCCCGCGGACTGCAGGCGGGCAGGCGCGCCCCCGCTGGAGCCGCGCGCTCGGGACCTGTAGAGGCCGCTCGCGCCCACGCCTCCCGGGGCAACGACGCGGCAGGCCCGGCCGCCCTCCACCCAGCAGCCGCGGCCTCCCGGCGAGCGGAGCGCGCAGGCCGCCCGCCCGCGCCCCACGACGCCTCGCGGGAGGCAAAGTTTGGCCACGGCCCCAGGGCCCGAACTTTCCCGCCCGCCCGCCCGGGCAGCTCTCCGCCCGTTCCCCCTCGGCCGACCCCAGGCGCCGGCCTTCCGCGCTCCTAGACTACTTACTCTGGCTGTTCCCGCAGCGACTGAGCCTCCGCGGCGGCCATCTTGAACTTCCTGACTCCTGGGCGGCGGTGGCGGTGGCTGCCCGGACGGTGGAAGCCACTGGAGGAGGAGGAAGAGGGAGCAGGGCCGTCGCGCATGTGCCGACAGCGTCGGGAACCGTGGAACTCAGAATTGCTCGGAGAATCCGGATATAAAATGCATCCGGGGACAGGGCGCACTAGCGTCATGACGCACTTCCGCGACGGGGCGGGGCTGCGGCGGCGAGGGCTGGGGCTTTAAAGGCACGCGTTGATTGGGTTAGAACCGACGTTACGTTCTAGGACCCCGGTGGGAAAAGGGGGTGTCCGCCTTGCGGGCGCGGTTCCGAGAACTAGTTACATTGTGGGGCCCACAGTTGGGTTAAAATTCTCAAACTGGGGCAAACAAGATGACTTTGCTTTTAAATGCCTTTTACTGTCTAGATAAGTCAATGTGAAGCGGCATTAAAGGAAACTTGTAGAAAGGCAGGAGTACTGGAAACCTAGGACTGTGCCTAGAACATAGGGAAATATTTTTATTGATACACTTCTTTGAAACTTTTGAACTTTGTTTAGCTTTTGCTAAGTACAGGGGTAACGATTCAGGAATCCGTTACTCCAGTTTAGTTTCGCTGGTTCTGTAATTGGTCCGAATAACTTTGTAACTTTGTTTTTCTATAATGAATTTACAGTAACGAGATTAAATGAAATATTGTGTGAGAAAACATTTACTGTCTCTTGGAGAGCTTTCAATACCATGGAAGTTTTTACATTCTCTGTCTCTCAAAAGAGACATATCTTTCTCCATACTCTGGAACCTGAAAGCAGGGTGATGATCACTTTTATTCTTATAATCCACTGAGTTTGGGTTTGACCTAGAAATTTGAGTTCGGAATATCTGAGCTTCTTATATATCTCTTGATTTTCAGAGAGGAAGAGTTACAAATACTCTTACAAAGTAAGTCCTTCGTTGGCTGGAATTCCAAATGTGTTAAAATGTTAAGCATTTTCCCCTTATAGACTTTATTAACATGGAACACTAAATCAATCCCTGGATATTTATTGATTTTTGTGGGTTCCCCCCCCACATACCTATTGTTGCATTTCTTTATATGGTCCTTAATTATATTGTTTTCCTTATGAAGGATTTCTCTTTCTCCTTAATAATCAAATCCAGGTATAATAACTTAGAAGGCTTCTTGCAAAGGAAATAGTTTTCAGAAATATGTTAAGAATGGTTTATATTTTCAACCATATATTTATCTATGTACGAATAGTGTGTAGGTTGGGATTTCAGAGTTCCACTAATTGTTCCTACCTCTAGATTCTCATCCCTGTATCTTTTCAAAGGTACTTTGTATATGGCAGCCTTGTATTTACAGTTTATTATATTCTCTGTCCCACGAAGGCAAGGCCATGTGTCATTGTGTTAAGAATAGCTCAAATATGTTATTAAAATAACAGAAAATTAGTACATTATTTTTAAATAAATAATTTTAAAATGAAAATAAACAGAGTGTAACAGACTTATTACAGATCTCTTCTTGGAATTGAGGGCAAGCCTGTAAGAGATCTCACCTTGGATATACAGTAGAATAATATACTTTAAGGCAAAGAAGCCTAGCAAACTGGCACTCAGAGGTAAGGTGACTTGCTTGTGATGACTCAGTTCCTGGGTGCCAAGACACGGTTTGAACTGAAATTTCTCGTCTGTGCTCTTCCTTCTTACTGTGCTGCTTCCCACAGAAATGTCATTGGTTTAGCATCCCCTTATTGAGCACCTACCCACACAGCTCTTTGGTTTTCAAACTCCTTTCGAATAAAGGTAACGGAAAGAGCACTGGATTGGCACCTAGAAATTCCTTATTTTCTCTGTGTCCGTAAGCTGTAGTCTCTTCCTTGTTGCTGATTCGTGGAACTCTCATAAACCAATCTTTCCTCAGTCATAACGTGATCTCCCTGACCTCCCTCGCCCCCCCCCCCCGCTCCGCGTTTCTTTGCAGCAGCTTTCATGTGGACATTAAACTAAGCACACCGAGTGTGGCGAAGGATAGGTGGGGAACACAGGAAGTAAGGTTCAGGCTTGAAGCCTGATTATGACTGGCTCAAGTTTAGACTTGGACAAACCATTCAAGTTTTTCAACAAAAGCATAGTAAAAATCAAGTTTCAGAAAATGATGCTGGCAAACACTTTTCTCTCGCTCGGTACTACTCTCGGAGGGTGCACTAGGACAGGATTTGTCAAGGACTCAGTCCGAACTATACTGCCGTTGAAGTTTTGGGAAAAACGGGGTTCTCTGAAGGCGAAGTTAAAGCAAACATCCACTTATTACTTTAATCATTCAGCAAACGTTTACTAGGCGACAAACTTAAGCCCAACTTTTCATTTTTAAACTTGAAGCCCATCCTCTCAGCCTCGCTACTTTTTCCTGTCCTAGTTCGGGAACCTTTGCACCGGAAAGCAGCCGCTACTGGGTCGATCCCGCGCCGGGAACGAGCTCAGGGGCTGACCCCGCCCACCGGAAGTCCCTGGAGGGGCGGGGCCTCGGCGAGCGCGCGTTTCTCGGCCCAGGGAGGCGCGTGCGTGCGTCCTTGCGTGCGTGCGCCTGGGAAAGGATGGGCGGGGCTGAGGAGAGCGGCAGCCCCGCCCCGCCCCGCCCTTCGGAGTCCAGCCAGCCTTGCGCCTGCGAGCGGGCCCGTGAGGGTTGCTCGGAGCTGCTGACGGATCTCGGGGACCGCAGCGCCCGGACGCCGGACACACTCTCCGGCCCGAGGACAAGGTTTGGGGGACAAGCATGCATTTTCGCACACTGGACTTTTTCTTACCGTTTTCCAAGTATTAGTGGTTTCCTGCAAGACGCACCTTCCCGAAATAGTGCGGTGCTTTAGCGTGACGTTCCTCCCGTGCCAAGCGATGTATTAAACTTGGACCTTCTAAGCTACCCCGTTCTTGATCGCGCCAAGCTCTTCATAGGCTCGTTATACCGTGGCTCGTTAGCAGACAAACAAACAGCTATCCTAATTCCTTTGAGGAAAACTGGCCCGCGCAGACTCCCCAGATGTCAATTCGAAGAATGTCGACCACCTTTTAGGTAACACGTAAGGTTTGACTCAGTTTAGATCTAGACTTGGGATTTGTAGATGCTTGGGAAGACACTGGGTTGAGTTTTTCCTTTATTACAAAACAAAAACTTTTCCCTTTGTTCCATGAAAATAGTTTTTTGTTCTTTGTTTTAAAGCAGCTCCAATGCATTCACGAATATCTGGAAAATACAAGAGAGCAAAAGAAAACGAAACGAAAACCACCCAGAGTTCCATTACCCAAACTGAACCAAAAATCATCTATGGGCCTATTGGGGCCTATTTCCACGTGAAATATTTCTTGTACTCCTGTATGGAATGTGATAGTTTGCTTTTCCACGTAACATGCCTATCTTTTTTTTTTTTTTTTTTTTTTTTTTGCGGTACGCGGGCCTCTCACTGTTGTGGCCTCTCCCGTCGCGGAGCACAGGCTCCGGACGCGCAGGCTCTGCGGCCATGGCTCACGGGCCCAGCCGCTCCGCGGCATGTGGGATCTTCCCGGCTCGGGGCACGAACCCGTGTCCCCTGCATCGGCAGGCGGACTCTCAACCACTGCGCCACCAGGGAAGCCCCATGCCTATCAATTTTTACATAATTCTAGCTTTAGTAAATGTCTTCGTAACTACACGATGGCCCTTTCTTTAGTTA